>NC_044382.1:48883580-50083580 GCF_006542625.1 Nomascus leucogenys
CACCGTTTTCCTCGAGACGCAAGTTCTTGAATTATCGGCACCGTCTCCAATGCTGCCACCTCATGTTCAAGAGGAACTGCAGTGCAGACATATTTTTCAATATAAGTAGGCATCTCACAGGTAGTATAATCATGTTCTTCAGACCTCTCAGGGGAAAGCCACTGGGTCCTGCGATTAAGGATGGCAGCCCCAGGACTTCAGGGCTCTGCGAATATACCGAAGGTGTGTTTTCAGAGTGTGAAATGGAAAAAACACAGAACCCAGCCAGGTGCAGTGGCTCATACCTGTAATCCCAGAACTTTCGGAGGCCGAGTCAGACAGACCACTTGAGCCCAGGAGTTTGAGATCAGCCTGGGCAACATGACAAAAACAAAACCCCACCTCTACGAAAAACACAAAAATTAGCAAGGTGTGGTGGTGAGCACCTGTAGCCCCAGTTACTGGGGAGACTGAGGTGGGAGAATCACCAGAGTCCAGAAGGCTGAGGCTGCAGTGAGTCGTGGGAGCTGTGATCAAGCCACTACACTCCAGCCTGGGCAACAAAGTGAGATCCTGTCTCAACACAAACAAAGAACCCAAGTCTCAAGGAGAACTCAGTCATTCCATCAGCAACTAGAAGGCAAGCACCCATCCCTCACTCAACTCTCACAGCAGCTAAGAATATTTTACCTGTAATAGACTTCTACAGCACTAGGCCTTCAAAACCACATTTGCAATTGAAGGGACACTACTTTGAGAGCTGACGGGCCAAAGTAAGATGATGTGGAGGCTGCTTCCACCTCCCACCCTCCCCAATCAAAGCATGGAGAAATCATTCACCAGTGCTCCCGGTCTCCATTGCCACTGCCACCTCAGTTTAGGTAGAGGCACCTCTGCCTGCCCTATTTTCTTCCCATTCAGCTGCTACCAGCAGCTCTGGGAGGTCATTGCCCACAGAGTGTGCCTGCGTACACATGTATGCTTCAATGTTGTGGACCAGTACAGACATGCAGCTCCTTTATAGACATCTGGCTCTGCCCCACCTACTCCCAATCACACAGAAATCAGAACACTGGAGCCAGTTTTATGTTAAGTATCATTCCTTTGCCAAAGACCTTGCCATGAACTCATGGATACCACAGCATGGCTGGAAGGGATGCACCAGGGATTCCTTTAACCTAGCTACCTGCTCTTGGAGGAACTATTTGGCAACCAGGAATGGCCGGAGGAAATCTGAGGCTTCCCTAGGACTGCATTTCATGAATCACCTGCTCCTAGGCAAAGTGGCAAAGGACAGACAAACGCCACCTACTGAACTCCAAGCTGGACGCCCTATTCATTCACATATGCTCACGGGGCCCATGTTAACAAACACCTCCCTGGATTTGATACCAAAAGAAAGTTTAATATTATATGTGGCTAATTCTGTTGTTACCTTTTCACCTCACTTGCACATATCTGTCCTCCCAACAATAACTTCAGCAAAAAACATACCCTAAGAACAATATGGTCCACACTTGGAAACCCGCCCAACAGGGTCGGTCGAGCCTGCCTAAGTGCTAAGAACCATTTAGGAGCACTGTAAACCATTAAGGCCATTAGCTCTAATTTGACCTCCACAAAATAAATCAACCCACTAGGAACAAATTTAGAAGCTTTCCAAAGTCAAGTTCTCAAAACCTGAAAGGCTCATAAGCACAGTCTAGGGCAGGGAACAGCCAGCCAGTCCCGGAGCTACTCTTCCTGCTTCCACCTTTCCTGCAGCTGACTGAAGGGTGCATGCTTAGCTGGGACACAGACCCACGATCCTTCTGCAGCCACTGGATCAGGAAGCTGTGGCCATCGAGGGTAGGCATGCAGGCTGGAACCCGCCAAACATTTCTGATTAAGGGATTCTCTCCAGCCTTCCTCTGAGCTCACACCATATACAATCTTCCCTCTGCACTGCTCTAAATCACTTCTTTTCAAATAACACAGATTTCTGGATTCATTTCCAAGTGATCCTGATTGGACTTCAACTGCACTAACTGGGTCCCTGCAACAGGTCAGGGTTCACCCAGTCTTTCAATCTATAAAGGCAGGTATCATGTACATTAAGAGCCATGATTCCCCCACATTAATACATGTGTCAACACAATAAATAATTTCTCCAACAAAACTTATAACCATCAGCATACGCTATAAATTTAAATTGCAAAATCATCATAATTTTTCATCTTTATTCTTCACTGATAATTACTGACTGCATTTTTTAATACTGATGGCATCACCTTGATGAAGAAGCAGGCAATGAAATAAACTACCGTACCGACTAGGCACAGTGGCTCACACTTACAATTCCAGCACTTTGGGAGGCCAAAGTGGGAGGATCACTTGAGCCCCCGAGTTTGAGACCAGCCTGGACAACACAGGGAGACCCCATCTCTACAAAAAATACAAATATTAGTAGGAAGTGGTGGTGCACACCTGTGGTCTCAGCTAATAGAGAGGCCAAGGCAGGAGGATCACTTAGCCCAGAAGTCTGAGGCTGCAGTGAGCCAAGATCACACCACTCACTCTGGCCTGGGCAAGACAGCAAGATGCTGTCTCAAATAAAAAAAAAAAAATTAAAACAGAGCCAGGTGCGGCTGTTCATGCCTATAATATCAGCACCTTGGGAGGCCGAGGTGGGTGGATCACCTGAGGTCAGGAGTTTGAGACCAGCCAGGCCAAGGTGAAACCCTGTCTCTACTAAAAATACAAAAATTAGCCAGGCGTGGTGCTGCATGACAGTAATCCGAGACACTCAGGAGGCTGAGGCAGGAGAATTGCTTGAACCCAGGAGGTGGAAGTTGCAGTGGGCGAAGATTGTGTCACTGCACTCCAGCTTGGGTGACAGAGACTCTGTCTCAAAAAAATAAAAGAAACCATGGCACTATCAAACTCCACCAGCCAATGCGAGAAGCAGGCTAAGAACACGCATACTAGGTAAGTGGACAGTGCACACGGATAAGTCAACAATCCTTCAGTTGCTTCAGTGACAAAAACATACCACATACTTATTTCACTCATCTTTCCAGGGCAGAAGGAAGAAATAATGGGAAGAATATGGGCCAA
The DNA here is from genome assembly GCF_006542625.1 of Nomascus leucogenys. Taxonomy (NCBI): domain Eukaryota; kingdom Metazoa; phylum Chordata; class Mammalia; order Primates; family Hylobatidae; genus Nomascus; species Nomascus leucogenys. Next base: position 48,886,656 of record NC_044382.1, read on the forward strand.
ACGAGTTAGCAGTAACAGGAGAAGCAAGATGCAGCACACAGAGTTCTACAGCCCAGGAAGAATTGCCAAAAGCTGAGTAATCCATTCCAGCTCCACCCTGCATGAATTTCCAGGTATCAAATTATATGTTAATTACACAGATGCAGAGTTATATGCGGGGAAGTGGTGTTAGTCAGCACCCAGGGGGTGGAAATTCAGTAAAAATTTAGTTTTGTCAAGTATGTTTCATGCACAGGCCTGGGGCTCCTCTGGCTCAGGAAAAGAGGAAGCAGGAGTCAGGAGGCCCAGACCTTCCCCTAACAGGGTTCCACAGCCAATTTGCTGGCCCACTGTAGACCAACTTTCCCGAATTATAAAATACCACGAGGTTTGGTTTTTTTTTCCCCCCACCGTTTCTGTTCAAATCAAAAAGTGCTAAGTCCTGGCTGATTTCTGACTCAGCCAGTCAAAAGAGGGACACGCCTCCCTAACTGCAGCAGGGTGGGGAAGGGCAGCTGCACTCAGTCCGACGGAGGGGAAATCAGTAAACCCGACCCTTGGCACTGTCACTTGGCAATTTCTGAGGTTTAAGACGACATGGCGTTCTCCCAGGTCCTGGCCTGTAAATGCCGGGGAAACGCACTGTACCTGTGAAGAGAGAGAACACAGAGTTCCGAAACTGCTCTAAAGCCCATGTCTCAGGCTGCAAGAACGTTATCAGTCTCACACATCGTGCCCCTGCCTCCAAGGCCCCCATCACCACATACTGATCTTGCCCTGATTTGAAGCAGGAGAGAGCTGTGGGGAAGTCCAGGCCTGTCCCAGCCAGGGATGGGCCAAATAGACAGGAACTGAGTGCTGAAGACCTTGCTGTAGCTGCCGAGGGATCTTAAAAGGGATCCACTCTGGAGGAGCTGAGCACCCTCTTCTTTCCAGTTCTTCTCACTTTAAATGATTTTTGTCTAATAATGTACCCAACAGGCAGATATCAGAGAAGCACTAAACTAACACCTTGAAATGGGTCAATAATGGCTGGGCACAGTGGCTCATGCCTATAATCCCAGTACTCTGGGAGTCCGAGGCAGGTGGATCACTTGAGGCCACGAGTTCGAGAGCAGCCTGAGCAACATGGCAAAACTCTGTCACTACTAAAATACAAAAATTAGCCAGGTGTGGCGGCGCATGCCTGTAATCCCAGCTACTCGAGAGGCTGAGGTACAAGAATCGCTTAAACCTGGGAGGCGGAGGTTGCAGTGAACCAAGATCACGTCACTGCACTCCAGCCTGGGTGACAGAGTGAGACCCTGTCTCAAAAAATAAAATTAAAAAAAGAGAGAGAAATGGGTTAATGACAAAGAAGTCCTATACACAGCATAGTATATATTGTATAGCATTAGTATAATACAGTATAGCAGTCCCTGCTTATCTGAGGCTTCATCTTCCATGACTTCAGTTACCCACGTTACAGTACAATAAGATATTTTGAGAGAGAGGAGAGACCATATTCCCATAACTGTCATTACAGGATATTGTTTTAATTGTTCTATTTTATTATTAGTTATCACCGTTAATCTCTTACTGTGCCTAATTTATAAATTAAATTTTATCATAGGTACGTAGGTAGAGAAAAAGACATAGTCTACCTAGAGTTTGATACTATCCTCCCTCTCAGACATTCCACTAAGTGTCTTGGAATGTCTCCCCAAGGATAAAGGGGGACTGCTGTCATGGCTAGAAGTATATGGTCTGAGCTGGCATCCCAGCGCACAGGCCATTTAACAGCAGCAAATTTGCAACAGACTTTGGGCCTCAAGTTCATCACTCCTATGACGGGTGTAGGATCATCTTTACCCCATAGGGTTGTAAGGATTAATGAGACAGTAAAGTATTTAGCACAGTAGATGCTTAATAAGGGTTAGCTATTAATGCTTATATTAATATTTATTAACATTTATACAGACAAAGAACACGTTCTCCTGTCATTTGCACAGCAATCCAACAAAGGCCGTATTCTCACTTTTGAGGCTCAGAGAAGCAGAGACTTGTCCATGGTCACACAAAAGTACTCAGACTTCCAGGCCTGTGTTCTCCATCATCTTTTTCCAGGGTGTTTCACCCACGCAACACTGGCCAGGGGCTAGATGGTTCCAGGTGGGAGTGGGTGAACTTTGTACATTCTGATCATTAGCCAGTCAATGTTTATCTGAGCCAATCCAACCAGCACAAGCCTGTGATTCCTCAGACACAATCGCTTGGGATGATGCTAAGGTGGGTATTTGTGGTTATAATGGAGGATCCCATGAAAAGAAAAATGTAAAGCAAATAATACAGTACAGGCAGTACAAAGACACAACAGAAATGATGCCCTGAGTTGGGGGCAGAGAGGTCTCTTCCCCTCTCAGAGGCTGTCACCGAACTGATCTTTCTCACGCAGTCAACCATTAAAAGTCCCCAACCCGCAGGTCCTAGTTTCCTCTAAGTATCCATCTCCCTCCTTGCTAGAGCAGAGCCTCCAAAATGAAAGCGTTTCTCCGCCTTCCTCCAGGCCTCCTGAGAAAGGTTATGAGATGGGTTATCAGCCTCCCTGACCTCTGTAGCCATCAACAGCACTTCTGCCTCTCCCATCCCCCCAGCAAGAATCCTACAGCCCAGAGCCAGCTTCTCTGCCTTCCCCCATTAATGCCTTTCCCCTCGAACAGCTATCACAAGAGGGCTGTTTAGTGAGAGGACCTCCGGCTGACCTTTGCTGACAGGCTCCAAGCTCTCCCTGTAAACGGATCTAATGTGAGGCTGGGTAATTAGCAACCAAGTAGTAATTGCAGCTTCTAACTATGCTGGGCCAAGATTGCAAAAATTCCCTAGGGGGGTGCCTCCTAGGGATCCCAACCCACACAAAGGCATCTACTCACAGCCAAAAGAGGGGACTCAGCCACATTTCTCAGGGAGGCCAGCACTTCTCTAGGTCTTAATTAAAGTGGGACCCATGTAAGGAGACAGATAGCAAAAGGAAATTAGCAAATAAAGGAGATTGACCAAGAAAGAAATGTATGGCTTGCTTGTAAGAGCCCATTCAGAAAGGTATAACCTCTCAAGGTGGATGGCCGTGCACACGAAACTCATTCCAGCCACGGAAGGAAGGCGGCAAAGAGCCTTTGAGGGGCATCAAAAACTGTGAAAAGCCCAGGCGCGATGGCTCCTGCCTATAATCCTAGCACTTTGGGAGGCCGAGGCAGGTGGATCACCTGAGGTCAGGAGTTTGAGACCAGCCTGGCCAACATGGTGAGACCCCAGTCTCTACCAAAAATAGAAAAATTAGCCGGGCATGGTGCTAGGCACCTGTAATCCCAGTTACTCGGAGGCTGAGGCAGGAGAATCGCTTGAACCTGGGAGGTGGAGGCTGTGGTGAGCCGAGATCGCACCACTGCACTCCAGCCTGGGTGACAGAGCTAGTCTCCATCTCAAACAAACAAAAAAAAACAAGAACTGCAAAAAGGCAGGACACATGAAGACAGGTCCCCCGGCCTGGCTGGCCAGCCTGGCTGCCTGCTCCTATCACCCACTCAACCAAAATCACTCCTCACCCAAGCACCCTGTATGCCCCACTGTTCGCATTACAAGATTCTAGATGCCAGGCCATGTGGTCTACCGTAAGAGATCTGTAGTATCATCTGCTATGATTTGGTGATTCCACCAGATCCATCCACAGGCCCCCCCACCGTTAGCTGCCTACATGTATTAACATGTTTCAGAATAACATGCCAAATCCCCACTGAGAAATAAAGATGTGAGCACTTCCAAATAGGGCAGCTGCCCTCCTCATGACTCTAAAAATACCTAAAACTGCACAAAAAAGAACGTTGTCAGATGAAAAGAATCATCCCTCCTCACTCTAACAGGACAACAAGGGATGCCCAACAGCACAGCAGCGCCTGTTTCATCCTTCCCAAGAAAACCCTTTATTTTTCAAGCCCACCACTCCCCACTCCAATTTCCTTTATCTGTTTTGTACTTAAAAAGTCACTTCACTGAACTGCTGTTTGCTCACGATAACTCCTGAACCTCTGTCCTCAGGAGAGGCAGCAAGTTCAGGGGGCACGGTAGCTTTCCCACGTGGACCAGACTTTCTGCCAATCTGAATTACACCCTAGACATCTTCAAACTTCATTTCCTCTGCCATTGTGCTGCCCGATCCCCCAATGCATTCGAGGCTGTAGAGACTCTCAGGGTTGAATCCAGTTATAAAAACCGGGGTAGCAGCAGCCGAGTGCACTAATTCACCCTCCATTTCCTTCTCCAAACAATTAATATACTTAATAACTCCAGCCCCGATGACAGACTTCTCAGACACCCCTCTATTAACCTCTCCCCACTACAAGCAGTGGGTCTCCACCAGAATTCTTCTGTTCCCTATCACTTAATCATTTTTTAATCCACAACAAGGACTTTGTGCCACACTGTGGTTTTGTTCTCTCTTAATCTTTTATGAGGGACCTTATCAAAAGCTTTTAGAAAATACAAGTGAATTTTGCCTACCAGGTCATCTTTATTATTTTAGAATTCTTTATGAAGAAATTACAGACTTTAACATTGTAAATGAATATTTAAGACTCAGCATTCACTTAGACATGCAAGTCTGGCTCAGGTTATATTTAGGTCGCTGTATTACTTCCACCTTTAGAAGGATTCTTGTCTGCCTCCTGGGATGGAATGACTTCCCCTCCCCAAGCCCCCAGGTGCCATTTCTGGGATTCCCCCAAGATTTTCTGGACCAGCTGAAATTGAGTCTATATTGAGTACCAATGGGACTTAGAGTGCATTAACAGAACCTCAAACCAAGGGACAAAAGTCGTCGCGAGCCAAGGGGGCCTGGCTATGGCAGCCTATCTGATTCCTACCTCCTCTACCTTTCCCCAGGTGGATGGCAGGGAGCAGTGCGGGCTCTCCTGCCTCACAGCTGGCCTGCACATCTGCAGGGAGCCAGTGACAGCTTCCTGATGTTGACATCACTTAGGTTGCCTCCTAACACCTGTTTGTTGTAGCTATTATTTCTAATTAGCACTTCTCAACAGAACCAGTGCTGAGCACAAGGTTCCTCCTGACGGAGCAATTAAAGAGGCACAAGGGGCGGGAGTGTTTCCTAAAATTATTTTCTTGGCAGGTTTCAAGGTAAATCATCTAGTCAAATGCACATCTCTTCAAGAGCTGCCTGTGGACAGGGTTGAAAAGCTGTAGCAATATTCCGGAACCCCTGTTTGAAAGCATTCCCATCAAGTAAAATAAAGGGTTAAGGTAATCCAGTTACACCAATGTGTTTTCCTGATCACCAGGGGAATCCTCAGCCTTCCCCGTAATTTGCTCCTAACGCCCCATTTAGTCCAATGCTGCACTCCAATCACCAAAAATGTAGACAGGGTTCCCACTCCTACAGCCAGATGAGAGGTGCCTGCCCCTTCTCCAAAACGGGACAGTGAAATTAACACATTTCAGAAAATATTCTACAGAGTCCAGAGTCCAGGGTACGCTTTATCCTTGAGGAAAATAATAAATGTCGAGTCCTAACGGCATGTCAATTAAAGGGTTCACCATCAACAAGCTGTTCAAACTTTCCCCTCCACTCTTCGCCCGTGCCTCTCGAATCTGGGTGCCCTGGAGGACGGAACGGGAACTGCAGGTCCAGGCACTCCATTATGGCAACCCAGCAAGCAGTTCAGCACAGACTTAATGAGCTCTTGGAAGGAAACAGGAAGTCTATAAAGTAATTTAAATAACTTCCAGTCCTGAAATAAAGGAAATTAAACTGCTGGCACAAACCTCTCTGATGGACACCTTCTTTGTCCCTCCGATCACAACTACAACTACAGCTGTCATATTGCTCTCCCCAAGACCAGCCCCCAAATTCCCCTAATATGAAACACAAAGGCTGTCAGTCCTCAGAGCTCTCCAAGATCCTGCAGAGGCTTGAGCCACGGATGTGGCACGGTGTGCAGCAAGAACACAGGAATCCGCCCACAAACCCCACGCTGGGTCCTGCCACTCCCTAGCTGCGAGACCTTGGGCCAATCACGCAACTTCACAGGGCCTCAGCGTTTCACTATCAACAAAGGAAAGCTCTGGGCCTGGCCAAATGACCTCTAAGATTATTAAGAGGGTCAAATGAGCACAAATGAGAACAGCGCCAATTGAAAACACAAATAAATGTCGGTATTTTCCAGCTGCCCAGGGCCTTAGGCTCCAGAATTTCTCGATGTTCTGCTCAGGAGGCACTGTCCTATCTTGGTAATTATGAAGGCATATTCATATGTTCTCTTATTGCCAGGCGCGGTGGCTCACACCTGTAATCCCAACACTTTGGGACACCAAGGCGGTGGATAACCTGAGGTCAGGAGTTCCAGACCAGCCTGGCCAACATGGTAAAACCCCGTCTCTACTAAACACACACACACACACACACACACACACACACACACACACCACACAAATGAGCCGGGCATGGTGACAGGCGCCTGTAATCTCAGCTACTCAGGAGGCTGAGGCAGAAGAATCACTTGAACCTGGGAGGCTGAGACTGGAGTGAGCTGAGTTCATGCCACTGCACTCCAGCCTGGTGACAGAACGAGACTCCATCTTAAAATAAATAAATAAATTAATTAACTAATTAATTTGTTCTTTTACTTCTCCTAAGCCCCTCAGTGTAGATACTTATTTGCATGGACAATGATCAGTCCAACTAGACATGATTATCTTAAGGGCAGAGACTGTGTCTTTTCATCTTCTGTAAACCAGTGTGCCCAGAGCCAGAGCACCAAGCAGCAAGAAGCCGGTCCTCAATAAAGGGTTGGAATCTATAACCCATGCAGTTATCCAGACATCCTTAAGCACCAAAATGCTACCAACTATCCATCAACTCTCTACAAAAAGAGACAAACCTAATAACAAAATAAATTCCATAACTGGTTGTGAGCCTGCAAGGTGGGGAGGGGTTAGGGGCGTGGGAATCCCCCCTGTGCAACTCCGTGCATTACCAGGCCCTGCCCTGAGTGCAATCCAACCACAGAGTTCTGGCAGTTTCACCTGGTAAACCTAAGCTGCCGGATGCTAAGGACTGTTTCTGGCCACAGAGTTAAGTTTACTTTGTTGATAATAATCAGCCAGATATGGACTGGTCTGACCAGTACTCTGGATGCAGGATCACAAAGGAAAGACAAACTTAAAAGAAGCTTAAGGTCAGCCTCGTTTTGCTAGCCCTCTAGGTATTACTACTGACAATTGGTATGGTCAGCCCTTGACCCCTAAACTGGTAAAAGCCAAGAAGAGTAAGGCTGGACATTCAGTGTGGCCAAGAAAGCTACCCAGCTTCTGGGCAGAAGCGCAAGATCTTGATGCTCGGGAAAGAGAACTGTTGGGTCTGGCTCAAAAACAGACCTTCCCAAACCAACCCTGAGAAAGGAAATCACAAACAGAAATCTAACTTTGCTATAAGGGCACACTGCACAAGTGTTCCTGCAGCTTCACAAACAGGTTCTGTGGGAATCTGCTCTATCGCTCCCATCTGTCACTGGCGGGGTAAGATCTGTCTTGCATATCATGGCGGTCTCCATCCCACTGGAGAATTCAGTGGTGCTGTCTTGCCTATGGGCTGTGAAACTTGAACAACCGGATTCTGAGGGTCCAGAGGTCTCTGCTTGAGCAACAGCTGCCTTCCTTTAAAGGTCCCACAGTTGAGCAATAGAGTTCTTTACTCGAGAGGGCTGTTCCAACTCTTGAGTAACCACCCTTGCCCTCAAGAGTTCCCCAGGGTGAAGCCTCATTGCCTCTGCCTCACCAAGGAGGCAGCGACTCAGTCTTCTCGCTACACATCTGTCTCCTCACTTCCCAGTCAGATCACAGCCAGTGGGACATAATCTGACAAAGTTCTGTCTAAGGCGGGGTAATCTGAAAAGCAAATACAGATCATCTCCCCCGTACTTATTCACAGCACTCCCAAATGGAGCCAGATTTGACTTTCCACAAAGTTCACTGGCCAGAATCATAACCCACACATCTATGGCTCTTCCTTCTTTAACCATCATTCATGTAAATCCTTCATCTAAAAGGGGAACCACCTATCTGTGAACTTTAGATTTCCCAGTAGCCGTGTTAAAAACGGGGAAGGGCCTGGCACAGTGGCTCACAGCTGCAATCCTGACACTTTGGGAGGCCGAGGCGGCAAGATCGCTTGAGCCCAGGAGTTCCAAGACCAGCCTGGGCAACACAGGGAAAGCCTACCTCTACAAAAAAAAGAAAAAAATTAGCTGGGTGTGATGGTGTGCACCTGTGGTCCCAGCTACTTGGGAGGCTGGGATAGGAGGATTGCTTGAGCCTGGGAGGTGGAGGCTGCAGTGAGCCATGATTGCACCACTGTACTCCCGTGATAAAGCAAGACACTGTTCAAACAACAAAAATGAAAACATAAAAACAAAAAAATAATTCAAGGCTAGGTGCAGTGGCTCACACCTATAATCTCAGCACTTTGGGAGGCCGAGGCAGGCAGATTACCGGAGGTTGGGAGTTCGAGACCAGCCCGGCCAACATGGTGAAACCCCATCTCTACTAAAAATACAAAAATTAACCAGGTGTGGTGGTGCATGCCTGTAATCCCAGCTGCTCAGGAGGCTGAGGCACAAGAATTGCTTGAACCTGGGAGGCGGAGTTTGTAGTGAGCAAAGATCATGCCACTGCACTCCAGCCTGGGCAGCAGAGTGAGACTCTGTCTCAAAAAATAATAATACTAATAATACAAAGGGGAAAAAAGAAACAGGTGAAATTCATTGTAACATGTCTTATTTAACCCAATCTGTCTACACATTATTTCAAACGTAATCGATCTAGGTTTTATTAAGACAGTTTCCCCTTGTTTTCCTACTAAGCCTGGGAAAACTGGTATGTGTTCCACACTCACAGTATGGCTCAAGGCAAACCAGCCACATTTCGGGTGCTTAGGGGCCACATACTGCAGTAATCTAAAACCCTGGCTTCCTCTACTGATGAGAACCTAAAACATAACTCTAATCTGGCCCCACTGTAATAATTCATGCTTGTAGTTCTCAGTCACAGACTTTACAGAACTTACCGCTGCTCAAGACTCTTTCCCACGGCATTAACAATTATATTTGGGTGACATGTCAAGAAGTTAAGCTGCCCGGGCCTGGAGTTAACAGATTTTCATGGAATTGTGTACAACTTATCTGGTCCATCAGATCGTCTCTCTGGGGCTTGTCCACCATTAAACTAGACCCCTGGGGTTTCTTAATTTAAAATCCTCATAACCCTTTAACTTGAAAACTCACTGTCTTCGCAATGACATGTGATTAACTCTGTAGTAGCCACATAAACATCTCCACATTCCTAAACAGGAGACTCCCATTTTGACCTAATCTGAGATTATTCTGAATTATTTCTGCCCTAGTCACATGTACGCTACAGACATGAGACTACACAGAATAATCAACTGAGGTGGTGCCTACACAATCTTTTGTTTTGTGTTTTGAGTCAAAGTCCCGCTCTGTCGCCCAGGCTGGAGTGCAGTGGCACCATCTTCCCTCACTGCAACCTCCGCCTCCCAGGTTCAAGCAATTCTCCTGCCTCAGCCTCCTGAGTAGCTGGGATTACAGGCACATGCCACCACACCCCGCTAATTTTTGTATTTTTAGTAGACACAGGGTTTCGCATGTTGGCCAGGCTGGTCTCGAACCCCTGACCTCAAGTAATCCTCCCACCTCAGCCTCCCGAAGTGCTGGGATTACAGGCATGAGCCACCGTGCCTGGATACCTGGAAAATCTTAAGGCACAAACAGACACAGGACAAATCCACAGGCTTGGGAATCACTATAAGCAGAAGAAAAATGTCCACAGGGCATAAACTTTGGGGGCATGCTCACAGCAACCGCTAACCAGAAAACTTTGCAGTCTCAGTCCAGATCTAGGCAGGATTGGCTCAGGGGTGACCAATCTATCTTGAGAGCTGACAGGACCCCATTCTAATGGGCACGATACAAGTCAGACATGGGACAGCCTTTGATGCCAGGGTGGGCAGGGGTCTCACGTGAGCCCACGAGACCACACTTTGGCAGCAACTATTGAATCAGCCAATTTTCTTCACACCATAAGTACATACTTCACTCTCTGCTCAGCAGCTGCACCTGCCCTATCCGGCGGAGTGGAGGACACTGGCAAGCTGAAAGCTTCTGCAGGCTCATCCATCCAGATTCAGCTCTAAGAGCAGGGCAACCCGGGGGAAACAGAAACATACAGAAAACAGTTCATTTCTGGCTTGTTGCTTTGGCTGCAGGCAAGAGAAGGTGTGCACAGAGCTTTGAAGGAAAGATTGGAATGGGCTGAGACTGGGCTTTGTTCCCAGAGCCCCACGGGGACAGGGCTGGCTTCCGAACCTAGAAATGCAGAGAGCTGCTCTCCAACAGGTGGAGGGCTCCCCCGAGTAAGTATCCCGGGCAGCAGAACAGAGCGGGCACCACTGTCTGTCAACACCAGGCTCGGCATCCTCCCATCCCCCAGGGTCCCTCGACCTGTCCCTAGGGCACTGGAGAGAGGAGGGAGGGACGAAAGGCACGCGGAGAAAGGAAGGAAGGAGGCGCCTCTTCTTGGCGAGCTGATGGGTGTGAGTGGTGAGCATGAATTAAAAAGCCATCCGGGAACAATGGTCTTTTCATATTTGGAGCCTGTTCTGCACAAAGCTCAGCTTGTTCTAGCGGGAGGACTCTGCTTTCCATTTTTTTTCCTAACTCATTTCCTAGGGTTGTGGCAATGTCTGGCACTCAGCTCAACCCACTGGAGTATCCTTTAACCGAAGGATGTGCCAGGCAGGCCTCCTCCTTGACTTCGTAAGTGGTGGCATTCAGACACACAAAAAGGGACAACTTCAGGAAGCTTTTCTGTCTCAACCCGTGGGCTCCCAAAGAGCTCCTGGGTGTTTCTCTGAATAGCTGCCCAACCCACAGAAACACACACTGGATGTTTTCAGCGGCCAAACACCCATTTCCCTCTCAAATTACGCTAGACATGCCACACCCAGCAGACACTCCAAAGCCTAACTGGAAAAGGACAGCGGATGGGCATCAGATCATGTGACAAGACCCTCCTCCACGTTCAACACACTCCTGGAGTCTCTCCTGAACCCCACAAACCCCTTAGGCAAAGTAGTTTTGAAACTGGGGGTGGAGAGAAGAACAGCAGCCAACACTAAGCAATGAAGCTGTTCCTGACACTTTAACGAACTGTCGCCTCACTCAGTCCTTATGATCCGTGGTGGGCAGCCTCTAAGCAAGATCCTCCAATCCCACCCCCTGGCATTCACACCTTTGTATAGTCCCCTCCCCTTGGGAGTGAGCAATACATAGGACTCACTTCTTACCAACAGCATGCAAATGGAATAGGGCAAATGTGATAGGACATCACTTCTGAGATGAGGCTGCAAAGAAACTATCATTTTAGTCTTCTGCACCCTTCTCCTCCTCCTCTCCCTTATGGAAGCCAAGTGCCCTGTTGTGAGCTGCTCTGTGGAGAGACCCACATGGCAAAGAACTGAGAGCAGCCTGCAGCCAGTAGCTCTTGGGGAACTGAATCCTGTCAACAACCGTGTGTGTGAGCACAGATTTCAGTCTGTCCCCAGTCAAGCCTTCAGATGAGACCATGGCCCCAGGATAACACCTTGACCTTGCAGCAGGGGACCCAGCTAAGCCACAGCCTGATTCCTGACCCACAGAAACTATAAGATAATAAGTGCTTACCATTTTAAGCTACTGAACTGAGGGGTAATCTGTGATGCAGCAACAGATAACAATACACGTCTCCATTTTGCAAATGAAAAGATATAATGGAGGCCAGGAGTGCTGGCTCATGCCTGTGGTCCCAACACTTTGGAAGGCTGAGGTGAGAGGATCACTTCAGCCCAGAGGTTCAAGAACAGCCTGGGCAAGATAGCAAGACTCTGTCTCTACAAAAATTTTTTTTAAAAAAAAGGTTAGCCGAGTGTGGTGGCACATGACTGTGGTCCCAGCTATTCAGGAGGCTGAGATGGAAGGATGCCTTGAGCCCGGGAGGTCAAGGCTGCAGTGAGCCCTGACTGCACCACCCGCACTTCAGCTTGGACAAGAGAGTGAGACCCTTCTCAAAAAAAAAAAAAAAAAAAAGGAAAGAAAAGAAAATATATAATTTTGGCCAGTAAGTAGCAGAGCTGGGATTCTCACTTAAGCCAGACTGACTCTCTCTAGCCACCTTCCTCTCACCATGTGGCATTACCTGTCAAGCCCACATTCTGGTCCATAGACCAGAAAAGCAGCAAAACTCCCTGGGCCTCTCTCCATCCTCACAGATGACATGGACATCTAACATTCATGCCCCCAAATAAAAGGATACCAGATTCCTTTGGAATTTTAGGGTTGAAGAAAGAGTGAGGAGAGAATCCAGTCTAACTTTCTTTTACAGATAAAGAATCTGAGACCCACAGTCATAAAGTAACGGACATGGAACTCAAACCCCGGCCAGGACAGCACGTGACTCTTTAGGGATTCCAGGAAACTTCTGCTCAAACATGCTGAACAAGCTTCTAATTCTCTGGCAGGAGGACTCCATCAGTAACTCTGGTCTTCTCTTTTGGCACACCAAGATTAATGCTCTGCGGTGACTGGCTCCCCTGGCACTTGGCAGCTTCTCCTATACCTGCTCCCTAAGTCCTTCCACAAAGTGACAAGATACAGAAGGTAGATCAGGGCGTTCGCTCCTTGGTTAACATCAGAATCGACATATCACATATCACAACAGCATACTGCCCACCCAGCTTATGCTGAGGTGTGATCTAAGTTTGCTTTGAAATTCAATGACCTATCAGAAAGACAGCACACGCATTTCTATCAAGACAGCTAACTCGGGCAAAGGTGTTCTCAAGTACCCAAGGCGATTGATTCCACAAGCTTGCAGATCACTAAGACTTCCACTATTTTTACAAACACATACCATAGATGCTTACAGTAAATATCATAAATAATTAAAGCTAAGTAGCCTAAGGACATTTTGTGAAGCATCTTTGCTGCTTTTTTTTAAATGAGGTTCTCGCTAATTCACAAGATTGAATAATCTCCAAAAAACCTCCAGACACAGCCACAGGCCAGTGCTATTTAAGTGATTCTACATTTTTGCAAACTTTTAAGCAGATATTTTTTTCTCATGACAAAAAGTAATAGATATTCACTATGCGGAGCTCAGAAAACAAAGTATTAAAAGTAGCCTGTACTTCTACCAGCTGGAAATAGCCATCAGTCATATGTAATTCTTTAGCTTCTCTTCTATGCATATTTTAAAAATTAAACTGAAGTCCTACAGTCCACAGAGTTCCTTTCATTCCATTTACATCACTGTTTTCCCACATTTATAACCAGGAGGCAGGAGTTTTAAATAGCCGCATAAGCATCTACCATATGGCTGCACCACAGTTTAAATCAATCCCCTGTAAGATTTTTCAGATAGTTTCCATTTTTCACTATTATAAATGTCTGTTATAAGTGTCTGTAGCGAAAATCTGTATGTATAAATTTCCTTTGCACGACTCTCAGGGTTTCCTTATTACAAATGGAGTTGTCACCAGTCCTGATCCGGGTATTAGAGGTAAGATAGTTAAAGGGAAAAAAAAGAAAACATCAGACAAAGACCCCGCCCTTGTGAAGCTTAGATTCTAGCAGGGGAAACAATCAAGGATAATACATTTTTTGCTAGGCGCAATGGCTCACACCTGTAATCCCAGCACTTTGGGAGGCCAAGGCAGGCGGATCACCTGACGACAGGAGTTCGAGACCAGCCTGGCCAACATGGTGAGACGCCGCCCCCCGCCGCCCCCCCGATCTCTTAAAAAAAAAAAAAAAATTAGTTGGGAGTGATGGCGGTCACCTGTAGTCCAAGCTACTCAGGAAGCTAAGGCAGTAGAGTCGCCTGAAACAGGGAGGCGGGGATTGCAGTAAGCTGAGGTTGCACTACTGCACTCCAGCCTAGACGAAAGAGCAAGACTCCATCTCAAAAAAAAAAAAAAAAAAAAAAAAAGGATAATACTTTTTTTAATTGTATAGTATTTTACTAGTGGCATATGGTATGGTCAGGAATGCAGAGGCAAAACAGAACGACAGGGTCAGGAATTCATAGGGGGACAAGCTACACATTTAAATAAACCTTAAAGTTTCTTGACACATACTGCCAAATGATCCTCCAGAAAGGGTATACTAATTTTTATACCCAATAACCAGAACAGGGTATTTGCTTTTTTTTTTTTCCACTTAGTTCAAAAAAACAAAACAAAACAAAAAAAGCTCAACCTTACCAGTAATCAATACGTTAAAACAATGAGGTCTCATTTGGCTCTTCAAATGGGCAGCCTAGATTTATTCTTCATGAATTGTCCATTCATGTTCTTTGTCCGTTTATCTCTTTTTATTTTTGTTTACCACAATAATAACTACATAAAAACACGACTTTTTTAAGTAGAGACGGGGTATCACTATGTTGCCCAGGCTGGTCTCAAACTCCTGGGCTCAAGCAATCCTCCCACCTCAGCCTCCCAAAGTGCTAGGATTATTGTGCCTGGCCTCCATTTTTCTCTATCTGTATGCATCAATCTTTTTTTTTTTTTTTTTTTTGAGACAGAGTTTCGCTGTTTCACCTGGGGTTGGAGCACAGTGGTGCGATCTTGGCTCACTGCAACCTCCGCCTTTCGGTTTCAAGCCATTCTGCTGCCTCAGCTCCCAAGTAGTTGGGATTACAGACACCCACCATCATGCCCAGCTAATTTTTGTGTTTTTAGTAGAGATGGGGTTTCACCATGTTGGCCAGGCTGTTCTCGAACTCCTGACCTTGTGATCTGCCTGTCTTAACCTCCCAAAGTGCTGGGCTTACAAGCGTGGGCCACTGCACCCGGCTGTATCATTCATTTTTAAGAGCTCTTTATACATTAAGGATTTAGGACACACTGTCAATTCTATGTGCTCTAAACACCTTTTCCCAGTTTGTCATATGCCTTAAAATTTTGTGATTAGTAACCAGCATGCACAATTTTTTTTAAATAGAGTACATCAATCTTTTCTATTACAATTTCTTCCCTACAAAGCTTAGGCCTAATATTCCTCCCTGCCCTATATTCAGATCAGTATTAACCTATATTTTCTTCTAGCTCTTTTGTGATTTTAGTTTTACTTTTACCTCTCCAACTCGCCTGGAATGGATGGTAATATATGCTATGAAAAATGGCTCTAACCTAATTTTTCCCCCATTTGGCTATCTAACTGTCCTACAGCCATTTATTGCATAATTTCATAATACGAGAGGCAGTGAAGTGCAATGATAGAGATCACTGCTTTTGCTGTCAGTTACATCAGTGTCCAACTCTGGGTGACTTTGAGCCAGTTACTTAAATTCCCTGAGCTTCAGTTTCCTTCACTATAAAATGAACTATTAGTAATGTATTAGTAGTATCCACTTCACCTGGTTTTTATGAGGATTAAATAAGTTCATGTAAAGTCTTGGTGTGGTGCAGTGGCTCACGTCTTGTAATCCCAGCACTTTGGGAGGCCAAGGCAGGAAGATCATGAGGCCATGAGTTTGAGACCAGCCTGACCAACAATGGTGAAACCCAGTCTCTACTAAAAATACAAAAATTAGCCGGGCATGGTGGCACACACCTGTAGTCCCAGCTACTTGAGAGACTGAGGCAGGAGAACTGCTTGAGCCTGACAGACAAAGGTTACAGTGAGCCGAGATCGTGCCACTGCACTCCAGCATAGGTGAGGGAATGAGACTCTGTATCAAAAAAAGAAAAAAGTTGGCTGTGCACCGTGGGTCATGCCTGTAATCCCAGCACTTTGGGAGGCCGAGGCGGGCAGATCACAAGAACGGGAGATGGAGACCATCCTGGCTAACACAGTGAAATCCCATCTCTACTAAAAATACAAATTAGCCAGGCGTGGTGGTGGGCACCCAGCTACTCGGGAGGCTGAGGCAGGAGAATGGCGTGAACCTGGGAGGCGGAGCTTGCAGTGAGCTGAGATCGCGCCACTGCACTCCAGCCTGGGCGACAGAGCAAGACTCCGTCTCAAAAAAAAAAGAAAAAAAGAAAAGAAAAAGAAAAAGGAAAGGAAAGGAAAAGGAAAAGGAAAGGGAGGAAGGAAAGAGGAAAGGAAGGAAGGTGACCAAATGCATCTCTCACACACATACACACAGACAGCTGTCCCTTGCTATATCTCCCACAGATCCTGAAAATCTGAGGATAGTCAAGTCCCTGATATAAAATAGCACAATATGCACAACCTCCTGTATACTTTAAATCATCTTTTGATTACTTATAACAACTAATGCAATGTAAATGCTATAGAAATATTTATTAAACTGTATCATTTAAGGAATAATGACAAGCAAAAAGGCTGTCGAGTCCACAAGTCTTTACATGTTGAGTAAAGACCGAATTTTTTTCCCCAGATATTTTTGATTTGCAGTTGCTGGAATCTACAAATGCAGAACGGGTGACTATGAAGGCCAACTATATTATGTTTTTCTTCTCAGCTGTACATACATGATTATTTCAAGAGAAGACATTCTGATATTAAGCCCCTTCTTACATTTCCAGGATAAATCCTATGTGGTTATGATTCTTTTAAAATGCTAAATTCAATCTGTGACTGTTTTATCTGGCATTTTCGCATCTCCACTCATGTCTGAACTCAATCTTCAGCTTTCTTTTTGTGTAATCTTTGTGATGGTGTTGGTTCCCAGAACTGTGCTAGCTTTGTCAAATCAACTGGGATGCTTTACCTTTTTCTACTCCCTGAAACAGTTTATTTAGCAGGCAATTATTGCATCCCTCTAAGTTTAAAATAACTTATCCTTTAAACTTCTTGCATCCAGAGCCCTCTTCAGAAGTGTTTTTTGTTTTTGTTTTTTTGAGACGGAGTCTCACACTGTCGCCCAGGCTGGAGTGCAGTGGTGCGATCTCGGCTCACTACAACCTCCATCTCCCGGGTTCACGCGATTCTCCTGCCTCAGCTTCCCGAGTAACTGGGACTACAGGTGCCCGCCACCACACCCGGCTGATTTTTTGTATCTTTAGTAGAGACTGGGTTTCACTATGTTGGCCAGACAGGTGTTGAACTCCTGACCTCGTGATCCACCCACCTCGGCCTCCCAAAGTGCTAGGATTACATACAGGCGTGAGCCGCCGTGCCTGGCCAGAACTTTTTTTTTAATGTTCAGCTTCTTCCCCAGTTTCTGATTTAAAGTTTCGGACATCCAAATCATTTCCCAGCAGCCATGTCACTGGGATTTTCAAAGGTGTTGCATTTTAAGTTACTATGTTTTACATTATAAAACAATTACGTCAAATGTAACTTACATTTGTTACACTTTTTCTATCATATCAATTCCTTTTTAGTTTTCTGTATTTGGGGTTTTCTCTTTTCTCTTTTCTTAATTAAACATGATAGTGATTTGGTCTACTTCCTTGACCTTTTTTCCCAAATAGCTTTTAGATTTATCAATTCAGTGTTTTTATCTGTTTTTCTAATTCATTAATATCACTTTTATCTTATAATTCTTTTCTCCAGCTGTCTTTAGGCTTGCTTTATGCTTTCCAAGTTTGAGTTGAACACTTAATTCATTTATTTTCATTTTCTTTTATTTAATAATGTTTTAAAGCTACAAATGTGCCCCTGAATATAACTTTGGTAATAACCCATACATTTAGATATACAGAGTTCTCAATATTTCCTAATGATCCTGTAACAGTAATTTCATTTCCTCTTTGACCCAAGTGTGATTTAGGAGAATATTTTTAAATTTTCAAGTAACTGGATTTCATTAACGTGTTTAATATTAAGTATTCTATGGAGGATAAAAAACATCTCTGAAAGGAGATGAAACTCTGGCAAATAAAAAAAGACCTTTTAAATAGAAAACACGACAATGTTAAAAGAATGAAAAGTGACTCATATAATGCTGTGATGGCCATATCCACAGACATTCCTTGTAGAAGGGATATAACCACCACTGATCCTGGGGCACTGAGAGATTTGGGTGTAAGCAACACAAGGAGAGAGGGAAGAGGATGCTAGGCTCTGTGCCTTCTAAAAATTTTATCTTGGGCATATACTGCTTGCTTATTTCAGAAGCAAAGTCACCCCTCAATAAATGGAATATAACCATCCCAGATACACCATCTAAGTATATAACCAAGTAAACTTCCATATTTTTTTGATGAAATTTAGAGATGGTTTCAGTTGAGTAAGACTTGGCCCCAAGATGATTACATCTGTGACTAAAGAACGGAGGAGGGAAAAACAATAATCTCTAGTTCTGCAATCTCCAAGTTCAGAAGAATTAAGAGCTACAAGAAAAATAAAATATATACGTGTGTGTGTATATGTATGTATATATATGTTAAAAAGCGTAATGAGGTTCCAACCGGGCTACTATTTTGAAACCTAAATGTCAGGAACATAGAGCTGAGGCGGTGTAATAGCCAGTTCCCTCTATCTCCTTACCCAGCCTTTCCCATTTTACAAATACTACATCTTGTAGATCCTGCCTGCTACAGACCTTAAAACGCATTTCAATCCCAAGTTAATTGAATTAACCTGTGATTATAAGCATCATACCATATCATCTCCCTTCCTTCCCACAAACTTTGTAGCACCAAGTTAAAAAGAAAAGAAAAAACAATGGACTCCATAAATCAGTTTTCCAATTTACATTGAAGAAATCTGTTTCCTACTTTCTAATTTCTGCAACTGGGAAATTCTGTATATTATGTTACCGTATAATGAAGGATGCCAGTAAACAGAAATCCACACGCCTGCACACACAACGGATTACACTGTATGTAATTGCAAACACCACCAAGTTATGTACTCTTGGGAGCACTATTAGTGAGATGTGGTTATTTAATGCTTCATCTGTTTAAAAAAAAAAAAAACTCATTCCATATGGATGAAAAATGAGTATACTAGCCTGAATATGGGAAAAAAATAGAAAATGTAATCATATATTACTTAAAATCTATAATGTTTTATGCAAAGATAAGGTGTTAGTATCAAAACTTAGGCATTCAGAATGTCTCAAAATACAGTATCATGGGCTAATTGCTGGCTACCAAAACCTCCATGCCCCAGCAGCAGATGGCAGGGCCAGCCTTTTGTACTTTACTTGACCATTTAAGAAACTCACAACGGGGCCGGTCATGGTGGCTCACACCTGTAATTCCAGCACTTTCGGAGGCCGAGGCAGGCGAATCACTTGAGGTCAGGAGTTTGAGACCAGCCTGGCCAAAATGGCAAAACCCCGTTGCTAGTAAAAATAAAAAAATTAGCAGGGCGTGGTGGTGCACACCTGTAATCCCAGCTATTCAGGAGGCTGAGGCAGGAGAATCATTTGAACTCAGGAAGCAGAGGTTGCATTGAGCTGAGATTGCATCACTGCACTCCAGCCTGGGTGACACAGCGAGACTCCCTCTCAAAAAAAAAAAAAAAAACTCATAAAGGTACACAGCACCTGGGGGCTTCCATTAGCATCAGAACAGCCACGGAGGCACGCCCCATGGGAAGGTGGCACTCAGCTCCCACCACAGAGCAAGGCCCTTTGACAGCGAAGATGCTGCAGGGCACTGCTACTCGCCCTGCTGGGGAGAAGCCACCCAGCAGCCACCCTAGGAGCCTGGCACAGAATGGCCAGCTCTGGGGAAGGAAACTGTGCCACCTGCATCGCCAGCGTGCCAAATGGAGTTCAAGACTGCACCGCTCCCCATTCATCCCCATGGGAGGTTCAGCAGCCACTGCCGCTAAAACAAAAGACGGATGACAGGAAAACCCGCTGGCCTTTGGCCCGTTCCCTAGCAAAGGGGAAGTGTAAAAGTGCAAAGGGGAAAGTGGGCCAGCTGCACTAATCCCTTTTTGTACAGCAGTAATTAATAGTATAATCCACATTTCAGATGCATTAAAGCGAAAATGCTGCATTATCAGAGAGCCCAGCACACAGCCTCAGGGCAAAGCCTCCCTGCTGACCTGCAGAACCAGGTTACCTCATCTCAGCCTCCTCCTCTCAGGGGAGCTGACTCTAGACACCTCATAAAAGGACCGAGCTGGCAGCCAGAAGTCTCCACTCTGCCTGATGTGCTGTGTCTGTCTTCAGAAACCACCCGCTCCAGGGCCAGTCCTTTGGGCACATGAGTTCTACTCCAGGAGACATTTACATCAAGTTCTACTCTCTGACCAACATTGAACGTTTTATTTTTTATTTTTTTTTACACAGAGACAGAGTCTTGCTCTGTCACCCAGGCTGGAGTGCACTGGCACAGTCATAGTTTACTGCAGCCTCGAACTCCTGGGCTCAAGTGATCCTCCCAAGTCTACCTCCCGAGTAGCTAGGACTACAGGTGTGCACCACCACACCTGGTTAATTTTTTGTTTGTTTTGTGAGACAGGGTCTCACTCTGTCATCCAGGCTGGAGGGCAGTGGCGTGATCTTGGCTCACTGCAACCTCGACCTCCCGGGTTTAAGCGTTTCTCCCACCTCAGCCTCCCCAGTAGCTGGGACTACAGGCATGCACCACCACACCGGGCTAATTTTTGTATTTTTTGGTGGAGACGGGGTTTCACCATGTTGGCCAGGCTGGTCTCAAACTCCTGACCTCAGGTCGATCCGCCTGCCTCAGCCTCCCAATGTGCTGGGATTACAGACCTGAACCACTTCACCTGGGCCTGGCTAATTTTTTATTTTTTTTTATTTTTTGTAGAGATGGGGTCTCCCTTTGTTGCCCAGGGTGGTCTCAAACTCCTGGCCTCAAGCAATCTTCCAACCTTGGACTCCCAAAGCACTAGGATTACGTGAGCCACCACACCCACCAACACTGCATATATTAATATCACAAGTCTGGGCTGGGCGTGGTGGCTCATGCCTGTAATCCCAGTACTTTGGGAGGCCGAGGTGGGCAGACCACGAGGTCAAGAGATCGAGACCATCCTGGCCAACATGGTGAAACCCTGTCTCTACTAAAAATAAAAAAAATTAGCTGGGCTTCGTGGTGCTACTCAGGAGGCTGAGGCAGGAGAATCACTTGAACCTAGAGGCAGAGGTCGCAGTGCATGGATATCATGCCACTGCATTCCAGGCTGGTGACAGAGCAAGACTCCATCTCAAGGAAAAAAAAAAAATCACAAGCCCCCCTGTGGATTCTTAAGCTTTAAGCTAACCCCCAAAATACTGAGATAATAAATGCAAGCAAAATGAAGATGCCCCTCCTCAACTCAATTCAGTGGGATACCCTTTTTTATCTTGGTGTTATTTGGGTGTTTTGCACTAATTCTGGGGCACCAGGTAAGTTTCCATCGAGGGGTAGAAGCTGACTTCTGTCCCCGTCACCAAAGACCAAAGAGGAAGCCTCTTCTGCCACCACTGAAATACTATCTTTAGAGGAAGGCATGCTATTAGCTCATCAAGCACAAAACACATCTGAGTTAAACATTCCAGTCAAATGTCACAGCCACTTCAAAATAGAGGCACCCAAAAAGGCAGTCAGTCTTCTCAGCAGGGCTTTGAAATCACTGCCAACTGAGAACTTGATCTCAAGTCTTCCAACACCAAAACACCTGGTGGAATAGGTACAACTAACAGGCAGACAGCCTCAAACTCCATTCAGCTCCACGGCACCGCTGCATTACCATTGCAGCTCAACCTCTGTGCTGGGAAGTGCATGCACAGGATGGAGCCATGTTCCTAGAACGCTCACAGACATATTTTCTACTACAAGTGATACTGCACATGACAATTTATTCCTTGGCTGGCCTCTGATAGTATGCATTTGAACCATATGGAATCATCATTTTTTTATTAAATTAGAGCTGTTAAATAATAATATCATGGAGGAATGTGTTAGGTTCTGGGCAAGGATCTTAAACGCACAGTTTTGGAACAAGTATAGGGGCCCAGGCCCACAGCCGGTGGCCAACGGTGGCTACACACTATAGCAGCAACCAGCCTTCATCCTCCAAGTCCTCCTTGGAATTTGGGTGAAACTACTTATATCTTAATCTAGGCAGCTGGAGAAGGGGCGGGGGGAGAGGCAGGGGCAGGGGCAGGAGAAGGAGAAGGAGAAAAGAGAAAAAAGAGAAGAGAAGAAAAAAGAAAAGAAAAGAAAAAGAATTTGATAGAAATACTTTCCATCTCAAATTTTGAGATCCTGGCACGAATGATGTAATCTAGGTACCCAACGACCTATACTTGTTCCAAAATCGTGCCGTTAAGATCCTTGCCCAGAACCTAACACGTTCTTCCATGATGTTATTAACAACTCTAATTTAATCCAAAAATGGTGATTCCATATGGTTCAAACACATAGTATCAGAGGCCAGCCAAGGAATGAATTGTCATTTGCAGTATCTGTTGTAGCAGAAAATGTATCCATGCTGGTTCTAGAAATGTAGCTCCATCCTATGCACACACTTCCCCCAGGACTCCTGGACCCCCAAAGGCAGCCTATAAGCCATCACCTAGCAACTGGACATTTCACCTGGGCACTCAGGAGGTACAGACCTACCAATCATGGGAGTGAAGGTGCCCAGGCCAAGGGGCTGTACAAGAAGGGCAGAGAGGAAGCCACCATCCTGAACACATCACAGACTGCCCATCTGTGCCCTTTAAGTGACCTCTAAAGTGTGGTATCAATCTCCACTGAACCTTTGCTCTTATTCCCACAACACTTGGATTCTTTCTTTACAGGGACTCATGTGAAAACTCTTTATTTTTTTATTATTATTATTTTTGAGACAGGGTCTCACTCTATCACCCAGGCTGGAGTTCAGTAGTACGATGTTGGCTCACTGTAACCTCTGCCTCTCCGGCTCAAGCAATCCTCCCACCTCAGCCTCCCAAGTAACTGGGACCACAGGTGTGCGCCACCACACCCAGCTAATTTTTGTTTTTTTTGTAGAGACAGGGTTTCGCCATGTTGCCCAGGCTGGTCTCAAACTTCCAGGCTCAAGTGATCCGCCTGCGTCAGCCTCCCAAAGTGCTGGGAGTACAGGCCTGAACCACAGTGCCTGGCCAAAAACCCTTTATAAACACTCTCTTTTAGTTTTCTCTCAAGTATGACTCTTAGGGCCTCACCAAAATACAATTTCACAAAATAATGTCACATTATTTGGGGGAGGGGAGAGGCCACCAAATTTCATCTCGAAGCCTCTTCCCTCATTTCCAAGGAAATAGGCATTTTTGGAATACGTAAGGCTGCAACATTTGGTTTAGCTTTGCCCTCCTGAGCCACCTACCTCCAGAGGCACGTGGGGGTCTCTTTCTTTGCCAACTGCACCAATTCCTCCACAGGACCGTGCAGTAGCTGAATAACAACCCCCGAAGATGCCCACATCCTAATATCTGTAACCTACAAATATGTCACCTTCTACAGCAAAGGAGACTTTGCAGATGTGATCAAGTGAAGGATCTTTAGATAGAGGAGATGATCTTGGATTATCCAGGGGGGCCTGATGCAATCACAGGGGTCCTTACAACAGGGGCAAAGGAGAGGACAGAGTCAGGCAGAAGAAGGAGATGTAGCAGAAGCATGATGCAGAGTGATGTGAGGAAGGGGCCATCAACCCAGAAATGTGGGTGCCTCCAGAACCTAGACCATGCAAGGAAATGGGTTCCTCCTGGAACCCGCTACAAGAACCCAGTCCTGCCAACACCCTGGCTGTAGCCTAGTGAAACTGATTTCAGACTTCTAGGCTATAGCTACAAGGCAATCAGTTTGCAGTTTTTTGCAATTTTTTTTTTAAGAAAAATGAAAGCTGATTTTTATTTTATCAACAGCCATTCTTTAGACATGAACATGCATATGTAATATTCTATGCACACATCACAGTTTTGGACATTAGTTAATAAAGTTTCAACACATTACATCCTTACAAAAAAAACATGAAAATGCAAACTTAAGTCTGTGTTGTTTTACACCAACAAGTTTGCGGTAATTTCTTTTTTTTTTTTTTTTTTTGAGACAGTCTCGCTCTGTCACCAGGCTGGAGTGCAGTGGCACGATCTCGACTCACTGCAACCTCCAACTCCCTGCTTCAAGCGATTCTCGTGCCTCAGCCTCCCGAGTAGCTGGGATTACAGACATGCACCACCACGCCCGGCTAATTTTTGTATTTTTAGTAGAGACAGGGTTTCACCATGTTGGCCAGGCTGGTCTCGATCTCCTGACCTCATGATCCTCCTGCCTCGGCCTCTCAAAGCGTTGGGATTACAGGCGTGAGCCACCGTGTCCGGCCTTTGTGGTAATTTCTTATAGCATCGAGAGGAAACTAGTATAGCCATCTGGAGAAAGGGGGACAGAACCACTGGATACACAGAAGCAGGGGTGTCCCTGAAGGATTCACCCTACCATTGGGGTTCACACTACCCTCCTTCTCCAGACCCTAGGGACCAGCTGAAACCTCTCTTTCTCTATCACCAAAAATTAGGACCAAAGGCCTCAGATGCTGTAAGCAAGAGCTGTGTCTTTTTTTTTTTTTTTTTTTTTTGAGACAGGGTCTCACTCTGTCTCTCAAGCTGGAGTGCAGTGGCACCATCTCAACTTACTGCACCCTCCACCTCCCGGGCTCAAGTGATCCTCCCACCTCAGCCTCCTGAGTAGCTGGGACTACAAGCGCATACCACCGTGCATAGCTGGCTTTTGTATTTCTTGCAGAGACAGGGTTTTGCTGTGTTGCCCAGCTTGGTCTCTAACTCCTGGCTTCAAGTGATCCACCCACTTCAGCCTCCAAAAGTGCTGGGATTACAGGTGTGAGCCACCACACCAGCCACAAGGGCTATGTCTTAGGAGAAGTGTTCAGTGGAGTATCTTAGCATTAGACAGAAAAAACCTCCCATCCTGGCCCACCGCATTTGAGATTCATAAATATCCAAATTAACCAAGGAAACAATAGAAAAACAGTAGTTTAACAAAGAGTTTGTGTGTGCTACATGTTTATTTTATCTAATAGGAGACACTGAGCTAGAAACACCAACATTCAAGAAGAATCCCTGGATCCACAGTTCCTTTTATCAACTGACAGAAGCCAGGCTGAGGCAACCTTACTCAATATATTCCACAGGTGGGCCCGCCTAAAGCCTCGCTGTGATGCCAGGCAGCCAGCCTGAAGAACCGGAAAGCCAGGGCCCGTGCACGCTGGGCTCCTGAAGACAAAGAAAACAGAATGGCTCGGGAAGGCCGTGGCACCCTGCCCGCCTCCGTGGTAGCCTGGGGCCACTGGATCTTGCCATCTCCACAGCACCTGAGAGGTGTGAGCCAGGCAGCCAACCACATCAGAAGCTGGCTGCCGGCTGCTCCAATTGCACAACACCTCCGGAGGAGCCAGCTTTCCAGGACTGGGTTTTACACACCATATGGGCACTGGCCATGTTGACCCAGTCAAGGCATGGCACCTTGAAGAATGGCCCTGGCCCACGCAAAGACTGGCCATATGGACAGAAGGCATCCTGCCACAGAGTGATTTCTGAATCACCTCTATGCAAAAAATAATCTTTTCTCTTATGCAAAGGAGATCCCATCACCACCATCTCATTTCTATCCCAGGCTACTCCAGTTCTCTTTCAATCACAAGCCAGACTACCCATCCACTTAACTCTCTAGGCTCAGATATGACTTAATTCTCCCAATTCCCCCACTCCTACATGTTTGTTGCCACTTTCCCATTTTGTGTTAACAATTAACCTGAAGTATTATGTTAACAATTAACATGAATTGTGTTTTGGTTTTTAAGGTTGGAGTAACTAGGATTACTCAATAGGATTTAAATGTTCAATTTTAGTGCACATGTACAAGGCGCTACTTTGTACATGACAAGATGAAGTGGTTTAAAAAAAAAAAACATAACCACCTTTCACAAAGGGTTCTCATTCAGCCTCCTGCTTGCGAAAGATATGATTTTGAATAGTGAAAGTCCCAAGAAGGGTAATTCGAGCAAAACTGGTTTCTAGTTTGCCTTGATTCAAAGTCTTTATGCTACTTGACCCATTTTTCTTTCCTCTTGCTTTTCCTGATGCCTCTCAAAATAATAATAAACGAACCCCAGAAATAGAATCCTGTCTTCCTTAGATGTCACCATATGACTAATTTATGGCCTTTGTTTAAAGCCCTTACACCAGAGTTGACTCCAGTAATTTCCTCCTCTTCTATTTGAATGTCCATTTACAGCCTCTCTGTAACCTCTGGGTGAACTGAGAATGTTCTCTGTGCCTCTCATGATGTGGATTCGCACCCCCGTGACAGCAGAGTGGCTCCGAGCAGAATCTCCCCATTACAGCCGAAGCCCACTGGGACCCTACCCAAGTTCACGTGTATATCCCAAGAGAGTTTGCTGAACACTCCTTATGCCTTAATGCAGCTTTGAAAGAAAAAAAAAAAAAGACAAATGGGGCTGGGCGCAGTGGTCCATGCCTGTAATCCCGGCACTTTGGGAGGCCAAGGCGGAAGGTTCACTTGAGCCCAAGATTTCAAGACCAGACTAGGTAACATGGCAAGACCTCACCTCTACAAAAATAAAAATAAGTTAGCCCGGTGTGGTGGCATGTGCCTGTGGTTCCAGCTGCTTGGGGGTGCTGAGGCAGGAAGATCACCTCCCTCAGCCTTGGGAGGTTGAGGCTGCATGGAGCTGTGATTATGCCACTGCACTCCAGACTGAGCAACAGTGCAAGACTCCCATTTAAAAAAAAAAAAAAAAAAAAAAGGCAAAAAGATACCAAAGGCTGAGTGGGCAATTTGCATGTGTTCCCAAGACGTGATGGGAATTTTCTACGTTTGGATTCAGGGGAGTGGGGTCTTATTTTTGCTTTCATTCAGGGAGGTGGGTCCCAAAAAATATCCCCTGTTGGCCTTAGGGGGAAGAATACTTGAAAGGTATATCTGAAAATGCTCCAAGTTTTTTCCTGCCCCACTTTCCAGTGGTTCCCTTCGCCAAGTCATGAAAACTCTGCCAACACTGTTCTCTCTCCAGCACTCACCTGGGCTCCCCACCAATGTCTTGGCTGCCGTCAGGACTAAATAATGCCTTCTCTTCTTCCCCTCCACCCACCCCTCTCTGGTCTTTAGCACAACCTATCAGCTGACTTCTCCATCTCCAGGGAGCTAGACCACATAGTCCTCCACCAAGAGCTTTGCTAGCTTAGCACCCCACAGATAGAGCCTGTCCAGAGAATTGTCCAACCATCCATTAAAATATCCAAGTGGCCCCAGTGTGCCAGGGACTGCTCTCTCTGGACTAGGGCTAGGGGTAAGCAGCAAACCAAACAGGCTAAGACCTCTGCCACCTGCACACAGCCCATGCCTACTGTCTGACCCATCCCTACCTCTGCAGATGCTCCTTAATTCCCCCACTTTTACTCTCTCCTCTTCAGAAAAGGATTTCCTCCTTTTGGATGAAAATTTGATTTTTTGATGAAGTGGGACCTATGTTTTCTCAGTTTTTATCTTCTTCTTTTTTTTTTTTTTTTTGAGACAGGGTCTTGCTCTGTCACCCAGGCTAGAGTCCAGTGGCACGATCATGGCTCACTGCAGCCTTGACTTCCAGGCTCCAGCAATCCTCCTGCCTCAGCCTCTTGAGTAGCTGGGACTACAGGCATGTGCCACCACACCCGGCTAATTTTGCTTGATTTTTTTTATAGAGACAGGGTCTCACTATGTTGCCCAGGCTGGTCTCGAACTCCTGGGCTCAAGCAATCCTCCTGCCTTGGCCTCCCAAAGTGCTATGCCTGGCCATGGTTTTGATCTTATAAATTAACTCTAAGGCCAGCTGCAGTGGCTCATGCCTGTCATCCCAACACTTTGGGAGGCCGAGGTGGGTAAATCATGAAGTCAAGAGATCAAGACCATCCTGGCCAACATGGTGAAACCCCGTCTCTACTAAAACTACAAAAAATTAGCTGGGCATTAGCCTGTAGTCCCAGCTACTTGGGAGGCTGAGGCAGGAGGATCGCTTGAACCCAGGAGGCAGAGGCTGCAGTGAGCCAAAAATCACACCACTGCACTCCAGCCTGGCAACAGAGCGAGACTCCATCTCAAAAATAAAATTAAATTAAATAATAAATGGTAAGAATTTTCTTTAATTGGCATTTTGGGGGGATTCACCCCAGGCTTGGCTGTATGTTATCATACTCTCTTCACTCTGGGAATCTGAACTGTCTCCCCGAACGACTGAAGCTAGCCTCTGTATAGTCTAAATGCTAAAACTGGCAGTCAGTTTCCTCAATGCTCGCCACCGTGATTTTATTCTGAAAGCTACCGCTCTTCTCATTCAAAGGTTACCCTCCCTCCTAACCAACCCAGAAAGAACTCACTACCCGGCTCTGCCTGCACCCTAGTGTTGGGGCTCAAGCTTCCGGTTCCGCTAAGACTCTGACCTCGCTTCTAAGGACACACACCTCAGAGGCCCAGCGCTCCGCTGTATCACACACTCATTGTCACATCCCTCGATGCATCATTCCCAGAGTCCTCAAGGCTGTCGCTGGATGAAAGAATAAAACAGCAAAACATCCGGCACCTTTTCATCCTGCCTCAAGTCAAAAGAGTTGGGATTAAAGCCACTTGTGACTTTCAAAAGCTATCACTACGAGGCAAGGACCGGGTGGCCAGTTCGTTTCAGAAAGTGGTCTGATGGTGTTGAAATTGCCAGCTGCCAGTGGACGTGAGCCTCACTCCCACTTCATAGTCTCAGGAAGGTGGCCCTCAGGCATGATGCCAAGCCCCAGAAGGGCCTCCGAATCCTCCATCAGCGTGTGTGTGTGTGCGCGCGCGCGCACCTGAGTGCACATGGGCTGCCTGGTTTACAGGCCACCACAACCCTTCCACCAAGTCTGAACACACACACACTTCCTTGCCAAGGTGCCCACTGGAAACTCCTGCCTGGACCCCTGCAGCCCTCCCAGCCACACTGCAGCATCGAGGGAACAGCACTTTGCCTCCCCAAACCTGCCCTGGCAACTGGGTGACCCCACTCTGCTATCCACACCTTCACCCTGAGATGCATATACTGTGCTCTAAAGGGCATGAACCTGGAGACTGTGAGTCATCACGATGCACAGGAAGCAACGCCTCAGTCCAAACCCTGAGCCCGTTCCTAGAGAGCCTTCTCCGCTCTCTCACCCCTCATCCCACGTAGAGCAATCAGGGCTCACCCGCCCCCTTCCCTTTCTCTATGGCCTCTTCAAGATCTCCTCATCCATCTGCCCACAACTGGAACTGTTTATTTGTTTAGCCCACTGGTAAGAAAAATGAGAGAGCGGGCTGGCATTCCTGGCTGGGCATAAACACATATTTAAAAAATGTCTGTTCCAACTCTGCCTGGGTCCCGTACTGAGCCCTTTAACCTCCTGCAAGGGCCATGCGGACATTCCATGGGAACTATCACCATTCGTTATCATTGCTGAAAGACAAAATCCACTGTACCCTGCAACATCTCACACAGATCCTTCACATTCTTGGTTTGAGAGCTGAGTATGCAAGAGAAAGGAAGCACCATGACTGTGGGAAAGGCCACTGTCACCAGGACAAGAGGCACCAGCAAGAGCCCTGCATCAATTACTCTACAGAGGCACTGGGAGGCCTGATTTTAATTTTTTTAAAAATACATTTAATGAACCACATATGAAAACTTTACATTGGCAGAACACTCCCTTAGTGATCACGAACAAATTTCTGATCAGATCGAACAGCAAACTGCCCAAGGAAACCACAAAGAGGGCCAATGTTGCTATCACTCTATCAAAAAGTAAAGACATACTTCTGATTTCTCACAAGAAATTTCCCAACAAAAGGTCTCTGTCTTAGATTCCGAAAGAAAAACATCCCCCACACAGAGTGTAAGGGCCAAGAATGGCCTCACCATATGGGACAGCTTCTGAAATACACAGAAAACGGGCAACGCGGGACCCATGGGACAAACCACTGTGTAGCCAGCTGCCCGGGCCAGCCCCGTGGTGTTGACTTTGGCAGTGCTTGTCGACCATGACTCAGCAATAAAGTCATCGAAACTGAAATCAAGTGGAACTGATCAGTTCAGACCTCCAATGTTGAGTTTGACTCAACAATTCTTCAATGCCCCGTGTCTTCCTGATATTCTCCATTTAAATATTTGCTGGTTTAAGAGTAAAGTCAGGGCCGGGCACGGTGGCTCACGCTTGTAATCCCAGCACTTTGGGAGGCCGAGGCGGGCGGATCACAAGGTCAGGAGATTGAGACCACGGTGAAACCCCGTCTCTACTAAAAATACAAAAAAATTAGCCGGGTGTGGTGGCGGGCGCCTGTAGTCCCAGCTACTCAGACAGGCTGAGGCAGGAGAATGGCGTGAACCCGGGAGGTGGAGCTTGCAGTGAGCCAAGATTGCGCCACTGCACTCCAGCCCGGGAGACAGCGCGAGACTCCGTCTCAAAAAAAAAAAAAAAAAGAGTAAAATCAGGGAGGCACAGGCATGGTTGCTGGACCTTTTCTGTCTTATCCTATTCAAATCTGGCCGAACTGGGTAAAACGTTATGCAGTAGGATGTCTTCCTATATAATCCACTTCATCCCACCCCCACAAATACTCTTCCATAGGGGTTCAAATGCAGATCTGAACCAACTGCTCGGTGATCCCCCAAAGACATTTAGTCTCTGAGCTTTTCTCATCTACAAAATGAGATGTGACCCCACTCTGCACACTGTATAGAGCAGCTGCAAGGATTAGTTGAAAGGGTATAGGTCCAAGGACTTTGAAAAATGAAGCTCCTTAAATTATTTTCCCGATGTCCTCAGACAGACTTGGCACCTTACCCTTTCACTCATAATTAAATATTTGAGCAGCTAACTCAGAGGCCTAATTGTGATGCTAAGTAGACATATAGTGGCTCAATGAAAGGAAAGACTGAAGGGGTTTAGAGCAGCGAGGAAAGACAATTGAGGAAATGGGGCTTGAGGTTCTGGGACGAGGGCCTGCTGAGGTGGCCTGCCCAGCCAAGGCCACAGAGATACAGCCCTTCCAGTCACTCAAGTTAAAAATCTTGCAGTCACCCTTGACTCTATTTCCTGTCTTGTCCCATATCTTCCTTCAAAATCTACCCAGCGGATAAGCACTTGGAGCAGATCGAATAGCATCCCTCCTACAACTCATGTCTACCCAGAACCTCAGAACACGGCCTTATTTGGAAATAGTTTTTGAAGTAATTTATAACTAAATTGAGCTCAGACTAGATTGGGGTAGGCCTTAAATCAATGACTTGGCCGGGTGTGGTGGCTCACACCTATAATACCATCACTTTGGGAGGCCGACTGTGTCCACCGAACCTGCCAACTATTGCCCTCCCCCTGCCCTTGTCCTGCCTCCTCTCCACAGCACTTAACATCATCCAAAATACTATAATGCACTTACTAATGATGTCCAGTGAGGGAGATGAGGCAGTATAAGCTCCAAGCAGACAAGCATTTCTCTCTTTTTTTGCCCCCACTGGAGTACCACCAGCACCAACAACAGTGCCTGGCACACATGGGACTCTCAAACAAAAGGTCAAGGGCAGCCCTGGGAAGCCCCAACGCTGGAAGCTCTAGCTGGGAAAGCCAGGCTGGGAGCTCCCTGAGTCCGGCCTGCAAGCCAGGCAGGCAGATGGTGGAAGGCATGAAGGAGAGGAGCCACTGCAGGCCCCTGGTCAGCGGAACAAGAAGAATACGGAGCCAGGAGTTTGAGGGCAGCACCACTGACATTCAGGCTGTGTAATTCTTTGTTGGGGATGGGGGTGGCTGTCCTGGGCGTCACAGGATGTTTAGGAACATCCCTGGCCTCTACACTGGATGCCAGTAGCATCCTCTCCCCAAGGTGTGACAACCAAGAATGTCTCCAGACTGCCAAATCTTGGGGGGAGGTAGCAAAATCACCCCCTATGGAGAACCGCTGAAATTGAGTTTCAGTCCGATGACGACTGATCAATGCCATGATCCGAGACAGCACAGGGCCAAGCAGGTAACACACAAGAGCGAAGTTGGCTGGGAAACAGGACGTGGTAGGGTAAGAGCTGGTAAGCAACAGTGAGCCCTGGCAACCTAAAAAGTAGATGTTCCTTCCACAGGGGGCAGTCACCACCCTGTTTTAGCCAGGTTTTGCCCTGAAGACCCAAAATGGCCAAGTCCCCTGATTTTTTTTCAAGAGAAGGTTTTAATACTGATTTTTCTGTGAAATGTGCCCATGTTTAAAATATAGTATGTGGCCAGGTGCAGTGGCTCACGCCTGTAATCCCAGCACTCTGGGAGGCCGAGGCAGGCAGATCACTTGAGGTCAGGAGTTCGAGGCCAACCTGGCAAAACCCCATCTCTACTAAAAATAAAAAATTAGCCTGGCGTGGTGGCCCATGCCTGTGATTCCAGCTACTCAGGAGGCTGAGGCAGGAGAATCGCTTGAACCTGGGAGGCAGAGGCTGCAGTGAGCTGAGATCGCACTACTGCATTCCAGCCTGGCGACAGGGGGAGACTCTGTCTCAAGAATAAATAAATAAATTAAATTAAATATAGTATTTGCTGAACAAAACACATCTACAGGCTAGGTTTTGCCTACAAGCTAAGACTGTGCAACCTCTGCACGGAGACTGCCTGGAGGTGGAAGGCGCTAGAGGGAAACCCCCCTTAGGAGCCTGTTGTCATCTAGACACAAGGGGCCTAGAGAAGGCCTGTGAGGGTAAGGGGCTGGCGGGGGGAAAGGCTGGATCCCAGAAACTCTAAAGGTGAATAAGATAAGCACAGCAAGACAAGTGTGCACATGGTAACTATAAGCCACGAGGGCCAAAGCAACAGCCAATGCCCCTGGCTCCCTCCCATGATGAGCTACAGGCAGCGCTGTGCTTATGCAGGTCACACACCTAGGAGCCGGAGGACCCCCCAATGCATCCTTCAGGTCAGTCCCTCTGCTTTATAGAAAACCAGTGATCAGAAAAGGGTTAAAGTGAGTATTCTGAAGACAGCTGGAATCAGAGCTCAAATCCATAACCTCAAATGCTTCATGTCATCTTGCCACCACCTACGCCAATCCTTGAGCCTAGAGTAACGAAGAGAAAGGCTGCAACGACCACACACACCACGACGTCAGCCCAAAGGCCATGTGGCTCCATCTACAGCAACAAAATGCAAGGGAGCTCCAAGGGACACTTCCGTTTCAGGACAGGCTTACGCGGAGGACACCAGCTCCTCCTGCCCTATCTGTAGACTGGGTAGAAGGGCTTCTTTTGAGTGCTCTGTCTTCCCAGAGAAGGACGTCCTGGAAACAAGGCACGTGCAGTATTGTCATTAAACAACATGCACATCCCAGTGGCGCTAAATAAACAGCAGAAGCAGTGGCTGCCTCATCCACTTGCTCCATAGTCTGCATCCAATCAAGGTCACTGGAGACAAGGTAAAGTCCACAGAGCCCCCTAATCTCACATCCACACAGCTTTGCTCTTCCTGAAAGAAATGAAATAGCTGGAGTGTTTTGGCAGGGAAACGAAGAGGCAGGTGAGCAAGGGGAGATGGGGGAAGGGAGGAGTGAAAGAAGAGAAGAGGCAGCCCCATCTCCCAGCTGGAGAGAAACTTCCAGATGGGAGGCAGCAGACGCCACTGAATTGATGGCCAGTCTCCACCAAGCCTCATTATGCCCCGCAGGCAAAGTCTCCACTCCCCTTCCTTCCCCCAGCCACAGGCAGGAGGCACCACCCATGGAGACTGAGTTTGAGATCATGCACCATTGACCACCCAAGCCCAATTCTTCCTGTCCCTGATCTCCAAGTGGTAGCTGCAAATAAGCCCACGTGAGTTACACCGAAACAATCAGGGCACTGGTTCTCAAGGCCTGGGAATGCAATGATAAAACGAAATCTCACCAGCACTCAGTAAAGCCAGATCCAATGGCAGCCTTGGGCTGGTCACCCCTAAACCGCCATCTGTCAGTCAGGTTCCGCCTCCCAGAAGCGGGTTACCCTGATTGGTGAGCTGATTATTCTAGAAGACTCCAGGGTCTGAAAGTATCTCAACAGCTTGGCTACGTAGAAACACAGTCAATCAAGCAGCCAGACACTTTGCAGAGAGACTCCACTCCACGAAGAATTACATGAGGACCAGAGGTTCTGGCTGTGCCGGATCCCACAGCTCTGTGGCTACATGTCCCCCAGAAGGTGGGCCCGGGAAGGCCCTGCACCTTGTATGGGAGGCTCTCTACTCCCCAACACAATACCCCTCGGCCTTGATTGCCCCTTAGACACCGCCTGCCTCCTAGAAACGAGACATTCCTCAGCCCTCTCCCACATATGATCTCCGCATGTATCCATTATAAGGAGCTAACTTTTTAATGGAGAGGAGAAAGTTCCCACATGCAGAAAACTTAACACCCCCAGGGGAACGAAGGGAGGGTCATTTAGCACTTGTTGAAAGAAGATGAGTATGAGAGCAATTGGGAGGAGAAGAAAATGTCATGTCAGCTATGAAAGTCAAACAGACAACATTCCCCTCCCCGCAATGACCACCCTGCCCCAAGTCCTTCCCAATGCGGCAGCAGCCACCAGCCCATGCAGGACTCACACATGGGCAGACACCCAAGGTAAGAGAGGGGGCCCGGGAAGGGGAGGGACACCATGGTGGTTTGCAGAGCTCCACCTCTGGGAATGGATTTGATGTCAAGTGTCAGCAAGTAAATTGCTATTGGCTTCTCAATAAGCAGCAGCAGTGAGTTAAGTGTTTCCCCGTACTGTGGAGGCCCTCACGGACTCGATACAGCAGTATTGACAGCACAATCACACAGTAATCCAGGGTCCTCTAATGCCTACACTTCCTCAATGAAAATACACTTTCCACTTGGACATCAGCCCATTAGCTTTGGGCTGGAATCTCTGGCCTCCTTATCCCTCCCCCAGGCACCCCTGGGCTGCAGGCCTGGCATCTGGCCCCCTGACGCCCCAGCCAACATGAACATCCCAGCCAGAGTATTGTCAGGGCCCAACCGAAAAAGATAAACAGTCAGAGACCTACAGGAAAAGGCCTGCTCTCCCTGTCTATAAATCACTGGTGGGAAGGAAAGAAAAGTGATCCAACTCTTTCAGGATAAAAATCACAGCGGTCGCTGAGGAAAATTGATGTTCCCTTGCAAAGCGAAAGATGTTTGCTCCAGGAAGATGCATGCCTTCAACTTTTCAGACAGACTGAGACTCAAACTTCACCCAATGTGACACAGGATTGAGACAAGTTATGCGACCTCCACAAAGCTCAATCTGTCATGCCAGATTCGATGCTTCCCAAAAGGAACATACCCATGTCTTGGCAGTCTCCGATAGGCTGACATAGTAGAGGGTCTGCTGGGCACAGTGGCTCACGCTTGTAATCCGAGCACTTAGGGAAGCAGAGGTGGGTGGATCACGTAAGGTCAGAAGTTCGAGAATAGCCTGGCCAACAAGGCAAAATCCCATCTCTACAAAAAATAAAAAAAATTAAAAAATAGCCAGGAGTGGTGGCAGGCGCCTGTAGTCCCAGCGAATTGGGAGGGAGGCTGAGGCAGGAGAACTGCTTGAACCCACGAGGCAGAGGTTGCAGTGAGCCGAGAACACATCACTGCACTCCAGGCTGGGGGACAGAGCAAGACTCTGTCTCAAAAACAAAAACAAAAAGGCCAGGCATACTGGCTCACGCCTGTAATCCCAACACTTTGGGAGGCCAAGGCGGGTGGATCACCTGAGGTCAGGAGTTCGAGACCGGCCTGACCAACATGGTGAAACCCTGTCGCTACTAAATACAAAAAATTAGCTAGGCATGGTGGCAGGCACCTGTGATCCCAGCTACTTGGAAGGCTGAGGCAGGAGAACTGCTTGAACCCGGGAGGTGGAGGTTGCAGTGAGCCGAGATTGTGCCATGCCATTGCACTCCAGCCCGGCAACAAGGGCAAAACTCTATCTCCAAAAAAAAAAAAAAAAAAAAAAACACACACACACATAGTAAAGGGTCTGCTCATTTAATAGTAAACACTTTGCAAATGCAAGATACGTTTCAAAACCATTTCTCATCCATTTTTATTTGACTCCCAGCACACCCTGGAATTGCTGGGGGAGAAGATTTTATTCCAGAGACCAGTGAAACACAGGTAAGGGAGAACTAAAGTGACTTACCCAAGGTCACACAGCTAGTTAGCAGTAGATTTGGAGCGACAGCCTAGACTAGGGTTGGCAAACTTTTCCCATAAAGAGCCAAGTAACTATTTCAGGCCTTGCAGGCCACGCATTCTCACTGCAACTACTCAACTACACATGATAGCATGAAAGTGGTCACAGACAAAACACAAACAAGCAAGTGCGGCTGTTTGCCAATGAACATTTAGGAATACAAATATAAATGTCACATATCGTCAGATGTCCCATAATCATATTCATCTTTTGATTCTCCGCCGGCCATTTACAAATGTAAAAGTCATTCTTGGTTGGCAGGCCACGCCAAAATGTGTTGGGTCGGAACTGGCCTGCAGACTACAGTTTGCCAACCCCAGATTGCTGGGACACTTCTCAATATCTACTAACAGAATACCACAAAGCCAAAAAAAGACAAACCGTGAGCATTTCCAGGCTTATTACAATTTTAACTCTCCAGTCCAGTCAAAATTGCTTGCCTAGCAAACACCAAACGTAACCCAGGCTCCAGGTATCTGACAGCAATACAGCTTGCGCATGCAGGCGGGGTGTTCAAACTTCTCTAGAAAACAATGCCTTTTTATGGGAATGCCTTTTTATGGGAATTTTTGCACAAAATTTCAAGTTAAGAAACTTTCCATAAATACACGACGCATGCTCTAGCCACAGCTGGTTTCATATGCTAACTGCAGAAGGCATTTCCGAAAGCAGCATGTGAAGAGTTCTCCTTAAATACAGCGCTGGGGAGAGTGACACCCTCTATCCTCCCCACTGCCCCCAACACCAAGAAGGAATTTGAGTCTGTGTTCAGTAAGAAGAAATCTGGCCAGAAAGGGGTTAATGCCCTTCCAGGCTGGGATCTGATAAATGGCTGTGCAGAAAGCAGGTTCCCTCACTTTGAGATATGATGTCACTAACCTTTATTGATCCACTATCAGAGAACTTTGCTTATCTCTCTCCTGTGATATACTGCCCCTCCTGTGCTCAACTAGTGTTTAATACACTGCCGGGTGCCTCGCACTCCTCATCGCTCAGCACTGCAGAGAGAGGCTGCCACGGGGCCCATATTTTACAGAGCCAGGCCTTGCCAGCACGGACACCTCCCAGAGTCAAGGGGAGCCAGCACCCACCTCCCACCTCCTCCCAGGCCGCCAGGTCCCAGCTGCACCTAGACAGCGGGTCACGGCAGGACAGGATGGGACATGGCCCCTCTGGGACCCTGCGGCTTCTCCTTTTTTGGGGGGTGTGGGGACAGGGCTTCAGTCCGAAGATTCCCCTTTTTTCCACCATGAAGACAACCGTCAGCCATGTTCATGTGGGAAAACATAAGCACCTCAGAGTCAGACCTCCTATTTAGAGAAATGAGCTTCCTGTTTTTCCCTTTCCAAGGTCTCAAGACCTCAGTCCACCAGGAGGTGGAAAACACCATCCATCAAGGTGCCGGACAGTTGTTCGGGAGGAGTCCTGCCAGGAAGAAAGCCAGAGAACATGCCCAGGTGTGGCCAGGCTGCCTCAGATCCCAAAGGAGAGCAGGGCTCCAGAGCCCGGAGCAGTGTGACGCTGGGGCTGCCACACACCAGGTTTGGGGTTGCTCGCTCCTCCTGCCAACCCACAGGCGAAGGATGCATCAGGCACAGCCTTGGCCACACCCAAGGGTGGGGAGAGCCCCAAAGCACCAACAGACAGGGGACGATTGTTAGAACTCAAGACACAGAACTCCATCTCCAATAACCTCAACCGCTCGGAGGGATTCTCAAGCTCTGCCAAAACCCCCGCTGGTGGCTCTCCAAGGAGCCCATGGTACAGGCTTTGCTTCTCCAGGCCCATCCCTGGCAACGGGGGCAGTGGGCCGCCCAGAAAAAGTGAGCGGCGGTGGGGGGGGCCTCCCACAGCCCCGGGGCACCCAAAATTTGCCTAATTGAACATTAACAAGTTGCTACAATAAAGTTCCTCTGTTATGAGCAGGGAAACCTTTTCGGCAACAACAACAGAAGTCTTGTTACAAACTGCTCTGAAAGCCAGGCTTCAGCCTCGACAGGTGTGAACAAGATTTCAACACCTCCTACAATACAATGCAATCCAAACAAAGGGGAAAGTCAATCCCAGCCTCCTGAGGTTTCTCCTTGTCTAACATCTTCTTCACTCACTCAGCCCAGAGGAGCCAAGTGCACCTTCCTCAAGCCCAGCAGCAGAGCAGACCTCACCAAAGCCGGACCCTCTCCACTGCCTCAACACGGGGCCATCTCGGCTGCCCGAGGGCAGTTCTGAAAGCCTCTGCTAGGAACAGGAGTCCTTTCAATGGCTCCCACCTGCTCCTGGGACCCCGAGGCCCCTTCTATCACCTCCCAAACACAGCTAGCATCGATGAACCACACTGGCGTGTTTCCCACATTTCCTCAGCCGGGTTCGCCATCACCCTCGGCCCCTTGAGAGGTAAGGAGAGTGAGAAAGAGGAAA
This sequence comes from Nomascus leucogenys, assembly GCF_006542625.1. Classification (NCBI taxonomy): domain Eukaryota; kingdom Metazoa; phylum Chordata; class Mammalia; order Primates; family Hylobatidae; genus Nomascus; species Nomascus leucogenys. The sequence continues at coordinate 48,925,313 of NC_044382.1, forward strand.
ATGAGAAACGCTCCTTGGTCACAGGGTCCATGCTGCTCCTTCTACTAAAGGGGACATAAGAGCCTCCTAACGCTCCCTTCCCTGCAATGCTGGAGAAGAGCTGAGACCTCAGGACTGGATATTTTATTTAAAAAAATTTTGTGAGTGACGCCACAGGTAGAAACACACGAGAAGTGTGTGTTGGACAAGGGAAGGAATTATCCCTCCCATTGATTTTTCGCTCTGGAGTATTAGAGAGAAAACAGCATTTATCTGGAGATTTCTTCCCAAAGCCAACCACATAAACGGGACTTGAAAAGAGCTTATCGGACAAACGATTTGCTCACAAGGCCATCGCCCAAGTGGGAATCCCGGCAGGGAATTCGATCAGCCCCACTGTTCCTGCGTGGACATCTTTAGGTGGCTGTGGTCATTACTCAACTTCATGCCAACGACAGAGAGGCTGGCCTGGGAAGTGGCAGAAGGGAGACACTGGCAAAAGTTACAATGGACAAAAAATGAGTTCTTTCTCTGTCATTTCTCTGCTCCAATAAGGAGAATGCAAAATGTCAACAAAACAAATTCCAAAAAAAGCAGCGTACACATAAACACACTCAAATCCTTCCTGATGTATCTTGGGACTCCTCTTTGATCCTCTCCTTTTCCACAAACTCTTAGGCATGTTTTGTTTTAATAAGTGATAAATACTAATAACCCAACATCTAATCCAAACCCCCATTCTCCTCCCAGGGCAAAGGAAAGGCTATTCACAGATTTTTTAAAAGTGGAAGACAGCTATAAAATATGCCAGGATAATCCCCAAGACCGGCTACTCTCAACTTTCTCTACCTCCAATCTTGGAGCCCACCCAAGGGCAAGAGTGGCCCGGAGACTTGCTATAAAATGTATGTGACCACAATGGAATTGCTTTGCCAGACATTTTTACTAATGAATCTCGTAGCATGGAGACAGATCCCATATAAGGAGTTAAGCAGGTTCATTCTCCTCCACGCTGCCCCTTCACCTACCAGAGAAGCAAGGCAAGTGCCCCCAGTTCCATGGAAGGAGAGCAGCCTGCCCGCGACAACCACAAAAAGGTTAGAAGGCTCAATTCCTCTTTCCAGGTAGCTGGGAGGATGTAATTGGTGAGGCAGGAGATTAGAAATATCGGCAGCCTCTAAGTAAGACTTTAATTTACTGGCAGATCAATAGAGCCGGGGTTATATTGGCAAAGTGTCTACAGCTCTATTGACTCACGCAATGCCTCTTATCAATTTATCAGAAATCTGGAAGTCAGAAGATATTGTTTGAAGGGAAAAGAGAAAAAAAAGAAGAAGAAGAAAAAACAGGAGGCGTGAGTCCAGAGCCAGAGCAGTTAGAAACTGGGGTCCCCAATGACCAACTTGCTACCAAGAGTTCCAAACCAATGTGTCTCCCGCAAAGAAGGCTAATATGATACATTCGGAGTTAACCTGCCTCCCTTGCACGCCCCTCTCAGCCTTCTCAGGGATTCCATTTTCCATAAACCTTGTATCCTGGGGAGGGGGTGAATCCTACTGAAGCTGGTTTGGGATTTTTGTTTTGTGTTGTCTTAGCGAGGAGCAATTCCTTCCTTAGGTTCAGCCATACTCGTCCAAGTTACAGAGTTACTCGTCCACCCCTTGTATGGTTTCCTGCTCCCTCTCCATTCTACTGCAGCCAGAATTCCTAGCCTTGGCTTCTTTCTTACCAATCCATAAAAAGATTTCTTTTTAGGTAAATAGGATATTTATCTCAGCATCCCAATACTCCCAAGAGGTCACAAAGATCTATCAGACTAACAATGGCACTTGGTCTCAAGAAGCGTAAAGAAAACGAACTCAAGTTCTATAAATCATCACAAATGTTTTCACAAATAATTAATCTTCGTTTGAAAAGGTTTTGAAATATCCCAGGTAGCCGACCAAAAAAGTCCGGGGCGGAAAGTAAACATTCACACTTCACCAAACCCAAATGTTCACACCAGTGAAGGAAGGAAGGACGCAGGAAAACACGAAGTTCCCGAGTGTTTCTAGCCAGTAACTCTAGGGGGCAGGTCGGGGAAGAAAGAGAGGGTTTGGAGCATTCCAGGTATCAGGAGGCCAAAGGGAGAAGCGATTTTCCTTGGTTTAGAGGAACCACAACCTGCTTTTGATGATCCATTTTGGTCCCTGCCTCATACAACAAATTTCTGCTTAATTGCTGTTTTGCATTTCGTGGAGACATCGAGTAAACAGTACTTAAGTGTTTCCAGACAAAAACAATAACTCACTAATGACTAAGGCACTGCTAATTAAAATGCCCCCATGATGGCGTGACTGGACTCAGAGCCACCAGAGCAAACAGAACGAGCTGGGCCTTGAATGCATGAACCAGAACGCGGGCGTGCAGGGCGGAAGATCCTCTGCTCCTTCCTCTGCAGGTCACCACGGGCCCTCTGGCTGAAAAGAAGGGCCATTGTGACCCTTGCTAGAACGAGAGGGCAGAGGTGTGGAGAGAATGGGAGGAGTTAGAGTGGGGAAGGGAGGTGAGGGCACTGAGATTTCAGAGGGAAGGCAGCACCCCAATAGAATGCACATTCTAGAACCTTATGAGAGTAAGTGGCCTGACATTGCCTCAAAACTTTATGAGCTCCTGACAGCCCCTAAGGAAAAAAAAAAATGTGTCCTACTCTAGTAGGGAGAAAATAAGAAGATGTGTTAAAACTGGCCAAATAGGCTGGGCGCAGTGGCTCACGCATGTAATTGCAGCACTTTGGGATGCCAAGGAGGCAGGGAGATCCTGTCCTACAAAAAATTAAAAAATTAGCCAGATGTGGTGATGCATGCCTACAGTCCGAGCTACTCGGGTTGCGGAGCTGAGGTGGGAGGATCGCTTGAGCCCAGGAGATGGAGGTTGTAGTGAACCATGATTGTATCACTACACTCTAGCAGCCTGGGCGACTGAGCAAGACCCTGTCTCAAAAAACACAAACAAAAGCAAAACAAAAAACAAAAACCTGGCTAAAGACCCTTTCCTAGTGACCACAATCATACAAGGCATCCATTCCTAACTACCCTTTTAAAAAGAAGATTCAGAAAGAACAAAAAAAATACAGAGGTATGCTTGACCACATGCCCAGTGCTAAAGGATTTCTTCAACGCCATAGTCAGACTTCACGAGCACATGCGACAAAGTAACAGGAACCTAGAAAACTTCTCTTCGTCCCCAAAAAGAGATCAAAATAACTAGCCTTCCCCAGAGCAGGCAGCTTTCCTCTTCCGTGCTCTTCAACTTTTAGTCCTACAGATGGGGGCCTCCCAACATCACTTTTTAAAGCTCAGCATTTAAAAAAATAACAGGAAAAAAAAAAAAAAAAGAGGCATCCCAGAGTCCACACACGTGCAAAGGACTTTCTCTTCCTCCTCCTCCCCCCAGCAGGTTAAAGACCTGCTAGTTAGCAACGAGAGGGGGTGGAGGACAGTCACTGGAACCACAGGGGCCTAATACCCATTTGTATTCACACTCAGACCCTTTAAGCACATAAAACCGGAGAGGTTGAACTGTTTACATTCACCTAATGCTCCAGTAAACAAATCAGAGCCCCAGTGGACGGGGTTCCAGGCAGGGCTGCGGCCAGACCCCACTGGGTGCCGGGCAGCAGGAGTAGGACGGGGAAGGAAGAAGGTAGATGCGTGGAAAACAGAAGCCAGGCTCTCATCCCAACCCACCCGAGTTTCTCCCCAAGCCCGGACCCTCCTTGACCCCACGCGACAGGGGAGCAGCCCTTCTAGGCCTGAGCGCCACCACCCTCCATGGACAAGTAACCTCAGCTACCAGACACCTCCTTATCCCCTAGCCCCAGTACCCTGGAGCCCTGCCAGCACCCCCACATAACCCACCAATGCCCTGGAGAGGAGGACAGTAGAGGAACGGCCTTGCCAAGCACCTGGAGAAAAAGGAGTTAAATGCCCAGTGTCTGACTGAGGGAGAAACTTCCCCTCCCTTCCAGGAGCCTCTGAGGGTTCGTCCTCAACAACTATTGTTATTCAAGAACTGCGTCTTAGCTGAGCAGCCCCCCTGCCGCCCCCCAGCACTGGGTCTTGACAGAAGTGAAGCGGGGCTGCCTGGTGTCCCAGCACAGGGCCTGATCATATCCTCTAAAACGTGAACAGTTTCAACTTGACTGCCGGGGGGGGGGGGGGGCGGGGGGTGGGGGGACTGGCACTCCTTTTAAATGCAGATTTGAACTTTTCACCCGGGGTCAGACAGCTGCGATGCTCTGTCCCCAGCAGAGGCCAGCGTCGGGGCCCCTTCCACCTCACACTTTCGCAGTTTTTTTCCTGCCTGCCAGGAGGCCAGCCTGTTAAAGGAATTCGATACCTCCCTCCCTCCAAACCCAAATCCACACCCACTTCTCAGCTTACCAGGGGCACAAATCCCACTGGCATCCTAGAGGAGACCCTCAAATCGTAGAAGGCTGGCTGGGTGCTCTGGGAACAGCAATGGCAAAGGAAAATTGTTCTTGTCACATGTATTGACCAAGGAACGCTAAGATCAACAGTGAGAAGACTCCAGGACTTCCCAGCCGCTCTGAAAGCATCTGAAAGCAGCATCTTCTCTAGGATACATTTCACAGTGGCGCTTTCTGCTAGAAGCCAGCAGACAGTTCTCCTTGCTATTTCACTGAGAAGAGCTGTAATGGTAGCAAGGCTGAAATCATTTAGCTTTGAAAAGAAGTCACTTCTGGGTGAACAAGAAAAACTGTAACAAACTTTAAAAAAAAAAAGTCTAGGATGGGACTTCTTGCCTCCCTTACACCCCTGATTCTCATGGGCAAGGTTGTTTCTGATATTTCCATATCACCCTCTGTCCCTCCATTTCTCCTCCCCCAATGAGAGATGCCCACTGGTCCTCAACTAGGGAAGGAGGTTTCCATTCCGTGGCATCAAGACAAGGCAAGAAAGCAGAAATCCAAATAAACACTAAGAGAAGAAGGGGAGGGGAAGTTTCTTGCTGGGATCAGTGACCCTCCCAACAGTGGCAGCTCCTACAACTCTCATCTTGGGCGGCACTAGAGCCTCCAAGAGAAAGTCCCCTCCAAGCAATGCACCACACACACACAGTCCCTGGACTAGCCAACCTGGAAGCCTGTGTGTGTGGTTCTAGAAATGACTGTGAAGTCAGGAAAACCACACCAATTACCTACAGGTAAAAGGTTCTAGATTCACGCCTTCCTCCTGCCACAAACTAGCAACCCACCATGGAGAGGGTGAAACGAGGCTTTCTAGAGGCTCCCTGCAGCCCTGTCTGTGATTTCAGTAACATACGTGAAGCAGTCTGTTGTAACAAACACACTAGCACTCACAGGAATGAATGAGAGTGGGGCTGTCCCCCGAGGAGGCGGCCCATGCCTTGCTGCCACTGCTGGTCTTCTGCCTCTGGGAAGGTTTTCACAGTCAGGTGAGCACCCCCACCTGTACGCCAGGAAGCAGTTTACAGAACACTGGCACCCCAATGTCACAGTTCTATCTCCTAACAATCTCATGAGCATGTCGGGGGAGCCAGGCATTTCTGACCAAACCCGCTGTGTGCAGACTGAGCCTGCACCCCTGTTCCCCAGTAAATGCAAGCAGCTGGTCACAGGGGTGATGGCTGACTCGGCTCCATCAACAGAATGTCTCAGAAGATCACAGGGCAGCAATCTTTTATTCCAGAGCTGCACCATCCGCTAAGGTAGCCACCAACCCCTTGTCACTACCGAGCCTGTGACATGTGGCTTGTCTGGATAGAGATGTGCCGAAGGTAAAAGAAATACAGGACTCCAAAGATTTGGTACAAAAAAAAGGAATGTAAAATATCTCATTAACAGTTTTATTAATATTGATTACCTGTGGAAATGATAACCTTTTGGATATACTGGGCTAAATGTATTTATGAAAATTAATTCCACCTGTTTCTCATTGTTTACGGTGACTAATAGAAAATCTAAAATTACCTCTGTGGCTTACACTGTATTTCTACTGGATGGTCCTCTTTCAGAACCTCTGCCTGTCTTTCAACTTCAGATTCAGGAAGGATTCTAAGTGTTCTCGGATATGACTGAGACAGACTTCTCTTGTCTGTCTTGAACATCTCCCTAAAGCTACAACATACTGGCTCCCAAGTGATACTTTAAAATGGGCTGAACAATCTTAGTATCCAACAACTCACTGCCAAACTCAAGTATAAACTAAGAAAAAAGGCAGGATCAGATGTGCACCCAGAAGCTAGACCAGCTCAGTGGGGTGGTATGCCTCTTCCAAAATTTTATCAATCACTTCTGGGACCCACAGTGTGCTTTTAAAAAATAATAATAGGCCAGGCGCTGTGGCTCACACCTGTAATCCTAGCACTTTGGGAGGCCGAGGCAGGTGGATCACTTGAGCTCAGGAGTTTGAGACTAGCCTGGCCAACATGGCAAAACCCCGTCTCTACTAAAAATTAAAAAAAAAAAAAAAAAAATAGCCAGGCATGGTGGCCCACGCTACTCTGGAGGCTGAGGCAGGAGGACTGCTTGAACCCAGGAGGAGGAAGGTGCAGTGAGCCGAGATTGCCACTGGACCCCAGCCTGGGAGACAGAGTGAGACCCTGTCTCAAAAACAAAATACAAATAAGTCATTTATTGTGGTTTAATACCAGGACTACCCACGAGGCTTGTCCAAAAGTAAGCCGTCTCCTACTCCAGCTTGATTTCTTACTATCAAGAGAAGACTTCTCCCTTTTAACTGCCCTTCTGTAAAATATGCCCAGCAGGAGCCTGGTGTCCACCTTCTCCCCCACCCCATAAACACACACCACACAGCACATGCGTGCGCGCACACAGACTCTCTCTAAGTGGGGAGGGCTGGGGGAGGAAGGTGCAGGCAGCACAGATGTGGCCTCTTTCCTATTAGAAAGTCCCTATTCTGCCACTAGGGATCACAAGGCCAGTCTCATTTCTCTATGTAAATGAACTTTTTAGCCACCTCCTCAAAGAAGAAAAGCTGCACAGATGCGGAAGGCCGATCCAGAGGCACACAATTACAGCCATTTGCATTCCTCCAGCAGGCGGATTAGCACAGGAATGTGCTCTGCAGCTTTGTGGGGGGAAAAGGAGTTTAGGAAGAAAGGGATGGGTGGGGGGATGTATTTCTCCCTGGTCTGTCCATCCAAAGCTCTATGATACACTTCCACTTCTGTGAGAGTCAGAAAGTGGAAATAACTCCTGCTCAGCTTCTAAAGAGGGGGAGGTTGAAAAGGCCCAGGGAGGGGGAGGGGGAGGGAGGTGGAGGTAGAGGATAGAGGAAGAGGAGGGGGAGAGGGGCCAGCAGGGGAGAGGGACCGGGTGTATTAGGGGAACTGCCCCTCCTGGCGCTTTGATCCCCTCGGTCGGTCGCTAGGAGAAACCAACTTTTCTCCTTGGGTTAATCAAAACCAAATTACTCAGGAATGTGGCAGGACAGGTCTGAACTTCCAGGTCCCTTTGTCTTTGAGGATTTAAAATGAAAAAAATAAAATTGTTAAAGCAGATGGCCGTGGCCTACTGAAGAGGTGAAGCGAAGAGTCTGAGGGAAGTCAGACCACATCTCTCACCCCCGAAAAAAACACACCCGCAAACTTCCTATGCCAATTTATCGTGAGAGAAGTTATTTTTGTAGACTACATCCAAAAATCAGAAGAACTGTCCATTTCATCCTCACTGCCGCGCAAATAAAAGACCCTCACCCCACCCTCCCATCAACTATACCTTGTCAAAGCACGAATAAAAGAGAATGCCAGATTTAGGATACACCCGTATATCACAACCCGACTATTAAAAGCAGAGTCCAAACTAGCTCAAGAACATACGTTTTCCAAACACAAAGTTTGGGAGTATTTTTCAGTGTAAAGTTCTTCCTTAGGAATACTGGGGTAAGGAGGTATTCAAATATCCGGTTGCTATTCAAATGCATCCATGAAATTTCATGGTTACTGTAAAATTCTGCATCTCTTTAAGTTCTAAGAAAAGCGGTTTTTAGGGAATGACTCAGAGGAGAGATGAAATGTCCCACTGAGTGACATAAGATCCCACTGCTCATCTGTCGTCTAGAAAAAGCAAGGAACCTGCCACCCAGGGCTGTTCTGTTTACTAGGAAAGTCTGCTGGGTGTGCTGGCCAGCCCGGCGACAGTTTCAATAAGTCAAGAGGCAACAGGAAAAAGCTGACCTCAGAGATGAAAGAAACCTGGGGCTTGGAGCTATATTAAGGCCTCCACACCTCCTTCCTGGCTCACAGCTCTGGCAAGCTTGTGGCACTGTACAAGATGTGGGCCTGCACTTCAGGCTCCTGGAAACTCTAGAATGCAACACCCCAGTGTGTGCTATCATTAGGGACAGTAAAAAGTGACATAGCCCAAGGCACCCAGGAGCAGAAATATGAACAGCCCTTCGTGTATTATAAAATGCTGCTATGCTTCACTGTAAAACCTGGCCAACCCCCATGTCCCCCACCCACCCAAAAAAAGATAAACAAACAGAGCACCACCGGCTAAGCTACAAAGCCAGGATTCAAAAGATAAAGTGAGACCAACACACAGCCATGACTACCAGCTTGCCATAAATTGTAACTGGCCCCAGGCATACGGTTATCTGGGAAGCTGCACACTAACTTCTAAAATACTCTTCACCTTATCTTTAAGCCCAGTCAAACACACACATACATCACCCGTCTTAGATCTCAGCCATTAGTATTCCATTTAGACTTTCCAAAACAAGGTCATCCCAGAGGGTCCTTCCCCTCTTTCCAGTCACAGCTGTGGACTTTCATCCCCTTGTCCAACAAAAGGGACCTTGTATACAAAATTAACCTGAAGCATTAGTCTGTGCAGTGTGAGAGTCCACGGGGCCCTCGGAATACTGACTCCCCCCCACCACCATCCAGGCTCAGCCCAAGATCCTGGCTAGAGGGCTTCCCCCCACCCCCCCACCCCCCCACCCCCCCACCCCCCCACCCCGTGGAGGCTGGGGGAGCTTCCCTAGAGATTAGAGACCCTGCCCCTTCAGAATCCGCTTCTCAACTGCAGCTGTGCAGCCAAGGAAGGCCTTACCTTTCAGAGAATAAACAGAAGAAAAAAACTTCCTCCCTGACTCAGTAACAGTAGAAAATGGCCTGACATCATGGCTGCAAAGGACCAGAATCACCTGAGAACTAAGCCATCCAATATGATGGCCACAACCGCACGCGGCTTCCGAGCACTGGACATGGGGCTGGTCCTGAGCGCTGAGACGAGAACATCGTGGTGAAATCGTGGGTTGCTGAAAATATCTGTTTTAAAGTTAATTCCACCTGTTTCTTTTCACTTTTTATGAATGACTACTAGGAAATGTACAATTACATATGAGCTTGTACTCTCTCTCTATTGGACAGCACTAGAGAGGTGAAAACGTTACCACCTCAAGTGCTAGCACATTACCATGCTAAAAGGAAAGACTCTTCCTTTTTATTACTATTATTATTATTATTGAGTCGGGATGTCACTGTCACCCAGGCTGGAGTGCAGTGGCACAATCACGGCTCAATGCAGCCTCTACTTCCTGGGCTCAAGCAATCCACCCACCTCAGCCTCCCGAGTAGCTAGGAGTACAGGCATGCACCACCACGCCCGGCTAATTTTTTTTTTTTTTTTTTTTTTTTTTTTTTTTTTTGTAGAGATGAGGTCTTGCCATGTTGCTACGGCTGGCCTTGAACCCCTGGGCTCAAACCTTTGGGCTCAAGAGATCCTCCTGCCTCAGCCTCTTGAGTGGCTGGTACTACAGGCACATGCCACCAAGCCTAGCTAATTAAAAAAAAAAAAAGTTTGTAGAGACAGGGTCTCCCTATGTTGCCCAGGCAGGTCTCAAGCCCCTGAGCTCAAGCAATCCGCCTGCCTCTGCCTCCCAAAGTGCTGAGATTACAGGCTTGAGCCACCACGCCCAGCCCAGATTCTTCATTTTTAAATGCCAAAAAGACCAGTGTAAAATTGAGCAAACAGCATCATCTGGTATCAGGTGGAATCACATAGGCAGAGGCTGCTCAACTCCTAGGCTGCAGCGAAGGTGTCTAAATGGGGGGAGTGGCCGGGAACCTGCCATTGTTTTAGAGCAGGAGAAGCAAATGTAACCTCTATTTCAGGTGTTCTCAACTGGAGATGATTTTGCCTCCCCAAGAGACAGTGGGCAATTCCTGCAGACATTTTTGATTGTCACATCAAGGGGAGAAGGTGCTACTGGCATCTAGTGGGGAGATGCCAGGGATACTAAATGTCCTACAACGCACAAGGTGGCCCACTCCCCCCAAAAACAACTATCCCCAAACAACAACAGTGCCAACACACAATCAGGAAGTGACCAGGCCTGAGGTCCACTCAAGTATCTCTTTTTTAATTTTTTTATTTTTAGTAGAGATGGAGTTTCACCATGTTGCCCAAGCTGATCTCGAACTCCTGAGGTCAGGCAATCCTGCCTAGGCCTACCAAAGTGCTGGGATTACAGGCATGAGGCACCATGCACAACCCAAGCACACTTTTAATACTCAGATATCCAGGGGCAGGAGGGGACATCCCTTTGCAAAATGGCTTCTCTCCAGAGCTCAGAACTGGTCTTAAGTTTGAGTGGTATAAGCAATGTGAGGAAATGAAAATACTACTAATAACTTAAAAACTGTAATCGCTTTGTCGCCAGACTGGGTTGAGTGTCAAGGGTTGATATGTCTGGGCAGCTCTGTTTTTCAAGCTAGTAGGTAAAAATGGGGCTTAAAACTCAAAGCAACATAAGGCAGGCTCCCCCACAAGCAACAGTAGGCCTCTAACAGAGAGCCTGAACTGGGGGAGTCACTGGCATGCCCAGTTCACCAGGCCTGACCACACAGGCTAGGCCTGGGTTCCTGTGACAGGCAACGGAGCAGCAAAGGAGCTGTGATGGGGCCTGCAGGTATAGGAAGGGGCCAGGGCAAGGGACAGGCAAGGCCAAGACAGGAAGAGCGTGGTGCTGAATGAGAACAGCCCAGCCAGGCTGGGAGGCTGAGCAGGAGGGGGTAGAGGGGAGGCACATGATAATTAACTCTGCAAGTTGATAGTATTTGCATATAAATGCCTCCACAAATCACTACAAACAAGCCAGGACAAGTCAGGCCTATTAGCATATACAAGCCAGCCCGGGAAGGCCTCTCTAGGTGGGTCATTGAGTAGGCTGCTCACTTGGAGGGCCGCCTGCCAGCCTGGGGAGGGGGACAGAAGGGGAGGGCTGGGGCGGATGGGGGACACTGTATCTATTTCAGACTCTTTCACTTCTGAACACGGTTGCAAAGACGTCAAAAGGAGTTGGCTCTATTTCCACCCCATGGGGAAGAACAGAAGAATTGCTGGACCTTTTAGTTTACTTCTTCCAAGGTAGTAAGAAACGAAAGGTAGCAGAGGCCACCAATGGCAAAGAAAGAAATGAAAAGGGTATGGAGATGGGAGCCAATATCCAGAGAGGCTTTTCAGTATGCGAAGTGGCATGAAGCCCTGATTCCTATTTTATTTACTTCCCACTACAAACGTAAGGCACGCATTATGCCCATTTTACAGATGAAAGAAGTGAGGCCCAAAGAGGTTAAATTACTGGTCCAAAGTCACACAGCTCAGGCCTCCCCCACTGATGGCCTCAGCAGAGGGTGTAAGGCCCATAGCAGAGGAAAGAGCAGAGGCTACCTTTCCAAAGAGTGGGCTTTTTCGATTCACCTTTGCTTCTCCCATCCGCTGTTGAGTCCGCATTTGAAGGGGATTCACAAGCAGCGCTCTGGTCCTCAGCCAGACCCTGCCCTGTTTTATTCTGTAATTATTTCCTACCTTCAACCAGTGAGGAGGACCACACCTCCCTCCAGTTAGACATCTGGGAGTCCGCACCAGGATTTCCTCTGTCACCCAGTTTTTCCACTGTCTGGACAATTTTTATAGTTTCACCAGCAAGGGCAAAATATATTGACAGTCCTTTCCCACAAGGTGTAAAAGTTCTCTGCTTTCCCCAAATATACCTCTGAATTTCCTATCTGTTGAAGGAAAAACCAGCTTCGACTTCCTCTATTAAAAAAGGTTGTGCAGGGCTGAGGTGACCCCACTACTGTCATTTCTGCCATTCTTTACTTGAACATTTTTTAAGTGGGCAAAATACTATCTTATGAAAAACGAACCAACAGGGGCCCAGGTAACACACATTCATATAGTCAGGTACACAGATTGAAAGTCTTCATCAATGCCCATCTCAATTACGTATCAAATAACATAAGGGGACACTATTCAAGATTCCGTCAGAACGGAGATGGCCTTTAAAAGCAGTCGCTTCAGTAGTGACACCAACCTCCTGCCGCACACACTGAAATTCATGAGCCTCTTCTAAAGTGTCCAAAAGTTGACCTGACACTTTAACATTGATGCAGATACTCCACAAAAAACAGCGGAGCTGTTAAAAGGGAAGCAGAAACCACTCCTCCAGTCAAGGCCAAATGTACATTAAGAACGAAGGCCTTGAGCCAAAGAGCATTTTAGGAAGCAGGGCCTGAAATGGTGGAAGAGGCTTGCATTGCTTCTTGAGTAGTTAAGAACAATTGTTTAAAAAAAGAAAAAAGAGAAGTTGGGAGACGGACAAGAAAGGCACCCGTGTGTTCTTCAGCAACTTCCATGGGACAAGGACGTTGGGAAAAGAGAAGTCATCAGAAATAGGCCACTCAGAGACTGGAAGCATGGGGAGCAGCCCAGTTCATGTCTACACATACGTGGTTTTTATAGACTTTCAGTTCAAACGCTTCTGAAAAGCGATGTTTGGATACTGAAGGGAGACAGACTTCCATATTTGAACAGGCACTTATATGACTTTTTCGGGGGATGCAGGGCTGAGATCAACTATCAGATTAAGCCCCTTGGTCTTTCTGCACTCAGCTAATCTGCCTCCTGCCTCTCCACTGAGGAGATTCAAATGAGAAGACAGAGGCAGCCGCCTCTGAACTGGAATCTTCCTACTGAAATGCAGAGCCTATGATAGAGATGGGCACCGGGGACCATCTATCCAAAAGCCAGCCTAACTGATACACTCAGAAGAATTTTTCTCCAGTCACACTCCTGGATGGAGTCAGGAACAACCAAGAAACAAGCAAAACTGTTCTTTTGCCTCCTCCTTCCTGAAAGAACCCCCATAAAGAAGCCTACACATGACCCCTCCAGTGTGTAAGCCCGAATCATGCCTAACCACCCCAAATCGCCCCAAGTACTCAGCCCTACTCATTAACTAACACCCTCTCCCATATACACAGAACAGGGGGTATAGGCAGTCACTGACTCCTGCCCTAGAAGCATGGGGCCAGGGGTCTCACTCCCAGATCAAAGGTTTGTGGCCAAGATAACTTTTGGGACAGTGGATGAAATCAGCAGCAGATGAAAACTCCACCGCCTTTTTCAGAGTCCAGTGGAGCCAGGTCTCCCACTTCCAGTCCAAGTCTCCCTGCAGATGACTGAAGGTGATCCATACACTCCTAACTGCTGTCCCGAAAGACCCACTTACAATTAAACTCCAGGTCACTACTTAAGAAAGCCTTTAAGCCCCTTATGTGATCCGCTTCCTCCCAGAAATCAAGCAGAATAGAAAGTGACAGGCATCCCAGCACCGGCCCATCTTCTCAAGGTGTGGCCTTGCAAGGGAGTTTCAATGGCTTCATCCCAAACCACCAGCAGCCAGGAGTAGGGGTGGGAGTGCAGCAGATGTTTTGCCCGCCTCACTGGAAGCTTTAGACCTGACTCCAGGGAGGGAAAAGGATGGACAAATCTTAGAGGCAGCACATGTGTTAATAATACCAAAGCTCAAAGAACGCACAGCAGAACCACCTAAGACCTCCAGGACACAGCAAGCCAAGCCAGCTAAGGCCCCTCTGGAAAGGTACACATCAAACCCCCCATGCAGTAATCCTCACGCTGAGACTGCTGTGGTGACCCTCTGGTGGACAGGGAGAGGGGGTCACCCAAAAGGCAGATGAAGCCCAGGCATTTTGCTAAGAGGCCCAGGCTGGGGTTCAAACCAACAAAACAGAAGTCTTGCTCCAAAATGGGGCTGAATCTGCCACCTCGCAAACTTTCTATGTCTCCTTACCTGTTTTTATTTGAGCCCTTATTCTTGTAAAAGCATGAAACTCCATGAATGAAGGGTGAAAGAAAGGCAGAAACATCAAAGAAAAAAAATCCCCTTTAAATGTTAAAAGCCAAAGTACTTTCCTTGGGCAAATAACTCTCTAGAGACACCCCCCCCTCCGTCACTGCCTAGAACATGACCTTGTCCTCACCCACCTGTCCCCTGGCCCAAAGAATGAAAACCAGAAAAATTCCAGTCGTTTCCCTACTTCTGAAGCTTCAGCTCAGTGCTGCTGTCAATCGGCACCAAGCCTTGCTCTGCACCTCTGTCCTCAGTTTCTGTCCATATCAGAGTCATTTACCATATTAGCCCAAAGAAGCCCTCCAACATCTGATTGCCACTTTGCACATGTTTAAAGAGATCAATCTGGCAGTCAACTTTAAATCACAGAGAAAAGCCATCTGACAGTTGTTGATTTTGTAGTGCTTCTCTTTAATCTGGATTTTGAAAGTGGCTTGCCAATGAGCCAAGATTTCTGCCTGGGTCTCTCCCTCGGGGCGGTTTGACACAACCATAGCTTCTGTGTGCTCCTTTCTCAATCTGAGTGGCCTGAGGACACAGGACATTGTGCTTTGGACAAAACAGGCGCCCTTTATGATTTAAACTAGCTCCTGCCAAGGAATTCCCTTGCCTAGATTCTATTAAAACTGGGTTCCCATTTCCCCTGACCACAGTTTTTTAACTCAGGCAGAGGACAGTGGTTCTGAGTTGTGCTGTGATTTCTAATAATAACCATTACCACCAAATTCTCATACCAGAGCATTTGGATACCCCTATGAAGTTCACTGTAATGGAATCTGCCTTCCTGTTGTGTTTTTACAGTAACGCCCCCATCCTGGTTAATTGCACCAGCCTTAGGAACCAGAGCAAGCCAACAGGCCCAAACATCACAGAAATAGGCCAGGCTAACAGCAAGCAATCATTTTAATAACAAATGAAAGCATAAACCACAACACATACTGTACTTCTTCAGGTTACTGACAGGCATCTTCAGTGTGCAGTACGGGTGACTCTGAGATGGAGTTTACATAAGTTTATTCAGGCCAGAATCATTGCTGCTTACTTGCAAGTCAAGGCTAAATCCTTAGAGCTGAGAAACAAGTGAGTTACTCTTAAAAGATGTGCGTTTGTTTGTTTGTTTGTTTGTTTTGAGATAGAGTTTTGGAGTTTCGCTCTTGTTGCCCAGGCTAGAATGCAATGGCCCAATCTCGGCTCACTGCAACCTCCCCCTCCCAGGTTCAAGTGATTCTCCTGCCTCAGCCTCCTGAGTAGCTGGGGTTACAGGCATGCGCCATCACACTCGGCTAATTTTGTATTTTTAGTGGAGACGGGGTTTCTCCATGTTGGTCAGGCTGGTCTCGAACTCCCAACCTCAAGTGATCTGCCCGCCTCGGCCTCCCAAAGTGCTAGGATTACAGGCATGAACCACTGTGCCTGGCCAAAAGGTGAGTTTTATAAAGACAGCTCACTTTCTTCCCCTTTAAATAATTCAAGCCAGTTCCCTACACTTTTACAAAATGTTGCTTAGTCACTTAAATATTTACTTTTTAAGATGACACTGTTACAACTCTGCAATAAAAATAATTTCTTAGGTAAGGGTCTGTTCTGAGCCCTGAAGCATTTCCAGAGTCTTACTGATACTTTGCAGGTGGAAGAAAAAAAGCTGGTACCCCTGAAAGATACACCAAAAAGGAACAACTGCACACAGTGACAATAAGGACATGTTTCCTGGATGCTAGAACTAAGCCACATCACCACTAGCCCCAGAAATACTTTTCCAGCAGTCTGTAATCACAGATTTATTCTAATGAACCAACCACTTTTGGGTCACCAAAGATGAGCCAAGCCGGTCCTGGGAGTGTCTAGCAAGCATCATTTAAAGTCATAATGATGAAAACTAAATCTTGCTTATTTTAGCTCCTTGCCACTGGGCTGTCCAATCGGCACTGAGTTGACACAGCAGTTAAATTCAACCTCAAGGCAGCAAGAAGGCAGGCACTTCACTGTCCTGGTGGGAAGAGCCAGGCAGGGGCCTGTGGAGGGCACCGTTTTAGTTGGGCCTTTCCAACCCTCCCTTAACATTCATTTGTGCAAACAAAAAATGGAAGAAAAGGAACCAAAATTAAGTTTCAGGTGGTTGGGGAAGCAGCATGGATTTGTATTATTATTATTATTATTATTATTGAATAGTTAGCAAGTGTTTCTCAATAGTTCCCTGTTCATCAACACTATTTTCAGGAGAAATGTAAAACAGTAGCTCTATTTCATAGAAAGTACAGCCCTTTCAAAAAAAAAAGGGGGGGGGATGTTGAGAGAGGGAAGTGACCCATGTCATAAAGACAGAAGGTCTCCAAGTCACTTAATTCCTTGTGATTCTGAAAGAGCTGTTTTTAAAGCATAAAAGTGCTCGCTTCTGCATCTGCTCCATGTTGTTAAATAACACTAGTGTAATTAAATAAAAGAGCCAAGTGTGACCCTAGCCCACTCTGAGAGGCACTTTACATGCTTTCTGAAAACTGTGCTGGAAACACCATGAGGAGAACTCCTTACTCCTGTAATTTAGCAAAGGGAGAGAGAAAAAGTTTCTTTTGGCCATCATAGCTACACACTCCCTGAAAGGGTGCCTGCAGGGTCTCTGCAAAACAGAATGAACACAAATACAGGTGTGCAAACATCCAGGTATGTACCTCTCTGCAAAGACCCCATTCTTGAAACCCTTCAATTATTTGGAACCATGGTCTCCTGACTTCCCTCACATCTCACTTTTGCCTTAATTGTTTTTCATGTCTGAGTACCAAGAAGGATTCAGAATCTCAGGCTGCCAGTGGCTGTTCTGATAACAAGGAGCAGACTCAGGTTCCTTGCCACGGCCTTTCTTGATCAGGTTACCTTGGAAGGTGTATGTTTTCCTACCCCACGCAGTCCCCACCACAGCACTCTCGCGTCCTCCTCCAGCCCAGCCTCCTGGAACTCGTGATTTTCAGGGTTTCCCTTGAAACCTATCCAGAAACCACAGCCGTTAACTGAACATGAAGATTTGACACCTCCTGAATTCAGGAATGAGGGGACTCGAGGGGCCAACTCTACAAACTCGCACCTGCTGCTTGATGGCAACGAAACAAGAGTTTCCCCAGCTAGGGTGAGTTTTAAATTATACTCTATTCATTTAGTGACTTGTCTCCAAGGATCTCAAAGCATAGAGAGAAATAAGACGACGTGTAACTTTCTCACAATCTACCTTCAAGGCTTTGCCCTGGTGCATTCTGACAAGCAGGACCCAATCTGAAGGAGAGGCCTTCCCTCTGTGCCCAGGCAGAGCCATCTGTCCTCTCTGGGGTTTTCTGTCAGTGGCTTTTAGGGAGCCTTCAAGGACTGTTAAATGACACAGAGGGTGGGGGGAGGGATGACCCTCCTGGATTCACCTGCTCACGGCTTTCACTTAAGCCAGTTTAACACACGAGGTACCACTGTGCCACGCAATTCTCTCTTAGCACACACCATGCATGAGCTGCAGTCTTTGCCCTCCAGGCCTTTTCCTATCATAACACAGGTGTGTCCAAGGCAGAAAAGACCATTTTCCAGAAGGTTCGTTTCCCTCCAAGCCTACAATGCTTCTTTTTGTTGTTATTGTTTTTCTGCTACTGACCTAAACATAGGCATTCCTCCTCCTCCTTTAACAGGATAAAAATCTTGACTCTCTGCTTTGCATCAGCTCCCCACCCCGCCCCCGCCCAAAGAAATAAATGCTCTGACTTTTCCAAGAGTGAGAAAAAACTAAAATTAGAGGGTGGACAAGATGATCTCCAAAGGTGCCCTCCAGCTCCAAAACTCTGATTCTCCCTTTAATTACTCCACAAGTGCATTCTTCACATTGTTTCGAACTGACCAGCGACTTCTCCAGGGCTGAAAAGGGTGCATTTTTAGGCGGAGGCACCCAAACTTCTAAATGACACCAGTACCACAAGTATTCAGAAGGCAGGAACTAATCCAAAAGCAGACTCAGGAAAGGAGGAGGGAGGGGAGGACAGAGGGAAGGGAAGGAAGGAGGAAGGAAGAGCTTTACTGTGTGCCCAGCGGAATTTAGGCGCTCTCACCCTAGGTAGGTGGCAACTGGAGTCTGGGAGTTCAAGTGCATCCAGCCTGCCCTTCCCCCACACGCCACAAGAGAATGGGAAGTTCAGCCAAGACTCGAAGCACCTGCCCGCGGCTCCAGGCCGGCTGCGCGGACCCGGAGGGAGGCTGCACTCACCTGGCACACCAAGCCTCCGCGCACCTCCGGAGGGAGGCGGCACTTGCAGGTCCGGGGGCCGCGCCGCCATGCGCAACAACGGGAAATTCCAGTGGCACCCGAGCCCCGAGCTCACCCACCCCAGGCGGCATGCTCCCCACCTCCCGCTGGCCCCAGGACTCGGAGGTGGCTCTGGTTAGGAGCAGGGGGCCCGGAGACAGGGGAGGGGAGCTCATGGTGGCGGTGGGGCTGGCGGTCGGCCCGTCCCCGGAGGGAGGTCCCCGGGGCGCGGCGGGGATTCACCCACGGGGCGCGGCGCTGGCGTCCGGGTCCCCGGCCTGCCCGCCGCCGCCGCCTCCTCCTCTGCCGCCGCCCGCCCGGAATCGCTGTATGTAAATGAAGCCCAACTCGCAGTTTGCAGCGCGCACCGCCCGGGGAAGGGGGGCGGGCGGGGCGGGGGGCCTTCGGGGATCCACATTACACAGCAACAAAGCGGAAGGTTAATTTGAAACTCACAGCCCGCTGCCGCTCGGCTCCCCGGGCAAAGCCTGACATCTACAGTCGTGCCGGGCGCAGGCTGGGTTGCTCGGCGGCGACCGCGCCCGCCCGCCCGCAGGGACCCGGGGACGCACAGGGACGCGCGGGGCCCGGGCGCTCGGCTGCGCTCGCTCCGCTCGGGGCGCGGGCCTTGGGGCAGGCCGGGGGGCCCGCGCACCCGCCTGGGGCCAGGAACCCTCGCCGCTTGGCCAGCGCCGCCCCAGGAACCGGCCCCGGCGGGAACAAAGCCCAGGCCCTCCCGGAGGCGCTGACCCCTCGCTCATCAAAGGTCAGGGGCCGGCCTAGAATCGGGCGAGAAGAAAGGGACGTGCCCTCGGCCACTAAAAGGAGCCTGGGGCCTCCGAACCGGAGCCATCGCTCCCTGGGCCCCGTCCACGTCACAGCCAGGCCACTCTAGCATGGGGACAGGAGCCAATGTGGACAGGAATTTATTGGAAACACACACCCATCCTATTAACTGCTTTACAGAGCACTTCTGTTTTTCAGTTGCAGAAACTTATAAAAACATCCCCCTGCTCTCCGTTGAGAGTTTAAGGATAGTTTTTGAGGCCAGAGAAAGAGAAAAGAAGGAGAGATCACTAGAAAGATAGGAAGAAAAGAAGTGGGAAGAAAAGGAGCTGCAGTCTACAATGTAAGCCTCCAGGCTCCTTAGCCTCACCTTATAAAGCCACATCACCGCAGAGATAGCAAAGATCGTGCCCTTTCCCAGGGAGTTCCTACCGCCAGGGTAAGATTTAAAGCGGCCACCCCAGATGGTCAAAGCGATTGCTGGGCGCTTTTCTATCTCCTCAAGTTCACCTTTTCCAGTTGGTCAAAGCGATTGCTGGGCGCCTTTCTATCTCCCCAAGTCCACCTTTTTCCATTCTCATCTGAAAGCCAGCCCCAAAGAAATCTCACCGGAAGTCCTGTGTCCTCCCTGTCAGAATCCCACCCTCAGTCTGAATTTACTCCCGATTCTCACAGCACAGAAAGGCACCTGCTTTTACCCTTTCTGAAAACCACCCACCCAGGCTGGCCTTACAGCCTGGAGAGTCTTTTCCTCGGGCACAATAATGAACCATGCAAGTGTTAGAAATATAATCAGCTCATGAGGCAAAGAGCAGTATGTATGGAATTGTATTAGCATGAGGCACACACTGACTCGGGAGAAAGAGGGATGCTTAGCTGGTGAAAACCATCACATCCCCGTATAGAAGGCTTTTTGCACAATGTAAGTTGGGTTCTGATTAATGTAAGTATCTAACCTGTTGGGTACAGACAGCCCCTCTCTACATTTTAGTCCAGAATAGATTCTGGGGAATTTTTTTTTTTTTTTTTTCAGCTAAGGCCCTGGGAGAAAAGACTGCCTCTAGGGAATCATGTCCGATTAGGGACAAAGGAGGGCACAAGCCCAATTCAGTCACAGGTGACAGCACGGGGGCTGGGTGGGGGGATTGAAGAGCCAGCAGGGAAGGTGGAGGATGAGTTTGCAAACCAGACTATGGTCACTGCAGAGCTGCTTCCAGACCACCTGACTTCAGGCCCAAGAACAGGTGGTGTTTTCAAAACACACTGTTATTTATATTGGCCATATAAGTTGAGAACACCTGAAAGAAAACAATTAATAATTTAATTGAAAAAGTGACTATGAATAAGACATGAAGATGATGTATGCTAGCAGGACCGCAAGCAACGTGGCCCACAACGCAGAGATGCCTCTGGCAATCTCTTCAGGAAAATGAAGATTCCTTACCTGAGATAGGCAAGGCCTGCTGGATGAATTAAAGACAACAAGAAAATGTTGATACTATCAGAAAATCTAATTTTGCTGCTTTATCTTCACTTTTATTAACAGGGGACAACCTCATAATCTGGTGACATCATGATCCTGGTAGGCCCACAGACAAATACCTTCAATAAAATAAAAGCTAGAAAGCCCAAAGAACAAGCTATTAAAGTAACCTGGGAGGATGCAGCAGTGCCTGGGCAGAAGGCCGGGGCGGGATCTGCCCTAATACTGCCACTGTCCCAAGAGGCAGACCCTGCGACCTGCCTCCCGCACTTCAGAGGCCTGACAAGTAGAACTGAGAGTGACCCTGAGTTCTTTTCTTTATCTGGCACCAGCTACACCCATGATGAGGCCTAGTCAAGCCTGCCTTTGTTCCAGGCAAAAATTTAACAGGTAATCCACAGGCAGGTGATCTGTGGCCTCTGTACATTATGGAAATGAGGGACTACACACAAGCTAGGTGTCACCTCTACTAAAACTCATTTTCCTTATTCATAAAAAAAAATACCTCTTCAGAGGGAATTGGCAACTTCTGCACTTACATATGAAATCAGGAGTTTCTCTGAAATACCCCTTGCAAATTCTATCCTCCAGCTCTGGAAGCCCCGGCTCTTCGGAGGGCAGCTGCCTGATGTTAAACCCACGGCCTACCCAGCAGTGACAGCCTGACATTCTCATCGCTCCATCCTGAACACTGCTGACAAATAAACCCACTCTCAGAAAAGGCAATTCTTCCCTTGCAGTTCTCCATACCCAGTCTCGTCTCATCTGGAAAGCGTAATTGGCAACAGCCGAAAGGATAAATATTTAAAAATAAATCAGGGAGCGCTAACCCCTTCCCTACTCCTCCCCTTACCCACTCTCCAAGCCAGAGGCCTGCCCCCTAACGCTGAGCTGGCTGGTAAATTACAATGATTCTACCGAGCCAAACCTGCTTGTCTCTCTCTCTCTCTCTACACATACACACTTACTAATGCTGTATCCTTCCACTTTTGCAAAGGTAAATATGATCTCTAAGATACAGTGGATGTCAGCACTCTGACTTCCAGCTTAACCTGGGCTCTCTTTTCACAGTACAGCTGGGTTTAGACAGATTTGTGCACCCTTCCGGGTTCTTCTATTTTTATTAAATTATATGTACACATTGATTTTAAAAACTAGTGCTTAAATAACCTGGAGGCTTTAACAAAGAAAAATCCAGAAGAGGGCAAGAAACAAAAACAAACGTTCCTGAAATAAGCAAGGAACCATTTGGAGCTGAATTTTGCTCTATGGCCTGAGTTCACCCCATGATTTTGAGGCAGTTATATTTAGGGGCCTGGTACCCGCTGGGTGGCCGGGCCCTCCTGGGTATGGAACAGAATGCAGACCTTCCTCAGAACAGCTCACATTTGCCTTCATAACCATTGGAAGCTGGTGTGCCAAGGCCTGCACACAGATGTTTTGATTCACATTTTTCTGCTGAAGCCTCAAGGCCTCCATCCATCCCTACAGTGCTAATTCCATAGATTAATTTTTACCCCCAAATCATAGGTGGAACATTATCTAATTTCCTTACCCACCCTCCCCAGCTCAGGTGCTAAATCTGTCAATGATATCCCACAAGAAAGATACAAATTAGTAACCATTTTTTAAAAGCTGTGATTTCGGAGAGTTTTTCTAAATTAATTTTAAGTTACAAAGCCCTAAGTTTTAAGAAAGCTAAAATACAGAAGTTGCCTTAAAACAGCTTTACATGTTAGGTAAAGAGCTGTCTCTCTCTTTCTCGCTCCTTCTTTTTTAAACAAAAATATTATTTCTAAAAGCGCAAAGGGAATTTGCCATGCAAGACTTTTATACCCAGGGGGATTCTTACATTTGTGTTTCTAAACCTTGAAATTGAGAATTTTAATGAAAAGGCGGACAGATGCTTAAGGACAGCATCGCAATCTGGGTCCATACATTACAGGAGAGAGAGGCGCTTTGTTTGGGGCCAAGTTAAAAGAGGTGGACTCCTATTTTGTTCATAGGCCATCCCCACCGTCTCTGACACATCCCTTTACAGTCGGTCTGATGCTAACCACTGAATTCTTGGAGGGGAAGCAGGTTGGAGGGAGAAGAAAGGAAAAGGGAAACAGAAGAGGAAAAGAAATGGGCGATGGGATACTGCCTGTTTATATAAATTGTAGGTTTTTTTAAAAAAATTCCCAACACAGTATCCATTCCATAGTATGTACCAAGAACACTTTCACACGTGAGTTAAATGCTATATCGAAAGTACAACAACCAGGATTGGAGTTTTTTTTTTTTTTTAATGAAGAATTCATTGAGGTTTGCAATTCTCCCCTATTAAGCTTCTAAGGATGGGGCACAAGACAGGAAGATAGACAAAAGATGACCTTTTTCATGCTTTCCCCCAAATAATTCTAGAATCCTATTTTCTTATCTTTTCATTTTAGGGCATTTGGGTTCAAAAATCTGTGCTAATCTGACTTCAGAGCCCCCAGCTGAAAAATTCACATATCCTCCAAGTCAGCCTGTGTTTTAGAATTTGGATTTCTATTGAGGCTGTTCCAATCGCCAGTGAGGCCTACGGTAAAAACGTGCTTCATGCTGTTTCGTTTGTCTCTCTGCAGACAAATAGAAACTGTGAAATTTAAAGAATGGATGAAAAAAAGAAGTCTAAAACAAAGAGGTTAAAAAAATAGGACAAATGTTTTTGCTTTTCTGTCTCCCCGGAGCAATTGTTTGGGGAAGTCTGCATTGACAATAACCATGAGAAGGCCATCTAAAGGCGATGCGTACACAAGGGGACTCCTTCCCTGCTGCCTTTGGTCTGGGAGAAAAAGTACCTTAGCTCCGTTCTCCAGAAACAAAAGGCCAGGGCCACGGAAGGGGGGAGAGGTGACAGGGGCTTTCACATGGAGCCAAGTGTCAATACTGGTTCATTTTTCACCCGTCTTAGTTGGAAAGCAGCTCAGGGAACTTCCTAATGACTGCTTTTTCCCTCTCTCCCTATTATTTCTAAACCTAAAAGAACAAAACAGTAATTTTTTTTTTTAACCTAAACCCATCATTCTATTAGAGGAAAGCCTTTGGGGCCTATGCAATCAGATTTTCCTCTTTCCTCATCCTACTTTTTTTTTTTTCTTTTTTGGAGGGGGGTTCCAATTGTAGATCACATGGAAATAAGAGACACTGGACATTATAGTCATTTTTAGAAACACCAGAACGGCCTTTATATCTACGAAAAGGCAGGAAATGGGGAGAAAACACACATGCACAAAAAACCCAACAGGGATAGAAGGCGGTGGTGGGGAGGCTGCGGGGGCAAGGCCTTGAAACACTTTCTTTTTTTCACAGCATGAAGCCCACTAATGCCAGCTTCAGATTTGCAACTGAATCAAAGTCTCTGAGTCGTCATTACAAGGTTTTTCAGTGGGTGGGGGCACGGAGAAGTGGGCAATAAGGATGTATTAAAGACACAGACAAGGTGTGGCAGGGGCAAAGTGGGGGGAGGTGTTACAAAGAAAGGAAGCTGAGATGAATCACCGCGTGCCATGAAAATACCAGGGCGAGTGGATGTCGGAGTGTTTAACCAGATTTGAAGCTGGAAGCATCTTCCCCAGCGGGCAAACCCTAGGACGAGGCACAGCCACGCGACCCTCAGCCTTTGAACCCAGACCTGGCAGCTTAGGAGCACACTCCCCCTTCCCCAGGCAGCCACAGGCTCTGAGCTGAAAGGCAAGGTGGGGGTAGGGATGAGAGGGCCCTGCAAAGAAGCACAATCAACAACTCAAATATGAACGGAAATGACGTCAGCAAAGTGAAGGACCTGTTTACTGCAGATCAAAACAAAACAAACTTCCAAACCTTTTGTGTACACAAGAAAACTCTATAAAAAGCCTTCCTAAAATGTCACCAGGGTCGACACATCAGCATCCCCACAAGAAAACGCATGACAGTTACCATGGAGGGAGGGGGGAGGAAAGGGGCTGAAGGGAAGATGATCTGGGGGGTTGGGGGGAGGAGGGATAAAACCAGAAGGAGCCAAAACCCCAGTTGCTACTGCCCCCTCTGCTGATCCTTAATATTTATTGGTGTTTATAATCTAAAAGCCATGCTCCACGTTTCACTTAATACAAGGCCAGACAGTGTTGTCTAATGAGGCAGCATTACAATCAGCTTGTAATACTGAATTTTTAATGCTGCCAAGGATTCTGTTACATAATAATATGAAAAACAGAAGCTGAAAGTGGGCTCGCAGGGGACAGGACATTCGAGGTTCCAGGCAGGCGAGCGCCACCAGCCCGGCTCCCCTCCCCCACACCCATCCCCCCTACTTTCTGACGTGCAATCAACCCTCCATCCCGATACAGGAGGTCGGTGTGGAAACCAGGAGGATTTTTTTTTTTTAGGAAATCCACACTTTTCATTATTATTGTTATTATACTCTCATCCAAAGTTTATAGCTCAAGAGTTTGAACTCTAGCTTCTCTGGGGTTAAAGGTCTAAAATGAAAATTAATTTTTTTGGAAGAGGGGGCAAAGAGACAATACAGGGGGAGGAGAGGGGTAGCTTATTTTAAGCAAACCAAGAAATTTGGAAGAAAAATCACAGAGGGAGAAAGAACTTGGTGGGGGAGGGAATAGATGTCTGCCGACCATATTCACAGCTGCCGCACTCAGTTTACATTGGTGTAATTTAAAAGCATATATATAGCCGCCGTTGCTCCTCTCTGTAATGCCCCAAGACTGTAAATCTATAACCACTGCAATGATTTAGTGATTAAAAACATGATAACATATTGTGTAACTGCAAACCACAGAACCCCTGCCAACTCTCTCTCTAAGATAAAGGGGAAAAAAATACAGAAAATGTGTTGCTTGCAGCCATCTTCCTAAACCCAAAAGATTTTAATAAAAGAACCTATACAGCAGACGAATTGGAAAGGGGTGAGTGAATTCTGTGTGAAGCCAGCAAAGGGAGAAAAAAAAAAAAGGCAGCTTTATGTGGGATTCTTTTCCTTGTACTAACAAATTACGACCTAAACATGCCTTTTCTTTTCTCTTTTTTTTTTTTTTAATAGTTTGTTGTAACTGGAATAACTGGTCTTGTGCACTGTCTTGCATATTCAAAGCTGCTTTGTAACCGGATCTAGAGACCCAACCTTATTTGCCTGAACTCAATAGGGGTTTTTTCTCCCCCTCCTCCCAGGTTTTGTTTTGGATTCGGTATTGTGGGTTTTCTGTTGTTGCTGGGAGCCTATGTCTATGCAGGCACAGGCTCTGGTGCCTTTAAACCACAGACCAAACACCTGAAAGGGGGAGGCACAATTTGTAGAATGGCAGGAGGAGCCTAAAATATACACCAAAAAATAAAATCAAAGCAGCTGTAGGGGTTTTGGCCTCTGAGCAGCTGACCTGACCCCGTTCTGTATATTCTTTTATTTCCCCATTGCAGGATTCCTGCACCTTGGGTCAGATTCAAACTCAATGTGACCCTGAGAAGAAGGCAGTCACAGAGCCCTGGAAAGCTGCTCCATATTTAATAGGGGTGGGGGAAGTAAGTGCATATGCATCCAGACTCCCCCAGTGAAGACACCCACACGGTGCAGACGTACATGCGCGTGCACACGCACACACACACACACACACACACACACACACACACACACACACACACACATCAGGACTGCCAGGCCATGGGGCCAGCTCCATCCCAGTTTTCTTGGCCCACACCACTGAGAGCCTGAACTCTCTTTGCGGGCCCCCAAAATCCTCATACCTACAACTCTACACACACACACACACACACACACACACACACACACGCTTGAACACCACTCCTCCAGAGACTTTGTATGTTTAAAAAGTCCACAGATCTGAATCGCCTCCTCTCTGGACCGGAGCAGGGCAGTTTATTCAGAGAAATCAATAGGAAAGAGCATTTGCAAATATTTATATAAGCCCTGTGCGTTTCAGCATTAAGTAATTAAAAACTAAAACCCGAGGAGGGGGAAGGGAGACACACAGACAGAGGAAGGCTGCTGGCCTAGAGTGGGTTTTCCTGCCCACACCTCATCTTCCCAAACCGCAATCCTTTCAAAACTGACTCCGTGTACACTTTTTACGAAATCCTCTTCGTGCACCATTTGCTAGACTATTTCAAAATCATCTCCAAATATGGATTCACCTACCACCAAGCTTTCAAGACTGACTGTGTCTGTATTCTATCTCTCTTCTCATACACACACAGCAACTCATACTTTTGACACTGCTTCAATCTCTAGTATATTCTCTTTTATTTTCCTATCTCTAATTTACCTGCACTAGTTTAAAAAAAAAAAAACAAAAAACCTAACACTGTAAGATAAGAAGAAGGCCCCCAAAGTGCCCATTCAATAAGCAAACTCCCAACGCCTAGGTCTCCTGAATACCCCCCACTCCCCTCAACCCACAGGATGTCTACACTTTGGGGGTTCAGCTCCTGAAACCCCCACGTGTAAACAGATTTAAAAAAAAAAAAAAACTTCAGCAAAATGGAGTTTTAGAATGAGCTACTACGGAGTGGACTTCCCTATATTGTTCCAGAGGGCTGGGCAGTAAATTCTGGTTGTTCTGCCTCTAAATCCTCTCTAAGAAGCCAAGCAAGGCGCTGGAGCACCCACGCTGCAGATATTGTAGAAATTTACAGTAAATGTAAGTACACGATTGCAGCACGCTGCCCTATTGATTATGCAGATTGTGATCAATCTTCTCCCCTAGCCCATTGCCCAAGCCTCTTTCGGAGGACCTCCAAATAAGTTGGTCTGCAACTAGCTATTCTCCCAAAGTAGGGAGAAAAAAAGTAATTTTTTAAAAAACATAATAAATCCTCAATTGTCCCCACTGAAAGGGCTCGAGTCTTTTTTAAATTCCAAAGTGAATTTATGTTCTGTAATTTGCATTACAGCCAAGCGATCACCGTCTGTCATATTCTTCAAAGGTACTTAACAAACTGCCTTTTAAAAGTCTCTAGAACTGGAGGCCAGAAAAAGGCAATCAGCATGCTCCGTCCATACAGTGCTTAGATCAAGTTTCAATAATTGAGACCAATAAAAATTGTCATATTTACCCTACTTGAAAGCAACAAGGGGGAAAAGTTAAGACTGGGTGCCTTTTGAAAGCGCTTGTAATCAAAGAATTTGCCACAGTCGAAAGAATAGCACAACATTGAACAAAAGTCAGATTCTGGGCAACAGCTTCATTCGCAAAGTGATATATATATATATTTTAATTCAATAGTTATACAAGAACCCTCCGAATACTGAGTCCATACACAACTTAATTATATACACTGCATGAAATACACTTAGATCTACTCTCCAACAGATATGCAAAAAGATGGACATTAAAATGCATAATGTAAAATTCAGGAACACGGTTTTTGCATCGAGTGGAGCCGGACGAGGGGTGAGAGTGGGGAACCGAACGTAAACAATCCCACATTCGCGAGAGCAAAAAAAAATGAAAAAGAAAAAGAAAGAAAAGAAAAAGAAAAAAAAGGCATCCTCGGATGTCTCTGAGCTCAGCTGGCGGAAGAAGGCCGGCCGGGCGAGGTCTGGCCCTGGCCAGCGGCGCAGCCCCGAGCCCCCGGGAGCCCCTAGTGTCCAGGGCAGAGCCCCCTCTGGGCGCTCGCGGCGCTGCCAGTGGGGCAGGGCGGAGAGCGCGCAGGTAGAGGATCGCGCGGCCGCCTCGCCCCCTCCGGGACCCCGGGGCTCCGGGGCTCCGAACGGGCTCCCGCGTCGCCGGCAAGTCGAGCCCCAGCGCGGAAGGCGCTCGCCCGGCCGCCCGGCCAGCGGTGGCGGCCGCGGCGACTGCTCCGGGCCGGGTGCGCGCCCCGCGCGGCTGCTCAGCCCGGGGCCCCGGCGCCTCTCGGGGTGGGGCAAAGTTGGGGGCCGGGAGCGGCGGGGGCGGGGGCGCTCGGCACCGCGGAACCCCCCATACTCCCCCCACTGCCGGCCGCCGCCTTTGTCTCCGAGCTGGGACCCCGGCCGCCCTCGGCCCGCGCCCCAGCCGGCCCTGCCTGGCGGCGCCTCCAAACTCGCCGCACGGGCCTCGCCCCGGGCGCCTCCACCCTCCCGGGGGTCGCCGGCGGCCGGCTGCGGCGGCGCGGGGGCCGGGGAGGAGGGGGCGGCCCGGGCTCGGCGGCGGCGGCGGCGGCAGCGGCGGGAGGAGGAGGAAGAAGAAGAGAAAGAGAAAGTTTGGCGCAGGGGGAAGGCGAGCGGGACGCAGCGAGCGAGCAGGGCGCGGGCGCGGGGAGCGCGGGCGGCGGCGGCCGGGCGCGGGAGCCGGGAGGGGGCAGGACGAGCCCCATGCAAAGCAGCCCGGGCGCCCCGAGGAGCCCCGCGTCCGGGCGGTGGCGGCGGGAGGAGGAGGAGGAGCAGGCGGCGGCGGCGGCGGGAAAAAAAAAAAAAAAAAAAAAGAGGGAAAAGTTGCCACTTACGCGGTTGCTTCTCCGGCGGCGGCGGCTGCAGCGGCGCTGCTGGCGACGGCGGCGGCGGCGGGAGCTGGCGGCGCTTTTAATCCCGAAAAGAGGCGCTCGGGCCGCGGAGCCCATCAAGGCAGCAGCGGCGGCTGGCGGGGGTCGGCGGCGGCGGAGGACGCGCTGCTGGCGGCGGCGGCGGCGGCGGCGGCGGAGCTGGAGCGCGCTCGGCGGAGCCCGGGGCGGGAGGCGGCCGCAGCCGGGGAGCCGGAGCCGCCGCCGCCGCTGCCGCCGAGCAGCATGGTTGGCGGGGAGTTTACAGCCCCCGGAGCGGGCAGGGGCCACGGAAGAGAAGCGGCGGCGGCGGCGGCAGCGGCTCTAGGCTGTAATTGGGATGCAAAGCAGGCGGCGGCGGCGGCGGCGGCTGCGGCCGGGAGGAGGAGGAGGAGGAGGCGGCGGCGGTGGCGGCTGCAGCGGTCGGAGGGGACGCGCTGGAAGTGGGAGCTGATGAGTGAAAAGAAAAAAAAGTCTTTGGATCTTTATTCTGCTAATTAGTTTCCTGCAAAAAATGGCTGTGATTAATTCAGTGCGCATGTGCTTCATTACCCAGGCACGACGGGAAGGGCTAATTAGCCACCTTCTGGATCAATAAGATTCAGCAAAAAAGAAAAGGGGGAGGTGGAGGGAGGCAGAGGGGAGGAAGGGAGGAAAAAAAAAAAAACCAGGGGAAAGTGATGAGCAGGGCAAGGAGAGCAGGAAGAGAGGATGGGAGAAGAGCCTAGGAAGAGGGAGAGAGGCTCCAAAAGTTTATGCATGTATTAAAAACACACACACACACGACACACACACGAGCACACACACACACACGCACACACACACCGAGAAGTGGAATGCATAGGAGCAACAATAGGAACCTGGCTAAGAATTTTTTTTAAGATTTTTTTTCTTTCCTTTCTTCTTTCCCCCTCTTCTCTTTTATTTCTTATTCTTTTCCCCTTTCTCTCTCTCTCTCTAAGCAAATGCAGCAATGTTTAAATTAACTAGGAAAAGAGCATCTCCAAAGAATGGGGGCATTAGTGGAGGGGGACAATTTAAAGGTTTAAGTGAAAGAGCAGAGACTTCGAATAGAGACCACTTTAAATTGCAAATCTGAGATTTTTTAACGGAAGGAAAATTACCTCCCCCCAAATCAGAGGACGAATGAAGAAAATATGGAGAAAACTTTAACACATACCATAGACTAGACAAAAAATATATGTTAATTTTGTCTTCTGAAATAAGACGCAATCGGTCTTCTCTGGTTCTTTAGAAGGAGAGGGGAAGAGAGGAGGGGTGATTAGAAGAAATAAAAGGGAGAAAGTGAATCAGAACTGAAAGGGGATAACTTTAGGAAAGACAAGAAAAGGAAAAGTTGCACTTGGAAACAAGTCCAACTTTCTACCTTTCTGGACTTAAGAGAAAAGTAAAATCAGTTTTCTCGTGTGAAACCTGGAAAGCAGATGTTTTCATAACACAGGAAGCTATTTTGCCATCAAAAGCAGGGATGTAATAAAGGCAGTGAAAAATAATTTCAGACTAAATTCATAAGAGAGAAAGCCAATATATTTAAATACAGAGGAAAGGTCTAGGGTGTAGAAAGGGGAAATTACATACCCCTTCCCTAATGCCAAAAAAAAAAAAAAAAAATTCCTTACAGCTACCTCCAAGAGTTTGGAGCACAGTCACGAAGCTAAAGGGCTTGAAATGAGAGGATGGATTTCAGATAAAGACTAGGAGCGGTACATCCCACTAGAGCCCAAAGGAGATCCCTGGAATCAAAGACAGCAGCCAGGGACCCTGCTACTGTACCGATTGCCAGTACATCAAAGCCATCACTTAGGCTGGTGCACGGTACCTCCAAAAAGCAAGCAAACAAACGCAGGAAGAACAAGAGTCAGTGTCTGTCTGTCTCTCTCTCTCTCTCTCCCCCCCCTTCTCTGTCTCTTCCCCCCTTTCAAATCCTAGCCTCAGCGTCACTGCTACTGCAATAGATTTTTTTAAAATGACAAGTTGTATTTATGTAAGTTCTAAATATGAACTAATACCATTGAAATTACAATGTCTGGAATAAAATAAAATGCAATCAGCACTTTAAGTAATCTGCAAACAAATGTAAAAACAACATTTATATTTTTGAAGGCATGATTAGTAAACCCTGTAACATCAGATAGCTTGCTAAAACTTATTTTTCTTGGAAAAAAATGTTGCCCTAGCCTACCAAGATTATTTATTTTAGGAGGAATTTGGGAATTAATCAGGAAATCTGTTTGATTAGAAAGTAATTCTTCATTTTGAGAGATTTTCCAGTGCTCTTAAGAGCATGCAGCTTCTCAGTCAAGACTAGAGAGAAAAAAACCGGTTTAGGATTTTGCAGGGTTACCTCATCTAATCCTTCTGAATTCACTCTGGGAATAATGCTATTTTATTTAGAGGGGGGAAAAAAAGAAAATACATTTAGAAAAATCAGGGGTTTCCTCTGTGAGCCAAATCTGGGTTGCCATTCAAACTTTTCCTGGCTGCTTTTCCATGCAGGACAGCTGATCAATAAAGCCAAGTCCAGCCTGGCTTGCTACAGGTTTCACCAGTCAGTGCTTGCAAAACCTTTGTCATTTTCTAAAAATAAAAAAGCTAAAAGTTATTGTAGAAGAAGGGGCTTTTTTTTGTCCCCTGCACAATGTGTCTTTTGTGAGGTTAATGCCATTCTGGGCTCTCGATAGCCCTGGACAATGGGGAACTCTCTAGGAGCCTGCAAAGACTCTAGCTTTTTTCTTTCTTGCTTTTTTTTTTTTTTTTTAAGGGAAGGATGAAACATTCCTACAGTCCAAACACAACCTCTACTTTGATTAAATAAATATTTATCTTTATTGTAGCCATTGTATATTTTTACCTTCAGTTTGTCCGGTTTCTGATTATTATTTTAAATTTTTCAATGGCAACAGTTAATCTTTTTTTTTTTCCCTTTCAGTCCAAAGGGCAGGTCAGTGTAAAACGTAGCTGACTGAAGGAAGACTGGTAAATTCTGAATTTTTCCATAATACATCAGGTAAGGAAAATTGTTCAGACCCTCAGGAATATATCCACTTCCTTTTTATCTGTCTTCACGAATCTTCATAAAGCTGTTTATTTTTTTAAAGATGTAGTAGAATTAAATTCCTCTTTGTAGATCTTGAAAAATCACTTAAATACTGTGTATTTATTTTCTTTTAAAATGTAAATAGTACTAGAAGTGAACTTGTAGCTGGTTTCTTATATAAAACGGTGCAGAGGAAGTCAGTATTTCCTTTGGTATAAGCTATTTGGAGGAAATTCTGGATATAAATGTATTTCATGTTACAATATAGGAAAATGTCAGCTTAATCTGGTAAATACTTATGCTAATTTTACTGAGTGAATTCGTTATAAGGAGGAGAGGTACCAAGCTCGTATGATTGAATAATGCTTAGACGATAATCCAGCATCTATATGGATTATTTTACGTACAAAATGAAAAAAAAAGGAAACAAGAAATTCAGAATCTAAATCTTTCATTTAGCTGGCAAGAGGGCAGAAAATTTTAGACCAACCTGTTTTTTAAGACATTTACATTAGGAGGGAAAGTGGAATGTAGGCTAAATATTGCATTGCTGTGTACATTTCTCTAGCTCTCACTCAAATGAATGGATATAGATATAAAAACAAAAGTATATGCATAAAGGGGTACATAAATATACATTTGAATGACTTCAGATGTCTTTGCATTTGTGTGTGTGTGAATATATCTGTGCACACAGATATACAAGGTGTACATAAATTCAGGTACTGGGCAGAGCTGTGTGAGTGCTCGCTCGCTGGGGGCTTGTGTTTCCAGATCTGTTTGAAGCACTTCTTTGCAAATGTAACATAAAAAGGTTGATTTAATGATGAAGATGTGAATGGCGAATTTGAGTAAGAATCTGCTCCCCTGCAATTATCAGAATATGGGGTTGCAATGTGAGCAGCTATTATTTGGTCCAAAGGCTAAAGAGGCAATGGGCCATCTTAAGGGGCAAGGAGGATGAAGGGGTCTTAGGAGATCTCACTTGGAAAAAGCCTAGCTCTGGGCCCTGGGTTTTCTTCTGCAGAGGGATTGGGGACACAGAAGCAAAAAAAAAAAAAAAAAAAAAAAAAAAGAAGAAGAAAAAAGAAAACCCCGTGTGGAGGCAGGAGAGGTTGAAAGGACGCCTCTCCGTACAACTCCAGAGCTAGATCTAAGGAAGGGGTTGGAGGGTGAAGAATGTGCGAGTCCCTTTTTGAATGTGTATTGTTATTCTAAGTCTATTGTATGTACGTGTTGCAGTCCTTTCATTTGCCACAACATATGGATTCCATAAATGCAAACATGCCGAAGTGCATCTGTCTGGGTAGTTAACATGATCTAAACATCCCTCCTCGTTCCGCTAACTCCGGCTCTTCTTCGGGCTCCTCAGCAGCGATCCGGGCCAGCCGGCCCGTGCCCCAGGCTCGCAGCGCCCGGCAGCCTCGTCCTTTTGTGGTCTCTGCACGGGATCCAAGGTGCCGCGCGGAGGAGGCGGGCTGCTCGCAGTGCCGGGGTCAGAGGCGCCGCCACCGGCGGCCTCTGCGCGCGCGGGGAGGAAAGGGTTAAGCTGCCCGAGCCCGGGGAAGGGGCTGCGCTCATCCTGGAGCGAGGTGCAGCCACCGGCAGCTGTGATTTAGGGGTCAAGTCCGAGATCACCTTTCTCCTGCCTCTGGAAATGGCAGAAGATGAGATAGGGAGGGAGAAACTAGAGAGTGGCAGCCAGGCGCAGCACGTGGGCTCCATCCATCGGACACCCCCATCGCCCCGGTCCACCCCCTGACCCCCAGACAAATCGGACAGTTCCCTTTTCTGGTAGAGATGCGGGGTGCGGTCCTTCTGAGCGTCCGGAATCGCTCCATCCAAGGCTCTGCCCTAAGGTTAAGCCACTGTGCCCTGAGCCTCAACCACCAAATCTCAAAAGTTTGCTCTCAGTGCGCCAGGGAGTGAGTAGCTGAGTCTGAGTAAAAATCACCCCCCCTCCCCGTTTACGAAAACCAGGGGTCCCCCTGGCAGGACTAGGCCGTTTGAATGTTGGTGCTAGACCCTCAGACTCCTGTCACGGTCCCCACAGTCGTGAGGGGATGTACACAGTGGTGCCCACTACATGCAGCTTCTTGCTTTGTGCCTATATTCTTGCTAAAGATCTTGCTTTCCCCCAACTCAGGCGGACTGGGGAACACTTTTGTCAAAATATTTTTTTACACCTGAAAGGTAACCAAAAACCAAATACAGATGTGTTTCTAGGGCTTTTTCACTGGAAAAGAGCAGAGGGTCTGAAGTCCCCTTTTGTTATGGTTCAGTGTCCGGCCCGCCAGGTTGAGGGTCCCCGCGCCGAGGTGACGTTCTGGGGGCTGTAGGGATGCGCACCGTGCCCACAAAAGGCGCTTTAATTGAGAACGAGCTTCCCAAATCCAACTCCATGAGGATGGCATTTAGGACGACAGCTCTTTCGGAAAGTTACTCCAAGAAAAAGGAGTTTTTTGGTGGGAAAAGAATACTGGCTCGAAATGACAGAGAGAAAGGGGAACTAGATCCCTGGGGGGCAGGAGGCAGGTGGGGGGTGCGGTGAGAAGATAAGGAGATGAGCTGGGAAGTACACGGACAGGGAGTGTGGGGCGCGGCCAGGGAGGTTCCGCGACGCCCTCCCCTGACTCTCACTCCAGCTATCAGGGTGAGGGTGAATCACCCCGATTTTAGCTTCTGCTTCCAGGGCCAAGAGCAGACCAGCTGGTCTAGAAGGCAGCTGAGGTCTGTCTTCTGAGCCCTGCCGCCCCTAACCCTGCCAGAGCCTCCAAACCGCGGAAATCAAACCAAATTGGCCGCTCAAATCTAGAGAGGTTTCATCCCTGGGGCAAGGGGGAGGGAACAAGCCTTTTTTTTTTTCTTTTGAACTCCCGATTCAAAAGAGACCACAACCTACTCTTGAGTGTCATCTCCAGTACATGGATTGTGGGTATGTTTCATTCTTTCTTTTTTCCTGTTTCTCAGAAGTAAAACCTTTAAAGAATGAACCCCAAACTTGGAGCGCCCGGGTCCTTGAAAGAGTTCCAAATGATAAAGCCTGCCCTTCATTTTGAATACATGGCGCATTGTGAAAATGCAGGGCAATTAGTCAGTTCCAGGGTTTGAGTCAGATTCCCAGTTTCCTCAGCTCCTTTGCAATGGAAATCTGAAATCCAACCTTGGGGCAGGAGGCGCGGAGCCGGTGGCTCTCTCGGGTTCCGCACCGCCCGCACCGCCGGCTAGCGCCTGACTTCCCTTTTGGTGACCTGGTAGGTCCTAGAAGTTTGCACCACATCTAAAGCCTGGGGCGAGTGAAGAAGAGAGAGAACTAATTTCATCACAACGCAACAAAGTGAACAACTTGAGGGCAAGAGACCCTCGGTCGGGCTGTGTTCGCTTTAGGGATTTCCAAGGGCATAACTTGGGGGAATGATCGGGACTTCTTGCTTGCCAGCCGGAGCCAGGAAAAAAGGAAACCCTGCGATGAGCGGGCGGCGGGCTTGGGAGCAGGGCTGTGAGTGGGCAACTGAGACCTGGCTCCCATCTGCACATAGCCTTCCTGGGCCAGCACCGGGAGACAGTGCCCACGGTGGCACGTGCATTGTTGACACGCAGACACGCAGGCGTGCGTTAATGGAGGGATGCGCGGCTGAACAATCCCCCCACCCCACCCCATGCTTGCATTTCTTGCAGGCATGGCTTATTTAATGGCCAGGGAATTGAGTGCCTCTTACCCACCACCCCCATCCCTTTTATTTTTTGCTGAGAAATGTAAAAAGGAACCTATGCCGAGTACATATTCTGAATAAACGTGAGGTTTGTTTTTTTTTTCTTGAGAAATACCTAGCGCCATAATTTTCTGATTTAAGGGGGCGAGGGAAATCTTTGAAGTGAAGGAAATCAGTGGGGGACGAACTAGCTTTTCCTGATTTGTGTGTGTGTGTGTGTGTGTGTGTGTGTGTGTGTGTGTGTGTGTGTCTCCCCAAAGCCAGTAATGGGATTTAAAATGAGAGATTCCCAGTCCTTGTCCTCCCTCCCATTCCATTTCGCTCTCTTCGCCCCAGAAAACATCTGCGATAACCGGCTGCACGTCTAAAGGGACGGTTTAAAGAGAAAAAGGGTTTGGGGAGCGCATCAACTTTCTCTTTTTCAAATAAAATTGAAAAAAAAAATTCCAAGGACAATTTAAGCAACAAACGACATCGAACAGATATTTTTCCAAGGCAAAAAAATTCCGATTCGTTGGTTTCCCATTCTCAGAAATAGAGAAAAAGGCGAATCCGATCTTCTCGTGCGCTCATGGCACGAAATTTGGAGCCCATACTTGGTTAAGGCTGGTGAGTGCAGGGCAGGGCGTGGCCCCACGGGCCGGCAGGAGTCCGGCGCGCACTGGGCCTGGAGCGCACAGACTGGGGCTCCGGCTTGCCGGGCTCCCCGTGGGGTGGCCTAGGGCCCAGCCTGTGTCAAGGCTGCGGGCAGGGCACTGGTCCCCTGTGGACTCGGGGCGCGCCCTCTCAGCCGCCTCCCTGTTTAATTCCAGAGCTCAGCGGGCTGCAGGGACATTCGACGCCACTTTCCTCTGGCCCGGGCGTGAGACGCACCCTTCTCGTGTCTGCTCTTCCGTCCCTCTGTGCTGGATGTTGTATAGCGCAGGCCCCTTCCCTCCCCCCTCTCTCGTTTCCAAAACCTTATCATTGAGAATTCGACAGTTGCCCAGAGATGCTG
Organism: Nomascus leucogenys; assembly: GCF_006542625.1. Taxonomy (NCBI): domain Eukaryota; kingdom Metazoa; phylum Chordata; class Mammalia; order Primates; family Hylobatidae; genus Nomascus; species Nomascus leucogenys. The sequence continues at coordinate 48,962,302 of NC_044382.1, forward strand.
ATCCTAGTTCACGGAGCCAGCGTGCGCGTCCCTAATGCCCGGCACACCCAGCTCCATTTCGGGACCCTTTCTTTTCCTGCGGGCTCTGGACTCCCGGGAGGAAGCCCCGGGCCCTCCGGCCCCCCGGAGACACCGGCTGAGGCGCTTAGGCCAGTGCAGAGTCACCGCACTGGGACCCAGGCGCCCCTCACAGGTGCACGCAGGGCATGGCCCAGCGGCCCCTCGGATGGGCGGGGAAACAGGCCCGGGCGGAGCATTTCGATCACCCCATTATGCCCCTGCGGATGCCCAGAAAAGCCACCAGGCCCGGGGACCCGCCCCAGCAGTGATCTGGAAAGGCGAGGGCGCGGCGGGGGGCGCACCTCGCGCCCAGGGCCCACGCCGCCCAGGCCCCGTGCCTGCCTCCCCGTCACCCTAACTCCGCACCCGGGACTGCTGGTGGTTCCCTTCTCTTCCCGCCGTTCTCGCCGGGCTGCCTAGTCTCTTTAGGGCCACAGATGCCGCCCCCCCCCGCCCCGCCCCGCGGGACACGGAGGTGAGGGCACCGAGATGGGGACCCTGAACCCGACTGCAGGAGGGCACTGGACCCCGATGTCCCCAGGAGCCCCTTCCAGCCAAGGCCTGGGGAGGGCAGGCGCCTCTGCACCCCTCAGTCCCAGGTGCAAGAGCTGGGAGTGGAGAACCCCCGGGGCCCTGCTGGCCTCCAAGGCAGACCAGAAACCGGGCCCGCCAAGGAGGCGGGAGTGGGTGTGTAGAGTTAGCGAAGGGCCGACTGGAGGGGTGCCTGTGCCTGCGTGTTTGGTGCTGCACGTCTCCCTGCCTCTCACTCTGTCTGGGAAGAAAAAGGAAAGCGGGCAGATTTGAGCCGACCCCTCTTTCCGCAGCCTGGGAACGCTGCAGCAGGAAGAATTGCTCATAACGACACTTAAGCCCCGACACTTGAATGCTAAAGGTTAAACTTACAGTCTTCAGGGAAGGGCTTCCTGCCAACTGGAACAGTGGTGCTCGCTGCCACGGGTGCTCCTCCACCCCAGCCTGGCCCCTCCAGGTACAGCTCACATCACGGCTCTTGGCATTTGTGAACTTCAGCGAAAGGAGCCCCTGGGTGCTGGCTTGTCCCTGCCCTTCACCTTCAGGGAACCTCTCCTTCCTAGTCTCCCCCATTATTTTGCCTGTGGCTGGTTGAGACCTCAGTTTGTCCCTGGGATCCTGCCCTGTGGGTCCCAACTAGTTCCTGCTGTGCAGTTGGAATGAACCCACCTTTGCAACAAAGATGCAGGATTCACACAGGTGGACACTTTGGAGAAACTGCATTCATCCCTTGTCCCTTTGCACAGAGCACTCGGTGGCCCCTGCACCTTGGCACAGATAAAACCAAGGCTAATACACTGAATTTAGTGCCCAGCCTTGGAGGGGTCCGCAGAGAGACCCTGGCTGTAAGGAGGCAGGCGGGGGGATTGTCAGGTGGAAAGCTTCCCCCAAAGGAATAGCCAAGGTAGTCTCTATTCCACGGACCAATGGCCCCTCCCCCAACCCACCACCAAATGATGGTAAGATTCAATTTAGCACCCCTAAAAAGTATATTCCAGTAGGAGATAGATGGTAAAGAGAATGGAGTTCAGCTCTCAGGAGCCAGGGAAGGTGGCTCTTTTCCTCCCTCCCCAGAGAGCCCACATTTGCTGAGCACCTACCATGCCTTAGCTCCCTGCCAGGCACTTTCCAAATAATTGCATTCAGTTCTCCCAGCACCCCTGGGAAACTGGTATTATTAGTCCCATCTTATAGATGAGGAATACCAGGTTCAGAGAGGTTAAGTCACTCACTTAAGGTCACACAGCTATTAAGTGGCTCAGCTTGAATTTGAACCTGGGCCTGTCAGGCTTTAAAGCTATTTCTATTACACCAGTTGCCTCTCATCAAGGTCAGGAGAATCAGGGGACCCAAGGGATGAGAAAAGATAGATGGGTAGGGCAGATGGGCTGAGGGGCAGGAAATAAAAATATTCCGGGAAGGGTGCTCTGGTTTTGTACGGATTCAGGGCTAGATTCAAGACTAAGAGACAAGTCACTGATGGGCATGGGGGATGTTATTCACTAAAGGGAAAAAGGCCAAAAGGGACAATGCAATAGAGAAATATCAACAAAATCCTAGGATTACAGGGTTGGAACCCATGTAACAATTGCCTGGTGTGCCTCTTGGTTTTCCAGCCTCAGCTGGCCATACCAGGGGAAGTTCATACGAGGCCTTTTTGTTTTTCTTTGTAAATTTTCTGAGTGTGTCTGAAGCTCAGACAAGTTCCTTACTTCTGTGAGTCAGCAGGGCTAACAGGAAGGGATGATCAGATGACCAACTGCTCATGAAAAAATATGAGGAAATCCAGTAGACAGGGAATAAGAGCGGGCAGAGACAGACATCCAAAGGCAGGCCCCTTGGGAACTCCTGGTCACTTGAGTGCTCCATTTGCAGGCCCTAAGGTAGGGAAAGCTGTGGGTGGGGCAGCTCCACAGCTCCCTTGAAACAAAGGTGATGCCTGCTTTGCCGATATTGAGGTTTGGCCACCTGACGGTTGTCCACCAACTCTGGCCTCCATGTGCACTGCAGGTACTGACCACTCCTTTGGGCGAACCTGCACAAGGGGGAAGGGTGGTCAGTCCAGTGGTGTGGGCTGATCACTCCTCGCCGTGCTCGGCTGGGTTGACTCTGACTGATGCTGCCCAAGTATGAGTGTGCGTAACTGGGCAGGACTGGCCAGGCCCACATGGAGGGGTTGCTGAAAGCCTTGTTAAGGAAGTACTTCTGACTAGGCAATCCAATTACATAATGCTGCAAAAATAACTCTGGGCTGGGAGTCTTGAGAGTGACGTATTTTGTTAACAGAGAGGGGTATCAAATATCTGTCTTTTAACCCAAGGGCTGAAAGTACACTTGTGTGTACTGACTGGGCTCTCACCCTCTCCCCCAATAAGGGATGTTAAGCGGGTGGCAGCGGGGAAGCAAAAGAAGCAGCAACAATGCATAGTTATTTTTTCCCCTCCTTTTCCCCAGGTGCAACTAAAGCTAACTGTTCAGTTTAGCTATATTCTGCCAGCTCACGTGTCCATCTACAGAATCATGCATACCCGAATTAGCCATGCAGTGCTATAAACTGATCAGGGAAGATTAAGCAAAAGAAATGAGGGGAGAGAATAAGAAATGAGAGAAAAACAGAATGAAAGGTGGTTTTGTTTTATTTTTTGGTGGGTAGAGAAGGGGAAGGGGTGAATTGTCTCATTATATTCATGAAGACTAGACTAGGACTCCCAGCTTCCTACTAAGGTGACCAACTGGTCCCAGTTTACCTAAGACTGTCCCACATTTAAAACTGCATCTTAGGAACCCACTCATTTCTGAAAAACTGAGTTGATCACTCCACTTCCCACAGGCTTTGGCCAAATTTCCACCAGGTCAGAAAATAACTGGTCATAATGGTATATCCTGTCAATCCAAAATTGTTCGAAGAGTGATCTAAATGAGATTATTTCATCACGGACGCAAAAGCCTTATTTCCAGGCATTTGAAGAAAGATCCATACACTTCTCCCTCCCACTACCATTTTGGATTCTAGAGCTTTCCAGGTGGAAAAATTACCTGCTTTATCCAGTTTGCTTTCAGATAAAGTTTCCGGATGTCCCTTTCCCATTTTAAAATGCCCCGAACTCCTGCCATGTTTTGCTTGAGAATCCTTTCATACCATTTTTAAAGAACACTGCTTGAAAGTCATTGTACCTTTCTTCAACCTCTTTTCTGTTGTGGGGTCTCCATGCCCTCCTGGGGCACCAGGGTCACACACTGAACTGTATCAAGCTCTTTTAATGTATTCTCATTGAATCTGTTAGCATTTTCTGTTTCCTAATGTTGATAATTATAGCATCTGATCCTTTCACTCTAAACTGCGGCCGTGCAATCCATCCTTAATCTAGATCCATCTGAGCCCCTTCCAAAGAAGACACAAAGATAAGCTATCCCTGGCCCAAGACACTCATAGCATCTGAGCTTAGATTCACATTTGTTCCCCCCTCTATTATTATTTTTTAATCAAAATGTTTCGAAACCCCTTGAGCTAATTATAAAAGCAAATAGCTTTGCCTCTCCGAATCATATTCCTTGACTTGTAAGAATGCAATTCCACTCTGAGACCACCTTGTCGCAGACGTGAAAACCTGCTTGCTGAGGACGCAGCAGAGAGGAAAGGGTAAAGCAGGTTGTCTCCCGCCCTCCCTCGGCAGGCACTGCCTTTATGGAGTCTATTTCCAGTCTGTTTACCTGGCAAGGACCACGTGACCAATCCAGAAGGAAATGCTGACATCATTGTCTCTCTCTCTCTCGCACATGTGCGCCTCCCTCCCTCCCTGCGCCGCCTGCATTCCGGTATCCATCCTCTCTGCCTCTCTCCAGCGCCCGGCCCCCTCCCCCACCACTCATGCCTTCCTCCACTTATTTCTCTGTCTTTCTCATGTCACACTTTCCTTTGTTTTCTTTTCCCCTTGCGGGCTGGTTCCTAGACCGTCTTGCGCGCGCGCGCGCACACACACACACACACACACACACACACACACACACATCTGGGTGCCCTTTTCTTTCTCCCTCCCCTCCTCTCCCTCCCCACCCCCCCCCCCACCGCTTTTCAGTTTTTTCAGATCTGTGGCCATTGAGCCCTCACTCTTTTAAAAAAACACCTTTCCTCTTTCTCTCTAGATTTGAGATTTCTAAAAAAAAAAAAAAAAAAAAAAAAAAAAAAAAAAAAAAAAAAAAAGTCTGGAGGCCTAAAAAATCTTCTGGGCCAGAGGTAGGGGGAGGAGAGCCAGGCGAGGCTGCGGAGTCCAGACATTCAATTTCCTGCTCCACTGGGCTTCGAGATTTCGGTGTTGGGGGTTTGGTCAAACATGCTTTCTTTATTTATTTATGTACAGCTTCTCTTCTTCTAGTCTCCATTCCACGTTTTCCCACCCTGCTGCTGACCAGGCTCCCCTGCCTTCCCCACTGCCAGACCACAGGTCCCAGCAGCTCCTGGCCTTGAGCTGAGGGAGGGAGGGAGGGAGCACGTGCGACTCGCTCCCGGTCTTTTCTCTGCTGCTGCTCATTCTGTCGGGGGCTGGGGAGGCTGCTCAGCAGCCTCCCAGCCTGAGACCCGGGGAGCTGGGAAAGCCAGGATGCAGAGAGGAGGGGAGGAGTGGCAGTCGATGCAGGTGCCTCCTGCCTGTTCAAAGGGCTATTTATAGGAAGAACCAGCAGGCAGGGCTCTGGGGTTCGGCTGCTCCTGGGCAGCTTTCTTGGTGCACGTGGGCACAGAGCCAGAGCATGCAGTTGAGAGGAAATGTTTAATAAAGACATGGGAGCCTCAAAGTGTTTATTTATTCTCACAGAAAGGTGGAGATAGGGTGTGCCTGGAAACTGCTTTGAAAGCGGACAGCAAGGTAGTGAGGCCAGAAGGTGACACCACTGGGAATCAAAGGGAACAGCTGTCTCAGGCCAAGGGGCACAAGGCAGACACTGATGGGCCCTATTGCTTCCACCTCCCACCCTAGGCTGTTCTGAGTGGGATGATACCCCTTTTAGTTTGGAAGTGGGACGTGGAAGGAGATATGAAGGGTCACATGAGAGTGAGACTATTAAGTAGTCATTACTTACGGGCAAATTCATAATCCCCAGCACTCAGAAAGGTGGGATTCTACCTGGAGGGCATGAGTACTTTGATGGGTATGTTCACCACTGGGTTGGATAGAAAATCAGAACTGTAGGCCAGGTGGGGTGGCTCATGCCTGTAATCCCAACACTTTGGGAGGAGGTCAGGAGTTCAAGACCAGCCTGGCCAACACAGTAAAATGCCATCACTACTAAAAATGCAAAACTTAACCGGGTGTGGTGGGGGCGCCTGTAATCCCAGCTACACAGGAGGCTGAGGCAGGAGACTCGCTTGAACCCAGGGGGTGGAGGTTGCAGTGAGCTGAGATCATGCCATTGCACTCCAGCCTGAGCAACAAAAGCGAAACTCTATCTCAAAAAAAATAAATAAATAAAAGGAAAATTAAAAATACAGTATCCTATTGGAAGACCCTACTAAGACCTAGAGGTGGGACTCTGAATGTTTTTTTTTTTTTTTTTGAGACGGAGTCTAGCTCTGTCACCCAGGCTGGAGTGCAGTGGCGCAATCTCGGCTCACTGCAAGCTCCGCCTCCCGGGTTCACGCCATTGTCCTGCCTCAGCCTCTCCGAGTAGCTGGGACTACAGGCGCCGGCCACCACGCCCGGCTAATTTTTTGTATTTTTAGTAGAGACGGGGTTTCACCGTGGTCTCGATCTCCTGACCTCTGAATGTTAATATAGTACCGGCCTTCAGTGTTTGGGTTCATTCCTATTTCTTTGTTTTTAGAGTCAGAGTCTTGCTTTGTCACCCAGGCTGGAGTGCAGTGGTATGATCATAACTCATTGCAGCCTCCAACACCTGGGCTGAAGCAGTCCTCCCACTTCAGCCTCCTGAGTAGCTGGGACTACAGGCACATGCCACCATGCCAGGCTAATTTGTTTTACAAATTTTTTGTAGAGACAGGGTCTTGCTGTGTTGCCCAGGCTGGTCTCCAACTCCTGGCTTCAAGTATCCTCCCACCTCAGTCTTCCAAAGTGCTGGGATTACCGGCATGAGCCACGGTGCCCAAAGCATTCCTATTTCTTTCTTTCTTTTTCTTTCTTTTTTTTTTTTGAGACGGAGTCTCACTCTGTGCCCAGACTGGAGTGCATCGGCACAATCTTGGCTCACTGCAACCTCTGTTTCCCGGGTTCAAGCGATTCTCCTACCTTAGCCTCTCAAGTAGCTGGGACTACAGGCATGCACCACAATGCCCGGCTAATTTTTTCTATTAGAGACGAGGTTTCACTGTGTTGCCTAGGCTGGTCTCAAACTCCTGAGCTCTGGCAATCTGCTTGCCTCAGCCTCCCAAAGTGCTAGGACAAAGGCGTGAGTTACCGTGCTCAGCCTCCTACTTCTTAAGACACATTTCCAGTACTATGCCCATTGAAATGGCCCTGGCAGCCAGTCAGAAGAGAATCCAGTTATTATGAGGCTACCTTCTAGAGACCTATTCCTTCAGCAAAGTATAAAGACAGCAGGGAGGGGTGTGGTGGAAGAGGTCGGCCATAGATATGTCTCTCTAGGATCAACAGGATCTAAATCCTCTTTAGATATGCTGGAAATCTAGAACTTCCTACAGGCCTTAAACATTTTGTACAAGTTCTAATTTTAAACTTCTAAATGTCATAGGCCAAGGACTTGCTGGATTTTGTTTGTTTTGTTTTTTTGGGACAGAGCCTCACTCTGTCGCCCAGGTTGGAGTGCAGTGGCACGATCTCAGCTCACTGCAACCTCCACCTCCTGGGTTCAAGTGATTCTCCTGCCTCAGCTTCCCAAGTAGCTGGGATTATAGGCACCTGCCACCATGCCCAGCTAATTTTTGTATTTTTAGTACAGACAGGGTTTCACCATGTTGGCCAGGCTGGTCTCAAACTCCCAACCTCAAGTGATTCACCCGCCTCGGCTTCCCAAAGTGCTGGGATTACAGGCATGAGCCACCAAGCCCGGCCTGGACTGTTGTTTTGAGACATCAGTTAGGTAGATAGATAACTCTGTTGGTCAATGAAATTATTGTTGTGGCTGTTGATTCCAAATAAAACTAGTGCTGGAAAGTCTCAATGTCATTTTCATCATCTCCATATCTCATCATTTATGCAGCCACTGCTAAATTATGAGTATGGAAGGATAAGGTGAAGCACAGGTTTCCGACTCCCACCTGTGGGTTTGAGATGCCTCTGTCAGTGAATGTGTGCTCTTCACTTTTTACCAGTTTTTGTCAAACTAAACTCCAAGTGGTGGAAAGGTATAAGAGATGGTAGAGAGAATCATACAAAGCAACCAACCCAGCAGGATTATATGACCTTTACTGTGGCATCTTTCAACTTTGGAGGGATCTGGAGAATAATACGAAGGAGGTTCTTTCTCCATTTTTGAGGCTAGCTGAAGGCTCAGGCTCACTTCCTCACGCGGACCCTGTCCCAGGCGCAATGTTGGAGGTGACCTCACCCAGCTCCTCATATTCAGCTCTCTGAGTGGGTTTCCTGCATTTGTGTAAAACTGTACGGAAACCAAAATAATAGCAACAAGATCCATTTGTTTCACTACAGAATACCTGTGATGATGTGGAAATGCATATGCATTCATGAGTAGATTTGTATTCATGTTACGGATGACCCGCTTGCTTCCCCAAGGATAGGCACCATATGGAGTGTTCACTGTACACATCTCCGTAAACGCCCACCGTGCTAATTGGTACTCAGTGCTGTACCCGTGGAGAAGAGAGGATAATGAGAATGATAATGACAATGATGACGACAATGATGACGACACTGAAGTGCAGATATCGATTCCAAGATGAAGATAGTTCTGGGCATACAGACATGCTTAACCAACGAGGAAGGAGGGAAGGAAGGAAGGGAGGGAGGGAGGATCAGATCTCATTGAAACACTCAGTGTAAGTCCTAAACTAACTTCCTTCCTTCCTTTTTTCTTTTTATTTTCTTTTCCTTTTTCTTTTTTATTTGAGACAGGGTCAGGTTCTGTCACCTAGGCTGGAGTGCAGTGGCACAATCTCAGTTGACTACAACCTCCGCCTCTGGGCTCAAGCGATGCTCCTACTTCAGCCTCCCAAGTAGCTGAGACTATAGGTGCATGCCACCACACCCAGCTAATTTTTGTATTTTTTTGTGGAGACGGGGTTTTGCCATGTTGCCCAGCCTGGTTTTGAACTCCTGAGCTCAAGCAATCCATCCGCCTTGGTCTCCCAAAGTGCTGGGATTACAGGTGTGAGCTACTGCACTCGGCTTTTTTGTTTGTTTGTTTGTTTTAAAGCATAATTACTCTATTATTACCTACTAAAAGGAACATAGGCCAGGCGTGGTGGCTCATGCCTGTAATCACAGTGCTTAGAGAGGCTGAGGCAGAAGGATCACTTAAGCCCAGGAATTCGAGGCTGCAGTGAGCCATGATCACACCATTGCATTACAGCCTGGGCAACAACAAGAGAATGATCTCCAGCTCGAAAGAGAGAAAGAGAGGAAGGGAGGGAAGGAGGGAGGGAGAGGGGACATAATATCTACTGCTGAGCCTGTGGGCTGGGCTAGAATGGCATAGCAATAAAACAATCAGTTTTCATTGCTGGTATATTTTTAAAAATATGACTTAGTACCTAATACTTCTCTCTCTCATGGCAAATCAGAGAGGCAGTGTTGGCAGCTCAGGACAGATTCAGCTTACACGCAAAGCCTAAAAGTCAGAAACGTGATCTTCAGTGATATATAATATAAATAAATTAAAAATATATAGAAAAGTAAATACATACAAGAAAGAGCTACCTAGAAGAATCAAAGGCTTTTTTTTTTTTTTTTTTTGAGATGGAGTCTCACTCTGTGGCCCAGGCTGGAGTGCAGTGGTGCAATTTCAGCTCACTACAACCTCCGCCTCCTGGGTTCAAGGGATTCTCTTGCCTCGCCTCCCGAGTAGCTGGGACTACAGGTGCATGCCACTATGCCTGGCTAATTTTTGTATTTTTGGTAGAGACAGGGTTTCACTGTTGGCCAGGTTGGTCTCGAACTCCTGACCTCGTGATGCGCCCGCCTCAGCCTCCCAAAGTGCTGGGATTACAGGCATGAGCCACCGTGCCCAGCCGGCTTTTCTTCATAAAAATGAAACAAAATTTAGAGAGCAGGAAGGCCTAGGTTCCAGTGTTAGCTCTGCCACTAACAGCTGGATGGCCCCCAACAAATCACGTAATCCTCACTGTGTAACTTCTCCTTGTAAAATGGAGATAACAGTACACACCCCACAGGGTTGTTTCAGGATTAAATGAGACTGCAGATATAAAGTGTCTAGCACAATCCCTGGCACATGGAGGGGGGTCAATCCATGGCAGAAATGATTAACAATCTTCTGATATGTCTTACCTGTCGGCATTGCAGGGTTGCAGCGTGAAGATCAAGTGAATGTAAAAGTACTGCATGAACTAGAGAGACCGAAACAAATCTAAGATGTTCTTTTTAGGTGTTACTGGGCTCTAAGTTAAATCTGTTAGTACTGGGAAGTGGAGCAATGAGATAAAGATACATTATCAAGGACAAACTTTCCCTATACACAGATACCTGATATACCTCATTCCAGCCATAAAGTTGCTGAAATACGAGGAATGCCAGTGCCTAACAGACTTCCTCAGGGGGATGTTGTGAAGATTAATAGTTTAGAATGATGTCACAGTTATTAAGGTGCTTGGATTCCCTCGAGCAGAGGGGATATGTAAATCCAGGGACTCATCATAAAAGTAATATCGTCACTGTTTCTCACAGCCGACTGTTTCCTAAGCTGGGATAGAATTTCCAGAAGTATCTTTCTCTTTTAGAATTACAGAGTATGACAGATTTATTTCCACACATCTCACTTGCTTTCAGAGTTATTGTTTCCTCTTATTCCCCCCACCCCTTTGGTGACAGAGAAGCCTGAGAACCGATCCTGTCAGGAAGTTCTTGGGGAATTTTCAGAAGGATGTGAACACAGGGTATGTGAATGGCTGTGTGCAGCTGCATTAACTTTATTTTATAAAATATGTGTGTGTATATATATATGTATACACACACACACACACACAACTGATCTTCCAACCATATCTGAATAATCAAAACCATGAATGACAAACATGTCAGACACATTCATCAGAACTCAGAGGATCTTCTAGGGGAATTCACTAGCATGTCTTCCTCTTAAAATCGGTCAGGTAACTATTCCCCTCCTTTGGGACTCTCAAAAAGGATGTGCTACTAAATCTAGGCCCCAGGATAGGAGCTCAGTTGCCCTCTAGACCTCTAATGCCAGTCCCCAAATTTTCTGAATTTACTGACCAACATGTTGGATGAGCAGGTTCAAGCATCTTGCTAAACAAAATATAGATTATATTGATCATTTCCCCTCAATCTACTAAAATCTTGTTACTCTTTCACAGAAGGAAATAAATCAGTTTGACAGGACTTGTTCTGTAAGTGATATAAGTTCCCAACACTGCATTCACTACAGATTATTCTAGAAATAAATTGGTAATCTTTTTTATTTTCCAGGTAAAGTTCCAGATTAGGACACTAGGCACTTCCCTGTTTCTTTTTAAAAATAGAGGCATTAATCCTGCTTTCTTTCAGTCTTTCCAAGTTGTTAAAAATGAAGTGACTCTCCAGTGATTTTAGCCAAGAACAACAGCTTCCCTTATAAACAACTTTATCCTGCAAAAAATCTGCTTAGAAAAAAAAAAAGGCATATCTACTAGTGTTTAAGAAATGTTTAAGAGTTCATCCTGCAAAAACAACGAGGAAGTAAATCGTCAAGGTATATGACCTCCACTTTGACAAGCCTATTTCCAGATCTCTCCCATAGATTTAGGTGTTAGATTTAGAGCTTATTTCTGAATTAAATGGGGTCAAGACCAAAGACAAGTAAATTTGCAGATTGTGTCAATCATGTAGATCTCATGCACGTCAAAGCCATTATTTTTCTTTTTTGTTTTTTGTTTGTTTGTTTGTTTGTGACAGAGTCTTGCTCCCAGGCTGAAGTGCAATGACGTGATTTCAGCTCACTGCAACCTCTGCCTCCTGGGTTTAAGCGATTCTCCTGCCTCAGCCTCCCGAGGAGCTAGGATTACAGGTGCCTGCCACCACGCCCAGCTAATTTTTGTATTTTTAGTAGAGATGGAGTTTCACCATGTTGACCAGGCTGGTCTCGAACTCCTGACCTCGGGTGGTCCACCCGCTTCGGCCTCCTAAAATGCTGGGATTACAGGCATGAGCCACCGTGCCTGGCCAAAGCCATTATTTTTCATAAATACATTGAAAATCCACTAGGCAGTAAAGGAGAAAGACAGGAGAAAACGCATGAAAAACCTCACTGTTTATTTGTCTTAAGATAAATTACAGTGGCCACAGGATCTGTGCCCTTCCTGAAATCTCAGGGCTTCATAAAAACTCAACATTTTCAGAATACGCATGGCACAGAGACAACCTCAAAGTCAAAGCCCCAACTCTGTCAAGACCAAGACGGGAGCACAAAGGCGGCATCCTTGAAATGAAATTCAGGTATCTTGGGTACTTCTGGGTATCTCTAGGGTTTGGGGTTTCTAAGCTTAACTAAGATACTTGCTTGTTTAAAGCCTCTGGAAACAGAAAATCTACACTACCCTTGACAGGTCACAGCTTGGTATTTACCAATCTTGTGAGCCTGAAATTTAAGTTCCTTTATCCTTTTTCTTTGGTCCACCATGCCAATTCCCAGCCCAGGTTACCCCCAGCCACCTGCCTCTGGACTGCTAGACAGTGCTGGGATTATAAACCGTGCCTGGCCACTAAAGAACTTTTTTTTTTGAGACGGAGTCTTGCTCTGTTGCCTAGGCTGGAGTGCAGTGGCGCAATCTCCACTCACTGCAAGCTCCGCCTCCCGGGTTCCCACCATTCTCCTGCCTCAGCCTTCCAAGTAGCTGGGACTACAGGTGTCCGCCACCACGCCTGGCAAATTTTTTTGTATTTTTAGTAGAGACGGGGTTTCACTGTGTTAGCCAGGATGGTCTCGATTTCCTGACCTCGTGATCCTCCCACCTCGGCCTCCCAAAGTGCTGGGATTACAGGTGTGAGCCGCCACACCTGGCCTCCTATCTTTACTCCATTTCTATTTGGAAACCTACACATGCTGTATTCCCTCCGATCAAACAAGAACAAGAACAATAACACTTCCCTTGGTTCTGCTACCTTTTTGATGTGCCATCCTTCCATTCATTACCCAACTTCCTGAAGAATCATTTAAATGTGTTCTCTGGCCCTTGCTTGAGCACCTCTGGCACTGTGGACAGATGGCTCTGATTGTTAGAGAAGATGGTCATTATTCTGAGCCTTTTAAATAGATCCCTTGTGGTTCTTGCCTACTGGTCTTAGTGTCACCTTGTGAGGTCACACAGAGCAAGTTTAATTCCCTGATGCAGACAACCTTTCCCTGTCCTGGCCTCCTCTCTCAGTCTGATCTTTCTGAGCTAGGAACTGCCAGTTTCTTCAACTCTTTTTCACAGGATCTGCCTCTGAGTCCCCCTTTGCCTTCCTGTTTCCAGTTTGACTCTCTTCTCAAAGTGTCATGGCCCAAGATTAAATGTAAATTATCCACATCTGCTCTGTCTCCCGCAGTTCAGCGGGATTCTCACCTCTTTGTTCTCCTCATTACACTTTTGCCCGACACAATTGTGAAAGCCTCCACCCATTAACTTAAACCTCTAAGACAGCGGTTCAGAAAGTGTGGCTCACAGAGCTCCGACTTCAGAATGACCCAAAGAGCCTCATGTTATGGACTGAAAGTTTGTGTCCTCCCAAAAGAGGGTGGAACTGAATGTGTAGGTATTTTGATCCCAGCCTCCAGAACTGTGAGAAATAAATGTTGACTGGGCCACATAGCCTGTGATATTTTGTGATAGCAGTCTGAGCTATCTAACACACTTTAATAAATGGAGATTCTTGGACCACACCTCAAACTTGAATCTGACAATCTGGGGTAGCACCTGGGAATCCACATTTTAAACATTTAGGCCAGGTGACTATTTGTTTTTGTTTTTTTTTTTTTTGAGATGGGATCTTGCTGTGTTGCCCAGGCTGGAGTGCAGTGGTATGATCAGAGCTCACTGCAGCCTCAAACTCCTGGGCTCAAATGATCCTTCCACGTCAGCCTCCCCAGTAGCTGGGAATATCGGCAGACACCACCATACCTGGCTAATTTAAAAAAAAATTTTTTTGTAGGGACAGGGTCTTGCTGTGTTGACCAGGCTCTGGTCTTGAACTCCTGGCCTCAAGCAATCCTCCTGCCTTGGACTCCCAAAGTGCTGGGATTTCTGGTGTGAGCCACTGTGCTCAGCCAGGTGATTCTTAAATGTGCCCAAAAGTCTGAAAAGAAAAAAGCTTCAGGTCTTTTCCAATACTTCTTACCAAGCCTGGCTCCCTCCACCCGAGTTTGTGCAGATGGGTTTTCAGGTCCAAGGTCAAGACCTGCCATTTTCTTTTGTTACATTTCAACTAGCTAGATTTGGTACATTGCCTTGTTCTATCAAAAATCTTTTGAATTCTTTATTTTGCAACACATGATGTCATGATAACCACACATGGATTACCAAAACCTTACTGTCCCAGCACCAGAAATCTCCTCCACATTGATACCAATCACTAACTAATTTTTACTTCATCTTTCATCTTCTTTTCCATGAGATAAATGGGCAAATTGTCTTTCTTTCTTTCTTTTTTTTTTTTTTTTGAGACAGAGTTTTGCTCTTGTTGCTTAGGCTGGAGTGCAATGGCACAATCTCTGCTCACCACAATCTTCGCCTCCCAGGTTCAAGCAATTCTCTTGCCTCAGCCTCCTGAGTAGCTGGAATTACAGGCATGCACCACCATGCCCGGCTAATTTTGTATTTTTAGTAGAGATGGAGTTTCTCTATGTTGGTCAGGCTGGTCTCAAACTCCTGACCTCAGGTGATCTGCCCACCTCGGCCTCCCAAAGTGCCGGGATTACAGACATGAGCCACTGTGCCTGGCCCAAATTGTCTTTAACCATATTATCAAATGCCTCACTAAAGCCTGGCTCTTCTTTGTGTTCTCTATTTCCCTGTTCCACTGGTAGACGCCAACTCTGTCAAAAAAGAAAATAAAGTGTTCTCACAGGCCATTTACACATGCATTCTAGAATCTGTGGTCAGGCAATGGACTCTAGTGGGCAGAACTCACCCTCTTTTCCAGTGACCTTGTTCTGGATGTTTATGGCACTTATGTCATAGGACCCTTGACTTGTAATTATAAATGTTCTTGTCCACATCTTTTTTTTTTTTTGAGACGGAGTCTCACTCTGTCACCCAAGCTGGAGTGCAGTGGCATGATCTTGGCTCACTGCAACCTCTGCCTCCCAGGTTCAAGGGATCCTCCTGCCTCAGCCTCCCAGGTACCTAAGACTACAGGTGTGCACCACCACACCCAGCTAATTTTTATATTTTTACTAGAGATGGGGTTTCACCATGTTGGCCGGGCTGGTCTTGAACTCCTGATCTCAGCTGATCCACCCACCTCAGTCTCTCAAAGTGCTGGGATTACAGGTGTGAGCCACTGCATCCAGCCCTCGTCTACATCTTGATTCAACTACGAGATAAGGAGCTCCTGAACTCTGAGCTTTTATCTTAGGTGCCTCAAAATATCTCATGGTAACTAGCACAAGATCCTACTTGGTAACTTTTCTTTGAATGAATGAATTTTTTTTTTTTCTTTTTTGAGATGGAGTCTCTCTCTGTTGCCCAGCCTGGAGTGCAGTGGCACGATCTCGGCTCACTGCAAGCTCCGCCTCCTGGGTTCACGCCATTCTCCTGCCTCAGCCTCCTGAGTAGCTGGGACTACAGGCGCCCGCCACCACGCCCGGCTAATTTTTTTGTATTTTTACTAGAGACGGGGTTTCACTGTGTTAGTGTGTTAGCCAGTATGGTCTCGATCTCCTGACCTCAGGATCCGCCTGCCTCGGCCTCCCAGAATGCTGGGATTATAGGCGTGAGCCACCGCGCCCAGCCAAATGAATGAATTTTACATTTTAGTCCCACTAACTTACTTTCTTTTTTTATATAAGATGAAAGCAGATCCTGGACTGAATACTGGAAGACTAAGCTCCCTAGGCATGAGGGAAGTGGTGTGCCTGGGCAGATCTCAACAGTCCCAGTTGTTTCTCTTAGTCACTGCTCATAAAAATCAGCTCCTTAGAATAAAAGCAGTCTTTGAAATGCAGTGTGATGAAATCACAGAAAGGATGACACAGTTTCTGAAACATCACAACATTACTGGAATTTGTAGTAATGGCCAAAGAGACACAGGAAACAGTATTTAAAACAAAACAAAACAAAACCTGGCCAGGCGCAGTGGCTCATGCCTTGTAATGTTAGCACTTTGGGAGGCTGAGGTGGACGGATTACTTGAGGTCAGGAGTTCAAGACCAGCCTGGCCAACATGGTGAAACTCCGTCTCTACTAAAAAAAAAAAATTAGCTGGGCTTGGTGGTGGATGCCTGTAATCCCAGCTACTGGGGAGGCTGAGGCAGGAGGATCACTTGAACCCAGGAGGTGGAGGTTGCAGTGAGCCAAAACCATGCCATTGCACTCCAGCCTGGGCAACAAGAGCAAAACTCCGTCTCAAAAAAACAAAACAAAAAAACCCCAACACCTTACCTTAGTAGAGCCATCTAAGTCAGCATAACATGCAAATAAAACCTGAGTTATGCGCTTACTGCTAATGAGACCTCTTGTGATGGCACAGACAAAGTGTGTCGGTAGGATGTGACATGGCTGGACAGGGACATCTGGCTTCTCTCTCCATTATGGTTCCCTTCTGTATCACAGCTGGTAACACATCTGAATAATTATCTGATGTATAAAACACAAAGGGTGAAAAGCTGTAAATGAATGGTGGAAAGTCTTGTGGTTTTCATGGTCAAGTGACTTTCTTTGTAGTCATGTCTTTCCTATTGCATTTTTTATCTGAGACAGGGTCTCACTTTGTTGCCCAGGCTAGAGTATAGTGGTGTAATCTCGGCTCACTGCAGCCTCAACCTCTTGGAGCTCAAGCCATCCTTCCACCTCAGCCTTCTGAGTAGCTGGGACTACAGGTGCACACCATCATACCTGTCTAATTTTTGTATTTTTTATAGAAATGGGTTTTTGCCATGTTGCCCAGGCTGGTCTCAAACTCCTGGACTCAAGTGATCTGCCCACCTCAGCCTCCCAAAGTGCTGGGATTACAGGTGTGAGCCACCACACCCGGTCTTTCCTATTTCTTATAGGCCAGAGAAGATTCCACAGATACCTCAGAACATGCCTCCACTGGAAAGGCCACACAGCCCCAGGGTGACACACCTGTTCTACATGAGGTCTAGGGCCATGGTTCTCAACTGGGGCTGACTTTGCTCCCCACATCCCAAGGGACATTTGAAAGTGTCCGGAGACATTTCTAGTAGTGACAACTGACATCTCATGGGTAGAGGCCACGGATTCTGATAAATATCTGGCAATGCACAAGATGCATTCCCTCCACCAACAAGGAATTATCTGGCTCAAAATGCCAATAGCAATGATCTTAATAAAAAATTTCATCAATGAAAGCCTTTAAGATCTAGAACAAGAATGCACACTTTCACCATTTTTATTCAACAAAGTTGAAGTCCTAGCCAGAGAAATTAGGCAAGAGAAAGAAATAAAGTACATCCAAACTGGAAAGGAAGAAGTCAAATTATTACTGTTTGCAGATGACCTATTTTAGAAAAACTTAGAAACACCACCAAAATAACCTGTTAGAAATGGTAAACAAATTCAGTGAAGTTGCAGGATACACAATCAACATTAAAAAATTAGTAGCATTTATATACAACAACAGCAAACAATCTGAAAAAGAATGTAAGAAAGCAATGCCACAGCTACAAAAATATAAAATACCTAGGACTAAATTTTTTTTGTTGTTGTTTTTTGAGATGGAGTCTTGCTCTGTCACCCAGGCTGGAGTGCAGTGGCACGATCTCGGCTCACTGCAAGCTCCACTTCCCAGGTTCACACCATTTTCCTGCCTCAGCCTCCCAGGCTGAGACTACAGGTGCCTGCCACCATGCCTGGCTAATTTTGTTTTGTATTTTTAGTAGAGATGAGGTTTCACCATGTTAGTCAGGATGGTCTCGATCTCCTGACCTCGTGATCCACCCACCTCAGCCTCCCAAAATGCTGGGATTACAGGCATGAGCCACTGCATCTGGCCATACCTAGAAATAAATTTAACCAAATACGTGAAAGATCTCTACAAGGAATACTATAAAACACTGATGAAGGAAATTAAGGAGGACACAAAAAGATCAAAGATAGCCCATGCTCATGGATTGAAAGAATTAATGTTATTAAAATGTCAAGAGTACTACCCGAAGCAATTTACAGACTCAATGCAACCCTTATCAAAATACCAGATATATTCTGCACAGAAATAGAAAAAAAAAGTCCTAGAACCACAAAAGACCCCAAATAGCAAAGCAAACATGAACAACAAGAACAAAGCTGGAGGCACTGCACTACCTGACTTCAAAATATACTACAAAGCCACTGTAGCCAAAACAGCATGGTACTAGCATAGAAACAGCCACACAGACCAATGGAACAGAATAGAAAACCAGAAATAAGTCCACACATTTACAGCATTTACAACTCATTTTATTATTTTTTTTTTTGAGATGGAGTTTTGCTCTTGTTGCCCAGGCTGGAGTGTAATGGCACAATCTTGGCTCACTGCAACCTCTGCCTCCCAGCAAGTGATTCTCCTACCTCAGCCTCCAGAGTAGCTGAGACTACAGGTGTGCACCACCATGCCCAGCTAATTTAGAGATGGGGTTTCACTATGTTGTTCAGGCTGGTCTTGAATTCCTGACCTCTAGTGATCTGCCTGCCTCGGCCTCCCAAAGTGCTGAGATTATAGGCATGAACCACCGCTCCTGGCCTACAACTCATTTTCAACAAAAAACATACACTGGGCAAAGGACAGTCTCTTCAATAAATGTGACTGGGAAAATTAGATAACCATATGCAGAAGCATAAAGCTAGACCCTTATCTTTCACCATAAATAAACATCAATCAAAATAGACTAAAGACTAAATCTGAGGGGTGGAGCCAAGATGGCCAAATAGGAACAGCTCCGGTCTACAGCCCCAGCGTGAGCGGCACAGAAGACGAGTGATTTCTGCATTTCCGTTTGAGGTACCGGGTTCATCTCACTAGGGAGTGCCAAACAGTGGGTGCAGGACAGTCGGTGCAATGCACTGTGCGTGAGCCGAAGCAGGGCGAGGCATTGCCTCACTCAGGAAGCGCAAGGGGTCAGGGAGTTCCCTTTCCTAGTCAAAGAAAGGGGTAACAGACGGCACCTGGAAAATCGGGTCAGTCCCACCCTAATACTGCGCTTTTCCAATGGGCTTGGAAAACAGCACACCAGGAGATTGTGTCCCGCACCTGACTCGGAGGGTCCTATGCCCACGGAATCTCACTGATTGCTAGCACAGCAGTCTGAGATCAAACTGCAAGGCGGCAGTGAGGCTGGGGGAGGGGCGCCCGCCATTGCCCAGGCTTGCTTAGGTAAACAAAGCAGCCAGGAAGCTCCAACTGGGTGGAGCCCACCACAGCTCAAGGAGGCCTGCCTGCCACTGTAGGCTCCACCTCTGGGGGCAGGGCACAGACAAACAAAAATTCAGCAGGAACCTCTGCAGACTTAAATGTCCCTGTCTGACAGCTTTGAAGAGAGTAGTGGTTCTCCCAGCACGCAGCTGGATATCTGAGAACGGACAGACTGCCTCCTAAAGTGGGCCCCTGACCCCTGAGCAGCCTAACTGGGAGGCACCCCCCAGAAGGGACAGACTGACACCTCACTCGGCCAGGTACTCCTGAGACAAAACTTCCAGAGGAACTATCAGACAGCTGAATTTGTGGTCTCATGAAAATCCACTGTTCTGCAGCCACCGCTGCTGACACTCAGCCAAACAGGGTCAGGAGTGGACCTCTAGCGAACTCCAACAGACCTGCAGCTGAGGGTCCTGTCTGGTAGAAGGAAAACTAACAAACAGAAAGGACATCCACACCAAAAACCCATCTGTACATCACCATCATCAAAGACCAAAAGTAGATAAAACCACAAAGATGGGGAAAAAACAGAGCAGAAAAACTGGAAACTCTAAAAAGCAGAGCACCTCTCCTCCTCCAAAGGAACACAGTTCCTCACCAGCAATGGAACAAAGCTGGAAGGAGAATGACTTTAACGAGTTGAGAGAAGACGGCTTCAGACGATCAAACTACTCTGAGCTATGGGAGGAAATTCAAAACAACAGCAAAGAAGTTAAAAACTTTGAAAAAAAAATTAGATGAATGGATAACTAGAATAACCAATGCAGAGAAGGGCTTAAAGGAGCTGATGGAGCTGAAAGCCAAGTTTCGAGAACTATGCAAAGATTGCAGAAGCCTCGGGAGCTGATGCGATCAACTGGAAGAAAGGGTATCAGTGATGGAAGATGAAATGAATGAAATGAAGCGAGAAGGGAAGTTTAGAGAAAAAAGAATAAAAAGAAATGAAAAAAGACTCCAAGACATTTGGGACTATGTGAAAAGACCAAATCTACATCTGATTGGTGTACCTGAAAATGACAGGGAGAATGGAACCAAGTTGGAAAACACTCTGCAAGATATTATCCAGGAGAACTTCCCCAATCTAGCAAGGCAGGCCAACATTCAGATTCAGGAAATACAGAGAACACCACAAAGATACTCCTCGAGAAGAGCAACTCCAAGACACATAATTGTCAGATTCACCAAAGTTGCAATGAAGGAAAAAATGTTAAGGGCGGCCAGAGAGAAAGGTCGGGTTACCCACAAAGGGAAGCCCATCAGACTAACAGCTGATCTCTCGGCAGAAACTCTACAAGCCAGAAGAGTATGGGGGCCGATAATCAACATTCTTAAAGAAAAGAATTTTCAACCCAGAATTTCATATCCAGCCAAACTAAGCTTCATAAGTGAAGGAGAAATAAAATACTTTACAGACAAGCAAATGCTGAGTGATTTTGTCACCACCAGGCCTGCCCTAAAAGAGCTCCTGAAGGAAGTACTAAACAGGGAAAGGAACAACTGGTACCAGCCACTGCAAAATCATGCTAAATTGTAGAGACCATCAAGGCTAGGAAGAAACTGCATCAACTAACGAGCAAAATAACCAACTAACATCATAACGACAGGATCAAATTCACACATAACAATATTAACTTTAAATGTAAATGGGCTAAATGCTCCAATTAAAAGACACAGACTGGCAAACTGGATAAGGGGTCAAGACCCATCAGTGTGCTGTATTCAGGAAAACCATCTCACATGCAGAGACACACATAGACTCAAAATAAAGGGATGGAGGAAGATCTATCAAGCAAATGGAAAACAAAAAAAGGCAGGGGTTGCAATCCTAGTCTCTGATAAAATAGACTTTAAACCAACAAAGATCAAAAGAGACAAAGAAGGCCATTACATAATGATAAAGGGATCAATTCAACAAGAAGAGCTAACTATCCTAAATATATATGCACCCAACACAGGAGCACCCAGATTCATAAAGCAAGTCCTGAGTGACCTACAAAGGGACTTAAATTCCCACACAATAATAATGGGAGATTTTAACACCCCACTGTCAACATTAGACAGATCAACGAGACAGAAAGTTGACAAGGATATCCAGGAATTGAACTCAGCTCTGCAAAGAGTGGACCTAATAGACATCTACAGAACTCTCCATCCCAAATCAACAGAATATACATTTTTTTCAGCACCACACCACACCTATTCCAAAATTGACCACATAGTTGGAAGTAAAGCTCTCCTCAGCAAATGTAAAAGAAAAGAAATTATAACAAACTGTCTCTCAGACCACAGTGCAATCAAACTAGAACTCAGGATTAAGAAACTCACTCAAAACCGCTCAACTACATGGAAACTGAACAACCTGCTCCTGAATGACTACTGGGTACATAATGAAATGAAGGCAGAAATAAAGATATTCTTTGAAACCAACGAGAACAAAGACACAACATACCAGAATCTCTGGGACACATTCAAAGCAGTGTGTAGAGGGAAATTTATAGCACTAAATGCCCACAAGAGAAAGCAGGAAAGATCCAAAATTGACACCCTAACATCACAACTAAAAGAACTAGAAAAGCATGAGCAAACGCATTCAAAAGATAGCAGAAGGCTAGAAATAACTAAAATGAGAGCAGACCTGAAGGAAATAGAGACACAAAAATCCCTTCAAAAAATTAATGAATCCAGGAGCTGGTTTTTTGAAAAGATCAACAAAATTTATAGACCGCTAGGAAGACTAATAAAGAAGAAAAGAGAGAAGAATCAAATAGATGCAATAAAAAATGAAAAAGGGGTTATCACCACCGATCCCACAGAAATACAATCTACCATCAGAGAACACTACAAACACCTCTACGCAAATAAACTAGAAAATCTAGAAGAAATGGATAAATTCCTCGACAAATACACCCTCCCAAGACTAAACCAGGAAGAAGTTGAATCTCTGAATAGACCAATAACAGGCTCTGAAATTGTGGCAGTAATCAATAGCTTACCAACCAAAAAGAGTCCAGGACCTGATGGATTCACAGCTGAATTCTACCAGAGGTACGAGGAGGAACTGGTACCATTCCTTCTGAAACTATTCCAGTCGATAGAAAAAGAGGGAATCCTCCCTAACACATTTTATGAGGCCAGCATCGTCCTGATACCAAAGCCTGGCAGAGACATAACCAAAAAAGAGAATTTCACACCAATATCCTTGATGAACATCGATGCAAAAATCCTCAATAAAATACTGGCAAACCAAAACCAGCAGCACATCAAAAAGCTTATCCACCATGATCAAGTGGGCTTCATCCCTGGGATGCAAGGCTGGTTCAACATACGCAAATCAATAAATGTAATCCAGCATATAAACAGAACCAAAGACAAAAACCACATGATTATCTCAATAGATGCAGAAAAGGCCTTTGACAAAATTCAACAACCCTTCATGCTAAAAACTCTCAATAAATTAGGTATTGATGGGACGTATCTCGAAATAATAAGAGCTATCTATGACAAACCTACAGCCAATATCATACTGAATGGGCAAAAACTGGAAGCATTCCCTCTGAAAACTGGCACAAGACAGGGATGCCCTCTCTCATCACTCCTATTCAACATAGTGCTGGAAGTTCTGGCCAGGGCAATCAGGCAGGAGAAGGAAATAAAGGGTATTCAATTAGGAAAAGAGGAAGTCAAATTGTCCCTGTTTGCAGATGACATAACTGTATATCTAGAAAACCCCATCGTCTCAGCCCAAAATCTCCTTAAGCTGATTAGCAACTTCAGCAAAGTCTCAGGATACAAAATCAATGTACAAAAATCACAAGCATTCTTGTACACCAATCACAGACAAACAGAGAGCCAAATCATGAGTGAACTCCCATTCACAATTGCTTCAAAGAGAAGAAAATACCTAGGAATCCAACTTACAAGGGATGTGAAGGACCTCTTCAAGGAGAACTACAAACCACTGCTCAATGAAATAAAAGAGGATACAAACAAATGGAAGAACATTCCATGCTCATGGGTTGGAAGAATCAATATCGTGAAAATGTCCATACTGCCCAAGGTAATTTATAGATTCAATGCCATCTCCATCAAGCTACCAATGACTTTCTTCACAGAATTGGAAAAAAACTACTTTAAAGTTCATATGGAACCAAAAAAGAGCCCGCATCGCCAAGTCAATCCTAAGCCAAAAGAACAAAGCTGGAGGCATCACGCTACCTGACTTCAAACTATACTACAAGGCTACAGTAACCAAAACAGCATGGTACTGGTACCACAACAGAGACATAGATCAATGGAACAGAACAGAGCCCTCAGAAATGATGCCACGTATCTACAACTATCTGATCTTTGACAAACCTGACAAAAACAAGAAATGGGAAAAGGATTCCCTATTTAATAAATGGTGCTGGGAAAACTGGCTAGCCATATGTAGAAAGCTGAAACTGGATCCCTTCCTTACACCTTATACAAAAATTAATTCAAGATGGATTAAAGACTTACATGTTAGACCTAAAACCATGAAAACCCTAGAAGAAAGCGTAGGCAATACCATTCAGGACATAGGCATGGGCAAGGACTTCATTTCTAAAACACCAAAAGCAATGGCAACAAAAGCCAAAATCGACAAATGGGATCTAATTAAACTAAAGAGCTTCTGCACAGCAAAAGAAACTACCATCAGAGTGAACAGGCAACCTACAGAATGGGAGAAAATTGTTGCAACCTACTCATCTGACAAAGGGCTAATATCCAGAATCTACAATGAACTCAAACAAATTTACAAGAAAAAAACAAACAACCCCATCAAAAAGTGGGCGAAGGACATGAACAGACACTTCTCAAAAGAAGACATTTATGCAGCCAAAAAACATATGAAAAAATGCTCATCATCACTGGCCATCAGAGAAATGCAAATCAAAACCACAATGAGATACCATCTCACACCAGTTAGAATGGCCATCATTAAAAAGTCAGGAAACAACAGGTGCTGGAGAGGATGTGGAGAAATAGGAACACTTTTACACTGTTGGTGGGACTGTAAACTAGTTCAACCATTGTGGAAGTCAGTGTGGCGATTCCTCAGGGATCTAGAACTAGAAATACCATTTGACCCAGCCATCCCATTACTGGGTATATACCCAAAGGACTATAAATCATGCTGCTATAAAGACACACGCACACATATGTTTATTGCGGCACTATTCACAATAGCAAAGACTTGGAACCAACCCAAATGTCCAACAACGATAGACTGGATTAAGAAAATGTGGCACATATACACCATGGAATACTATGCAGCCATAAAAAATGACGAGTTCATGTCCTTTGTAGGGACATGGATGAAACTGGAAAACATCATTCTCAGTAAACTATTGCAAGGACAAAAAACCAAACACCGCATGTTCTCACTCATAGGGGGGAATTGAACAATGAGAACTCATGGACACAGGAAGGGGAACATCACACTCCGGGGACTGTTGTGGGTTGGGGGGAGAGGGGAGGGACAGCATTAGGAGATATATCTAATGCTAAATGACGAGTTAATGGGTGCAGCAAACCAACACGGCACATGGATACATATGTAACAAACCTGCACATTGTGCACATGTACCCTAAAACCTAAAGTATAAAAAAAAAAAAAGACTAAATCTAAGACCTGAAATTATGAAACTCCTAGAAGAAAACATTAGGGAAACACTTCAGGACATTGGTCTGGGCAGAAATTTTGGGAATAAGACTTTAAAAGCACAGGTAGCAAAAGCAAAAATAGAAAAATAGGATTACATTAAGCTAAGAAGCTTCTGTACAGCAAAGGAAACACTTAGCAAAGTGAAAAAACAACCTACAAGAATGGGGGATAATATTTGCAAACTATGCATATGACAAGAGATCAGTAACCAGAATATATAAGGAACTCAAACAACTCAATTCCAAAAAAAAAAAAAAATTAAATTAAAAATGGGCAAAAGATCTGGACAGACAGATGTTTCTCAAAAGAAGACATATGTAAGACAAATGGCCAAGAAGTATATTTTTAAAATGCTATTTAAAAATGCTCCACATCATTAATTGTCCAAGAAATGCAAATCAAAACCACAATGAGATCTCTTACCCCAGTTAGAATGACTCTTATCAAAATGACAAAAAGTAACAAATGCTGGTAAAGATGCAGAAAAAGGGGAACCCACGTGCACTGTTGGTGGGAATGTAAATTAGTACAGCCTCTGTGGAAAAGTGGAGGTTCCTCAAAAGTCTAAAAATAGAACTACCATATGATCTGACAATGCCACTGGTGGGTGTATGTCGCAAAGAAAGGAAATCAGTATATTGAAGAGAAATCTACACTTCCATGTTTATTGTGGCATTACTCACAATAGCAAAGATATGGAATCCACCTGAGTGTCCATCAGTGGATGAATGGATAAAGAAAATGTGGTATATATACACAATGGAATATTATTCAGCTACAAAAAAAGAAATCCTGTCATTTGAAGCAACATGAATGAAAATGGACTATTGTTAGCATAATTTTATGTACAGTTCACAGTATCTAGGGCCGGGCATGGTGGCTTATATTGGTAATTCCAGAACTTTGGGAAGCTGAGGCAGGGAGATTGCTTGAATACAAGAGTTCAAGACCAGCCTGGGCAACATGGCAAAACCCCATCTCTACAAAAAATACAAAAATTAGCCAGGCGTGGTGGCACGCACCTGTGCTCCCAGCTACTCGGGAGGCTGAGGTGGGATGATCGTTTGAGTCCAGGAGGTTGAGGCTGCAATGAGCTGTGATGACACCATTGCACTCCATTCTGGGTCAAAGAGCAAGACCCTATCTCAAAAAACAAAACAAAACAGAAAACTGAAACCACAAAACAACAAAATAGCCAGAAGAGAAGAACTGGAATGCTCCCAACATAAGAAAATACAAATGTTTGAGGTGACAGGTACCCCAGTTACCCTGATGAGATCATTACCCATTGTTCACATGTATCAAAATATTACATGTACCCCCCCAAATAGGTACAACTATTATGTATCAATTAGAAAAACACTAAAAACTTTTAAAAATTTAATTAAAAAGTATAATGAATACTGCCATGGAGAATTCCTGGTCTAGGAACACAGTACTAGTCCTAAAACTAGACAGGCTGGTCCATCTCAAAGGGTCATATCACTAACTACCTGTTGTGGGTTTGTGAAGTAAGTCACAGATGGCAAACACCAGAAGATACTTCGCAATTCCATAGGCAGGTGAGGATACCAAGGCCGAAAGCCCCACCCAGTGGACCAGTTTGGAGAGCAGCCTGAGTAGAGATAGAGAGGTTCTGGAACATTCATGAAAGCACATGGAAGCTTACTGGGAGCAAAGGCCCTTGAGGAACTCTGCTCAGAGGACAGCCGACTTCTCCGCAGATAGAGGGACGCACACTCAGTAGGGTCTTGTGAGACTCCTCAAGGAGCGTGTTCTTGGTCATGAATAGGCCCTGACTGAGAGCTTCTAGAGGTTTAACTGGGGCCTCTGAGGATCCGGAAATGTGACGTGAATATGAAACCAACGTACCCAGCGGGACAACAAGAGGTACTGCTTTTCAGGCTAACTCCAGGAAAGTCCTTGTCTTACAGCGAGACAAGGGAACCTCATTTCTCTTAAAGCCCCTAGACAACAGATATGTTTTCCCCAAACTGCCATTCTTTTTGATATAGCCAAGATTTTAAACATCACTAGTTTTAGATATCACAGGGAAGCTGCTGGATTTAATGAAGCCTCAAGATGTCCCCTGAGAGATGATTATCACTCTAATTAAAAATGGGGGTGACAGACAAGAATCCCCTGGGACTCTAAGCAACTGGCATTTGTGTGTCTTTTTTCATGGAGAAGATGACTTTTTAATGTCGGTTTGGGCTCTTTCCAGGAGTCAAGGATAGTGTCCCCAAAGTCTAATACATTTTGAGATTTAATGTGGTTCAAGGACCAGGAAATGTCTTAAATTGTAAGGGACAAAGAAGTTTATAAGCCAAGCCAAACTTTCATTTCTCTCTCTTTTTTTTTTTCTGAGACAGAGTCTCGCTCTTGTCATCCAGGCTGGAGTACAGTGATATGGTCTTGGCTCACTGCAACCTCCAGCTTCCCGGGTTCAAATGATTCTCCTGCCTCAGCCTCCTGAGTAACTGGGATTACAGGCGCCCACCACCGTGCCTGGCTAATTTTGTAGTTTTAGTAGAGACGGGGTTTCGCCATGTTGGCCAGGCTGGTCTCGAACTCCTGACCTCAGGTGATTCACCCACCTTAACCTCCCAAAGTGCTGGGATTACAGGCATGAGGCTGGCCTAAACTTTAATTTTATTTCTTTTTTTTTTTTTTTTTTTTTTTTTTTTTTGAGAGACGGTCTCCCTCTGCCACCAAGGCTGGAGCGCAGTGGAGCAATCATAGCTCACTGCAGCCTCAAACTCTTGGGCTCAAGCAGTCCTTCCACCTCAGCCCTCTGCATAGCTGGGATCACAGCTGTGTGCCACCATGCCCAGCTAATTTTTGTATTTTGTATTTTTCATAGAAATGGGGTTTCACCGTGTTGCCCCAGCTGGTCTCAGACTCCTGGGCTCAAGCAATCCACATGCCTCAGTCTCTCAAAGTGCTGAAATACAGGCATGACCCATTGTGCCTGCCCTGTTTCTTTTACTTCATATACCTGTACTTACCATCTCCATGATTACATGAAGCCTAGAATATAAGAAACCACCTAAATGAATTCTATCTGCATGTCGATTCTGGGTATGGATAAGAACAAAGGAGGAATGTGTGTAGCAGAATGAGGATTAGAGTTCCATGCTCAGGCAAGTTTTTGGGGATCAGGTAGGTACGGCAGGTCAGAGTAGGTAGTGAGGGCATGGATCCACATAACTAAATGAGAGTTAAAACATTCTCAGGTACATCCTGAAGTGCAAGGCAGGAGATCAGAGAGACTGAGACACCAGTGTCAGAAAGCAGACCACTGACAGGAGCTCATCTTATCACAAGAAGTCTGGTCTTCTAACCTCATAGTGCTGGCCATGCCCGCTACTCATTGGAGAGTCTTGACCCTACATAGGTCCTGAAAGGGAAGTCAGACTGTTTAGTATCCATGGTGGGGGTCCAGGGCAGGTGGCAGCCAGAGAAAGCACAAGGCAGAAAGGCACAGCTCATTGAAGGCCTTAGGATTGGATGGGGCCTCTGCATTTGAACTTAACATAGCCCTGGGTGAGGATCTCAGTAGCCTCAGACAGACACTCACTTCCAAAGGCAAAGGTAATGTTATACCTTTTTTAATTTTAATTTTAATTAATTAATTTATTTTTTGAGACAGAGTCTTGCTCTGTTGCCCAGGCTAGAGTGCAGTGACGCGATCTCAGCTTACTGCAACCTCCGCCTCCTGGGTTCAAGCAATTCTCCTGCCTCAGCCTCCCGAGTAGCTGGGATTACAGGTACCTGCCACCACCCCCAGCTAATTTTTGTATTTTTAAAGAGACGAGGTTTCACCATGTTGGCCAGGCTGGCCTCAAACTCCTGACCTCAGGTGATCCACCTAAAGTGGATCCTAAAGTGCTGGGATTACAGGCGTGAGCCACTGTGCCCGGTCTAATGTTATACCTTTAGATTGTGTCCTTGCATCTCCTTACTCCGTGAACATATTTTTACCGAGGAAAAATCAAACAGCAGAGAGCTGGGCCACCATGAAGCCAACTGTGTCACCGAACAAGGGTCTAATGCAAGCAACATCAGGGATGCCACTGTGATTAAGTGATGGATGCAGTGACCACACTATCCATTGACCCTGCACTGACTGGCATGAATCAGGGCAGGTCTCTGACAACAGGAATCCTGTGATTCAAGACTCATCCCTGGATAGGATGAATGTACCAGGCAAGGCTCTCATCCTTGCAGACACAGAGCCTGAGGCACCATGTTGCCCTGGGAGACTGACCTGCAGGCTTTACTAATGATCGTCGAGCCTTTTGTTAATGACTGGCAAGATTTGAAGATTCTCCTATTAGTGTTCAAGGCTGGGGAATTATCTGTAGGATATAAGGATGAAGAAATATTCCTGAACCCAAGCTGTGCTTGCTTTAAGGCTAGTGGCCCCCAACCTCATCTCCAGTCTTGATTCCTTCCCAGATCCTACACACAACACACAAAATATCTACGTGTGATGCCCAAATAGGCCATATGTCCTCTCCTGACAATGCCTTACTCCCAACAATATCAACGCCTCCAGGCTGAGTCACTTTTTTTCCTAATCCGTGCTCTCCAAGTTCACTGTAATAACTATATTTAAACTATATCTGTGGGGCCGGGCTTGGTGGCTCACGCCTGTAATCCCAGCACTTCAGGAGGCCGAGGCGGGCAGATCCCTTGAGCTCAGGAGTTTGAGACCAGTCTCGGCAACATGGGGAAAGCCCATCTCTATGAAAAATACAAAAATTAGCCAGCATGATGGCACACGCCCATGGTCCCAGCTACTCAGGAGGCTGAGGTGGGAGGATGGCTTGAGCCTGGGAGGCAGAGGTTGCAGTGGGCTGAGATGGTGGCACTGCACTCCAACCTGGGTGACAGAGACCCCGTCTCAAATTAAGTAAATAAATAAATACAGTACATTTATTGTTGTGTACTTGGTTATCTTTTTCATAAGGCAAAAAGCACTTTGAGCTCAGGAACCATTTGTTTAAATATATGAGTGCCATGTGCTTATCACAGTGCCTGTCACATAGCATTTGTTCAGTAAATGTCTATGGAAGGAAGAAAGGAAGGGAAAGCGGGCTGCATGTTAAAAGAAGCAGTAAAGGGTGGGGCGTGGTGGTTCATGTCTGTAATCCCAGCACTTTGGGAGGCCGAGGCAGGCAGATTGCTTGAGCCCAGGAGTTTGAGACCAGCCTGGGCAACATGGTGAAAACTGGCCTCTACAGGAAAAAAAAAAAACATACAAAAAATTAGCCAGGTGTACTGGTGTGCATCTGTAGTCCTAGCTACTTGAGAGGCTGAGGTGGAAGAATCACTTGAGCCCAAGAGGTCAAGGCTGCAGTGAACCATGATTGCAGCACTGTACTCCAGCCTGGGAGACAGAGTGAGATCCCATATCAAAAAAAAAAGGCCAGGCACAGTGGCTCACACCTGTAATCCCAGCACTTTGGGAGACTGCAGCTAGTGGATCACAAGGTCAGCAGATCAAGACCATCCTGGCTAACACGGTGAAACCCCGTCTCTACTAAAAATACAAAAAATTAGCCAGGCATGGCTGTGGGTGCCTGTAGTCCCAGCTACTCGGGAGGCTGAGGCAAAAGAATGGCATGAACCTGGGAGGCGGAGCTTGCAGCGAGAGGAGATCACGCCACTGTACTCCAGCCTGGGCGACAGAGTGAGACTCCATCTCAAAAAAAAGCAAAAAAAAAAAAAGCAGTAAAGACCACTAATCAGGCAGCCAGCAGTGTCAGGCTTTTCCAAAAGGGGCACTGGCAGTAAGCCTGGGAGAGACAACCTGATGGAGATCAACAAAGGAGTTGGCAATGGCTTTCAGTGGCTGCAGGGCTGTGATTCCCACTGCGCCTATTGGCGGAACCCCAGGGAATCCCTCTTTCTTGGATCAGCCAGGGACTTACCTTCCTCGAAGGCCAGCACACACTCTTGTGCTGGCGATACTTCTGCAGAGCTGGCCAGCAGTAGCCTGAGGTTGGCTATGTCAAATGGTCCCTAGCATCTCAGAGACTGAGCCTTGCTCAATCCCATCTTTATACTGTCAGTTTCCTCTGAGGCCCCTGATATTTGATATTATGACCCCAGATAGTTAACCTTAGTTGTGGTGAATTGCTTTCATTTATTTTACGATCTTCATGGGATGAAAGAGTTTGTCGAGTCGAGTCTTCATCCAGAAATTCGCAAAACATAGCATTTGACAGTGCCACTTAATTTTCAAAATACTATCCAATGGCCACAAGGATCATTGTAGCTGAAAACCCTCAGAATATCTATAAGGGTATTTCGAGACGCTAGAATGTGACCACATAGGTCTCGTCTACTTTCCCCTCCCTTAGCGAACCAATACATTCGATATTCAGGATATTCAATAGAACATTCAGCACATATCCTTAACTGCTCTTAGAAATCGGTTCTGCCGACATATTAGCTATTCAAAGAAAGTGCTTTTAAGTTCATTGTTGAACATAGTAATGTAGTGTCTTGCAATCACGGAGTCAACGAATGTTTGAGCTCGAAGATTTCTTATAAACAGGCTAGTCTGAATTAAGGACACTAACGCCCAGCTAAAAAGGGTAAGTCACTTAGTAACTTGCCCAGGAACATGCTGCTAGTGCGTAGCTGAACCTGACTTGAAAGCAAACATCATAATCGTAAGCCACCTTTCTGCCACTGTGTGTTGATGGTATGAAGATAACATATATATATTTACACATGCACACACATAAAAGGATAAAGTTTTGCATCGCATAGACCCAGTTGTCTGAAGAAACTGTCAGCCCTACTGAAACAATATCCCATTTCAGTTTAAGACAGCCTGGTGAGGCCCAGAGCCTCACCAGCCCCCGAGAAAACGGAGTATTGTTTCCTTCCAAACCTTGCACTGAAAGGAGCCTGTCAGCAGGAAGTGACCTCGTGAGACAACTGTGGGGAGAGCAAAGGGCCGAGGAGAGAAAGGCCTCATTCTCACTGCAAACAGGAAAAGGAAAGAGAAAAAGCAAGCTCTGTCTCCACACAAGGTTTGCTGGGCTGGCTATGAACTGTTCCAGTACGTTCCATCAAATAGACGCCTTCATAGAATCAAGCCGAGCGCGAACGCTGTGTCTGGGGCTCCCGCTCCCGGGACACACACGCGGGCTGGCTTACACATGCTCTTGCGCTCTGGGAGAGCGCTTATATGGGCTTCATGAGGCTAAGTAATAAACACTTTGTCTTCACCCTGCTATTTATGGGTTGCTTGGGGCATCCTGTGCTCTCCACTGCCCTTACCTGAACAGACGGCTCCTGCAGACCCCGAGTTTAATAGGGACAACAGTAAATCTGAGAGGCTGTGTGTGCCCCACACGCTCCTGTTTTCCTGGCCACCCATGCTAGTTGCAGAGAAAGGCCAACCTGTATCCCTTCGGTTATGCTCTGTGTGCCCTTCCTGGAGGTGAAATCCCTTCTCCTTTTTCTTCGGGCCCTTGTTTTCTTCCATCCTTTCAAACATCTCTCTAACATATCCTTTGCTATTTGACCCCTCCCAGAGATCCCTTCATTCTTCAGCAATGGATCAAAGAACTCTGAAAACAAGAACAACCCCGACAGCTGCAAACCACCAGCCCTCGCCTCCAGCAGAGGTTTTTGGGAAACTCTGGACGACCACGCGCGTGCAGAGGTAAGGAAATGATCCAGTCCTACCTGGTGTTGACTTCCAGGTTCACTCAAAGGCCGCGTGCCACCCTTTGCACATCGTGTTTGGGTTGCAAAGGGGAAAGATGCATATTGAAAGCCAGAAGTGTGCCCAGGCCAACAGACGTCTGAAAGCCACAGGGGACGACCCTGAAAAAGTCTGGCAGATGCAGAACCACAGCTGATCACTTTGGTCCGTTTGAGGGCCCCTTTCGCTCAGCTCCTTTGGGGGTTCCAGGGCTCTCAGAGCTTCTAGATCCTGTAAGAAGAGATGGAGTCATGGCTGCGCCCTGTCCACTCTCAGGCTGTCACACAAGCCTGGAGCCCGGCCATTTCTCGGCCTTGTCTTCTTCATCTTGGGCTAACCGGTCGTCTCCTGCAAACAGACAAGACAGAGAAGGATGAGTGAACTCGGCCTCTCCCCACAGAATACAGTTCGCCATTACAGCGCTGATTAAATACAGGACATTATCTCACCATAATGCCCTCCTGGCGGCGTTCCCAGGAAAATTCTAACTAATCATAAAAATAGAAAGAAAAACGCAACCTAAATTCCATTCCTCGTCTTAAATGAGTGATGTGTTCACTTTTATTTATTTTTCTGGAAGCGAGGCGGGAAAAGAAAATGAATTTTAGGGCTTAGAAAAACAAGCTACTAATAGTACTAAGTAGAGCTGGGGCGGTGGTGCAGACAGCTTAGCTCTAGCAGGGATGTAGCTGGCATGGCATGGGTGAGTCCCGGCCCTGCTCCTGGCTGAAAACGTAAGAGTTTAGAACTGGGGCACCTGGCACGGCAAAGGCAGGATGGGGTGAGGGAAAGTTGTGGGGTTGAGTGTGGACCCCCCCAACCCCCTACAAATGCACACACAAGCTAGGCACTCAATAGCTTTCTTATAGCCCAGGTAGGCAAATCCTCTTCCAATATATCTTTTTAAATAATGCCTGATCTTTCTCCAGCAGCATTCTTTTTGGAAACACAGGCATAGTTTAGGTATTTTTCTCCCTGGAAGGTTCTTTCCTGGAAATTCACCCAATTAATTCCTACTCACACATTTTAGAGATCTGAACAGTAAGAAGCCTTTTCTAAGAACCCCTACCCTGACTCCAGTCCAGGGGTTGGTCTTGTAAACCTTCTCTTCATAAGAGCCATGTGACTGTAATTAATGCAATAATCACATAGTTGATTGTTTAACATGGTTGTCTGTCCCCTCCCTTAGATTAAAAATGTATTTGTCTTATTCCCGACTTTGTAAGTACTAGGTACATAGTAGCTGCCCAATACATGCCTGTGTTGGATGAGTGCTGATGGGTTACGGTGGGCGCCAAAGTGGATGGTACTTTATGCTACTTTGGTGGGGCTCAGGTGTAGCAGCAACAAACACATGTAGAACCAGATCACGGTGGGTCCACACCAACAAGGACCAAGGACCAAGCTTCTCCGAACAATTTCTGCTCTTTCCTCCTGTGAAGTGGTTGTTGTTGTTGTTATTTTTTGATGGAGTCTTGCTCTTTTGCCCAGGCTGGAGTGCAGAGGTACGAACTCGACTCACTGCAGCCTCCACCTCCTGGGTTCAAGTGATTCTCCTGCCTCAGCCCCCTGAGTAGCTGGGACTAAGACGTGCACCATCATGCCCGGCTAATTTTTGTATTTTTATAGAGATGGGGTTTTCCTCATGTTGGCCAGGCTGGTCTCAAACTTCTGACCTCAGGTGATCTGCCCACCTCAGCCTCCTAAAGTGTTGGGATTATAGGCGTGAGCCACTGTGCCCACCTCCTTCTGTGAAGTCTTCATAGATAAGCCATGGGAGAGTTAAAAATCCTGAAAACCAGCTTCTGAAATGCTTATCTTTTTTTTACTTTTTATTTTAAATAGAGACAGGGGTCTTGCTATGTTGCCTAGGCTGGTCTCAAACTCCTGAGCTCAAGTAATCCTCCCACTTTGGCCTCCCAAAGTGCTGGGACTACAGGCATGAGCCACCGCGCCTGGCTCTGGGATGCTTCTCTTAATATTACACCGGATGAAAAGAAAATAAAAGACATCCCACACCCATCTTGCCTTTCCCTGTCCCCACTCTGGCATTAGAATCCTACACTGCCAGGCCCCACCTTAGCTACTGCTGAAGTAATGGGCACTGTTACTAGATGGCAAAGTTCTAGCTGGGCTAATTAAGCAGACTGAGCTAATAACCTTCCATTTTGGGACCGGTGTTATTCATAATTTAATGTATTGCTGCTGAAACATTAACCTTTCGACAACTGGCATGTTGCCCACAGCGGCCCAAGTGCTGACCATCTTTCAGTAAAATGAATATTATTGTTAAAACAGGTATAAATCATTCATGGCTGCAGCTTTTGTGTCAGACCCTACGTGAAAATAAGCAGTAAGCTGGGTAATTTATTTACCTTTTGGTGATTATTTTTTATGATTTTATGATCATATTCAGTGATTCATAAACATTGGCCTGATGCCATTTGGTAATCATTTTACATTTTAAATATTGTGTGGCTGTTCTGCTTTTCATCTTTAAAAACTTCAGGATTGATACCGGGCAACTTAATTCAGACACAAATGCAATTTTATTTGAAAGAAGGTGGTGGGTGGAGGGGGAAAAGAATCCCAGCCCCTTCTTTTTAATAAACCATTTTCAACAGAGCTGTTAGGAGCTTCCACTTGTTACAACATTGCACTTACTGTAGCAAACTTTCTTTGAAGTTTAACACACAGAGGGTGCCTTGAAATCTGAATAAAAGCACAGGAAAACAGTTAACAAGCTTCTGGTTGGAAAGACGATGTGATTGAGCCAAGGGTGGAGAGAGGCCTGGAGATGCTGGCCCCGGGCCAAGAAGGTTGGAAGCCACTAGCCCTCCTCCCAGCACCTGGTTGGGGAATGTGATTACAGTCCCCCAGGGACCTGGAAACTCTTTACTGCCTGCCTGCCTGCTCCGGCTGCCTGCCCTGAATTGGGCTCCCATAACCGTTCCAGAAAGTAGCTTTTGCTCCTTATGACACCAAGTCAGTGCTGGAGGCTGGGCGGTGGCTGGGTCTTTCATGGTCTGGGAGCTCAGGGGATCTCCCGCCATCTCGCAGGCGCTCTTACAGCAGCCCTGCACATTTCCTAAACCAATGAAAACGCAGAGAGGTCTGTAATAGCTGAAGCCAAACTTCTTTTTTTTTTTTTTTTTTTTTTTTTTTTTTTGAGACAGAGTCTCACTCTGTCACCCAGGCTGGAGTGCAGTGGTGCAATCTCAGCTCATTGTAACCTCTGCCTCCTGGGTTCAGGCGATTCTTGTACTTCAGCCTCCCAAGTAGCTGGGATTATAGGTGTGCACCACCAAGCCCCGCTAATTTCTTTTTTTTTTTTTTTTTAGTAGAGATGGAGTTTCACCATTTGGCCAGGCTGGTCTCGAACTCCTGACCTCAATGGATCCGCCTGCCTCAGCCTCCCCAAATGCTGGGATTATAGGGGGATTACAGGCACAAGCCACCATGCCCGGCATTGAAGCTGAACTTCTGATGGTGGGAAGGGAGTGGGACAGGAGAAGGCAGAGAATGGGGCATCATGTTAAAACTTTCTTCAAGGCAGAAGCATGCCCGGGAGTAAGCTTGCCTTTAGAACCTCATTTCATGTCAGGTGTGCTGGGACAGAGGGAAACTCAGTCAAGAAGACTGGCACTTTTGCCCAAAACATAGGAGATGAGATCTTAAAACACAGCCATAAGTATGTGCTGTAAAGAAACGGCCACGGGGAAAGCCAAGGCAAGAGTAGAAATATTTTTTCTTTCCATCTCGTCTCGTCTCGTCTCTTCTCTTTCTCTCTCTCTTTCCCCCTCCCTCCCTCCCTTCCTTCTTTTGAGGTGGGGTCTTGTTCTGTCACCCAGGCTGGAGTGCAGTGGCACCATCACAACTCTCTGCAGCCTCAACCTCCCAGGCTCAAGCAGTTCTCCTGCCTCAACCTCCTAAGTAGCTGAGATCAGAGGCACTTGCCTCCTCACTACACCCAGCTAATTTTAATTTTTTTTTTTTTTTTTTTGTAGAGACAGGACTTGCTCTGTTGCCCAGGATGGTCTTGAACTCCTGTTCTCAAGTAATCCTCCCACCTTGGCCTCCCAAAGTGCTGGCCGTACAGGCATGAGCTGCTGAGCCTGGCCTAGAAAGATTTCTTTCTGGACAGTTTGAATAGGGTTAGCTCTGAGACGGCCCTTACTGTCTTTTCTAACTTGTTTATGTAATTTCCCCTGAATAGCTTTCATGACTCTTCAACTGGATTATCTGGTTTTAGGTTTTACCTGGATTTATATATATATATATGTCTCAAGTTATTTTTCATTGTGGTAAAATATAGACAACATAAAATTTGCCATTTTACCCATTGTTCAGTGTACAATTCAGTGCAGTTGATCACACTGGCAGTGTTGTGAGACCATGGCCACTATCTCTTTCCAAAATTTTTCGTCACTCTAAACATAAACTCTTTACCCATTAAGCAATAAGTCCTATTCCCTCTTCCCCCCTCCCTGTGGCCCCTCCAGCCCCTGGAAACCTCTCACCTACTTTCCGTCTCTATGAATTTGCTATTCTGAACATTTCACATAAATGGCACTGTACAATATTTGTCCCTTTGTATCTGGCTTCTTTCACTGAACATAATGTTTTCAAGGTTCATCCATGTCGTAAGATGTATCTAACCTTAATTCATTTTATACCAAATAATATTCCACTGTATGGATATACCACATTATGTTTATCCACTCCCCTGTTGATGGACGGCTGGGTTATTATTCCCTTTGGCTACTGGAATAACATTGCTGTCAACATGAGTGTACAAGTATCTGTATCCCTTGTGTATCTATTTTTTTTTTTTTTGAGATGGAGTCTCGCTCTGTCACCCAGGCTGGAGTGCAGTGGCACGATTTCAGATCACTGAAACCTCTGTCTCCTGGGTTCAAGCGATTCTCCTGCCTCAGCCTCCCGAGCAGCTGGGACTACAAGCATGGGCCACCAGGCCCAGCTAATTTTTTTGTATTTTTAGTAGAGGCAGGGTTTCACCATATTGGCCAGGCTGGTCTCGAACTCCTGACCTCGTGATCCACCCGTCGCAGCCTCCCAAAGTGCTGGGATTACAGGTGTGAGCCATTGTGCCCCGCCTGTTTTGTCTTTGAGATGGAGTTTTGCTCTCTCACCTAGGCTGGAGTGCGGTGGCACGATCTTGGCTCACTGCAACCTCTACCTCCTGGGTTCAAGTGATTCTCCTCCCTCAGCTTCCTGAGTAGCTGGGATGACAGACGCACGCCACCACACCTGGATAATTTTTGTATCTTTAGTAGAGATGGGGTTTCGTCATGTTGGCCAGGTTGGTCTTGAACTCTTGACCTCAGGCAATCCTCCTACCCCGGCCTCCCAAAGTGTTGGGATTACAGGTGTGAGCCACTGCACCTGACTGTATATCTATGTTTTGACCATCATGTTTTTTTTCATCTGATCTACCTTTATCTTGGATGCTCTGTTTGCTAGCTTGGCAGAGCCGGCCTGGACACAAGTGGTGAAGCCATTTATGCCTGGGAATTCCTCTCTGACTGTCAACACTGCCACTTCAAAGGACTTCTTGCAGTCATCCTCTGGCATTGCCATGGCTAGTGCCAGTTGTGAATTCTGCACCAGCAACCTCCACCGCCTACATTGGACTTGATAAAACAAGCTGCTTCTCAGGTATGCTAAAGAACAAATTAAGAAACAGAGTCACCTGGGATGAGTGAAATTCCCTTTCAATCATGTCAGCCAGAGCAGAGGTTGTCATGAAATTTGATGTTAGGGATTTATTTCCTAATATACAGTCTAAAAGGGAAAACAGCATAAGAGCTGAAATGTGAATTGGACATGTCTATAGAGTGTGAATTGGATTCAAGACAAAATATTGTGAATGGTTAATAGGGTCAGTCTAAGTATACTTGCTGAAATAATCTCTTGGATATGCAAATATTCTGAGAACTACACTGTCAAATAGCTATTGTATCCTCTTATCTATGTATTCACAGAACGGCTATATGTTATAACAAATGAAAAATGTGAATTTAAAAAATAATGTCACCCTAAAATAATACTTTACTTTGAATAGTAATTTTTGTTGTCGGAGTTTTTTATTTTTGTCATACCAGACAGTTAGGTTCTTACCACAGCTTTATTTGGAAATATTAAGAGATGAGCTCTGGCCAGGCACGGTGGCTCACACCTGTAATCCCTGCACTTTGGGAGGCCAAGGCAGGTGGATTACCTGTGGTCAGGAGTTTGAGACCAGCCTGGCCAACATGGTTAAACCCTGTCTTTACTAAAAATACAAAAATTAGCTGGGTGTGGTTGCAGGCGCCTTTAATCTCAGCTACTCAGGAGGCTGAAGCAGAATAGCTTGAACCCTGGAGGCAGAGGTTTCAGTGAGCCGAGATCATGCCACGGCACTCCAGCCTGGGCGACAGAGTGAGACTCCATCTCAAAAAAAAAAAAAAAAAAAAAGAGAAATGAGCTCTGTGTGTCCTGCTGTCAGCAGGAACAGACATAGGGTGGGAAGGGGAAGGAGAAAGCAGGAACAGGCCAAATGTTCAGAGTCATCTGGGTCATCAAGTCCACCACATGCATCAGCCATGCCTTGGATTATCTTGGAATACCTTGGAACTTCTCCTTCTGGCTACCTGGGGCTTTCTCAGTGGAATCTCTTCCCTGGGAACCTTGCATTGTCTTGAGGACTTGAGATGCTATTTAAATGATCACCATCTCACTATGGGTATCAGCCCATTACACATGAGGACAGAGTGGGGTTGGGGGCAGGGGGAATTCAGATGAAAGATACTTGTGAAGAAGCCATAGGTTTTACTGTTGACAATTCCGGGGCTCCACCATTGAGCCTCTCATGAAAACCATTAGGAAGTAGCCAAACATATTGGGTTTCATTCCATTTCTTTTTCATTCCTTTTCCTAATTTCTGAGAGTTGAGCTAGTGAGCAGAGAAGGAATAGACAGTGCAGAGAAGACTGACAGCTCATGGATGACCCTGACATACTCTAGAACAGCCCGAAGCTCACGGTAAGTATTCAAAAACACCTTGATCAGATGAACAAATAAACATCAGCCACTAGGACTCAAGAGCTGAGATGATCTGACCAACGTGCATGCCTTTTTCTTTGATCTAGCCCAGGTTTGCTGGGTTTGATTAACTTTGCAAATCTTTGGCAGAATTTGGTTCTCAGAAATATCAAGAAGTGGCAGAGTGCAAGAGAGCCCCTTCACCATACTTAAATGGAAACATCTCCCAGTTTTCTGATTTCCAGGTTAGAATTCAATTTCCAGGAATCCCCCCCTTTTTTTTTGAGACGGAGTCTTAGCCTTGCTCTGTCACCCAGGCTGGAGCGCAGTGGTGCAACCTTGGCTCACTACAACCTCTGCCTCCTGGGTAATCTCCACCTCCCAGGTTCAAGTGATTCTCCTGCCTCAACCTCCCGAGTAGCTGGGATTACAGGCACCCACCACCATGCCTGGCTAATTTTTGTATTTTTGTAGAGACGGGGTTCCACTATGTTGGCCAGGCTGATCTTGAACTGCTGACCTCAGGTGATCTGCCCATCTCGGCCTCCCAATGTGCTGAGATTACAGGGGTGAGTCACCGTGCCCGGCCACTATCCAGGATTCTCTAAGAAAGGATTCTGAGAATTAAATATGGAAAACAAGGGATCCCCAGCACCTGACTGCTGCTTTCTGCTTTATCCGTGTCCTTAGGATCCGCCATGTCCTTGCTCTGGTGCTTCAGCCCTCCCTCACGCCCCCTGTTCATTCTCAAACCATCTAAATCCAGCTGTTCCGAATCCCATCAGCTCTGAGTCCCACTTGCCTTCTTCTTGGCCAATCTGATACAATCTCCTCTGCTTCACTTTTGATTCCTCTCCAGCCCGTTTGTACCATTAGAGCATTGGAGCACCATTATATCTCAATTGTGGTCCATAACCCATCTTCTCAAAATTTCAAAATTTAACACAAATTGATGAGCCCCATTCAAGATCTACTGAATCAGAATTTCTAAGGTGGGCTTCAGACTCCTCAGCATCACTCATAAATTTGAGAACATTGTCTTTTGGCACAAGTAATACAATTACCATGTTGAAAGGTATTGTTCTAATTTTTGAGATGGAGTCTTGCTCTGTTGCCCAGGCTGGAGTGCAATGGCGCGATCTTGGCTCACTGCAACCTCCGTCTCCTGGGTTCAAGCAATTCTCCTGCCTCAGCCTCCTGAGTAGCTGGGACAACAGGCAAGCGCCACCACGCCCAACTAATTTTTTGTTGTTGTTGTATTTTTAGTAGAAATGGGGTTTCACCATGTTGGCCAGGCTGGGCTCGAACTCCTTACCTCAAGTGATCCGCTCACCTCACCCTCGCATAGTGCTGGGATTACAGGCATGAGCCACTGTGCCTGGCCAAAGTTTGGCATTTCTTCCAGATTCTATTTCATGTTCAGATTTCCTGCTTCTTGACTTCTTTGTTTTTGTTAATGACATCACCGTTTCACAGACCCTAGGCTTCAAACCTCAACCTTCCAGTCCTCCGCACCCAGTACGCTACCCCTCCCAACCTGCACCTCACTATAGCTGGGTGCTACCTCTTCAGTAATATTTCTTCCATTCTCACCTCTTTTTTTTTTTTTTTTTGAGACAGGATCTCGTTCTGTCACCCAGGCTGGCATGCAGTGGTGCCATCTCGGCTCACTGCAACCTCCGCCTCCTGGGTTCAAGTGATTCTTGTGCCTCAGCCTCCTGAGTAACTGGGATTACAGGCACCTGCCACTGCGCCTGGCTAATTTTTGTGTTTTTAGTAGAGACGGGGTTTTACCATGTTGTCCAGGCTGGTCTCAAACTCTTGACCTCAGATGATTTGCTCACCTCAGCCTCCCAAAGTGCTGGGATTACAGGAGTGAGCCACTGTGCCTGGCCTCTTCCATCCTCACTTTTGCTCTTGCAGATTAAGAACTTGGAAATGTTCACATGAGCTCACCTCAAGATGTCAAATGCTGCCACTTCCAGTATTGAAATCCAGGGTACACATTGCCCCTCTTTTCCGGCATCTGTCCACTTTGTGAAATACATATGTATGCATGCTTTTCTGTTTCTTCCACTAGACTTGAAGCTCCTGGAAGTGAGTTTCTTCAGGTCACCTTTGCTTTTCTCTAGCATAGGACCTTGTATATGGTGCTTTGAAAAATATTTGTTGAATTGAATAGGTGAATTTCTTAATCGCAGGCCCACTGCTGACATGTAGCGATGTGTGTATAGATTTTTGACCTTCCAAACACTTTCACAATCAGAAGCACAGCTAGCCTTTCTCTCCTTGGTATTGCTGGCTGTCAATTTGTCTGCATTTGCTAATATGGAAATTTGAAAAAAAAAACACACAAAAACCACCATCTGGGTTTGAGGTGAGAACCCCATCTCTATCGCTATTGGATGATCTTTGATAAGTTCCTTACCTCTCTAAGCCTCAGTTTCATCTTCTGTAAAAGGGAAGTAATAATAGTACCTCTCTTACAGGTTGTTATAAAGGTCGAAAGAGAAAACAAACATAAGTACTTAACATGGTTCCTGGCCTAGGTCGGGCACTCAGTGAATGGGAGCCACTGGGTACTGGTGTTCCTATATTTACATCTTTGTTTGTTTGTTTTTTTGAGACGGAGTCTCACTCTATTGCCCTGGCTGGAGTGTGGTGGTGAAATCTCAGCACACTGCAACCTCCACCTCCCAGGTTCAATTGATTCTCCTGCCTCAGCCTGCTGAGTAGCTGGGATTACAGGCACCTGCTACCACCCCCGGATAATTTTTGTATTTTTGGTAGACATAGGGTTTCACCATGTTGGCCAAGCTGGTCTCAAATTCCTGACCTCAAGTGATCCACCCGCTTCGGCCTCCCAAAGTGCTGGGATTACAGGCATGGTCCCCTGCGCCCCACCTATTATCTTTGAAAAGGTCTCTACTGGCTCCCAGTTCTACTGGATAAGGCTTAAAATCCTGGGCTATGAGTATCTCAGGTTCCCAGCCTTGTCTCCGGGCCTTACTCATGTACCCCAACCTTAGGTACCCCAAACCAGACTCTGCCTCTTCCTTCAACAAGCCCTGTGCCCTCACACCTCTAGGCCTGTCCTCCAGCAGTTCACTCCTCCTGGAGGGTCTCTCCTCCCAGTGGTGGCCCACAGAAAGATGCTTGGCGAGAATTAATTACTTCCTTATCCTTATTTCCATAGCTCTCTGAACCTTCCTCTATTACAGCACTTTCACAATGCAGTACAGTGAATTTATTTTTGTATCCAAACTCCTCTGTGAGTCCGTGAACTCCTCAGGGGTAGGAATCATAGCTCATGCCTCCTTTTGGCCCACTCACAGTGCATGAACATTCTAAGAGTCTGATGAATATTTTCTGTGTTTACTAAAACATGGAGATTAAGCATTGAATCACCCAATGATTGTGGCTGTGGCCTCAATGCCTGTCCATCTGGAGACCTCCTATAACAGTCTGGGTGGAGACTTTTATCCGTAGGCCTCTTTACAGAGACATTTTACATAGATCATCATCTTCCTAGATCTTCAGATAAAACTAGGCTTGTTCTGGCAGATGCGGTGGGAAATAATGTAGTAAACCAAGGCAATTTGGTTTAGTGATTTGACCAAAGTTCCAAACTAACTCAAGACACTCTGATTCCACTGGCCTATCTCGCTGTCTCATGGCTTCCCATGGAAGCTGTGTGATGGTGGCCTCCGAGGAAGAACTGGCCAAGTATCTTTGGGACAAAGTAAATGGACATGTTAGGTTATGAAATGCGCCTATCTCCACCCAGACTGTTATAGGGGGTCTCCAGATGGACAGGCATTGAGGCCACAGCCACAATCATTGGGTAACTGAATGCTTAATCTCCACGTTTTGGAATTATGTGCTCCCTATGGATTTCTTTTATGTATGTATGTATGTATGTATTTATTTATTTTTGAGACAGAGTCTCGCTCTGTCACCCAGTCTGGAGTGCAGTAGCGCGATCTTAGTTCAATGCAACCTCCATCTCCCGGGCTCAAGTGATTCTGGTGCCTCAGCCTCCTGAGTAGCTGGGATTACAGGTGCA
This sequence comes from Nomascus leucogenys, assembly GCF_006542625.1. Lineage (NCBI taxonomy): Eukaryota > Metazoa > Chordata > Mammalia > Primates > Hylobatidae > Nomascus > Nomascus leucogenys. Next base: position 49,006,137 of record NC_044382.1, read on the forward strand.
TGCCACCACGTCCAGCTAATTTTTGTATTTTTGGTAGAGACGGGCTTTCGCTATGTTGCCCAAGGTGGCCTCAACTCCTGGCCTCAAGTGATCTACCCGCGTCAGCCTCCCAGAGTGCTGGGATTACAGGCATGAGCCGCCATGCCCAGCCTCCTGTGGATTTCAATGTGACCATTTGGGCAAATCTCTCAGTGAAGGAGTGGGACATTTTCTTTATGAGAGACTCTGGGGGAGTACGTACCACATGAGGCTGGTTCATAGTTCACAGGCTTAGCCTTATGAGCGTAATGGGAACACATAGGGTCTCTAGAGAAGAACCTCTCAGGGCCTCCGTTGACCTCAGGTGTAGGCCTGATCCTGTATCCTCTTCACCTGGCTAACTTTTAACATGTGGCTGAAAAGTGGCTACTTCAGAAGCCTTCCTTGGCCACTCCTTCAACCCCATCATTCTGTCCCCCATGTGCTCCTGTAACGTCTTATGTTCGCTTCCATCATCATATGGCTGAGAGATCAAACCCAAGTCTGTCCCTCACTTGACTGCGAGATCCCTAAAGGCAGGGACCTGTCAAGTATGTTTGTCACTGGACCATTCTGAGAAGAAGTGATGCAAGCATCCTGCGGAGGGAAGAGGACTATAAAACAGCAGGCCACTGCAGCCGTCACTCACTGTGCTTGGTGATGAGCTCTTGCACAAATATATCCTTGGCCACTGTTTTCTTTAATAGTCAGTTTTTTGTTGCTGGGCCAGGAGTGGTGGCTTACGTTTGTAATCCCAGCACTTTGGGAGGCCAAGGTGGGAGGACGGCTTGAGGCCAAGAGCTCAATACCAGCCTGGGCAACACAGCGAGACTCTGTCTCTAATTTTATATATATATTTTTATATATATATATATTTATACACACACACACATATATATATATACACATATATACATACACACACACACACACACACACACACATATTTTTCCCCCAGGCCAGGTGTGGTGGCTCACACCTGTAATCCCAGCACTTTGGGAGGCAAAGACGGGCAGATCACTTGAGGTCAGGAGTTTCAAGACCAGCCTGGCCAACATGGCAAAACCCCATCTCTACTAAAAACACAAAAATCAGCTGGACGTGGTGGCGGGCGCCTGTAATCCCAGCTACTTGGGAGGCTGAGGCAGGAGAATCACTTGATTCTGGGAGGCGGAGGTTGTGGTGGGCTGAGATCGTGCCACTGCACTCTAGCCTGTGTGACAGAGTGAGCCTCTGTCTCAAAAAATAAAATTAAATTAAATATTTTTGTTGTTAATTAAAAAAAGCCTTCACTGCCATGGCTTTCCAAGTCAAAAATTCTTTTCATGGCCCTCATGATCATCATGATCGAGATTCCTTTAGATCCAGCTTTTCTTTCACCCCCTCATCTCTCCCACTCCCTATATGTACATGGACCCCCTCCCCCCACCCCATCTCCTACCTCTGTGCGTAGGCTTATGCAATACCCGCCGCTTGGAACACCAGCCTCAGAGCCAGGGAATCCTCTCCGCCATGCAAAACACAGTTCCAATGTTTCTCGGAAGCCCTCCCAGACCCCTCATCCCCATGACATGTTAGGGGCTTCTCTTAGTTCCCTGAGCTTTGGCTGCTGCCTGACTTTTCTCATGATATTCCAATGATTTCTGCCCATTTCCCTCAATTAGAGTGCAAGATCCTTAGAAGCAAGGATCTTGTCTTCTTTTTTTTCCCATGCCCACTGCTGGGTCCTAGGTGGCTGGATGAATTGTAAAATAAGAATCTGTGAATTTAACATTCTTTGATTATTTAGTGATGGTGAAGATTTCTCAGCTCTGAGAAGAACTTCAATGCCCATGCTTTTTGCATGGTGTCAGTTTTTGGGTTCCAAGACTTTTGTTCTAGTAGGATGAGAACCCAGGATTACACAAGATGGAAGATGTACAAACTCTCCCTCTCTAAGGGTGAGTGCTCTTAAAAGGCTACAAAAGACCAAGCAGTCAGATGTCTGCATGTTCTATCTGATATCATCCCTTTATTGTGCCCTTGGGCCTGGTCAAATCAGTCATCCCAGCTCATATGACATTTGCAGCTAGTTTTATGCAAGATGCAAAATCTTGCACAGCAATAACTAGAGAGGCTGTTGTAATTCTGTGCAAGTTGGAAAAAGCCGGGGGCCAATTTGGCCTGTGTAGATGTGACTTTGTCTCCAAGTTCCCATCGTTCATCATGGAAGCCCTGCCTTGGAAAGTTTATGTAATCAAAACGTTTATCAACTATCAATTGACAATAATGACGATGCGCCTGTCTAGAGTTAGTCGGTCCAGTTCCAAGGGTGTCCTCGTGTGACAGTTATGCAACAATGCACTTGGTCACCACGTGAGTAATGACAAGTGGGTCAGGACACTGCTATCGTATCAGGCATTATTATGTTTTGCTAATGGATGGGAGTAACAGTCCATCTAACTGGTTAGCAGGTGAGTCACTTGTAATACCAAAAAAGCAAGTATTTAAGTATGTATTTTAAAAATCATTCCTCTTTAGGCCGGGTGCAGTGGCTCATGCCTATAATCCTAGTACTTTGGGAGGCCGAGACAGGCAGATCACTTGAGGTCAGGAGTTCAAGACCAACATGGCGAAATGTTGTCGCTACTGAAAATACAAAAACACTAGCTGAGTGTGGTGGTGCGCACCTGTAATCTCAGCTACTCGGGACTCTGAGGCAGGAGAATTGCTTAAATCTAAGAGGCAGAGGTTGCAGTGTGCCAAGATCATGCCACTGCACTCCAGCCTGGGTGATAGAGCAAGACTCTGTCTCAAAAAATAATAAAATAAAATAAAATATAAAATAAAACAATTGATTCCTCTTTAGTTTTATATATTTCATATCAAACCTTATTTAAAAAAAGGATATAAGGCAGCTTCAAAGACAAAAGGAGATCCATGTTAGAGGTGGGTGTTTAAATATAAGCCCTTTCTGCTCAACCAACAAATGTTGTCACATCTGCGTATGACAAGATATCACTTTACTGGGGCATCTGCTCTCCCTGACTCACCCAACAAGGTTGAGAATTCCCTCCTCCGCATCACTCCTGTGCCTGGAACAAACCTGCTCTGTAGCATAGCTCCTATGGCATTTTGAGTCTTTATGCCCACACTGTGAGCATCTTGAGGGCAGCACCATGCATATTTGGTTTGGAAACCCAAGCACCTAGCACAGGTTTTCAATCAAGAATGATGATAATGGGCCGGGTGTGGTGGCTTACACCTGTAATCCCACTTTGGGAGGCCAAGGTAGCAGGATCGCTGAGCCTAGGAGTTTGAGAGCAGCCTGAGCAACATAGTGAGACCTTGTCTTTAAAGAAAATTTAAAAATTAGCTGGGTATGGTGGTGTGCCCCCATGGTCCCAGCTGCTCAAGAGGCTGAGGTGGAAGGATTGCTTGGGCCTGGGAGGTTGAGGCTGCAGTGAGTGGTGATCATGCCACTGCACTTCAGCCTGGGTGACAGAGCAAGACCTTACCTTAAAAAAAAAGAGAGAGAGAGAATAATGATGATGAAGAGGAGGAGGATGACGATGAAGAGGAGGAGGATGTATATTATTTTTTGTTTGTTTGTTTGTTTTGAGGGTATTGCTCTGTTGCCCAGGCTAGAGTGCAGTGGTGGGATCACGGCTCACTGCAGCTTCGAACTCCTAGGCTCAAGTGATCCTCCCACCCTGACCTCACAGAGTGCTGGGATTACGCCCAGTGGATGTATATTATTGTGTAAACTAAATTTTGGATATCTCCTCCTCCCTCTAGATCCCCTTCTCTGCCAGTCCTGGAGCACACCCACCTCTCTGGCCCCTTCCCCATCAGGCCCTGTGGAGTGCGGGGCAGAGTCCTGAAGTGACTCTTGCTTTCTCCACTGCGGTTCTAACAGGGTTAAAGTTGAGGTTTCTAATCACTCCCATGAGGTCTTATTACCTGTTGATTAGGTCCTTTTGGGATCAGCATCAAACCGACAACAATAATAAACACTGCCTTCATTGGAACTCGGTAATGACCCTGCCTGCCCTGCAGGCCTGGTGGTGATGGGGAGGGGCCTTGGCCATTATGGGGCTGGAAACAGCAGCCCTTGGTGGGGGCGTTTGCCAGCAATTTGGTGGTGCCGCAAAGAGGTGCGGCTAACAAGCCGATAGGCACCTGTTGGGGATTTCTGGCTGGCCAGAGGCACCCCTGTTGTTCCAGCACAAGGCTCTTCGGAGAGGACCCTCCACAGCCAGCCTGAGGACTTGAGAGATGGAGCCGGGTGGTCTTTCCGCAGGACTAGAGGAATTTCTAGAGAATGATCTGGTAACTGTTTCACGTATATTTTTCCAAACTTTTTCCTGTGCACATCCAAATGTGAGTGAGTGAATGAGGATGTGAACGCATGCGTGTGCATAGGTTTCCTGTCTTTATTACAAAAATGCAATCATAGGAAACATTTTGTTCTGTAAATTGCTTTTTTTTTTTTCACCCAACAATCCATCTCAGACACCCTTCCATGTCATTCTGTTGAAGAGCTTCATATTAATCCAGAATATGAACAAAGCTAAATACATTTAACCAACATAAATGTGATGGAACATTTTGACCATCTCCACCCATTTCTTGGTATTACAAATAAAGCTGCAGTGCTTGCTCTGGCAGCACATACACTAAAATCAGAATGACAGAGAAGGTTACATGGCTTCTGTGCAGGATGGATACACAACTTTGTGAAGCATTCCATATTTTTTTTGCTTATAACTTTTCATATTAGGCCAGGCATGGTGCCTCATGCCTGTAATTTGGGAGGCCAAGGCAGGTGAATTGCTTGAGGCCCGTAGTTCAAGATCAGTCTGGTCAACAGGGTGAAAGCCCATCTCTACAAAAACCACAAAAATTAGCTGAGCATGGCGGTGCGCAACTGTAGTCCCAGCTACTTGGGGGGCTGAGGCATGAGAATCACTTGAACCCGGGAGGCAGAAGTTGCAGTGAGCCAAGATCAAACCACTGTACTCCAGACTGGGCAACAGAGTGAGACTTGGTCTCAAAACAAAAAAACAAAAAAACAAAAAAACCAAAAACCAAAGCTTTTCATATTTTTAAAAGTAAACAAAACAAATGATACGGCATTAAAGAGTTTCATTTGGGTGGGGCGCGGTGGCTCACGCCTGTAATCCCAGCACTTTCGGAGGCCGAGGCAGGCGGATTATGAGGTCAGGAGATTGAGACCATCCTGGCTCACATGGTGAAACCCCATCTCTACTAAAAATACAAAAAAGCTACTCGGGAGGCTGAGGCAGGAGAATGGCGTGAACCTGGGAGGCAGTGCTTGCAGTGAGCCGAGGTCGCGCCACTGCACTCCAGCCTGGGTGACAGAGTGAGACTGTCTCAAAATAAAATAGTTTCATTTGTATTGTTTACTTTTAAATCCTAAAAATCTTTATACATTTTCTCATGTACTTGTGCAAGTATCTCAGTAGGATACATTCAAACAGGTTGTGTCTATTTGCACATGAAACAGTAGTATCTGAGTATGCCCTTTCCTTGGTCCTTGGATAATATAATTTTGTGACAATTCAATTGTAATAAAAGATACGTCAGTGATATTTTAACTTGAATTTCCCTGACATGACATTGTATTTATTATGTAATTTTAAAAACATATATAATTCAAGTTTTAAGAAAAATTACAAAAAACACTCCTAAAATTTCCATACACTCTTTACACAGGTTTGCTGATTCTTTGTATTTTGTCCCAGCCTTTTTTGGAGACAGGGTCTTGCTCTGTCACCCATGCTGGAGTAGTACAGTGGCTCGATCATAGCTCAGCCCCAACTTCCTGGGTCCAAATGATCCTCCCACCCCCTCCTCCCGAGTAGCTGGGACTACAGGTGCATATCACCACAGCCAGCTAATTTTTTAATTTTTTGTAGAGATGGGGTCTCCCATTGTTGGCTAGGATGGTCTTGAAGTTCTGGGCTCACGTGATCTGCCTGCCTTGGCCTCCCAAATTGCTGGGATTATAGGTGTGAACCACCATGCCTGGCCTAGTATGTTAAACTAATAAAGAAACAGATGACCAAGTTGCAGAATAATAACAGTAAGGATGCATTTTATGGTTTTATGTTTTTTTTTTTTTTTTGGAGATGGAGTCTCACTCTGTTGCCCAGGCTGGAGTACAGTGGCACAATCTCGGTTCACTGCAACCTCCGGCTCCTGAGTTCAAGCGATTCTCCTGCCCCAGACTCCTGAGTAGCTGGGAGTATAGATGCGCACCACTGCACCTGGCTAATCTTTGTATTTTTAGTAGAGATGGGGTTTCACCATGTTGGTCAGGCTGGTCTCGATCTCCTGGCCTCAAGTGATCTGTCTGCCTCGGCCTTCCAAACAGTTGGGATTATAGGCGTGAGCCATTGCACCCGGTCGGCATTTTTCTACTGTCCTATTCGATTCTGGTTTTGTTTTTGTTTTTTCCCTTGAGAATGTTTTCACACATTGCTAATGAAATTAAAAATAAATAAACACATTAATGGGAGGTCTAACAATCATGCCAGCTTAGGGGAAGCAGCCACTATTTAAACATTAAATAATCAAATGCAGTTACACAGCATACACAGAATAAAAGTTGAACTGGGAGCTCTTGCCATCTATAGGAAATTGCACCAACCCACTAGAAAGGAATAAAACAAACTACACTCTCCTATGTTTCAGCTGCCAAGCTTGCTGTTTATCCTAAGTCTTTACAGATTCCATATTCGCTGTGAGGGAGGGAGGGAAGAAAGAAAGACAGAAAGAAAGAGAGGAAGAAAGAGAAAGAGGAAGGAAGGAAGGAAGGAAGGAAAGAGAGAGAAAGGAAGACAGAAAGGAAAGGAAAGAAAGTAAAGAGGGAGGGAGGGAAGAAGGAAGGAAGGGAGGGAGGAGGTGGGGAGGGAGGGAAGCAGGGAGGTGGGGAGAGAGGGAGGGAGGGAGGAAGGAAGAAAGGAAGGAAGGAAGGAAGGAAGGAAGGAAGGAAGGAAGGAAGGAAGGAAGGAAGGGAGAGAGGGAGGGATTCGCCGTGTACCTAACACATTCTAAACCCTTGCCGTATATGCTATTTCATTTAGTTTTTGAAACTCCAAGAAGCATTTCTTGTCCCCATTTTATGGATGGGAAAACGAGGTTTAACAAATTCGTGTAAGTTCTCAAGGAACCTGGATTCAAACTTAGTCCTTCCTGACTCCAAAGCCCACTGACCGTCCTCTACCAAGAATCGCTTTAGAGGGGACTGGAGGACAGGTTTGCAGTTGTAGAATCTCACACTGGTGGGTCTAGGTGGTTCATAGTCCTTTTCCTCCTTTTCTAGAGGTGCTCTGGAAAACACCCGGAGAGATGCCCCGGGCGTGTTGGACAAACTTCTCTCCAGAGTTTTCCATTTCTCTCTGCTTCTGTTCGCCCATGGCACCCGATCTCGGGAGAGAAAGAGGGAAGACAGAGAAGAAGAGAGGGGTGGGATAACGAGAGAAAGAGAGGCAGAACCCCAAGCAGGAGCCTACAGAGGAGTCGACACAATAGGAAGACAGAGAAAAACGGAAGGAAGGGAAGAAGGGCAGGGCCTGTGAGGCAAGGAGCTTTGGGAGTCCCAGTCTCATAAATTAAAAGGATGACAACAAAGCCAGGCAGGAAGGATCTAAAAAATTTTTTAAAAGGCCGAACCCAGTGGCTCACGCTGTAATCCCAGCACTTTGGGAGGCTGAGGTGGGTGGATCACCTGAGGTCAGGAGTTTGAGACCAACCTGGGCAACATGGTGAAACCCTGTCTCTACTAAAAATACAAAAATTAGCTGGGCGTGGTGACACATGTCTGTAATCCCAGCTACTCGGGAGGCTACTGAGGCAGGAGAATCGCTTGAACCTGGGAGGCGGAGGTTGCAGTGAGCTGAGATCGCACCACTGCACTCCAGCCTGGGCGACAGAGTGAGACTCCATCTCAAAAAAAAAAAAAAAAAAAAAAAAAAATGCTTTCCCCCAATAGACTGAGAAAGGAGGAGGTTAGTGAAGGGTGGAGAGAACCAGCCCAGACCCCACCCACGCTCATCTGCATCCAGGGAGGAGGGTCCCAGCTGCTGCCCCTGGGGCCTGGCTGACCAGGTGAGGCTGCGCAGCCCCAGCAGAGCCAGGCGTGCCCTGGAGTTATCCTGCACACTTTGGACCCAGCACCCACAGCAGCCCTGTGCCTTGGTTCATAGGACAAGGTTCTTGAACATATGCCTTGGTTCATTGGACATGTGCCTTGGTTCTTTGGACAAACTTTGAAAATCCCTAATGTCTTAGGGATTTTCCCTAAGATCCAGCAAACCAGCCGGATAAGTCTTTGGGAGAAAGGAGAGAGAGAATGTGAGAAAGAAAGAGGGAATGAGAGGAGGAAGAGAGAAGAGGAGTTAGAGAAAGAGAAGATCAGAAAGAAGGAGAGCAGGAGAGGAGGGCAAGAGGCCTGGAGAAAGAGAGGGGGAGATGGAACCAGGCAAGGAGGTGGAGAAGCTGCCAGAGGAAGTGAAGGGAGGAAGGAGGCATTACATATTCCTAGGAAGGAACAATATAAGATCTTTCACCACGTCCCAGAGGTCAATAAACTGGCCTGGGAAATTAAGAACAAGTTGTCGTTGAGGATTAGCAAAAGGCCTGAGGAAGTACAAAAACTCCTGCCAGCTTTCATAAAGCTGCCTCTGAGAAATTAAAAATCACAGGCCACGATAAATACGGCCCACATCTATCCACACCCATGTCCACATGACAGCCTGAGAATGAGGCATCCTTCGAGGGCTTGCTTTAATGTGAGTAATTACAATTACGCAAGAATCCCATGGGCTATAATCTCATACACCCACTACATGAGCTACTGGGAAGAGGCAAGGTGAATGCCAACAACAAATGCACAAGAAGGAATGTTCTGGAAGAGATACGAGAAAGTGGAATTAAACATGGATGGCGGGTCTTGGTTCCTACTAATGGGGTATGATGTGTCCATTTCTACATTTCATGGGCAGAAGTTTAAAACAAATAGTTTTTCCCATGACCAAGACTGTTTTTTGGAAACTTTTTTTTTTTTTTTTTTTTTTGAGACAGAGTCTCGCTGTGTCACCCAGGCTGGAGTGCACTGGCGCGATCTTGGCTCACTGCAAGCTCCGCCTCCCGGGTTCAAGCCATTCTCCTGCCTCAGCCTCCCTGAGTAGCTGGGACTACAGGCACCCACCACCATGCCCAGCTAATTTTTTTGTATTTTTGGTAGAGACGGGGTTTCACCGTGTTAGCCAGGATGGTCTCGATCTCCTGACCTCGTGATCCACCCGCCTCGGCCTCCCAAAGTGCTGGGATTACAGGCGTGGGCTACCGTGCCCGGCCATTTTTTTTTTTTTTTAAGAGATGGGAGTCTCCCTCTGTTGCCCAGGCTGGTCTCGAACTCCTGGGCTCAAGTGACCCTCCCACCTCAGCCTCCCAAAGTGTTGGGATTCAGGCATGAGCCACCATGTCTTGCTGGAAACTTTCAAGGGAGTGGATTTTGCCTGTATGTTACTCATTTTCTGAGGCTATTTGGTGATGGTCTCACACTACGGTTGAAGATAAGTTGGAATTTTCTTAACTAAAGTTACCTTTTTAATATTCTTTACTAATCATCCCTTAGGTTGTTATCAGAAATTGGGTAAACCGTCAGCCATGGTGGTTCATGCCTGTAATCCCAGCACTTTGGGAGGCCAAGGTTAGAGGATCACTTGAGGCCAGGCATCTAAGACCAGCCTGGGCAACATAGTGAGACCCCTATCTCTATGAAAAAGATTTAAAAACTAGCCAGGCATGATGGCACATGCCTGCAGTCCCAGCTACTCAGGAGGTTGAGCTGGGAGGATCCTTTGAGCCCAGGAGGTCGAGGCTGTAGTGAGCCATGATCGTGTCACTGCACTCCAGCCTAGGCGACACAGTGAGACCCTGTCTCAAAAAACATAAAGTAAAATAAAAAAATAAAATGGGAAAACTAGCAATTTTCTGCAAGGAAATAAGTTTTGCCACCTTGTGAATGGCCGGCCTGTCTTTGATCACAAGGGCAACTCACAGGCAAAGGATTACTGCTATTTCCTAATTTTAGTTTGTTTTTAAAGAGACGGGGTCTTGCTGTGTTGCTCAGGCTGGTCTCAAACTCCTGGGCTCAAGAAATCCTCCTACCTTAGCCTCCCAAGCAGTAGGGACTATAGGCGCATGCCACCATGCCTAGCTGATTGCAGTTTCTACCCTGGGACCCCAGGCCCATCTATAGCGATTCCTCAAGAGTCTACTGTCACAGAAGCAGCTGTCTTCAGCTTCTCTCCCTAGGCCTTCTTTGTTGGCTACCAGCAATTCTTGGGGTAGCCAATGTCTTGAAGTTCAGGACCAACTGCTGGAGAAACCAGACCCTGATCTTGGCTGCCTCTCATCTCCAAGTCTCAGCAGACGCTGCTGAGTTGGTGCCTTGCGGGAGACCATTAAGTCTGACTGCAGGGATCCAAGGTCTACCACTGCCCCAAGATTATGTGGTCCAGGCCAGGCGCAGTGGCTCATGCCTGTAATCCCAGCACTTTGGGAGGCTTAGGCAGGAGGCTCTCTTGAGTCTAGGAGTTTGAGGCCAGCCTGGACAACATAATGGGACCCTGTCTCTACAAAAAAAAAAAAAAAAAAAAAAAAAATCAGCTGGGTGTGGTGGCGCGTGCCTATAGTCCCAGCTATTTGGGAAGCTGAGGTGGGGAGGATTGCTTGAACCCAGGAAGTCGAGGCTGCAGTGAACCGGGATCATGCCACTGCACTCCAGCCAGGGTGACAGAATGAGACCCTCTCTCAAGAGTCCAGTATCCATACTTGGCTTCCTTCAGCATCTCCCACCTTCTAGCATCTCCTTGCTTCTAGAACCAGATAGCAACTTTTTTGGAGCACCTCCTAAAGGGCAGGCGTAGGGCTAGATGCTTTACGTAAGTCTTTCATTTGGCCCTCACAATTATAGGAGGCACTGCGATAGACAGTTTCACAGACAAGGAAACTGAAGCTTAGTGAGATAACTTGTTCAAGTTCACATTGTTTGTGATGGAGCCACTAATCAAGTCCAGGGTTGCCTGGTTCTAAAAGGTTGCTCTGGCCAGGCGCAGTGGCTCACGCCTGTAATCCCAGCACTTTGGGAGGCCAAGGAGGGTGGATCATCTGAGATGAGGAGTTTGAGACCAGCCTGACCAACATCATGGAGAAATCCTGTCTCTATTAAAATACAAAATTAGCTGGGCGCGGTGAAGCATACCTGTAATCCCAGCTACTCGGGAGGCTGAGGCAGGGGAATCGCTTGAACCCAGGAGGCGGAGGTTGCGGTGAGCAGAGATCACACCAGTGTACTCCAGCCTGGGCAACAAGAGCGAAACTCAGTCTCAAAAAGAAAAAAAATGTTGCTCTCTGCTTCCACTGCTTCATCCTGCCTTTAGTGCTTATGCCCTTTGGGTCTTGAAAACTGTTCCTACCTTCAAGACTCTCCCAGATGAAATCCAGATACTCTAGAGCTGGGTTGAGTGGGTGGGTGGTGGGGGAGTGTCCCTTGAAAATTCCGACTACCTCATTAACGGGGATTTGCTGACAGTTACTCACTCACAGGCATTTTCCTTAGGACAAGAAGGGCTTGGAGAAAAGAGGCTAGTTCTCAAGAGGAGGAATGAGAGTTTGAATCAGAAGTGTGTAACAAACACTCCCTACATTGTGGAATCGCAAGTGGAGAAGGTCAGGAGTGGCTGGGGAGGGCGCCAGACTCCAGGCTGGGAAGCTGGAGGCCTCCATTATGCTGAGGATGAAACTGTCACTTTTTATACCTGGGGATGCAGACCGTGTACCTATCGAAGCTTAGTTTAGTAGAAAAAATTCAGGATGTTGGAGTGGGTTGGCTTCTTCCAGCAGCCTTCAGTGAAGCACTTTGGGAGGCAGGCTGAAGGTGCTCTGTTTTCCAGCAAGAAGTCAAAGGACTCTGATTCGCTAAGAGAGGTTCTTTCCACCTGTGGCCTGTAATTTAAATGACCAAAAGTCCTAACCCTGGGTCCTGCGGGGCTGGAAAAACCACATTTTTCTATCTCAAACCCAGTTTATTCACACAGGAACAGGGAGGGTTCTCGGAAGATGAGATGAGAACACAGAAAAAGCCTGACCCACCTCATCCTAGGCTGTCTCCCGGCTTGTCCCGGTGAACATTGTCTGTCTAAGCAAGGGGGATGCATGCGCTTTGTGAATTGTCTGGGAACAGTCTGAGGGCATGAAGAAGTAAGAATCTGCCTGCCCAAGGCTATTGTCTTTATTTCATACAAAGCAGAGGCTAAAATGAAGGAAGAGGCCACACACTAGGCCTGAACTAAAGGTAGTGCTTCAAACTCTAGGTATGACACATTAGTGGACTATAAACTCAATTTGGTGAATAGTTACTGGCTTGTTTTTTCTTTTCTTTTTCCTTCTTTCCTTCCCTCTTTCCTTCCTTCTTCCCTCCTTCCCTTTCCTTCCTTCCTCTTTCAACAGAATAGAAACTATTAGCATGTAGCACAGGTAGTGGCCATAAATACTGTTGTGTAAAACTTATGATTTAGTTATACATAAATACATACCAATATGCACATGTATAATTGTATACTAGTTCATGAAGTAAATTCATTTCTCGTCATGGGTCATGGCCAAAAAATTTGAAAACCAGTAGACAGGTGAAGCATAGAGATTTGGGGCCAGAAAGTAGAAATTTCCAGGTTGAAAACACATGATCAAACAAAACCTCTGACTATGGTTACGACCCAGTGGAATTGTCTAGAGGCAAAAATATGAAAAGCCTATTAGTTTTTGGGGGGACGTGTATTGCTAAAGAAATGGCAAGAAAGGGTGACAATAGTCTGCAATTGCTTAAATTGTTAAGCACAATTTAGGTCAATCTCTAGCCTCCTGCTATAGACCGAATGTGTCCCCACCTAAATTCACATGTTAAAATCCTAACCCCTAATATGATGGTATTTGAAGGTGAGGCCTTTGGGAGGTCATTAGGTCATGAAGGTGGAACCCTCACAAATAGGATTAGTGCCCTTATAAAAAAGGCCTGAGAGAGCTCCCTCGCCCCTTCTACCATATGAGGACACAGAAAAGATGACTGTCTATGAACCAGGAAGTGAGCCCTCACCAGAAAGCAAATCTGCTGGTGCCTTGATCTTGGACTTCCCAGCCTCCAGAACCATGCGAAATACATTTCTGTTGTTTATAAGCCATCCAGTCTAGAGTTGTTTGTTATGGCAGCCTGAACTAACTAAGACACCCCCAAACTCGCACCAGAGGTGGTGAATTGCTAAAGCAGTACAGTCCTCAGAGAACGCATGTTCCCAATGCCTTCCTCAGAGATGCCCGTGGAGGACACGTGGACAAAGATAACCCTCTGTGGTCTATATTAGATACCAAGAATTCTTTCTATTGCCAGATGTCTTAATTATTTTTTGTTCTTAGTTTTTTGTTGTTGTTGTTGAGACAGTCTCACTCTGTTACCCAGGCTAAAGTGCAGTGGCACAATTTCAGCTCACTGCAACCTCCGACTCCTTGGTTCAAGCGATTCTCCTGCTTCAGCCTCCTGAGTAGCTGGGATTATAGACGTGTGCCACCATGCCTGGCTAATTTTTGTATTTTTAGTAGAGATGGGGTTTCATCATGTTGGACAGACTGGTCTTGAACTCTTCACCTCAGGTGATCTATGCGCCCCGCCTCCCAAAGTGCTGGGATTACAGGTGTGAGCCAACATGCCTGGCCCATTTTTTGTTCTTAGGATATGATATGTGCAACTTCCCGTCTTCCCAGAGTTTTTATTGTATACCTCCCATTCTTTCTTCGCTGTATTGGGTGTATTGGGGGCAGATAACTTATTTCATCACAGGTCACTGGACCACTAGGAGTTACCTGTGAATTTCAAGAAGAGGAATTTCACAGGATGAAGTAATTATACAAGCCTCTGGGCTCTTGCATTTGAGTTGCATGTATTTTTATATGGGTATGGGTATTTGTAAGAGTGCTTCTGTGGAAGATAGGTATGAGTATATGTTGAGTAGCCAAAGGGGTGCACAGTACTTGACGTTTTTTGGTTGCTACCCAGCACCCATGTAACTATCCTCCGCCTTAGCAGTATCCAGATTTTCCTTCAGGTAATTACATCCCCATGCAGCCCATGGACTTTGTAGCTTATTCCAACTGAGAGCCCTGAATAACTTGAGCCAGGCAGCACCTTTTATTTCCCTGATTACAGTCACTCCTTTCAGGGTGGGCACTGTGTCCTGGGATGGGCCTATCACATAAATTTCAGGAATCTTACTTGAAACGACAGTGCAGAAACACTCTCTTTTAAAAATTCTTTTATCTTTATTTTTTTGAGACAAGGTCTCACTTTGTGGCCCAGGCTGCAGTGCAGTGGTGTGATCATGGCTCACTGCAGCCTCAACCTCCTGTGCTCAAGTGATCCTCCTGCTTCAGCCTCCTGAGTAGCTGGGACCACAAGTGCATGCCACTATGCCCAGCTAAATTTTAAAACAATTTTTGTAGAGATGGGGCCCCACTATGTTGTCTAGGCTGGTCTCAAACTTCTGGGCTCAAGTGATCCTCCCACCTCAGCCTCCCAAAGTTCTGGGATTACGGGTGTGAGTTACCGCACCCGGCCCAGAAGCACTTTCTACCATGGGACTCCACTCTAAGCTGGCAGCCACACTGTGACTCCAAGGAGGGCAGGCCTTAGGATAAGGGCAACATTGTGGATGATGGGGTACAGAGGAAGAAGGGCTCTGGGCCCCTCATTACACTCCTGAGCACTTGGACCAACCAGCCGTGTGGCCTGCTTTACCTTTGCCATGTTCCATGTGAGCCAATAGGCATCCTTACTGAGATCTATTTGAGTTGATTTCTAATAGTTACATCACAGGAAATATAAACTTCATCGATTTTATTTACATCTTTTAGAAATGGGGACTTGCTGTATCACCCAGGCTGGAATGCAGTAGTGTGATCTTATTTCTGCAGCCTTGAACTCCTGAGTTCAAGTGGCTGGCTTCAGCCTCCTGAGTAGCTGGGACTACAGGCGTGCAACACCTTGCATGGTTTATATTTTTTATTTTTATATTTTTTTTAGGACAGGGGCTTGCTATGTTTCCCAGGATATTTACAACAAACAAAAAAACCTTTGTTTTGCTTGAGGCTGAGCTTTCTTATCCCAGATGTGGAATTGCAGAGCCTCTGTCCTAGGCCTCCAGGAGGCTGAATTCATTCACAGTGGGTTTTAGTGGCTCCAGCCAGGAGTCTACTCCCGAAAGTTCCTCTGTGCTCAATTTCCCCCATCCTAAGTTAAATACACAGCTCGTGTTTGGTTTTTTTGTTTGGTTTTTTCACACTCAAGGCTCTTTCTGACTGTCTCTGATCTATCCCTTCATGACCCTTGGCTCATTTCCCATTTCTAGTCCTGCCCCTTGAATCACAGTAGTATTAAGCTGCGTAGAGTTCCACATTCCATACTATTTTTGTTGTTGTTGTTATTGTTGTTAGAGACAGGGTCTTGCTCTGTCACCCAGGCTAGAGTGCACATAAGTGGTGCAATCATAGCTCATTGCAGCCTCAAACTCCCAGGCTCAAATGATCCTCCTGCTTCAGCCTCCTGAGTAGCTGGGACTACAGGCATATGCCACCATGTTCCACTAATTTTTCGTATTTTTATTTTTTTGTAGAGACAGGGTCTCACTCCATTGCCCAGGCTACTCTCAAACTCCTGGGCTCAAGTGATCCTTTCACCTTGGCCTCCCAAAGTTCTGGGATTACAGGCATGAGCCACTGTGCCTGGCCAAACCCCATACCTTTCTTCATGTGCCTTTCTTCATATTGTTTTTTTGTTTGTTTGTTTTTTGCCCTATCCTCTCTACTCTTTTTTTTTTTTTTTTGAGACAGAATCTCACTCTGTCGCCCAGGCTGGAGTGCAGTGGTGTGATCTCGGCTCACTGCACCCTCTGCCTCCCAGGTTCAAGCGATTCTACTGCCTCAACCTCCCAAGTAGCTGGGACTACAGGTGTGTGCTACCACGCCCAGGGAATTTTAATAGAGACGGGATTTCACCATGTTAGCCAGGATGGTCTTGATCTCCTGACCTCGTGATCCTCCCGCCTCGGCCTCCCAGAGTGCTGGGATTACAGGTGTGAGCCACCGAGCCGGGCCCCTATCCTCTCTACTTTCTTTGTTTTACATCTATTTATCCACTTAAGCCACCACTCTCCAATATGGCAGCTGCTAGCCATTCGTGGCTATGGATTACTTGAAATGCGGCTACTGCCAGTGAGGAACTGAATTTTCTACTTTATTTCATCTCAATTAATTTAAATTACAAATTTTAAATCAAAGCAATATAATATATGTTTCCATTAAACACAGCTTTATTGCTTTGATAGGACTACATTTTACTTTAACAGTTGAAAATTTGGCATCCAAATTGAGATGTACTGTAAGTACAAAATATGCACTGGCTTTCAAAGACTTAATACAATAAAAAGAATGTATAATGTCTCATTAATAATTTTTACATTGATTGCATAGTGAAATGGTAATATTTCGGATATATTGGGTTGAATAAAATATGTTATTAAGATTATTTTCACCTGTTTGTTTTTACTTTTTATAATATGGCTACTGGAATATTTAAAATTACACACATGGCTTGTACTGTGTTTCTACTGGACATCTTTGGCCTAGACCATTTCAGACAGCATCTCCTTGAGAACAGTTTTCCCAATCACTCGGGCTAGGCACAGTGGCCTTCTAACATCTTTCATGACATGTTCTTACATAGGACTTATTAGGCTGGTGCAGAACTAATTGCGGTTTTCTTTCTTTCTTTCATTTTTTTTTTTTTTGAGATGGAGTCTCGCTGTGTCGCCCAGGCTGGAGTGCAGTGGCTCGATCTCAGCTCACTGCAAGCTCTGCCTCCCGGGTTCATGCCATTCTCCTGCCTCCACCTCCCACGTAGCTGGGACTACAGGTGCCCGCCACCACACCTGGCTAATTTTTTGTATTTTTAGTAGAGACGTGGTTTCACCGTGTTAGCCAGGATGGTCTGTATCTCCTGACCTTGTGATCCACCTGCCTTGGCCTCCCAAAGTGTTGGGATTACAGGCATGAGCCACCGTGCCCAGCCATAATTGTGGTTTTCACCATTACTTTTGAAGGTGAAAACTGCTATTACTTTTGCTCCAACCTATTCATATTAATTATATTCTCTTCATGAATATTATTATTCATGAAATTAATTCATATTGTCTTCGTGTGTCTCTCTCCCCACTAAGACTATAAGTTTCTCAGGGGCAGGAACCATATTTTATATTTCCAGGGCCTGGCACATGGTAGGTACTCTATCCATACTTGTGAAATTAATTAATGGATAGTCACATCAAGTTCACAAGTATCTTTAAATATAATTTCACATACAACTACTTTTTTTTTTAAGATGGAGTCTCACTCTGTAGCCCAGGCTGGAGTGCAGTGACGCAATCTCGGCTCACTGCAACCTCCCTCTCCCGGGTTCAAGCGATTCTCACGCTTCAGCCTCCTGAATAGCTGGAACTACAGGTGCATGCCCGGCTAATTTTTGAATTTTTTTTTTTTTTAGTAGAGACAGGGTTTCATCATGTTAGCCAGGCTGGTCTCGAACCCCTGACCTCAAGTGATCTGCCTGCCTTGGCCTCTCAAAATGCTGGGATTACAGGTGTGAGCCACCGTGCCTGGCCACATATAACTAATTTTAGGATTTGTTTTCTGTCTTGGGGCTTCCTGGAGGTCAAGTCTTCTGGCTGTGTCTCTAGGCTACCATGGGGTGCAGTGCCCAACTTGGGGGGCCATCAGGGGATTCCCTATAGACAAACTGTCCAGCCCTTCCTAGCATCCTGTTCCTAGTGGGGCACCAGATGGGCACAGAGCAGGAGTCAGCAGTTAAGGGTGAGCCCCAGAAGGAGCAGAGGAAAGAAAACACGAAGTGAGGAGAGCAGGAAGCAAGACTTCTCCCTCGGCTTTCCATGGCCCTGGGAGCTGAGCACTGCTGCCAAGCAAACAGTAGTGTGGAGGAGCGAGAAGGAGAGCCCAGGCTGGATGTGGTCGGCCGCTGGGTGGAGTTAAAATGTATAACGAGGGAGAGGCAGCTGAAGAAAAGAAAAGATTCTTTTAAAAATTCTGCTGAAGCCCAATTAAAAAAAAATTCCACTCTCTCATGCTACGTTTTAAGAGACTTCCCTTTCAGAATTATTTTCAGTCTGGTGGTAACAGGCAGGAAGAGTGTCAGATGTTCACCAAGCTATAAAGAGGACTCTCCCCACCCTCTAAAACACAGGGCCAGCCCCCACATTGCTTTTCTGACTTGGGTTATGAGGATACAGGATGTGAAGTTGTCAAGGCATAGATCTTTCCGGAAAGGAGTGTCCCATGTGGTAGATTAAAAAAAAAAAAAAATGTCTGCAGTATTTTGCAGCTCCTCCCACCAAGAGGTGGAGTCAGTTTCACCAGCCCTTGAATCTGGGTTATACTGCTCATGGGACATCAGGACACCTAATGCAAGCAGAAGCTTGACAAGCAGTTGCACAGAGGGGTTTGCTCTCTTTTGCTACTTTTGGAATCCAGCCATCATGTGAAGAAGTCTAGACTGGCTTACTAGATCCTGGAGACACATAGCCTGGTCACCCTTGTGGATCCCTCCCAGGTTCCAGGCACATAAGTGATACCATCTGGGACCACCAGGCCTCAGACAGTCCTCACCTGACTGTAGCCACATACACAAGTTCAGGTGAACTCAACAGAAGAACTTCCCAGCTAAGCCCAACCCAAACTGCCAGCCTCCAGGATGGTGAGCTAATTAACGATTGCTCTTTTAAGCCTCTAAGTTTTGGATATTTTAAAAATATGGTGCTATGGTCTCAATGTTTGTGTCACCTGGAAATTAATATGTTGAAACATAATCCCCAATTTAGGGGCATTAAGAGGTAGGGTCTTTGGGAAGTGATTAGAGTATGAGGGTAGAGCCCTCCTGAATGGGACTCATGCCCTTACAGAAGAGGCCTGAGGGAGCTTGTTTGCCCCTTCTGCAGTATGAAGACCCAGCAAGAAGATGCCATTTATGAGGAACGGGACTTCACAAGATACCAAATGTGTCAGTACATTGATCTTGGACTCCTCAGGCTCCAAAGCTGTGAGAAATACATTTCTATTGTTTATAAGTTACCCAGTCTGTGGTGTTTTGTTACAGCAGTACAGATGAACTAAGACAGATGGCAAAACCAATCAACCAACCAACTAATACAGTTTGAGTCACAGGTGGGAAAATCCATGTAGAAATAATCACTTTACAACCTCGTATAGGAGAGCTATTATAATAGTGTGTTTTGGCCTGTTCCAGCTGCCGTAACAAAGCACCATAAACTGGGTAGCTTTTAAGCAGCAGAAATGTATTTGTCCCAGTTCTGGAGGCTGGGAAGTCCAAGATCAAGGCACTGGGGACGGCAGATCTGGTGTCCGTTGAGGTCCTGCGTTCTGGTTCATAGATGGTGTCTCCTTGCTGTGTCTTCATGTGGTGGAAGGGGCAAACTAGCTCTTTGGGTCTCTTTTATAAGATCACTAATTCCATTCATTCATGAGAGCTCCACCCCTATGACCTAATCACTTCCCAAAGTCCCCACCTCCTGATATCGTCACATTGAGAGTTAGGTTTCAACATTCAGACCATACCCTAGAGTGATTCAGAGTGTGGGCTTTGGAGCCAGGCAGGTTCAGTCCCACCACTTAGATATAATCCTGGACACATTTGATAACAACAGTAACAGTGACAGTACATGCTTTGCAGGGTTGTAATGAGAACTGTGTCGGCCAGGGTCACACACCTGTATTAGGATAACTTGAGGAGAGTTTATATAGGGGCTATTACATCTACAAAGATGTGGTCAGGGTTCAGGGAAACACAAGAGAGAGTGTAGTGCCCTGGGGTTGTGATAGCACCCAGGTGGGAAGCAAGGACAGGGCATGGTGATGAGAAGCTGGGGACAGGGCAGGTGGGGTCAAGAGGGCTGCTTAACAGGACCCATAACCTTGTGTTGAGAAATGAGTCTGTTCCGCAGTGACATGGCTGGGAGGGGGCTGGGAGAATACAAACTCTGATCTAACTTCTTCCTCTTGCCTATTTTTGCCAGTGATCCTCATTGGCCAAATCCAACTAGAAGCCACTAGGCTTCAAATCAGCCTCCTGTGGCAAAAAGCAAGGTGGAGAAGGTGGGAGAGTAGATCTGGGGCAAATGGAAGGTATCCAGCTCATGGATTTAAAAGCAATAATGTGTAGGAAAGCCCTGATCATGTACCTAGCACCCAGTCACTGTTTGCTGTAATATTATTATATTATCAGAAGAAACCAAGAGCTGTGGGTGGCAGAAGAGGAATTGAGGGTTTTTTTGTTTTTTTTTTTTTTTGCTAGGGCGACCTGCAGAATACTCATGGAGGAGGTCTGCTTTGAGTTGTGGCTTGGAGAGATGAAGAAAATAATAGAGCAAACATTGACATGGAACCTACTATGTGCAGGTAGCATTCTGGATGTCATACATACATTAATTTGTTTAATCTTCATAGCCACTTTATGGGGTAGGTACTGTGATGGTTAATACTGAGTGTCAATTTGATTGGATTGAAGGATACAAAATATTGATCCTGGGTGTATCTGTGAGGGTGTTGCAGAAGGAGATTCACATTTGAGTCAATGGGCTGGGAAAGGCAGACCCACCCTTAACCTGGGTGGGCACCATCTAATCAGCTGCCAGTGCAGCTAGAATATAAGCAGGCAGAAAAATGTGAAGAGAGAGACTCCCTAGCCTCCCAGCCTACATCTTTCTCCTGTACTGGATGCTTCCTGCCTTTGAACATTGGACCCCAAATTCTTCAGTTTTGGAACTTGGACTGGCTCTCCTTGCTTCTCAGCCTGTAGATGGCCTAATGTGGGAAGCTGTGATTGTGTGAGTTAATACTTAATAAACTCCCATATATATATATGTGTGTGTATATATATATATATATATATATATACACACATATCTATTCCATTAGTTCTGTCCCTCTAGAGAATCTTAATACAGTACTATTATTATCCCACTCCACAGATGAGAAATTGAGGCAAAGAGAATTTAGATAACTCAGTCAAGGTCACACAGTAATAAGTAATGGAGCCAGGATTTGAACCAATTTCAAAGAGGGTGTGGGACACAGCATTTGTTTCTTAGGCACAGAGCTGAAAAATGCACATAGAGGAAGCAGTGAGTCATTCACATGGACTAGTGTGGGGTTTGTGCTGTAGAATGGGGAAAGACAGTCTGGGGAGAGAGCCAAGGACCAGAATGATGGGCGGAGGAATTTGTCCTCCATTCTGGGAGGCTCTGGGAAGCCACTGAGGACTTCAGAGAAGAGAAAGGCAATCACAGCGGGGCACCAGGAAATTTATCTGTGTGCAAGGCCAAACTAACAAAGCAGGGAGCAACTGGAAGCCAGGCAATCAGTGAGAGGATAGTGCACAGGTCCAAGCACTAGGTGATGAGGGCTTGAATGGGGATGATAGCAGCCTACATGGAGGGAAGAGGCAAGGGCATTGCACTGCTAGGGGAAGCACAACAGGACTTGGGGACTGAAGTACTGGATGTGTCAAGTGGGGGCTGAAGAAACAGAAACAGATGGGAGGTTTGGGAGCCAGGTGATAGGTGAATGACAGTATCAGATGTATCATTCAGCCACACTTAGAGTACATGTTGGAAAAAAAAGTATACGTCAGCCAGTCTTGTGTGTTCTTTGGTTATAGTGCACATGTTAATAAGTCGTACCACTCCCACACACTGCAATCAGTTGCGAAATAGCAATCTATTTTGCAATATCAGCTCCTAGTAAATTTCACTTGTGAGACTGGAACAAGGATGGGGGTGGATTCAAGGACCGCCCCCTGAGGTGGTGAGAGGACCAGGGTTGCAGGACATTGTGAGATTCGTTCTGGGGCAGCTGGAAGGATGCTTGGTTGCCCAGCGACAATGCTGCCTCCGCAGCAGCCTTGGTTTCCTGCAGTCCCGGATGCATCTCATTAAAAGGATAGAGGGATGGATGGCCGACACATTTTCTGAAGTGGCATTTTCAACGTCCCGAGTCCTGGTATCTTGTTTATAAGTGGCACTTACAAAATACAAGGGAAAGAAAAAGAAAACGGGAGAGGAAGGAAGGTCTCCTAGGATCTCAAGCATGCAATGCGTGGATCTTGACTCTCCAATTTCAGCTTGTCTAAGAGACGGGGTGCAGAGCCTCCTTGAAATCCACCTGAAATGAATTAGCCTGAAGTAAAAGTAGGTGTTTATCTCAAGTCATTGCCTCAAATAGCTGACTACCTGTTGGAAGAAGGGTCTGATCGATGCAAACCAGAGCAGTCGTGCGTGAGCTGTTACACAGCGGTTAGTATCGATCACAGCTAAAGGCTGCCGATAGGAATGTGGAGGAAACTGACAGGCAGAGAAGAGGGAAGAAGGAAACAGCCTTCGCTGGTGGCAGCCGTACAGAGGAAAGCCGATAAAAAGTCAATTCCACTTAACTGAATGGCTGCTAACTAAATATTTTGGGGCCAGAGCCTTCCCAGGTAGCAGCTGGAGCATCTCTGTTCCGGAACTGAGACATCAAGCGAGAGCCGGGCATCGACAGGCAAGATCACTGGTCGCTGGTGATGGATGGGGGAAGAAGAGAGGCCCTGAATGCAGAGATGGGAGGCTTTGGGCTCCGCCGAGCTGACTGGGGCACTTGAGGACCGCCACTGACCACGGAGCACTGCTGACAGGCAAGAAAGGAACAGGGTGCAGGCTGGATGTTATGGAACAGTTGCTGATTAATTAGTTCATTTAAAACCCCGATGCTTTTTCCTGAACCTCAGTAAGGGCTGTTGAAACTAACGGCTGCAGAGAAAGTTGGACAATGGCTGGTCCTATCACAGACAGAAGCAGAATGGTGCCGTATAGTGTAGTTAAGAGACTGGCTGATGACTTATTTTCCTGAACTTTTATGCCCTCGGAAGCATTGTAATTCTTTTTCTTGAATTAGATGTGAACATGTAACTCGTTTGGCCAATGAAATGTGAATAGAAGTGACGCATGTCCCTGCTGGGTAGAAGCATTTAATTACTGGTGTACAACCTTCCTGTTCTTTGCTTGCCACTGTGATCCTGGGTACTAGTGTTGATATGGATAAGAGTGAAACTATCTGGAATGTTAAGCAAACGGATGCATAGTTTTCCAAAACTGCAATGAATTTTGTGTGAATAAGGAATAAACTTCTATTGTGTCACATCACTTAATTTTTGGGCTTGTTTGTTACCCAGCATAACTGAACCTTTTCTGACTGATACAGGGGGCTGGGTTTTAGAATCCTGTCTCTACCAGTTGTTACTATTTGGGTGATTTGGTCTATTTCCTAATCCACCCAAATCTTGGTTTATTTATATAAAGCACATGAAAACAGCAACAACAACAAATTACCATGTGCTGAATGTTCACAGGTGCAGGCATGGCAAAAGCTCTGCATATATTAACTTGATTAATTCTCAAAGCAACCGTGTGAAGAATCTATTCTTGTCTTCATTTTACAATTGTGAAACCTATCGCTCAGAGAGGTCGAAAGAATTCCCCATGGTCACACAGCTTATAAATGATAGGCAGGAATCCAAACCCAGGCAGACCAACTCCAGAGCACTTTTTCTTAACCATTTTCCTATACTGGCTCTCAGCTTGGGTACTTAATAAATAACGGGTACTATAAGCCAAGGAAAATAAATTCACTGACTGACCCATACTCAAGCACTCTATATGGAAGGAGAAGAAGAAAAGGTTGAATTTCTTTTGATCTTTTACCATTTTATACTCCCTATTCTCTTACAAGCCTCTGTAGAGTTTGATCCTGTCTGAAATATCCTTCTCCACTTGTTCCCCAAATCCTGGTTGTTTCTGAAACTCCAGATCAATTCCCCACTCATTTGTGATACAAACAAGGGAAATCCTTAGCATTAGACGAGACCATCAAATAATACTTTTCGGAAGAGTTTCTCATCTATATAACAGGGATAGTAACACTCACCTCATGAGGTTGTTGGAGTAATGTTCATCTTTTATCAATTGAACCCCAAAGAGATCCTGGGGAGAAAGGGGCATTACACTGACCAAGTGCCTACTTACTTTGTGCTAAGTCTCTCCTTAAACCTTCCCCGCACTCTTCCAAAGGGGATACCACTGACCCCAGATGACCGGTGGAGAAACTGAGCCTCAAAGAGTTGAAGCGGGCCAGGCGCAGAGGGGCACACCTGTAATTCCAGCACTTTGGAAGGCTGAGGTGGGTGGATCACTTGAGATCGGGAGTTTCTAAGACCAGCCTGGCCAACACGGCGAAATCCCATTTCTACTAAAAATACAAAAATTAGCCGGGCGTGGTGGTGGGTTCCTGTAATCCCAGCTACTTGGGAGGCTGAGGCATAAGAATCACTTGAGCCTGGGAGGTGGAGGTTGCAGTGAGCCAAAATTGCACCACTGCACTCCAGCCTGGGTGGCAGAGACTCTGACACACACACACACACACACACACACACACACACACACACACACACAGAGTTGAAGTGATATCTAGTGTCAGTCTCTATTTTCTCTGAGCCCATGAGACCATTTCACAATTTTGAGGCGTAACAGCCTTCTAAGTACCTTAATTAGGAGATCATCTTTGCCCTCTGCTTGTCAAATGCTGGTTACTTGAGAAATGCATTCTGTTTACTGATATATCAATGTATTGACATGTAGTGTGTGCACATGTGTGCGTGTGTGTGCATGCAGATGTGTGCGTGTGTGCATGTGCATGTGTGCGCCTGTGTGTGCATGTGTGCACGCTTGTGTATGTGCGTGTGTGTGTGCGTGCCCACTCACTAATGTCTGTGCTCATGCTCCTTTCAACCGATATTTTGGGTATGGGCTAAGGAGAGTGTGCTCAGGCTATTTTAAGTTTCTGTACTTAACGCTTAGCAATTTTAATAAACTTCATTCCTTTAGGTAGTTGACTTCATATTTTAAATATGGTTTTAATTAACCATCCTCCTTGTGTTTAAGGCAAAAGCAGGAAAACAGGGAAAGTGTCTAACCCGAGAGCATTGCCAGTGATTCCACTCTTTGTGACAATGAAGGCCAGAATTCCAGAACACAGAGGCGAGAGCTCTCCCAAAATTGTTTCTTAGGGCATGGACTTATAATGCTTAAATCATTTCTAATTCCACTGGGTTCTGTTATTCCAGCACAGACTGTAAACATTTATTTTTGGGCTTTCCCAGAAATGTGTCTTATGGAAGGGATTAGCCGTTTGCGCATGTAAAGTTCCGAAGGTGAGCTCCTCTAACCTAACCCACATAATTAAAGTGGAAAATTTTTGGTGGAGGAAAAAAAAAAAACATCAGGGAAAATACCATGTTTGGAAAGAGAGCTGTACTCCTACAGTCTCAAGAGATGGCTCTGCGTTCTTGGGCACTTAATTATATCCCATCTTGCTGTGTGCTCCAATTCTTTCATCCTTTTGGTCTTTACAGACAATACCAGGATCCCTGGCACCATACACTTTTCTCCGAGAGGGTCTACAAAGTCTAGCTTTGCATTGAGACAGTAGGCAACGTGAGGACAAGGAGAGTGACACTGAGGTGGAGCCAGTGACTGGGTTTACACTATCATTTTAAAACATGATGTTCATTACTTTTTAAAGTGTAGAGTATATAGGGAAGAAAATAACAAAGAACAAAACAAAACAATAGTTTGTTTTGGTTTTTAAGATGGAGTCTTGTTCTGTCTCCGAGGCTGGAGTGTAGTGGAGGTGACCTCAGCTCACTGCAACCTCCACTGCCTAGGTTCAAGTGATTCTCCTGCCTCAGCCTCCCAAGTAGCTGGGATTACAGGTGCCTGCCACCAAGCCTGGCTTTTTTATTTTTAGTAGAGACAGGGTTTTGCCATGTTGGCCAGGCTGGTCTCGAACTCCTGACCTCAGGTGATCCATCCACCTCGGCCTCCCAAAGTGCTGGGATTACAGGCGTGAGCCACCACGCTGGGCCCAGACAGTCTTATTGTAAAATGCAAATGGCTAGGGGCACTATTAGACATTTGTCACCAACCCCTCTGCAACTGCATCTTTGTGCCTGAGCTGGTTGTGCTGGTTCTGGAGTTAGACCCCCTGGGCTCCAATCCAGGTCCTGTCCCTTGCTGGCTCTTGTTAACTTCTTTGTGTCTCAGTTTCTCTATCTGTAAAGTGGGAGTAATAATAGGACTTGTTTTCTAGGGTTGACATTAGAATTCAATGAAAGAACATATGAAAATACCATGAGAACGAGTCAATGCACAGCATTACATAGCACGACCTGCAAAAGGTCAGCTACTATGCCTGTTATATATAATGAATGCCTAAATATAAATCATTTAAAAAAACAACCGCCTTTGTGAAGTACTTAATTTTTTTTTTTTTTTTTTTTTGAGATGGAGTCTCGCTCTGTCGCCCAGGCTGGAGTGCAGTGGTGCAATCTTGGCTCACTGCAAGCTTCGCCTCCCGGGTTCACGCCATTCTCCTGCCTCAGCCTCTCCGAGTAGCTGGGACTACAGGCGCCCGCCACGACGCCCGGCTAATTTTTTGTATTTTTTTAGTAGAGACGGGGTTTCACCATGGTCTCGATCTCCTGACCTCGTGATCCGCCCGCCTCGGCCTCCCAAAGTGCTGGGATTACAAGCGTGAGCCACCGCGCCCAGCCGTGAAGTACTTAATAAACACGATACATGTTCCAGAGTGCTTTATGTACCTGACTCATACAATCTTTCATTCAACCCTAAGGAAGTAGGTTCTAGTAAAAATCCATTTCACAGAAGAGGAAACGCAAAAGCAAAATGTAACTTGTCCGAGGTCATGCAGCTAGGTCAAGTTGGGCTTTGAGGGCACGTCTGATTCTTCCTACTGGGCCAGCTAAGTAAGACAGGGTAGTTTTAAGAGGGGAACACAGAGAGACAGAGAGGCTTTAGGACCCAGAGATACTAGTCAAAGTGTGAGCTGACACAGTGAACCTCACGGGGTGGGAGGGATATCCAGAGGAGAGGGCGAAAGCATCAAAGGAGCTTTGCCTTTACCTGATTTTGCCTAGGGCCAGTACAAGATCTGATTTCTTTTGTGGTCTCCAATGTTGCCTGGAGCAAGGAGTTACCAAAAGCCACTGGATCCGAGTCTTAAAACTAGGTACTGTATTCCAGTTCTACCACACATTCTATGATCTTGGCAACTCACATTCCTTTCCCAGCAAGTTTCATTTTCTGGGAAATGGGGATTAAAAATCTTGGCTCACCTACCTCATGGAGCTATTGTGAGGCTCAAATGTTTGGGGATGTTTAACTGCTCAGTTAACTAGAAAGCACTGCACAGAGATGCTAGATATCATTATTGGCTTGATGCCTCCCTGTGATGCAAGAGAGATGAAGGTCTGGTGCAGTGGCTCGCACCTGTAATCCCAGTGCTTTAGGAGACCAAGGTAGGAAGATTGCTTGAGGCCAGGAGTTCAAGACCAGCCTGGGCAACACAGTGAAACCCCATCTCTACAAAAATTTAAAAATTAGCCCCACGAGGTGGCACACAACTGTAGTCCCAGCTACTCCAGAGGCTGAGGTGGGAGGATCACTTGAACCCAGGAGAATGAAGCTACAGTGAGCTTTGATTGTATCACTGCACTCTAGCCTGGGTGACAGAGCAAGACTCTGTCTCAAAAAAAAAAAACAGTGGAGAGGGGATGCACTTGGTCCTTTAAAACTTTGATTTAGAGAGTACCCAAACTTGTGCCTCCCTGGAGAAAACTTTATGGTGTCAGAGATCCTGGTATTGTCTGGAATCAATTCAAGAACAGGGAAGGAGACTGGGAGCCTCGTGGATGAAGGTATTATGATAGCAGGTTTCAGGAACACGCCGTAATCAGCTCTCTCTTCCCTGTAGTTCCACTCCTAGCAATTTGGGGCCAGCTGGGGACTGGATGATGTCCTCTCTGATGCATTGGAATTTGTCCTGCTTTATGGTCTGGTCTGCTATAGGACCACATATCACACAGAGACACAAAGCAATTGACAGAATCCCGGCCATTTCTTACAGATCCAATATCCCGTGTCTAGGCTGTATTTCAGGCCAACTTTTAGTGAAGTGGATCAATGCTTGAAGCACATAATGTAACATGATTCTTCAAGAGTTTGATTAATTGTGTCACAGTCACAGCCTCAGTTCAGGTTCAACCTTTTAAAAGTTTTATTATTGTATAAAGTGATCAATCAGGAGGAGAGGGAAGACAAATGCTCGATGTTGGCCATCTCTCCCTCTCGTCTTCGTCAGCAAGTGTTCTTCTCCTGGTCAGTTCAGCCGACCGTGATGGAGAAATTCATGAAGATGCATGGCACAGCAAAATATGGACCACCAAAGAGTGCTCTGAGTGGAAGGCCAGCTGCTCCAGTGATGACCAACCTTGGCAACACTGGGGTGTTTTAAGAAGTTCAGAGCCCTGTATTTCACCCACAGAAGTTCTGATGCTTTTGGTCTAGGGCATGGTCTGGGCATCTCTTGGGGATTCTAATGTGTAACTGAGTGTTATGGTGGAATTATGTCCATAACCCCCGGTATCCCAGAATGTGACTGTATTTAGAGATAAGACCTTTAAAGAGGTAATTCGGGGCTGGGCGTGGTGGCTCAGGCCAGTAATCCCAGCACTCGGGGACGCTGAGGTTGGTGGATCACCTGAAGTCAGGAGTTCAAGACCAGCCTGGCCAACATGGTGAAACCCCATCTCTACCAAAACCACAAAAATTAGCCAGGCATGGTGGCGAGTGCCTGTAGTCCCAGCCACTAGGGAGGCTGAGGAAGGAGAATTACTTGAGACTCTCTCAAAAAAAAAAAAAAAAAGAGGTCATTAGGGTAAATTGAGGGCATATGGGTGGACCCTAATCCAATAAGACTGGTGTCCTTTTAAGAAGAGGAGATTCGGACACAGACACATAGAGCAAAGACCATGTGAAGACTCTGGAGGAAGATGGCCAGCTATAAGCCAAGGTGAGAGGCCTCAGAAGAAACCAGTCCCCCCAACACCTTGATCTTGGGCTTCTGGCCTGCAGAATTATGAGAAAATAAATTTCTGTCATTGAAGCCACCTAGTTTGTGGTACTTTCTTTGTGGTATTTTGGGGGTTCCTGCCCACCAACTTCTGTTTTCTCCATCTCCAGATCCCTCTTTTGGAACATATCCTGTTAGAAGCTGCTCTCACAGTAATCCCCAAGAAAGTATTAGCTGAACTTAATGTTTTAGCCCTCCCACAGGTACCTGCATTTTCATATGGGATTCTTACCTGGCGTAATCTAGGTAGCTGAGATGCATTTGGACTGATGGCTTTCCAGTTATAATTGCTGTAGTGATAGCCAATACTTATTATGTGCCAAATACTGTTTCAAATGCTCTCTGTGTCTATCTATATCTATGTCTACATCTATATCTAATACTCATTCGCTGAATCCCCCCAATAGCCCTGTGAGGTAGGTGTGCTTAAAAGAGGAAGCTGAGGCACAAAAGGGTTGAGTAATGTATCCAAGGTCTTACAGATAGTAAATGGTAGAGCTACGATTTGAACCCAGCAAGTCTGACTTCAGGTACCATGCTTTTAACCACTCACCACTCAGATGACCTCAATGGCCCCTCGCAGGGTCAGAACAGACTTTGAGGACTAGCTTTGTTTTTCTAACAATAGCTGTTAGTGACCTTCCCTGTTAATCTTCCCACCTCTTTTTTTTTTTTTTTTAGAGACAGTCTTGCTCTGTCACCCAGGCTGGCATGCCGCGGCATGATCATGGCTCAGTCCTGGTCTCAAGTGGTCCTCTGGCCTCAGCCTCCCTAACAGTTGTGACCACAGGCACGTGCTACCACACCCAGCTAACTAAATTTTTTTTTTGTAGATATGGGGTCTTGCTATATTGCCCAGGCTGGTCTTGAACACCTGGGCTCAAGTGATCCTCCTGCCTCAGGCTCCCAAAGTGCTGGGATTACAGGTGTGCCCCACTGCACCTGGCTCCCTGTTAGTTCTTATTTCTCTATTTCTAAGTCCCTGAGACAGTATCCTCTGTGGAAGATTTTTTTAAAATTGTTTCCAAGTATTACCCTTCCCTATGGGAGGATTATCCTTCTCCCAACTCATCAACATCAGACTTGGCCATGTGACTTGCTTTGGCTGCCAATAAAATGTAAGAGGAGGTGATGTTTGCTACTTTTGAGCAGAAATTTTAAAAGTCATCATGTGATTTTTCTCTTCTCCCTTCTAGCATGAGAATGCTTTGAAGCCAGGCCCAAGCAGCAACTTCAGCTCAGGTCTCAGAATAAAGACAAAATAGAGGGGAGATGCAATCAACCTGTGTTGATTGAACAAAAATGTATCTTTGTTGCAAATCACTGAGACTCAGGGGTTATTTGTTACTGCATCATTACTTAGTAAAAACCGACTGATACACTCTCTGAATACCAATATATTTAAGTGAAATGCCCGGACTGTTGTAAGGATAATATCTTTAATCAATAAGCATACTCTTAAATAACCAATAAACTGTATTATAGCTTATCCAAGAAATCTTGCAATAGAGCTTTCTACCCTCTGTGAATACTTTCTATGCGTCTATCCGTCTCCATCTCAGAAGGCTAAAAGATCATAAACCCTTGCCTAGCTCAGTACACACAGAGTTCATTCACCAGCTCAATATGTACAAAGAGAATCAGGAAGAACAGATGGAGCAAACTAAATGTTATTTTAGGTTGCAGGACATTGGATAGAATGGGGGAGAAAAAGGATTTATTTTCTTTCATAGATGGGAATTAGTACAAAGGCCTGATGAGACTGTCCCTTATCCAAGGACAGAGAATAAAAGAACTCTTCAATGTAAATTATCCATTCCAAACTTTCGACCCTGCTGCCATTTTTAGTTCCAAGTTGCTCACTTCTCTTAGAGGTTGCAAACTTATGACCTATGAACTGAATGTGGCCTGTGGAAGTCTTTTCACATACCAAATAAAACACTATTCTATGTGTGGATGTTTGAATCAAATTGATTGCCAACAATCGAAATTTGAGATATTTTAGGTTAAAAAAAAATAGTTCCAGCTTCTCTTAATTGAAAGCCTTGGTTACACCGGGCTTAGGAAACTTCAACTAGAGTTGAGTAGCAGCTGCCTTTTAGGCTGGGCATGGTTGCCACAGTCCCTACCTCTCCCTATTGCCTTATATTAGGCTCACTTCATGTATGTATGTATGTATGTATGTATGTATGTATGTATGTATGTATTTATTTTTTTGAGACAGAATCTCACTTTGTCGCCCAGGCTGGGGTGCAGTGGTGCCATCTCGGCTCACTGCAACCTCCGCCTCCTGGGTTCCAGCAATTCCCCTGCCTCAGCCTCCTGAGTAGCTGGGATTACAGGCACATGCCACCACGCCCAGCTAATTTTTGTAATTTTAGTAGCGACGGGGTTTAACCATGTTGGTCAGGATGGTCTTGAAATCCTGAACTTGTGATCCGCCTGCCTCGGCCTCCTAAAGTGCTGAGATTACAGGCGTGATTATTTATATTCTTTGCTTAATCCATGGAGCCACTTGAGTTTGCCACCTTGAGTATCAATTAACTCCTTTCCTTGCCTTTTTTTTGTCCTTCTTTTATTCCTATGTCTTCCATAGTAAACAATGAGATCTTGGGAACTCCATTTTTGCCACTCTGAGGACATCACTCTTCTGCCTTGTTTTTGGAATTTGGGGTGACCCAAACTTGACAGTCCAGTTCTTTGGTTCCCAAAGAGGTTCATTCTAAACTATCTATTAGGTTGGTGCAAAAGTCATTGTAGTTTTTGCCATTGAAAGTAATGGCCAACGAGCACGGTGGCTCATGCCTGTAATCCCAACACTTTGGGAGGCCAAAGCAGGCAGATCACTTGAGGTCAGTAGTTCGAGACCAGCCTGGCCAACATGGTGAAACCTCGTCTCTACTAAAAACACAAAAATTAGCCAGGCATGGTGGTGCATGCCTGTAGTCCCAGCTACTTGGGAGGCTGAGGTGGGAGGATCACTTGAACCCAGGAGGCAGAGGTTGCAGTGAGCCCAGATTGCACCACTGCCCTACAGGCTGGGTGACAGAGCAAGACTCTGTCTCAAAAAAAAAAAAAAAAAAAAAAAAAAAGTAATGGCCAAAACTGCAATGACTTTTGCACCAATCAAATAAGACAATTCTAGGGGTGCAGGGAAGAGATGCTTTCTGCTGGAGATTCTGACAATGTTTATCTAATAGCTTCTACAATACTTGGTGATTTGCATACTTGTGTAGCTAGCAGGTCTTGGAGCAGCATAAGCTTCCTGCCCACTAGATAATTCTGTTGCTTAACAAACCATAACAGCTTTGATTACACGGAAGATACTAGCAGTAAATGATTGGAAAATGATTTTACTGTTTTCTGTTATGGAAACTCACATGTAGGAACATTATGGAACTGTCTTGAAATTTCTTTTGCCTTCTAAATGTAAAATCACTAGACTTTGATATTTCAGCAATTCTACATTTTAAAATATCAGAGCTGATGAGATGGATACCGCTTTGTAGATACCTACACTGCAGAGAGCCAGCTAGTGCTATTTGGATAAAGTAGACAGTAGGTAGGCATTTGCAAGCCTTTCTCACCTACCCGTTTCTTTTTCTGCATCAGATTCATCGCTATACTGACCTCTCATTGACTAAAACTTTACATCAAGGCTCAGGGACTGTAAACCCACGGCAGCTTGGAATATGGAATGTGGATGTTGAGATACACACTTCAGTTCCTGAACTCAGTAATGAAATCGCCCTCAGAGTTCTCATGTCAGCATTCAGCTAGCTGCAACTTTCTCCTGCTTGCCTTCTAAGGAGATTAAGAACGGGTATTTTATTTTGTTTCCGTTTTAGTTTATTTGAAGGTTTTATGATGTCTTGGTTGAGTGGCTCGTGGGACTTGCAAATAAACATACTGCTTTTAAAAATGGCAAGTTGTTTTTATTTATTTCTTTTAGGTGCCCAGTGACCTCTGGGTATATTAGGCAGCTTTAAATTATAATTAAAATAATAACTGTGGTCGTAAAACAGTAATAGATGTTGAATGATACAAACACCAAATTAGGATGTTCAGAAAATCTGGATGAAGGAAGCCAGAGAAAGCATGGAATTAAAAAAAATTATCTTTGTGGCAGTGTGACCAAAGGAAACTTATCTCAAACAGCAGCTTTGTTATAATGCTTTTGTATTGTTTTGCCTTCCTATAAGGCTACTCAAATTTTTTTTTTGTATTTGCTAGATTTGGGGTATTGGGGGGTGGGGGAATAACCAGTTCTTCAGTTGATCTTGCTATGACTTTGCCGACAGAAGGAAATAATGAAAACTGCTTGTCATTGGAGAAAATCCCTGTATTCTAATGATTTCTTGACAACTTCTGAAGTCCATGGGCACAATCAGTAGACGCTGACATTGTGTTTCGCTGGATGCCAAATCCTCGGAATGCTTCTGCGTCCCTCTAAGACATACATCTGCATTCCTCCATCTGTCATCTTAGCTCATCTTCCTCTCCCAACTGTTCTTAAATTAAATGACTACATCTAATGGGAGATTTTCTCGTGAAAGCTTATGAGAATTTGTCTGAAGACAAATTAAAACATTGCAATGTAATCACCCAGCTCCACTCTCAGCTTGGCTGGCCCCAGTGCCTACTTCTACCCAAAGGAGTTAATCAATGTTTGGGCCCTGTATAGAGAAAAGCAACTAGGAAGGAAATCCATTCAAGAGGAGATGGAATCCACCCGCTGACGGTCAGAGGGTCAGGGGATGAAGACTGGATCTGCCCGCTGCAGAGACAGCTGTGAGATATGCCAGGGCTCCAAAGACCAGGGCAAGAAGAGTAGGAGGCAGGGAGTGAAAGAAAACAAACATCTGGTTCTAGAATATCAAGGCATGATGCTTAACCCCAGGGATATAAAAGATCCCCTTCCCTTACCCTCCACTCCCCATGGATGAGTGGATGTCTTCCTGCAGTTGTTACAGGTCACTAGGGTTGATGGGACTCTTCAGCTTGGCTGGTTATTGCCCCCCACTTTTTTTTTTGAGATAGGGTCTCACTTTTGAGATAAGGTCTCACTCTGTCACCCAGGCTGGAGTGCAGTGGCATGATCATGGCTCACTGCAGCCTGGACTGCCCAGCCTAATGTTACAGGTCACTAGGGTTGATGGGACTCTTCAGCTTGGCTGGTCATTGCCCCCTACTTTTTTTTTTTTTTGAGATAGGGTCTCACTCTGTTGCCCAGGCTGGAATGCAGTAGCATGATCACGGCTCACTGCAGCCTGGACTGCCCAGGCTCAAGCTATCCTCCCACCTCAGCCTCCCAAGTAGCTGGGACAACAGGCGCGCACCACTATGCCTGGCTTATTTTTGCAAACTCTTTTGTAGAGACAGAGTCTCACTGTGTTGCCCAGGCCGATCTCAAACTCCTAGGCTCACACAATCCTCCTGCCTCGGCCTCCCAAAGGGCTGGGATTACTGGTGTGAGCCACTGTGCCCTGCCTGGTCATTGCCCTTTTATTCTCTCACTGTACCATGTGAATCCCTTTCAACATTTGGTTGAAGGGGACAGCATCTCCAGCAATTCCACCTTACAGAAATTTATCCTAATGAGACGAGACAGATTCACTAAGCACAAAGTTGTCCATCATATCACTGTTTACAACACCACTGCTAATTAATAGGGAATGAGTTAAATAAACGATGGTATAGCCAACACTGGAATGCAATGCAGTCATTGCAATGAAACTGTGAAAAGTCACCAAAAATTATTGAAAATCTATAACCCACTGACATGGTATATTGTTGCAGACAGTATGCATACTATGATACCACTGGCATGAAATAAAACATATGTATATGTGTATGCATAGGAGACATCTGATAGGATGAAGTCCAGGTTAACCATGTTTACTTCTGAGTGGTGGAATTTTTGGTGATTTTAATTTTTATGCTTTGATAAATTGCTTGCATTTCTCAAGATATTGTACATTACCTTTTAATCAGAAAAATAAAGCTTAAAGCTAGGTCTGTATTTGAGAGAAAAAAAGAACAGCCTTGGTTAGTGGTATGTGAGTCATTACACTGTTCTCCTAAAGTCTCCAAACCCAAAAATTTCCCAAGGCATTGAATCCTGGGAAAGAGCTTTGGCTGGGTCATGATGGGAACAGGGAGTTGGCTGCCCCCGTGATGCTCCAACTCTTTATTCCCAGGCTACGACAGTCTAATTTGATAATCATTTCCATTGAAACTTCATGATCCTTACTAAACACTCAGAGTGCTTCCTTGGATCAATGCTTTCAAGTCCATCCTCACATCATCTTTGTAAGGCAGAGGTAGGTGGGGAATATGAAGAAAAGTTTCAGGACCTGAGTGGCTGTGGGACTTGAGGGAGACCATGGTACTGCTGAGACTAGCGTACTGGTTCTCAATCTCTCAGCTCAGTGCTTCTTCCACAAACCCCTAGTGCTTCACTTTCAGAAGTGAGATGGAGCCAGGCATGGTGGCTTATGCCTGTAATCCCAGCCCTTTGGGAGGCCATGGTGGGAGAATTGCTTGAGGCCACGAGTTTGAGACCAGCTTGGGCAACACAGTGAGACCTTATCTCTATAAATAATTTAAAAATTAGCTGGGCATGGTGGGCACATGCCTGTACTCCCAGCTACTTGGGAGGCTGAGGTGGGAAGGATTGCTTAAGTTTGAGGCTGCAGCGAGCTATAATCATGTCACTACACTCCATCCTGGGAGACAGAGTGAAACGCTGTCTCAAAAAAAAAGGTATAAGATAAAATAACCTTTTTAATAATTCAGGAAATGAAACTAAAACCACCTGTATCTTGTGTAGGGATGTTCCAGACTTGGATTATAATCTGGCTGTGATCAAAGTGCTCATTAAGAGCAATATTTTTGGACCTCTAATGGCTGTCATTGGTCCTGATTCACCCTGATCTGCTGAGACAGTCCTCTCAGGGAAGTCTGGAGTTTGGGTTAAAGGTTTCAGTTCTACTATTAACAGTGGCAAACAAAGGCAAGGGTTAACCTGACTAGGTCTCAACCTTTTCATACCTAAAACAAATGGGGAGGCTGGGTGTGGTGGCTCACACTTGTAATCCCAGCACTTTGGGAGGCTGAGGTGGATGGATCACTTGAGGTCAGGAGTTCAAGACCAGCCTGGCCAACATGGCGTAACCCTGTCTCTACTAAAAATACAAAAATTAGCCAGACGTGGTGGTAAGTGCCTGTAGTCCCAGCTACTTGGGAGGCTGAGGCAGGGGAATCAATTGAACCTGGGAGGCGGAGGATGCAGTGAGCAGAGATTGTGCCACTGCACTCCAGCCTGGGTGACACAGCAAGACTCTGTCCCAAAAACAACAAACAAACAAACAAACAAAAAAACACGAATGGGGAGAGAAACCTTGGCCTTACACTCCCCAAGGCATCATTTGGAGGATCAAGTGATGGAAGAGATAAGAAGCCCCTCTCTCTGACTTCTCTCTAGACTTCTCAAGAGCAGCTGGTCACTCCACCCCACAGCATATTCTTGTAATATGCTGACACTTATACTCTACATCTTGAGGTTTCTGCCTCCCCAGTCGGGCTGTGAAAGAACAAAGTCAAGAATGATTCTGATTCAATATAATACCACGCCTATGACCTAATACTGTAGTTTTCAATAGTTGTTTGCTGACTGGGTGAATGGTTCAGAAATTCAAAGTACTCCACCAGTGAAATACCTTAAAGATTGTATCAGTGAAACTCATGGAACTGTCTTACTCCGAAATATGCAATGTATTACCCATTTAAAAAAGCTCACACACTTTCTGAGATTGTTAGAGTATTTGGAATGACAAAAGTAGTTGCTGACATTTGACTGATCGCTTTGTGCCAAGCACTGTGCTAATCTCTCTAAATAATTTTTTTTTTTTTTCAGAGACAGGGTTTCGCTCTGTCACCCAGGCTGGAGTGCAGTGGCTAGATCATAGTTTATCGTAGCCTCAAACTCCTGGGCTCAAGGGATACTCCCATCTCAGCCTCCCGAGTAGCAGGGACTACAGTTGTGCTCCACTGTGTAGGGCTAATTTCTAAATTTTTTGTTGAGACAGGGTCTTGCTGTGTTACCCAGGCTGGTCTCAAACTCCTGGGCTCAAGCGATCCTCCTGCTTCTGCCTCCCGAAGCGTAGGGATTACAGACATAAGGCATCACATCATGCTCAGCTAAATAAATTTTCTCATTTAATTCTACCACCCTCCCTTTGAGGTAGGTGGCATTATCATTCCAGTTTTTCAGATTCTGACCCTGAGGCTCAGGAGGTAGTCTGCCCATGCAGAGAAAGAATAGGTCTGGAAGCCACTGCCCAGCCTGTAATGTTGATCTCTTTCCTGACTGTGTGTCTGGAGCAGATTTGCAACAAAGAGCAGGGTGGTTTAGGACCTGTTTATTTTCATTCTAACTCAGGGTTTATACTGAGTTGGCTTCTTGCAGATGCTCTTTCAACAAGCCCCTGTTGAGCAGGTAAAACTGAACAAGGCTGCGATGAAGACTCAGATGGGCTGCATATCATCACCCCGCCTTCCGACAATATCATTCACCTCCAGAGCATTAGCTCAAACATGGTCCCTCCCTTTGTTTCTTACATGCTCCCATTTTCTTTTACTTCCCTCTCTGTTTCCTCTTAACCAGCTGAGTGACAGAAACTCAATGCTGACCACTTCATTAGCCGATGACCTTGTCCCTCTGGCCTTTTGCCCTGCCTGCTCTCCTGGGCAGGTTGCCTTACGTCATAAGTCCTTGTTAAAGGTCAGGACCTCTGAGCCATCAGCGCTGGGCATGTTGTTTTAATATATATCTAGAGAAATCAGGGCTGTCGGATCACATTAGGTCCTATTTACGGACTGCACGCCAATACCCGCCTTAGAGAAGAACTGTTACCTTTGAAATACAATCATGGCTAGTTACCAGTGGGTACAGAGGGGGGATTATATTCCATCAGTGAGGCCCTTGTAATCTGTTTCTCCCCCCATTGGCAGGGCTACCCTTCTTCCTGTACAGAGAAAATCCTTATAAACAGTAGTCACGTAAAGGAGTGAGGCTAAGAGATACATTGTGTTTTTAAAACCAGATGCGTTAACGAACGCCTGAGGGGTAGTGTGGAATGTGGTAAGTCAGTGCCACAGGCGCTGGTGTGAATTGGCACAATGCTCTGGCTAGATGTTGGTATGGTAATAAAATGATAAAGTTAACAACTACTATTCATTGAATGATTATAGGCACAAGACTAAGCATATTATATGCACTACCCTGTTTGAGAGTCATAATATCCTTATAGGTCAGATACTACTATGTCCATTTCATGGATGGAGAAACTGACGTCCAGAAAGGCCCAGTGATTGGTCCATATTAACAAGGCAATTAAGTGATGGGGATGGAACTGACTCCAAAGCTGCTCCTAATCCCCAGGCTTCCATGATTCTGCCAGGATACAATTTGGTCTCTTCTTTCGGGTGGAGTTTTAGGTGGTGCTTAAGCAGAACCATATTGTCATTTCCCTTCTAGGGAGGGGCCTCAAATATCTCACTTGAGCCAACAGATTTTTTTTTTTTTTTTTTTAAACTGAGTCTGGGAATAAGCCAACCCTTTTTCCCCCCTTTCTTCTCC
Source organism: Nomascus leucogenys (assembly GCF_006542625.1). Taxonomy (NCBI): domain Eukaryota; kingdom Metazoa; phylum Chordata; class Mammalia; order Primates; family Hylobatidae; genus Nomascus; species Nomascus leucogenys. Next base: position 49,045,021 of record NC_044382.1, read on the forward strand.
GGGATTGGTTTAAGCTCATTCTCACATCTCATGGGAGTCTGGTTGGACAGATCCCTTGACAGAGGTTAGAAATAGCTCTCATAGCCTATTTTGAAGGAAAGCATGATGTTAGAAAATGAGGCAGGAATGGACCCTGAGAAGAGAAGAGAACTCACCAGGCTGGAGAATAGGGCCAACTTCTAACGAAGGCTTCACCAAGAAATGCTCAGAGAGGAGAAGTGGGAAGATTGACAAAGATAACATTGACAGAGACATACTAGGGCGGGCGAAACTGCTTTTTTCTTCTTCCTTCACCCGGACAGCATATTTCTGTCACATTCATTGTGTTTTGCCCACAGAAAGCTCAGCCAGGAAAGGTAAATGCTGTTGTCTTGCAGCAAACCCACTTTTCTAACTAGAGAAATACGGCCCGAAAAATGCACACAGAAATGCCTGCTTGTCTCTTTCTTGAAACCCCAGGCACACTGCAGAGGTGTCTAGTAACACTGTAATTTCCTTTGAACTGTTTGGTTTTGTTTGGTGTCCTTGTCTGGCTGGTTAGTCTTTTTTGACTGCGTTAACTCACCTGGTATAACATTTTCGTTCATTGAGAAACAAGAAAGCTAGAACTCACCTCTCTAATTCCGGCAAAGCTGGACACCATCCAATAGCGCTAGGCTAGACTTCTGGGGGTTGTAACTTATATCTTCTGAGCTGAAGAAGAAAAGAAAGGACAAAAACACGGTTGGGGAGATGTTTGGCAAACCTTCTCTGGCCGAGTGGCTAACGAATGATTCTCCCATTGCTTTTCACTTATCTTTCTTAAATAAGATTTGTTTCTAGGGTGAGGGTTTATTTAAGTCACCCCCTCATCGGCCAGTATCAAGGCAAATGACACAGTTCCCTGTATTCACTTATGTTGCCTAGGCTGTAGAAAAGCACATTCTTGAACTGGGAAAGGCATTTTTAAAAATGAAACTCAGGGCAGCCAACCTCAAGACAGCGTCTGATATTAATTAAAAATCATAAAACACTCTAAGTTGAACTAAAGAAATATTGGTAGCGGGATCAGGACAAGGATGAGGGAAATTGAAAGTGAAATCCCGTCCTCATTGAATGTGACTGTTAGCCCTCGAGTTTCTCCTGGCCACCGCATTTCTGTCCATCCATCCCAGGGAAAGGATTCAAATGGTGTTAACTACTGAACACTTGCCTCGTTTTCCATTCCTCTTTCCCTGGGTAGCTGCGGTGAGTTGGCTGCCGAGATGTAGCCCTGAACCTATCCATCAAGTCTAAGGAAGAGAGAGTTAGAAAGGCAAACATTATCTGGAATCAATATCTTTACAAATCCAAAGGAAACCCCAGCTCCCGAAGGGTTAAGCCAGGGAAGGAAAAGCCATCAGGCTGTTTAGTGAGCTAATGTTTTTATTGATGGGGGAAGCCTTTAAGTCCCTAACAGGAAAAGTGGGGAAACTGGCAGATTGTTTGGCTGGGAGAAAGGAGATGGGAAGGAACATTATACACCATGCTGTGTCCTACTCCACGTATTCAGACCCCTGAAATCCACTGAATGCAGAAGACATTCCCTAACCTTGAATAATATTCAACCCAAGGTGTTTTCCTCTCTCCTACCTGCCCCTCCCCACAAAGTGGAATCCACATCTTCCCCTAACAACTTGGCTATAATGCACATCTCTTGGCTAATGCCTGCACTGAAGAGCACATCTTAATTTAACAACTGTGTCATAAAGCACATCTCAAGCTAACATTCCTGGGATAATCCATATTTCAACCTAACTACCCTGGCATAACACTTCAATCTAATTCCCCCACTGTGAAGTACACTGCAGTCTAACACCCTCATATAATGTACATTTCAGTCCATTATTTTGTATTTTGTAAGCCATATTTTGATACGTCTTTTCCATTAAGGAGCAGAACTGTCTGGTGACAACAGCTATCCCTGTGCTGAAAGCCCTCGTGGTTCGTACATCGTCCTGTGGTGACAGGCTGCTGACGGACACACTTCTGAACTTTCACCTTTGCCATCTTAGGTTCAACTCGGGCTTGTTTCTGTACTTCAAGCTCAAGCCTCCTGTTGGGGGAGCAGGGGTGACCAGAGAGCCCCACTCGGTCCTGGCCAGCCTTCTCTCGAGCTACCCAGCAGGGCGGGCCACCTCACATGATCAAAGTCAGGGGTCAGGGTGTAGCCAACGTCAGGGTCCAATGCCAGGGGCCAATGTCAGGGTCAGAGGTCAGGGTGTAGCTGCTGGCTAATAGAGTGTCCGCTAACACTGTTGTCAAATTGCTGGGCTAAAAGACAATGGCAGCCTCCTGCGGAGGACCTTACCCTGGGGGGAGGGGGCGATTGGCTTTATTGGAAACCTGCCAGTCTCAGAGGTGATGGAAGTGGCTGATCACAGCTAAAGACTGTTTGATTGTTGATGGAGAGCCAATTCTGTGGTTGGTCCCTAACTGAAAGGTCTGCAGAGCCGCTTATTGATGACTGAGTTTTCCACTTATGATAGATTTCTCTTCTGTTTCACATGCAGCTGGATTTCCATTCAGTGATGGAAGTGGATTGCGGTGATGCATAGGCACAGAATTTTCTGGAACTGAGAGCTATGACAGGCGATACTGTCACTGACTTCTGGGATGGCACCAACCTCGTATTGTCAGTTCAATGGGGCTGATTGGTTCTTGAAATGAAACCAATCTAGAATGAATTGAAAAATAGATATAAGAGGTCCTGCAAGTCCAAGACAGTTCGGCGAACATAAAAAGAAGGCAATCAATGTGTTCTGGAAGAGATTTAGTATTCTAACTGTCAATAGCCCAGGCTCAAATTTTCCGCCTATCTCAGGCAGGTGGAAGAAATTAGATTTCTTTATCTACTGGTGGCATATAACCAGGCTAGTAGTGCCATTAAATATTTGATGAAAATGAGGTTACAAAACTGGAAGAATTCCAAAATTTCCCAAGATAGTATGAATTTAAGAGAGACAAAAACAGGAGGAGGAAAACAAAGTATAGAGATAAAAAATGATCTGGGCCGGGCGCGGTGACTCACGTCTGGAATCCCAGCACTTTGGGAGGCTGAGATGGGCAGATCAACAGGTCAAGAGATCAAGACCATCCTGGCCAACATGGTGAAACCCCGTCTCTACTAAAAATACAAAAATTAACTGGGCGTGGTGGCGCATGCTTGTAGTCGCAGCTACTTGGGAGGCTGAAGCAGGAAAATCGCTTCAACCCGGGAGGCGGAGGTTGCAGTGAGCTGAGATCGAGCCACCGCACTCCAGCCTGGTGACAGAGCGAGACTCCATCTCAAAAGAAAAAAAAAAAGATCTTCTGAAAGGCATATGGACCATGGAGGATCAGCTAATACAAACCCCTAACGCAGCCTCTGCTAAGACAGACAATAAACAACCAGAAAGCATGAATGGGAGAACAGCTTGTTGAAATTGCAAGGTTATTCTCCTCTTGAGTTATGCCTGAGAAAACCATATGAACATGGCAGTACTAGTTTTTTAAACTCTTTTCTTTCTTTCTTCATTTTTTAATTAATTATTATGTTTGTTTTTTTGAGACAGTGTTTTGCTCTGTTGCCAGGCTGGAGTGCAGTGCCACAGTCCTGCAAACTTGACCTCCTAGGCTCAAGCAATCCTCTCATCTCAGCCTCCCAAATAGCTGGGACTACAGGCGCCGCCACCAAGCCCAGCTAATGTTTTTGTATTTTTTGTAGATATGGGATTTTGCCATGTTGCCCAGGCTGGTCTCAAACTCCTGGGCTCAAGCCATCCACCAGCCTTGGCCTTCCAAAAGTGCTAGAATTACAGATGTGAGCCACCGTGCCTGGCTGCTAGTACTAGTTCTTAAGCCTCTTATTAATAGAAGTAGTAAAACATCCTAGGGAGCAAAGTGAGGTTGGGAAGTGAACTGGAATTGTTTTTCTTGGAAAAGAACAGGTTAAAGGTGACATCAATGACCTTCCACTGTATTCCATGGTAGGATAAGCCAAATTGCTTTGGCCATGCCAATATGGTGTGATGGCATATGGGGAGATGTTGGCATGACTCGAGGTACTACTTTTACCTCTTTAAGCCCATTTTCTTCATTGTTAAAGGGGATCATGCCATGCACCCAACACAGGTACAATGGGGATGAATTTGGATGTAGAACTGTTAGACTGTTAGACAAATTCAACCTTCAAAACACAGCAGGTTCCTTTTGCCTTAAACCATAGCCTGAAGCCTGAGCAACATAGCCAGACCGCGTCTCTACCGAAAAATAAAAATAAAAATAAAAAAATTAGCCAGGCACGATGGCATGTGCCTGTAGTGCCAGCTATTCAGGAGGCTGAGGTGGGCAAACCACTTAAGCCCCCAGGAGTTCCAGGCTGCAGTGAGCCGTGATCATTCCACTGCACTCCAGCCTCGGTGACAGAGCGAGATCCTCTCCCAAAAATAAAAATAAAAAAACCCATAGCCCAGGCTTTTCCATGATGGTCATTGTTAAATATGAGGTGTTGGATGATATATCTTCTCTTTGTGAGCAAGAAAGTCTAGTATCTATTTAGAAAGTTTAGGCAAACTCTACTTGACCACAGGGAGCTGACTTAGCCCAGAGCTTAGCAAGCTATGGCTGGCAGGCTAAATTTTGCCCATGGCCCACTATTGTAAATAAAGTTTTATTGGAACGCAGCCACACTCATTCATTGATGTATTGTCTATGATTCTTTTTGCACCACGACAGCAGAGTTGACTTGTTATGACAGAGACAGCGTGGCTTGTGAAGCCTAACATATTTACCATTTGGCCCTTTATAGAAAATGTTTGCCAGCCCTGACCTACAACAATGGAACACTCTTTCCTTTGTTTAAAAGTAAAATCTTATGTGGAAATTCAATATGCAAAGCAGGTTCAAGAAACAAATATTTCCCTAGGAAGCTGAACTCTTCTTTGTTTGGCAGAAATAATCTATCGTTGGTAGAAATTCTACAGCAACTTCCATGGTTCCATGGAGCAGTTTGAAAACTATGAATGGGATAATCTCTGGATACTTCTTTAAGGTCCTAGAAACTCAGTAATTTCTTCAGAGATTAGAAATGGCAGCAAATGCGCCTTCGTCTGGCAAATGCTGGGCTTTTTTTTTTTTTTTTTTTTACTATTATCTGTGTGATGTTGGGCAGGTTACTTAACTTCTCTGTGCTTCCATTTCCTCATTTTAAAAATAAAGAAAGTTGGGTTGGGCATGGTGGCTCACGTCTATAATCTCAGCACTTACGGAGGCTGAGGCAGGCAGATCGCCTGAGGTCAGGAGTTCGAGATCAGCCTGGCCAACATGGAGAAACCCTGTTTCTAATAAAAATACAAAAATTAGTCAGGTATGGTGTCATGAGCCTGTAGTCCCAGCTACTCAGGAGGCTGAGGCAGTAGAACCATTTGAACCTGGGAGGTGGAGGCTGCAGTGAGCCTAGATGGTGCCACTGCACTCCAGCCTGGGTGACAGAGCAAGACTCCATCTCAAAAAAAAAAAGAAGATAATTGTTTTTGCTTCACAATTTGTTGTAAGAATTAAATGAGATTATATATATTTTATATATATATTAAGTGCTCTATATATAAATAGAGCACTTAAAATAGGGCCTGGCTCAAAGCGCTCAGTAAATGTCAGTAATTATTGTTGATATTTTATATAATTACATTAATATTATAGACTATTATCAACAGATATTATTATACTTTATTAATAAATGCCAATATATTTTACTTTATAATAGTATGATATTTTATCATATTAATTATATTTCTATTGTTGTCATTACTATATTTTGTATTATTTTATATTGACATTATATATTATCAGCAGATATTCTACTTTATTAATATTAATGTCATTAATATATTTTGTTATATTAATATAAATTATTGTTATTAACATGTGGGGCCTTCATTCATGCTGTAGAGATAGATCACTTGCATATTGTTCTAAATATCCCTAATGACATTACTGCTTATTAGTTAATTAATTCAGTTGGCCACTCACTCCACACATCTGTTGTGTGCCAAAGTAATCAGGAAATGAACCAAAGTCCATGCGCTACCAGCTGCACGCCTAGTCCTCTCTTGCTCAGTCATTTTCGGCACTTTGCGTTGGTGTTTATTGCTCTACATCTTCTGCGGCGTTTCAGAGTGACACCACCGCTCAAAACAACTTCCTACTACTCCGTCTCCGACTGCTCCACAATTAATTTTTCAACTAGCAGTTTGGTTTCAATGCTTACAAAGCAATTAGACCTTAAAGGCTCTTTACCTGGATTTTATCCTGTCAGCGAATGTGAAAGAAACAATAATTATTATTTAATATTTATTGTCTTCATTTTGCTACGTAGACTCACAGATGTAACCTGCCTTACTGTTGAAGATGACAGCAGAGTGCAGGCAGGTGTGTCTGGGGAAGCAGTCGGACCGCTTTGGAGGCCCAAGTTCTCAGATGCTTCTATCTGACACCTGCGCTGTCAAAGGGCACATTTTGGGTTGAGTGGTTCCTAATTTGTTATCCCTAAGTTTGCATTTTCTACAGTTTGATTCCAGAATGGTCATTTCCAAAGATGACATTCAATGATTTCTTGTACCAAGCAGACGGAGCTTTTGGGGGAGTTACATTGTCCACCACTGTCAACAAAAGAGCAGAACAGACACAACCGCAGATGCTGCTGGATGGAGGCTCCAGGCCCCTTTGGATTCACTCTTCCCCCACCACAGACTGGTTCAGGTTATCCAGACCAAGGTGCATAGGGGCTGGCCAGAGTGGTAGGTGGACAATGTCATGTACTGGCTGCTAAGAATGTTCTCCCTGTAGTTTGGGGCTGGTGTGGCTCAGTAGTCAAATGTGTGAGCTTCTTCGAACTAAGATGGCCCTGGGTTCAAGTCCTGCTCCTGCCCCTTCCCAGCAGATGACCTTTGTCAAGTTACTTCTCATTGTCAGCCACAGTGTGTCCTCATCAATAAATGAAAGTAACAATAACTACCTCACACATTGTTTTGCATATCAAATAAAATAAATACACAGCAAGTGGCAGCTGTTGTAATTATATTATTATAATAGAAAAGAAATAGAACCCATAGTTTCTGTTTTGGAGTGGCTTAGAGGATAACAGGATATAAACATAAAAGCATGAAATAACCTTGAAAAACATTTACGTGTCTTCACCTATATAATGTAAACTAAAAGACTAGTTAAAAGCCAGGGGCATCAGAGTTACTGGTGGACACGATTTGCTCTCATGATTTGGTGTAAATAAATTGCAAACTCCCAGATAACAGAGGCTGTATACATCTTTGTATCTCCAGCACTTTCTAGCAAAGAACGTTGTACATTTTAACCCTTAACCTGTGTCTGTTGAACTAAGTTGAACCGGATTTCTTTGTAAATTCAGTAGAATTCAACCAAAAATAATCACTGGCACAACTCAAGTGTGCGCACAGATAAGAGACAGGAATACAGTGTTGAAACCAGCATCACTCAAACAAAAACAAAACAGGAAGTCTTACACAAAATGGGCAAATATGATGGAATATTATTTGGCAATAAAAAGGAATAAAGGAATGCTACTATGTAGAAGAACCTTGAAAACATGCTAAATGAAAGAAACCAGTCACAAAAAACCATACATTGAATGATTCTATTTATATCAAATGCCCACAACACAAAAATTCATAGAGACAGAAAACAGATTAGTGATTGCTAAGGGTAACCAAACCCCCGACTTTTTTGCATATCTGTATTGTATATAATTTTTATAATGAATTTATATTACTTAGGAAAGAGGTAAATGTTATTAAAATAAAACGTACAACACAAACAAAAAGTGGTGAGGGACATGGAGGGAAGGGGAGACTTGGTTACCGAGGTCAGGCATCTCAGAGGGGAAAGGAAGGTGTGTGGGGGTTGGAGAAGGCTTCCTGGTTGGGACAGGAATGTCACATGTACAGAACAGCATTCCGTAGCAGGAATGAAAGGGGGAACCAGTCAGAGGCAGGTTGGAGGAAGGCCTTGAGGAACTGTGAGAAGGATCTGGGTCTGATATCAGGATACAGAGGCTGCCTCCTGCTCGGTGGGAAAGAATGTCATGATTGATTGGTGATATCTGCCCAGGCATAGGAATGGGCAGTGATGAATCAATGCCACACACTTTCTACTCCTCCAGGGGCCTTCATTCTGCAAGTGCCCAAGAAATAAAAACACATTTAGGTCTGTCCCACGTGTTGAGGTCTGACGAAGTAGAGTTGGAGATCTAATCTGAATTCCTCTAAATGCCCATGAAAATATTCCAATCTCCATGGGTTCCTTGAGTCGAATTCAGGAAGAACTCATGTGATAACACTGGCCTTCTGGGGGCCTACCCAAAGAAAAGTGAACTTTCTATTTCCAGCATTACACCAGTTAAAAGAAGAAGGCAAAAAAAAAAAAAAAAAAGAGAGAGAGAGAAAGAAAGAAAAAAGACACCCCTCCCCCCCCAGAAAAAAACAAAAAAGGAGAGGGGTGGAGAAGAGAGCTGGGAAGGGGGTTTGGAACCTCCGGGCCCTATTAGTTACTGAGAAGCCACTCTGTGGAGGAGACACGCAAGCTTCCATCCCTGAGACACTTCCCTCACTCCAACAAGATATTTTTAGTACATCCCAGGCACCAAATAACTGCTCATATGTCCTGAACGATGATGAATTCATTCAAACAACAAGTCAAGACCCTGGATATCACTCAACTCCAGTCAGTCATAACAGCTGACAAATAAAAAATATAATATACAGCCTGTTAGTTCTGCTTTTCCTCATCTTCAATATGCAGATTCAAGAATCTCATTCTATTCCCAGCTGTCAGAGATGGTGACAGTTGTGGGGAGTTTTCTAGCTTTATCAAGGAAGATTATTTTTTAACCCAAATTATTTTCCATTGTCAATGTTTAAATCCATATTAAGTCCAGATTAATGTAGGAAGTAGCTTCAAAGGATATTGACTGGGGGAGAAATAATAATAAATGAAATTATTAAGGACAGGGCCCATTTCAAGGAACATTTTCAGAGTAGAAAATAAAGTTGTTTGGATTTAAATGATAACTAAAGAAAATATGTTTCTTAGGGATTGCTGGCTCTTTTCACAAACACCCAAACTTTGTATACAAACTAGGGGCCTGTAGCATTTTTCTTTTTTTTTTTTTTCTCGCGTGATTGGAATTAATAATGCAGATAAACCCTAAATAAATCAGGATTAGTGTTAACCACATCTTGAGGTTTAGGATGCTATAGGAAAATGAAAAGAGAGAGAGAGAAAAAAAATGGGTTGCTTAAAAAAAAAAAAAATTCCTGGCCTGGGCTACAAGGGTGAGGAGGGGAGGGAAGGGTGCTGGGGGGAAGGGAGGGGAGTAATCGCGAGACGAGAGGCCCAGCTGAGCCGGGTAATCAAAGCCCTTCTAATCGCTGCAGCTCTGGAGATGTGTTCAAAGGCTCTTTCCTGACCACAGGCTGAGCAGGGTCACAAGTGAAATGCAGTTGCTGGGAAGGGGGAGGGGTGTCTGGAATTTTTGGATGGTTTTGCTATCAGGCTTTGTTAGGAGGAGGTCAGCTGGGTTGTCAGATTTTAGCATCTCCTCAGGAAGCAGGTTCAACTCTCTGGTTGTTAGGGAGAGACCCTCTCCCACCCCTCCAGCCCCACCACCCCAAACCACTTGCCAAACCAGTGAAGGAAGGGAACATGGAAGCCTGGATGTTCATTCCCACCTGGAAAGTTTCTCCCAGAGCTCTCAACTTTGGGTGTAAGAATCATCTTCGATAAATAATTGCACCTTGGGATGAATTTTGTAATTTAAATTTATTTTATGTTTTTAGAGACGAGGTGTCTCCCTATGTTGCTTAGGCTGGTCTCAAACTCCGGCTCAAAGACTCAAAGAAGCCTCCTGCCTCCGTCTCCCAAAGTGCTGGGATTACAGCCACACCTAGCCTTGGGGTGAATTTTAATGAAGCCCTTTAGATTCCCTGATATTTTTCTGCACTGGAGTCATTGAAAATGGCCTCAACACATTAACTCCAGGTTCTGTCCCCTTCCTTCCCTTGTGTGAGCCCTAAAGGCTGCAGGTGAGGAAGACTGGGTCCTTTCCCTCTGGTCACCATTATGGGCTTTAATTTTCAGTAAATAAATATCTCTTAAGTTTAAGGGAAGAAACAAGCACTCTTTTTTTATTTTATTTTGTTTTTTGAGATGGGGTCTAGTCCTGTCACCAGGCTGGAGTGCAGTGGCATAATCTTGGTTCACTGCAACCTCCACCTCCCGGGTTCAAGCAGTTCTCCTGCCTCAGCCACCTGAGTAACTGGGACTAAAGGCGTGCACCACTACACCCAGCTAATTTTTGTATTTTTAGTAGAGTCGGGGTTTCACCATGTTGGCCAGGATGAAATTATTAAGGACAGGCCTTAATAATTTAATTATTAACAATGAAGGACAAGGATGGTCTCCATCTCTTGACCTCATGATCTGCTCGCCTCGGCCTCCCAAAGTGCTGGGATTACAGGCATGAGCCTCGGCTCCCAGCCTCAAAACAAGCATTCTTAACCCCAAATCACATGTCTGCAGAGATTCTGGCTGTCAACGTGACGCTGGAGTGAAGGCGACCATTGCGAAAACGTGCAATCTTTGGTCGGCATCTCGGTCCAGATGGACTCAGTGATTGTCTTGCTTTCTCACTTCCCTTGGGTATTGCAGAACTGCAGCCCCCAGGATTTGGCATCCACGTGACATGGCGCCTTGCCGAGGCCTGCTTCCGATGGCCTTTCTTCAGTCAATGCACAGATCTCAGTGTTGTCCTAATCTTCAAGCAACCAGGCTGGTCTGAAGTTTTTCAGAAGTTTTGGAGTTTGGAGAGATCATGCCTCCCATCTGTTTCCTGTTCCGTTTTTCTGTACTTCCTCTTCTTTCTCCTGCACCAGTGACTGGGCACAGGCGGCCACTGGACAGTCACTCCCTGTCTGCAATAACCAGAGCCTCTACTGATGATTCCATTATCCTTGCAGGTCTGTCACTCAGTCTCCCCCAAGACACACTAAAATGGAAAGAAATGAATGACTTGGGGGTGGGCGGCTTTTCTTGCAGCCCAGGATGAAGCTCTTTCACAATCCCCAGGGCATTTGTGGTGACTCTGCAGTAGGTTTAAGTCCAGAGAATGCAACATACATTTTAGGGACTCTTGATAGCTACTATGGTAATTTGAGGCTTTGAAAAATAGAAATATATTCTGGGGAAAAAGTGGACATTATATCAGATGCAAAATGCTTAACCTTCAAGAGCTTCATACCGCTAAAGATGGGTGAAGAAAGGAGATGTGTGTAGCGAAGGCCATTAAAGAAATCAAAAGCTAAGATTGTGAAAATAAACAAGCATAAATTGGATTCCAGCATAAAGATAAAGAAATATATTTTTGGGATTATAGATGGCAGCTCACGTCTGTAATCCTAGCACTTTGGGAGGCTGAGGTGGGAGGATCACTTGAGCCCAGGAGTTTGAGACCAGCCTGGCCAACAAGGCGAAACCCCATCTCTACTAAAAATGCAAAAATTAGCTAGGCATGGTGGCTGTATGGCTGCACTTGTAGTGCCAGCTACTCGGAGGTTGAGGCACAAGAATCGCTGGAATGTGGGAGGCCGAGGTTGCAAGTGAGCTAAGATTGCGCCATTGCACTTCAGCCTGGGCGACAGAGTGAGACTCTGTATCAAAAAAACACACACAAAAAAGGAAAAAATAAAAAGATTTTTTTTTCAGTTGGCATGTATACTCTGAATAGTTTCACTTGATATACCAAACCAAAACAGCACACACTTAAAGGTAAATAATTCTTAGGGCTTTAGGCTTCAGTAGTCAATATAAAGGATGTTGGTCCTACATGAAGCTAGGAGCATCTCCCAGACAGCAAGGATCTTGTTGCCCAGGAGGAAACAGAGTGGAAATTCAGCCCTTGCCCCAATCCCTCAGCTTTCCATGGAAGCAGAATAGCCAATGGTGACAAAATGCAGCACATTTTAAACAAGTGCTAGTGATATAATGACACAATGATATAATAATATATATGAAGGCTGGACACAGTGGCTCACACCTATAATCCAAACACTTTGGGAGGCTGTGGTGGGTGGATCACCTCAGGTGAGGAGTTCCAGACCAGCCTGGCCAACGTGGTGAAACACCATCTCTACTAAAAATTTAAAAATTAGCCGGGCATGGTGGCATGCGCCTGTAACCCCAGCTACTCGGGAAGCTGAGGCAGGAGAATCGCTTGAACCCAGGAGGCGGAGGTCACAGTGAGCCGAGATCGCGCCAGTGTACTCCAGCCTGGGCGACAAGAGAGAAACTCTGCCTCAAAAAAAAAAAAAGTACATGTATATATGTATATATGACACATATGTCATTATATATAGTACATATGCATATCATACACACGTACATATATGTTATATATATAAGAATATATATAAAGTGGCTGGGTGCGGTAGCTCACGCCTGTAATCCCAGCACTTTGGGAGGCCGAGAGGGCGGATCACAAGGTCAGGAGATCGAGATCATCCTGGCTAACATGGTGAAACCCCATTTCTACCAAAAATACAAAAAATTAGCCAGGTGTGGTGGCGGGCGCCTGTAGTCCCAGCTACTCGGGAGGCTGAGGCAGGAGAATGGCGTGAACCTGGGAGGCAGAACTTGCAGTGAGCCCAGAGCGCACCACTGCACTCCAGCCTGGGCGACAGAGCGAGACTCCGTCTCAAAAAAAAAAAAAAAAAAAAGACTATATATAAAGTGTTCTTTTCCAGTAACACAAAAGTCAGGCTTATTATAAGAACTAGCTGATAGGTGGGTGGGTAGTTCCCATTTAAAAAAATGATTTGAGGTACTAAAAGAAAACTGTGGTTTTTAAAAAAGATGATCATTACAGACAATGGGGTAGATTGCAAAGCAGACTGAAGTGGATCTTCAGAGAACTGTTACCATGGATCCGTCATTATTTCAAGAAGACATCTCCCAGATAGGTAGGGCTCTCTTAAACCAAGCCTTCGCTCCTGGTCTTCCTTTTTATAAGACACGTTTCTTTTAATTTAATTTAATTTTTAGACAAGGTCTCACTCTGTCACACAAGCTGGAGTGCAGTGGGGTGATCCCGGCTCACTGCAGCCTCAACCTCCTGATTCAAGTGATCCTCCCACCTCAGTCTCCCAAGTAGCTGGGACTATAGGCACACATCACCACGTCTGGCTAATTTTTTTTTTTTTTTTTGAAGAGTCTAGCTCTGTCGCCAGGCTGGAGTGCAATGGTGCGATCTCAGCTCACTGCAACCTTCGCCTCCTGGGTTCAAGTGATTCTCCTGCCTTAGCCTCCTGAGTAGCTGGGATTACAGGCACGTGCCGCCACGCCCAGCTAATTTATATATTTTTAGCAGAGACGGGGTTTCACCATGTTGGCCAGGATGGTCTCTATCTCCTGACCTCGTGATCTGCCCACCTCGGCCTCCCAAAGTGCTTGGATTGCAGGTGTGAGACACCGTGCCCGGCCTCCTGGCTTATTTTTTAATTTTTTTGTAGAGACGAGTTCTCACTATATTGCCCAGGATATAAGCCACGTTTCTAAAGTGCACTCAGATGTGCCTGACTCTGAAGTCTAGCCGCCCACAGGAGGAAGGACAAGTCATGAATGTGGTCATTTGAAGGCCCCAAAGGGCTGTCTCCTTTAGTCCCCTTTCCTTACCCAGCAGACGGTACAGAGTAGCTCCAGGTATGTTTGGGTAGATGGTGCCTCTTAAGTCCTGGGTTTTCCGTGATAGTTGTTCCCTCAAATACCCTCCGCCATACTTAAACCTTGCATCAGCTCAGCTATCAGACATGGACTTGTGTTGTGGAAACAATGGTCTCTGTGGCCCAAACAGACATCAGGGCTTGCCACAGGTTAACTTCATTCTTGGCTATGATCAATGTGGAGAAATTGTCCTGGACGATTTAGGAATGTTTGGTTAAAAAAAAAAAAATGGCCAGTCCACGATAGACATTTTATCCAAAAGATATAACAATTATGCCTTTTTTTTCTGCTCCTCCTTCAAAAAGGGGGTCGAGTCAGTATCCCTTAGCCGTTATATTGTTTCCAGTTTGGCTTCATTGAAACTGAGAAAGTTCTTAAAGTTTGAACAGCGGTAATTAAATCTGAATTGGATGGGATATTTGTAATTTTGAATGCTTGAATTTTGAGAGGAAAAAACTGTGTAATGTTGTTGGCCAAATGGCCCCAGTCATTAAGATTCCTATGGCATTATTTAGTTAGTTGGCTTTCTATAACGCCACGAGGTTTGCTGTGGGCTGCCGTGGACGCCATTGGCCTCACAAGGAGAAGAAGCATTTTAGAGAAGAGCCTCTGAGAGAGAGAAGTAGCCCCTTAAGAGTCTGCTAATAACTGGCATTAGCATTTCTGGACTTCTCGGGATGCAGGAACTGAGATGAGTTGAGGAAAATGAACAGAAATGACTGTTTTTGTGAGGCCAATGGAAACCATGTTTGGATCCAGGAAAAAAAAAAATGAGACAGGAAAGGGAGGGTCACATTTTTGGAGGAAATCATGCGGTATTTTGGTAATCCTTTGTTGATGAAAAAAATTACCAGCACATTAATTATGTCCTAAGAATGGGACACTGCAGGTCTGCATCTTTGTTCTTTCCCAGGCTGGGACAGCAGCCCTGGCATTTAGCACTCTGGGGATTGGAAACCTGGGTTCCTGGACACATACCATGAGTACCTCTCTACAGTGTTGAAATCTAACCCAGCCAGGAGTTCAGGAGATAGGAAGCTTTTTTTCAAGACAAGTAATGACAACTGAATAGTTTAAAATCTTTATAAGACTGGTAGTATTCTGCCAGTGCAAAGTAATAAAACTAAATATGACAAGAAAGTCCTTTTCTTTTCTTTTCTTTCCTTTTCTTTCTCGCTCCCTTCCTTCCTCTCTTCCCTTCCTTCCCCCTCCCTTCTCTTTTCTCTTCTTTCTTTTAAAAACTTTTTTTATGTTATATACACTTGTAAATGTTTTTCACAAGAGTTCAAACGTTTACATTTAGACATGTACAGTATAAACCAACATTGACCCTTAGTCTTCTAGATTCTTTAGGTAGGATTGAGTACATCATTGCCACTCATAAGCAAAAAGAACAAAGCTGGAGGTATCATGCTATCTGACTTCAAACTACACTACAGGGCTACAGTAGCCAAAACAGCATGGTACTGGTACAAAAACAGATGCATAGACCAATGGAACAGAATAGAGAGCCCAGAAATAGGGCTGCATACCTACAACCATCTGATCTTTGGCAAAGCTGACAAAAACAAGCAAATAGGAAAGGACCCCCTATTCAATAAACAGTGCTGGGATAACTGACTAGCCATATGCAAAAGATTGAAACTGGATCCCTTCCTTACATCATATGCAAAAATCAACTCAAGATGGATGAAAGACTTAAATGCAAAACTCAAAACCATGAAAACCCTGGAAGACAACCTAGGCAGTAGCACTCTGGACAAAGGAACAGGCAAAGATTTCATGTGGAAGATGCCAAAAGCAATTGCAACAAAAGCAAAAATTGACAAATGAGATCTAATTAAACTAAAGAGCATCTGCACAGCAAAATAAACTGTCAACAGAGTACACAGACAACATACAGAATGGGAGAAAATGTTTGCAAACTGTGCATCTGACAAAGATCTAATATCCAGCATCTATAAGGAACTTAAACAAACAAATTTACAAGATAATTACCACTTCCTTTAGAAGAACATGATACATTAGATGTACATTGCCATTGTGGTAAAAATGGTCATGCATTTTTCTCCCCTTTTTATCTGTGTCCTTGGGTGGTGCCCTCTCACAGACTCTGGTCTGGCCATATGACTTTTTTTGGCTAATGGGATGATAGCTAAGGTGACAGAAACCCAAACTGGAAAAGTATGTGTGCACCAGGGCTTGCTATCTTGCTGTCCTTTGGAGCCCTGAGGCCACCATGTGAAGAAGCTTGGGGTCGCTTGTTGAGAGATGAGAAACCACTTCAGCTGACACGGAGCCTACTCCAGGCCACCAAAGGGAGGCCATTCTTGTTTATCCATCTTGGTCAAGCCAACTCAGACTCAGAGAATGGCCCAGCTTCCCCAAGAATTGTGAGAAATAATTGATTGTTTTAAGTTACTAAGTTTTGGAATGCTTTGTTATTATGGCAAAAGCTGCACAATAAGCCATAACCAAAGTTGCTATTTTTGTCCTTTAAGCTCGATTATTATATTATCATTATTATTTTTTGATACAGAGTCTTGCTCTGTCGCTCAGGCTGGAGTGCAGTGGCATGATCTCGGCTCACTGCAACCTCCACCTCCCAAGTTCAAGCGATTCTCCTGCCTCAGCCTCCTGAGTAGCTGGGACTGCAGGTGCGTGCCACCATGCCTGGCTAATTTTTGTATTTTTAGTAGAGACAGGGTTCTGCCATGTTGGCCAGTTGGGTCTTGACCTCAAGTGGTCCGCCTGTCTTGGCCTCCTAAAGTGCTGGGATTACAGGCATGAGCCTCCATGCCCAGCCTAAGCTAGATTATTAGGGACTTCTTTCCTTAAATATAAGGCATTGTTTGGATATGTGATAATTAGCTGTTATGTAACCGCAGTGCTCCCCTTCTGGGTAAGAGCATTGTTCCCTTTCCTTATCCAAACTAGAAAACCTAGAAAATGTGGATAAATTTCTGGACACATGTACCCTTCTGATGCTGAAGCAGGAAGAAATTGATTCCCTGAAAAGACCGATAATGAGCTCCAAAACTGAATCAGTAATAAAGAGCCCACCAACCAAAAAAAGCCAAGGACCTGATGAGTCTTCCTGAGTGGTGAGTCTGGTGATTTGCAAAGGTTGTTTCTAGCATGTTGATGGCCCTCTTTCACAGGAAGCAGTGTTTCTCATTCTAGCTATCCTGAGCAAATTGCTAAGGATGAGAACTCCACACCCACACAGGGCTTAGCAGGTGTGGTTTTCTGTCCCCTTCTTTTTTCCTACCCCACAGTCACGTTTTCTAATCTCTGAGCCTCCCTCCATCTACATAGAGGGTTTAACCCTCCTTCCATCTGCATTTCCCTCATTACTGCCATCATAATCACATTCCTTAATTGCTTGGTTCAAGGTAGCATCTCTCTTACCATGAGTGCAAGAAAGAAAAGATATTTGGATTGCTTTACCCTTTTAAGCAAACAGGAATTCTGTCACAGCATGCTTATCATGCTTATTCTTTTCTTTTCTTTCTTTCTTTTTTTTTTTTTTTGAGACAGGATTTACAAGACAATTACCGTTTCCTTTGGAGGTACGTAATATATTAGATGTATGCTGCTGTGGTGGTAAAAATGGTCACACATTTTTCTCCCCTTTTAATCCACATTCTTGGGTGGTGCCCTCTCACAGACACTCTGGTCTGGCTATAACTTTCTTTGGCCAATGGGTTGACAGCTAAGGTGACACAAGGCCTTTAGAGGTACTGGCTCTGTCACCCAGGCTGGACTGCAGTGGTGCCATCTCAGCTCACTGCAATCTCCACATCCCAGGCTCAAACGATTCTCCTGCCTCAGCCTCCCAAGTAGCTGGGACTACAGGCTCCCGGCACCATGCCAGGCTAATCTTTTAAACATTTTTTTGTAGAGATGGGGTCTCCCTATATTGCCCAGGTTGGTCTTGAACTCCTGGGCTCAAGCAATCCACCTGTCTCAGCCTCCCAAAGTGCTAGGATTATAGGTGTGAGCCACCACCCTGCCCACAGTCACTTTCTAAGGTTAGACCTAAATGACCCCTCTCCTTCATAAAGTCATCTCCAACCACCTCGGCTCGTGGAGCTGGCTCTGCTCTTCTGAATTCTTACAGCCTTAGAGTCTCAGTTACTCAGTGGTTATTGATCACATTCCACGTGCATGCTCAGTTATCATACTGTCTTCAGACTTGATTATGTGCTATTTGTGGAAGGGATTATATGTCTTTGTGCATCCAAAGTGCCTAGCAGAGGGCATTGTTTAAGGTTGGTGCTCAGTAGACATTTGGCACTTCACTGGTGTCCAACCTTTGCTAGCAGCATTTCTCAAATTGTGGTTTGTGTATTCCTGCATCAGCATGATGAGAGGTGCTTGTTAAACACTGTCTCACCACCTCTCTGCCCCTTCTAAGACCTACCGAGTTTGCCTTTCTGCTAGGAAGGCCCAGGAATCTGTATGGTAAACAAGCTGCCCAGGTCATTTTTAGGTTCATAAAAATGTGAGAATCCTTTTCTGCAGTGGGAAAATTTAATCCAGGTGGCCTGGTGGACCCCTTACTTCTTTATGCAAAACCTAGGGATCCTAGACTTACTGAACCTTCTAGAACTCAGAATTGTGACTTTCAACTGAGAAGGAGAGGGGTGTGCCTCTAAGAAACAGCGTTTGAAAGGTATCATTTGAGATAATAATATGATTTATACTTGGGAACAGCCCATTGTTATAATAATACAAGCTACAGGCGAGTGGAGAATGACCAAATCTCAGTTGGTGTGATGCATAAAGAATGCTGAATGATTAGCTTAATGACTATAGAGCAGGGGTCCCAAGCCCCTGGGGCACAGACCAGTATCGGTTCATGGCCTGTTAGGAACCAAGCCACACAGCAGGAGGTGAGCAGCAGGTCAGTGAGCAAAGGTTCATCTGTATTTACAGCTGCTCCCCATTGCTTTCATTACTGCCTGAGCTCTGCCTCCTGCCAGACTGCAGTGGTATTAGATTGTTATAGGAGCACAAACCCTATTGTGAACTGCACATGTGAGGGATCTGGGTTGCTCACTCTTCATGAGAATCTAATGCCCGATGATCTGTCACTGTCTCCCATAACCGCCAGATGGGACTGTTTGGCTGCAGGAATACAAGCTCATAGCTCCCACTGATTCTACATGATGGTGAGTTGTAGAATTATTTCATTATATATTCCAGTGTAATAATTACAGAAATAAAGCACACAGTAAATGTAATGCACCACACCCGGCTAATTTTTGTATTTTTTTGTAGAGACGGGGTTTCACCACGTTGCCCAGGCTGGTCTCGAACTCCTGGGCTCAAGCAATCTGCCCACCGTGGCCTCCCAAAGTGCTGGGATTACAGGCTTAACCACTCTTAACCCTGGAATGTCATATTTTCCACAAATAAAAATATTTATTTTCAGGTGAATCTAAATGAGAAACAAAAGGGAAATTCTTCTAAACTCAAGGATAATGATGAAAGAGTTGTCTCTAAAAAATGGTGGTCATCTGTGAATTCAGAATTACAACTACATCCTCAGAAAAGAGTCAGGCTACCCATGTTGCCGGTCTTATATGGCATGATTCATGCAGGGAGCTCAGATTCCAGGAACATGTGGTCTTCAGGTGTTTTCCATAGCTTTTCCCTCAGGATTTGATAGTGATTGGTAGGCAGCATTTTTCCTGTACTGATGTCTTTGACACATAGATGGCCATCTTTCATTCAGTCGGGACAACACGTATATTTTTTCTAGTTTAACTCTGCCTGGCTTGATTGCCTAAGTCCATCTATTCACAATAAATATACAATTGTCCCATGAGACAGTTTAATCCAATAAGCACGTACTGAGCCAGGTGCAGGGATTCAGAGACCTGGGGGATAGGGTATTCTAAAGACCTAACAATGAGTCCTGTCTCCGAGGTTCTGACTGTCTAATCAGGTAGACAAAATATAAAGGCACTAGGAAAGGGACTTAAAAACAAAACCAGGCTGCAGATTAGGGGCTGCAAGCTGGGGCTCACAGGCCAAATCCAGCCCGTGACTTGTTTTTGTAAATAAAGTTTTATTGGAACTCAGCCATGTCCATTCATTGATGTATTCTCTATGATGCTTCTGTGCTATAAAAGCACAGTTGAGAGTAGTTGCAACAGAGACAGTATGGCCTGCAAAAACGAAAATATTTGCTCTCTGGACCTTTATAGAAAAAGTCTGCTGACTCTTGGAAGTGGATGGTCAAATACTAAAGCAAGTGAAAGGACAATAGTAAGTGGACGAACAGTTCAGAAGAGTGAACGTTTCCTGCAATGTTTGTGGGTGTGTGTGAGGGGGTAGCTTTTTAGAGGAAGTGAGGAATTAGAGAAAAGTAGAACTTGGACAAGGAGATGAGAGAGACGGAAAATCCAAGGGTATTTGGTAACTTTCCATATCAATATTTTACATAAATAAATAAATAAAAATACTATTGTTAATTTTAAGGTAGATTATTTAACTGAAGCTGTATGTTTAATAATAACGTTATATTTCCAAACACTTTCACTCTCTTGCTTGCTTGCCATAGTCTTGTGAGGTAGGCAGGGTAGTAAATTACCCCAGTTTGACAGATGACCATCAGAGAGGTTGGTTAAAAGCCTTGCTGTAGGTTGAAAGCCTTGCAGAGCTGCTGAGCCGATCCTGCAACTGCCGCAAGGTCCTGATTTTTATAGGGAGCCCACAAGAGAACTTGGCAATTTGTGACTATGTGCAGCAGATAAAACAATAAGAAATTTGAAACTAAATCCTTTTATTAATTTTTATACCAATTTTTCCGTTTCCTGAATCTCTCTGTCCTTCAATAATGCTAGGCTGTGAGAAGCTGAGTCATGCATGGGTTGACTGTGGGTCTAGATATAAGGCTATGTTTAAATCCTGCAAAGCAAAGAGAAGCCCAAAGACATGGATGTGCTTGTCACTCATCCTCTTGAAAGCTTGAGCATCTCAGATCTTTCAAGGACCAGCTCATCTCCCAAAAACAATGTGGCTGATGCCCTTAGAAAATGTGGGGCCGGGCATGGTGGCTCACACTTGTAATCCCAGCACTTTGGGAGGCCAAGGTGGGTGGATCACTTGAGGCCAGGAGTTTAAGACCAGCCTGACCAACATGGGGATATCCTGTCTCCACTAAAAGTACAAAAACTAGCCAGGCGTGGTGGCGCATGCCTGTAATCTCACCTACTCAGGAGGCTGAGGCAGGAGCATGGCTTGAACCGGGGAGGCAGAGGCTGCAGTGACCTGAGATCGCACCACTGCATTCCAGCCTGGATGACAAAGTGAGACTCTGTTTCAAAAAAAAAAAAAAAGACAAGACAATTTGGAATCCACACCATCTATTTGGCTATTGCCAACACTTCCTGAAGGCTTTGCCATGGACCAAGCATTCTCATTAACGCTTTATGTGTTTAATCCTCACAGTGACTTCAAGAAGTAGGTACTATTATGTACCTATTACACAGATGAGGTAAATGAGTTGCAGGGAGTTCACGCGCTTGAGGTTAGACAGCTAATGAATGTCTGAGTCAAAATTCGAATCCAGGTCAGAGCTTGCATCCTTACTGCATTCTTCCATACTGCCACTCATTGACAAGCGTGAGGATGTATAATTTTGAATCATGCTCAAGAAGTTTGGAACCAAAAGATGCTATGCATAAACTGCACAGGAAACGGCCATGCTCTTTGACATGGCGAGGTCAGATTTAGAAAGCTGTGAACACGAACCTCAAAAAATCCTACCAGGTTCTCAGTCTTACAGATTTCTCAGAGGGAACACAGGGAGGGCAGGACGAATGCAAGGTCCAAGCTGGAATTACCCCATCCCGGATGCAAAACACGCCAGCAGCTGGGAGGAAAAATTGGACTAAGTTAGTATATTTGGGGACAAAGGTGGAAGAGGCTCAAGTGCAGAAAATATTTCAACAGGACTCCAAGTCTTGTACGATTGTGCTCAAGCCTCTGGATTCTTAACATACCACAATTTGCCCCACTTCAATCAGCTGCAGGGAACCCCATCCACACTCTGCCTGGGCCCTGCCTGTGGCAATGTGTCTTTGCTGTGGCTTCATTCTGGAGTTGTTGCGGAGGAATCAGATATTGGCAAAATAAAATGGCAAACTCGGTCTATGGAAAATGTAACCAGACACAGTTAGAAAGTGGACCGAGCCCACCGTTCTCAGCATGGCCTGATTCAATCCCATTAACTTCAAGTCAGTGGACTAGACTCAGAAAATGGCAAACCGCTGGAGTCTTTTCTCCCTACCCCTCCTGACCAAAGCAGGAGCCCAGCTGTGGGGTAGAGGTATGTGTTCCATTACCTCTCTTGGGCTAGTCTTACAAGCTGGCCCCTCTAAAGAATAAGTTTGGGGAATAAAAAGAACTACCTGGGATATCAAAGAAAAAGAAGCCCTGGGTAAGTGAACCAGGCAGTTCCCAACAATGACATGGATAGTAGAGTTGAAGGTAGTAATTATATTTTGTACCAAATGGGGGGATAATATAGAAGAGTGCAGGACAATTCAGAATGCCTGGAATACATTAAGACTGTGGGCCTAATAACAGGTTTATGTAATTCAATGAGCAGAAATATGAACTATAAAACCAGGAGGATAAACTGAGAAACAAGAATATTCCTGGAGGGCTTGGGATGGGCTTTTAAAAGATGTGGCAGATATTCTCCCCAAATTAGGGGGCATATAGAGAGTCGCATTGGGCCTAAGTAAATTATTCACTCCTGTTTAGCAGATTTTTAAGGCTTTATCTCAACGCTGGGCTCAGCTTGAGCCACCTATTATAAGATACAAATAGATATGTGAAAATGGTCAGAAACCCATGCCAGAAATCGGTGTGACATGGAGATTTATGGGGCTTCGTATGCCAGTGTTATGAACTGCCTGGTCTGTGGCCCTCTAAGAGGAAGAGATTCCAAGTCGGGTTTGGACAAACAGAGACAAATCAAGAAGGAAGCTGGGAATAGTTGCAATGAGATTTTTTAGAATGATGGCTCAAGTATAAAGAACTTGAACCTGGCAGGCATTTGGATAACATTTCTGGATGCTTTAAGGAAGTTATGGCTAGACGAAGCCACCAAGAGAGCAGTCAACCCAGCTCAACCAATGGAAAGAGAGGAGGAAGAACCGGATTGGGCAAGAGCGTGGAGCAGCATTCACTGGGAGAGAGGCAGGGAGGGGCCTGCTGCATGGTCACCCTTGTCAGGTTAATTTCCTGTGTGCTGCCTCTGATTTGGGGGAAACTGAAGGAGGATGTTTTCCCCTTCAAACATTTGAAAAGCTATTTTCAGCTGTTTTTAGGAAGGCAGGAACAAGAGTATTCCTCTCTCAAACCGCAAGAAACCTTCATGAATATGGCCGGGAATTGAAAGTAAATTTGTTATTATGTTGCTTAAGTGATTTGAGCCTTTTCAGAGTCACCTGAGGACCCTCCAGACAGGGAAAATCTTGATGAGATAAAAGTGCCATCTGAACAAAGTGCATCAGAATGTTGCATTCCTTAATGTCATTGACAACACAACACAACACAACACTAGACACAGCATCCTCCTCATGATTTACCTGAATGAGATCAGTTTGATAAATTAGCTTCAAACTAGAGCCACAGCCCCTTGCCCATCGGAAGAGTTTCTAATAGCTGTTCTGTTCTCTGCCCTGCAAAGATGATAATCCGAGGTTCCTCGGCTGATGGATGGTTAATGTTTTGTTGTCGTACTTATTGCAAAATTGGGGAAAAGAAAAACTGGCTTTGTAACTGTATTGGCCTTGAGATTTACCTGATAAACAACACTGAGTAATAGGATTGGAAATTCTCTTAAAATTTTTTGCACATTATTTGGTTACAGTTTCCATATGGCAAGAAGGCAAGGGGAGAAACTCTTCCATTCTGGACCAGCCCCCCTCCCTCCCAGCCACACATTTAATCCATGCGCTTATGTCAAACTTAATTACAGGACTTTTGGCATAAAATAACAGTCCACATCCTCAGAGAGAAGAACTTAAGCAGTTAATATGTGCGATTGAGTGAAATTGCTTTGCTGAACGTTTATGAGTAACCCAAGACTAGTGAAATGTGCTGATATTTTAACCGTTTCAGTGCTGAACTTGTGCCAAGATGCTGTGAAATAGAAAAAAATAATAATAATTTCTTCCGATATGCTGTGTATCATATTTCTTGAAACTGAGAACACTGGGTAAGACAATTTTATGGCTCTTTCACAAATAGCTTTGTGGAGAAAAAAACAATAAAGCTAGAACAATTATGGAACTTGTCACCAGCTCAGGGAACTGCAGAGATTCAAGAGAAGAACAGCAACATCAAACCAACATCCTTTTCTGCAGAAAATTCTCTTGAATATTAGAGGTCCCTACCAGGGGCAATAATTTTTGCTTTCGGGTTTTTTCCTACCCCCTTGAACCTTTTCAGACACTTCCCTTTCCCATTCATCCCCAGTCTAATGTGAATGGTTTTAAAATATAGAGATTTCCAACCCTAAAACGACTCGATGCTTCCCACTGTCATCTTTGTTGAAATAAATTCCTACCTCTGTTTAAATTTTCTTTTGTCTAAATTGTTCACAGTAAGACCTGCTCCTTTTAGACTAGAAGAACCTCTTAGAATATAAAACCATCTGCTTATTTTCCTTCCTTTTCTAATGCTCTTCCTTATACTAGTGAGATGTAGAGCTACTTCTGGATTCATAGTTCTTTTCATTACTTTTGTTTCAAAAGACTTCTCTATTATTACCTGCCTCATAAATGCCAGCCTTTTAACATTATAGTTTCTTTTGTTTTCTTTCTTTCTTTCTTTCGAGACAAAGTCTCACTCTGTCATCCACGCTGGAGTGCAGTGGTGTGATCATAGTTCACTGCAGACTTGAACTCCTGGACTCAAGAGATTCTCCTGCCTCAGCATCCAGAGTAGCTAGGACTACAGGAGTGCCTGGCTAAGTTAAAACTTGTTTTGTTGTAGAAATGCGGACTTGCTGTGTTGCCCAGGCTGGTTTTGAACTCCTGGCCTCAAGCAACTCTCCTACCCCAGCCTCCCATAGTGCTGGGATTGCAGGTGTGAGCCACTGTACCTGGTCCAGCATTACTGTTTTGGAAGCTTCTCTGCACCTAAATGTTCTACTGAGCCCAAATTCTCATCTCTCCATTCTCTCCAAACCCACACTGTCCCTCCCCGCAATTCCCCCATTCTGCCCCCAGACTGTTGGGAATGTATTCAGCACTTGTTCCAAGGGCAACAGATTACAAATGTATCATCTCCATCCACAAAACATTCTGTGCACCATCTCAGGATCTCCAGCTGCCCTCTGGGTTTCAGCAATACTGACCGTCCACTCCGCTTTACACCTCTGCTCCCTTTCAAGTCACCTCCTTATCCACGTCTATGACCCTTGAGAGCATGGCACCCTTTCATTTTGCCATCTTCCCTTGCTATTTCAAAATGCTTCTGAAAATGCATTTTCTCCCTTATCTGTGCCTCCAAACTTCATTCAGCTTATATTTCAGAATTATTTTTAGAACCATTGTTTGGTTCAGCACATTAGAATCCTGTCTTTGAGAAAGGTGCAATGAGGTTAGGGTGTTGAAATTGGAGGATATTTGTGAGGGTACCTGGCACATGCCTGGTCCATAGAAGACACCTATTAAAGTTCACTTATTTGTTCATTGATATCTTCATTTATTCAATGCATATTGAGCATCTAATACATAAAACGATTACATGGTAACAATGCTTTGAGTCATGCTAGGTGGCGGGGATTCAGATATGAGAGATTTGCTGAAATAGACGAAGCGCGCGCTCTGAACTTTTCCTACACTTCAAGCAGAGCTAACCAACAAGCTAGAATGGTGGTATTATGAATCTCTTGTATTATTTTTAATGCAGGTTGTAAATATGTAGGCCTGAAAGTCATACCTCACGTTATGACCTCACGGTATGACTTTCGCTTCTGGGCAGTATCTGGGCAACATGGTGAAACCCCGTCTCTACTAAAATCCAAAAAATTAGCTGGGTGTGGTGGCGTGTGCCTGTAATCCCAGCTACTCAGGAGGCTGAGTTAGGAGAATCACTTGAACCTGGGAGGCAGAGGTTGCAGTGAGGCAGAGGTTGCAGTGAGCCAAGATCGTGCCACTGCACTCTAGCCTGGGCGACAGAGTGAGATGATGTCTCAAAAAAGAAAAAAAAAAGTAACTAGTGAAGGAAATCTTCTTTTGAAGTATCAAGGTTATGCCCAGTATGGTGGAGACGCATGGATTCTTGATATTAATGGATGACAGACATTCTTTGCCTACCTCTAGTCATCCTTCGGGTCTTAGATCAAAGCTGCTTTTTCATGAGGGGGGCTTTCTCTGACCCACCCAATTGTAAATTAGGTACCCCTGTTGTAGGTTCTCTCCTACTCTGCACTTTTCCTTTGCTGCATTTATTTCAATTGGTAGTTGCATATTTATTGTATGATTATCCATTGAATGTCTGTCTCCCTTAGGACACTGGAAGCTCCATGGAGGCAGGGGCTATATCCATTCTGTTCATTACACAATACCCAATCTCCAGCACAGCGCCTGGCACATGGTAGGCACTAACACTTGTGGGATGATTATTAATGTCCTGATGTTAACTGCAAAAGTGCAGACAGTCCATAAATTGTTCGTTTACTTTGGAATCAGCTGTGTAACTTTTTGAAGCATCTTCCTGTCACTAGTTTTTTTTTTTTTTTTTTTTTTTGAGACATAGTTCCACTTTGTCACCCAGGTTGGAGTGCAGTGGCACGATCTCGGCTCACTGCAACCTCCACCTCCTGGGTTCAAACGATTTTCATGCCTCAGCCTCCTGAGTAGCTGGGACTACAGTTACATGTCACCAGACCCAGCTAATTTGTTTATTTTGGTAGAGACAGGGTTTCAACATGTTGGCTAGGCTGGTCTCAAACTCTTGAACTCAGGTGATCCGCCTGCCTCAGCCTCTCAAAGTGCTGGGATTACAGGAGTGAGCCACCGTGCCCAGCCCTCACTAGTTACTTTGATGCAGGTTATTGGTGAAATCTTTTGGGTGTTCACTGGCCAGCTAGGAAGAAGCGGACAGAAACAGTTGCTTGCTTTTTGCCCCCAGGACAGCTTTGCTGATGGGGCTGGCAGAAGATATGCTGAGCTAGGAAAGGTCAAATCATCAGAGAGTCTGGGAGGTGGGAAAAGCTGGACAAAGGAAAAGAATGACCTCGGGATCTTCCTGTCTGTACTTCCTGTCTCCCCAGGAAGTGTCAGTCAGAGATTTTCAGGAAAGGGTGTTGTCATGGAAACCTGAATTGGCTCTTCCCCTCCAGGCTGTATGGGGACAAGTGCCCTCATGTGCCCCAGCTGTCCCCAGGCTTGGTGGAAGAGGGCAGTCAGTTTGAGTTTTCCGACGCACCGTGGAAAATCCAGAGCCAACAATGTCTGGGACTACAGAACTGGTGACAGCATGCGGCAAGGATTCAAGTCCAGAATGCAGTGGAACCTGTTATGAACTAATTAAAATTTAATCTGCTAAAGCCATTTTCTCCATCATTTAGGAACCCTCTCTTGAACTTCAGCAAGTTCCAAAGAGCCTCTCAAATAGAGGATGCCATATTTTTGCACTTTTTTTCTCTGTGTATTAGATTTCATCCCCCCAAAAAAGCCCTTTTAAAAAAGGGACTCTAGATAGAGTAGCCATATAACTTATCATCCAAACTGGGACGTTTTTGAGAGTGAAAAGAAGTGCTATTAATAATTACTCTGGGATAACAGATATAAACTGTGCTGTTCCAGGGAAGTGCAGAGGTATCTTCAAGGAAACTGTAGGGTCAGGCACCGATCAAATGCATCCACTGGGCTGAAAGCCTTAGGCAGAAGGAGCTCTGTCTGTGTGACTCTTGTGCCTTGGATAGTGCTTGGTCTACAGTGAATGCTCAGACTTATTCAGTGAATGTGTAAATCCACAGTTGTCCTGGGTGTGCCTTCTGAACAGAAAATAGGGGGGCAGAATGAACCCAGACATTCCTTGCAATTTCACAGCCGCAAAGGGGAATCTGTGTTCCTGCAGCGCAGGCAGGTACACGATGCATAAGCGTCTGTGTATTCTGTGTTTACTGATTCCTAACTGTTAGCAGTTAATTGCCATCTGTTGACACACCCTGAGGGGGAATGTTAAGCAGTTCTCGACATCTGCATATATATTCTCTGCCTACGTATTTTACTAACTCTTGTTTATGGGACCCATTTCCTCAAATCAATGCTACTGTGTCCCTAATTTCGTAACATACACGTACCCGGTGTCAACCTTTGGGGTTGAATGGGCAAAAATGCCCTCCTCAACTGTTCCCAACACAAAGAAATACTAAATGCTTGAGATGATGGTTACCCTAAATACCCTAATTTGATCATTACACATTATATCAAACTATCACACCTACGCCATCAATATGCACAATGATTATGTATCAATAAAAAAATGGGAAAAAATTCCCTTCTGGGTCCGCCGGAGATGCTGACTGCAGACCGGGTCCTGCCCAGACTCGCGAGCCACTCCGTTTCCCACCCCTCCTCCACCCGCCTGCCGGGTCCTTCAGGAAGAGTGAAATGGTCCATTGACCCCTGAGGAGGAAAAGGGCATGTTCGGCCTTTTTAGAGGTTATGGACCCTGTGAGTGACCACCGAGCCCAAGCCTCCTACAGCAAGTCCGGCAGCCCCGGAGTGCAGGGGCGAGGCCCGGCCTTGTCTCTGCCATCCACGTTGTAACCTGGCCCTGAAACTGACCAGCTCCGATGCCCTCCTTTCTCCTGCCCGCCAGGCGCTTCGTGTTCTTCCCATGTCTTGGGAGAGATCCGTCTCCTTTGACAGACTCAAGATTCCAGGCCGAACTTTCCCATGCCACCGTCCCTCAAAATAGCCCCAGCCGAGCTGTATTTATAGCCGTGTGAGACTCTAATGGGCCAATTTGTTTGAATTTCCACTGCTTTTGTGTTGAACTTACCCCTCTCCTGTGGGCAGTCTCTTCAGGCCTTTATTGATGGGGTGTGTGAGGATGGCGTAGGCCGTGTTCAAGATGGTAGCTCTATAGAGCGTGGGGGCTGTTTTGCATATTTACTGTTCTTTAAAGCTGGTTTTTTGAGAGAGAGAAAGAGACAGAGAAAGAGGTTTCTGTAAGTAGCCCGGACAATGAGAACAAGACCGGCTGTATGCCAAGCACGGGATCCCGGCCAAAACACATATCATTAGCTTGGACCAGCTATAAGCAAGGAAATGAGAAACATATGCTAGGAGCAAGGTTAGGAGTGAAGGACCATGGGTCATTGACAGTCGCCCTAAAACTTTTCCCTTGTTCTTCAGCTGTGGCCTGGCGGTGTCAAATGTCATTTCGACTGCCTTGATTTCTCATGGTGGGGCTGCCTGTGTTTTTTTTTTTTTCTTCTTTCTTTCTCCCCCTGCTGTTTCCTGATGGGACTTTTTTTTTTTTTTTGGGTGGGGGGAGGGGAAAAGAGAACAGGCAGGGAA
Source organism: Nomascus leucogenys (assembly GCF_006542625.1). Taxonomy (NCBI): domain Eukaryota; kingdom Metazoa; phylum Chordata; class Mammalia; order Primates; family Hylobatidae; genus Nomascus; species Nomascus leucogenys. The sequence continues at coordinate 49,074,396 of NC_044382.1, forward strand.
GGGCTTGTGTGATAGTTTTTCTCAGTTCTGGGAAAATAACCTTGTTTCCCGTGATGCACTCTTCAATTCCTCACTTTCTCTGAAGCAACGATGTCTCTGGGTTTGGGATCCGTACTGGTTTGAGAGGGTAAGACTGAGAGGAGGCTTTTAAAGCAGTTCTTGCTGTTTCTTTCTTAAATATAATTAGATGCGCCTCATTACCTCACACTGAAGGACTTTTGTACTTTTTCGAGCTGTGTTTTCTGAGATCTTCCGTGGGCGACGGCTTGTCGTTTCCACTTGCAGTTAATTGCATTAGCAGGTATTTCCCCCCCGCCCCTCCCGCCCCGCATATTTGTCCTCTCTTCTTGCTCTCCCCAAGATATCTGGAGTTGATTTTGCGAGTCCGAAGGCCACACCCAGGGAGTCTGCTTGTGCCTGAACGTGATGAAGGATCTGGATTCCTTTGGCCCTTCCCAGTTCCCCTTTTCTCCACCTCATTCGTTTTCCTTAAAGTCTTCCCCGGACAGTTTACTAACAACGCTCTGCTCTCTTGCACTCCAAGGTCAGGACCCCTGTTCCCTATAAAACCCAGACGAAGAACTGTATCCACGCAACTCAGAGGCGGTCCCTGGAGAGCATCCCGTGTGGCTACTGTTCTGAAACGACCACAAGCGCCCAGGAAACTCACCAGGCTCCGACACCCAGGTTTGGCCAAAGTCACAAGAGAGCCACGGATATACCCAGCCGTTCCCAAGAAGGGAACGCTGTAGAAGTGGGGGCGCAGGGCAGTTACAAGCCGGTATGGCAGAAAGGGGAAGGAATAAAATGCTCTCCCATAAACCCCTTCGGACCTTCATTCCTTTAAGATTTAGGGAATGGTGTTGGGGTGGAACCATGTAAAATAATTAAAACATTCGGTCCCTGTTTATCTTTTGCTTCCTTCTCTGGGCCTTGTTCTGAAAATAAACTTTGCAGTTAGTTTCCGGGCTCCCAAAATTCCCAAGTGTGTGAGTGTCCTCAAGGCTTTGGGCAGAGTTAATGATCGGCTTGAGGTTCGCTGGATGTGTTTCCCCCAGGCGAGCCACCTTTTTTCCCCTAACTTCAGTTTCTGGGTAGCAGATCTCTCTTCTCTGCATGGAGAGCTTCCTGGTCACAGGAGGAAACCTCACTTGCTGATGCCTTCTAAGGCCTCAGTGGATCAGGAGTGGGTGGTGCGTGTGTTCACACAACAACAACAACAACAACCGGAGGAATAAGGGCTGCCAAACCGCAATATGCAGGCAATGGGCATTTAAGTTTTATATTGACAGAGAGGCAGGATCCTGGTCAGATGCCTGAAACTCTTCCAGTTTCAAGGAATCTGTTCCGCGACCCTCTCTATTCCCTCTCTTTAATGGTAGAAGGGGGCTGGTATTAGGTTTGAGTTCATGTGTTTTCTTTTTGCATCCTCACTGCTTGGGCTGCTCTCAAATCTCCACACAGCCAAAACCTGCCTCCAACCCACCATTTCCTGTTATCTCCTCCACTGTAACCCTCCTGGTCCAGTCACATCTCCTCTTGCTGGAAACCTGTAATGCCTTCTAAATGGTCCCCGCACTTCTGCCCCACTGCAGTCTGCTCTTCAATGAACGGCCCAGAGGGATCCTTTAAAACCCAAATCAGGGCCGAGCACAGTGGCTTATGCCTATAATCCTAGCATTTTGGGAGGCCAAGGTGGGTGGATCACTTGAGGTCAGGAGTTCAAGACCAGCCTGGGCAACATGGCAAAACCCCGTCTCTACTAAAAATACACACACACACACAAAAAATTAGCCAGGCATGGTGGCACATGCCTGTAATCCCAGCTACTCTGGAGGCAGGAGAATCACTTGAACCTGGGAGGTGGAGGCTGCAGTGAACCGAGATAGCGTCACTGCACTCCAGCCTGGGTGACAGAGCAAGACTCCCTCTCAAAACCAACCAACCAACCAAATACCCAAATCAGATTAAGCCCATTTCCCTGCTGAAAACCCCACTTGGCCTGGCGTGGTGGCTTACACCTCTAATTCCAGCACTTTGGAAGGCTGAGGCGGGCGGATTACTTGAGGCCAGGAGTTCGAGACCAGCCTGGCCAACATGGTGAAACCCCGTCTCTACTAAAAGTACAAAAATTAGCTGGGCATGGTGGCTCATGCCTGTAATCCCAGCTACTCGGGAGGCTGAGGCAGGAGAATCACTTGAACCCAGGAGGCGGAGGCTGCAGTGAGGTGAGATTGCACCACTGCACTCTAGCCTAGGCAACAGAGTGAGACTATGTCTCCAAAAAAACAAAAAACAAAAAACAAAACAAAACAAAAAAACCCACTGGTGGCCCCTGCCTGCTTCTCCAACTTGGTCTTGAGCCATCTCCCCTTCACCCTTTATGTTCCAGCACACTAGCCCATTTTCATCACCAGTAGAGTGGGGATGTAACAACGCCCGCTGGGAGGAGTAAATGCATTAACACACACAAAGCATCTAGACCAGGGTCTGGCCATGATAGGTGCTCGATAAAGGGAAGTGCCATTAACAGTTTACTTCTTTGAATTTGCCAAGGACTTTTCCCGCTTCAAGGCCTCACAAAAGCCTCTGTCACTTATCATTTCCCCTTTATATGGCTGGCTCTTTTTTATCCTTTTCGTTCAAGTTTACACGTTAACTCTTTAGAGATCTTCTCTAACCAGTCTATTCAAATACATTCCCAACCCTTGAACCCCCTTTCCCATTATTTTCTCCTACAACACCCTGTCTGTTTCCTTCAAAGCACTTTTTCCAACTTGGGATGACAAATGATTTGTTTACTTGGGGGGGCAGGGCTATGTCTAATGGTCTTATCTAGCACAAGGAATATTTGTCGAATGAATGCATAAATTAATGAATATAACTCCTTACCTTTCTTCTTCTAATACCAGAGCCATCCCCAAACCACCTCGTTGGCTATGCCAGTACTTCTCTCCAAATCCTGTATTTTACTTATTCTCTCATCCTTTGGCATTATTGACTCTGGTCTCTTGGCAATGGAAAAACCTCTAAACCATCTAGCACCGTTCCATCACTCTAGGAGGCTCACACTTTCATTTATATGTAAATGATAAATAATAGAATATATAATGCCCAGAATAAGTTCAATGACTAATGACTCCTCATCTGCCAAGTCAGAAGGGTTTGGGGATGAATTAACTCATCAACTACCATTAAGAGATCAATGTCGATGCAATTACTCCATAAATATCCAAGATCAGGTATCTTACAGTGCTACCTGAAAGTCTCAAGTGATGATAGGAAGTCAAGTGCAGGTGAAAGCACAGTTCCCATTTTTGTTTCTTATCACCTCCCTTTATGTGAGTACGCTGTATTATATTGAAGCTGTGTAACGTGAGCTAAGGAGGAGTAACCTGACCTGTCCTCATGCATCTCTCTTTTTTGCCCTCTTAGTCAAGAACACCAAGATGGAAAATGCCCTTGGCTGAATTTTTTATTATTTATTGATTGATAATCTTCTTCTCCTTTTTTTTTTTTTTCCTTAAGCCTCCATGCACCTTGCTAATTACTTCTCTGGAAATCATTTCCCTTTACCATTCTCCAGAATGCTGCCACCTTTGGGTAGGAACGTGGCAGTGTGATAAAATGTAGGTTAGACAAGAGCTAAGAGTGGAGAAAAGTCTTCTTCTTGATGTGCTGGTCCAGCCCTATCCTGCCATCTAATATGCTGGGAATGCAATGATGTAATAATGAGAACAAGCACAAGGCTTGCATCAGAGCAATATTTTTCATCCACAGAATAAGCATAAAGGAAAGTGCTTTCATCATTTCATCTTCGGCCCCACCTAGATTTGCAGCATCAGCATGACTAAGTCATGGAAGCAAGTTGATTTCATCAGCACATTGGAGGCACTTTGTCCAATTAATGTGACTTGAAGGTGACATTTGTATACCCCTCAGACCAAAATCTCAATGACGTGAGTTATTAGAAAAAGCCCAAACAACAATTAATTCCTAAAATTAATATCTGCACTCCAGCCTGGGCAACAGAGCAAGACTCCGTCTCAAAACCAACCAACCAACCAGCCAACCAACCAACCAACCAAATACCCAAGTCAATTCAAATTGAGTGAGATAATGGTTGGAGGGAAAATAAAAATATCTTCCATTCTATGCAAAAGAGTCTCCAGTGCTTTGTAGATGTTTGAATGGGTAGCAGATAAGTGGGGTTTTTGGAAATGAACTTTCTAGAATTTTATAGGGAAAACTTGGGAAACAAAAGAGAATACTAATGTTAAAGGGGAAGGAGAAAATGTTTCTTTAATGTGACATATATCATCATAATGGCACCTTACATTTAGAGATTACTTTTCTTTGAAAGCATATGAAACATTATGTGCATAGCATTGTCAGCCTCAAGAATATAGGTATCCCTACTTTAAAGATGGGAAGAACGGATTCACAGATGTGATCTTTCCCAAAATACACAGAACACTGGCATATAGCCAATATTACCATTCAGGAGTTTCTGTGTTTCCACAGATCTCCTGACTAGACCAAATGCATTTTTTTGGGGTAGTGGACTTGAATAGAAGAGGCAGCCAATTCCTATTTAACTGAACAAATAAAGTAAATGTTGATTGCGTTTCTACTACACATAAAGAGTAGGAAAGGGACAGGCCTTGTTCTTGTTCTCAAGGAATTTATAGCTTAATGGAGGAGACAGACATATGAGCTCACTTTAATGCAAAGCACTATTAAATAAAGCATTGAGCAAGGGACACTGGCAATTAGTTGTGGAGGCGCGGTAGGGAAAGAGCTGCTGTGAACAGGGGCTGCTATGACAGTCAGCCTCACATGAGAAACAGAAAGACCCATCAGTCAGGGCAGGCTACCTCCCTGCAGGCATCAGGGAATCCTTCTAGCTTCCTTATTCTGAGCTGAAATATACCCAACTGTAGCTTCCACCAGGTGCTTCTAGCTTTGTCCTCTGAAGCAATGTAAATTAGTTTAATCCCTCTCCCACATACCATCCTTCAAAATTCTAAATGTGGATGACTTTTGTTTTTTTTTTTTTTGAGACACGGTCTCACTCTGGAGTACAGTGGTGTGATCCTGGTTCACTGCAACCTCTGCCTCCTCAGTTCCACCAATTTTCCTGCCTCAGCCTCCTGAATAGCTAGGATTACAGGCACCCGCCACCACACCCAGCTATTTTCTTGAATTTTTAGTAGAGATGGGGTTTGACCATGTTGACCAGGCTAGTCTCGAACTCCTGAACTCAAGTGATCCGCCTGCCTCGTCCTCCCAAAGTGCTGGGATCGCAGGTGTGAGCCACCACGCCTGACCACAGATGACATTTCTTTCCTTCTCCCCAGTGCCCCTACCCCAAAGACTCCTTCACCATTTTCCTCTTTTGGATTAAATGTGCCAATTTCTTCAACTCATTTGTCTATGGCATGATTCCCCAGTCCTTCACTCTCTGGCATTCTTCTCTTGATAAATTCCATTTTATTCATGTTCATCCTTAAACATGGCATTGAAAATTCAACACAATAGTTTATTTTATTTTTATTTTCGTTGAGACCAGGTCTCACTATGTTGCCCAAGCTGGTCTCAAACTTCTGTCCTGAAGCGATCCTCTCACCTTAACCTTCCAAATAGCTGGATTACAGGCACAGAAGCATGGCAGAAGCAATATAATATTTTAGATATGTGTTGACTGGCGAGTCAGTTCCACCCCATTATCTGTCCATCCATCCTCCCATCTATCCATTCATCCATCCATCCATGCACCCACCCACCCAACGATACGTAAATAAGCTTTTGTGATATGAAGCACTGTTTAGTCACCACAGGGGATACAATGATGAAAACTGTAAATGAAAGTCAAATTGAGTGAGATAATGGTTGGAGGGAACCATGTTTACACCAACACAACCAAAGATTTTATTAGTATTTTTGGCAGCTGTAACTCATACAGTTAGCGTCTACTGACCTTGTGGATACCTGGACTTCTAATATATTCTCACCAAATTTATGTTTACACAGATTGCCCTTGTTTGGTGGCTTGGCATTTGGTTTCTGGAACCGAAGCTCAGCACTATACATTGATTTTTACCATTCTAAGTTTCAGTCAACTGTTTACTTCGTTGAGATCTTTTGGGAATCTAGATCCTGTCCTCCAACATCAAACCATTCCTTTTATTTCTGGGCCACCCACAAGTAACACAAGTAGCTTAGCCCAGAACCTTGGGCCTTTCAAGACAGCTTTGACTCCACTCCCCTCCATGACTATCAAGTTTTCATTTCTTTGACCATCAAGGAGCTCATGAACACTTTTGGTCAAAGGTGATATTGAAATCAGGATGCTGAGTGCCCAAAGAATGTTACAAATTTACTAGCACAAGTACCGAATAAATAAGTGCATTAATAAAAAAAAATAGTAGAACTAAGCACCAGGCTTTATCCAACCCCATTTTTGTAGAGGGCTCAATCTGCTCACGTGGAAATTGGCAGCTTTAGAATGTTAGGGAAGGAGGGTCTCCCTGCTCAACTCAGAGATACTAAATCGGGAGATTAAGTCTCCAAGTTGTCTCTGGGGCTAGAGGGAATGAATAACAGTGTCCTTTATAAGCATCTTGGATTTCTGCTTTTTAAATGAAATCCACTGGGCCCTATCAGTCTGTGGTCTGTCTGCTCCGCTTTTAGCAAACTCGAGATGGGGTTGCGCCGTGATTGGTTAGAGCATTTTGCCCTTCAGAAGGGGGACCCACTGACCCCTGACCACAGCCTTGTCATACAGAGAGTGTCAGAGGCGGTCCAATTACCTAAGAGGACTGAGAAAAATCAAACAGAGCTCGGGCACAATGAGGGGAAAAAACACACAGCAGGCCCAGCTTTAGCTCCACTGCTTGAATTACCACTATGTCAATAGAAGGTGATAAATCAAGGGAGATATTTACTGATTAAAATTACAGACTCCTACGGGAAACTGTATAAACAGATTGAAGAACAAAGCCTGCAGGGACTGAGCCCAGCCGAATCCATCCAGGCTTTGGCCAGTCGTTCCTGTTTCCAGCCAACTCTTGGACCCAGGGGTCACTGAGAGAGCAAGTTGCTCCATGAAACGCAGGCTTGCTGTACACAGATCCAAATATTTGTAGGGAAAATTTAAAGGCGTGTTGGGAAGAGATTCAGGGCTCATATCCATTCACAAGGAATCCTCTTATTTCATTCTTCTCTTTATTTATTTATTTATTTTTGCCTTTACTCTGAAGTTTGGTCTGACTCACTAGAAAGACCCAGAAAGCTGCTCTGTATACCCTGCCTGCCAGCAGAGGTGCTGAGGCTACAAATGCAGAAGGGAGGTGGATATAGGAGACATGAGTGGGCACGAAGCCACGCCCATCAGAGGTTCGAGACTTGCATGTGTAGCCAATCAGCTTTCTATGCCAATCCACTGTGTTTATCCTCTCTGGGGTGCTCATGTTGGTGTTCCCAGGGGAAATGAATCTCTGCTCTGCCACCCTAGTCCCTCAGTGTGTATCACATGCTTACTGTCATTCTGCTTCTTCTTTTTTTTTTTTTGAGACAGACTCTCACTCTATAGCCCAGTCTGGAGTGCAGTGGTGCTATCTCAGCTCACTGCAACCTCCACTTCCCGGGTTCAAGCGATTCTCCTGAGTAGCTGGGATTACAGGTGCGCACCACCACGCCCAGCTAATTTTTGTATTTCTAGTTGAGACAGGGTTTCACCATTTTGGTCAGGCTGGTCTCAAACTTATGGCCTCAAATGATCCACCTGCCTTGGCCTCCCAAAGCACTGGGATTACAGGCGTGAGTCAGCACGCCTGGCCCATTGTGCTTCTTTAAATGGCATTCTCCTTGAGTAAGAGAAATACCTTCTGGGAATGTCTTGGAGTAATTTGTGTAGGCAGGGCTTTAGAAGCAAGGCTGCAGCTAGTTGTTTTGTTTGTTTTGTTTTGTTTTGTTTTGAGATGGAGTCTTGCTCTGTCGCCAGGCTGGAGTGCAGTGGCGTAATCTCGGCTCACTGCAACCTCCAACTCCCTGGTTCAAGCGATTCTCCTGCCTCAGCCTCCTGAGTAGCTGGGATTACAGGCAGATGCCACCATGCCCAGCTAATTTTTGTATTTTTAGTAGAGACAAGGTTTCTCCATGTTGGCCAGGATGGTCTCGATCTCCTGACCTACTGATCTGCCTGCCTTGGCCTCCCAAAGTACTAGGATTACAGGCATAAGCCACCATGCCCAGCCAGCTGCAGCTAGTTTTTAGAGCCCCATGGATTTCTTCTTGCCAGCTCTGCCTGTGGGAGTAGGACCATCACCCCAAACCACTGTATCCTGATAAAGGGCAGTATAGGTTTATGTCTGATGAATGGGGGAAACCCGCAAGAGGCTGTTTAATGTCACCACTGGCTCCATTATTCACAAGTAGTCTCGGGGTTAAATTTTGCCCTTGTAACCCAAGTTCTATCCCCTCTTCTTGTGCCCTTGACTGTGAATATGCAACCATCACTTAAAGAGAACTGAGCAAACGTGTTCTCGGACAAATGGGCTTTAATGATTGGGAGGTGGGAGATGATCATCTATGCAATGTCAAGAAATAACAGAAGTCTGTTGGGGATATAGTTCCCGTTAGGGCCGCTGTGTGTGGTTGGGCATTCTGTGGACTATGTAAAGGCACCAGCTGAAGAAGCAGTTGTGGGCTGAAAGCAGCTGACATTCTACCTGCCAATCTGCCATGCATGCCCTGACTCAGGGTGGCATCCACTGAGAGGGACAGGTAACTTTTTCTTCACACCGAGGAGAAGTTGGTTATTCAAGCTGGCAGTCCTTTGGGTTTTGTTTACGGAGTGGGAGCACTTTTCTCTAATTGTTCCTCCAGAGGAGGGCATCTTGTTTCATATGATACAAGGGTACAGAATAGGCTAGACAAAGCTCAGAATCTTCTGACCTTTTCCTCAGAGCTGGGAGGAAGTGCAGGTGAAGAAAATCCCAACTAGAGCATTCAGAAGCTCATCCTCTAAAATAGTATGGAGGGCCGGGCGCGGTGGCTCACGCCTGTAATCCAAGCACTTTGGGAGGCCAAGGCAGGCAGATCACCTGAGGTTGGGAGTTCGAGACCACCCTGGCCAACACAGTGAAACCCCCATCTCTACTAAAAATACAAAACTTAGCTGAGTGTGGTGGTGCGTGCCTGTAATCCCAGCTACTCAGGAGGCTGAGGCATGAGAATCGCTTGAACCTGGGAGGCAGAGGTTGCAGTGAGCCGAGATCGTGCCACTGCATTCCAGCCAGGGTGGCAGAGCAAGACTCTGTCGCAAAACAAAACAAAAAAACAGTATGGAGATTTCTCAAATAACTAAAAATAGAACTACCATCCAATCTAGCAATCCCACTACTGGGTATCTACCCAAAGGGAAAGAAATCGTTACATCAGAAAGACATGTGCATTCATGTATTTGTCACAACACTATCCACAATAGCAAAGACATGGAATCAACTTAAGTGTTATCCAATGAAGAACTGCATAAAGAAAATGTGTGTATATACCATGGAATAATATTCAGCCATCAGAAGAATGAAATCATGTCTTTTGCAGCAACATGAATAGAACTAGAGGCCATTATCCCAACTGAAATAGCTAAAAAACAGAAAGTCCAATACTGCGTGCTCTCACTTCTAAGTGAGAACTAAACAACGGGTACCCATGGACATACAGATTAGAATCACAGACACTGGAGACTGCAAAAGGCGGGAGGGTAGGAGGGGAGTGAGGGGTGAAAAATTACCTCTTGGGGCCGGGCGTGGTGGCTCACGCCTGTAATCCCAGCACTTTGGAAGGCCGAGGTGGGTGGATCACCTCAGGTCAGGAGTTCAAGACCAGGCTGACCAATATGGTGAAACCCCATCTCTACTAAAAACACAAAATTTAGCAGGGTGTGGTGGCGGGCACCTGTAGTCCCAGCTACTCGGGAGGCTGAGACAGGAGAATTTCTTGAACCCAGGAAGCGGAGGTTGCAGTGAGCCAAGATCGTGCCACTGCACTCCAGCCTCGGCAACAGAGTAAGACTCCGTCTAAAACAAAACAAAAAAATTACCTCTTAGGTACAATGTTCACTATTTGGGTGATGGGACACTAAAAGCCAGACTACATCACTATGTGATATATGCATGTAGGAAGCCTGCATGTGTACCCTCTAAATATATAAAAATGCAAAAAAATAAGAAAAGAGACGTTCACCCTTTGTCTTTTAAAAGGCAGCAGTGGATAATAAAATGTCTGGAGAATGATCCTGGCTGGCTCTCTGGTCCTTTTGCAACTGGATTACTGTGGGTGTTTCTTTGTGTTTTCCCCCTGAAGGGATCCATCCAGTGTTCCCTGTCTGAGTGAGTGAACTCCTTGTTCAGGGCTGTCACTGAACCCATCTCTCTCCATCAGCCTCTGGAGATGGTTGGGGCTACAGCTCAGACTTCACACGCTGTCTTACGTTTGGGAAAACTCTGCGCTGTCCTTTATTACTTTTTTTCCTAAAGTAAGTTATGTTTACAGCTGCTGCGCCTGACTGCTCTGCCCTCTGTGAGCCTCCTCTGAATGGTTTCCAGGGTGCGTCCTTATCTGTGAGCAGAAGTGCGTTTTGGAGATGGAGAGAAATTAATAACGATTTCGGGAGCTGGGAAGGTGAGGTCGGCTCCTGCGAACTGTGGGGGCGCTCTGATCTCGTTCTTATGCTCTGCTTGTTGAAAAAATCTCTCTTTGCCCTGGCATATCATGGCCTGGAGCCCTTTAAATTAAAAACAGTTGTGAAACTGGCAGCAATTTAGAACTTTTGCCAGCGCATGAATCTGTAAAGAGCAGGGCCTCAGGGATGCGGGCCATGTGTCTCTAAAGAGGCCTGGTCTGTGTCCTTGGCTTTGAGCACCCCAGGCTTTTGGTCTACTGCGTCTTTTCTCTCCTAGAGGTATATGGGCTCTCTCGGGTTGTGACCAGACCCTCCCTTCTGACCTCACCATCTGCCCTGTCCCACCTCCACGGGTGCTAGGGCTTGCCACGTGGCTCAGTGGTGTCACCAGTGTTTCCTCAGGTCAGTGATGGATGCGTCCAGGCAGGGGCCCACACCTCTACTTTCAGAGTGATCAAGAGACAGCAATGCAGTCACTTACAGACCTTTGCAGCCAATGTGAATCCAAGCCTGGAAGACCAACGAAGGTTTTACGGAAGACATTTTTGTCAGTTTTCAAGAGAAGGCAGTGGAAGTGGAAATGCCAGACAGACAATAAAATAGTGAGGTGAGGATGAGCCAGTAAAATTCCTTCTTTGTGTTTATGGCTTGGCTACTTCTAAACCAGGAGGTACTCTGCCGCTGCCCAAGTGGGGATTTATTTCAAATGGGCTCAGCCAGAGGGAAGGGCAGGTCGTGAGCCTGCGGGGCAGGTGGAGAGTCAAAATCTCGACTCTTCCTGGGAAAAGCCTTCCTAGGGACACTCTCCCTAGCATTCCGGCCACCCCAGTGTGGGGTTCTTGCTTGCAGGGCCCTAGAACATCCTCAATTGCCTGGCGTCTTTAATTAAAAAGTGAAATCCATTTGTAAGGATGAGGAGGCCCAAGGATTCAATGTCAGCGAAACCCTATTTGGGAGAAAAATAAATTTCAAACGTAAACCTGAAGACATAATTGTTCCCTTAATGAAATTCAGAGTGAATTTCAATTTTGACCTGAAATTCAATAGGTTATCCTGAGAAACATTCATTGATTATCTCCTGTGTGTGAAAGTAGGAACCAGGCTGGTGAGATCGGCAGGGCCAGTGCATAGCAGATATTGTGTGCAAAGTTAAGGAACTTGCACCACCTCTTTTTGTTTTTTTTTTTTGAGACAGCGTCTCAGTCACCCAGGCTGGAGTGTAGTGTTATGATCATAGCTCACTGCAGCCTTGACTTCCTGTGCTCAAGTGATCCTCCTGCCTCAGCCTCCCTGGTAGCTGGGACTACATGTACCATCTCTTATACACAGTCAATGTTTTAAAGAAGGGAGGACCTGAGCAGAGCTATGCTTTATAAGAGCCATATTAGAATGATGTTGAGGGCATAGGTGATGGCGAATATTTCTTGAATACCTACTATGTGCTGGGAAGTGGGTTGTCTTATTATATGCATTCTCTTTTTAAATCCCCATGTAACCCTATGAGGTAAGCATTATTCCTGTCCTCATTTTACTGAATGGCAACCTGAGGTTCAGGGAGGTTGAAACACTTGCCCAATGTTGCACAGTTTGCAAGTGGCAGAGCAAAGGCCAGAACCCAAGTCTAACTGAATCAAGAGCCCACACTCTTAACTACTATAGATCAAACTTAATATATACAGTGTTTGCTTTATCAAGGAGTAAGCAAGTATCCCCCAAAAGCTATTCCTTCTGTGTGGAATGGGCAAACCTCTGGATTTGAGAGTGTGAGACTCAGAGGTTGGGGCTGTCAGTTTTAGCACATAAAAATGCAAGACTGGCTCTGAGTTAAATTTGAAGAATTGCTCTAATGAATTTTTGTAATGTATTAAAAATAGCTGAATGCAGGACAATTTGGGCATTTTGACAAAGTGAATAATGACACAAGATGAAATTATTAAGGACAGGACATGACTGGTACACATGGGCCCCCTAGATCCCCAGTCACAGGGGTCCCCAGTCCCCGGGCCACGGACCAGTACTGGTCCATGGCCTGTCAGGAGCTGGATCGCACAGCAGGAGGTAAGTGGTGCACAAGCGAGTGAAGCTTCGTCTGTATTTACAGCTGCTCCCTATCCCTCTCATTACCACCTTAGCTCTGCCTCCTGTCAGATCAGCAGTGGCATTAGATTCTCATAGGAGTGCAAACCCTTTTGGGAACTGCATATGCGGGGGATCTAGGTTGCGCACTCCCTGTGAGAATCTAACGCCTGATGATCTGTCACTGTCTCCCATCACCCCCACATGGGACCATCTAGTTGCAAGAAAACAAGGTCAGGGTTCCCACTGATTCTACATGATAGTAAGTTGTATAATTACTTTGTTATATATTACAATGTAATTATAATAGAAATAAAGTGCACAATAAATGGAACATGCTTGAATCATCCCGAAACCATACCCCCTCACCATCTGTGGAAAAACTGCCTTCCATGAAACTGGTCCCTGGTGCCAAAAATGTTCGGGACTGCTGCCCTACCAGGTGTGTACCTTGAGTCTGTCACACCCTAGGCTGTGTGGTCATGAATAGAACTCCCCTCACCCAGCCTCACTGTCTTCAACTGCAAAATATGGACAATAGCATTTGCCTCATAGAGTTATTAGAGGGTGAACTGAGATGACATAAAATACCCATTAGTGTGCTAGGTATATAGTAGGTACTCAAGAAACACTTTGTGGATATACCAGGCAATTCCCTAGTTTCCAGGAAAAGTTTTTTTTTTTTTTTTTCACTCAAAACACTTAACTCTTATTGAGAGTTTTATGCATCAAAGAACTTGGCCTTTTCTTCATGAAAAACATATCTTTTAATGGGGGTCGCCTTTCGATGTTTCATTCATCCTGTATTTAAAAACACCAGCCATTTCTTCTAATGATAAAGTTGCTACACAAGTTAAAAAAAATAGGGCAACAGAAACAATGCCCATTATATTATCGTCAAGCCTTTATTATGTAGGTATTAAATTTGACCTCAGAGGTCGTCACTCTTGGAAAATGTTTCCATCTGTAGCACTCCATTCTCCATTCTGTCGGTTCAATTAAGCCTAAGAATTTAAATTATCTCTCTAACTCTAAAAATATGTACAGATACTACTGAAACGGGAAACTATTTCAGGGCTTAGAAGAAATTCTGTGGGAGTGAATGTGCTCACAGCTTTCAGGCCAGAAAGGCTGACCCTTCCAGATCTTTGAAAGGTTGTGGAAAGACTGTAGAAATCAAATCAAATCAAGTCAAAATAGACAGCCTTTCTCTCAAGAAGAGGGTTTGGAAAAGAGGCGGAGGGATGGACAAGTTGTATGTCACACACACACGCGCGCACACACACACACTCACTCAGTGGGAAATGTATTTGTCTAAAAACATTAAATTAACAACTTCTTAGAGTGACAGCATTTCTTCCTTTCTTTCTCTTATTTCTAGTTCATTCTTATCAGAATTCTGTCAGCTCTCAAACTGACATTTTCCTGTTCTGATCTTTTCTCAGATAGTAAAGAGGGATTTTTTTTTTTTTTTTTTTTTTTTTTAAATTGGGCTGATGCAAACAGCAGATCAGCCTACAGAGAAACGTCAAGGACAGTTTGTAGTCCTAATCCCTGACCCCCCTGCCCTCTCCTAACTAGCTATTGACATCGAACTTAAAAAAGCTGCAATGCTGAGATGAGATAATGTTTTAGAGGAAAGAGAAAAGGAGTGTGGTGAGACTTCTGCGGCAGACGGGGGCATTTCAGAAGTGAATGTGCTGCTGGCCTGTGAGTCAAACTTCAGGCTTTTCAAAGTTCAGTTTTGCTTAAAGTATCTGGTAAAGAAAACGGGTCTCATCCTCTAGACCAGAAATGGAGCAGGCGAATCTCTTTGGATGACAGCGATTTGCCCTCTTTGGGTGATCCTGGCTCCGTTCATGTGCAGTGGTGACATTTTCATGATGCTTGGTGTAGAGAAACTGTTATGTGGTTTCTACATTGGACCAAGCACTCCTTTTCACATCACGCATGTTGTATAACACAGTTGGGCTTTATAATGCACAGGTTTGGAATTTTTTGTTTTTTTGAGACGGAGTCTTGCTCTGTCGCCCAGGCTGGAGTGCAATGGCGTGATCTCGGCTCACTGCAAGCTCCACCTCCCAGGTTCATGCCATTCTCCTGCCTTAGCCTCCCAAGTAGCTGGGACTACAGGCGCCCACCACCATGCCTGGCTAATTTTTTGTATTTTTAGTAGAGACCGGGTTTCACTCTGTTAGCCAGGATGGTCTTGATCTCCTGACCTTGTGATCTGCCTGCCTCGGCCTCCCAAAGTGCAGGGATTACAGGCATGAGCCACCGTGCCCGGCCAGATTTGGAATTTTTAACAGGGATATCTTTATTATTATTATTTTCCTTCTAAGAGACAGGGTCTGGCTCTGTCACCCAGGCTGGAGTGCAGTGGCACAATTGTACCTCACTGCAGCCTCAAACTCCTGGGCTGCAGCGATCCTCCGGTCTCGGCCTCCTAAAGCACTGACATTATAGGCGTGAGTCACCAGGCCTATCCCTTAAAAGGGATCCCTAAAGGGACTTTTGCAGCCATTTCAAAATAGAGAAGGAGAAAGAACCTTGCCAATACTCTGTTTCGATCCCTTTGTCCTCTTGAGCTGCTGAGCTTCGGTCCACCTTCCTGTGAAGATACTCTCACCTGACATGGTGAATTTGATTTGCTTCCTCTCTAGTGGGGGAACAGGGATAAAGAGAGAAATAGTTTTTTCAGAAAACCCTGACTAAACTATTGTGAAGTCACCTGCCCTTATTTTCCTATCACTTGGTCCTGCATGTTGTAGAATAAAGCCCTGGCATCTCTGAAAATATTTCTGCTATTTTGCTACTGGTTGGAAAGGTGGCTTTGTTGACTGGTGACCAAACCAGAAGAAAACCTGAGAGAGAAAATGTTGGATTCCCAGGAGTAGGATTTGTTTAGTTTCAGAACAAATCCTGAAACACCTAGGTTCTCACTTTTTCCCCTATGGCTATTTACAGGGAGGCTAGTGTCTGGATATTTCTTTCTTTCTTTCTTTCTTTCTTTCTTTCTTTCTTTCTTTCTTTCTTTCTTTCTTTCTTTCTTTCTTTCTTTCTTTCTTTCTTTCTTTCTTTCTTTCTTTCTTTCTTTCTTTTTTTTGAGACAGAGCCTTGCTCTGTTGCCCAGGCTGGAGTGCAGTGGCGCGGTCTTGGCTCACTACAACCTCTGCCTCCTGGGTTCAAGTGATTCTCCTGCCTCAGCCTCCCAAGTAGCTGGGATTACAGGTGCGAGCTACCACACCCAGCTAATTTTTGTATTTTTAGTAAAGACAGGATTTCACCATATTGGCCAGGCTGGTCTCGATCTCTTGACTTTGTGATCCACCCAGTTCGGCCTCCCAAAGTGCTGGGATTACAGGCATGAACCACCGCGCCTGGCCACATCTGGGTATTTCTAAGAGGCAGTATGTTATTCTGCTTAACATAAAAAGGTGAAGACATTCTCCAACATCTCTACCTTCTAGAAGCTGCTGGGCCACACCCCGGGGATTCCAAACCCTTTCCGGGCATGCCAAAGGCCAGTGAGCAGCTAGCAGAATTCTAATCACATGATCATTGTTCACTGGTGTGGGCAGACACCACTGTCTCTGCTTCCTTTACGTTCATTGCTTGAGACACTTGAAATTAGGCCTGACATGGCAATAACAAATGCACTACAGGGAACGAGCCGGCACTGGGCCCTAGGGAATGATCTAGAAGACTTAATAGGTCTTTTCCGTCTTTAATTTCCATGGTTCTAAATATGCTGGCTGCTTATAAAGCGGAAGATTGATTTTGAGGCAGACTGGTTAGTTTTGGAAGCAGTGAGTGGGGAGGATTTGGCTTTTTGCAGCCATGTTCCTTAATGCCCACTTTAGGCTGGATGTGGTTTCTGAGGGCAGCCCTGGCATCTCTCCTTTCACCTCTCTTTGGTAGGGAGCAAATGGGGAAGGAGTTGTCTTGGGCATTCCCCATGAGCTCACCAACCAGGTATGAGCGTCTCCGTGTACCGGGAACTCCTCCTTGTCTGTATGGTGAAAGTGTAAGGACTGGGCAGGCATGGTGGCTCATGCCTGTAATCCTAGTGCTTTAGGAGGCTGAGGCAGGAGGATCACCTGAGCCCAGGAGTTCAAGACCAGCCTGGGCAACATAGGGAGACCCTCATCTCTAAAAAAAAAAAAAAAAATTAAAAACTAAAAGCCTAAAGACACACAATTGAGAAATGGAGGTGATGTTATGGGCTCACCAACATCTCACATCCACTCTTGAAAGAAGCCAAGTGCTCAGCGTCAGTGGTGAGCCTCCCTAGGAAGAAGTCTTTTTGTTTCTTCGTAAGATGGAATGAGCATCTTGACCATTCCTTATCTGAGGCCAAGGGACTAAGACTCACCTTAAGGAACGCACCTTTGGAAGCAGGAAGCTGCTGACACGTGCAATGGTGTGACTTCGTATTACACAGCTGGTGAATTCATTTTGGAAGTGGCTGTGTGGGGGAAGAAGTTGCTGTCTTTCTTTTGGTAATTGTTCCCATTGGCTTCCCCCACCCCCATCCCCACTATGACGCAAGGAAACAATTATAGGAATAAAAAAGACACAGCTAAGTTTAGAGAGAATGGGGACAGGCACTAGGAGTTTCCAAGTTTTCTTTGAGCTCACACATAGATTGCCTTTTTCTGGACATGGGAAAGAAGAACAATTTCAGTTTTTCCAGCCATAAAACAGGGACCTTAATGATTGCTTGCATCACAGAAAATGTTGTAAGGACAAACTAGCTCACATTTTTACATTGGCCTGCAGACACACTCTATTACATAAGTGAAGAGGATCTTTCATGACAGTGAAGGTGTGCGTAAGAAGGGGACCCAGGCATCTGTTCACTTTTCTGTCTCCATTTCCAGGGTGAGATACACAGCTGGAAAAGCTACTTGTTGTGGCTGATGAAATGCCAGTGCTGATATCATGCTTTGAACTATTTTATCCGGATTTAA
Source organism: Nomascus leucogenys (assembly GCF_006542625.1). Lineage (NCBI taxonomy): Eukaryota > Metazoa > Chordata > Mammalia > Primates > Hylobatidae > Nomascus > Nomascus leucogenys. The sequence continues at coordinate 49,092,132 of NC_044382.1, forward strand.
GGAGCCAGCTTCCAATTAATCAGACTCCAAGGTCACTCACTGAACCAGTGTCTCAGGTAGAGGAAGATTATGTGTGGGGGGAGCACAGAGTGAGGACATGAGGGACTACAGGGCAAAGGAAGAAAAGGGAGAAGGATAGAGACCAGAGTGAAGAGGGACCGGATTTTTCTTTTTTTGTAAATTGCCTGAATTTGAAATAATCATTGGTCAGGAGAAACGTGTTGGCTTATTAAAAACCCTTTTTAGTTTGCTACCCCCTAAAAATGGGACCAAATCCACAGCTGAAAAGGATCCTGCTTTCCTGGTGGCTGTGTGGTGGCTCTGCCCAGCCTGATGTCATAGGCAGAGGCGTGGGAGAGGCAGAGCCCCTCTCGCAGGAGCTGTTTCATCAGGATTCTGTGGGCTTTCTATGCAACCCCTTTTAAAAGTCGGAAAATGAAACAAGACATATTTCTGAGGTTGTCAGCAGGTAGATCCACTGGTTTGTGGTAAGTAATCTCTCTGGGAGGAAGTCTTGGCTCTGATGTCTGTGTTGAACCTTCCGTGGCTCCCCCCGGCCACCCCAGCACAGGTCTGTTCGCTGGGCAAGGAGGTGGTGATGATATTGCTTCTAACAACCAGACTGAAGCGTAGCCTCAGGCTGTCTTGCAAAGCCTCTTCCAAACTGCCTCTAATTAATTTTTATCCTGCCATCCCAATGAGTCCCGGGAGTACAGCAACCCAACTACAGAAAAACCCTCATCAAGTCATTTGGAGAAAGCTTTGACGTAACACTTGCAGATTTTAGATCTCCAAAAGAGAAACTGCTGCAGAAAAACAAAAAACCAAACCAAACCCCTCGCATTTAGTCACCTCCATCCTACTCGATATTTCCCCCCAGCTTCTCACCTTTTCTTTACAGTGGCACTAAGTCTGATCTCTCTCTGGTCCGCTCTTACCCACAGCTCTTTCAGAGACAACCCTGGAGCTGTATTTTTTTTTTTTTTTCTGCGGGAAGAGAACCCTGAATTCCCTGTGGTCTGGGGTCAGGTACCTGCACTGGGCTGCCCTGGGAATCTCTTAAAAGAGGGGAAGGAGAGAAGCTGGCCTCTCTGGCTTGTAGCCGCGGTGGGGCCAGGCCTCCTCACGCTGTGCAAACACGCTTTAGTGGACATATGTTGGGAGCAGAGGGAAGGTTCCACAAAGAAGAATCTGACCCACCAAACACATCAAATATGCAGCACCCTGGGCCTCCCCCGTTAGAAGTGCTGCTGGCAGCAGCTCAGTCGCCCTAGTTGGCTGCGTAGTGGGGGTTCATGCAAAACTGTTCAGGTTGCTTTTCTTTTTATTCCGAAGGGATCTGGGGACAGAGGGGTGCCTTCCTCCCTGGCACCAGCACACGAGCCTCACTTGCTACCTTCCCTCCAGCTCTGGAAGTCTCAGCCCCTGGGATCAGATGTCCACTGATCTCCTCCCCAAACGCCCTATCCCACCGCCGTTTCAAAGCCCTCCCTGCCCCTCTGCATCTGTTCAGGATGCTTCCCTTAGGACCTTGGAATAAATGAAAATTTAGGAAGAGTGACTGTTTGAAACGAGGCATTGAGAGGTGCTGAAACCCAAACCACCTGCCGCCCTGGCTTCCTGGGATTTCTGGACAAAAAAGGTTGAGTGACTTCTTCCCTCCCCGGGACACAACAGAGGAGAGTGATTCGGTCCCAGCGGCCCTGGTGTTAATTTCATGATCACCGGGTGCCAAAGAAAGTTCCTCAGGATCCGCTGGACTCGACAGCTCCTGAGAAATGCAGTCATTGTTTCTAATGCATCTGAGCTGTCTGGCTCCTTTAAAAGAGTTAATCACAGAATCACAGGCCTAGAAAAAGACTTCTTTGATGGCTCCTCTGTGCTAGGTCCAAGTGAGTGAGGGCTGATCCTGTTTTTGAAGAAGCCCGTGGAGCCCCACTCCAGTGACTAATCGCTCGTAATTGTCCTCGTTAATTTTAACCTCATGTACTGGTGCTTTAAACAGATTTCCATTTGTCTGTCCTCAGAGAAGGTAGAAAGCATTGCTCATCGTACAAACGGGGTCATTCATTTCCTTCCCTCTCCTTTTTCCTGTCTCCTTGGGCGATAGACTGGGCCAACAGGGAAGAGCAAATGGTGGGGAGCTGGACACTTGTGGGTCTGAAGTCTGCAACTTCCTAACTATGCTACTAAGCCTCAGTTTCCCTGTCTGTGAAACTGGAGGAATAACAGCCACCTCATTGGGTTGTTTTGAGGATTAAATGAAATAATGGAAGGAAAGTGCTTTCCATGGGTTCAGGGTGATGCCTTCTATAGGCTCACAAACAAAAACGTGCCCTCTGCAGGAAAGTTGGATGCATGTGGAATTCTTGCTTTTTGGGGTACCCTGTTCTTCAATGCCAAGTGATATTGGTGGGTGAGACAGCAAAGAGCAGTGGAAAGAGAATTGTTACTGGGCGCCTGAAGATGTGGGTCCTATTCGTAGCTCTGCTATAACCTAGTCTTGTGACCCTCACTCAGGAAGGCACCACCTCTCTGGGCCTCAGTTTTCTAGCCTGTAACATAATCTCCACCCTGTCTGCTTTGCAGGGGAGTTGGGGAGCAACAGAGGAAAGGAGAGATGGGGGCGGAGAACTGCCAACAGAAAGTGCTAGTCAAATGTCAGGTGTGAAGAGTCCTGAAGGTCGATGCTCAACCAGCTCTGCTGCTGCCCCTGGCATTTTCCCTGGCACCAAGGAGCAGGCTGACAGTTTGCTGGGATCCCCCTGAATTTCCAATATCTTGGGGGTGAGGACTGGAGTGAAGCAAGTTATGGTATATATTATCTTACTCACTTTGTAGAGTTCACAGTTCCTTAGACTCTCAGTTCTGGTTTGTTTTGAAAGGGGACAACCCCTGGCTGGGAGGAGCTGTCAATCAAGAGGCAGTACTGCATAATGGTGAAGCAGTTTGTTAAACCCACAGACTATGGGGCCAGACCCTGGTCATATTCTAACTCTGCCACTTTCCCTCCTATGTCCTTGGGAAGCCGCCTACCTCTCTGTGTTTCAGCATCCTCAGCTGTAGAGTGGGGATAATAAGAGTTCCCATCTGATAAGGATTGTGTAAGTATGCACCACATGCTTAAACCATGCCCTGGCACACGGTACACACTCAAGACGTAGTGAGAGTATAATTATCATGAGTCAAATGTTTCTGGTCCATGCAGTGATGAAGCCTGATTCATTTCTGAAAGACCTCGCTAGGAGCCTCTAGTCCAGTGGGTTATTAAGCTTCTGAGGGCCATGGCTTGCATGATAAATGTTATGAACTTTCTCTGCAGAAGAGTTAACATATGCCCCTAAATTTCACACATATCTTCAGGGCGTTCCAACCCATCCATGGAATTGCTGGGGTTCATAGACCCCGGATTAGGAACTTCTTTTTTATTTTATTGCCTTCCTTTATTTTGTTATTTATTTTGAGACAGGGTCTCACTTTGTCACCCAGGCTGGAGTGCAGTGGTGCGATCATGGCTCACTGCAGCCTCGACCTCCCAGGCTCAAGCAATCCTCCCACCACAGCCTCCAGAGTAGCTGGCACTATAGGCATGCACCAACACATCCAGCTAATTTTTGTAATTTCAGTACAGATGGGGTTTCACCATGTTGTCCAGGCTGGTCTCAAACTCCTGGGCTCAAGTGATCCTCCCACCTTGGCCTCCCAAAGTGCTAGGATTACCTGCATGAGCCACTGCATCCAACCTTATTGCCTTCTTATTTGCTAGGTCACCAGGATCATCCAAGTACAGCTTTGGATATAGTAAAGATAAGTTTCTAGTCAGAAAATTATATTACGGTTACATCAACTAGAGGTCCAAAAAAGAAAGAAAATGTATGATATAATTGAACCCAAGCTAGGCTTCTTAAATCTTTTTCTTGAGTGGTATGCCTTTGATGCACGTCACTGCAATTTTTGTCCACACCCAATTCACACTGTTCTGAGAGAACCCTGGAGAAACTTTCTCTTCGCCTCTATTTCCATGGCAATTGCGAATAGCCAAGAGTCACTTTGTTAAGAATTCCTAATTCTGGAGAAATGGAAGGTCAAAGTCATGAACCTCTCAGTTAATAGTGGAAGTTTCCTTATTTTAACTTTTATGAAGAACTCTCTTAAGTATGGTGTTTATAGGCTAGGGTTTGCAAGAACCTGAATCAAAAACAAATAATGGCAAATATACCCTTCACTAGGATTCTACCTGGATGACTTCCTTATAATTTGGTAGGAATTAAGGGTTAGACCCACAAGAGTTTCATTTTCAGGTTAGACAGAAGCATATACCAAGTCTCTCCAAATACCTGCTTAACAAATACCACCTTTTGCATGTTTTTGATTTATTTCTCTACTTCTACACCACTGGCTTTGCAAAATTAATTTGCCACATGGAAATATCTTAAATCACTTTCTCACCAAACCATGAATATGGTTTGGAAAAGGGAGAAGGGGAGGACTCTTTGTTTTTTCTATTAAGGACTGATAACGCACAGGAAAAACTGGTTGAAGGCTACCCCAAAAAATCAAATATCTGCATTTTCTTTTCTTAGGGAAACAAATACCTGTTTTGAAAATTAAGTACAGAGAAGATACAGAAATACTACAAAATACGGTTGTGTCTTTACTTTTTTTTTTTTTTTTTTTTTTTGAGATGGAGTCTTGCTCTGTCACCCAGGCTGGACTGCAGTGGCATGATCTGGGCTCACTACAACCTCTGCCTCCTGGGCTCAAGTGATTCTTCTGCCTCAGCCTCCTGAGCAGCTGGGACTACAGGTATGCACCACCACGCCCAGCTAGTTTTTGTATTTTTAGTAGAGACGGGGTTTCACCATATTGGCCAGGCTGGTCCTGAATTCCTGACCTCATGATCCACTCGCCTTGGCCTTTCAAAGTGCTGGGATTACAGGCGTCAGCCACCGCGCCTGGCCTGTGTCTTTACTATTATATCCAATTTAAGTGGCTAGAAAGAGCAAAGAAAAGGACAGGTAAAGGTCGGTGAAGGGGAATCAGGAATGGCAGGAAGTGCTAGAGACAGTGAGGGGCCTGACTGAACAGGTGGGAGAGAAGCGGTGGTTGCAGAAAAGATAGATTTGGGTCAGGCAGTTACACCAATGGTGCAGACAGGAAAGAGAATGTAGCAACCACTAGTTACTGTCTTTATACATGTATATCTTTGTATCTCCCTCATTGCCTAACACACATGCCGTGTACATATTAGGTACTCAGTAAGTTAATGAAACAGAAACAAAGGGAATGTGTAAAACACCAGAAGCTTTAAAATTAATTTTGACTTAGAAGTGTACTTTATCTAGGCTGTGATCTTACCATTATTATCAAGGGCCATCTGTTTCTCTTGAAAGAGGTTTTTTTTTTTTTTGTGGGGGGGTGGATGGGGGTTGGTGCAGTTTAAATGCTCTTCACAGGTCTTCAACTGCTTTAATTAATCCCAAGCTTCAGAAGCTCTACCCTGAATGGGATATCTAGAGCTTCCTGCTTGGGGTGGTGGGTAGGGCCAGATTTTCCTCAAGATTGCAACAGGAGTATGCAGAAATCATATCACGGTGACTTGGGAGCTCCCTGTGGACTTGGGTTAACAATTTCCCATCCTGATGGCTACGGACTTCGATAGATCCTAGTGACGCCATATCTGTAGATCATAGACAACTGCTTACATTTCTTCTCTGAAAAATAATTCTGAACTGGGGCTTGAAAACATAGAGTTGAGAAACAAAGGACAAGAGAAACATTAATTTTGTGCTTAACACTCAACAGTAGTGTCCATCCTGGACAGAAAAAAAACAAGTGTTCTCCTGGTTTGAAAGAATTCGGCTTTAGCAGAACATCTGAGTTGGAATCCCATGTAGCTATGGAATGAAAATGTGCCATATTTGAATGACTGGTCTGTCCACTCCTTATAATGACATCTAGCCCAAATAATGGACCCATAAGTGTAGGTGGCACTTAAAAAATACCATTCACCAGAAGGAGGTTTCGAGAGGACTCTACCTCACTATTTCAGCTATGCTTGAAATAACTGCAAATGGTCCCATGCCACATGAAAGGCACTAAGCGGCATTCCCTGGATGAGCAGGGAGCCCAGGACTCTGATGGTAGGCGTTCTGGAGGGCCATGGAGCTGGGACACTGGTATTAACATGGTGACCCCTAGTGTTTCATGTTGGTAGCACGACTTGGAATTCCACCAGCAACCCTGGCCTAAGTAGGGCGTCTTTACCATCTTCTGATGGAAGGAGTTATTGCCCACCATAATTGTTTATGTCTTTAAAACCATCATGTTAAACAACCCCCCCTTCAACTTTAATGCATTTTTCTGCACAATATCCACTTCTAACCCCTGCCGAATAGAATTGAGTCTTGACATTGTTGTTTTCTTATAATGTGTGGCCTCCTGTCTAAGCATTTCAAAGATCAAGACATATCAATTCATTACTGTGGTTACAATGTCATAAACAATGGATAATGGCATCAACGGATGAATTGTTGGAGGAGGTGGGTATTGCTATATCCACGGCATGAGAGCGTGACTAGCAAGGATTTACTATGAGCACATCAAGTAGAGGACAAGCTAGCAAGGTGGATATGGTGATTGGCCCAAGTACCATGTCTGTTGTCTGTTGCATTTTTCATCTTAGTACCCTGCTCCAGACATTGTAGCAAATGATGAGTAAACATAAAGCAATTGGATTGTATATGCTCATGCAAGGAGGTGAGGAAAGTCAACTAAGCGGATAATTCAAACCACCTAAACCACTTCCCCATGACTTATCTGGACATTTCAGAGAAAAGTATTTTTCTTTTTGGGATTTGATCATGTGTATTTCTACTAAACATGATAGATGTCTTCATTTCTAATGTTACATACTGTAGGCAGACACAGCCTGAGGGTAAAAAACAATAATTACAACTCATTCATTCATTATCACAAAACTTACTTGACATAGACTAAGTGGGCTGGGAATGGGCTGGCCATTGGTTCAAATCCCAGTGCTTTTCAGTTTATGATTATTACCCTGTTTTATTTCAGGTATAAAAGATGCTTCTTGTCAGTGTTCCAAATGTACTTGGGTGTCGGTAAAGAAAAAGAAGATAAGTAGAGTATCTGATTTGGTGTTTTTTGTTTTGTTTTGTTTTATTTTTTGAGATGGAGTATTGCTGTGTCTCCAAGGCTGGAGTGCAGTGGCATGATCTCGGCTCACTGCACCCTCTGCCTCCCAGGTTCAAGCGATTCTCCTGCCTCAGCCTCCTGAGTAGCTGGGACTACAGGCGCATGCCACCATGCCCGGCTAATTTTTTGTATTTTTAGTAGAGGCGGGGTTTCACTGTGTTAGCCAGGATGGTCTCCATCTTCTGACCTAGTGATCCACCTGCCTCAGCCTCCCAAAGTGTTGAGATTACAGATGTGAGCCACCACGCCCAGCCCCTTATTTGGTGTTTTAAGAATCATGTCACCATGCCGGGCGCGGTGGCTCACGCCTATAATCCCAGCACTTTGGGAGGCCGAGGCGGGTGGATCACGAGGTCAGGAGATCGAGACCACGGTGAAACCCCGTCTCTACTAAAAATACAAAAAATTAGCCGGGCGCGGTGGCGGGCGCCTGTAGTCCCAGCTACTCCGGAGGCTGAGGCAGGAGAATGGCGTGAACCCGGGAGGCGGAGTTTGCAGTGAGCCGAGATCGCGCCACTGCACTCCAGCCTGGGAGACAGAGCGAGACTCCGTCTCAAAAAAAAAAAAAAAAAAAAAAAAAAAGAATCACGTCACCATTATCACAAAGACTGTAAGTCTTTTAACTGCGCGAATACCATTGGTTACTTTATTCTCTTCCACATTGGTATCTTTTTTTTTTTTTCTTGAAGTTTAACCCCATTGCTGGACATACCAGTGTTATGAAGAAGAAAATAAACTAAAAAATGCTTATTTTATGCAGAAAGGTATAATTCTGATTAATAGTAATAAATCAAATTAAATTGGAAGAATTTCTAAACAGACTCAAATGAGAGCTTGGGGATCTTCTCTAGCTTTCGTTGGTCTATTGAGAAACAAAGGCCAGAAACTGCATGTAAAACAAAGAGACACAAAAAGCAAATGTAATCCCATCATTTAGATGAGTTCTTGGGTGACATCTTTGTGGTTTCCTCTTCCTATATCTAGACCTCCAGATTCAGTTGGTGGCTCATCCTTGCTACAGAAACTTCCTTAATATGCCAGAGGGGCATGTTAGAAGCGAAGGGCTTCTGTCATCATTGGGAAGGGCAGAAATGAAAGGGGACCTTCACTCAGATGCAGGAGGGAAGCAAGTTCTCCCAGGCAAAGTCAGCAACATTGGATACTTTCTCCCAACCTGCTTGTTATATTCAAATACTTCAGCCTCTTCTTTTTATAAAAAATCAGTTCTGCCTTCTCAAAGGAAACCATCAACATCAAAAACATGGTTTGGATGTCATTTTAAATGAAAAAGAAAAACAAATAAACAGATTCAAATGTCAGCTCAGGGACTCTTGACCTTATGAATGTCCCATTCAAAACAAAGCCCTTTGACTATTAGACTGAGACCAGAGAGTTTTACCTTCCAGGTGTATATTTCTAGAGTCATCTGTGAATTGGGGGGAACCTTTGGAAACTGATGTCCAGGTTCAACTATATCATCAAATTCTGGAGAAGACTGCTAACGTATGATCAGAAAGGAAGAAGACGGTTTGTGTAGACAACGCGGCTGGTCCCTCATAGAATGGGGCATAAGGGTGTATACTTGGGTATCCAGAGTACAGAAAACCTGCTAACAGGTAGACACCTAAGGTGACAAAGAAATTGCTATATTTATTGCTTTAGTGGGATAAAATGCATGGTTGTCTAAAATGAAACGGTAGCACCAAGTCCATGGCCCATGAAAGTGACTTTGCTGCCATCTATGCCCAAAGCCTCTTGTTGCCAAGGAAGCCCGTTTCATAAGCACGCATCAGAACATCTTCTTTTACCTTTTGACAAAATGAAACTGCGTCCTTGGGAGTTTCCCACCCATTGCTCTCTTGGCTACTTCACTCCAGTACTATTTCATTACTTATTGATTTTTCAACGCCTCTCTGCATGGCTGTAATTTACACAAGTCCTTACAGCCCTTAGCGATTCTTAACACCTCAAGGTAAGATCACTGAGTCCACTAGAGAGAGACATTCTTTTCTGGAATGATGAAAAATTGGTGAGTCTCCTTGCTAACACAGGCTCCTTTGGGAGGCCATGGTGGATGGAAAGTGGCATCACAGTCCCCCAGGTGATACAGTGAGAGGGTGAACAAGGCCAACTCCAAAATGGATGTTGTTACATTCTTGTTACGCTACCGAAGTCTATGCAACTTTTATTTCGGGAATGAAATACAGAGTTTTATAGATTGGCAGTTCTTAGTTAAAAAAAAGAAAGCCTATGAAGTAACCTGAAAGCTGGTAACATTGGATTTATTATGATCTTTTAAAAAATTAATCACCACTCTAGTCAATTTGTAAAATATGTGTTTGCCTTTGTTGTAATCAAGGTTCCACATGGAAAAAAGAAATGGAAGTAAAGGAAAATGTCAGCGTGATGAAAAAACAGAGAAGAAATTAACTGTCTTCCGGAGAGTTTTTGGGTAAAATGTATCAGTGTTATGAAGAAGAAAAAAACTAAAAAATGCATATTTTATGCAGAAAGGTATAATTCTCATTAATAGTAATAAATCATATTAAATTGGTAGAATTTCTAAAGTTTCCTATCCAGACTTCATTATTTGGCCTTCAAAAGTTTATAATTAAAAAAATTACTCAGCTATTTTGTTATATATTACTAGGAAATATTTTTGTTTCAGCCATAAAATCCCTTCATGAATTTTTATTTTATATATTTAGAATTATGGTGAGAATGTGATTTATACATTTGAAGGAAAATTTAATATTATCGAATAATCATATGAAAAATGATGTGATGTCTTTTTAACCAAAGATAGGATTGAATTCTCTTGATGCTTCCACTACAAAATGATATTAAATAAAAGATCTCTTGAAGAAGTGTATTTTAGATTGGCCCTGTGAGGAAGCCATAGTCTGAAAAAACCGATAAATATCAGACTGTTTACACAGTATCATGTAGCTTACCTAACTCTATGACCTGAAAACCATTTCTGGATGCTTCCAAAACAATGAACCTAACCATTTCACAAATCACAGACTTTTTTTTTTTTAAGCTTAAAGTGAATTTAGAAAGCATCTGGACCAATTATAGTTAATTTGTTGAAATTGGGGAAAACAGTCCTATCAAAGGAACTATTTAGCATTTGAATATTTTTTAAAAGCCAATTTTTTGATGACATACTTTACTTTTTAATTATGTATTACCTGTTACGCTTATGATTATTCATCTTCACCTGATGTAAACCACCCAATTTTCCAATGCTTTGGGACTTACTGAGATAATTGTAAGGAACATGGTGCTTGCTTGCTCTATATTGCTTCCCTTTCTTTTGAAATGTGCACTCTAAATTTCTTTTATGGGGAAGCACCTTTCCCTGCTCTCAGTTCATTTGGTTTGGGCAGGGCAGACCCTATTTCCTGGCTCTAGGTTGATCCAAGCCAGGCCAGCTGGACACTACACCACCTTGTCTACAGTGATGGACATGAGCTGAGACAATGAGAGCCAAAGCAAGATCTTTTGCTGAAACCATTGGCAATGGGGGGCTCTTTCCCCTTGGGGTATTTATACTGGTGGGATGTGAGTTTGGGCTGCCAGGGGCTACCACACGCCAATAGCCCACCTGGAAATGAGGCAAACAGAGAGGAAAACAGAACCAAAGTAGGTGTGGGGAGAGTAGGGGAGTCAGATATTACTGTTTGAGCTGCTGAATCCAGCTAAGCCTAAAGCAGCCAACCCCATGCATTTTAGTCTATGAATTAAAACACTTCCATTTTTACTTAAGCTAATGTGAATCTGGTTATAGTTAGTTTCAACCCAAAGAGGCTTGATTAATTAGGACAATTTTGTCTGTGAACAATCTGCATGTTTCAAACTTATTCTCAAATAAATTTGGAATGTTTAGGCAGGTTCACTAAATTAAAAGGGCTTCAACAATTTTGTTGTCCATCTGAGAGGAAAATGCTGCAAAAGCATCTTAGATTTGACTGTGCAACTGCTTTGGTATGAGAAACGCTCTACTAGAGCAAGAAGAGAGATGCTGAACAATCCTTAAAAATAATAATGAAGATGAAGATTCACTATTTTTGTTTTGTTTCAGTTCAGGTAATGCTGAATTACACGAAATCTCCTTAAGAATAGGCATTGTATTTCCTTAGCATCTGCAATTACCAAAGAGCTAGATGCACAGTAGGCATTTACTGGACTAAACTTATTAGAAAGAATTGCTGTCTGTTCTTCATGCTTCCTACATATTGATAAATGAAAGCCACTTACGCCGTGGCAGTGTTTCTCAGGAATTTAACACGATCCACAAATGATCAGACTTCTCTGAAGATTGACAAAATTCCCAGAAAACAGCAAGAACATTAATCAGTGGGAAGAATCTTTTTTTTTTTTTTTTTTTTTACTGTGACTCACAATCATTTTCTTAAAAAAGGCATTTAAATGTAAAGATCTGAGCTCAATATTATTCACTATAAGTCTGTGTAGCCAACCACCCATTCTTTGTCCCTGGGTGATGTGTAAGAGTATTGTCCTTGTTAGAATTCATAAATGTGGCCAAAACCTGGGCTAGACTCAATATTTCTGAGCCCTTGAAACTCTCTAGAATGAACACCATTAAAAGAATGTGTTCATTTTGAATCACCCATCTCTTAGTTATTTCCTAACCATCTCTTTCTGATATTAACTGCTGGCCAAAATAGAATACCAATCAAAAGCCACAAGGAAGAGAAATATGAAGCCTGAGAAGAAAATGTGAACCTCACCCAGGGTGAATAGCTCAAAGAGTTTCTGTACTAAGGCAGCCCAGCCATATGGCCAGTTTGGCCCAGAATCAAAATCAAAGTTGTAAAACCATCGCTATGGCAGGGGAAGATGTTCGGGCTGCTGGAGTCAAAATGACTACACTGTAATGCTGAGACTGGGCCAACCAGATGGTGCTGAGGGAACCAGACAGGAATTCCACAGCAGGAAGATGGACTTCGGCCCTAGTCTAGCTTTCCAGACTCACCTCTCTGCTACCCTCTGCTCCAGCCACACTCCACTGCTCATTGGCCTTCTTTCATGTGATGCACTTTTCACATCTCTTTGCCTTTGATTATGCAGGTCCTTCTCTCTGGAACGACCACCTCCTTTGCTCTCCTCCACCCCCATCAAAGTCATGACCATCCCACCCACCTTACTGCGCTTTTATCCCCAGCCCTCCTGCACACTCTGAACTACCTGGGGTGCCACAAGGCTTCATCTTTCTTTTTTTTTTTTTTGCCTCCATGCCTTGACATAACTTTTTTTTTTTCTTTTTCGTTCCTGTCTTCTATCCTCTTCTTGATCTTCCCAACCTAGTCTTCTAAATTTAGCTGAAGCATCACCTCCTCCTGGAAGCCTTCCCTGATCTCTCCATTTAATTTAGAAGACCCTCCTCCATGCTCATACAGCCTCTCAGTGCCTATTTTATCAGCATCTACTCCGTTGTCCAGGAGTCACTGACCCACAAGTGTATCTCTTCTGTATGCCTGGAATGGCCTTGAGGGTCAAGACTATACATCAACTGACTTTGCATTCCTTTTGCTTACTGCCTGGCACTCAGTAGGAAGGGTGGGTGGAGAGATAAATGGCTGGAAGGAAGGATGACTTAATCCTTCAAGGCCCTGCTTTCATGTCGCTTCCTCTAGAAAGTTCCACGGCCCATCCAGTCCTCTTGTACTTTACATACAGACATTATTTTTTAAAATTCCCACAATTTGACTTGCATTATGGATAGGCCCTGCTTCTCTCTTTCAATAGAGTGTAAGCTCTCTGAGGTCAGAATTCAATCTCCAACTTTATATCCCTAAAGATGCCTTGTTCCTAGTGGGTGCATATTTGTTTCTGTTCCGTAAATATTTATGGAAAATTATTTGGTACCGTTAGGCCAGAAAACATGTGAAAACCATTCAAACGAATTCTGAGCTGGACAGGAGACTCTTCCTAGCTTTGGATATTTAAAAAGCTGGTCCATCTAACCTAAGCAGTAGGGTGGGCTGGGGATAGGTGAACGCTCATAGTAATAATACTAGCTAACACTTACCGAGCACTTACTGCAGTATATAGGCTGTACTAAGAGACTTACGTGTATCAAACCACTAATTTAGAAATGCTCAGTGGTACCTGGGCATGACTCCCATTTGAGCCAGTGACAATTGTCCATCTATACCTCAGGGGAGAGAGTTGGATCTGGTGAGTTTCAGACTGGTATGTGAAAGCTGGAATTGTTCTAAGAATTAGCAGACAGCTTCATCAATTGCTCTCTGCCTGCACTTGAGTATGTTAAGCCAAAATTACTTTGAATTCTGTTAACCTATGATTTTACAACTTGAATGGAAAAGATTCCTCTCTGAATTTCAAGGTTTCTTTTAGTAAATAAACAGTTGGTTTTTAGACAGGAAAGAAAGAGAATTGAGGTGGTTTTCTCCACTGCAGTGGTCCCCAACTTTTTTGGCATCAGGGACTGGTTTCATGAAAGACAGTTTTTCAACGGACTATGGGTCAGGGGTAGGGGGAATGGTTTGGGGATGAATCAAGCACATTACATTTACTGTGCACTTTATTTCTATTATTATTACTACATTATAACATATAATGAAATAATTATACAACTCACCAAAATGTAGATTCAATGGGAGCTCTGAGCTTGTTTTCCTGCAACTAGCGGGTGACGGGAGACAGTGACAGATCATCAGGCGTTAGATTCTCACAAGTGCGCAACCTAGATCCCTCACGAGTGCAGTTCACAGTAGGGTTTGTGCTCCTGTGAGAATCTAATGTCACTGCTCTTGTGACAGGAGGCGGAGCCCAGTGATAATGCGAGTGATGGGGAGTGGCTGTAAATACAGATGAAGGTTTGCTTGCTCACCTGCCACTCACCTCCTGCTGTGTGACCTGGTTCCTAACAGGCCATGGACTGGTACCAGTCCCTGGGGGAACCCTGCTGTCTCGGGAGCTCTATACCCCTTGTGTCAGGAACCTTGCACCTTGCAAGGATATAGTACAGATTAAACACCGTAAAGAGCATAAATAGCCTAGCACAGAAAACACTTGGATGGGGAGCTGTTGCTAGTTGAACCTTCGCAATAACCTCAACGGGGTAGTCACGCTTTCCTCATTTTAAAGAGGTTGAAAGTGCTACAAAAGGAGTTAGGCAACTTGTCCATAGTCGTTGCATGAGTAGACTGCTGAGTTTGGATTTCAATCCATGCTTATCTGAGTCTGTATTAACCATTAACTTACAAGGGAGCCTAATCTTACTACTACTAAATTGTTTTATGACCCCAGGAAGGTGATTTCCTCTCTGGGCTGCAGTGTTTATTGTCGGGTAAGAAACTAGCAAGTGGAAGAATGAGTGTGGGCTGCTCAGAGATTCAGAGTCCTAGGACTCCAAGTGACCCTGATTGATGCTCTGGACCATACTCTTGAGTGAAGGGCTGAGTACCAAAATGTAGGTATCTAATGCAATTTCAGAGGCCTCTCGAGAAAGGGTATATCTAACCCACCTTGAGATCTCGCAGGGGTGTTACCAGAAATAACTAATAAAAAAGCCTCGGACGTGTCCAAGTGCCACAGTGACAGATATGACTATACATAAATTAGTCTTGCAGAAAGCTACTTGCCCGGGGTCATCATAAATTTCTGATGGTGCAACACAAGACTGATTGTATTTACTTTTGCTCTCTGTCGGGTTCAGAAGTATGATAGGCCAGTAAAACGATTTAGTTGGCTGGTAAATTATCTGCAAGATTGATTAAAAATAGGAAGCGAGCAATTGGCAAATTGTCAATGCACAGAAAAAAGAATCCTCGATAACGAGATCCAGAGATTAAATTAATTTAACACGGGGCACCATTTGAGGAGGATGTTTCATTGAACTCTTGTGATATTATTTGGACTGAAATGACCGCGTGTGGCTGTGAGTGTGTATGTGTGCGTGAATGAAGCAGCTTTGTAACATGGTGCTCATTTTGGCTTTCAATTCAAGATTAGGAAAGCAGTAAAAATAATACACAAGGGACAGCAGTCCTTAGCACTCATCATTCTAAAAGAGATCATTTGGTGGAAATTAGAAAGAAAACATCAGCCTTGTAATAAATTACTCTGAGTATCCCAAGAATGGAAAGCTGGCTTCTATTGTTCCTTCTTCTCATAAATGATGTGCCCAGATTATACCATCACTCTAACATGATTATGTATGCAAATGATGCAGACAGTTACACAATTTACAATTTGGCTGAAATTGTTAAAGAACTGGCAAATGGACTTTGACAAATCACAATTTGAGGTTTTAAAAATGAACTTTTATCACAGAGCAAGAAAACAACAGATATTCTGCCGTGCTTATGTAAATTCTTTGGGCAACATACAATAGAGATGCGACTGACTACATTTTGAAAACTACCATCAACTCTTTCCTGTGGTTGGGAAATGGATAACTCAAATATTGCTCTGGTTGAATCAAAGATTGAATTAATAGGGAATTATCATATATACCACACATGGATTACCAATTTTAAAAGAATTAGGCCACCAGAAAATACATTTAATTTAATATTTCTTTGATGAGTCAGAGGGCACTTCAAGATCTTGCTGTGCCCCCAGGTCATCATTATGAACCACTATTGATACTGGGGAGGCATGGGAGATAGTTAATGAAGAGATCTGGCAAACAAAACACAGGAAAACAGGGAGTCTGCTGTTTTAGACATTTATGTCAGGGTGTCTCCCTTTCAATTTTGATCTCTTTATATCCCTAGGGAAGCTTATAGTTCGCTACTGCCTTTCTTATCTAGGCCAGAGCTTGGTTACATCATAGTAAGATTTCTCAATATTTCCTCATTCAAAGATTCATATTGGCATCTGTAGTCTTCTCCTTTATCAACATGTATTCACTATTTTTTTTCCAATTAAAAACATTTACAACAATTCTGCCACCCATTTTTCTTTTTCCCCACTACACATGGCCACCATCTCGATATACAATTAAACGGAATGCTCAGAAAATATCTATTTGTAGGCCGGGCATGGTGGCTCATGCCTGTAATCCCAGCACTTTGGGAGGCTGAGGTGGGTGGATCACTTGAGGTCAGGATTTCAAGACCAGCCTGGACAACATGGTGAAACCCCATTTCTAATAAAAATATTAAAATTATCCAGGTGTGGTGGCAGGCACCCGTAGTTGCAGCTACTTGGGAGGCTGAGGTGGGAGAATCACTTGAACCTGAGAGGCGGAGGTTGCAGTGAGCTGAGATCATGCCACTGCACTCCAGCCTAGGTGACAGAGCGAGAATCCATCTCAAAAAAATAAACAAATAAAATGAAATAAAATAAAAAATAAAAAAATAAAGTACCTATTTATGCAGAATTGTAACAAGAGAATTGACTCAGTCCCTCTACTCCAAGGTTTACTATCTCAAAAATATTGATGATCGTATATAAAGGCTGTCAAGAACATTCGTGAAACTTAAACCCAAAGGAAAGAGCCAGCAAGCACTAGACGACGCACGGTTCTAGAGCTTCTTGACCAGTTAAATAAGGCCAGTTTCAAGTTTATTCTTCTGTTACTGCTCTTTTATGAAGTAAACGTCGTCCACTTTCCTCTTAAATTATAGGGCACCAAATTAGACTGTGGCGGGGTGTTTACCAATGTAGGATATACTGAGAAGGCTACCTGTGGTTTCAACATTCTGTATTTCTAGCCATTCTAACAGTGGCCAGTTGGTTCATTTGGTTAGTAAATAGGTAATGATAAAGCCAAAGGAACGAGAGCAGTACCCCTTGGGCCAGTTGGCTTCACTCATTTAATAACTAGAGTAGACATTAAGTTTTGACTGCAGTACAAATTAGCCTTCTCGAAAATAAGTGGCTCACTAGAGAGGCGGTATCAGTGGCCAGCAAATAATATTTGGGAAAATAATTTTGACATCAGTAAAAATCAGAGTCATGCAAATTAAAATAAGGGAATATTTTGTCCATTAAGTTACTTGGGAAAAGAGAAGCGGGGGAGCGGAGAGGAGAGGAAACACTCAGTAATAAATAACAATAAGTAAGAGACAGAGAGAAAACCCAGTACTGGCCTGGAGAAGTGAAATAGCCACTCTAACATGGCAGGTGTAAATTGGACCAACGTTTTGGAAAAAAAATTGGCAACAGAAGGGCCAAATGTATGTCCATGCCCTTTGTCTCAGTTTTTCTACTTCTAAGGAATCTATCCTACAGACTTGTGGAAGCTGTCATTTTCCTCCAGAACATTCTCTGCACTATCTCCTAGACTTTAACATCAGCAGCGGCATTTGGATGACAAAAGCCTCCAAGAGCAAGCTGGATGGTTCCATTTTTGAGAAATAAGGTTCAAACAAGCAAGCAAACAACACACAAAAAGCCTCTAGTAAAGAAAAAAAGATTTATGTCTGCCCCAAAACGTTCCTAGCAACATTATTTGTTTTTGAAAAAGTATAAGCAATATAATAACAGTGGGATGGTTAGTAAATTATGTTACATCCATGTGATAAAATATTATTCTGTAAGAAACTGATGTTTGTGACAAGTTTTCCACTGATACAATACATGTTTCTCATAAGAAAAACAGAACATAAAACCATGTACACAATATATCATGGGTGCCAAACAACATGTGTTGATGGAGAAAAATATACCAACATCATAGGCAGGATTATACCAGATGGTGACAGGAAGAGTGACTGAATTCTTCACAGTTTTCTAAATTTTCGAAGATTTAAATGAAAATAACATGTTAATTTTCATAATTGGAAACATATTTACATCTTTAAAAATAAGGAAATTTAAACAAAATGAGAAATGTTTATAAAATAGCATTAAGTGACAAGTAGGAGTCAAGATGGAAAGGCACAATATGCTCTTATCCAGGCAAATATGCCTGTAAAACAGACTGAAAGTAATACACTGCTAAGAATGCTACACAGATAGCTATCTTTGGATGGTAGGATTAGAGATGCCTACTTTTCTGTACTTCCCCCAAGCCATGTATTACTTTTATAATAAGAAATAATGAATAAAATACTTGGGAAAGAAAATGTTATTTTGCAAAATGAATCTAGTCAGAGTGTACAGATAAAACAGTGAAAGTCTTTTTATCAGTACTGCCCCAAACAACTTGGAAATGCCACATGGCAGTAACTCATCTGGTAGATTAATAATATGTATCATCCTTTTATTGGGTTTTGCCAATGCAATTACCATTTTTTTTGTAAGCAAATCATCGTCAAATAATGGCAATTTCATACGGTTCAACCCAATATGTGAGGAAGAAATGGCCGCTTATAAAATTAATTATCATACTCTCTACTTTTTTAGCCACAAAGCCAAGGCCAAACAACACAAAAACAAGAATTTTTGTTTGTGTGAGTTATATCTACTAATATATTAGAGATTGAAATGGAGAAATATTAAAAAAATTCATTTAAAACTAAGCCCATTGCATGTTAATATAAGTGATATATTTCAGTGAAAATGATTATATTTCCCAAATAAAAATAATTTAGGAGAAGAATAGCATTGTCTTAGTCTGTTTGTGCTGCTAGAACAGAATACCACAGACTGGGTAATTTATGAACAATAGAATTTTTCCCCCATGGTTCTGGAGGGTGGGAAGTCCAAGGTCAAGGCGCCTGCAGGTCTGGTGTCTGGTGAGAGCCTGGTCACTGCTTACAAGATGTTGCCTTGAACGCTGCATCCTTTTATGGAGGAGAGGAATGCTGTTCCTCACATGGTAGAAGAGCAAAAGAGAGCAAACCCACTTTCACCAGCCCTTTTTATAGCAGCATTAATCCATGAAGCACTTCCCATTAGGTCCCATCTCCCAACATTGTTGTGTTGGGAGTTAAATTTCAACATGGGTTTTGGAGGGGACAAACATTCAAACTATAGCTGGTATTATTTCGCATTTTTGTAAATCTTTGGTTTAAGAGAAGGATGCTAGATTCTTTGATCTGCTTTGACATTCAATCTTTTGCAATATTATACATCATGTAGCTTCTGGAAAACTCCATTGTACACTTGTGAGAGAATGAAAGTGAAAAAAGCATATAATACGTTTATATTAATGTGGAAATTGTACTGACTTCAGAGACCACAGAAACCCAGGGTCCCCAGACCACACGTTAAGAGCCAATCAATGTTCATGACTTTTTCAGGGTCATGGTTCCCCAAAAAGCTACACATGTTCTTCCTTCTCTAAGAAATGAGCATGCACACATATGTACACACGTTTGTAAATCACTTTGGGGGTTCACTAATACCCTGAAGTCTATGGACACCCCAGATTAAGAACTTGGCCTGGAAGGAAGGTAAGAATTATTCTGGCTATTTTTGCATGCTGAAGTTCCCAGGTCAAGACCATGCTCAGTTAAGGTGCTTGATAAATACTGTTGCATGAAATGAAATAAAAATTTCTCAGCAAAATTAAGAAATGTCTAAAATTGCCAAAAAATTAAATGAAATTAAATGGTAAATAACTGCTGGATCTGGTTAGCTGTGCTCTAAAACTGAGTCAGCAAAATGCCTCCCCATACAAATGGCAAGGGATAAGGGCAAACTCCATCTTTCACTTCTCTCCCAAACTTAACTTTTTTCAAAGAACCTAACTGGCTGCAATTCAAAGACAGTTTGAAAAAACATAAATATATATTTTGGGGGTAAAAAAAATCCATTAAATTTTTTTATTGCATTGAGTTGCTTATCAAGAGTGTGTGAATAATGCCAGGAAAAGATACTTTTCTAAAGATCAATACGTTGAAAGTGCTGTTTTAGGGTTGCTGTAGTTGGTGGTGGTGTTTCAGAGTTATTCCTATTGACCTGAATTCAAAAACAAGGTATTGATTTATAAAGTACCTTCAGTAAATAAATGCACATTCTTTCAGCTAACCCTAATAACCTGTAGCATACAGAACAAGGTTTCAAGTCAGCTCTGCAGAGCTGAGCTTATAGTGTCACAATTAATCCTCTCTCAGAGTCATGAGGCTCCTCTAATGTGGGGGAACGAGAGATGGCAGACAAGAAAACCACGGAAAGAGGAAAGAGGCAGAAGCATCTTAGCTTCTTTTTTTTTCCCAAAAGATTTTTTCAAATGTCATTTTGGTTTCCTGAGCAGGTAGGATGCACAGATAGCAAAACCATAGCCTTCCAATGATTGAATGATGACTCATCATAGTCTTGTACATTATGGCTCTACTCAACTTTCCCATTAAGACTGAATGGTACAGATAAGCAGGAAGGTATCTCTTTAGTTGACTCTTGGGTCCATTCTACAGAAATAGAGGATAAGGCCCATGACCCCTGGCTTTACATTCAAAGTCCACATCAGGACAATGTTGTGGGTTGGTTCTGATCTTTCTCACTTTGCCATTACTTACCAGCCACAAATATTGGTTGGTTGGTGAGGACCATATTGCCTTAAAGGTCCCCAGCTTTCTTCACAATCATTTTTTACCAATGGCAATTGACTTGCTTCTTTAAGAAGCAGGTGAATATCATGAAAGCAAGCTTGAGCAAAGTGTGGAAAAATAGGGTTTCTGGGCACTGGGCTTCTTTCTGGACTTTTCTTGAAGTCAACGCCCAATGACACTTGAGAGTGATTATTAAGGGGTTATAGGCTTAGTTTTGTCACTCAAATTTTATCACGTCAATGTATCAATTCAGATAAATTTATCCATTTTTTAAAAAAGAGGCAAAACACAGGATAATATAGAAATGTGCAGAAATCCAACAGAAGTAAAAATACAAAGCAGGGAGAAATATACCTGTATCAATAATGAAGGCATCCTGCTAGATACCAGTTCGGCTGCCAGATGGAGGAAACCCCTGGAGGAGCCTATTTAGTGTCCACAGCACAGGATCTGGCAAAATTCCATGCATTTGTATTTAAATCCAAAAGAATCTATGTTTTGTTTTTTTTTCAACCAATCAAGTTTTCTGTTCTTTCTCTTGGTTATTATGATTTTGATTATGATTTTGATTATTTAAATAGATTTATTCCTGCAAAGCACATTTTTTGGGGGCTAGCATGATTCTCCTGTAGTGGCTGAGTGGTGTTTTGTGAACCAGGAGTCTTGGGGATGGAATGGCAGGGAGGGGGGTGGCAAGTGAGTAGTGGGCCTGGGCCTCACACCTGGCTTCAATCAGCACAGTTCTATTTGATCTGTTTTTATATATTGAGGCCAGGAGTAAGATTTTATTAGAAAAAGAATTTTGCAGCTAAAAACAATGACAATGAGAGGTTGAAAGTCACTGATCTGGGGAAACTATGTTTAGACTGAAATGGACCCTGAACATTAATAATTCTTCTGTAGGAAATCAGCAGGTGACTTCTCTCTCTTTTTAAAAAAGTTTCAAGTTATCCATATTCATTATTTTAAAAAGTACAGAGAAAACAGATAAGCAAAAAGAAAAAAATAAAAGCACCCATCCTAATCCTACTACCCTGAGATCACAGCTATAAACTTTGGCGACAACTTATTAGCCTCTTTTTTTTCTGTGCATATGTATCTATACACCCTTTTTTAAATAAAAAAGAAATTAAAAACTCTGCATACTCTAGCACACTGTCACTTGATTTTTTAAATGTATATTATGAACATATTTCCATGTCAATGAATATACCTCAACATCATACTTTATAAAGGCTGTGTAGTATGTTAGCATGTAGACTTGATCCATTTCTATCATACATCCAGTTTATCCATTGCATTCTGGTAAGGTATTTATTCTGCTCTCATAAACAATCCTGCTGTGAACATTCTAGATTGCTATACAGAGCAGAGCTTCTAACTGCTGTGCTCTGGCATACTGATGTATTGCAAATGGTCACAGGTGTGTGGAGATATGGAGCCACCTGGATCATTTGCTGATCTGCCCCCAACTCATGACCGTCACCTGGAGCTGTGAGCCGCCCTTGGTGTTTACCTCCATATACTCTACACATGTGCTTTTCTATGTGACCCATGACTCTAAAATTCTTGCAGAGTATTGATATGGAGTTGGAATTACAAATAAGCCCTCTGCAGCCAGCCCAGCAGACTTTGACTCTCAGGGTCACCGTCTATCAGCTGGGGGATCTTGGGTAAGTGACTTTTGTGTGTGTGTCCCTCAATTTCCTCATTTCTTAAGTGGAAGTAATTATAATACTCCCTTCTAGTAATTGTGTTGTTTAAAAGTGCATACATGTAAACACTTAGAACAATGTCAGAAATGCAGGAAGTAATTAAGATGTTAATTATTAGTGTCCTTGACTCTGACTATTTCCAAGCTGGGATGGTTTCTGATCTGAAAGACAGAACGTGACCTTTGTCCCTGAAGATCTGTGTCTCTCCATATGGCGTAGGACATAGCTTCCCAAAAGGTATGATGAGAGAGGGATTCTTTTGCCCTGAAGATCATCTGGAAAGGCCTGAGGGATCAGAGCCCCTGGGCTGACAGCACCCAGCCTTTGATCACTCCAGTGTGCCAAACAAACAGAATCACTTTTGTTGTGTGCAATGATTTGAGAAAGGTTGGGAAACGCGGTCATGGGCTTTGTGTTTATTTCAGATTTTACTTTGACACCCTGCCTTGCCAAGTTTTCCTTTCCTTCTCTTTTCTCTCAACTGTAAGCACCAATTATTTGGCAAACAATCACAACTAACCAGACACTTAGCTCGACCCACATGTGCAAGGAGAAACAGATCGGTTTTCAATAGTAGTTTGCTGAGGTAACTTCAATAGCATTTTGCAATATAATATGATAATTATCACTTTTTAGGGAAAGAAAAACAAGTTAATAATCCTTTACCTACATCTCATGTAACTCTTTTGTTTTCTAATACTTGGCTGGTCCCTGCAGTTTGGGGACATTCAGGGGGTAAGTGCATGATAATGAGAACTACGTACTGCTGAAACTTGAAGGTGTATTTAAAACACGGGTGATGCTTTTGTGAATAGCCATGTTTTCTGTCTTTAATTTTAGTTGCTGTTTCTCCTAGTCTTGAGGTTTTGAAGTTTCTGGCTTTCTCCTTTATGGGCCCTGGTCCCATTTTTGCTCTAGCTGAGTGCAGATACATGTCTCCAATTCTGGCTGAACATCAGCTGTCCTCTCAGTTTTCAGAAGATGGCTCTCCTATTCCTTCCATAAGCTGCTTTGGTTTTTGTTCCCCGCTCCAATCTGTAAGCCATCTGCACCCTTTATTATTAAGAACATATTTACCGAGATTTCACAACTGTTTAATAGATATGTATCTTATTACATGTTTGATACACCTCATTAAACATATGATTCAATCGGTATTTATTTAACATTCAGTAAACACGGAGACCCCTCAGCCTAGATAGGGGGAAGGGGGAGGACCCCAGCTCAGTGTCAGTGTGCCCCTTTGTCCTATAGAAACTGCTCTGCACAGCCCAGTGCTTCATCTTTAACCCTTCAACACTCCAGCTCAAATGGGCTTGGGCCAAGAGTCAAAGTCGGGATGAAAGCCTAAACTGTAGCTTACACACAGCTCAGGCTCCCACTGGGGCTACCAGGCTGGATGCAGTCCACGTTCTCCTCATGCCATCTCAGCAACAGAGCCAAGTGTGAGCTATGGGGTGCCCTGTATTTCCAGCCCTACAGTGTGACTGTGAATTTATTTTTTTCAGTGACTTACGGTGTGGCCTTCAATACAATTCATTGCAAAAAAAGGAGGAAGATTCCAAAATCTCCCAGCTGTTCTTTCAAACCAGGCTAGATGCATCAGAGCCCTGTTAAATAAACTAGGTATAGACCAGGATGCTCTCTGAGTCTATCCTTCTGCTTCATTCTTCACTCGCCTAATCTTCACGACCCTTGATTTGTGGTGTTGACCTCTTCACACATATCCCAGACATCTGAGCTCACTTCCCATGTGCTCAAGATCTCTTAGTGTTATGATACACCTGAGTACTACATGGGGGGAAGCTCAAGACAGAAAATACAACCCAACACAAGAGCCTTTCTTCAAATGGAAATTTTCTGGCATGAGTTTCTCATCCCTGCCAGCTTCACTTTCTTCTAAAGCAGGGCTTTGGAGAAACATTACTCCATTGAAACGCTGGAGGCCTTTTTTTTTTTTTTTTTTTTCTGTTGTTGTTCAGGGTTTCCAGGATTCAAGGCGAAGAAATCCAAAGAAACCACACCAACTCCTGTGTGGGAAAACTTTTCCTTTAAGAAGGCCACAAGTCTTAGCCAAACAACTGATTACAAAGTATGGAACTGCAATGCTTTCTGTAGAGGGGGCAGGAGGCAATTTAGTTCTTAGTTCTTTGCCATAAATAACGGATTAAAAAGCTTAGCTGATGCTATAAATTAAAAATGTGAAACTAATTATACCGGTCCCATAAAAGCAAAACAACCAATTCATAACCAAAATATGGGATGTGACAGCATCTACTGGGTATGACAGCTCTAGAGAAGCCGAGGAGACCCAGTAATCCTGCAAGAATCTGTCCTCCAGCCCAGAACCACAGGCCTACTTCCATGTTACAAAGCAAAACAGTAGTAGCTCTGTTGTTCTCTCTACCCATTTTTCATGACAACGGCTTCATCTTTTCTCCACCCCTTCCATGCAGGCCCATTACTCAAAAGAAAGGCTCACCCATACCAACAAGCACAGCTGCAGTTTTGCCAATTCAAACCAGATGGGTCTGAAAGGCAGCTGCTGCCAAGACTATAATTCAACTGGGAATTCCTAAATGTTTCAACCAGCCATTTAATGATGTTCTAGCTGGAGTTTTCTCCCTGTTCTAAATATATGAGTGAGGCCAACTTGGTAGGACCCTACAGTTTCAGAAGAGTTCTCTGTGTTGCTCAATGGATTGTTTCCTTCTGTTTGACATGGCCCCATACTCAATGTATCACAAACTGCTTGTGTTTTCTCCACTCCTAGCTTGTCCTCCGCCAATGCAGAATGAATCACTGTTCACAACTGATCACGCCCTCTGTGTATAAGAATTATACGTTATACATTTTGCCTGTGACTTTGTGGTTCTTTGCATTAAAGGTGGAACATATTTCTTCATAGCATTGGTCTGTTGCTCAATCACATGACTTGATTTGGCTAATGGGGAGAGAGAGGTGTGTGTGTGTGCATGCACGTGTGTGTGTGTGCATGTGTGTGTGTATGCTGGGTCTACATTGAGACCTCAAGAAACACTGCATATTTCTGTTCATTCTTTTATACTCAGATGATCTCACATGAGAATGATATGATCTAGATAGTGATTGATCTGAGAAGAATGAGAAAGCACAGCTAACTTGAACTCATCTTGCAATGTGGAGTCAAGCTCGGCTGATTCCAGTCAAGCAGAGAAGAACCAAAGCAGGCCTATAGATACACAAGGGAAAAATAAATGCTTGCTGTTTTAAGATGCTAAGTTTTGGGAAGCTTTGTTACACAGCATTATTGTGGCAGTCGCTGACAGATACTCTTGCCACCTAAGTTATCTTTCCAAAACTGCCATGGGATTATGTTAGTCCCTTGATTTGTGGCTTCTTGCTGCTTACAGGTCAAGTCCAAACTCTGTGCCATGTCATTCAAGGTCCCCAGCAATCCAGCTCTAGTTTAAGCGTCAGTTTCTCTGCAAATCCTTCCCCAACTGAATTGGTTCCCCTCCTCTGGGTTTCCATAGTCCTCCAGTGATCTGCTGCAACAGTACTTGTCAAACTGGATATCGCTAGTATTATATCCATCTCCCTCAAAAGACTGTGAACTCCAAAGTCAAGAGTCAACTTATTCATCTTTGTAGTCTCAGCATGAACCTATGGTAAACAAACTGAATTTACTTAGCAATGATTACAGCCTGCCTGATTTTGATAGGAAACACTGATAGATCATTTGGCTACAAAAGACACAAATATTGTCCCAGCTACTCAGGAGGCTGAGGCGGGAGAATGGCCTGAACCCAGGAGGCTGAGCTTGCAGTGAGCCGAGATCGCGCCACTGCACTCCAGCCTGGGTGACCGAGCGAGATTCCATCTCAAAAAAGAAAAAAAAAAAAGGACTCAAATATTATCTGAACACTTTCAAAAAAGTAACTAGGACTCTGTCTCCCCTTGCTCTAATTTTCTAATGCAGGAGTTCAGCTTCCTGAACAATGGTCTGGGTTTCAGTAGGAGACAGACAGTGGTGCAAATATCCCCGAAGGTCGTAAAGACATGTTCCGAAAGCAAGGCTGTGGTCCACTTAAGTTCTCCCTTAGGAATTCAGCCTGATCCTTGCTCTAATGTTGACCCACTGCCATTGCCCAAATACAGTGAGCTGAAAGCAGGCTGAAGTTTGATTTTCCCAGTTGATTTGGTCATAGTTTTGCCCGTAATAATGTTGCTGTTTTCCCTGGGCTGTGACTGTTGCAGATGAGTCAGACGGAGCAGGGCTGTAGCCCTCAGATGGGTCGATGTTATCGATCCTCAAGGCTCCATGTCATTTCCAGGGGATTTGCTAAAGAAGCTACTTATGTTCCTTTTTCATTTTCACCAACTCATTACCAGCTGCTGCAGCCTTCGTATGCCTCAGCAACACCTGGAGAAGTGGAACATGACCGTCCGATTTGAGTTCAGACACCTTCCTTTGAAATTCAACACAAGGCAACATGCAACCCACCAAAATCTGAGTCAAATAAGGAAGTCAGGTCACACTGGCCCACAGGGGTTTGGTATTTTTTGTTTTGTTTTAAAAGGGGCAGGCTGGCCCTACACTAAGCAATTGATCCCCTGGCTTAACTTTTAAATTAAGACCATTGTAAATTTGGGAACTTGAGAAGACATAGAGAGGACACCCATAATACTTCGCAAATGTCAAGTGCCTCTCGATGTTGGTTACTTTTCAAAGGTAGCTAGGTTACAATGTACCCTGGTAATGAAAAAACCCCGTCAGGCCCACTCCACGGGGTTTCAGTCAATATACATAATATTATTGGGCTTTGCAAGGATTAAAGGTTGTTTCTCTCACAGCCTCACAATAGGGCTATTTATTTTTTTCTACCCAAGGCACAAAAGAAGCCTCCCTGTTTACAGAGGAGCCCAGGACATTTTGGGGCTCCAACGCGGTCCAGACTTCTCTTTGCACACTTCCCCCTGCTGGTGGCTTTGTAGTTAACCTAAAAAAAAAATTGAACTCTTTTAACCTATAGACACCAGGATTGAAAAAAGCCAAAACTAAACAATATTTATTAGGGATTGATATGGTCCATAAGTCGTTTCTAGAGTATAGAAGCTCTGGTGTCCTCCAGTTTAATTCTGAGAGTAAAAGCTTTTTGTCAGTCCATCCTCTCCCTCCAAACCTAACGGGCCTTCAGTGATTCCATATTTAGTGTACTGTGGAACCGCCCATCTTGCAAAATGGGGTACCCAGAATGGAGCCCAGTACATGGTATGGCCTTATCGATATTTATAGACATTAGGAGGTTAGAGATAGCACATCAGAAAAATTTTGTAGTGTGTCACAACCGTGCCTAAATAAGAAAAAGGAAACTCTTTTTTCATTCAGGTTCAGTTTGGCCTGAATGATTAAAAGAAATTCCAGTCTTAAAATCTCATCACAGAGATGCGATGATTAGTCTGTTCAGTGAAACTTCTTGGATGAGGAAATACAGCATTATGGAGAAAAGTGCTGAGCTGGCTGCAGGGATGACCCAATTAACTCTTTTAAGCATCTCAACAGTGCCAGAGCTTTCTTAAAATTAGTTTGATTTTTTAAAAAAATATAAATACAGGCCAAGTGTGGTGGCTCATGCCTGTAATCCCATCACTTTGGGAGGCCGAGGCAGGCAGATCACTTGAGGTCAGGAGTTTGAGACCAGCCTGGCCAACATGGCCAAACCCTGTCTCTACTAAAAATACAAAACTTGGCTGGGTGTGGTGGTGTGCACCTGTAGTCCCAGCTACTCAGGAGGCTGAGGCAGTAGAATTGCTTGGACCCAGGAGGTGGAGGTTGCAGTGAGCCGATATTGTGCCACTGCACTCCAACCTGGGTGACAGAGCGAGACCCTGTCTCAAAAAATAAATAAATAAAAAAGTAAACACATACAACATAAAATTTATCATTATAATCATTCTAAGCATATAACTCAGTGTCATTAAGTACATTCACAATGTCGTGCAACCATCACCATCTAACTCCAGAATGTTTTCACCACCCAGGTGGAAACCCCATGCCTATCAGCAGTCATTCTCCCATCTCCTCTTCCCCCAGCTTCTGGCCACCACAAATCAACTCTCTGAATCTATGGATTTGTCCATTCTAGATATTTCACACAAATGGAATCCTACAATATGTAGCCCTTTGTGTCTGGTCTTTTACTTAACCTAATGTCTTCAAGGTTCATTCATATTGAAGCATGTATCAGAACTTCATGTTTTAAATAGCTGAATAATATTCCACTGTACGGATAGATCACATTTTGTTTGTCCATTCATCTGTCAATGGACATTTAGGTTCTTAGACGTGGTTTTTGCTTCTCCTTATGGCAACCAAAATTCACAGAAACAGCATACAGACCTATGCTGTTGTGATTGTTTCTAACACGCCATATTATTAACAGATCGTACTGTCAATCACCATTAATAAATACTAGCATGATAGGCACTCAACCCATGCTGCTTGATGAGAGTTCACATTCTTGTCTCTAGGGCTGTGGTTGGGCAGGCCAGAAATGAAGAAAGAACTACAGGAAATATTAAGGAATGGTGCAGGCAGTATCTGAACATGTCATACTGTAGAGATGCCCTACAACTGGGGCAGGATAATACTGAGGCATGCCCAGTTGACAGTCAAAGCCCTGTTGCATCTATGAGACCCTGCTGTCTGAGGAGTACTGCAATTTCCTATCAGTATTTTGATAAATGGTCGCTGATAAGCAATTCTGAAATAAAGGATTGGCCCACAGGCAGTGAGTAGAGAGTACTGTGGTGGCTTCTTCTGGACTGGTCCTATCTTGGAATCAGGTTGGCGAGAGTTGAAGGCTGCCTCCTCCAGTCAGTAGGGTCCCAGGAAACTGGGCAAGACTTCTTTTGAAAAATATGTTTGGACGCTGGGCATGGTGGCTCACGCCTGTAATCCCAGAACTTTGGGAAGCCAAAGTGGGCAGATCACTTGAGGTCAGGAGTTTGAGACCAGCCTGGCCAACATGGTGAAACCCTGTCTCTACTAAAAACACAAAAATTAGCCAGGTGTGGTGACACGTGCCTGTAATCCTGGCTACTCGGGAGCCTGAGGCAGGAGAATTGCTTGAACCTGGGAGGTGGAAGTTGCAGTAAGCTGAGGTTGCGCCATTGCACTCCAGCCTGGGCAACAAGAGCGAAATTCCCTCTCAAAAATAAAAAAAAAAGAAAAAGAAAAAGAAAAATATGTTTGGGCACTGGGTATACATAGACATAAAGATGGCAACAATAGACTTTGGGGACTACTAGAGAGGATAGGAAGGGAGTAGGGGGCAAGGGTTGAAAAACTAACTTTTGGGTACTATGCTTACTACCTGGGTGATGGGATCCATTGTATCCCAAACCTCCACATCTCACAATATTTCATGCAACAAATCTGCACATGAACCCCTGAATCTAAAATAAAAGTTGAAATTATAAAACCATAAAATATGTTTGACATTAAAAAAGAAAATATGGGGGAAAGCTAGGTGAAATGTAAACCAATAAAAAAAAAAGGAGTGGACTTCCATTGACAAGTCAGAAATACTATGTCAAAGGATGTTAAATAGATGCGGTTTACAGGCCTTCTCAGAGGCTTTAATATTCCGGTGTGCACCCTAAAGCTCCAATAGGCTAGACACAGTGTGCAGTATTTTCTAAAATTCTTTGACTGTAGAATCCCTTCATGCTGCTAGGTTCATTGTGCAGTTTTTGTGCTATACAAAGGCATCTGGTGAAGGGGGCTAGTGGGAGCTGAAATGTATGTACCCTGCATTTTGCTTGCCAAGGTAAGGGTCTGTGGGGCTGTGTTCACCCAGAGGGGTTGCATTCTTTGTGTGTGTGTGTGTGTGTGTGTGTGTGTTTAAAGTTTGTCTTCCAATAATGTCCTCCAGTTTCTAATTTTCATAAGGATGCTCTATAGGATAGTGAAGTCCCTGAACCCTTTTTGGTGGAACACGCGGGATGGATGTTTTTGTGCATGGGAGGGAGGTGTACTCAGGGACAACAGTGGTCCAGGAAATCTCTGGGCTTATCCTATCTGGGGAAAGCTCTAGAGCTGGGGAGAAGCACTGTTATCAAGGGCAAAGGAACCCAAAGATTGATCTCTAGGGGCATTGCGCCATGCAATTCATTAGGGACAAAGAGTCTTGGGAAGCATAGCATAACCCTATTGGTGTAATCAAGTCATCATATTTGAGATTTTGAACTTGACTTGCTTCTGACCTCTGTAGAAGACCGAGCTTGAGAATGTGCTTTTCTATATATTATACCACGTCTTATTTTTTCTGCTTACAAAAGGTATGTGTGCCCGTTGTATAAAATTTGTAAACTGCAAAAAAATACAAAGAAAAGTCACTGTTAATACCTCTATTCATGGTTATAATTTTGATGTATCTATTTTATACATCTTCAAATATAAAGATATATTTTATTGTTATAGATTATTTATACATGAGTATATATTTTGTTTTAAAAAGTTGCAATCTTTTTATAGATTTTGAAATCAAATTGCGATCTCCTATCTATACTAATCTGTAACCTCTTAAAAAATCACATATCACATTGGGTACAGTGTACACAGCTCGGGTAATGGGTGCACCAAAATCTCAGAAATCACCGCTAAAGAACTTACTCATGTAACCCAAAACCACCTGTTCCCCAAAAACTATTGAAAAAAAAGATGTATGGGAACTCCCATCTTCTCTGAATTGTATGTAAAATTGTGTTTGTATACATAACGTACTGTTTCTTGTTTCTGAAAATAAAATCTGTAGTTTTTGTCAACTTCTCAAAGGGATCATGTCCTAAAAAAGATCAAAGTCTTTTAGTAGCAGTGATTTGTAAACTATAAAGTACTATTCAAATAAAAAGGCCCTCTATTGTACTCATTCTTAAAAAAAAAAAAAATGAAAAAATCACATATCAATATATTGCATATACTTTCTGTATCTTTAAGTATCACTTCACAACATGACTGCACAATGTATTATTGTACAGACATACCATATTTTATTTAATACAGTTAAATATTTAATTGTATTTTATTTAATACATTGTTGGACATTTAGGTTATTTAAAAGTTTTTCCTATTATACATAACTCAGTGATGAACTCTTTTTTTCACATCTCTGATTGTTTCTCAGAGCTTCTTACGTCTTTTCTTCATACTCCTATAATACTGCTAACCCTGATGTAGTCACTTCTGGTTATAATTATTTCCTAAAGATGAATAAGATACTAAGTGTGAATAATCTCTCCTGATATGAGTGTTATACACTAAGATAGACGATGCAAAATTATGCATTTAAAGTACTTAGCTTTAAAGTATTATTACTTTCCTTTATATCATAAGATTTTTTCACAGATGATATTGCCTATGTAGGAAATCTGAAAAAAATCACCAAAAGCCCTCCTGGAACTAATAAGTAATTATAGCAAGGTTGCAGGATACAAGCTTAATACACAAAACTCAATCACTCTCCTATATACCAGCAATGAACAAGTGGAATTTGAAATTAAAAACACAATACTATTTAAATGAGCATTCCTCAAAATGAAATACCTAGGTATAAAATTAACAAAATATGTACAGGATCTAGATGTGGAAAACCACAAAACTTTGATGGAAGATCAAAGAAGATCCAAATAAATGGAGAGATACTTCATGTTCATGGACACAAAGCCTCAATATTGTTAAGATGTCAGTTCTTCCCCACATGATTTATAGATTCAATGTGATCTCAATCAAAAGCCTAGCAGGTAATTTTGTGTTTATTGACAAACTGATTCTAAAGTTTATATGAAGATGCCAAAGACCAAGAATAGCCAACATAATATTGAAAGAGAAGAAAAGAGTTGAAGGACAGGTACTAGCCAACTTCAAGACTTAACGTAAAGCCGCAGCAATTAAGACAGTAAAGTATTGGTAAAAAGATAGACAAATAAATCAATGGAAGAGAATAGAAAGCCCAGAAATATACCTGCATAAAAAGTCAACTGATCTTTGAAAAAGAAGGAAAGGACATATGATAGAGGAAAGATAGTCTTTTAAACAAATGTTGGTGGAACAACAGGACATCCAATATAAAAAAATGAATCTAGGCATAAACCTCCTTACACCCATCAAAAAAGTTAACTCAAAATATGTCACAGACTTAAATGTAAAACATAAAACTGTAAAACTCCTAGATAACAACATAGGAGAAAATCTAGATGGCCTTGGGTTTGGCGATGACTTTTTAGCTATAACCCCAAAAGCATGGTCTATGAATGAAAGAATTGATAAACTAGATTTCATAAAAATTAAAATTTTCTGCTGTGCCAAAGACATAGTCAAGAGAATTAATAGACAAGCCACAGACTAGGAGAAAATATTTGCAAACAAAATATCTGATAAAGGACTGTTATCCAAAACATACAAAGAACTCTTAAAATTCAACAATAGGAAACAACAGTCTAATTAGAAAACAGGCTAAAGACCTTAACAGACGCCTCACCAAAGAAGATATATAGATGGTAAACAAGCATATGAGAAGATGCTCCATGTCATATATCATCAAGAAAGTGCAAATTACACACCCATTAGAATGGACAACATCCAAAATAACGACAACATCAAATGAAATATTGGTGAGGATATGGAGCAATAGGAACTCTCATTTACTGCTGATAGGAATGTAAAATTGTGTAGCCTCTTTGGAAGACAGTTTAACCATGTCTTACAAAATTAAACATACTCTTCCACATGATCCAGAAACTATTCTCCTTAGTATTTACCCAAATGAGTTGAAAACTTATGTCTACTCAAAAACCTGCACACAGATGTTTATAAGAGGTCTGTTCATAATTGCCAAAACTTGAGAGTAACCAAGATGTCCTTCAGCAGGTGAATGAATAAACCATGGTACACCCAGACAATGGGACATTATTCAGTGCTAAAAAGAAACACACTATCAACATGGATGTATATTTCTAAGTGAAAAAAGCCAGTCTGAAAAGACTACATATTGCATGATTCTAACTACATGTCATTCTGTAAAACGCAAAACTGTGGAGACAGGAAAAAGATCAGCGGTTGCTATGGGCTAGGGAGGAGGGCGGGATGAGTAGGCAGGGCATACATGATTTTTAGGGCAGTGAAAGTACTCTGTATGGTACTATAATGGTAGATACATATCACTATAAATTTGTCCAAACCCAGAGAATATACAACACCAAGAGTGAACCCTGATGTGAACTATGGACTTTGGGTGATACTGATGTGTCAATGTAGATTTACCAGTTGTAAGAAATGTGTCCTTCTAGTGGTGGATATTAATAATGGCAGAGACAACATACGTGTGAAGACAGAGAGTAAATGAGAACTCTTTGTCCTGCTCCTCAATTTTGCTGTGAGCCTACACTGCTCGAAAGTGTATTACAAAAAGTAGATTTAGCATCACAATGTACACATAAAATAGTTGGAGGTTTTTCTTGTTCAAACCAGCTACCATATTATGTGGTTATATTTCTTTGCTTGACATGGAGTTTTCCAAGGACAAGTCATGAAAAGCAGATGGGCCTCATCTGACCAAGACAAGTCAAGGAACACAAGCTAACATGTCTCAAAGGCTGTTTCTGAGTAAGTGCCTGGCACCATATTTCTAGAGATTTTGCA
Source organism: Nomascus leucogenys (assembly GCF_006542625.1). Lineage (NCBI taxonomy): Eukaryota > Metazoa > Chordata > Mammalia > Primates > Hylobatidae > Nomascus > Nomascus leucogenys. The sequence goes on from NC_044382.1 coordinate 49,126,190, forward strand.
GAAACGTGGCCAAAAGAGTCTCATTTATAGGAAAAAGGACCCTATTGTCTCCTGACTGATGAAATGCTATAGTAGCCATGTAGAATTGTTTGCTAAAAAGATGTCTATTAGGTGTCTTTTTCAAACACAGGCTCATGTGTGGAAACCTGAATGTTTCAACCAAATGGACAAAGATAATGAGGGTGTAACAGTAACTGGCACAAGGTCAAAAAGGAAAGTTGCTTGACATGAACACAGACTACCTTCCACGATCTTCTGCTTGGAAAGTCTGAATGGTGGAGGTGGCTGAATTGCAGAATGCTCTGATTTAGAGATACCTCTTAAAGCTTAAACTGGTTTTCCTAAACTTCAATCATCTGCCTATCAATCACCTTCATGATTTTGCCCTAGTTCTGTGTCACCTTCACTGTGATTATTTTTCTTGCAATGGACTCGCACTTTCATTTAAATAGATCTAGCCTCATCCTAAGAGATAATATCTATGAAATCATGAGATTATGTACTGGCTATATATTTTTATATATGCATACATGTTAAAATTAAAAAATTATTAGTGTACTGCCAAGTCTTGTCTTTCACATCACCATGGGTATGTATTACACACTTGCAGAGGTACTAGTTTAAAGAATCCTTTTTCTGGGACAAACACGGAAAATATGACTGTCTGCAGTAGAGAGTAAACATTTGAGGCTTATTTTTCTGAACAGCCTAATAGGCTATAAATCAAGCCAGGTTTAAAAAGATTTGAGGGCCTGGTGTGGTGGCTCACACTTGTAATCCCAGCATTTTGTGAGGCCGAGGTGAGAGGAATGCTTGAGTCCAGGAGTTTGAGACTAGCCTGGGCAACATAGGGAGGTCTTGCTGGTATGGTAGCACACACCCATGGTCTCAGCTACTCAGGAAGTTAAAGTAGGAGGGTCATTTGAGCCCACGAGGTTGAGGCTGCAGTGAGCTGTGATCACACCACTGCCTTCCAGCTTGAGTGATGGAGAAAGACCCTGTCTCAAAACAAAAAATAAAAAAATAAAAAAATTGAAAAGATTTGAATAAACGTCTAGAGGTCATATCCGCCACAAGCTGTTCAGGCAGGGGTATTGAAGATACTAACTTGGTCCTTTGATGTGATGTCATGACCCACGAACACTGTATTCTGCATAGTATCATCTGAACACAGGCTGAATATTGGCCCATATGGATTTTTGCTCCCACTTAACGTTGCATTGCTTGTCTGTGGGCTCCTTAAGCAACAGCCACTTCACTAACTCACTGAACTGACAGTCACCGTCCATTCCCTTTGGAAGTCCTATTGACCGACACCTACTGAACTCCACACAGTCCCAGGTAATACCCTACACTCTCCAGCACCTGAGCTCCTGGCCCCAGAAGCTGAGATGTATCCTTCCTAGGAGTCCAATGTGATTGCCCCCAAGCCTCTTCATGGAAGTAATTCTTGTTCATAAAATACACGACTTAATGAAATAAAATATAAACTGGGGACACAGGGGCACAAAAAGAGTTGCTTCTGTGACAGCTAAAGTAGCTCTGTGAAAACACTCAGGTCATTCACTATAAATAGCCATGTAGGCAGGACAACTGTAACTGAAGGATTCTGCACTCAGGGCCTCCCAAGTGCCTCAAAATCTCCCTTCCTGTCAAAGTAATGGAAACAGGAAACGTAGACAAGCAACATGGAGCTGGTTCCTGCAATAAGACAGTGCGGGACTCTAAGTGGATCACTCACAGAAACGGCTTCGTCCTACATCTAAGAATCTGTGAGTGAATGTACACATGTTGTTCTAGGCTGAAATGTTTAAAGTGTATGCTATTTTAAAAAGTGCGCTCCTGCTTTAGTCAACATTTAAAATTAATTGACCAAGTACGGGCTCATGAGAGGTTTCCTATGAGCACATAGGAAAGCTGTTTTCACTGCTGGGCCTGAAATGTTAGGCATATGTGTCTTGGCCTTGGCCTGTCTCCTGGGATGTGAGCTCCCCAAAGACAGAGCGTGTATTGTAGCCACCTTTGCTGATTGCACAGAGAATAAGGCCTTGTAGTTACGGATCAGTGTTCTTACACTTGAACTCCAATGTCTTTGTTTTCATATATTGGAATTCTTCCAAATCGATGGCACTTCCCACCTTAATCTTACATATTTTTTTCTCATTGTCAATTACATCAGTCCATTTGGGATAAGGAAATGCCTTTGATTGCACTGTTCATTCGTTCAGGATTGGCTAGTCAGTGTGAAACAGAGGAGGGGTCTTCTAGTAGCCTTCGCGTGACTGAGGTATGTCTTGGCCAATTAAGTATTTCATACTAGAATATTCCACGAATGCTATAGGATAGTGAAGTAATTAATCACTTATATTTAAAGTTGAATTTACCGATATTTTATGGTATTAGATATTATTTCTATTAACATTTTATGCTGAAATTACAGAATGATTCGTGAGTACTGAATTTTTGATTGCTTTTACACTTGCTGGGACACTATTAAACTTGATTTAGGTTAATAGCACTGTAAGAAGATATTAACAATGAATTTCCAAAAGCACTTAGCATCTCATAATTGGAGTTAAATGACAAAAAAAATGAGGAGATAATAAAGTAAAGAGAGAAAAGGAGAGAGAAAGTTTTGACAATATTCTTTTTAACCTGTGGTTCTTAATAAGATTTTTGCAGGATTGTTTTAGGTTAGCAAAGAATCAAATCCCCGATCAGGAGAGATGACGCTGATTTATTAAAGGAGTTTTATAATACAGAATAAAGACCTAGCTCCAGGTAGAGTGCAGAACTTTCTACTTATAGGAGAGAAAATTTTCTGATTTTCAGAGTAGGAAGGAAACTTCAATCACCACCTTTTTCTTCCTTCCATGGTGACTAGAAGATAATTTAATTTTTTTTTAAGAAAAGGAATTGATTTCGTCATATCTGCTGGATTACAGAGAGGTAGGTTTTTAAGGCAAAATCATACAAGCTAGGCCCGGCAGGGTGGCTCACATCTGTAATCCGAGCACTTTGGGAGGTTGAGGCGGGCGAATTGCTTGAGCTCACGAGTTCGAGACCAGCCTGGGCAACATGGTGAAACCACATATCTACTAAAAATCCAAAAATTAGCCAGGTGTGATGGTGTGAGCATGTAATCCCAGCTACTTGGGAGGCTGAGGCATGAGAATCATTTGAACCAGGGAGACAGAGATTGCAGTGAGTCGAGATCGCACCACCGCACTCCAGCCTGAGCAACAGAGCAAGATTCTGTCTCAAAAAAAAAAAAAAAAAAAAAAATACATCAAAGCTGAAACAACAATAACAACAATTATTATAACAAATTTTATTTAGCCTTCATTATGTATAGACTCTATACTAAGCAACTGACATCTATAACTTTATTTAACCTTCATAACATCCCTGTGTATTAGGCACTATTATTATCTCCATTTTAAAGATAAGGAGAGTGAGAACCAGAGAAAGTAAATGACTTTAGCACATAGTGCCATCAGGATTTGAAGCCAGGCAGTCTGGCTCCTATACAAGTACTTAGCCATCATGCTTTTTGGAGCATAACAACGAAGTTATGGATAATCTGGTTAACACTGAAGTGACATTACATATGGCTTTTGCAGGCCCCGTGTGCTTTTACCCACAAGGGCCCCTTCCTTTCTAAAAATTATTAAACTTATATTTTATGACTGCATTGGTATAAAGATAAATATTAAAATTAAAAATATTATGTGTTAAAATATTTTCTCTGACCTAAAACTTTACTTTTTAAATGACTTTAAAAGAAACCAAGGCCACGCGTGGTGGCTTATGCCTATAATCCCAGGACTTTGGGAGGACTACGTGGGCAGATCACTCTAGGTCAGAAGTTCCGGACCAGCCTAGGCAACATGGTGAAACCCCATCTCTATGAAAAATACAAAAATTAACCAGGTGTAGTGACATGCGCCTGTACTCCCAGCTACTTGGGAGGCTGAGGTGGGAGGATTGCTTGAGCCTGGGAGGTCAAGGCTGCAGTGGGTTGTGACTGCACCACTGTACTCCAGCACGGGTGACAGAGGGAGACCCTGTCTCAAAAAACAAGACCAAACGAAAACCACTTTCGGGTCCCCTTAAAAATGTTGTGTGGGCCTGAGGCACTGAGTTACTGTAGTTCATGGAAAAGTCAGTCTTGGTTAGCATCACAGATAAAGCCAAGACGAGAACCTGGGATTATGTGGTCTCATTTCCGATGACAATGGAATCTAGAACACTATGGGGACAGAGTAAGTGTAATTAACAGGAGGAAAGGAAACAGCTGGTTTCCTTCTCCCTTGTGTTTTTGGAAGACGTCGTGGCTTGGGTCCCTGCCTGCTATTTTAGGACTACAACTCCAGAACTGATGTGGTCTCTAAGGACTTTACCTCAATATACTCAGTATATACTCAATATACTCAATATGTTCAGGATTCTTAACTGATAATCCTGCCTACAAGTAATAGAATATTAGAGATGGTCAGTATTGTCAGAGATAACAAGATCTGCTGCTCATTTAGGATTCTGACTTGTGCTACTGCTTGGGAAGTGATTCTCCGGAAACACAAAGAAAGCCCAACCAAGCTCCCCAGCCCTCTCTGCTCACAGCAACAAACTGGGGATTCTGTCTTAGACAGAAATATGATTTATCCATTAGAATCTTTCCCCAACCCAGTGACACTTTGCTTGACCCATTGTTTTTGGAGCTAAAGGACTAGAGGTCTCTCTGAGAAGGTGTTGAATCATAAGGTTTGGTCCAGACTTGAATATATTTTGAATAAAAGTAATGAGGGAGAAAATAACTATCTATTTTTAGTTTCCAAATTGTTCCTCAACTCCAGTCTGGAAATAGGAGAAAGCCAAACATTACAATGTATAACTACATTAGAGTTTTAGGGTTAATATGTTTTATGATAAAAGTAATCTCAATTAAGGTCTGCTTGAATTGGGTCCCTTTCATGAAAGTCTTTCAGTGCTAGATATAACAAACAGAACGAGATTTACATGCAGACGTTATCCGAAATTCCCCTCTTTTAAGGGCAGCATGGTTCAAAAGGGACTAGTAACGCATGCTTTTATTCAGCAAGGAAAATATTGCAGAAATCCAAGATAAAATAGTTTCCTTGTAATTTTTAATTAATTTAAAATCATGTGATTCTAGTGACTTTCGTTCATAAGACTCTTTGAAAGAGGACAGAGAACCAAATAATATAGCCTTTATAGACTTCATTTGGGAATTGGGCATTATTTACCTTAAAAATGATTGAGAATGTGAATCTAGGATTCTGCTAAGATTACAGCTAACAAAAAGCACAAAGTAAAGTAAAAAGGGATTGGTAACTGATAAGCAAATGATAGATGATTGAGTGGATAGATACATTAATGAATAGATAGAAAAGCAGATAGATGGATAATACAGATGCATGAATTAATAGAGACACAAATGGATAGACAAGGAGATGACAGATAATAGAAAGATATTCATAGATCAATACATGGTTAGAAAATGAGCAGCGGGATGCACATGGATGAATAGATGACTTGGAAGCAGAATAAATAGTTGATATATAAATGAATATTGCTAGATAAATGGATAGATGCTAGAGATTGATGAATGTAAGGGTGAATTTGGAATGAAATTGTAGATAGATGGAATACCAATGAAGATAATGACATTTCTCTTCATGGAACTATTTTAAATAGTTTAACTGTTTTGGGAACGTATGGACTGGTGGCAGAAAATTAGTCAGTCTCGAAGAGCCCTGAAGTTTCATAATAAGTGTCTCAATGATATAAAAAAAATACATGAGTGTGCCATGATTAGGCCACTTCTGAATCCTCCCTAGTGCCCCATTCTGGCCCATTTGGCCTCTTTAGAACAACATGCAAATGGAGGAAAAAAGTGACTTCACTGGGCAGCCTTTATGCATCCTTGGTGATACACACAACTCATCCCTTTTTGCCTCTTCTTAACTCTGATATTCACCTGTACCTTCATCAGTAGACCTACTCGGGAAGGCCTGGTGCTGTAATTAATCCATGTCACAGGCAGATGTAAGATTGGCAGAATTTATGAGTGGGTTTGAGCTACTGTGATGAGTAGGGGCACCTCAGCCCGTGTGATATAAATTCCTCTGCTAATTGGATTGCTAGAACTAATCAGAAGCCAGAAAAGGAATAAAAAAATCAGTGTTCCTGCTGCTGCTGCTGCTGCGGCTGGCTGATAAAGCAGACAGCTCTTTTCAGGACAGGAGGGCGGGGGGAGCTGGAATTGAATCCTCATGCGGAGGTCTCACTCTAGATAGCTATCTCGAAGGCGACACAGCCCTTCTGTCACCAGGCCAGGAGGAGATAGATAGGGCAATGGGAGAAAGGGTGATGTGAGCCCAGAGAGATTGTATTACCAAATTGCAAAAACGGAGTGAGTGGGGAAAGATGAAAGGAGCCGAGACCAAGACTGGGAGTGGGGACCACCATCCAATGGCCTGAGAGAGCTGGAAGGCTTTTCTGAAATGAGGTACCACTCCCCGGGACACAGGTGCATGCCCAGCATCACCGTGGGATATGACTTCAGGAATCTGAGGCCTCATCCCCAAAGCCAAGAGGCGCTTGCAGGAGAAAGCCATCTATATCTTGTCGTTTAGCTTAACACGCTCTTGCGTTCACTTTCCTGAAGACGAGAGAACCGAGGGGACGATGCAAATCCCATTCAATACTATGGCAAGTGCAATTCAGGGAGCTTAGCTGAACTGCTCAAGGTGAAGGGCAAGTGAGGGAAAAAGACCACATTTAAAACCTCTCACCTGCTGGAAAACCATCAGCGCATAGCAGCTGAGAGGGAACGCTCTATCTATCTGTGCTCACTCTTTCTACATTTTGGAAGTGGTGAGGGGGTGATAAGGCAAGTTCGTGTTCATTGTCCTGCATACCTTTTCCTCCAGGGATCAATAGTTCGTTCCAGCTGAGAGCGTGAAATGTGTCTAACAGGGACACAGGTTAGATCCTGGTGGTCCTTATCTTTACTTTGCTTGTCTAAGTCTACGCCACTTCTCAAAGAAGCAAACGTATCCCTAATATTGGGTTTCACCACGCCGAGTGCCCTTCAGTTCTTGTTAAATTCCATTCTTTGTTTCCTGTATTCTTTTCTCTCTGTGATTACCACTTCTTTGCGTATTTCTTCTGGAGCTCTCTACATAGGCTCCAAAGCCCTGCCTTGGAGGTAAATCCTTAGCCTCGATGAGTAGGCAGCAAGCCCCTCTTGCACACAACAAAGACTTCTATTTTTTTTTTCTATCTTTTGGGCGACACGATAAAAAATAACCCTGTATTTATGCAAATTGCAAAGTAGCGTGTGATAATGAAAACAAAACAGTGCTGGCCCGCAGCCAAGACATGGCGCTGACGGGAGCTCCCCGACCATTTGGCTCTTGATTCTTCGGGGAAAGCAGCTGTAGAGAAATGAGAATACAGGACCCCCTCCTCACACGCGCACACCCTGGTTCGCACGCATTCCGGTACCCGTCACCTCGGAGCCAGCGAGACCTGGGATCCAAATGCGGTTCTGCCTCCTCTGGCCGTGGAGCACTGCGGTGTCGTCCTCCACGAGCCTCCCTGCCCCTGCTCCTGATTCCCTTTCAGGAATTTACAAACATTTTCCCCAGATCAATATCCGTATTGATTATTCATTGTGAGTGAGTCGTGTGTCTTTGGTGATCCAGCTTGCAGAGGTAGCAGGCAAAGGCTGCTGCAGGGGGAAAAAAATAACAGAAGGCGAGAGGGACCCAGCTCTTTCTTGCTGGGTCTGCGGCTGTCGGCAACACAGAAGGGAAGAGGAAAAGAGAAAAGCACCTCAAAGCCAAGGAATGGACAAGGGTGGAAGAGAAAGAGGGAGCAATAGCAAGAAAAAAGGAATCGATGACCGGACATCTGGTCCCAGGGAATCTCGATGGCTTGGAGGAAACCCCCATCTTGGGTCTGCTGTTACGTGCAGGACGCAGTGGACTTTCTCTGCTCTGGGAGTGAAAAGTGACTCACAGTTTTGGTATCTCCTACGTAAGAGCTTTGGGGGGATCCCTTGGCTTGCTGACAGGCAAGGAAGACAGCGGCAGCAGTGAGGTAAAACACGATTACTTCCAACTGCCTTGCGGAGGAGGCGCAGTCGTGTGGTGTGACTTGAACAGCTTGCTGCTCTCTGATGGCACGCGGAGGGAGAATAATTAAAAAGGCCAGCATCACTTACTAAGTGAGTAAACACAGAGCCGTTCCAATCGTGCTCTCCAGCTAATGAGAAGCTGTAATTTCTTATACTTCAAGGCAAGACGAGACAGTGATGGGTTCAGTGGAGGGTGTGTTTGCGTGGATATGGGGGTGGGGGGTAGTGGTGGTGGTAGAGATAGATCGACTAATTGTTGGCAATGTTTAAGAAAGGGATTACTGGAAAAGACAGTGAAATGATGACAGGAAAACATCTTGGAACAGAGCCAAAAAAAAAAATTGAGGCAAATCAAGTCTGCAGCTCGGAGAAAACACCGTCGCTCCGGTGGGAAGCTCCGACAGGAATTGCCCGATGTTCCTTAGCCAAGTATGGAATATCGTGTGAGCACAAGGGGACAGAATTAGGGACCACCAGAGTCCAGAGGAAAGAGCTACGGTATGCCAGGGTACACAGTGATGTCATACATTGAGAAAAAACATGAAAACTCCAAAACCAGACCAGATCAAACCAAAACAATAAAAACCAACCTGTGTCCTTTCCTTTTTATGGGAGGTTTCTGCTTCAGTTTATTAAAAGCAACCCCCAAATGTGCCTTCTGATAGTAGGAGCTGCTGATTCTGTTTGTCTGCAGAAGCTGCTGCAAGGTTACGGAAAGACGCTGGAAAACGGAGGTAGAGGAAATTAAGTTTTCCATTGGTTGGGTCTCTGGCAAAAGTGCCAGGCGATCGTCTGCCATTTGGACAGCCATAGGGGTGCCAGTTTGGGATTCCTCTTCTGTTGTCACCTAGCTGTGGCTTGGTGAGTCCCCAAACCACCCATAAATAGCACCCTTTTAATACAGTGTTCCAAACACACATGACAAAGTGGGGACACCAAGTAATAAAATGAGCTGGGTTTTCTTTCTTTCTGGGTGTTCAGTTAACTGAGCTAAATGGTTCTCTTTCACATGAGTGGAACTGGGGCTCTTTAAGGATTTCTGGGACTGGAAGGTCACCCTTTTAAGATATCCTCCTTCTTTTCTGATTGAGGTTTTAATTTCATATTGCTTCTTTATTTAGGAGTCCCCAGTATATTCCAAGTTTCCTGAGCAGGAGAAATAGATCTTGCAGAAGTGAGCCGCGGAGACCCAAATGAGGAGGAAATAAACCAGCTGTGGATGACCCGGGCACCCTCCATCGCATGTGTTTGGCATTCATAGAGACCCGTGTCTGCAGTGTGTGTGTGTGTGCGTGTGTGATGGCATCGTGGGGAATGTGTGCTTGCATGAGTGTGACTCCGTGTCTATGTGTCTCTCCGAGAGGGAGGGAAAGGGAGCGAAGTCAGAACAGGCGGAATGTTTGGGTATTTATGTAATTCATGCAGAGAATGTTCAATGCTGCAAGGCAGACAGTCACCCATCCCTGGACTCTGTGGCTGTGGAGGGCCTGTACAGACCTGATCTGAATGTTAAATGCAGGAGATGAAATTAGCATACTAACCAAGGATGTCAACCCCTCCTCACAATCAGTAAATGGCCGTCTCCTCTCTCTAAAGCCGGCACAGCCATGCGCGCCAGCCACTTAACTATGTCCTCTGTCAGATCCTTTTTTGTGTTTGTTTTTTTGTTTTTGTTTTTTCATGAAAGACTGGAAATTCATTAATGAGGAGGGAAGGAAGGGCTTCAAGGGGCTGTAATGAAAACAAATGATCCTCTTTAAACCTCATGACGGCCAAAGCCAGGCGGGCGGGGATTGCTTTCTGCTCTGGGGCTGGAGAATAGGAAATTGCACAGACAGCAGACCACTTGACGAGAGCCAAAGAATGCTTTGCTTGGGAATATTTCTTCTGTGTGGCACAGATCGGCCATGACCGGTGTGTCTGTGTTAATAATACCGAGAATGAACTTTATCTTCCTAACTGTAAAAGAGAAGTGTGGTCTACCAGATGTCTCTCCACTGGGCTCAAGGTTATCAAAGTTTCTTGACCTTGTTGGGGTAGGAAGTGCCTTCTGGACTTTTTTGGCCAATTGCCTCAGCCTTTGAAGTGATAGAAATTTTTCTTTTGGGCTGTGCATTAGGCCTTCCCCAAAGATAGTACTTGCTTTTATTTTAATCTCTATCATACAAAGAAGTACACAGAGAAAAAGATTTGATGTCCACTTTTAGAGAATCTCATCCTAAAGCAGACAATGCTGTCTAGAAGCTGAGAATCAGGCACACTAGCCCCAGTATTTAAGCTGGGAAATACTTACTTATTTTTTCTTTTTTTTTTTTTTTTTATTTATTTACTTTTTTTGAGACAGAGTCTCACTCTATCACCCAGGCTGGAGTGCAGTGGTGCAATCTTGGCTCCCTGCAACCTCTGTCTCCTGGGTTCAAGAGATTCTTCCACCTCAGCCTCCCAAGTAGCTGGGATTACAGGTGCCCACCACCACGCCCGACTAATCTTTTGTATTTTTAGTAGAGGCAGGGTTTCCCTGTGTTCACCAGGATGGTCTCAATCTCCTGACCTTGTCATCCACCTGCCTCAGCCTCCCAAAGTGCTGGGACTACAGGCGTGAGCCACCACGCCCAGCCACTTTTTCCTTATTTTAACCACTCTATCCTCAGAAACAAACTTCTTTCTTTCCACTGTACTTCACTGATTTGGCTTTAAATTAGGCGTCATACACTCTGAAATCTCCAGGGACCTGTGCACACCAGCCTGAAGAGATGATGAGGAGGAGTGGGGCTTGGGATGAAATGGACCGGAGAGCCACTCGGCTCTGGTCACCTGATGTTTGGGGGAATAAAAGCCCTGCCATGTGTTGCCTGATCTTCCGCTGTTCCAAGAGGTGGTAGAGAGTGGTATGTGCAAATATCAAATATAGCAATTTTTTTTTTTTTAGATAGCATCTCGCTCTGTCACCCATGCTGGAGTGCAGTGGTGCAATCATGGCTCACTGCAGCCTTGACCTCCTGGGCTCAAGTGATCCTCCCGCCTCAGCCTTCAGAGTGGCTGGGACTATAGGCATGCACCACCACACTAGGCAAAGTTTTGTATTTTTTGAAGCCACCAAGTTTCACCATGTTGCCCAGGCTAGTCTTGAACTCTTGGGCTCAAGCAATCTGCCCACCTAGGCTTCCCAAAGGGCTGGGATTACAGGCGTGAGCCATTGCACCTGGCCCAAATATATCAATCTTTTTAAAACCATCTATGAGTTAAGTGAAACATATTCGCAAAGACAGTTTTAGCCTACAGACACTACTCTGTAGTCTTTGTGTTAGTCTAAAGTTTCTAGCACAGGTGTTTTGGCTTTTATTCTATTTTGTATTAATTAAAAATATAGATACTAGCAAGGACACAGCATACGTCAAGGGAGTATGTGTTTTGCTGGACTAGGAGGGAAATGCTAATTTAAAACAATAAAGAGAGGAAGGGAATGGATGTCAGTGTGGCCTGCTTGCCCTGTGTTCACCATCATTTTAGCAGGCATGATGTAATGCCATCTTTCTTTAAAGTAGTGGTCTCTGGCTGGGCGCAGTGGCTCACACCTGTAATCCCAGCCCTTTGCAAGGCCGAGGCAGGCGGATCGATTGAGATCAGGAGTTGGAGACCAGCCTGGCCAACACAGAGAAACCCCACCTCTACAAAGAATTAGCCAGGCATGGTGGCACGTGTCTGTAATCCCAGCTACTTGCGGGGCTGAAGCACGGGAATTGCTTGAGCCAGAGAGGCGGAGGTTGTAGTGAGCTGAGATCATGCCACTGCACCTCAGCCTGGGCAACAGAGCAAGACTCCTTCTTAAAAAATAAAATAAGTAGTGATCTCTACAAAGGGTTTTTTCCCCCAAAGGGTCATAACTGGGAAGCTTAAATATCTAAAGAGAAATGCATTCACATAGTTTTGATGCAGATCTACATCCATTTTAAAAACGATTAGTGATGAGTGTCAGTTCAACATTTTTCTTTTTGATTTTAAAAAATGTTCTTCTTACCCATCCACAGCACTCTTCATCTCGAGTGAGTAAGAAAAAAAGATAGAAATCCCCAGAAAAGAGAGATCCTGCCTGTAGTTTGGAAGAAGCCACACGGTGCCTGAGATAACTTCAACAGCAAAGGGCACTTCAGCAAATGGTGAAGGCAGCAAGAAGGCTCCTCTTCTCACACAATGACATCTCACAATCGTGCAGGGCTTTCCAATTTCCACGGTGCTCTTCACACATATTACCCTGTTTAATTCTCACTACAACCAGTGATATAGGCGAGACAGATAGTCTTTAGCTGACTTTACAGATGAGGGTACTCAGGCTCACAGAGAGAGGACTTGTCTAAGGTTGAAAGATAATAAGAGACAATCGCAGGTCTTCTGGGTCTTAATCTGGTGCCATTTTAGCATTTTTCATAGGTTCTTATAAAAAACATCCTCTTTAGAACCCGTGACTTAAAGGTCCCTTGATTCTTAAAAAATAACATTCTTTAGAGATAGGGTCTTGCTGTGTTGTCCAGGCTGGAGTGGTCACAGCTCACTGCAGCCTTATTCTCCTGGGATCAAGCAATCCTCTCACCGCAGCCTCTTAAGTAGCTGGGACTTCAGGTGCACACCACTATGCCCAGTTAATTTTTTTTAAAAGATGGGGTTTTGCCATGTTGTCTGCACTGGCCTGGAACTCCTGTCCTCAAGCAATCCTCCTCCAAATTGCTGGAATTATAGGTGTGAGCCACCAAATGCAGCCTTTTTTTTTTTTGGAGAGAACAGGGTCTTGCTTTGTTGCTTGAGCTGGTATTGAACTCCTGGCCTCAAGCGATCTTCATGCCTCAGCCTCCTAAAGTGCTGGGATTACAGGTGTGAGCCACCATGCCCAGCCCCTTCCTTGATTCTTGATCCATGCTCATCCCCGCCTCACTTCTTCACCATGAGGTTTTTTATCTCATAGCCTATGTTATTTGTAGTTATGTGCACTTTGAAAATACTTCCTGTATCCTGCCAGCGAGGAAGAACCACAGCTAATTTCCACCGGCAAAGGCAGAAGCCCTCCTTAACTTCCCATTCTCCTCTATTTGTTCCTCCTTTCCTTGAAAGTCAAGTTTACCCATGAGCTGGTCTACATTTGTACTATTTTTACTTCTTCGCTCCGCTTTGCATCTCTACCCAGGGCTATCTGCTTTCATTCCTACTTTCCCATTAAAACTGCTCTAGGTCATTAACAACCAATTCCACTGTGCCTTCCTTCCTGAATCATTGTATTCGGTGACCACTCCCTCCCGCAAGACATCTCCTCTGTCATACCTGGCATCATTCTATTCCTTCTTCATTTCTGGTTACCTCCTCTCTAGCTTCATGTCAGACTTATCTTCCCTTATTAATGCCTTAAATATTAGTGTTTCTGAAGAGGGTTTCTGTGACGACCTTCTATTCTTAACTGCAAACACTTTGCTTTGTGTAATATAAAGCCTTGGCTTCAATGATCATCTATAGACAGATCATCAATTATCATCTCCATCCCAAACCACTCTCCTGAATTGAACTCAGGATCTCTGGCTCCCTGCTGTTACCTCCTTGGGATGGTCCATGAGCCCTCCAATTCAGGGCACCCCAAATCATCCCCAAACCTGCCTCCCTTCACCCTCTTCTCTTTCTCCCTCAGCTGCTCTTCAAGTTCTCTCATTTATTTCCCTATTTCTATTTTCTCTCTTTTACTGTATTCCTACTGCTCTTTTATTTTCCTAGTGGCTTTTCCAAAAGCCTAACTGTTCTCATCATTCTCAGATATGCCCTGCCCACGATGCATTCTCTGTACTATGTCTAACTGACCTACAGAAAGTGCAAATGTGATTAGCTTGCTCGCCTCTGTGAGATCCTTCTGAGGATACCACCTTCTTACGTGGCCTTCCAGGCTGTTCATGACCTGGGTGCTGTCTCTCCCTCGCCTGCTCTCTTCTAACTCGTCCATTGCCCATGCTGTGCTTCTAGGTCATAAAACGCCCCATAACTCTTTCATGCCTCTAGGGTTCCATATGAGGTTCCTGCTTCCTGGAACGTTCACCTTGGCTTCCTTCACTTGACCAACTCCTCCTCCCCTTTCAAGACTGTTCCAGCAAGAAGCATTTCTCCCCTGACCGAAACCTCCCACACTGAGTTACGTGCTGCTGCAAGCCCCTATTCCTGCTTCCCTCTCCCACGGCACGACTCCACTTTCACAATGACCAAGTTTTCCCATTTGACCATGAGACATATAGAGGCAGAGACCGTGCCTTTCATCCCTGTCTTCCCAGCACCCAGCACAGATCCCAACATAAACGGTGTGCTTAATAAATTAATATTACTATTTTTATTCCAAGTATCATAAATAGTATTTTTCCAGCTGTAAGATTACAGGCCTCCAAAATAATCAAGCTGAGGGAAATACGGCGACCATTTCCCATAGAGAAAAAAGGATTTCCTATTGGGCAATTCTCACCTACATCACTTTTTTGACTTCTGTCAGGCGAGAGACAAGCAGTGGGGTGGTCTTTAGGTGTTTGCTGATGTGGTAGAAACTTTGGAGTTAATTAGAAGCTCTGGCTAAGGCCGAACTTCCTTTGCAGAGTTCCTGGGAGGAAACACTAAATTAACAGTTCAAGGTTACTATTAGAAAAGTGGCCTGTTTCCCTATGTTATGCCTCAGAGAGTTTGTTCTTCTCTCTGCCATTTCTAAGATGTTTCCATTTTCCTTTTTACCTGGGTACGTTTGCCACCCTAAGCCCAGTCATTCCAACACAGGTGAAAGCTCTTGAGGTCAGGGACTGATTCTTTGCCTGTCTTCCAGCAGCAGTAGATTCTGGGGCACTCAATTAGTACCTGGTGGAGTTGAATAGTGAGAAAATCTGCTCATCACGGAAGAAGGAATGGGGATGATTTCGTAAGTTCCCATTTTCCACAAAGCAGAAAATGGCATGAGATCAGTAGTACCAGACCTCCCCGGCAGTGCTAGAAATATCTCAAGATACTATGAGCAATTTCTAAATTTGGAA
The DNA here is from genome assembly GCF_006542625.1 of Nomascus leucogenys. NCBI lineage: Eukaryota > Metazoa > Chordata > Mammalia > Primates > Hylobatidae > Nomascus > Nomascus leucogenys. The sequence continues at coordinate 49,141,391 of NC_044382.1, forward strand.
ATGCACTGATTCTTGTTATTTGCAGTAGTTATGCTCTGTAAAGTTGCCACAGACACTGAGTTAGTGAATACTGAACCATCGCTCCTAGGGGAAATAGAGAATTAGGTTCCTGCAAGGCTCTGGTCACAATGTTTTCATCAATGAATCAATACAGAGCCTCGTTTTATGTGTGTTTCTGTTTAAGATTTAAGAACCTTATTTTGTGTGTGTGTGTGGGTGTGTGTGTGTGTGTGTGTATCTACACATATAGTTACTTAACATTGAACTCATGGCCAATAACACTATAACGTATACCTGAATGAAGCTTAATTTACACATGTGTTTTCTTTGTAAGGGACACCACAGCCTTCCTGTGTTTAGGACCACCAGACGGCACTTTTGCACCATGCTTGCAGGGTATTTTCTTTTCTTTTTTTTGAGACAGAGTCTCTCTCTGTCACCCAGGCTGGAGTGCACGGGTGCCATTTTGGCTCACTGCAACCTCTGCCTCCCGGGTTCAAGTGATTCTCCTGCCTCAGCCTCCCGAGTAGCTGGGATTACAGGCACATGCCACCACGCCTGGATCATTTTTGTACTTTTAGTAGAGACAGGGTTTCACCATGTTTGCCAGTCTGGTCTCGAACTCCTGACCTCAAGTGATCTGCCCGCCTCAGCCTCCCAAAGTCCTGGGATTACAGGTGTGAGCCACTGTGCCCAGCATTGCAGGGTATTTTAAACGACAAACTCACCAACTAAAAGCACAAAATGTCAACAACATGGCATTGTGAAAAGAACACTTGTTTATAGTATGAGAGATAAAACAGGAAGCAGACCCTTATTTGACCTCAGCTGGGAGAACACACATTGGGTGATTTGATGTTTTCACCTCTCTGCACGTGTCTGTGAATAATGATGAAAGTGCTGCAAGTATTGATTTTGAAGTTACAACTAAATTTCAGTGAGTAGGTGAATTTGCAAATACGGAATTTGTGAATAATGAGGACTGACTGTGAATAATGAGGTAATATATACTATCAGGATATACTAACGAAAGAGTAGAGCTTTTGCTTATTTCCAAATAGAGAAAAGGATCATCAAATTCACAGGCCATTTCTGACTTTGAAGTCCATTCTTTAAATTGTACAAAACGTCTACTTTCTGGCAAAGTTCATCTGTGCTTTCTTAGAAGTTTTCATATAAATAATTGGCATCACCAGAAGTTGTCTAATTGTTGGGGATGGGGTGGTGCATTTTTCTCAAAGAAACAAAACTGGTTTGCTGCCAGGAGAGGCAAAGACTAGGCAATTGATGAGACCCCACTGGAAGCTGAAGAACCTCCTGCTGTTTATGATTTAAAGTTGGCCTTGGCGAAATGACAGACGACTCACGTTAGGCACCTGTGCCCATATATAGAGGATTATACATGATAGTCTGAAAAGTCTTCTTTTGAGCTAAATCTTGCCCTTTTTGAGCTATACCTTCATGACATTTCATATGGAAAGCAGCTGCTTAGAAACTCATTTTTGCTTTTTGCTTATTGAGTCCCATCTTGTTGCAAAGAATGGATACGGAATTCTAAAACGCAATGCTACCCTTTTCACACTAACCAAAGGCACAGAGGTACATGTGTTTTAGATGTCAGGAAAGAGGGTCACTTAGGCATGCAGAGTGGACTGAGAGGAGAAGCGTAGTGAGATTCAGAAACTAAGAGTAATAAAAGGAGGGTTGGGGGCTGGGTGCGGTGGCTCACGCCTGTAATCCCAGCACTTTAGGAGGCCCAGGCAGGCGGATCACCTGAGGTCGGGAGTTCAAGACCAGCCTGACCAACATAGAGAAACCCCGTCTCTACTAAAAATACAAAATAAGCCGGACATGGTGGCACATGCCTATAATCCCAGCTACTTGGGAGGCTGAGGCAGGAGAATCGCTTGAGCCCAGGAGGCAGAGGTTGCAGTGAAGCAAGATTGTGCCATTGCACTCCAGCCAGGGCAATAAGAGCAAAACTCCATCTCAAAAAAAAAAAATAAATAAAAGGAGGGTTGCGAACTTCTTACTACGTCTTATTAAAAGTGTGTTTGGAGTTAGTTCCATCAGGATCAAAATCTCTGCTCTCTTATTTATTAGCACTGTGATCCTAAAACATTGAGTGACCCCTTTGAGACCTGCTCTCTCTTCTGTGAAATGGTACCCTAATACCAACCTCTTGGAATCACTGTGAGGCTTAAATGAGATAACACATGTCAAGTGCAGGGTTCTAAGTCCAGCAGAAAGTTGGTAATCATTGCTTTTGCTAGCATCTTCTGGGTTCCTAACTAGCCATCTGACTTTTTGTGCATATTCATGGAGATATGGAAGACTGGAGTTGAAGAGACTTGCTCTGGGTCAACTTCCTTACTTTACAGGGGAGAAAGTGGGCTGAGTGGGGCCCAACCAGTACAAGTATCACAAAGGTAGTTAGGGCAGAATCAGAAGGAGAACCCAGCTCCCTGAATCCCAGTTCACAATTATACAGTAGGGTCTTGTGTGCCTAGATTTCCACTCCAGATCCTCCTTCTACACCTATGAACTGTCTGCCACCCCCACACCTGCCCCAATAGCCTGGTAACCACTGCTCCATGAGTTAGTGTCTTCTTTGGCAGAAAGAATTGGTGCTACATCAGCCAAGTTAGAATTTTTTAGAGCAGGACCCACTGAGTGTGAGTTTTTCATGTCTCTTGACTATACATATAAATAGCTATGAACAGATAATATTCACAGCATATTAATGTAAGACAAAGCAAAACGGATCACAGAAGCTACAGAAGGAATGCTCCTTTTAAAAGAGATCAATTATTTCTTCAGTTCTCTGTAGCAATTTGCAAGATGCTCCCTTGGAAAAGCCCACGGGGAAATGCTGCTTGATATATAAACCCTAAAGCTTATAACTGATCATGCAATAACGAGACAAGAAAGCTGTGCTGGACAAACTGGATGAGGCTGGTTAATTTCCACCAAGCCTGTCTTAACCAGTGGAGTACAGGCTTAACACGGGCCATTTCGAGGTGCCAGCAACCTTGCCATCAGTGTGGAGGTGTGGGGTAGAGGGTGAGATAGCACAGTCCTGGGGAAGCCATTGCAGGAACTGAGCAGTGCTATGGAATAACGAATCACGAGGCATTTGGGCAAGAAGTTATAACCAGAAGGACGTGGAAATAGCAAGACAAATCACGATGCACTTAGTGGGTCCTGACAGCGAAGAGGAGGTCAGAGGCTAGAGTGTGTGGTTAAATGAGTAGGGTCTACCACTGTGCAGTTCAGCTAGGAGAGCTGAGTGGTCCAGACAGCTACAGAAGCACCAAGATTGGAGCTAGTGGCGCGGCTCAGGCTGGCTCACCTCTGCTCAGCTAAGTTGGGTTATATAAGCAGGTATCAACATTTTGAAGTGGTTATATAGGCCTGGTGGGAGGGGTGTTCCTTCACCCACTTCATCACGTAAGAGGTAAATCTTTGCTATAAATTGCTTATGCTTCAGCAAAGAACAATATTTCTTAGTGGGTATTGGAAGGTCTGGAGGCAACAGGCAAATCCTATTTCTCCATGGCTGTGTCCCACTCACTCTCTATTCTTCACCCATTTTTGTCCTCATTGTACTCATAGCCAATTGAACTGAGGATCCACAAAGGCTGATATCAGATGTAACTTCATCAGAATATCCTCCTTGCGAAAGATCTGTAACTATATTTAATCTGCCAAGGTAATAGGTTTAAGTGAAACACAGCTGACATATCCAACCCACTAAGCTATTATATTTGCATTTTATATTGAACATCCCTGTAATATTCTCGTTGCTAGATGAAACTGACATTTCCATACGACGGTAAGTGATAAATTGTGAATAGCTTTCATCAGGGTTTTGCTTCAGTGATTTCACCACCCTATAGACATAGAAAAAAAATCACAACAAATACACATAAGTATCCAACACGATTTTGTGTGTGTGTGTGTGTGTGTGTGTGTGTGTGTGTGTATAGTCTATTCAGTGGCTTAATTTGGACTTACGCAACAGATCACCCACCCAGAATCTAATAACTCAGCAACCATGTTACTTATCTGGAATTGATAATAATAATAAATGTTTTCTAAGAAGCTGGAGAAGTTGTCACTGAAATGACATGATGGACATTCAGAGATGGTAGAGAATGCCGGTAGAGAACGCCTCAAGTGCTTGGTCTCAGTTGGATGTGAGGTCTGTTTTAAGAACGGTACACTGATAGCCAGGAGCCCTGGGGATCATGCACCATGCTAGGCAGCCCTCCTTTCAAAGAAAGGCCTGTGAAATCAGGACTTGGGATCTTAGATCTTTTTTAGTGTGGGATTTGCAGGAAGGCAAGTTTGGCCTTTGCAAGGATGGGAAGCGGCAGCACCGGTCCATTGGAGGAGGTTTATTGGGAATATTTTTGAGTGGCAGATGAAGGATTCTAGAAAAGTATTCATCCTGAGGAGAGGGTCAGACACACAGGCTTGACTTAAGAAGGATGACACAGTAATCAAAGGGGTGGGCGGGTATGGGGTACAGGATGCCTTCCACTGTGAACAAGACAGATTATCCTTCTCTCCTCCATCCTCCAAGCCACCTCCCAGCACACAGGCTGAATCCCAGTGAAGAGTGAAAGATTCAAGAACGATTTTCACACGAAGCCTCTTTGAGGGACAGGACATGGGGACCAGAAGGGATTTGGGAACAAGGCAACCGATTATGGCATAAAAGTCAAGGAAAGAGATTCTTTCCCAGCTATGGAGGAGTTTCCAGGCTGTGGAAATGCCAAAGGTGAAAATGACAAAGTGGAATTGAGGGAATTTCAACACGAAGCAGACACATGTGCTCATGGCCATATCAGCCCCATCTCCAGCGGGATCCCTTAGTCACTGGAACATGTGATATCACCAACTATGGCAGCAGGGAGATGTTGGCACACAGTGATGCCACCAGCTTGAGGAAGGACAGGAGAGACTGCCTTTGCACGGACAGCAACCAAGAGATCTCCCAGCAGCAGGGACAGAGCAGGATGAAGCATCCTCACAAAGACTGATACATGGCAGAGGAGTTAGAAACCAGCAGGGGCTGGAAAGACTGATGTGAACACATGTGACATCCCCTTCCCCAGTTCACTCCCCAGAGTACCTGGGGGAGATTTGGAGCAGAAGTGGGGGCCTACGATTGCAGGTGGAGGTCAAAGCCACCTATATTAACAGAGCCCAGCTCTATACAGCTGTGACCGGAGAAATTGGTGATCTCAGCAACCTACTCCTGGAAACTCTGTGAAGGGAGGATGGGTGGTCAAACTCCACTTGTAGGGACAATGATAACTAATTTAGAACCTTGTGCCTACATTTCTCCTAAGCTCATAGCAGTCACCACATTTTCCTCTCATTGTTGATTTACTCATCTGTCTCCTCTTGCAAGATGTAAGCTCCTTGAGGAAAGGAACTATATTTTCTTCATCTTCACATCCCCACTTTTCTGTTTTTTTTTCGTTTGTTTCTTTGTTTAATACAGTCTCGCTCTGTCACCCAGGCTGGAGTTCAGTGGTGTGATCATAGCTCACTGTAGCCTCAAACTCTTGGGCTCTAGCAATCCTCCTGCCTTGGCCTCCCAAAGCACTGGGATTACAGGCATGAACCACTGCATGGGGCCCGCATCCCAAATTTTTCAACACTGTGTCAGGCAAACAGCAAACACTCAATCCAGGCATGTTGGATGAATAAATAGATAATGCCTTAAAAAATAGATGATGAATAAGTCATAATAATGAGATGGCCTCAAATGAGAGGTAGGTTATGTAAATAAGCAAAGATGGTGTCCAAGGATGTTGTTCCAAAGACGTAGGGCTCCTTCTGGGGAGGCTGTCATGGGGAGTTAGGAGGAATTTTTTGGTCCAGAGCTGGCCCCTACCTGGGCCCTTCCAGAACCCCCTGGAAACTCATCAGATTGTAGCCCCTAGTACTGATCTAGGTGTCCTTGAGGTGAGCAGAGAGGATAGCTGGGCCACACCTCAACTACTTTAAACTCTTACTAATTGAAGAAGTGAAAGCATAAGAATAAGGGTGCTAGAAGGTGAGAAGAGATGACAGATGAACTTGTCCTGCCTCTTTAGGTCTGCGAACCTTAAGAGGGTTGAGTCCTTGGGCTTGGACCAACGATAGGTCATACTTCAGTGAGATGTGGGCCTCAGGCTGCTGTGGGATGTGCACAGAGACTATTCCACAGGACAGAGGTCACTCCCCTGTTTCCTTCTCTTAGGGTGTAGTACGGAAGCTCCACTCCTGTGAGCAGTCCCAGGGTCCCAGCCAAGGTTTCTTGGTCATGCTTCCAATAAGGGTGGCACTTTGGCCAGAGGAGCTTCACTAGATGACAGGGCAGGCACATGTCTGTTGATTCCAAGCCACAGAGTTGTGACCTTTTTGGAGAGAGCCGAGGCATTATGAGCCAGGAGTGAAGCATCCTGAACACCAAGCATGGCTGGCAGCATGAGGTGAGTGCTGGGGACTAGCTTTCCCCTCCTGGCCAGGAGCTTGGGAGAATGAGGCTTGGCCAATGAAACGCACATAAGTCACATATCTATGAGGTCTCTGTCCCCATCCAGCTTTGGAGCTATGAACACAAGACTCAGGATCAGAAAGTCTGTGGGTAATGGTTCAGAATCCAGGCTGACTGCACCCCTAAACAGCCAGCTGGGTCATTGCCAGCCATCGAACCCCAAGGTGCTGGGTGGGCCAGGCTTTTGGAAGCTGTCTTCTCCATGACCATAGCCTCGTAATGAAGGGGGTCTTTCCCAGCTGAACATATCTCTTATTAATCTCTATTTGCTGTTCATCCATATTTATTTAAAAAAGGAGAGAGCCATAATAACACAATGTCCTTCTAAATGCTCGTATCTTAAAGCAAGTCTACATATTCTTTATATATGATGTGCTTAAAATAAGCAGCAATTTAGGGTACACTTTTTCACTTTTAAAACTTGCAACTGACTTCGGTTCCTATATAATAAAGTTTTATACAAACTACTAATTCTAAAATGATTCTTTCATTCTTGACTGGTTGAGAAACTGAGGGTTGGAGAAGTTTTGTAACGTTTAGTGTCCTCAGAGGAAGTTATGTCCTTTTATACTCCTTCATGTATGTGTGTATTTGCTTCAAGGTTTTCAGGCACTAAGTGCCAGTGTGTATGTGTATGTATATATGTGTATGTGACACATCTGTGTGCATATATGTGTGTGTGTATATAATGTGCATATGTGTCTGTGTGTCTATGTGCCTGTATGTGGAGTGTATGTGTATGTGTGTGTACTGCGTATATAATGTGTCTGTCTATGTGCCTGTATGTGGAGTGTGTACTGTGCATATAATGTGTCTGTGTGTCTATGTACCTGTATGTGGAATACATGCATGTGTGTATACTGTGTATAAAATGTGTCTGTGTGTCTATGTGCCTGTATGTGGAGTGTATGTGTATGTGTGTGTACTGTGTATATAATGTGTCTACATGCCTGTATGTGGAGTGTATGTGTATGTGTGTGTACTGAGTATATAATGTGTCTGTCTATGTGCCTGTATGTGTAGTGTGTGTGTACTGTGTATATAATGTGTCTGTGTGTCTATGTACCGGTATGTGGAGGACATGTGTGTGTGATCTGTATGTGTATGGTGGTGTGTATACTGTGTATATGTGTTGTTTGTGTGTTTATGTGTTTTTTTTTTTTTTTGTTTTTTGTGTATGTGTTGTGTGTATTACTGTGTCATATGTGTGTCTGTGTGTTTATGTGCCTGCATGTGGAGTGTTTGTGTATGTGTGTGTATACTGTGCATATGATATGTCTGTGTGTATAAGGGCCTGTATGTGGAGAGTGTGTATGTGTGTGTGTGTGTATACTGTGTATAAAATGTGTCTGTGTGTATATGTTCATGTGTGTGTGTACACTGTGTATATAATGTGTCTTTGTGTCTATGTGCCTGTATGTGGAGAATGTGTGTGTGTGTGTGTGTGTGCATGCATGTGTGTGTTGTGGCTCAATGGAGGCTATACTGGATGTCTCCCCTATATGCTGAGTATGCACTAGAATGGAATGTCTGCTTTTCTAGACCACATGAGTGATGTGAAAGAAGTTGCATTCAATCCTTATGTTGAAGTTTTTTTTTTAATTGAAAAACATGTTTTTATTCCAAAAGACTGAGTAGGATGGTACTTTAAAAATAATCCAAGTAATTTAAAGACCCTAAAAAAACTGTCCAGTCTGTGGTCCAAATCTATTCTCTGTCCCAGCGCCCAAGGCATTTTCATTAAATTGAGAATTAGATACGTTTTCATTCACCTTAAACTGTTGTTGCTCAGTGTTTTGTTCTTCAGAGACAAGCTAACAAGTGTCAGTGGTCACATTGGCCTCAATAATACACCTCCTTTCCTTGAATAATCTATTTCAGTTGCATTATTGCCACTTAAAGATGGTACTGTACTTGCAGACACATTTTCAGTGGATGTATGGGGAATGCTGATAATTCCCCTACATGTTTTTGCCTCTACAGTTAGTAATTTGTTTGAAGAAAATGTCCCTAACTTACTTTCTTTGAAGCCATTTGCAAGAAGAGGTTATCAGAATAATTCTCTAATTTTTCTTGCTATTATTAAAGGAGATTGTATTAGTCTGTTCTCATGCTGCTAATCAAGACATACCCAAGAATGGGTAATTTATAAGAAAAAGAGGTTTAATGGACTCACAGTTCCAAATGGCTGAGAAGGCCTCACAATCATGGCAGAAGGTGAAAGGCACGTCTTACATGGCAGCAGGCAAGACAGAATGAGAGCCAAGTGAAAGGGGAAACCCCTTATAAAACTATCAGATCTCGTGAGACTTACTCACTACCACGAGAACAGTATGGGGGAAACCACCCCCAAGATTCAATTATCTCCCACCGGGTCCCTCCCACAGCACATGGGAATTACAGGAGCTAGAATTCAAGAAGAGATTTGGGTGGGGATACAGCCAAACCATATCAGAGGTTTTGTCACACTATACTAAGATTTCTTTATGTTTTAAAAATTCGTTAGTGAAAATTCTACTGTGGTTTCTTCAATAAATAGTACTGACATATAAGTAAGAAAAAAAACCCAGATAACTCAAAGAAAAATGGGCAAATGACTTGAACAGGCACTTCACACACACACACAATTCAAATGACCAATAGGTGCAATTAAGGAAATGCAAATTAAAATCATAACGAGGGACCATTCCCATACCAACCAACTTGGCAAACATTGAAGTCTGACAATAACAAGTGTCAGCATGGATGTAAAGGATGACAGCAACTTCCTACACTGTTGGTGCTAGTTGGCTCATACTTCAGTGTTGTCTATGTAATGCAGAAGGTACTTTTCAAATGATTTTGAAACCAGGTCCTTATTTTTCTTTTCTTTCAATGAAGGCAGGTGTACTTTCCCCACAAGTCTATGATATGGTTGCACTGATAGCTTCTTACCCTTTCAGGTACAATAGCATGCTTTCATCAACAGTAATGTATCACTTGAGTACTAATACATAAAATAGCTACATGTCGTGATATACCAAGCATGGTGCTTGCACACAGTAGATGCTCAATGAACACTAAGTTGACATAAGCACATCTGTCATATAATAAAACATTCCTGAAATAACATGTTATCAATTGCCATGTATTCTAGCCATTCAGTTTTTTTGGGTGTGTGTGTGTGTTTATTTTTTGTTGTGGTAACATTTATATAACATAAAATTTGCTATTTTATCCCATTTTAATTGTACAATTCAGTGGCATTAATTACATTCACAATGAATAACCATCTAGTTGTCCAGTGTCAACCTTCATTTTATTAATTAATTAATTTATTTTTTGAGACGGAATCTCACTCTGTCGCCCAGGCTGGAGTGCAGGGGTGCGATCTTGGCTCACTGCAAGCTCCGCCTCCTGGGTTCACGCCATTCTTCTGCCTCAGCCTCTCGAGTAGTTGGGACTACAGCTGCCCGCCACCATGCCTGGCTAATTTTTTTTTTTGTATTTTTAGTAGAGACGGGGTTTCACTGTGTTAGCCAGGATGGTCTTGATCTCCTGACCTCACGATCTGCCCGCCTCGGCCTCCCAAAGTGCTGGGATTACAGGTGTGAGCCTGTGAGCCACCGTGCCCGGCTACCCTCATTTTAATATGTCAATTATTAGAGTCAACTTTTATATTTCAAATTTCTTCTTTTTTCCCCTCCTTCAGTACAGCCTTTCCTTCTTCCTACATTTCATCTTTTACTATCTTTGCCAACTCCTGGTCTCATTTACAATCTGAGTCGTGTATACTATTATATGTTTGTGTGACCAGTGATCTCTGTGCCAAAAGAATTTATTTTCTTCTTCAATTTGACTTGCAGTTGTCCAGTAGCAGATGCTGCTACATGAAACTATGGGCAGTTAAAACTCAAAAAAGGGTCCCTTCTTACTAGGAATAATGTAGACTCTTGGTTTGAGAATCCTCTGAGACCCCTCACAGATAATCCAAAGTACCAAAAATGACTAGCCCAAAGTCTTAGTGAGGGTACTATGGGTACTAACTCACCAACTGGGTACAATCCCCGAGTTAGTCTCTCTTGCTAAACAGTGAATCATTAAGCTGTGGAAAATGTCACACCGCAAGTGTGATAAAACGATAACGATGATGATAATGACCACAGCGAGCACGGAGCACTGTTGGGGCCAAGCGTGGCTCTAAATCTGTTACGTGTATTACCTTATTTGGTCATCACGATAATCCCATGGCATACGCACAATTACTAGCCTATTTTATAGATGGGGAAACTGAGGCTCAGGGAAGTGAATCATGATAATCCCAGAACCTTGGTCTTAGTCACTACACCGTGACCCCAAATGAAGAGTAGAACCCAGAAGAATGCTCTACTTTCTCATTCTTTCTGGAAGGCTGGATATTCCAAATGAAAAACAGATAGATTAGGTTAGGGACAAGAGTAAAACACACATTCTCACACACACACACACACACACACCATGCACACACACATACACACCACACACACACACAAACACACACATCTTTATGTCTTTGGGGGTCAGTGAGGGGTGGGGAGGGAGCTTGGGGAATTAGCCAGTCAGTAATAACTGCTCAAACAAAAACATTTAGAAAAAATATGGCAGTTTAGCTGGGAAGAGATTATTTTTAGCTGCTGGGAAGGAAGGAGTTGAGTATACAATGCAAGGCTACTGAAGGATTTCAGCACAAAAGGGACATAATGAAAGCTATGCTTTTAGGAAAATAAAACTGTGATCCATGAGTATGAGGGCCTGGAAGAAGAAAAGACTTGAGGTGGAAAGGCCATTGTAGAGGGGTCTACAGGAATGTGCAGGGCAGGCAGTGACGGCTGGAGCTGGGGTAGTGGCCTGGGGACAGAGAAGCTGAGAGAGACCCTGTAGAAGCAGAACAGTTAGAGCAGTGGGTATGGAAGTCAAGTTGACTGCAAGATTTTAACTTGAATGGCTAATAGGCCGTGGGGGTCTCATGAAGAGAAATAGGAAAGCTGGGAGAAGAAGGGAATATGCGGGCGGAAGTGCAGACACAGAATATGAGGCCCTGGCGAGGATCACAGGGGCGCTGGGAGTTTAAGTTTAAGAAGGAAGTCAGAGCCCCGTGCAGAAGCAGCTTCAAAAGCTCGGGGTGGGAGGGGACAGGCTGGGGCTGAGTGTTGGTAAGAAAGGGGAGGAGCAGCAAATGTAGAAACATCGGTCACATGGACTGACGATGAGGAAAGAAGAGAGACGTCAGGACAGGTTAAAGGGGTGGAAGGAGCCAGAGAAAGTCTAGTGGAGGATAAAGGAGCCAATGTTCATAGACCAACGGGCAGACTCCAGTGGAGAAGAGAGAAAGAAAATGCATGAGAGTGGGGGGAACAACCACTGCAACCAAAGTACGCTGGCGGAAGGCCACCGGAGTCCAAAGAGAGGGGAGCTTAGAGAGAATGACCTTTTCTCCAGCAGAGAAAGCAGAGCAGGAAAGCAGTTCTGGAAGCAGAGCTGATTGACAGCCTCCAGCTGTCTTTACACCTTTGGATTCGCCCAGCATTCATTGCAGGTCATGCTGCTCCCAGGCTGTTCCAGGCAATGACTGAGCATGGCAAAGTGCTAGAACTGCACCATTCCACCCCCAACCCCATGGGACTCCTCTAACAGGCAACATTTGCTCAAGGACTCCTCCTTGGCCTGGCTGAGATTTAAAGAAAGAAGGAGAGGATCAAGAAAGCTGCAGATCCGGAGCAGAGAGGTGAGGAATACTTAGGGAGTTGGAAGGCTATGTCCAGAAAACAGCAAGAGTGTGGGTGTAATAAAAGGAGAACAGCGTTGCAATAAAGACTGTGAGAAATGAAATCAACAGGAAAGAGAAAGTGAAATACACCAAGGAACACTGAGGACCACCTGATCTTGGAGAACACACAAATGGTGCATCAGTTGGATTGGTTGCATGGTTTTCTTTTTTCTTTTTTTTTTTTTGAGACGGAGTCTCACTCTGTCACCCAGGCTGGAGTGCAGTGGCGTGCTGCAAGCTCTACCTCTCAGGTTCACGCCATTCTCCTGGGTCAGCCTCCCTAGTAGCAGGGACTACAGGCACCCGCCGCCACACCTGGCTAATTTTTTTTTGTATTTTTAGTAGAGATGGGGTTTCACTGTGTTAACTAGGATGGTCTCGATCTCCTGACCTTGTGATCCATCAGCCTCGGCCTCCCAAAGTGCTGGGATTACAGGCATGAGCCAACACGCCCGGCTGGTTCCGTGATTTTCTTTATAATGCACTGTGTAGGCAAGGAGCAGAGACAGAAGACACAGAGTGGATGTCACCCTGGTTTGGGAGATTGATTATGCGGACAACAGAGGGAGAAGGAGTCAAGGTCCTTAAAGGGCAGGTTAGAAATGCAAGAAGACTAAGAGAAAAAAAAAATTGCCTGCTAATAGTGGCCTTGGAGGTGCCCAGTTCAAATCTCCCTCTAAGATAACCTGCTCTGGAAGCAGAGCTGATTGGCAGCCTGCAGTTGTCTTTGCACATTTGGATCCATCCAGCATTCATTCCAGGCTGTTCCAGGTAATGACTGAGAACAGTGGGGGTACCAGAACTGTGGCATTCCATTCCCAACCCCGTGGGACTCCTCTAACAGGCAATGGTTGCTTGGGGACTTCTCATTGGCCCAGGTGAGATTTTTCCCTGAATTACATACACATGGTCTGAGGCACTTCTTACTGGATCCATCCTTCCCGCTATCCTTTCACAAGTGTTGGAATTGCCTAGCAGGTTGAAGCTCTCCCTGCCCACTCCAGCTCCCTTTCACTTTATGATTCATAGTAAATTTCCTGCAATACATCTCTTGCATGTCTAATTGTTTTGGCTTCTGCTTGTTGGAGGTTCTGAACTGACACAACAGGAATTGCTAATTATTCATGGAGAGTTTAGTAACTGAAAAGTGTAGTTAGTGAGGTGTGACTACAAAGATGTGAGGCTGACGGGAAAGAATCATGGGATTCTTTTTTGAAATAATGATAGATTCACAGGAAGTTGCAAAAATAGTACAGAATCCCCTATACTCTTCACCCAGCTTCCTCCAATGGCAGCATCTTATATAAGTCTAGAAGGATATTAAAACCAAGAAATTGACATCGATATAATATTCACAACCAGTTTATATGATTTTATGCAATCAGATTCTCATCATGTTTTTGTCTCATAGAAATATTCATCTCATCTTCATTGCAAAAAGTCACTTAAGTAATAGTTTATTTCTAAGTAAACCATCTCTATAACCGCAAGGTTTGTAAGACACATAAATAAAGCTGCAGGTGGAAGGGGAAATAGAATACGAGAGATGTCCATTGAGGAAAGAGGTCCCCATCCACCTGTTTATCCATCCATCCATCTATCCATCCATCCATCCATTCACCCACCATCCATCCATCCATCCATCCACCCATCCATCCATGTTTGCTAAGCCTTTCCCTAGTGTCAGGAACTACGCACTTTCTATTGCACTGAGATACTAACATCAAAATGGTAGCAGCAGCTATTGTACTTCTGTTTGGGCCCAGACACAATGAGGAACCAGGGTGTCTAGCCAGCAAGGAATATCCAGATCAGTCCTGAGATTATGTCCACATTGGCAGTAATTCAACTGATAGCAACCTTATGCTTAGCGGCTAGGAGCATACCTTTTTATGAGTCATTGTAAAGTGCCAAGTGCGTTGACATACACTTCATAAATGCTAAATAATAACAAGCCAGTGAACCTAGAACTATTGGATTCAGTATTTGAGACATTAAATCCAAGTTATGCTGTTCTAGAAGCAAGGCAAACAAATAAATCAACCCCGAATCAAATAAAGCCCACATCCATCCCCAGCCAGCATTGGGTGTTGTATGGAATGCTGTTTATGGGTGAGTGGTTATCTCATGAAAGGGCACTTGTTAGTATTTTACCTGACAGATCACACACAATGCCTTGCCTGTGATTTGGGAGAAGAGTTTTATATTCAGTCCACAGTAGACAACAGCAACACTATATTCTTAAGGCTCCAATTCCCTTTATTTGATGCCAGAAAATAATGTCTGCTGAAGCCCTGGAGAAGAGTAACAGTCACCCCATTGAGCAATTAGACTGATCCTGGTGGAGAGTCTCTGTAGGCAGTACTGGGAGACACTGTTTGTATTTCAAAGCCAGGATTTAGTTTTCCTTAAAGACGTAAGTCTTTTTAGGGGTCCCTGTGATTCCTTGAGGGTTTAGGCACACAATCTGCAAAGCCTGAAATGCCACATAATCCTGTATTCGCAACTGAATTGGATACAGCATGGTCTGAGTGGTTTTCTGATTCACGGCCCAGAGCTCTGAACATGGCTTGGTGCTGTTTGATCTGGGGTCTCTGGGCATGGCCCCTTCTCTCTAGGAGTCTGCCATCTTGGTTCCACATACAAACATGATTTCCTAGGACTCACATTCCCTTAGTCATTTCACAGTGATGACACCCTGAGGAGCAAAGCCCAACCATCCATAGCAAAAGACTGACGGCAAAGCTCATTGCAAATTGGGAGGTGATGACCATGACATCTCAGGGAGTGACACAGACTGGCAAGATCATGCTCGAACATCGTCTAGGAGGATATGCCATTCTTCAGTGGTCACTTCCAAAACAATTTTACTCTCATTCAATTGCAGTCAAGGGAAGCAGAGCCAATGAGCCTACACCAGACAACTAGATCTGCCAATGAAGTACTGAGTAGAGGACTACAGAGCTAGGAATCGAAAGGTAATACAGCCATTAGGTGCTGACCTTGCTACATTTTCTACAAATAGAAGATGATTCCAGCCAGTTTCTGCATGGTGCAGGCCTAGCTCATCACGTCTTATAGAATTGAATGTACAGGTGAACAATAGGATGTTTTCAATGGTTAGGATGGCAGTTCTCAAACATTACTGAGCATCCCAATCACCTGGAGAGTTCAAAAAAAGCAGATTTCTGTTCTACAACCTCAGAGATTCTGACTTGGTAGATCTGGGATGAGGATGTTTTTAGCAGGCACTCCAGTGATGGGAGTAGATGGCCTGTCCACCATGCTTTTGGAAATCATTGCTTTAAATCAGTGTTTCTCAATCTTTGCAAGGGTGCAATGTAAAGAGTTTAGGGAAATACCTTCAAAATAATCCAGTTTAAATTTCTTATTTTGCAGATAAAAAAATTGAGAGATCAAGTAACTTTCTTAAGGTCACTTAGTCACAAGTACAAAGTTAGGATGACAAGCAACATTCAATCATAGTGCCCTTTGTACCATTTCATTTGGTGAATCTCCTCTCTGTCAAGTCCTGTTGGATATGTACACAAGTAAGTAGAAACTAGAATGCATTTGGATTATCATCCAAATGCGTTATAATGATACTATCTAAATTATAATATAATTATAATGATGTGGATAATTTTTATATCTTTGAAACAACTGGTGAGAACTTCAGTGTTGCCAAAACAAACACTAGAAAAAATGAATTCAGAAAGAAACGGCACCTACCTTCTCCAAATCGATGGTGAAGATGAAGATAGCAAGGACTCAAAGTTGTCCTGTTAACAAGCACAACATCTGGGTTCCCCAAATCAGAGTCTATAACAAAGCAAAAAGTAAATAGTTTCAAAAAACTAATTTTGGTACATATTCCTGATACTGTATCAAAACAACAGTACATGTTTTCCACAAGCTGTTCTAGAATCAAACTAGATTGAGGTGTTATAAATATGGTCATCAACTCTAGGTCAATACCTCACTTGACTTTCTGTTGCCATCGTCAGTTTAAGCTGAAGAGTTCTGTGTCTCAGCAAATTCCAGATGTGTCTTGACAAGGGCCATTGGAAGATTAGCCCATGGACTTGACTCTGAATTGTTATAATAGAAGACCCCCTCAGACATGGGCTATGAAGCTCTGAAAATTTTGACTCATTTTTTTGGTTCCCTCTTAGAAGAGAGTGAAAACTGAATACAACCTCATTTCAAATGAATGGGAAGTCAGAGAAAGCAAGCCAAGAAGAGTGACTAGATCTTTATGATTTCAGAGTTTATATTTGTACTCATTGATGGGTTGATTGATTGACTCCATTCATTCATTCAAGAACGATTTATGAAAACTTTTCATGAGCTAGGCAGTTGTTCTATTCAGTAAGATGGTAGGTTTCACCCAATGTGAAACAGATTGGCTGAAAGGAGGGTAAATACCCATCATTAGTTATTAATCCTGTAATAATTTAGAAGAAAGGCCAAGGCCTAACAACCTTACAGGTTGGTTATACAGGCAAGAGCACTTAAGTGGGAGTAAAGTGGCCTGGGTCAAGTTCTGGGAGACCTTGGGCTATAGGAAGGTTTCTCAGCTTCCAACAGTAGATATTTGTGGCTGAATAAATATTTTTTGGGTGTGTGGGCTGTCCTATGCACTGTGAAATGTTTAGCAGCATTCCTGGCCTCCAGATGCCAGTAGCATCTCCCCACCCTCCAGTTATGACAACCAAACACGTCCCCATATTTTGCCAAATGTCCCTGTTAAGAACCACTGGAGTATAGTAGTAACTACTATTTTTTAAGCACCTTTTAGGGGCATTGTGCTAGGGTTTAATATATATCTTCACATTCAGTCTTGACACCAGCTTTTCAAAGCAAGCATTCTTTTTTTTTTTTTTTTTTTTTTTGCATTCTTATTTCTATTCAAAACATGGTGAAACTAAGGTCCAGAGATGTTAAGGGAATCATCCAATATCACACAATTGGCAAGCATTGGAAAAGATTTGAGCCCAGAATTATTTGACTTCAAGGCTTATGTTCATCGTTCCCTATTATTTTGCTATGACATTATATATATATATATATATATGTTTTTTCTGAGACAAGGTCTCACTCTGTTGCCCAGGTTGGAGTGCAGTGGTGCAGTCTTGGCTCACTGCAAGCTCCGCCTCCCGGGTTCACGCCATTCTGCTGCCTCAGCCTCCCTAGTAGCTGGAACTACAGGTGCCCACCACCACGCCCGGCTAATTTTTTGTATTTTTAGTAGAGACGAGGTTTCACATGTTAGCCGGGATGGTCTCGATCTCCTGACCTTGTGATCCGCCCACCTCAGCCTCCCAAAGTGCTGGGATTACAGGCTTGAGCCACCGCACCCAGCCACTATGACATATTTTAAGCATTTGGAAAAGTACAGTGAATAACCTAATAAAGACCTATATACTTAAAACTCTATTTTGATCACTGCTAATATTTTCTCCCATTGCTTTATATCTATGTTTTTGGACAATAAAATGGTATAAATGAGATGGCTCTTTCTTTTAGACTTTCTCAATTCTTTCCCTCTCACTTCTTCCGCCAAATAACCATTCTACTGAGACTGTTACCATGCCCTTCCCGGGAAAGAGTTTATATTTTCTTAAATGTACCTGAGTAGTCTCATAAATGATATCTAGCACTTGAAGAAAACTACATAAAGGTACAAATTCTTGTGCAATCTGTTTACTTTAAACTCAATGTTAAGTTTTTGAGTTTTTCATATGTTGGAGCTACAGTTTCAATTCCTTTATTTTAACTGTATGAGAATAAATATACCACAATGGCTTGACATTTAGGTTGTCTCCTGTTTTTCACTGTTACAAGTCACAGTGCAGGGAACATGACTGTGTATGTGTATGTGTGTACACACGTGCGAGCGTTTCCCTAGGAAAGACAGCTAGATGTGGGATTCCTGGGTTGCAGGATGTGCATATCTTCAACTTTATTAGATATTGCTAAATTGCTCTCCAAAATGATTGTACTAAATTACACTCCCTCCAACACACTGTAAGATTATTCATTTCTTCACATCCTTGCCAACGTTCGGTATTTTCAAACTTTATAATGTTTGCCAGTCTGATTGGGGTGAAATAGCATATAATTATTGTTTCAAAAGCCTATGTTCTTAACCACTACTCTTACTGTCTACACTTCTTGAAGCTTCAGTTATGTAAAATGGAGAAAATACCTTTTTCGATTTCTTGGAGTAGTAATAAATTCTCCTGGTGTAATATGCGAATGCATTTTGTAAATATGAAGTGCCACTTTTGTTCATTGCTGGCAGTGGCAGAGAAAATGTGCAGTTTCTATAGCAGGCAATTCGATGAACTCTATCAAAATTTCAAATGTACACGTATTTTCTTTGGACGTAAAAAAATAATTTCAAAATTATAGAAAAGTTGCAAAAATAGTGGAGAATTTCTATACACCCAGATTATCTAAACGTTAACATTTTAATCACATTTGAATTATAATATTTATGTGCATGTGTATTATATGCACACACACATTATTTTTCCAATGATGTTAACTCCGACAATTTTCTATAAACATTCTGCCATATAACCATGGAAAAGTTGTCAAAATCAAGAAATTAACATTGCTATAATACCATTACCTAATTTGTATATCTTATCTAAATTTTATCAACTGCCCTACTATTGTTCTTAACCGTAAAATAATTTTTTTTTCCCTTCCCAGGATCCAATCTGAGATCATTCATTGTACTGAGCTGTCAAGTCTCTTCAATTTCATTTAGTATGGAATAATTCTTTAGTCCTTTTTTTGTCTTTCAGAACCTTGACATTTTTGAAGAGCGCTGTTGAGTTATTTTGAAGAATATCCATCATTTTAGGTTTGTCTGATGTTTCCTCATGATTAGATTCAGGGTATGCATTTTTGACAAAAATAACATGGAATTGACGTTGTGTGCACCATATGTCAGTTTGTCCCAATACTGGTGATACCATTTCGATTGCTTGGTTAGCGTGGTGTCTGCCAGGTTTCTATTGTCCTTTTTGTAATTCGTAAGTATCTTTTTGGGAGATTTTTTGAGACTCTGGAAATACCCTGTTTATATCAGCATGGACTAATGGATTTAATGAGTTATACTGTGCTACTATCAATGTTTATTTTGATGCCCAAATGGTTCCACGCTTGGCCAGTGGGGACCCCTTCATTCTTGCTCCTGATATGTGTCTTCTGACATGTCCCCATTTTTCCGTGAGCATTTCCTTACTTTCTGGCACAATAAGATGCCCCAGGTTCATCTTCTGTTTTCCCAGCTCCTGTCCTGGAATGGGCCATTTTCCAATGAAGTAGAGAATAATATTTAGAAACGAATATCTGGGTGCTAGACATGTTCTTTGTTAGTGGTGCACCTAACTTTTTTTTTTGAGATGAAGCTTCGCTCTTGCCGCCTAGGCTGGAGTGCAGTCTCGGCTCACTGCAACCTCCGCCTCCCGGGCTTAAACAATTCTCCTGCCTCAGCCTCCCGAGTGGCTGGGATTACAGGCGCCCACCACCACACCCGGCTAATTTTTATATTTTTAGTAGAGACGGGGTTTCACCATGTTGGGCAAGCTGGTCTCGAATTCCTGACCTCAGGTGATCCACCTGCCTTGGCCTCCCAAAGTGCTGAGATTACAGGCATGAGCCACCACGCCCAGCCTATGCACCTAACCTTTAACCTAGCAATTTCTCTTTCAGGAATTCTTGCAGCAGATACACCCACACATTTGTTAAAGGATTTATGTGCAAGGTTATTAACTGCAGCATTATATAGCATAGCAAAAGATTAGACGTAACCTAAAGATCTGTTAATAGGAGACTGGTTAAATAAATTATTTGAATCCATACAGTGGAATATTATGTATCCACAAAAAAATTAATAAATTGCTTCAAAAATATATTGTTAAATTAAAAAAATACAACTTTGTGTATAGTACGTTACCATTTATGCACTACTAAAAGGAGAAATATATATACAGTTACATGTATATGTGTATATGCTTGCTGATAAAAGCAAAAAATATCTCTGGAAAAACGCACAAGAATCCAATAACATTGACTGTGAGGAAGAGAATTGGGTAGCATGGGGAACAGAAGGAAGATGATGTTTACTATAAACTTTGTTGTACCATTTAAATTTGGGACTATATGAAGTATTAAAAATAAAATACTATAAAACATAAAATAAATATAGCATTAATAAAGCATTATTTTAACCTAAGGTATTCATTGATAACTCAAATATCAGAAGGGGAATTCTGTTTTCTAAGAAAATTGGCTAGCTAAAAGTGAAACTCCAATTTGGTCACTATTCCTTTGTATAAATATAAACATTCCTGTGATTCTTCTTTTTTTTTTTTTTTTTTTAAGACAGAGTTTCACTCTCGTTGCCCGGGCTGGAGTGCAATGGCGCGATCTCGGCTCACCGCAACCTCCGTCTCCCGGGTTCAAGCGATTCTCCTGCCTCAGCCTCTTGAGTAGCTGGGATTACAGGGATGCACCACCACGCTTGGCGAATTTTGTATTTTTAACAGAGACGGGGTTTCTCCATGTTGGTCAGACTGCTCTCAAACTCCTGACCTCAGGTGATCCACCCGCCTCAGTCTCCCAAAGTGCTGGGATTACAGGCGTGAGCTACCACGCCCAGCCCTGTGATTCTTTTATGACTTAACTTCTCCATCTGTAATACGGTATAATAACATCACTAACCCATATACCAGAGAAAATGAAACTGAAACAGTAGAAATAAGAGAAGCAGTCTAAAAACACAAAGTGCCAGGTTACTGTGACTATTAATAATGCCACATTTTCACATTTAAGTGAATTTAACCAATATTTGTGAATGAAAGAATGAATGGATGGATGGGTAAAGTTATAGGAGAACAAAGATGGGAGGAGAATTATGTTGAATTGCTTGAGTTTCAAGAAAAACCTTTTAAAACCACAGGAATAAATTTAAGGAGCAGACTTAAGGTAGACAGATTGTGTTAATGCATTTTGTGATCCAATACTTCACTCTTATAAGAATTGTGATACTCCAGGGAAGCAACACAGCCTAGCAGCAGATGCCATGGGTTTTAGAGTCAGGAAACTTACATTCGTAGTCCGACTCTGCCACACTAGTTGTGTGACCTGGAGCAAGTTACAAGTTATTCAACCTCTATTTGCCTCAGTTTCCTCTAGAGCTAGAAGGGTTCTCAGGGGTGATCTAATCTGTGTCTCTTATTTTCCAGATGATGAGACAAGGTAAAAAAAGGGCTTGAGGAGACAAAGTGGTTGCCCAAGGTGGCATCATCAACCAGAAGCAGATTCAGCCCTAGAACATAGCAGGTAGATTGCAGACAGGCACAAATTGCTTGCAGCTCCTCTCATCAAGAAAAAGAGTGTTTTTCTCTACCCCTTTAACATAGTGAAAATGAAGTTGTGTGAGAGTCAGCCCGGACTGTAAGGGGTCTTTGAGTTTCCTTCTGCTCCTCTCACTCTTGGAATGCTGCTGCCATGTGAAAAAAAACCGGGGTTAGCCTGTGGGAGGATGAGAGACCACATGGAGCAGAGACAAGAATCCCCGGAGGAAGCCCTCCCATGCCAATCAGCTGGCCGACTGCCAGTCATGTGAGTGAGTGGCCTCAGAGCTCCCAGCCCCAACCAAGCCACCAGCAGGCTGCAGAAACCAACCTAGTTGGTTCAGATTAGAAGAGCTACCCCAGCCATCCAGCCATCCCAGCCACCCCAAGGAACCATGAGATGAATCAATAAAATGCTTGTTGTTTTAAGTCTGGAGTGTTTGTTACACAGTGAAAGCTAACTGATAACAAACCCAGTGATAGGCTCTTTTCAATGAAACTACATTTACAATTCATTTTTAGGAAGTCCTTTTTTTTTTTTTTTAATTTAGAGACAGAGTCTCACTCTGTCACCCAGATTAGAGTGCAGCCTCAACCTCTTGGGTTCAAATGATCCTCCCACCTCAGCCTCCTGAGTAGCTAGGACTAAAGGCAAATGCCACTAAACTTGGCTAATTTATTTTTATTTTCATTTTTTAAGAGATGGGGCTCTCAATATGTTACCCAGGCTGATCTTGAACTCCTAGCCTCAAGTGATCCTCCTGCCTCAGCCTCCCAAACTGCTGGGATTGCAGGCGTAAGCCACTGTGCCCAGCCTCTAGGGAGTCTTGGGTGACCAATTCTCCACCTAGATTGACTGTCTCTCCCCAACCACATGTTGCCTGGTCCATGTCCCTCTCCTCCCAGAAGCAGCTTCTGTTTCTGCCTGGGATCCTATGAAGGGAGGGATAAATGTATGACCTCCAGAGTCACAGACCATTGTCCTTCTGCAGCAGCAGCAAGAGAGATTGGTACAGGACCCAGAGAGCTGCTAGTTGCAGGAGTCCTCTTGTCCCACCTCTTACTTCACAGACTCTAGACCCCTGTTACTGGGTATGCCAATTACATTTTCATTAAATTATTCAGGATTAGAAGGAAAGGTGCTTATCTGGCACTGGCTGGAAGGTGCTAAGCAACAGGGAAAGAACATCCTATAAAAACGAGAGCCCTGATGGCCAGGCATGGTGGCTCATGCCTGTAATCCCAGCACTTTGGGAGGCCCAGGAAGGCAGATCACTTGAGGTCAGTAGTTCAAGACTAGCCTCACCAACATGGCGAAAACCCGTCCCTACCAAAAATACATAAATCAGCCAGGCGTGGTGGCGGGCGCCTGTGGTCCCAGCTACTTGGGAGACTGAGGCACAAGAATAGCTTGAACCCGGGAGGCAGGGGCTGCAGTGAGCTGAGATTGCACCATTGCACTCCAGCCTGGGCAACAGAGCAAGACTCTATCTAGGGGGAGAAAAGGGGCCCAGGAGTGAGTTTCTTGAGTATCAGGTTTCCAAGTCTTCATTCCCGCTCTTCTTTTTATCCCTCATCTCCCTTTTCCTTGACTTCCATTAATATTTTCTTTCCTCTTCCCTCAATGTATCCATATTCATTTCCAGAAATAAATGAAGGGTTTCCTGGGTTTCCATTAAATTTAATGCCCATATCCGCTACTCATTCCCCTTCCGTCCAACTTTAGGAATCTTTTCATTTTTCTCTTACAACTTTCCCCCTAACTGCCCTCATATAGGAGATTCTAGAAATGCCAGGCTCCTGACAAATGCCCCAAGATTCTCCCAATCAGAATCTTACGAAGTTCTGCTACTCTATTATTACGAAGAGACCAAAGACACACGGACAAAGGAACACCCGACTTTTTTTTTTTTTTTTTTTTAGTTTTTTATTTCTCTATATATTTGGGGAATGGGTGGTATTTGGTTACATGAGTAAGTTCTTTAGTGGTGATTTGTGAGATTTCAGTGCACCTATCACCCAAGCAGTATACACTGAACACAATTTGTAGTCCTTTATCCCTTACATCCTTCCCAACCTTTCCCCCTGAGTACCCAAAGTCCATTGTATCATTCTTGTGCCTTTGCATCCTCATAGCTTAGCTCTCACTTACGAGTGAGAACATACAATGTTTGGTTTTCCATTCCTGAGTTACTTCACTTAGAGTAATAATCTCCAATCCCATCCAGGTTGCTGTGAATGCCATTAATTCATTCCTTTTTATGGCTGAGTAGTATTTCATTTTACATATATATATGTATATATATATATGTGTGTGTGTGTGTGTGTGTATCACCTCAGTGCATATGTATGTGTGTGTGTGTGCACGTGTGTATATATATATATATATATATATATAAACAAAACAGTTTCTTGTTGATTAATGGGCATTTGGGCTGGTTCTATATTTTTGCAATTGTGAATTGTGCTGCTATAAACAGACATGTGCAAGTATCTTTTTCGTCTAGTGACTTCTTGGGAACACCTGATTGTGGAGACAAGGGCAGAATTGGCTGGGTATCTGGAAATCCTGGGGCGGAGCGGCAGTCATGAGGAGGAGTCATGCTGATGGCAGGAGCCATGCTGGTGGGAGGAGCCATGCTGATGGGAGGAGCCATGCTGATGGGAGGAGCCATGCTGGTGGGAGGAGCCAGCTGGAGTCAGCTTTGCTGCAGTTTTCTTCTCGCCAGGGCTAGTTCCTATGCTGCCTAACTTGCTGCTAGATACAGTTCTCAGAATTCCATGACCCTTGAACTCTAAAATGGTGGGTTTTGTTTGTTTATATGTTTTTTGTGAATGCTAATTTTCTACCCAGGACTCTTGGAATAAGCTGAGGTGCATTGACCATGCAGTTTGGAACAAAGTGGTTTCACCCATTCCCATCCACCTGTCGGGTATTTGGTACTTTTGAGAAACGCTTTAGAAGAGGAATGAGGAAATCTGTGTCATCGCCTGGAAATTCTGGTCCATGACCTCCACAGCCCTCCTGGAATTTCCCTAGTCAGTTTTCTGTCCTAAATGCAAATCACCTACATTAATAGAAGATTTTGGGCATTTGTATAAAAATGGCTGCAGCGATTCACAGTGTTTTGTTTGGTGACAGAGGACAGCAGTTCAGTCTCTATTCTATAGGGACATTAAGATATGCTGGTCAAAGCATAAAGGGTCCTGAAGGGAAAAGCAAGCATTCCCAAGGAGAGTAAGGAAAATGTAAACAGCTACCAGGCGTGGGTGCCATCTGAGCGATTTCATCTTCCAGCAGGAATTTCCCAAACCTGATCACTTTCTCCATTGCTAACAGAGAGTAGAGGAAACACAGCAATGCGGAAGTCCATTTCAACAACAAACCACTTAACTCTTTACAGCAAAGGGACTGAAGTTTTTCAGGAGAAAGATCTAGGTGCTCTCGCATTCATCAAAATGTGGCAGGGCAGTGATTACAAATGCAAATGTAACCTTTAGGTCCTATAGGCAAAGACAGTGCTCACCGCCTGTATCCAGTGGGCAGTTGTGGCTGGGTTCTTTTCTCAATTTTAGTATTTTTATAAACCTATCATCACAAATTCTGCATTTATTGGTGGGTGGGTATGGAATGTTACTGCTACACATTTTAAATAATTAGTATTAGTTAATATTTAGTTTCTATTTAGTATAGTTTATATTATTTCTATTTAATATTAGTTGCTAAAGCAAACTTACATACAATATAATATCTATACG
Source organism: Nomascus leucogenys (assembly GCF_006542625.1). Lineage (NCBI taxonomy): Eukaryota > Metazoa > Chordata > Mammalia > Primates > Hylobatidae > Nomascus > Nomascus leucogenys. The sequence goes on from NC_044382.1 coordinate 49,166,868, forward strand.
CCCCTTTTGAGATTCAAGAACTAAATGAAGAGCTAGGAGGTGCCAGGCATCATGAGAGATGTTAGCACCTGGAATTTTTACAATGCTACTGTGAAGGAGTAATATTCATCCACATGTCTCCATTTTGCAGACGTGAAGACAGATTTCAAGCATGTAAGGGGCTTGGCCATGATTACTTGGTGACGTGGTTTGGCTATGTCCCCACCGAAATCTTATCTTGAATTGTAGCTTTCACAATTCCCACATGTCATAGGAGGGAACTGGTGGGAGGTTATTGAATCCTGGGAGTGGGGCTTTTCCGTGCTGTTCTCATGATAGTGAATAAGTCTCATGAGATGTGATGGTTTTATAAGAGGGAGTTTCCTTGCCCATGCTCTCTTGCCTGCTGCCATGTAAGATAGGCCTTTCGCCTTCCGCCATGATTGTGAGGCCTCCCTAGCCACGTGGAACTGTGAGTCCATTAAACTTCTTTTTCTTTATAAATTATCCAGTTTTGCATATGTCTTTATCAGCAGCATGAAAACATACTAATACACTTGGGTACTGCAAGGCAGAAAGCAGATGTGAACCTAGATATACTGACTCCAATCCCAGTATACATTCAGGATACATTTGTAGTCAAGTGCATGGTGATAAAAAAGCACAAGCATGACCTGTGGTTTGATTACACTTTCGTGAGAGCCTCAGGGCTGTGGTGTCATTGAAGAGGGAAAAATATCTATGGCAGATACATTTGCCTGGGATTAGTGGAAGGGCAGAAGGAGAAGGGGGTTCTGATGCCTCTTTCTGCTGCATCAAGCACTTCACTGAATTGCCATCTCTCCCTTGGGCCTGTGGAATAGGCATTTCCTTTGTAACTTCATCTTGGGTCTGGGGCACAGGGTCTTGGGGGTCATCTTGTTTACACAGGAAACACAAGGCTTCAACATGGCCACCCCCAACTATGATGGAACAGCTAGGTTTCAGCGGGGAGAGTACTTCTGACTCGGCTTGAAGAAGTGGAATTTGGGCATATGGAGTCATCATCCCTGGTGATGACTAACCAGGCTCAGATCTGTATTTATACAGCAACCCAGTCTTACAAATTGAACGTGTACCAAATCATGGGGCATTTTTATACAAAAGGGACAAGCCTCGATGACATTGGGTGGTGGCTTCCTTGCTACGGGATGCCTTTTCCCTCTTGAACCCTGACCACCTGCTATGAAACCTTTGCATTCTGTGACCCCTCTGCCTGCCAAAGCCGTCCATGGGCAGCTTGGTCTAGCCTGGGGTAGCCTTGAGAGGTGGCTGGGCTAGACCAGTTTATCCCAGTAGATTCTCAAAGACTCAGCATTGCTGTTTCCATTCATTTTAAGATGATACACAAATTTTCATTAAGTGAACTTCTTCCTCATTTTATTTTTCCCCCCAGAGTTTGATTTTTAACTAAAGGAGAAGTAATTAAGGGCCCCAGGATGTGTATTTATTTTTTCAATTTGTGATGTCCCCTCATCACCGCCTCTCAGCGTATCTGTTGGTAAAAATGGAAAGTGATACTAGCGCTATGATTAACCCCCATCGTTATACTTGGAAGATTTCAGAAGATTTGATTTACCCAATATTTCCATCTCTGTATGGCTATGGTGATAAGTGGGAAGTCAAGAAGAAACACAAAGCAGGATGTGAATAAATCCATTTTTTTCCACAATAAATGACTGAAATCATTATCTTCTTCCTTTTTTTTCCCTAGACTTGGGTTTGTAAGAAGCGTGGTGGTATGAGTTAAACTTGGCCTCCAATTGGTTTTGCTTGAGCACAATTATTCCCATATGGAGTAGGAAATTCTCTGTACTGCAGAGTTCTGGGGGAGATGCTTTAGAATGTGGTGCACTATTCCCCTCAAACTCTACATGAATCTGAAGAACAGAACAGAATGCTGAGTGCATTGCAGGGGAGAGACAAGGGTGTGTGGTTGCCCAGTTACCCAACGAGAGTCACGTCCCAGACCCTACCCATAGGAGACTGACATTTAGACAAACTTGTTCTCAGCCACCGGCGCCGCGCCTGACGCAGGGCATGGCTCTGAATGGCTCTGGCATCTGTTTTGTCTTGCCTCAAGCCCACACACTGGGACTTGCTTGTTTTCATCCAATAGCAATTAGCACCGTGGTAAATGCCTTGTGCACTGTGCTAATTCAGAAGAATAAGCCTGTCGCAACTCTGCCAAGAATTACAGCTAATCACAGAGGGCTCGGGGCACACCTGCCCTTTCATCAGCCTTTTGTTTTAAAATGAGGGGTTGGTGCAACCTGAAACACTGCATTCTCTCCTTGGTCAGGGATAACCATGGAGACCCAGGGGAGACCTGGAGTGCATCCTGGTGGTCATCCCTGGGACATGCTTCCTACAAAGGGGCACAGCAAGCAACAAGGAACCCAAGCAGCTATTTACTGTGGGCAACTGCAGACAGGGTGGGCCCCGGGGACATTCCACAGAGGTGCAGAAGCTTGGTCTACAGCAGTGCCCGCCACTGGAGACTGTTCAGAAGTCACTGCAGATGCAATACTTGGGAATAAAGACCTGGGCTGCCTCCACTTTTAAGCTAAAAAGCTTTTTGGTTATTGTTTTCTTTTAGCCTCATCATCTAACCTAGTACCTGGGCTTATTCTAAGAATATACCTTTTGTCCTAATTTGGTATTGATCATTTATTGATTTTTGTGCTTTTTCCTTTTAAAGTTAGGTTTGAAAAATAATTTACGTTCAGGAAAATTCCCCCCTTTAAAGTGTATGGATCTATGAGTTTTGACAAATGTCAACAGGCACATCACCACCACCACCACCAGGGAGCCATTGGATGGTTCTATTGTCCCTGAACATTCTTTGTTGTTCGTTTCTTGTCAGTTACCCTTCCCTGCCCCCAGCCCAGGAATCTACTGATCTAATTTTTATTGCTATTATTCTGCTTTTTCCACAATGCCATATAAATGGAATAATTCAGTATTTTTTGTTAGTGACTTCTTTCACTTAGTATAACGCCTTTGAGATCCATCTATGTTCCCTTGTGTATCAGCAGTTTGTTGTTTTATTGTTAAGTGGTATTTCATGGCATGGATATACTGTAGTTTATTTTCCAACAAATGGACATCTGGGCTGTTTCCAACTTTTAGTTATTATTAATAACCTTCCATGAATATTCATGTACATCTTTGTGTGGGTATATGTTTTTATTTCTTTTTGGTAGATACCTAGAAGGGGGATTGCTTGGTCCTTCATCATATATTTAACTTTACAAGAAACTTCCCATATAATTTTCTTTTCGAGATGGAGTTTTGCTCTGTCACCCAGGCTGGAATGCTGTGGCGTGATCTTGGCTCACTGCAACCTCTGCCTCCTGAGTTCAAGTGATTCTCCTGCCTCAGCCTCTGGAGTAGCTGGGATAAGAGGTGTGAGCCACCATGCCCGGCTAATTTTTTATTTGTAGTAGAGATGGGGTTTCACCATGTTGGCCAGGGTGGTCTCGAACTCCAGAGTTCAGGTGATCAACTCACCTCCGGCTTCCAAAGTGCTGGGATTACAGGTGTGAGCCACCATGCCTGGCCTGCCCATATATTTTTCAACTTGCATTGCTATCAGCAACATATGCAAGCTAAAATTGCTCATCCTTGTCAACACTTGGTATTGGAAGTTTTGAAAAGTTTAGTCATTCTAATAAGGATCTAGAAGTATCTAATTGTGATTTTAGGTTGCATTTTCCTAAGGACTAATGATACTGACATTCTTTTCATGTTGTAATTTATTTAAAAAATCACTTTAAATCTACTCTGCTCAAATTCATGTTGAAGACAGGTCTTATGCAACTTACTTCAGTGGAAATTTGTCAAATCTCTCCCACGTGCTTAAAAACACGCAACCCAGGAAAAGGAAAACATAGCCATGACCATCAATGTGCTTGGAGAACAGGAACTGCTTTATTTAACTTTTCTTCCATGCTGAGCTCATCTCAGGGGAGGAACTGAGGCTCTCCATCACCCACAGCACCCAGCCCAGGGTCAAACACAACAGCAGGTGCTTCAGTAAATATTTGATGATTGATTGAAGCAAGATGGTGGCTCTTGTTCCCAGTGGACATGACTAAGGTATGTGCCTGTGTAGTGGGAGGTGTTAGAACTAGAGAGGGCTGATTGACCAGTTAGTAAAAGATCTGCCCAGCGGAAGGCATTCATGGTATATGGAGGTCAGCGGTCCCCTACCAGGCTGCTCATTAGAGCCAGGGAAAGAGTTTAAAAACATATGCATGCCTAGGACCAGAGGCGGATTTACCTTGACACTAATGAGATTCGAGTTTCAAGGCCTCACTTGCATGGTACCCACTAGGTGCTGGGAGGTCCTCGGAGTTCTAGAGTGTTCCAGGTATGGAGGGGAAGAAGCCAGGTTGCAATTAGAACACTCGAAAAGATCTCTAAACCAGGGGACCTGACTAGGTAATGTGTCGATTTCTTCCCTCATTTTAAGGCAATACTAAGCATGGAATTTTTTTTTTAATTGGTGATTTCATTTTGTTCTGTTTTTCATTAAGAAGTTCTCACAAAACCTGGATCTGCCCCTGCTGGATGTCACCCCAGAGGTTGTGATTTAATTTGTCTGGGGTGTGGCCCAGGCCCTGGCAATTTTTAGAGCTTGGCGTTGAGTGGAATGTGCCCCAGGGTTGAGCCACATGTTTACAGTGTCCACTAATGACCAGGTGTAGGCTACAAGCCACCGGGAAAGATCCCGGTCACGTGTGAGCCCCTGTCATTTTAAACATCAACCCTTCAACCAAATGGGCCCTTTTTGTTTGCCTCTAAATCAGTCTTCTTGTTTTGAGACCCTCCTATTTCAATGCGTCCCACAGGCCATCTTCCTATGGCACCAACTGGCAGGTCACACCCCCTGCTCACTCCTCCCCAGTGGCTTTTCCCGAGCCACTGGTGAAAGCCCAGGCTGTTCCGGAGGGGCAGCACAGCAAGCTGTCAAGAGCTTGGGGCAGACGCTCGAGTCCACACTGCAGCCCCGCTTCTGAGTCAGAGGGAACTGGATCAGAATCCCGCCTCGGCCACTGACCAGCTTTGTGCCCCCGGACACGTTCCTTAACTTCCCTGTGCCTCAGTTTCTTCATCTGTAAAATGGGGACGATAATAGGAACAGCCGCATAGCTTTCAAATGAAGTTGAAACGAGAGGATGGTAAAGCTTCTGCTGCAGGCCCAGGAGCATGGCAGGTGACTGACAAAGGAGGAATTCCGTCTGGCTGATTGACACCTACCTGTCTTCTGGTCCACCCTATGCTATGCTTCCTCCCCTCCACCAAACTGCCTTCCTTCTCTGACAATGTTTTGTCTCCACTGGCCACATTGCTGATGGGGCATTGTCTCATCACCTGCTTCTCTTCTCAGTTAGATGCTGGGTTCTTAGAGGGGAGAGACGAGGTTTTACACCCTTCCTTCTATAGTGGTTGTTCCAAGGCAACAATATTGTCATCCACAAAATAATAATAGCTAACATTTTTTGAATGTCTGTTTTTCAGACAAGCAACCCATACCTCAGGGAGGCTGTATAATCATCTAAGGTCACACAGCCTATGGGATAACATTCATCCATGTCAAAGTTTTCACCAATCTGAGGCAAAAATGAGGAAAGAGAAGGTAGAGCTAACTGTATTTATTTAAAGGATTGGCTTTTATTTGGAGATTATATTACCCCCTTTTTTAAAAATTTTAAATGCTCTTTCGTTAACAGCATGTGATAGTGATAGTAGGTTGCAGTAGATTTTTTAAAATGACTTTACATTGCAAAATAAATTATTGAGTATTCTATATTTTTCTCTCCCAGTTTTTTTCTGGTAAAATGTTATTGGTCTTCGAAGTAAAAAAATCTGAGACTTGTTAGTCTGAAAAACAGCTGTATATAAAATGATGCTCAATCTGTATTGGTTAAGTCAATAAATATGACATTTTACATTAACTCCTGATGCAAACTTGTTGCCCATAGAAGGAAGGAAGAGAAAATCTTTCAGTTCCTAATTTAATTTCTTCCACCAATATTTATTGAGCATCTAATTTGTACCAAGCACTGTGCTAGAGCCTATGGACACAAAACAAATAAAACGCAACTGCTGCCCTCAAAGAACCTAGCATTATTCCCAACAGCGAGGCTGGGAGAAGTAAAAAGGAACACTGCTGCTAGAATAACCAATCAATATTTCAACAGAAATATCAATATTGTAAAAATATTCAATCAATATCAATATTTGTTAAGAGTGTCTTTAATGCAATGTTGTTTTTTTGAGACAGGGTCTTACTCTGTCGCCCAGGCTGGAGCACAGTGGTGATGACACGGTTCACTGCAGTCTTAACCTCCTGGGTTCAAGCAATCCTCCTGCCTTGGCCTCCTACATAGGTGGGACTACAGGCAGGTGCCATCACACCTGGCTAATTTTTAAATTTTTTGTAGAGATGGGATCTCCCTATGTTTCCTGGGCTGGTCTTGAACTCCTGGGCTCAAGTGATCCTCCTGCCTCAGCCTCTCAAAGTGCTGAGATAACGTGTGTGAGCCACCGTGCCCAGCCAAGGGTGTGTTTTGACCGTTAGAAGAAAAATATCACTAGACAGGGCACAATGTGTCTATCTCTCCACCAGTCTATCAGCCCCTAATGAGATTAAACTGATAAGGGTGTTCTAATCCACATTTAGTAACATTCTTGGGGTTCACTTGCTACAAGGAGGAAGTGCAGATAGCAATAAGACTCCTAACAAAAAAGCATAGATATAAGGGCTATGGATCATTTGTAAAACATTTATGAAAATATAAAGAATATTAAAATATAAAGAATGAACCATAAACCTGCTATCAAAATAACTCCTGTTGGATATGAAAATAAAAAGCATTTCATCATGTGGCTAGAAAATTCAACTTAAAAATAGGATGACATAAAACAAAAATGAGTTCTGATTCCTCTCAGTAGGCCATCTCCATGTACCTGTTCGTACATATTTTCCATGCATATACCATCAAAATTTATATATAAAACACATAAAATACAATATACATAATCCATCCATTTTTTCTTTTGTTTATGCAAAGGACTCATACTGAACCACACTCTTCTCCACTGCTTTTTACTTGAAAATATATCCCAGAGATGTTTCTGCAACAGTTTTTTAAGATCTAGCCCCCTCTTTGTAAAGGCTATATAGTATTCTATCAGAGGATATTCCATACTTTTTTTTTAAGCCAATCTCCCGTTTGCCAGATACTTAATGTCTTTTGTTACAAATAATGCCTTATGGAGTGTCTCTATATAGGTATTTCAGTGTACTTTTAAGGCATATCTGCAAATTTCTACAGGTGGAATACTGCTTAGAAGAATGTATGTATTTAAATTTGTAGGCCGGACACGGTGGCTCATGCCTGTAATCCCAGCACTTTGGGAGGCCGAGGCGGGCGGATCACCGGAGATCAGGAGTTTGAGACCAGCCTGGCCAACATGGTAAGACCCCATCTCTACTAAAAATACAAAAAATTAGCTAGGCATGGTGGTGTGCACCTGTAATCCCAGCTACTCGGGAGGCTGAGGCAGGAGAATCACTTGAACCCAGGAGGTGGAGGTTGCAGTGAGCTGAGATCACACCACTGCACTCCAGCCTGGGTAGCTGAGTGAAACTCGGTCTCAGGAAAAAAAAAGTTTAATAGTTATTACCAAATTGCCTTGCAAAAAGGTGCACAAATTTGTATTCCTGTGAAGAACAGTGGTGTAATTCTTTGCCAGGGATTTGTGCTCTGAAACTTTTGCATTTTTTCCAATTTGTTAGTTGACTTTTGATATGACATCTATGTTTTACATTGCTTATCTTCATATTTGTTTGGTCAGCATTTCTTTATTGGTTTGTATACAGTCAAACTTATTAATCTTTTCCTTTATGGCTTCTGGGCTGCGTCTTTGTTTTAGAAAGTGTGCCCTCTTCAGTATGCTGAGTTCACTTATGTTCTATTCTATAACTTTTATGCTTTTGTTACTTTAAAGTCTTTGATCCATTTGGAATTTATTTAGGTTTATTGATGTCACTTTATGTTTCCTCACATGTTTAGCCAGGTGTTCCACACTATTTATTAAGTAATTCATCTATTCTTTCCTGACCTGATACCCTATTTTTATGTTTAAGTCTACATCTGGATTCCACCCACCTGTTTAGTTCTTTAGCAATACCAAATTGCTTTAATTATTGTTGCTTCTTAATCTGTCTTGATAATCTAATAGGCACAACTTACTCCATTAGACTTCCCTACCTCCTCCCTGAAGATTCCTTGCTATTTTATATTTATGCCACAATACTTACCAGTATTATTTTCTGAACTTTATCTACCAAAAGGAAATGCCTTTTGGAATGCTGTAAATACTCTGTATGACATCTGGTGTATATTTCTGATAGATACCCTTTATTGGTCTAAGAAACTGTAGTTCCCTATAAAGCTATGTCCACAGGCAGTAAGCAAGCAAGACTTTTGTCTTTAATTTTTTTTTTCTGTTTTAAAACTTGCTTTAGCCTCTGGATTCAAGCACAGAGATGTAAGAGCCTGCTAATATCCCACCTTTTATGAAGCACATTTAATCTATGTCACTGTGCAGTAGCCCGATTCCAGGTTGCCATTGCCTGTTTCTGGACAGAGAGTCTAGAGGTCTCTGGCTTTAGTCTCACTTGTTACTTTGTATTTGTGTTCCATTTCTGGCCCATAGGGAAACCTACCATGCTTTTGAGTCCAGTTACGTATTTACCTTTCTCGTCCTCTATTTTACATGTTAGAACAGAGGGAGTGAGTCAATGTGTGAATTTACCATGCCCTCCTGATAGGAAATCTGTGTGTGTGTGTGTTTCCCTCTTAGGTTTTTAAAAGGAGATTCTCAGAATCCAGAAGCATCACTTGACGAAGCTTCGGGTGGTCATGACTGCTGGGGCTCAGGGACAAGATCACATTGTCATCTTTCACTAGGGGTTTTTTTGGAGGTTTGTTTTTACATCCAGAAACTCCAATATGTTAAAATCCCCATGCATCATCAAGACTTCCACTAAATACCTCAGAGATATTCTGAGTTCGATTCCAGACTGCCTCAAAAAAGTGAGTAGCACAATAAAGTGAGTCACACAATCTTTTTGGTTTTCTACTGCATAGAAAGGTTAATGTTTACACTGTTGTCTATTGAGTGTGCCATAGCATTATGTTCAAAGGCCCAATTTAAAATACTTTATTACTAACAAATGCTGACGCTGAGTCACGAAGGGAGCACATGCTCTTGGAAAAACTGTGCCAATACACTTGCTTGATGCAGGGTTGCCACAAATCTTCAATTTGTAAAAAATGCAGTATCTGTAAAGTGCAGTAAAGTGAAGCACAATAAAAGAAGATATCCTGGTATATATTTTTGCGCAGCCTTACAATGAGACTTTTGAGCTTTAGTCTATAGACCGTATCCTTTGCTCCACATCTAACTCGAAAGTTAGGGGCGGTCAAGAGTGATGGGTGGGGATAGGGAAGGATGATATTGGGAACTTACTAGACGATGAAGTGTCCATGCCTCATTTTAAAAACTCTTATCATTTTTCCTACACAGTAGTTGTGTAATATGAATTCTCTGATCTAGTTGGTTGTGCTGTTTGTTTAGAAAACTGGGCATTGGAGGGGCTGCATTTCTTTTCGTTTTTTTTTTTTTTTCTGAGACAGAGTTTCGCTCTTGTTACCCAGGCTGGAGTGCAATGGCACGATCTCAGCTCACTGCAACCTCCACCTCCTGGGTTCAAGCGATTCTCTTGCCTCAGCCTCCCGAGTAGCTGAGATTACAGGTGCACATCACCAGACTGGCTAATTTTTGGTATTTTTAGTAGAGACGGGGTTTCACCATTTTGCCCAGGCTGGTTTTGAACTCTTGGCCTCAAGTGATCTGCCCGCCTTGGCCTCCCAAAATGCTGGGATTTACAGGTGTGAGCCAGTGTGCCCAGCCGCAGTGGCTGTGTTTCTTACAGTATTGTTGCTTACATGGTACGGGTTTACATAACATTGAAAATGATAAAATGTAAAAAAATTATACTCTTCCATTTCTTTGGTTCTTTTAAAAATATTTCATTTTTTTAGTGTGTGTGTTTAAAGTGTACAAAACAATGTTTCCATATATAGAGTGAAATGGTGTTTTGGGATCTTAAATGTGAAATCTTGTCATATTTCTGCTGTGGTTATTTTCTTATTTTTTCAAAGGTAGAAATGCTTTCATATTCTCACAAGGAAACCACTTAAGACAAATGTCAAATTTTCCATGAATGTGGGAAATAGTCGATTACATGAGGTGAAAGGATGTTTGGGGATGAGACAAACATTCCATCATATGGGCTAAGTCAAACTGTGACGTCCTTAAAACTATCCTCTGCCATGTTCCTTTCTACCTTCCAAGGTTTAGGAGGAATTTCTCGCCATTAGAACAGGTCAGACATGGACGAAATGCCATGTCTTTTCTAAAGGAGATATTGTATAGAAACTGAGAAACTGGTTAATTTACATAATGCATTTTTGGGTATCCTGAGTTATTTTCATTAAACATACTGGCAAGATCCTTAAGAGGAGTGATTATGTGTCACACTTTAAAAAATGTTCTCCAAAGGACTTGCTAAGGGCTTGACAAACACTTGCTAAGTTGACTTACAAAACACGGTTGGCACGATCTCAGCATTTTAATCATGACAAATCTCAGGGCTGACAAACAGCATGTTGATGTCCTTGTTTTCTATCTAATGAAAATATTTAATTTTCAGAATGAACTGAAAGTCACCCCGGGTTTACTTAATACCAACCTTGCCTCAGATGACAAATCATTCTCAAGGGCAGCACTGTGTCTCCAGAGGCCCAAAGCAGGGCCAGGCTCTCTGGATTTTAGCTCTACGTGTCCTCCCATTTGTCTTTCTTACTGGGTAGATGAAATCTTTATTAAAATCCGAAAGTATGATAGTATTTATCCTCAGGGGCTACCATTTATAGAGGAGAATAACTCCCCAAATTGTGGACGAATTAAATCCTCATGACTATGTCCGCTTTGTAGATGTCTCCCAATGCAAGCATTTCTGTCTGTAGGTCACCAATGTACCTGATAAAGCTGGGGAATTCATTGCTCTTTGAATTCAACTGCCTTGCTTATGGTGGAAAGGGAAATGTCTCTGCATGAGTCCATTCTTGCATTGCTATAAAGAAATACTCGGGACTGAGTAATTTTTAAAGAAAAGAGGTTTAGTTGGCTCACGGTTCTGCAGGCTGTATAGGAAATACAGTGATTTTGGCTTCTGTGGAGGCCTCAAGAAGCTTCCAATCATGGTGGAAGGCAAAGAGGGAGCCAGGTATCTTACAAGGCAGCAGCAAGAGAGAGGGGCAGGGGAGATGCTACATACCTTTAAACAACAGGATCTCATGAGAATTCACTTACTACTACAATAATATTAGCAAGGGGAATATCTGCCCTCATGATCCAGTCACCTCCCGCCAGGCCCCACCTCCAACACTGGGGATTACAATTTGACATGAAATTCGATGAGGACACAGATCTAGACCATACTAGTCTATTTAAATTTTTGTGTCCAAAAGGAAACATTTTTGGGTACTTTTTTCTTTTCCATCAATTTGGTAAATGATCATTTAAACCCAAGGAAGAAGTTTCTCAAACCAAACAATTATATGGATATTCTCCTAAGTTAAAATAAAGTTTTTGTTACTGTTGTAGCAAATCTCTTGTTAATCAACTTTATCATTAGAGTCTCAGTCAAAAGTGTGAGTTAATCCCAGCGTGCACGTTTTTGGTAAAGTGTAACGATGGAGGAAGAAAGTTGTGGTTGGTTGCTTGCCTGCTTGCCATGTGTCTGGAGTTGGTTCCTTCCAGTGGGTTCGTGGTCTCACTGACTTCAAGAATGAAACCACGGACCTTCAAGGTGAGTGTTAAGAGCTCTTAAAGATGGCACGGACCCAAAGAGTGAGCAGCAGCAAGATTTATTGTGAAGAGCAAAAGTACAAAGCATCCACAGTGTGGAAGGGGACCCCAGTGAGTTGCCGGTGCTGGCTGGGGTGGCCAGCTTTTATTCCCTTATTTGTCCCCTCCCATGTTCCATTTTTGTCCTGTCAGAGTGCCCCTTTTTCAGTCCTCCCTGCGATTGGCTACTTTTAGGATCTTGCTGATTGGTGCATTTTACAGAGCGCTGATTGGTGCATTTTACAGAGCACCGATTGGTGCGTTTTACAGAGTGCTGATTGGTGCATTTTACAATCCTCTTGCTACAGAGCGCTGATTGGTGCGTTTTATGATCCCCTTGCTAGCTACAGAGCACTGATTGGTGCATTTTCCAATCCTCTTGTAAGACAGAAAAGTTCTCCAAGTCCCCACTCAACCCAGGAAGTCCAGCTGGCTTCATCTCTCAGCAGGACGGCTTCAAAAAATTTTCACCTGTCTTCTGTTTTTTCTGCTACTAAGTGAGGAGCATCTCCATACTTCTCAGTTAAATGTAATACAACTTCCTTTATAGTCTTAAACTTCCGGCCTATGCATTCTTTTTGTAATCTTTACAAATTACAATGCTAATCATCTTAGGGATTTTTTTTCTCACCTTACAGTTAATTCATTTTGCACAAATTTTAAGCTAGGACAGAAGTTTTGACCCAAGGAACCCATCAAAGGTATTGGTTTTTCCCTCCAAGGAGTTTTCAGAAAACTGAGTCCCAGATAGCAATCAGATTTTTGTTATCAAACATCCCAAAGATTACTATATCTGTCATAAATAAAATACCCATAAATTATTGGGTATTTTATTCTACTAGGGGTCAGAAGTATACAATATATTTACATTTTATCATAAATTAGGGATCTGAAAGTGACATACTACTTTATGGTTATAAAGACAAAAGAAAGAGCTCATATTCAATGGGACATTGCATCTTTTATATTGAGAAAATAATTTTAAGACAAAGGTAATGAGGAACCCAATAGAAATTGCTAGTAGACTCTCTAAGGTGTCAGTACTGAGTGATTCTTTTGTCTGTACATTTCTCATGTCTTACATGGCATTGTAAAGGCAATCAGGTCTTTTCGTTCATGTGATTTTGGATCTTTTCAACAATGGTATTATTCTTTGTACTTAGGAGCTTGGCAGGCACTAGAACCCATCTTTCAAGCAGAACAGGCTGAAGACATGAGGACATACAGCTGCAGCTTGAAGGAGTTTGCACGGAATATTAACCCTGCTTCTCTCAGAACAGAGTCCTGCAACTGAGCAAATGAAGCAATCACTAGCTCCACAAATAAGACACTGCAACAAATTAAAAAGTACCTAAGATGCTCTTGTAGTCTGTGATAACAACTATGTATGACAGAAAGGTTTGTGAAAAACAGATACATAGACTAATGGAGCAGAATAGAGAGCCCAGAAATAAACCCATGTATAGATGGTCAACTAAATTTTAACAAGGGTACCAAGAATACACAATAGGAAAATGACAGTCTTTTCAATAAATGATGTTGGAAGAACTGGACATACACATGCAAAAGAATGAACTTGGACCCCTGTTGTACACCATACTAAAAACATCAACCCAAAATGGATTAAAGACTTTAATGTAAGACTTGACACCATAAAACTCTTAAAAGAGAGCATAGGGGAAAATATCCTTGATATTGGATGTAACACCAAAAATACAGGCAACAAAAGCAAAAACAAACAAGTGGGACTCTATCGAACTAAAATGCTTCTGCACAGTAAAGGAAACAATCAATAAAATGAAAAGGTAACCTATAGAATCGGAGAAAATATTTGCAAACCATATATCTGATAAAAGTTTAATATCCAAAATACATTAAAAACTCATGCAACTGAATAGCAAAAAACTGCACAAATGACCTGATTGAAAAATGGGCAAAGGAACTAAGTTGACATTTCTCCAAAGAAGACATACAAATAACCAATAGACACAGACAGGAAAAGGCGTTTACCATCACTAATCATCAGGGAAATGCAAATCAAAAGCACAATGAGTTATCATCTCATGCTAGTTAGTATGACTCATATTTTTTTTTTTTAAAAGATAAGTGTTGGTGATGATGTGGAAAAAAGGAAAACCTTGTATATTACTGGTGGGACTGTAAATTAGTACAGCCATTATAGAAAATAGTATAGAGGTGGCCAGGCACAGTGGCTCATGCCTGTATCCCAGAAATTTCGGAGGCCAAGGCAGGCAGATCACCTGAGGTTGGGCATTCAAGACCAGCTTGACCAACATGGAGAAACCCCATCTCTACTAAAACTACAAAAAATGATAGATAGGCGTGGTGGCGCATGCCTGTAATCCCAGCTACTTGGGAGGCTGAGACAGGAGAATCTTTTGAACCTGGGAGGCAGAGGTTGTGGTGAGCCAAGATCGTGCCATTGCGCTCCAGCCGGGGCAACAAGAGTGAAACTCCATTAAAAGAAAGAAAGAGGGAAAGGAAAAGAAAGAAGAGGGGAGGGGAAGGGAGGGGAGGAGATAGTATAGAGGTTTCTCCAAAAAGTAAACATACAACTGCCATGTGGTCCAGCAAACCCACTACTGGGTATATATTCAGAGGAATTGAAATCAGTATGATGGAAAGATATTTGCACTCTCATGTTCATTGCAGCATTCTCAATAGCCAAGATATGAAAACAATCTAAATGTCAATTGATAGATGAATGGATGAAGAGATGGTGGTGTATATACACAATGGAATATTATTCAGCCCTGAAAAAGAGGGAAACCCTGCCATTTGTGACAACATGGATGAACCCAGAGGATGTTATGTTAAGGGAAATAAGCCAGACACAGATAGACAAATATTGTATGATATTACTTATATGTGAAATCTAAAAAAATGAAACGTATAGAAGCAGAGAGTAGCATGGTGGTTGCAGGGGCTGGGGGAAGGGGAAGACTGGGAAGTGATGGTTACAGGGTACAGAGTTGCAGCCTAGTGCCTGTAGTGAAGGCTGTAGCTAACAATACTGTGCCTGTGCCTATAGCTAACAATACTGTATTGTGTACTTCAAATTGCTATCTTATGTTAAGTCATCTTAACAAAACAAACAACAACAGTCATAATAAAGGGCATGGGAGGAAACTTTAAGAGGTGACAGATATGTTTATAACTTTGATGGTGGTGAGGGTTTCATGGATGTTTATTTATCCCCAAACTGATCAAAAGGTATATATTAAATATGTATAGCTTTTTATATGTCAATCATACCTCAATTAAGTGGTTTAAGAAAAACAAACAAACAAAGGCTTGTGAAACACACTATTTAGAGAATATAAATATCATCAGGGGTTGCAGAGGCCGCATACCTGATTACTCGGCCTGTTTTGCGGCCAGACATGGGGAAGCCAAGTTTAGGGACAACCAAATGAGAATTCATTAAGACTCACAGCACAGAGCTACCTCAAAGCAATCCAGAACGCCAAAATGACACATAACATGAAAAAAACGAATTGCAATTCTAAAGAAAACTGAAGTCTGCAAATTGTGTGTGTGCGTTTGTGTGCATCTTTTATTTTTCCAGATATTTGTTTGCAAAGTTAACACACTTTTCCCTTTGTATTTTTCCCCCATTCCACAGGTGCATTTCTTGTTCCCAGTCCTGAGTAGCATTTACCCCCTTATCCATCAGTAAGCAATGGTTTGGCAAAGCCAAGAGGTTATCTGATCTTCATCCTGGAAGGATGGTGATCCTTTGCTGGTGACTTGCATTTTCTGCCTAGAAATCTAAACAATTTTTCTTTGTTTTCAAGGTTAAAAATTTTAACCAGAATATAGCTTAAGGTTAGTATTTCTCTACAAGTCTATTGTTAACTTGTTTTTTATCTGTAATTCTGTTATCTCTTTATTTTAGGGAATTCTTTTGGCTATTCTATCTTTTCATTGGTGGGTTCTCTACTTCAGGACCACCAGTTGTCTCTATATTGATCACTTTTTGACTGTCTTCCATATTGATTACATTGTCTCTTGTTGCTTTGTCTTTTGCTTTCTGTACTCACTACGATTAAATTAAGCCTTTTCTTTACATCAGAATTTTAATTTAGCTAATTGTATTTCAGTCTTTGCTATTCTAATTTATCTATCAGTTCTATGGTAGTGTTGTTTTAGCCCCCAGTTTCTTCTTTAACTTTGCAGTCTTTCTTTTCTTCTTGTTTCATTGTTTTATAATCTTTGATTTCCTTTAAAATAGGTATGTTATTTCATTAACAACATGATGCAGTTGAATAAAATTGTCTTCCTTTCCTTGGCTTATGTTTTCTTCCAGATTAAGTCCTTCATTTGTCATTTTTGTGTTCAGTTTTATTCATTCAGTATTGAGTTATTGAGCATCTACCATGTGTCAGGCACTATTCTTAATGTTAGGGAAAGGCCTGTTAGGGAAACCACACTCCTGCCCTCATGGATATTACATCTCAGACAGAGAAGTCAAACAACAAATAAATAAATCTGTACTAAAACATCAAGCTGGTCAGGATTTTGGGTTTGTGAACTCCTGGCTAACTGCTCAACTCTCAACTTCTCCATTGTCACTGCCTGGCAAAAGCAGCCACAGACAATAGGTAAACTGATGAGCGTTGCTGTGTTCCAAGAAAACTTTGCTGACACCTGCTTTCCGGCAACGATTTACGTCTGCCGATGTTATTCTCATCCTCGTTTTGGTATTGCTTTCTGAGGTCATTGCGCTTACTGATGTTAAGACAATGAGGTACAAAGTCCAGTGAAGAGAAAAGAGGATGATGACCATCCCCAAGACACGTGTTGAACCCTTTCCTTCACTTACAATTATTTCAAGACCAAGGGGAAAGGGTCATTTTGGCCTCTCCTGGCCATGACCCATTTCTGGTTATCTGTATATAAGAATGTGAAGGTTGGAATCTGATACTGGCTTCATCCTGCAACTCTCCAGGCCCGCTACTGGGGTGACTATCAACTAATGGGGGACCCAGATAATAAGAAAACATGGAGATCCACCAATGAAATTTCCCTAATGGAGTTAAGAGGTCACAGGCACATTGTAATGACACCTGCTGACTTAGTACTGCTTCTACTGCCTGATTTCTTTTATGAACGTGATAGACTTAAACATTTAAGTGTCAGCTTATTTTTCTAGGCCACAAAAATACTTTAAAAATACATTTTAAAATTCTTATTACCAGCCTGGGCAACATAGTGAGACCTTATCTCTACTAAAAGTGAAAGAAGAAAATTAGCCGGGCCTGGTGGCACATGGTTGTCATCCCAGCTACTCCAGGGGCAGAGGCAGGAGGCTCACTTGAGCCCAGGAGTTCGAATTTGCAATGAGATATGATCGTACCACTGCACTCCAGCCTGGGAAGCAGAGCGAGACCCTGTCTGAAAAAAGTCCTCTTATTTTAAAAAACAGTTTTTATTCACTGCCGAAACAAATGCGGATAGGCAAAGAGAGGAAAATAAATATGATCCCGGCCAGGCGCGGTGGCTCACACCTGTAATCCCAGCACTTTAGGGGGCCGAGGCGGGCGGATCATGCGGTCAAGGGTTCAAGACCAGGCTGGACAAGATGGTGAAACCCCACCTCTACTAAAAATACAAAAATTAGCTGGGCACGGGGGCAGGCACCTGTAATCCCAGCTACTCAGGAGGCTGAGGCAGGAGAACTGCTTGAACTCAGAGGGCAGAGGTTGCGGTGAGCCAAGATTGTGCCACTGCACTACAGCCTGGGCAACGGAGTGAGACTCTGTCTCTACAAAAAAAAAAAAAAAAAAAAAGAAAGAAGGAAAATAAGTATGATCCTGAATCCACTATCCCAAGATGACTAATGTTAACATTTCTAGATATATTCTTCAAAATATAAATCTATATAAAATACTAATATATGTGAAATGTATTATTATAAACTAAAACACTAAAATTAAAATGGACTCATATTGAATACGTAGCACTTTGCAGCCATCAGTAAGTAATACATGATAGCAATAACATACATCACAGAGTATGAAATACTCTTAAATTGGCCTGCTTTATAAACTGCTTTTTGCACTTACGAATATATCATAAAAACTTTTATAAGCCTCTGTTTTTTTTTTTATTTCGTTTTGTTTTTGTTTTTTGCAATAGTCGCATAGTATTCCACTGCACGGATGTACCATAACTTATTTAAAGAATCTCTTCTGGTTGGAAATTTACTTTGCTTCTATTTTTTCAATATTATGACCAACAGTGAAATGAATATCCTTTCACCTAAATAGGCATATATTCTTCTTTTTCCCAGGGTGCTTTGTTTTTGTTTTGTTTCTAAGACCCGGTCTCTCTCTGTTGCTCAGGCTGGAGAGCACCGGTGTGATCAGCTCACCGTAACCTTTAACTCCTGTGCTCAAGGGATCCTCCTGTCTCAGCCTCCCAAGCAGCTGAGTCTACAGGACTGCACCAGCATGCCTGGCTAACGCTTTTTTAAATTTTTCTTTTTTGTAGAGAAGGGGTCTCCCTTTGTTGCCCAGCCTAGCAGTATGCACTGTGTAAAAGAATTCCTCTTTACAAACATGCTTTACCTCATTTGGGAGCTGGCCTCATTCCTGTGTTGAAAACTTAGTTGCAACCCATGAGAAAGGGTGGTTCTCTTTGCCAGTTTTGGTTGGGTGGGAGGACAGGTAGACAACCCTGGATTAGGATTAGGATATTGATGCTCTGTGAGGCAGTAACCACAAGGTGATGAGGTCCACATAACAACTTGAAGAGATTAAGGGACTGGTAGAGGGTAATTGTGTGAGTCAGAAATCCCATTGTGACCATTACTACCTAACACCAGGAGAGTGTCATTAAACCATTAAATACTAAAAGTGGCATGAAAAAAATCCAAAGGGTGTCCTTAGCTGACAAAGGGCACAAAACTCATACTCTGGGTTGACATTTAGCCCTTAACACACCATGACAGCACGAGGCTCTGTGGGGTGCGTCAGGACGGGGGATCTGACCAAACTCTCCCCTCTCTTGCCATCTGTGGCTCTGCCTCATGTACTAATATTACAGAAACCTCTGCGTGAAGACCATGAAATGCATATTTTTTGACATATGAAGCCTCGGCTGGTCATGTCCGTCAGGGAAATATATCCCAAGATGGGCGGAGCTTTCACATCTTACTCATATTTACACTTTTTATTTAAGCCCCCTGTTATTTCTCTGAGAGTCTAGGATACAGCAGGCTCCGGGGAAATAAGTATTGTAAAGTTGGCAAGTAGAAGGGGTTTTTGGCTGTTGTTTTTCAGACATATTACACATATTTTTACATTATTAAAAACACACGCACCCGCACAGCACCATTTCCCCAGAAGCCTCTCTGGCTGACTAGTGTCAAGCCTGGTGATTTATAAGATTGTTTGCATATATTATATTTTAAAACACATATTGCTTTTGTAAAACGCGTATTTATTATACATTTTGGAATTCATAATATGCGCAGAAAAGCAGCCTCTGCCTGGCTGGATCTGAGACAGTCTGTCATGTAAACACATTTCTGGAAGGGACTTCATACAAATGCTTTAGACGGGGCCAACCAATTCTTCCCTCCACAGCTCCCATCGTCTCTCCCTCTCTCTCTCTCTGTCTCTCTCTCTCACACACACATGCCCCTCTCCCCCTCCTCCTGCGTGTCACACCCATAAAAATAAATAATAAAAACAGTAATGGAACAACAGCCCCAGAGGAAAGCTCTGTTAGGAATAAATCTGATTTTCAAAGCTGCACAAAAATCATCAAGCGAAGTTACCTTGTGAAAAGCAACAATTCAGAACCCTATAGATTGGGCGGCCCCAAATTAGGGAAATGGCTCTGTGAACCTCGGTCAAGTATGTTCTTCAAATACCCCAAGCTGTGACCTTAAGTACAAGACTTGATCTGAAATCAAATCGTGTGGTTGGTTTACGGGAAGAATGTTCCAGACCCTGGTCTCCTTGGTAAGGCTGTGTGGGTCAGTGTGTGGCTGTGTGGGTGTGTGGGTTGGGTGGGTGTGGGTCTGGTGTGTGGGTGTGGGTGTGTGGCTGTGTGGGTATATAGGTTTGTGTGTGGCTGTGTGGATATGTGGGTTGGTGTGTGAGTGTGTGCTGGTGGTGTGTGGGTTGTGTGTGGCTGTGTGGGTTGGTGTGTGGGTGTGTGGGCTGTGTGGCTGTGTGGGTTTGGTGTGTGGCTGTGTGGATGTGTGGGTGTGGTGTTGGGTGTGTGGGTCATGTGTGGCTGTGTGGGTTGGTGTGGCTGTGTGGTGTGGGTTGGTGTGTGGCTATGTGGGTGTGTGGCTATGTGGGTTGGTGTGTGACTGTGTGGGTCAGTTTGTGGCTGTGTGGGTTGGTGTGTGGCTGTGTGGGTCGGTGTGTGGCTGATGGGTCGGTGTGTGGGTGTGTGGCTGTGTGTGGTGTGTGTGGGTTGTGTGTGGCTGTGTGGGTGTGTGGGTTGGTGTGTGGCTGTGTGGGTTGGTGTGTGGCTGGTGGGTCGGTGTGTGGGTGTGTGGCTGTGTGGGTGTGTGGGTCAGTGTGTGGCTGTGTGGGTGTGGGTCAGCGTCTGGGTGTGTTGGTCGGTGTGTGGCTGTATGTGTGGGTTGCTGTGTGGGTGTGTGGGTCAGTGTGTGGATGTGTGGGTTGGTGTACGGCTGTGTGGGTGTGAGCCGGCAGCAGGCTCATGAAAATCCAGGAAAACAAACATCCCCATTCAGGAGGAGCCCTGCTCCAAGCCATCTTGCTGTCCTCTCCGCTCCTCCCTCTCACAGGATGGAGAGCTCCCCAGCATCTGGGCCGGCGGAGATGGACTGCCTGTGCCCCCATTAATGCTCTGACCCTGCACATTTGCTCTTAGCCGTTCAATCTCAGCAGGGAGCCAAGGAGGAGGGTGGGGGTCTGGCTCTTTATCAGCCTCTCCTGCCTGTCACCCCATGGAGGGAGGGAGGGAGAGAAGGGGGACTTTGGGAGCTGGGGGTGGAGAGGTGGGAAGGAGATGGAAAAGGAGATGAAAGCAGTCGGAATAATTTCTCAAATAAAAATCCGGCCAGGGGATTGCAGGCTCCCAGTCCCAGACAGAAGCTGGACATCCCTCCATGTGGTTCTGTTTCTCGATCCCGTCCTATTAGTATAAAAAGGAAAAGGAAGGCCAGGTGCTGAGACCTCCTTGCTGATGGGCACTGACAAAATGGAAGGGATGAGATTGCACAGACCTGCCCCTGCACTGATAGCTGAAGGTGCTTTTCTTCACCTACAGAAAATGAGAACCAGCTTGGAAAAACAAAAAGGCCCTGGGTCCAGGCTCTGTGACTTGGTCCAGATGTGCCAACTTAGCGACTCCCTTCGCTGTCCGCGGCGGAGAGGGATTTCTTTAGCGTTCGTGTTATCAAGCCCTCGTATTTGTCGCCCCCAAACTCAGTTTCCCCCAGATGTCTTGGACTGCTTCGTTTGAGGCTTCTGCAGCAGCTGCTGCCGCTCTACACAAAAGGCGGCTCCGAGAGCCAAGGTGATGTCTTCAGTGCATTACGGGCACATGCAGTGCGTATATCTTCGGTAAATAACCGCCCGTTTTCACATGGATTATTTAGAATTTCTGATGAAACTGCAGAAATGTCAATGCTGGGCCTAAGCCACCAATCGGAGAGCAGCTCCGCGACCCCTTTCTTCTTCAGCAAGACTGCTATTATCTTCAAGAGGGGAAAAAAAACCCTCTTTGTCTCTTGTTATACCTTTTTTATGATCTAGGATGCTGTTAATAACGACTTTGTGTTACATAAAACAGATAAATTAATGTCACCAAGTCCCCAAAGTACTGAATCAACCCGACTCCTTCAAAAGGAAAGCAGAAAGTGGATGAACTGAAGGCCAGGACTGAAGAGGGGCTCCTCTCCTAAAATGGGAGAGGTCCCCCGATCACTGGCCCGTTCCTATTTGAAATGCAATGTTTAAAAACCATGTGGCTGGGGAGGAAAATGCCGCTGTCTGGCTGAACACCCCTCCAAAGGGGAAATCGAGCGTGTGGTTTTAGTTGGTGATTTAAAGCTCCTGTAACTCATTATATGTGTGTGTTCCTGCTCCAGCCATTCAGAGCGAGGGCAGGATGGGGGGAGGTAGACGGTTCCCTCATCAGCAATTACTCTACCCTTTTGGTGGGGATGTAAGAGGGTGACCCAAAACAGCATCTTCAGGGGAGCCCAGCTGTGTGTTTTCAAGGTAGAGAAAAAACCTCCTGGCTTTGCACGCCATGTGAAGAGCCCCAGATACGTATCTCTAACAAGGAGGGGATGGGGCACATGAAACATTTCTCGGCAGCTCAGAGGTACTGTTCTCTAATCCACAGCTGAGGTCCTAGGCTGGCAATCCAAGCCCTGTCCCTAGGGCACCCTGAGTGCCATCCCCAAGCAGGAGCTGCATCATCCTTTCCTAGCACACCCGCTCTGCAAAGCCAGTGTGGCTGGTCTCGGTCCTGCTGGTCAGTGGTGGCTAAAGAGACAAAACAACCACCCATTTACCATTCTGGTGAGCCCCCAGGGGAGCAGGAGACCCTACCAGGTGCACCGAAATGTAGCTACAAACCAGGAATCCAGGAGGCAGTGTGAGAGAAAGGGGCTCTGCAGAAAGCCTTGTTGGGTGGGACGTCCACACCAGGCCCCCTGTGTCAAGTTACCCGGGGACACTTTGGGATGCCCCCTTCAGGGGTGCTGAGGAAAGGTGGTTTCTGAGCCTCAATTCTAATATGAAGATTATAATGTGGAAGTGGTAGGTATTAATTAGAGAGAAATAACCACACACACACACACACACACATTTATATATGAACTAAGAACATAAGCTCATTTCTGTAAATCACAAGGTTTCAAACAGTATTCATTGAGCGCTCGCCATATTCCCCAGGGCTAGGCACAGGGGAATCAGGGATGAGTCCAAATAAACTCTGTGCCTTCCCTGATGGAGATTATAGCTTCGTGAATTCCCTAATCAACAGCCCCTAACCAAACAATGGGAAGTCAGTATACAACTGCAGTGTTCAGCACCATGAGAACCTGAGAGAGAGACTGGAAGCTTCTCTGGGAGGTCAGGAAAGGACCCTCGAAAAAAACACACTAAAGCTGAGATGGAAAAGATGAGTTGGCATGAAGCAGGTGAAAAGGTGTTCCAGGAAGAGGGAAGAGCCTGTGCAAAGGCCCTGGGGTGGGCAGGGGCCTGTTTAATGCAACAGAAGGAGGATGCCATGGGGTCCTCAGCTAAAAATGTTCCAAGCATGAAGCCTAACTTGTAGGTTTCAGCCTAGTAGGTTTCCAGAAGGAATAGAGGTGGAAAGGGAAGAGAGGTGGAAAAGGACCCCAACTTGGCATGGGCTCGGAGCATGGGACTAATGGTGAGATGGGTTTGTTCTATTATGCTACACATCACAAAGGTGCCTGGCTTTCACTGGGGGCCTGCCCTCTTCCCTGGTGCTTTTTGGGTTTCAGGGTAGATAGAGGAGGAAAGAGCCACCAAGGTGCTTCGCAGAGCCACCAGCCTCTCAGCCTATTTCTCAAGTTCCCAGATAGCTTGGGGGATAAGCTGTGTTGGGAGTAGAATTAAGGAACCTTCGTTAGTGGGGTAAATTCCTACTCAGAGCAAAGCCATGAGGATCTTTTGGGAGCAGATGGGAAATGCAGAACATAGAGAACTAGAAAACATGGCCTTGGGAAAAAACATCATGAGAAACTTCTGACCAGGGCTGGTGACATCTGCAGCAGATCAGGAAGGCTTAGAAGATGTAAAACCATTAGAAACACATTCCAGTCAATCAAGTTGACCTCGCCTGCCACAACAAACCCGATCCAACCAAATCCCATGGCACAGAAGTGCAGTTTGTGAAGCTGATGCTCAAGTGTTCTCAACGTCTGTAGAGTTATCCCATTCTCCTTCCAACGTTACCCATGGTTTAGGCTTCCTGACAATCAAACCCCACACCAGCTCTGTATATGTTCACCTAGACACGGGCCTTCCCCATCTTCATCCCCACTGATATCTCTGGCTGCCTAGGGTACAGCGGGTCCCCTGGCCATCATCAAAGGGAAGGCAGGGTTGAGGAATCTGGAGAGCTGCCAGTGGAAAAAAGCTCTTGGAGTTTCTAGGTACTCGGACATTTTCTCTGGAATGAAGGTTTATTGGCTCCTTGCTGGTTACGAGATTATACCCCAGCCCTCCAGAGATACGTGGGAAGGATCATGTAAATCCCGCATTCTGGCAGAAAGAGACAAACGCTAATTTTTACATTAATGACATCTCAAAGTGGAGTTGCTCAGGAGAGCATCTGCTCACCCCTGATTAGAAAGCCTGAAGTGTGAACAGCATCTGCTCTCTCGCCTCTCCCTCTCTGTAATGGACGGCCACCAGAAGAGGTCTAAGCACCTGGTGAGCAGGTATATTGCCCCTGAAGGAATAGGCAGGTACCTATAACTATATGCATTACCCAGAACCTGTCATGAGCCATCATGGCCATTTCTAGAAGGCTGCATAGGCTTTTGAGAATATGCTTTTGATCATTCTACCTGAGAGATCTATATAAACTGCCAAGGTTAATAGGGCCTGGCTTGGGGGCTATCTCTGAGTATGCCACATATTCTGGGAAGAACTTCTGGGTGCTAGTCACCTGGCAAGCATCTCACTTTTGTCTTTGTTTGACAGTGTTTTATTTACGTTTGTAGAAATGGTCTGGATAGAGCGCTCTGTACCTCCCCTCTGGGTAAGCAGAGGGCATGCCTAGAACTGAAGTTTCTAAGTATTGATATTAGTGAGGTTCTGAGATGCCGTGTAAGACCATGTCCAAGTTCATCATGTTACTTATCTTATAGATAGTCGTACAGATTGGGGAGAAAACCCTAAAAGCAAAAATAAAACAAATCAAAGGGAAACATTGCCCATGTTAGAAGACAGAAGGAGATTTATTATTAACAAGAGAAAGAAGTGGAATCAGGGCAGGTTAATGACCTTGGCTGTGATTAGTGTCCTTTACCGAGCACAGCACAGGGTGTGACATGTGGGTATAGATATTTCTCCAGGGAGATGGCTAGGATGTCTCAGGCCTGAAGTAAAGGCATTCAGAGCCTGCAAAGAAGTTCTGACCTTCCCTACTCCAGGGTGATGGCCCATGGCAGCATTCTGTGGCTTTAACTTCCAGCCCAAATCTAGAACCCCTTGACATTGTGAGTTATTTTGTAGAAATGCCAGGTTTTATTTTAGTAGAACACTTCGAGGAGGCTAAAATGAAAACTCAAAATATATAAATTCTGGAGGGAACAGAAAAATCACCTGAAAAAGGATCCTTTATGTCCATGAGCTCCTTTCAAATCTTAAGGTAAAACATTTTCCTGAAGCTTCTAAGAGAAATTGCCCAGCTCTTCCCTTGGTGCAAATGCTTCCTATTGTGTGATGTGTGTGTGTGTGGTGGGAGCGGGCCTGGGAGGGGGCTACACATAAGAAGGGGATGGGGTTCTTGATGAGTCACCAGGGAGAGCCTGAGGCCATGGTGAGGGGTGGCCTCTTGAGCCCAGGTAGGCTTGATTCCAAGACACATCAGTCATCTTTGTTCTGTTCATGGACTAAAGCTAGGAGGTATTCCTCGGGCTGGAAGCAGAAACTTTCTGGTATGTTCTACAGGGGACCTGCATTTTGAAGAAGGTAGAGAGTCTGCTGAGAGTTTTGGAAGAAGTCAAGTCACCACATCTGGGATTCAGAGATGGCATCTACCATGGAGGCAAGTGGCCTCCAGAGAGAGCTTGTCCTAACTGCCTTGAAACAAAAGGGAGGAGGCACTGTGCTGTGTCTAAAGGTAGAACCACCTTCAAACCCGGCTGTGATGTGTGTTTTAGACCAACCTACCAGAAGAGGAACACAGGTTTGCGTGAGGAGATGGGGATGGGGACAAGAATCACATCAGAGGCAGGTGTAAGAAACCACTGCAAGGTTAGAATTTTTGAGAGAGAATACCTGGGCAATACCGGAGTCACAGCTGGTAAAAGTTTGGGAAAGAGGCTATGAAGGAGACTGTGAACACCGCTAGACCGGGAAACAACTCCACAAAGCCCTTGATGAAGCACCCAACACCAAGAGGGTAAAGACTGACTGATTTGCAGGAGGAGAACTATGAGTTTCCGTTGGAATTTCTAGGAAGGGGATTACAAATTTAAATGAAAGCCAGGAATCATTATAAATAGTACTTTTAAAGATTTGGGTGCCTGTAATGTCCCTGTAGTTTAATGAACTATCTTCTATTCTCCTCTATTTTCTGCTATTAGTGCACGAAGACAATAGTGAGAAGATTCCCCCATGGATCTGGGAATGAGGAAAATGAATTAAAGGAGTGTGGATTCTAAAGTTTAACTCTTTCTGGGCACAGTCACTTCAAAGAGGCAGACTAAAGCCCAGGCCAGCATAGCCATGCCCGTTGGATGTAATAGAAGCATGTGTCCATCAGAAGCATGGTGGGTCAGGGTTGGGCAGCACAGGGCAAGGTGATTCACGGAGGTGGGTAGTAAGAACCATTCACTGGAGCTGAAACAGTACTGGAGTATTATTAGCAAAGTCAATGTGGATAAAGATTCAGTAAGCGTTGGCCAAGGACCTCGAGGATTTGGGGTCACTGGCAAGGCCTTCCACTGTACATTTGTTTCATCCATTTTACTTTGATCAGATTCAATGCTCACTAGAAAACCTTTGCATTATTCCTTGTCTTTCTAAGTCAATATGCCAAAAAAAAAAAAACAAAAAAACAAAGTTCAGTATTGAAACTCTGAAATATCTAGTTTCTGGAAAAGTTATTCTCACTGTAAATTAATACATTTATAGTTTGATTATGACTGTAGTGACAGAACTTGTTGTGTTGGGATATTTATGATAATTGGATATATACAGTACTGTACATTTGTAAACTGTCCTTGTTTTATTTCACAAATGTGTTTAAGGGAGTCTGTCCCTGAGAGGAGGAGGGGCCATTCCTGGAAGGTGGGTGTCACTGGTTTCTTAGCATAGAAGGTTGAGAACCACATCTGGGAAGATCATAAAACCAGCCAGGTGAGGTGAGCCTCAAAGCCTCTCCCAAGATAAGCAGTCCCTCTCTCACAGGATGGACATGTTGTTCATATTTAAGTTTTCTACAAACAATGGCAAGGATTCTTAAAACTATAAAGTTGGGGGGCTGGATAATGTGCTTATTTTGGAGATAGTAGAATACAAGAAGACGGTGCTCAGTAACATAATTTAAAAACAGGCCTGCGGGCTGGGCGCAGTGGCTCACGCCTGTAATCCCATTACTTTGGGAGGCCGAGGTGGGCAGATCACCTGAGGACAGCAGCTTGAGACCAGCCTGGCCAACATGATGAACCCTGTCTCTACTAAAAATACAAAAATTAGCCGGGTGTGCTGGTGGGTGCCTGTAATCCCAGCTACTCAAGTGGCTGAGGCAGGAGAATCACTTGAACCTGGGAGGCAGAGGTTGCAGTGAGCCAAGACCGTACCACTGCACTCCAGCCTGGGCAACAAAGTAAGACTCCATCTCAAAAAAAATAAAATAAAATAAAATAAAAATTAAAAAAAAGAAAAGACAAGAAAAAAAAAAAGACAGAAGAGCTCATACTGGCCATGGAAGAGGCAGAAATGTGAATTCTTACAGTTTTCTTTCATGGACGGATATTAGTCTCAACATCCACAGCCACGGCCGGGTGCGGTGGCACACGCCTGCAATCCCAGTACTTTGGAAGGCCAAGGCGGGAGGATCACGATGTCAGGAGATCGAGACCATCCTGGCTAACACAGTGAAACCACGTCTTTACTAAAAATACACACAAAAAATTAGCCGGGCGTGGTGGCAGGTGCCTGTAGTCCCAGCTACTAGGGAGGCTGAGGCAGGAGAATGGCGTGAACCTGGGAGGCGGAGCTTGCAGTGAGCTGAGATGGTGCCACTGCACTCCAGCCTGGGGGACACAGCAGGACTCCATCTCAAAATAAACAAACAAACAAACATCCCCAGCCACACTCTTCCAGAATGGCCAACTCTTGACTCTTCAAGCACTGAGCCAGTTGGGGGACGATTTTAAATCTCTGCTTCTCCCTCTTCCAATGTCCTGTTTCCTCATTGTTTAGTGTTAGAAAACGAAACTTGGTAGTGGCTGGGCATTTGCTGGTTTGGAAAGAGTATCAGATGTAAGGTGTGAATTTTTTAAAGGTTTAATTTGTGCATTTGTTAAACATTTCTCATTGGCTTTGAGAATTAAGCTCCAACTACATTTCAGCACACTTTCTGAACGCTGACAACCTTTTGCGTGCACAGTCTGCAGAATTTTTAGGGTTGCCTGGTTTCCATTTGTAGAACTGGGTAAGAACGTTTATGATGTCAGCAAGTCCATTTGATTTTCAGTTAATGGCACAGATGGGAAGCTGCTGTGAAGTGGCTGATGGAGGGTCACCAGGAAAAAGCAGGGAGTGGGGGCCCGGGCGGGACAGGGGATGGATGACAAGGCAGCGGCTGCCCTTTCACACTTTGTCAAGGGACTGCAGGGACAAGGGATGGTAAGGATGGAAGAGATGCATAAGCAAGAAGAATAGAGGACAGAGGGAGACCACAGCTCTGGCTGGGCTTTACCCAACAGGCACCTCCTCTGCAGGAAGTAGCTTTCTCCAATCCTACCATGGAAAACCACCTGTGGCTCTTGCCCCAATTCCAACACCACAGCAGGAATGGTGCCCCAGCCACTGTGGGCTCCCTGGATGGAGTCTAATGGTTCAGCCACAGTCCTTGCATCATCCCCAGGGAAATTCACAGTTCTAGCCCTTTCTTGACAATCCCGTGTGTGTGTGTGTGTGTGTGTGTGTGTGTCTGTGTTTCAAAACACAGTATCCTGACGTTTGCATATTCTGTTTGGACATAATGTAGGCAATTGGTTCATATTAACAGCTAAATACTTATGAAATTTCATTTAAGATACATAACTGAAAAAGCATAAAAATGTCCAAACTCTCTCATTTAAAAACATCACTACAAGCTAAGACCTTGTATGATAATGGGTAAGTCCAATGTTACAACTGAATTAAGAAGATGGCAGAAATAAAGTCTGTGAAGGGAGGATGGGAGAACTTTAATGGGCCTTCCATACCCTTGATGTGGGGAATGAATGCTAAACAGCAGCATTTCTAGGCCTCACTCTGCAAATATACCCAAGGACAGTACTGTCCTAATATGACGATAATCTATGTGAATACAATTAGAAAATTACTCTCTTTTAGCAATGTTTAAGATTGACTTGTACATTACAAGGCCCAACAAATTTACTAGACAACAATTCTGTTAATGGCTTCCTTCTTGCTTTTCACTCCTCTATTCCCCAGTCCCTTATTCAGAGA
This sequence comes from Nomascus leucogenys, assembly GCF_006542625.1. Classification (NCBI taxonomy): domain Eukaryota; kingdom Metazoa; phylum Chordata; class Mammalia; order Primates; family Hylobatidae; genus Nomascus; species Nomascus leucogenys. Next base: position 49,196,294 of record NC_044382.1, read on the forward strand.
GATGTATAAATAGAATTCATACCCTTTATCTGTTACCTAAGATAGGCAGTTATGTATTGGATCATGATTACAGGTAGATTCTTTGCACTGATTTGTCTAAGACAAATACTACTAATAATGATATTGACAATGATAATGGGAATAAACAATAACAAAGTGACAATAAAGCACCTATCATGGGCCATCTACTATTCAAAGGGCTTCAGAGGCATCCTCTAATTTACTTTATAATTGCCATGTGAAGCAGGAATGATTATTATTATTATTTTTTTTTGAGACGGAATCTCGCTCTGTCTCCCAGGCTGGAGTGCAGTGGTGCTATCTCGGCTCACTGCAAGCTCCGCCTCCCGGGTTCACGCCATTCTCCTGCCTCAGCCTCTACGAGTAGCTGGGACTACAGGCGCCCGCCACCACGCCCGGCTAATTTTTTGTATTTTTAGTAGAGACGGGGTTTCACCGTGTTAGCCAGGATGGTCTTGATCTCCTGACCTCGTGATCTGCCCGCCTCGGCCTCCCAAAGTGCTGGGATTACAGGCGTGAGCCACCGGGCCCAGCCAGCAGGAATGATTATTAACCACTTTTTAAGATATGGAAACTGAGGTTAAGAAAGGCTAAGTAACTGATCAAGGTTGCCAAGCTAGCAAGTGGTGGAGCCAAGATGCAAACCCAGGTCTCAAAGCCCACGTGTTTAACAATGAAGAACCCTCTTACGTTCCTGGTGCTGTAGCCACTGATTCTAGGACAAACCTACATGTGTGTTGAAAAGCACTGTCCTTCCCCAGACAGCTGGTAACCCTGATCTTACATGGACACAGTAGGAGCCCTACAAACATGTATATTTACAACAAATATCCAACCTCTATTTTTGGTCTTATTTATAATGCAGCTTGAGTAGGTAGACCTGGTAAATGTAAGATAAACTACTAAAGGTAGAAGTAAGCCAAATCCTTCTATCCACAACCTGCTTGCGTTAGCATGCAGGAATCAAACAGGACACATGTAGCCCTGATACCTCGTGGACTTCTCATTTTAAAAGAGAAACAAGAAGGAGTGTAAGGAGAATGCTGATGAGTTTGGAGATGGGCAGACCAGGTTCAAATCTGTTCTTTTATTACATGACCTTGGGCAAGTTATAGAACCTCTCTGAGCCTCCATTTCTCCTCTGGAAAGTGTCTGTGTGATCATAACCTTATCTTGTAGGGTTGTTCAGCTGAATAAATGAGATAGCACTTAGCACAGTTCCTGGCACATAATGAGAACACAATTCATATTAGACTTTGTCCAGGCTTGGTGACTGACACCTATAATCCCAGTGCTTTGGGAGGCTGAAGGGGAAGGATCGCTTGAGTCCGGGAATTTGAGACCAGCCTGGGCAACATAACAAGACCCTGTCTCTAAAAAGAAAAATGAATAAATAACAATTAGCCAGGCATGGTGGCATGTGCCTGTAGCACTAGCTACCTGGGAGGCTGAGGTAGGAGGATTGCTTGAGTCTAGGAGTTTGAGGTTACAGTGAGCTATGACTGAGTCACTGTATTCCAGCCTGAGTGAGAGAGCAAGACCCTGTCTCTAACAACAACAACAAAAATCAGATTTCTATTTTTTTTTTTTTTTTGAGACAGAGCTTGATCTAAGCTCACTGCAACCTCCACCCCTCCCAGGTTCAAGCAACTCTCCTGCCTCAGCCTCCCAAGTAGCTGGGATTAGAGGTATGTGCCACCGTGCCCGGCTAATTTTGTATTTTTAGGAGAGATGGGGTTTCTCCATGTTGGTCAGACTAGTCTCCAACTCCCGACCTCGGGTGCTCTGCCCACGTCAGCCTCCCAAAGTACTGGGATTACAGGCATGAGCCACTGCGCCCAGCCTATTTATGTTGCTGTTGTTGTTGTTCTCACTTCTTTAATCAACAATTTTAAGAGAGACTGTTGTTGATTGTATAGAGGGCAATCAGGTAGAAAGCTCACAGAGCATATTTTAGACTTCTGGGCCTTACCAAGTGGTTGCAGTGGCCAGCTATGATGCTCTTAACTGTGAGGCCAATGGATGGAGGCTGAGCTCAGCAATGTGAACTGACGGGTTTTTACCGAGAATCTCCATTTAGACGGGCATGGGGGCAGGCAAGGGAGATGCTGTAAGCAGAAGAGAAACTAGTATTCCAGGAATACCTACCATATGTCAGTTACCGCAGTGAAAATTTGTTTCATTACTGACAACGATGCCTGGCGTAAGGTAAGGTCTCTACTTTGCAGAGCTGTGAATACAGTCAGAACAATTTCACTTCAGTTTGTAAATGCATGAAAACAAAAGCTATGTGTATTTCTTAAAGATCTCAAACAACACCAGTATCTGTGCAGACAGGGAGAACTACAAGGGGATGAAGTTCCAGAAAAGGGTGCTATTACTTTCTTATGTCAAAAAGTCTCTAAAGTGACTAATTTTCTCTCTAAATATAAATTATGATGATGATTATTTTACAGACTGGGGTCCGGTCACCAGCCCTTAGAGTCACATACAGCATCTGAGCCCTACTACAATAGTCCTTAGACAATCTAGTACAATCTATACATTTGAAACAGACATTCCTTAATTTATTATTGCAGCCAGAAATCGAAATAAGTTATAGCATCCGAACATTGTTGTTCAGCCCCTAGAAGAGAAAAAGCATTTTCCAGGGACACTTCGCTTGGCGTTCCTAAGAGGGTGAAATAATGTAACAATAGAATCTCCATCCCCAGCCACCTCCTGACTAGGCAGTTCTACCTCCAACATCAAAGCTGCCGCATTAAAATTTAATTTGAATTTAAAATCCCTGACAGGGCCCAACACTGGGGAAGCAGGGGTTAACCACTGAGATAATGAGGCCACCGCTGCCACCGCTGATTCTGTTGACAGTATTGTATCACCTAATGAATGTGGCGATATAAATCTTGATGAGGGGCAGGACTGAGTCTCTGGAAAAGTAATGATCATGAGGAAGAGGCAAGAGCCCATGCTGCAGATGAAGAGGAAAACCAAGAACGCGCCCCAGCCCAGGAGGAGCAGGCTGAGACCTGGGCCCAGAAAGGGGAGGCTGACCGGCCCTGTTTATTTACCCAAAATGCCCCGTATTTCACTGTGCAAGTTATAGGGCCTACCACGTTTGCAGGATTTGACGGAAGCAAACAAAAGGTAATGAGAAGCATTCTATGCTTCTAAGTCAATTCTCCACTGGCCCAGTAAAGCAGACCTATGACAATTACCAAAGACAATTAGGGTAGTCTCATGATCTCTCTCTTTCTTCTGTGGCAGAAAGAAAGCATTTTTCAAATCTGAATGATTTGTGTTCTCATCTGAAGTCTCTACTTTATTTTGACTGTGATGGATATCACCATGAATTGCTTTGGCTTTTTTTAGTTAACAAGTTTGGTGGGATTCCTTTGCTATTGTTCCTTCCCATATGTGCTCCAAGGGCTACTTGGCAAGACAAAGGACAAAAAGTAAACTAATCAGCTGGGCATGGTGGCGTGCACCTGTAGTCTCAGCTACTCCGGAAACTGAGGCTTAAGCCCAGATCTCTGGAGCCCAGGAATTTAAGGCTGTGGTGAGCTAGATTGCCCCACTGCACAGTAGCCTGGGTGACAGAGTGAGACTCTGTCTCTTAAAAAAAAAAAAAAAAAAGACTCCCTGAAATGCCCCATTGTAGAAAATAAAGATTCCATGAGGCCATTATGAGGATGAGGTTTGATGTGTTTCAAATAGCATGTGAACACTTCAGCAGCCCCTCTGGACTCTACCTGGAGGACACTGAGGCATAAGGACATCCTGCAGGTGTGGCCCACAGGTGGCCGTGTGTGCCAGGATATGGGATGCTGGGAGTCTAACAGCCAAGAGTGCTCCTTGACTTTTTTTTTTTTGGACAGAATCTCGCTCTGTCACCCAGGCTGGAATGCAATGGTGTTATCTCGGCTTACTGCAACCTCCGCTTCCCAGGTTCAAGTGATGCTCATGCCTCAGCCTCCCGAGTAGCTGGGATTATAGGCGCATGCTACCATGCCCGGCTAATTTTTGTATTTTTAGTAGAGATAGAGTTTTGCCATGTTGGCCAGGCTGGTCTCGAACTCCTGACCTCAAGCGATCTGCCCACCTTGGCCTCCCAAAGTGTTGGGATTACAAGCATGAGCCACCATGCCCAGCCTAGTCCTCTTTGACTTTGCAGACCAGTGGTCCAGGCTTTACTGGTTCCTAAAGCTGTGACATTGGGAGGTGTCCAGCACATTGATGCTGGAGCAGTCTCTGATCTTTGGTGGAGAAGGAGACTGTGATGCTGGAGAGCTGACAAGATGGGCCTGCATTGCTGTGGGCTGTGTCAGATCGGTGGACCCTCCTCCAATTCTAGAAGTCAGGAAATGGATTTCTGACTGAAAGAAATCTGGGCACGTTCAGCATCTGGACACTCGATGGCATCCTGAAGGGACCAGCTATCTTTTTCCAGAAGTCTCAAATCTGGTTGTGTATCAGAGTCCTTTGGATAACTTCAAAATAGAGATTCTTGGGGTCATCCCTAGAGAGGTTGGTTTAGGAGGACTTGGACAGTTGTGGCCTGGACATAAGGACATCCTTTGTCTTTCCTTTTTATTCTCTTATTTTTAAAGAAACCTCCTAGAGGTGACTATCATATGTTTCTGGCGGAAGAAAGAAGGGTTTGAGGTAAAAGTGTGGAGCAAATAGGACAGAAAAAAATGGGAAGTCAAACTTCTTCAGAGCTTACATCAGGGTCACTCAATCTTGGATCAACTGACATTTCAGACAGGATGATTTTTTACTGTAGGGGGCTGTCTTGTGCATTGTAGGATTTTTAGCAGCACCCCTGGTCTCTACCCTCCAGATGCCTACTAGAACCTCCATCAGTTGTGACAATCAAAAACATCCCCAGATACTGCCAAATGTTCTCTGGATGGGGCTAGGGGGATACAAAATTAGCCCCAGTTGAGAACCACTAGCCTAAACAGTCCTAGAGGCCTTCCAATGTGGGCACCTCAACAAGGTCCAGGTACCGAGAAACAGAGAAAGATCATTGCCAAGTCCCTCATGGCTTAATGCAATAAGCCAGTCTTTCACCTCGTGATTATATTTGGAAAAGAAACTTGATTCCAGCCTCTTTTTTTTTTTTTTTTTTTTGTTACAAGCACTCATTTAAGATTCTCTTAACACTAAAGAGAATCTTGCAGTGTGCATAAGCCTTTCTTACAGCTTCAATCTGATCCGGCAGGAGCATCCTCAAGACCTACCTTTGCAAAGAAGCAAAGATGAAACCTGGACAAGGGCTGTGGGTGCTGCGGCAACCACAAGGCCCGACAGAGTCCACGCAAACCACAAACCCACACAGGTGCGCCCCAACCTGTGCACCAGCCACATGTGGGGACACCCTCTTCTCATTCCAGGTAGTGTTGACCAGGAAAATAAAAAAAAAAAAATCCCCTTTTATTAACAAAGGGAGACAGAAGGCAAAAGGAGCAGAAGATGGAAATCCTTCAAGATCTCTCTTAGCAGAAGAAAGCTCCCTTTCTCTTTTCCCCCTTTCTATGCCCTTTCTATTTTTCGTCTCTCTTGTTTCTCTCTTTCCATTGTATCTTTTTCCCTTCCTCCCTTCTCTTTCTCTTCTCTCTCATCCCCTCCTTCCCCTCCCTTTCTCCTCTCTCTCTCCCTCTCATTTAAAAATCCATTCAATTGGCTTGCCCAGCAACCTTACAGAAACTTCTCTCAAGAGCAGCCTATTGAGCCTGGCTCTCAAATTGCCCCCAGAGCCCACTGGATATTCCTTCAGATGTCTAACAAGCGTTGAACACAACTGAGGTTTAGAGAGACACAGAAATCAATACTGCGGCTTCCACCAGTCACGCTGAGGGATTAGTTGTCCCAAGGAAAAGCACAGACAGTTGAATAAGAGAATCATGACTCCGAATACCCTAACAGGTTTATGAACTAGAGAGCAGCCTCTGGCCTTGATAACCTCCAGTTGGCCTGGAGAAAAAGGAGGCTGTGAAAACATTCACTTAGCTTTCTCCCCTTTTGTATTAATGAGGTCAAGCATGAGATCTCACGGAGTCAACAGTGGTACTCTGAGGAACGACTGTCAAGGCCTGTGGGTGACGATGACCATCAGAGCAGTGGCATTCAGAGGCTCTGAGCATCCTCCTCACTGTGGAGAAGTCAGTGGCCACATACCTCAGGACAGAGCTTGCAGGGAGGCTAGAACTGAGAGCAAAATAGAAAAATAGCAATGCCTTGGACTATTTGCTTTGGGCAGGTGGCATTAAACAATGGCAGGTGTTTACATTTTGAAAATCACGGATGGGAGAGATCAACAGAGTATGCAAATGATTAGGGGACTCTCTAAATGGGCAGGATTCTGAAGGAGTAAAGAGCAATGGAGACTTTTTTTTTTTTCTTGAGACAGGATCTTGCTCTGTTGCCCAGCCTGGAGTACAGAGATGTGATCATAGCTCACTGTAGCCTTAAACTCCTGGGCTCAAGTGATCCTCCCACCTCAGTCTCCCTAGTAGCCAGGACTACAGGCACACACCACCATGCCTGGTGAAGTTTTAAATTTTATTAGGGATGGGGTCTTGCTGTGTTGCCTAGGCTGGTCTTGAACTCCTAGCTTCAAGCAATTCTCTCATCTTGGCCTCCCAAAGAGTTGGAATTACGAGCATGAGCCATTATGTTGGGCCGAGCAATGGAAAAATGTTAACAGCTTCTCCACTTTGGTAAGAATATAATGAGAGAAGGCTCATTTCGATGTATAAAAACTCTCACGCTCCTACTTCCTATGGTTCACATTCCGGAGGCTGACCTTACAATTGACATGGACATTCCAAACACCTCACACAAATAAGACACCTGGTTGGAGACTCATTTAAAAACAGATGGAGCCAAAGGCCTCAGTGATGTCAGTGTCAACAAAAGGAGAAAAAGTCACTTTATAACTGGATCTCTGGGTTTGAGTGAAGAATTAAAGCTATTATCTGTATAAGACAAACCAAAAACCTACCTTCCTATGAATTTATAGGACAATTTAGGTCCTAGCTGAATAATTCAGAAAAAGATAATCACCTCAATTATTTAGATGGCCATCTCATTCCCTTATATACTCCATCTCTCTAACCTGGATGTGGAAAGTCGACAGCAATGAAGTCTCTTAACCAAGCCACCAACAGGAGGCCACCGATTTGGACTACAAATGTGGTACCTTCGAAACAGGATCAGTGGAAACCGACCAGGATTAAGAAACTGATTTGGAAGACATTGGCTCTGAATCACTAAGTGATGCTCACCCAATCTGATGGGGGCTCAAAATCCATAGATGCAAAAAAAAAAAAAAAAAAAAAAAAGAAATGCAGGAAAGTCATCTTTCTGTGTTGTGCATCCCAGGTTACCTGCTGTACCCTTGGTCCTGCGTAAATGTCACTGATTCCGGAAGAGAGGAATTCAGTGCCCTTCTCTGGCAGCCTCCCACCAGTCTCAGCCTCACGGAGCTTGCAGAAGAGCCTCATTTCTGGTCTGTGTCCGGGTTCAGGGTGTGAGTCAGAATTTGTGCCTCCAAGGCTGGTTAGCCAGCAGCATGGGAAATGATGTCATGTAAATAGGGCAGATGAAGAGCTGGGAGACCCCTGATGAAGTTCACAGGGGTCATGGGAAAAAAGCCCTTCCTCTGGGTGACTTTGGAACGATAGTGAGGTCAAACTGGCTGGCGGGGCTTTGCCATGCTGTTTCTATCTGGGTGGAGACATATGCACCTTGAGGTCCCCGCATGCCTCTGTGTGTTTGTGTGCACGTGGTCTTATGTGCAGAGAGGCAGGGTTGTCTGCTGTGTCCAGGCTGGTGGGTTCAGCTTTCCTTTGTGCAAGTATTAATCTGCCTGGTCCCATCCCCCACTCTCTCCCTGCACATTAACCTAAAATATGAGCGCATGCTCCCGTCTCGCCTGTGTTGGCTGCTCTAGTGCCCACAGCATCCCTGCCCCCTTCCTCCAGCCCTCTTATCTAAAGCAGCATGTCACTGCAATTTTATGGTCAACATTACAGACTCAAGCCCTCCTTTGAACCAATCAAACTGCACTGAATATGTTAAGGGAATCCAGGCGTTCTGTGAGGAGCCTGCTTCCTGAGCCGCACCGCCTGACCTCTCTAAGAGCAGCCTCCATAAATCTGCCTCACCTGATGGGAGATGGGCTTTTTAGGATCTCTCAGGGTGCTTTGAGGTAGCACTTCTATGAACTCCTTGCCACAATAAATAATGCTACCTGCAATATGTCTTTGGAGCATGTCAGTAGCTGCCGTCCTGCTATGAATTTTTATTCTTGTGCCGTCTGGAAGATAGATTCCAGATTCAGTATTTCCCTGCACTTAGTGTCAGATCTCTTTACCCCCTTGCCCCGGCAGAATGACAGAGACCACAAATAAAATAAAATTAAAAATTAAAAAAAAAGCAGCCTAGGAAAAATGGCCCAAGATTGGAGAGAAAGAGCCACGCTCACCTCACAGCAGCGGCATGAGCGGCCAACATGAGGCGGGGTAGCCAGGTGGGAGGAAGGCTGGTGTAAGCTGGGCAATTTCAGAGTCCTCAGGACGGAAGCAATTCACCAGGGGAGCCTGGAGGAAGGGGTCTCTTACTAGGTAACGTTGTCAGATAAGAAGAAAGCCCAAGTTTGGGTCAATACATCATTATAAAGGAGAGCAACAGAAATCTGTTCGCAAACATCAGTTAGGTGGTCATTGCCCTGGTAAGATACCAGGCAATCAGTCCCCACAAAGAGGACAGTGGATTCAGAAACAGCCCAGAGATGACTTCCAAAGTGAGTTGTTGTGGTCGGAAAGATGAGAAAGAAAGACACCCCTGTAGCTTAGGAATAACAATCAGTTGGTTCCCAGATTTCACTAACTCACATGTCTTTGCTGATCCAGAAGCGAGTGCTCACATGGCCATGTGCATTTTCCTAGTTATCAGCCCTGCAACTTGAGACCACTTGGCAGACCTGAAGCCAAAACTCACCGATGCCCAGGAATTTCTGCTTCCTCGAAGTGCCCCAAGTCCCTGGGAGTTTCTGCATTTCTAACTTGCCAGCTATATCCATTCCGGTGGGCGAGGTGCCCAGGAAAGGAAGAAAGAAAAGCTGGCTTTGATATGTCAACATCTCATGATGGTAGAGTATTTTATGTTATAAGCCACTTCCTCTTTGGAGAGGGTACAGTTCAGCATCCTGGCAGGAAAAGCACATAGGCCTAGTTTCTCTGCGCATGGAGAGCCACACAATCACAGACTACAACTTTGGCAGACTTTTAAATGAAAGTTTTGCCAACTGTGAAACAGACAGGAATTACCTGAGGATCTTCAAATGCGGATTCTGGCTCAGTGGAACCTGCAAGTCCTCATTTCTTACAAAATCGCAGGTGACGCTGATGCGACCTGTGGACCACACATTAAGGAATGAGGTTTTAGGTTCTACCAAGTTTCTACTGCGTACCTACTGTTCTCCTGCCCTAGAGTGTATATGCGGCTCCAAACCCAAGAGAACCCAGTCTGTTTCTCTGTTCTCAAATTGTTTGTTCTTTGTTCTTCACATCTTAAAAAAAATCAATATATATCAAAACAGAGTTTTAAAAATTGTGATGATTTGAATATCTGCATTTAACACATAAATACTTGTTTTTTGTTTGTTTGTTTGTTGTGAGACAGAGTCTTGCTCTGTCGCCTAGGCTGGAGTGCAGTGGTGCCATCTTGGCTCACTGTTACGTCCAGCTCCCAGGTTCAAGCGATTCTCCTGCCTCAGCCTCCCAAGTAGCTGGGATTACAGGTGCCCGCCACCACATTCAGCTGAGTTTTGTATTTTTTTTTTTTTTTTTTTGGTAGAGATACGGTTTCACCATGTTGGCCAGGCTGGTCTCAAACTTCTGACCTCAAATGATCCACCCACCTTGGCCTCCCAAAGTGCTGGGATTGGAGGCGTGAGCCACTGCATCTGGCCCGCATGAATATTTTTAATGCCTCCAAATGGAATATGTCATCTCACTTGGAGATGATGACAAGAATCCACATTTGAGGTTCTCTGTAAGATCAAGGACAATTTACCTTTGGGCCCAGCAGTGACAGGCTGCTAGACCCTGCCCACAGGGAATCAGATGGTTTATATAGAATGTTGGCTTCGCGTGGTGGCCAATGTTCTACCCACAGCCAATGCTACATTATCATATCTAGCCTCCTGGGGCAGTATGATCAATTTCCCAACTTGGACATTACTGAGAGAAGGGTATAGAGTTAGGTGAAGGCTAAATGAAAACCTTCACTGATCGAGTTACCAATGGCAGGCTGGTAAGTGGGACCAGTTCATCTCCTACACAACAAGAACAGCAAGACCACAAAATTGACAACCTAAAATGGAGGTGATAAGATCACTGACAGATGCCTTTTTGGATGATAAAGTCTCTTATGGTTAAGATGATCTTTGGAGTAAGAAGTGCAGAAGCTTTTCATACATCCCAACATGTTTAAATAGAGTAGCTGAGGAGACAGCAGCCCCTGTCCATCAAGTCATCTGAGGCCAACCATTGTACACATGATCACTCATTTGTAAACTGGGCTTCCTGCCTGCTGAATACCTTTGAAAAACAGAAGTTCTCTCCTAATTGCCTGGGCTGACCTATATTTAGAAAACTGAAATGTGCTGGTACAGTGGAGAAGCCAGAAAAATGCTGGAGTTAATCACTAAATCAATGTGGGCTGACCCCATGAGGACAGTGAGCACTGAAGGTTGTTGGCCAAGGAGCTTTTGGAGGCTGGACTTAAAAGAACTCTCTTGTTTCTCTGAAACGGGAAAAACTGCTTCTTTCTGCAAAAACATATTCTCGGAATAGAATTTGGTCTGTTCTAGGATAGTCCTTCCAAACAGTCATGCCAGTAACCAAGTCAAGGTTAAGTTCATTTTGTTCTGGTGTACACAGGTGGGTACCACAGCCGGAGAAACAAGAGAAATAGGCTCATTCTCAAGAGGAACCCAGCGACGAGATCTTTCTTTTCTTCCCTTCTCACCCTTGGCCATCTTTCCTTCTTTTACATCTTTTTGGTTTCTTAGTATCCTGGGTTGTTAAAATTCACAGTTGAAGTTTTCCTTAAAATTTTATACCCACAAGGTGATGATAATTTCCTAAAAGTTCAGAGTTTGAAAAACTGGGGGAAGGCACAGGAAGTATTTGGCACTGTTTTTAGTTTAAAGGAACTATGGGATGACATTTGGAAATGGGCACCAGGTACCTTGAAGATGAGCAATTGCCTTTACAGGAACACCAAAGAAAAAGTTCAGGAAGCTCCTTAATTCTGTAGGACCAGCACTCACCCCCAAATTTGCCAGCTCCCGTGATTTCTGAAACCTATGCTAAATGATGGCTTAGGTTTGAAGGCTAAAGGATATAAACAGCCAAAGAGGGGGAAAAGGCACCTAGAACTAGAGAGTTACCAATCATTTGATTTCTGTAGAAAATACTTGTCAGAGAGATAAGTAATGAAAAAATTTAGCACAAATTTTGAGATTTAGGTTTGGATGTCTACCTAGTTAAAAGTTTACATTGAGTTATCTGAGCCATATGCATGCATATATATTTTTTATTTATTTATTTATTTATTTTTGAGACAGAGTTTCACTCTTGTCGCCCAGGCTGGAGTGCAATGATGCAATCTCCGCTCACTGCCACCTCCACCTCCTGGGTTCTGCCCTCAATGCCACCCCCACCTCCTGCCTCAGTCTCCCTAGTAGCTGGGATTACAGGCACTCACCACCATGCCTGGCAAATTTTCGTAATTTTAGTAGAGACGGGGTTTTACCATGTTGGCCAGGGTGGTCTCAAACCCCTGACCAGATGCAAGTTCACCAGGTGGTGGTCCACCCACCCTGGCCCCCCAAAGTGCTGAGATTACAGGCGTGAGCCACCACGCCCAGCCTATTTTTTAATTCTCACATTGAATTTTGTAGTGCTAAGCTAGGAAATGAGGAAGTTGATTAAGTAGTGTTAGAATGGAACAACTTAGGCATTTATCATCAACAATTTATTGAGTGTTTTCAGAACCATTTTTGAGAAGACATATGAGTATTAGACTTTTTTTTTTTTCCTGCAGGAAGTTTACATTCTTTTTTGTTTTTTGTTTTTTTTTTTTGAGATGCAGTCTCGCTCTGTCGCCCAGGCTGGAGTGCAGTGGTGCAATCTCGGCTCACTGCAAGCTCCGCCTCCTGGGTTCACGCCATTCTCCTGCCTCAGCCTCTCGAGTACTGGACTACAGGCGCCGCCACCACGCCCGGCTAATTTTTTGTATTTTTAGTAGAGACGGGGTTTCACCGTGGTCTCGATTTTCTGACCTCGTGATCCGCCCGCCTCGGCCTCCCAAAGTGCTGGGATTACAAGCGTGAGCCACCGCGCCCGGCATGGAAGTTTACATTCTTAATTGTTGGGATGGGACTAAGTTACTAAAACATATTATATATATTAAAATATATATTAAAAATATATAGATAGGTAAGGTAAGTACAAAATTACATGACATGATATGATAGGGACTACACAACCAAGCTAAGAATTTGGAGAAGCAGAATTACCAATGAGGAAGTTAGATCCCAAGACAGGCTTCCTCCTGGCCGGGTTTATATAGAAAACAAGCAAGGGTGTTCCAAGATTGCAGAACACACATGGGAAGGTATGAAGTTTACTATTTTTCATTAAGATTTTTTAATCTTTTATTTTAGGTCCAGGGCTACATGTGCAGGTTTGTTATAAGGTAAACTTGTGTCATGGGGGTTTGTTGTATGGACTATTTTGTCATCTAAGTACTAAGCCTAGTACCCCATAGTTGTCTTTTTGGATCCTCTCCCTTCTCTCACCCTCCACTCTCAAGTAGGCCCCAGTGTCTCTTGTTCCCCTCCTTGTGTCCATGTGTTCTCATCATTTAGCTCCCACTTGTAAGTGAGAACATGTGATACTTGGTTTTCTGTTTCTGTGTTAGTTTTCTAACGATGAAGGCCTCCAGCTCCATCGATGTTGCTGCAAAGGCCATAATCTCGTTCTTTTTTATGGCAATGTTGTATTCCATGCTGTATATGAACCACAATTTCTTTATGGAGTTTAATGTGCACTTCTGCAAGGAAACTAGTCCACAGCAGTGGAAGGAACCCATGAGGGGGTTGTGGGAAATCAGATTTGATCATCTGGGAAGCGACAGATCAGAGTGGGGTTTACACTTGATTAGCAGTAAAGGAAGATACTGAAAGTTACTTTTAAGCAGAGGAGTAATATAATGGGAACATGTTTTGACAAACTAGGGCAGGGTCCCCGAGCCTCAAGCATGTACTCTCAGGAACCTAGAGAAGAGAGAGTTAAGCCCTTTGAATTTGATCCAGCAGGACGATAATGCTTAACAGAGGAACAAGATGATTCTGAGTATAGCCTTGGTGTCCTCAAGCGGTCTGAGACCTGTGAGGACCAAAATAGCAGTTTAGTTAAAATTCTGTAAAACTTTAGGAGCATAAACATGCTTTGGGACTCTGTTTTTTCTTGTTTTTTTTTTTTTTTTTTTTTGAGATGGAGTCTCACTCTGTCACCCAGGCTGGAGTGCAGTGGAGCCATCTCCACTCACTGCAACCTCCACCCTCCAGGTTCAAGTGATTCTCCTGCCTCAGCCTCCTGAGTAGCTGGGATTACAGGTGCCCACCACCACGCTTGGCTAATTTTTGTATTTTTAGTAGAGACGGGGTTTCACCATATTGGCCACACTGGTCTCAAACACCTGACCTTGTGATCTGCCCGCCTTGGCCTCCCAATGTGCTGGGATTACAAGTGTGAGCCACTGCACTCGGCCTGCTTTGGGACTCTTTCTAACAGAGACAATGGCAAAACCATGTGAGGTGGTGATGGTGGTGGTGAATTGGGAGCATCCTACCCTGGCAGGAAAGCTAGTTTTATCATTGACATTATTGGCACAAGATGATAATAAAAAGTGACCAGTTTTTAGCTGGTTTACGATTGCTGTAAAACTCTCCACTGACAATGCATTCCTTTGCTGTCTGCACTCGGGGTCACTGCTCTCGCTCTCTCCTTTCCCGCATATGCAGCTGAAGAGACAAAGACCAGTAGCTCTCCATGGGGGCAATTTTACCCCCAGGGAAATTTAGTAACGTCCAGAGACATTTTTTATTGTCACAACTGGGGTGGCAGCAGTGCTGCTGACATCTAATAGGTAGAGGCCAAATGTGCTATAGTACATAGGACCATCTTCACAACAACGAATTATCCAGTCCAAAATGTCAACAGTACTGAGGCTCAGAAACTGATATATACAAAGGTGCTCAGTGAAGCATTATTTGTAACAGCAAAATTCTGGAAATAATCCTCATTTCTAACAATAAAGGAATGGCTAAAAATTATTGATTATCATATGTCCACAGGATGTACTTTGCAGTCATGTTTTCAATTTTAACTTGATATAGGCTCACCCTGTAATATTATATGAAAAAAAAGAATCAAAGCTGTGTATACATGCATTCCCAATTTTGTAACAACAAATGCATCACACACACATCATAAACACAAACACCCTAGCCGGGCGCAGTGGCTCAGCCTGTAATCCCAGCACCTTGGGAGGCCGAGGCAGGCAGATCACCTGAGGTCTGGAGTTTGAGACCAGCCAGGCCAACATGGGGAGACCCTGCCTTTACTAAAAAAACAAAAATTAGCTGGGCATGGTGGCAGGCACCTGTAATCCCAGCTACTTGGGAGGCTGAGGCAAGAGAATTGCTTGAACCCAGGAGGCAGAGGTTGCAGTGAGCCAAGATCGCACCATTGCACTCCAGACTGGGGGACAAGAGTGAGACTTCGTCTCCCTCCACAAAAACAAACAAACAAACAAACAAAAAAACACAAACACCCCAACACAGAGGACTGTTAATAAGTAACCAAAATGGATGGATGCGGCAGCTCACGCCTGTAATGCCAGCACCTTGGGACGCTGAGGCAGGCAGATCACCTGAGGTCAGGAGTTTGAGACCAGCCTGGCCAACATGGTGAAACCCTGTCTCTACTAAAAATACAAAAATTAGCCAGGTGTGGTGGCAGACGCTTGTAATCCCAGCTGCTGGGGAAGCTGAGGCACGAGAACCATTTAAGCCTGGGAGGCAGAGGTTGCAGTGAGCCGAGATTATGCCACAGCACTCCAGCCTGGGCGACAGAGACAGACTCCATCTCAAAAAAAAAAAAAAAAAAAAAAAAAAAAGAAGACACCAAAAAGCCAACGATGGTTGTCTCTGGATTGGTAGATATAAATGTTTGTTCTCTTCTTTGAACTTTTCTATATTTCTGAAATACGACAAGCATGAATTAATTTTCTGATCAAAATATTATGTTTTTTTTCAAAACATCTCAGTGATTTGAAACATAGACCAAACTTAACAAGATGAAATATAATTGGACCGTGCAACATTTACGTATAGGTTCAAAGTGTCAATTGTCAAAGGCAGGAGTAAGATGCTTTTGCTTATGACCCATTTATGTAAAAAGGGTGTGAGTCAATGGAAGCTCAAAATCAAGCAGAAGAGACCTGATGAGGTTGCTGAAAGAGTGATCCAAACTCAGGACACCTTAAGGAAAGGTTGCACTAGGCTGATGCATGCAGCAGTCCTCTGTGGGGCACTCATCTGGACTGCTGAATGCAGTCGTGTGTGACGTATTTTAAGGGGGCTGTTGAAAACCTGGAGTAGGTCCAGATGACAGCAACCAAAATAAGGAGCTTGAAATTGTGACATGTGACAAAAGGATGAAGGAAGTAGTAAGGAGCTTGAAATTGTGTCACGTGACAAAAGGATGAAGGAGGTTGGGATGTTTAGTCTGATGACAAGAACACTTAGGAGAGGTGTGAGAGCTATCTTTAAATATTTGGAGGGCTGTCATAAGGAGAGGGACACATGTGCTGTGCATGGGCCCAGACCACAGAGCTGGCACTAATCACTGATGAGAACTGATCACTTATCTTCTTTCACATAACTTCCAAACACAAATTAAAGAAAAAAAAACAAACTCTTCTAAATCTCAGAGTTGTCCAAAAATAGAGTGGCTGACTTGGGAAGTCATCCAGTCCCGATCACTGACTTAATGATAGCGTGTCAAGGTTGTTGCCGAGAGGACGGTGGGCTGGGAAAATGAGAGAGCAGCGATGCTACTCATACATTCCTGGTGCCTATTGCTCAACGCATGAGCAAACGTAGAGGAGTCAACATTCATTGAGGGCTTTCAGTGGGCCATGGGCCAGGAATGGCACCAAATGCTTCACACGCTCTGTCCAACTTGTTCCTTATAGCCACCTTGCAAGAAAGGCACAACTCTACATTTGCCTCGTTTTCCAGATGAGGAAATACAGGCGCAGGGAAGTTTAGGGGCATGCTCAAGGTCAACAGCTAGTTAATGTATCAGATTCTATAGCAATGCCAATAACAGTAATAGTAATCATCATAACTGTAGTTGCAAACATTTGTATAATGCGTACTATGCATCAGAGTTCAAAATGCTATGCCTCTATCCTCATTTTACAGATAAGTTTTGGGTAGGTCAAGAATCTTGTCCAAGGCCAAAAATGGGTCAGTGACATGGTTTGGCTCTGTGTCCAAACCCAAATCTCATGTTGAATTGTCATCCCCATGGGTCAGGGGATGGGCCTGGTGGGAGGTGACTGGATCATGGGGGCAGATTTCCCCCTTGCTGTTCTCATGATAGTGAGTTGTCCCGAGATCTGATGGTTTAAAAGTGTGTGGCACCTCCCCCTTTTCTCGCTCTCTCTCCTGTTCCGCCATGGTAAGACATGCTTGCTTCCCCTTCACCTTCCACCATGACTGTAAGTTTCCTGAGGCCTCCTAAAGATGCTTCCTGTGTAGCCTGTGGAACTATGAGTCAATTAAACCTTTTTTCCTCATAAATTACTTAGTCTTGGGTAGTTCTTTATAGCAGTGTGAGAACAGACGAATACAGCCAGATTCTGTAGTAATGCTAAAAGAGTAATAGTCATCATCAGCACAACCACAGTTACAAATGCTCATATAGTATATACTACGTGTCAAAAAACACAATTTGGAATGCTGCACCTATAAAACTTTATTTACCATAACACCCTAGCAGATGTCTCTCTTATTGTCCCTGTTTCATAGATGAGAAAATGTAGACTCGAGGAGGTTGAAGATCTTGCTCAAGGTCACACAGCTAATGAGCGATAGAGCTGGGTTTTAAAACCTGGCATTTCAGACTCCATAGAGGTGTTAGTAACAATGGTACTAGGAATCCTCATCATCATCACTGTCATTTTCCCAGTCATAAAAATGGCACAAACACGTACATAGCTCACACAATGTGTCAGGCAAACACAACAGCCCTAGGAGGTAGTATGATGCTTAATTTTATGTGTCAGCTTGGAGAGTGTTTTTGGATGAGATTCACATGTAAATTGGCAAACTTCAGTCAGGCATGGTAGCTCACACCTGTAATCCCAACCCTTTGGGAGGCTGTGGCCGGTCGATCTCTTGAACTCAGGAGTTCGAGACCAGCTTGGGTAACATGGGGAAACCCCATCTCTACAAAAATTAGCTGGGCATGGTGGCACACACCTGTAGTCCCAGCTCCTTGAGAGGCTGAGGTGGGAGGATGGCTTGAGCCCAGGAGGTGGAGGTTGCAGTGAGCCAAGATTATACCACTGCACTCCAGCCTGGGCAACAGAGAGAGACTCTGTCTCAAAAGAAAAAAAAATGGTGAGCTTTGAGTAAGCAGTTGTCCTCTTTAAGAGGCGGGCCTCATCCAATCAGTTGAAGGCCTGAATAGAATAGGAAGATAGGCCTCCCTGAGCAAGAGGAAATTTTTTAGCAGGTTGTCTTTGGACTTCATCTGCACTGTCAACACTCCTGAGTCTTGAGCCTGCTGGCCGACCCTGCAAATTTTGGACTTGCCAGCCTCTACACTCACCCCTTGTGAACCAGTTCCTTATGATAATTCTCCTTTTCTGCCTATACATTTCCTATTGGTTCTATTTTTCTGCAGAACCCTAATACAGGTAGGTACAACTATTATCCTCATTTTAATGAGAGACCCAGAGACATCTAAGAACTGGGTCAAAGTCACATGACCAATAAATGGCAGAGCCAGGATGGAAACTCCAACCACTGGGCTCTGTAGTCCGTGCTCCTACATGGCATTCTCTGGAGCTCCTTCCTCTCTCAATTGCTGCGTGTGTTATGGTCTAGGTGGCATGAAATGAGGGGACGAAAAAGGTAAACTCTCAAGGCAAGAAAGTTGCTGTTCACAGAGAAAGAATGACATCCCTGAGCTGCTCCTCCTACCAGATGGCCACTTATTCATTCTTCCAGATAGCCCTTGTCAGATTAGGACATTCCTTAATATTTGACAGATTGAGGGGTAAAAGATCCAACAACTTTTCTTCCTCCTGTTATTGTTCAATTTAACAGAAAAAGAATTTACCGAGCACCTTCCACTTTCCTATAAGTTAGAGGCAACTGTCTTGTCTCCTGACTCTTGATTCTCATTAGATAATTTGTGATTTGAATACAGAATATTTAAAATAATTCAGGCTGGGCGTGATGACTCACGCCTGTAATTCCAGCACTTTGGGAGGCCGAGGCGGGCAGATCACCTAAGGTCAGGAGTTTGAGAACAGACTGGCCAACATAGTGAAACCCTGTCTCTACTAAAAATACAAAAATTAGTTGCATGCGGTGGGGTGCACCTACAATCCCAGCTAGTCAGGGGGCTGAGGCAGGAGAAGCGCTTGAACCTGGGAGCTGCAGTGAGCGCCATTGCACTCCAGCCTGGGTGACAAGAGTGAAAACTCCATCTCAAAAAAAAAAAAAAAGAAAGAAAAGAAAAAAGAACATTTAAAATAGTTGAAGTGACATATAATGATACAACATCTCCTCAGCTTCCCCTACGTGCTGGAAATGCACAAGTACTCACATTGTTGCCTTTCCAAAGTTTTGAAGCCTTGCCCTGATGTCAGCAATTTCTATGGTAAAGTTTCTACCTTTTAGTTTACTAAACCTCTCACTGATAGGAAAATCGCTCTTGATATTCTCAGTTTAATTTCACTTTTGCCAGATTTCCATTAATACCAGTATCTCTTTGGACCATCCAAAGCTATCCTCCTCTGGAGGCTTATCTTTCACATAATTTCCAAACAAAAAGACAACACAGACAAAAGCCGCACAAAAACATGCCACGGGACCAGGTATTGAAAAAAAAAGGCATTGAAACAGACCTAAACAGAAATACAATGGTTTTATTATATGAGCCTTCAGCAGTAAAGAAGAAAGGAAAAAGCAAGGTTAGCAAAAGAGGAAAGGAATGCAAAATGACTAACAAACGCAAAGTGCCTAAGGAGATGGTGTTTTCTTTGTATGCATCAACATACACTCAAAGAATATTTCCCTATAAGGATGTCATTGCCCACTCACTTCCCGTTTTCAGTTATGTGTAAGAGAAGCTTTTAACTCTATTTTCGGCCCACCTGGGAGTTGCAAGGAAGAAGGTGTTGCTACTAAAGTAGGCGATGCTCAGCCTGAAAGTCAAGGATACACAAGATGCATACCCATCAGCCTCCTCGTCCTGCCTGGACCAGCCCTCCCTGACCTCTTAGTGGGGGTTGGAAACCGCTAGCCCGCACTGGCCAGACCATGGGGAGAGGCTCTCAGAGGACAGTGTCTCCTTTGTTGGATGTTTTATCACAAAGGTGATACCACAGGAAAAATAAGTGCGGAAGCTTCTAGTCTAACCCAAACCTCAGGTGTTCTAGCAAAGACAGCAGGAGAAAAATCCCCATTGCAAATCTCTATCTTGCAGTATAACCCTGAGGTCAGTGAATGTCATTGAGGAAAACCAACCTGAATGTAGAGAAAAAGCACGGTCTCAGGCAATACAATTTAAAGGTGACAGGACACGAGGCTTTGTTTCCAGGCACAGGCTGCCTCCCTTTCTTGCGGTGGCAGCCCCTCCAGACCTGCCCCTTTATGTCCACCCCACCCTCAGCCCCAACACTCTTGACCGTCCACAGGTCATCACCTATGCTGGGTCTTCCCTGTGGCTGCCAATTCACAATGGCCTGTTCCTTCTCTGACCTCAGATAATTTAAGTCATCTCTACCATTCAACCTAATACTTAGTAGATACTCTTTGATATTCTTTTCCAATGGTTTCATGTATGCAGGTCTTTTCTACCAAATAATATTCCATGTGCCTTGAAAGAAAGGATCTCGTCTTATACTTGTTGGGGATCCCCCACTCCACTAGATCCAGTACTTTGGTGACCTCAGCAAATTCTTGTGATAAAATGCTTGATTTTTATCACCTCCATACCTATACTTCCAAACGGTTGCTATGCTTAGACCTTCACATTCACGTTGCACTCCTGACCAGTGAATACAAACACCCAAGGCATCATTTTGCAGGAAAAACCCGGATATGGTGGAGAAAGGAATTGTCATTTCTCAAGAGTCTTGGTTTGTTTCTTGAGCTAAGGGGAGGGAAATGCTTGCAAGTGTTTCCTGGCTGATTTTGGTATCATGCTGTTGGCCCTTTTGTGAGATGTGTAAAGACATTTTACTCAATCTGTGAGAAACTTTGACACAGACAGAGGAACTTGGAGACTAGCCAGGCCTCTTTTTAATAAACACAGGAGACATGAGATGGGCAGGTCTAGGGTGATGGGAAGAGGTGATATTGAGTTTCATTTCTTAGCTATATACAAGGGAATAAAGATTATTCTTAAGAGGGGGATGGATGGTGGTGAAAACAATACCCACCATGATATTGATGGGCAGGTCTGGTTGTGTAACTACTGCTGAGGTTCAGGAAGCTCCCAAGATGAGACTTCCATGTTCCAGGGCCGCTTTCCCTTTAAACAGAAGCCGGGAGGTGGGGGTGGTGGTGGTGGTGGTGGTGGTGGTGATGGTATTGTTCTGGCTTCAGTATTAATCTTGCTTTCTTCCCACTTGCACCTGCTAATGTTACCTGGCAGAGTCACAGCCATCGCTGGGCCCTTCCCCCACTCCAAGTTTATTTATTGTGGCTATTTTACCAGCTATTGGCTCAACACACTACACTCAAATATTCATCATGTAGCTCTCTGGGTAAATCGTATTTAATCAGCACAGGAGAGAAAATAGCATAATTATAGATGCCGGATGCCATTACACTCAGAAGAAATTAAACCCTGTCTCAAGCCGACCAGCGGTTGCTGTGATTGCATCACCACTGGGGTTATGAAGAGGTTAGTGGCCATTGGGGGCCAGCAGTACCTCATAAGGATGCCTGACCCAGATGAGCCCTAAGGAGACCCACTCGTGCACATACACATGCGCGGCATCAAATACTCATCAAACGGCAGCCAGTAAATTAATCTTTCATTGTTTCGAGAATGTGATAAATGAGAGGGATAATAAAGCCAGGCTCACGCGTGGAGATGAAGGGATGGCAAATAAATAGGCCCAGAGAACTCCGGTCCTAAAAGTGGATAGAGGGAATTCCCATTCCCCATCTTTCCCAGAGCATCTCTTGCCAATAGCCAGAGTGATACTGACAATTAAGGCAAAGGAGGGTGACAACCTTTACAATGAAGCAAAAGCATCCATTTGGGGTATGAGTCCTTACAGGGAATCCTCCAAGCCACAGAGGATAAGAATGCAAATGCCAAACCAGAAGTGCAATTAATTCTGGTCCTTGCCAGGCAGACTTGAATGTCTCACATGCAAAAGTTTCCATGTCAGTAATGCCAGTGAGTTGTTTTGTTTGGGGAAATGGAGAAGGTGAAAAGTTTCAAAGACAAAACAAAACAAAAAAACCCCCAAACCCATCCATAATATAATATCAGAGCCCTACCTGCTGAAATGGGCTCCTGGAAAAAGCTGGAACCATGGGGTCAATTCTCTTCCAGCCATTCTCGGCCCGACTTCTTCCCACACACATCCAGGGCCACCTGCACTTGTCCAGGTTGCAGAATTAGAGTCACCTTTAATCTCACGACACAGCTTCTCTCCCCTGGACCTAAACCCCAGGTCAGCAACCCCATACGGTGTAGAGCACTGTTTCTAAAAATTCAAAAATGTCCAAAGATGCAATTAGGCTTTACTTATTACTATTGGGTGACTGTTTTTGCTTTTTTTTTTTTCTTTATTCCTTTTTCTTTTGGCTAATAATGCTTCTGAGGTTTGGATAAGTAACTAAGAGGAAGGAGATCTCCTTCTAGTCCATCCTGCTGCCGACAATTAAGAAACCTCAAAGTAATTTTTGAAAATGTCAGCGTCTCATTTAGCAAAAGGATAAATAATAAATGAAGCGTAATCACTGTCCTGTGCTGGTGGTACAGCTTCGCGGTGTCATTAGTAAACTAACGGTATAATATCTTTGTGTCACAGTTTAATTATATCTTGTAATTAGTTTCAGCAATGGATTGCATAGAGTCAGGCCCCCTGAGCTAAACAAAAGGTAATAGAACTTTCAGCGCCCCTGCATAAATCAATTATGAAAGTGTCCTACGTTATTTGAAGCTTGTTTGCTGTAATTTTATGCACAAAGCCCAACTGGCCCTTCTTGCTTGTGGAGGGCTGTTCACCCCACCCCACACTTGTCTGCAGCTGAGCCTGCGGTCGGCCCACACGCAGCCTGGCCCAATGGTGCATTTCTCAGGATCAGCTCAGCAGTATACACCATGGAAGGGGTGAGGTGCTGAGGGAGGGGAGGGGAGGTGTGGGATGGGGGGCAGAGGACGCACGAGGACCGGAGCAGGTAATAGATGCGCCATGTGCAAGAAAGCAGGGAATCAAATAGGAAAAGATGTGAGGGCTTGGAAGAATGATTCTTTATGCTTCCCTGAACAAAGATGAGAAGGTTAGGAGCATCAAAGGCCGAGCAACGTTGATGAATATGGGCAGGCAGACGAGATACATGTCCCTTTATCATTTTATCCTTTCAACATCCCCACTCTCCCCACGTGGTTGGAATTGGAACCAGCGCAGGTTACTTGGCAATAGGGGATAGGGAAGGAGAATCCACATCTTTAATTGGGTCTAATTCGGGTCCCACAGAGCTCAGAAACTGTAAAGGGCTTCCGAGCATCGTTGAGGGCTAGCTGTGGTCACCAGGCCCAGACGGGAGAGTCACGGAGTCCCGCTGGGGGAAGCTAAGAAGAAACTCAGGGGCGGGGGGTTGGTTAAGTCCAAATGCCACCAATACGTGTGATCATCTCTTTTTGATCAAACTGTAAGGCATGGCAGAGAGTGGGGGTGGGGTCCACATTCAAAGTCCTCATCAAGTTGGCTTTGAAAGTAAGTCTAGTGCCACACTGGCCTTTCTGTTTATACAACAATTTATAGGTTTAAACGAAACCCCGCTTGAAAAAGCAGACTGAATCTTCCTATTGTGAGCACTTCAGCAAATTTAACAAAAGAAAGAGCCCAGGCGAAGAAGAGAGAGAGAGAGAGAGAGAGAGAGAAAGGTCCAGTCCTCAGACTGGTGTGCTGCAATCTGGCTGGTTGCTATGGCGACGTGATGGTTTGTTCACATGGCAACATACCTTAGGTCCACTATTAAAATGATGAGAGTGAACTCGGTTGCATTAAGGAGAGTGTGCTGTATGCTAAAGCGAGTCTTTATCTCCAGAGAGAGCTGGACAGAGAGTGGCATCCAGTGCAAACGAGGGAGAAAAGGAGGAGGAGGTAAAGGTTGGAGGTCTAGAAGAGGGAAGAACCGCAGGGATGCAATCACTATGAAAAGAAAGACCCTCAGTTCTGTGTCTCAATCGAGGGCCTGGGATTCAGAAGGTAGACAATGAGTTTTGTTTGACATGGAATTCATCGTTCAAATCAGCCCATCAGGCTAATGACCGCTTATTTAAAAAAAAAAAAAACATATTCCAGATGAACCTGCTGTACCTTGGCTCTAGAAAACATCAACAGTGAACAAAACCCAACCCATGAGCCGTGGCTGTAACCAATAGCCAAGCGCGAATGCCACTTAAATAAAATACTCTAATAACCGCGAGGGTGGCAAATTACACGGCATTTATTTATTGAACATAAAAGTCCATTGACAGCTACAGATCCACATCATCTCACATTAGAGCTAGTGGGGAAGATTTCCTTTGGAAATCGGGTTTCCTCTTTCCTTTAACATACTGACAATTTTTCCTCCTACTGATGTCGAAAGGGTGGTGATATTTCAGCGGGTATTATCCCAACAGCCCTACCTACCTGGCTGTGCTTGATTTCTTTCTGCTATTTAGCAAGCACTGCTGTGGCACACCTGAGACAGCCAGAAGTCTCTGGGCTCTGTCATCCCACTGCAGGCTCCCAGTGGCACCATAAACCATCTGTGGGATGCCTGAGGCCCCAAAATTCCCACACCCCTCACTCGTTCTGCCTGCTTCCCACCTCTCTGTGGCTGACTGTGCTTTATTTGAAAATCTCATTACCATAAAGTGAAGTGAAGGCTTCACACCTGCAAATGTCTCTTGAATTGGAGACATGGCAGAAGATGAGCTTGGCACTGTCATAGTTTCTGATGACAGCGATCCTACCAGCACAGGGCTCAGTTCTAACCATGAGCCACTGA
This sequence comes from Nomascus leucogenys, assembly GCF_006542625.1. Classification (NCBI taxonomy): domain Eukaryota; kingdom Metazoa; phylum Chordata; class Mammalia; order Primates; family Hylobatidae; genus Nomascus; species Nomascus leucogenys. The sequence goes on from NC_044382.1 coordinate 49,220,955, forward strand.
CTCAGTTCCTTCTTTGTGGCAATGCTGTAGATGCCTGGGTGCCAACAGAGGGATCTGACCCCCAGGAGCTCCTGTTGTGGCAGAAAAGGGGGAAGGCACGGTGCTCTAAGACCTGCAGAAGGAGCTGAATACTAGGACAGAGAGCAAAGCCAACCCCACTCATAAACTGCCTCCTCCACTCCTATCCCCACATTTCTCCTGAGTCCTACGTGATAGAACATTGCTCTCTAAAATTTTCTAGGGTTCCATAACACGCTCTGGCTTCCTTAGGAGTCTATGTAAGCAATACAGGGAAGCAGGATAGCTCAGGAGGCGAAACCCTAAACTTTGCAGTAGAGACCTGCTGTCACTAGCTAGCTGGGTGACCTCTCTGAGCCCCACTTTTCTGACCTGAAAAATGGGGTCACAGCAGTACCTGACCTCCTCAGGTTGTGGGAGATTTAAATGAGGTAACAGTTATAAAGGGACATAACTCAGTCCAGGGCATGTACATTTTATGAATTATTGTTATTCCCTTTGGACCCAGCCAGTTGTGGCATACAGCATTGTTTCCATTGCAATTTTAGCAACAGACAAAAATGTGACTTTCAGATGATAAGCTCCTGAACAACAGGTCAACAGCTATTCACCTATTTTGGAAGGGTCCAGAATAGGATGCAGCTTGGACATATTTATTCCAGAACCTTCTTCTCTACGTGCTACAGGCCACCAGAGAGAGGCAGGCCTGGCCTGCAGCTCAACTTGCCTTCTGCTAGGTGTCTTTCCTTTTGTTTTATATTTTGACTACTGACAAAACACCAGCTTTGTCCCTCTCCCCCAAAGGGTGGGCGGGTGTCTCTTCCTAAGCATGGTAAACTGTATGTACAGAAAAAGACAGAGAGAGAGAGAGAGAGATTGAGAGAGAAAGAGGGAAACCTTCTGGTGCCTATCAACTTTCCGTGACAGCTACACTCATGTTCCCTCCTGAGGACCAAAATAACTACAAAGTGTATGAAATCGTTAAGCACATAAAAATCCCGGAGGTAGATGCTGAGAATAAAACCCGTGATTTCCCAACCAAAAGGCATCAAAGCCCAGCTCTCACAGTTCATTTGCTTCCCTCCGTCGATCTGACTTTGCTCAGTAAGCTGGCAATATTAGCCCTACACACAGCTCGGAGAGGAGAGAGAGGAAGGCTGGGTCCCTGACCTGCCTAGTCCACCAGCCTGGTCTGCATAATGAAGGCATGGGGGCATCAGGGAGCCCAGAGGCAGATGAAATCAGCCAGACGCACTGAAAAGAGAGAAGGCATTTGAATCTTCATGACTTTTTTTTTTTTTTTTTTTTTGCAGCTTATGATATACTTTTCACACGTTTAATGGCAAGGCAGCTAGGTTTAAAGAAACTTTCCCATTTAAATGTGCCATAACAGAATAATAAGGTTATGCAGGATGTCTTGATGTACGGTCCCATCAGGTAGAATGGTGATGGAAATATGCTGTGATATTGAATCTGAATAGGACACCTAGAGAAGGATGTTTAGCTTCGGGTGTTGCAGAACAAATGCAGGAATAGCAAACATAGGAATAGCCCTTATCTTGTAGGCAGAATTGCTCTGGGTTTCCAGTCTTCCCCAATAGCCCTTGGCTTGGGAAGTATTTTTGGAGGAAGAACAGCAAACAGAAAAGGCTGAACTCCGAATGTGTGGTGAGAGCTATGCTGGGTGATCTAACTAGGAAACATCCAAAGACATAGACCATTATAAGTTCTGTCTCCACATTCGACCATTCCCTATTTACTGAATGCCCACTAATGTTTATAAAATCTCTTCAAGTGCATTTCAAAGCGCTAAGAAGTATGAAAAAGAGTTTCTACTTTCAAAGAGTTTATAATTTAGTTGGAGAATAAAATGGTCTAGCTGACAGTCAGCAAACTGCAGCCTGGATGGGCCCAAACTGGTCTGCCACTTGTTTTGTGTAATTAAGTCCTATTGGAATACAGTTTCAATGTGTTCGAAGACACATTGTTTAAATATTGCCTATAGATGTTTTTCCTTACAATGATGGGGATGAAGAGCTGCAACGGAGACCCTGTGGCCTGCTTAAAATATTTACTATCTGGCCTTTTACCAAAAGAGTTTGCCAAGAACAAGAGTTGTTCTGGGTTGGGAAGGAGAGTGATCATCGTGGCTGGGGGTGGGGGATCATGAAAGGATAATGGAAAGGATGGCCTTTCAGGAGGGCCTGGTGGGACCTGGACAGACCCAGCAGAGTTAAGAAGGCATCCTTGGTAGGGGAAACAGTACAGGAAAGGGTGCAAAGGAAAGAGGCAGCATCACTGTTTGAGGGATGGCAAGAATAACCATCCAGCTAGGACAGCCTGTTACATTCCAAAGCAGTTGGCAGGAAGGATGGTCTGATAAGTGGGAGGCAAACCAAAAAAGTATGGGATTCCTGAAGCCAAGGGAGAAGTGGATTTTCAAGAAGTGAGGGAACAAGGGAGGTAAGCAGTGTCTGTTGCTATCGTTCAGAAGAACAAGAGTGTGGAAGATAAAGGAATCGAAGGAAAATAAAGAAATGGAAGTAATAAGTATGGACCACTTGCTAGAGAAGTTGGACCAAGACATGAAAGAAGAGATTCAGTTTAATAGTGTGAGTAAATGGCAAAGTCGACTGCAGAATTTGCCAGGTGAAAAGAGACTGTACATGTCTTTGGGTAAAAGAGAAACAGCAGATAGGAAGGGGCTGACGATCTGGGAGCTAGAAAGTCTGGGGAATGGAGGAGGAGGAGGACGATCACTTCCAGCCTCTAAGACCAGTGAAGACTCTGAGAGAGCAAACAGACACTCTGGATAGAGCAGTGGGTAGCTAGGCAATGTTCCCGGATGGTCTCCTTCATCTCATAAAGGATGAAAAACAAAAGTGATCAACCCATCTGGGCTTAAGAGGATTGGCAAGTGAATAAAATATCTGTTTAGGAGCCAGAAGGGCTCTTCAAGCATCAAAGCAACCTTTCATGGGAGCCATGACTGCTTACTGTGATAACACCTCTCAGCAGAGGTCTTTGGCTTGGGCCCGAGTGTATAGTAGAAGCGGTTCAGGTTGATGTTGACCTAGAAGAAAGCCCAGTGAATGGGATTATCTATCACATGAGTGAAAAGGAACTGGAGTAGCTGACAAGAGCCTTTGAGTTGGGCATGGAGCTAAATGTAGCCAGACTGGACCTAGTGGACCACATGGAAAGGAATGGACTCATACTCACAGTAGCAACTGAGTCAGATAGGAGGCTTGCTGAAATTCACCTGGGATTAGTCTTTGATATTGCTGGATTTTTTTTTTCCTAACAGTGTCATTCTTGGAGGTGAAGACGCTTGGCCCATGTTTCAATCATCCTGAGTAAATTAGCAGTGGTATGTTTTCTGTTGTAGGCTCATAGGATTGAGCTTTGAGTGTGGTAGACTTGACTACAGTTAACCAATACCCATTCTCCTCTACTTCTAGACACATGAAGGGCTGTACTTCCCAGCTCCCCTGAAGCAAGGTATTCATTTTTGTGGGAAGATCATCAAGAGAGGAAGTGATATGGTAGTTTTCACAAAGCAAACTCAATAAGTAAAGTGGCCCTATGAGCTTTCTCATCGCATGATGGAGAACAAGAAGAGAATGCAGTGATGAAAGTGGGTTGAAGAAAGCCGTCCTGGTGATTTGAGAATGGGTGTGGCACCAGCCACTACTTGCAACATGACACACAGAAGGAGAGGCCTTTGGTCAAGGGAGTATTAGGCTTCAGAAACTGTACAAATTAGTGAGGCTTCACCTGAACTCTGTGATTTCAGGTCCTCTGGCAGGAGTTATAGAACTTCTGGAGAAGATATCTATGAGGACCAGAAGGGTCAAGTTAGAATTTCTAGGCCCTGGGTGTGGAGCACAGACCTGAGAGAATAATCGTGCCTCCTGAAGTTCTCAGCCTCGGTTTTGTGACAGCCCAGAGTGCTTCCAATTATCTCAGGGGGATCAACATTTGCTCTTTTCTTGATCACTTTTATTCTACAAATCAAGATTGGACAGGCATAAAATTAAATAATAAAAAACTTATGTTTTTGTATAGTGCTTTTGGAATTTGCAAATCTCTTTTGTGTATGTTAGAGCTCATCTGACTCTTTCACAACCTCTCTGGCTGCGAAGTAGAGAATGGATCATAGGACAGAAGAAAGAACACAGGGGGCCCTGGAGTAGTCCAGGCAAGAGGCAATATGGTAGCTCAGTCCAGGATGGTGCCATGAGGATGGGGAGAGGTGGATGGTTAATTTGAGGTCAGTTCCCTCAAACTAATTAATTTGTAAGTTTAACAAATATTTATGGGGCTCTACTATGGCCCAGGCATGGGGTTAGGTTCTGGGTGCTTAGAGGTGCTCTGTATTAAGATTGCCTAAAAATGGCATGGGCAGTGCTAAGACAGATGTGTGGGTAAATAGCTATGGCGCAATAAGAGAATGGCTCTAATGAATCTAAGTGCCCTAGGATCTGGGGTGAGTCTGGTGACTCTGCCTGGGGAATTTAAAGAAGCTTTCCACAGGGGAGGTGGCCAGTCCAGTGACATGGATCACATCCATTCTCATTTCATATCATATGGCCATGCCTTGCTTCAAGGTAGGTGGGAAGTAGCTCTTCAAAGTGTCCAGAAGTAGAGGAGAATGGGTATTGGTGAATGATAGTCATGTCTACAACATTCAAAGATCAATCCAACAAGCCTGCAACAGAAAACATACCACTGCTAATTTATCCATGATGATTCAAACATGGGCTAAGCCTCTTCACCTCCAAGAATGACACCGTTAAGAAAAAAAAAAAAAACAGCAATATCAAAGCAATATCAAAAAGAAGTGATTTTCCCAGAAGGGAAAGGTGGAAGGGCATGCCAGTTAGAAGGAGCAGCATATACAGAAATGCATGTGTCCCAGAATTACGGAGTTTGGTCTAATACTACACACACACACACGGGAGAATGTACTGAGGAGGTCAGCTGAGGCTATATTGTGAGAGCCTCATGTGATTACACTAAGAAGGTGGCATTTGATCACCAAGTCATGGAAGTATCATGGAGGTTTGAAGCCCAGGAAAGGGATGGTCCTTTTACAGTTGGAGAGATAGAAGCTCAGAGGCTGAGTGGCATGCCCATGGTCTCAAGGTCTGCAGTATTGACAAAATACTTTATCATTTATTCAATGCTACTTTGTATTTCCTAACACAGATAAATCATAAAGAATAATATATCATATGCAACAGCCATTTAAGAATTTGGAAATCTGGAAGGCAGCTAAAGGACAGACCAGAAGACACTGAACCACATACGAAAAGCCTTAAGTCCAATAATGGGCTAATGTTCAACAGTCAGTAAGTTCAGAAATCCATTCTGAGCCGGCTTTCCAGTTCTCAGTGCAATGCAGTGTGTGCTCATGAGTTTTAAAACTGAAGTTGTAAAGGAATGTAGTTCTGACACATACTACAAAGAGGACGAACCTTAAAAACATGATGCTAAGTGAAAGAAGCCAGACACAAAGGGCCACATATTGTATGAGTCTATTTATTTGCAATGACAAGAATAGGCAAACCTATAGAGACAGAAAGTAGTCTAGTGGTTGCCAAGGGTTGAGGGGAGGGAAGTATAGGGTGTAACTGATAATGGGGCTGTGGTTTTTATTTTGGGGTGACGAAAATACTCTCAACTTAGATTAGGGTGATGGTTGCACAAACCTGTGAATATACTAAACACTCTTGAATCCTATACTTCAAATGGATGAATTTTATGGTAAGTGAATAATATCTCAGTAAGGTTCTTAACAAAATCTGAAGCTATAGCCCCTATTTGGGTCTCCAGTGTATTTATTTAAATATTAAAACTCCCAACGTCAACATAACTTGGAGGCGATGCCATCGATTCCTTTGCCAAACTCATCGAAGTCCATATTTTGACATCTTAGCTCTCCACACACATTTGTGGTTCTAAAGAATAGGACATAAACATTCCTGGGGATAAGAGAAGTCTCAGTCCTGAGGAAACCGTATCTCACAAAGGCTCTTTGAAAGGCTTTGTCTAAATAACACAAAACAGAACATTTGGCAGAAATGAAGCCCAGACAAATGGTCATGGGTCTTAAGGATCAAACTATTTTTGTTTTTATTTGCTGGGAGAGTAGTATTCTGAGAAGCCTTTTGGCTTACTTGTTCTTGAGTTCTGTGTATACTCTACATTCCTCTTATGCACGTAGAACAGGGAGAAGCAATCTATGGCATGTGAGCTGATTTTAAGACCCAAGTAGGTTGGCTTCTACTGCCACGACCTACCACAACTGCAGTAACTGCTGCCCAATATTCCAAGTATTCCACGAAACCAGGTATGACGACTCATTCCCTAAACCCACTCCTACCCTTCAAAGAGTCAGTGCTGAACCAAATAACCCTCTTCTATTCCCTCCCCAACTTCCCTAGAAGCAGATCTGGGCCTGCCATATTGAAAACATGGATGACCGATGGTTGGATGAAAGCACAGTCTTCAGGTCCCTTCTCCTATGATGCCCACTTTTAATAATATACTTCCTTACAAAGGTGGCACCTGGCAGATGAATGAATGATGCTCCAAGGAGAACCTAAATTGGACTTCTTTCTGAAAATTTGAAAGACAATGACAAGGTTCAGCAAGTATCTTGCCTTATTATTCAAGAATACCACTTTTATGTCAAGAAGCTTTGACCCAGCAGGCTGGAGTGTCATATGTTGAGTTGCCCTGGAATAGAATCTTTGTGACTGATCACAACTGCAATCTCACATACACCCATGTGTGGTTTAACTGAATTTTGTGCACCATAGACAGTTTTCTTTCTGTCATTTGCCCCCAGGGGACTCTTAGGACCTTGATAGTCTTGCTGGCCTGGAATGTCTCAATTCTCCATGGATTTATAAAATCCCAGAGAATGTACTGTGCAGACTCAGGGTGAACATAGACACAAGCATTTAATTTCCTTTACTAGTCATCAACCTTTTCAGCTCAGGATCGGAGGGAACACCAGCCAGAACGCTGAACTTATTTGACCATTTTCCTATGCTTTTTAAATTTATTTTTATTTTTTAAAGGCAGAGCAACTCAGGGTCTTTTAAACAATGAGGTCTTAAATTGTTTTAAAAAGGAAATAGTCTTGGATTCTTGGATCCATCTGTAGTGCGTATTATAATCAACTGATGTTACCAGATCTTCGGTGGGGAACAGAGAAGTGGCAAACCGGAGAGGTGGTGGTTGCACAGTCATCCATTTTAAAGGTCTTCCTTAAATACCTATTGGTGTAGATAGGTAAATCTGGTCAACATCAGGAAATAGTATTCCCTGTATTTGGTCAATGAAACATCACTGCTTGACCAGATTGCATTCCACAAGACACTAGTAGTAGCCATCATTTTTGAGAGTCTAAGACATGAGTTATAGGTTTGGTGTGGATTAACTCAATCTTCATGACATTTTAATGAGGTAGGTTTAATTCTTATCCCTGTTTTAAATATGGGGAACAGGAGATTCAGAGAAGCCCCATAACTTGCCTAAGACCACATAGCTAGAAGTTAATGAAGCTGCAAGGAGAGCTCAGACTCACCTGTATCCAGAGTTCTCTCTCAGCTATTATTTGATCCTGTCTCCTGATGAAATATACAGGCAAACCAAATACAATGTGTGGTGGACATAAGAGGAGACTTGTAACAGAATTATAGATAAGTGCTCAGAAGGATAAAACCAGGGTGATTGTTGCAATATCTATTCCTTATGAAAATATTCCGTTTGCTTCCTGTTGAAACAGACTAACAAGGGACAGGTTGAAAGCAAATATAAGCAAGCAGATACTTCATCTTTCTGATCTATGCAAAACCCATCCCAAGTGGGCAGTGGAAATCCACACTGCTCTTCCCTTCTCCTTTCCAGCGAATTAGCACATCGACAGACCTCTCTGTCCTCCTTACATTTGCAAAGCTACATGAACTCATTCTTTTCCTCTAGGACTGTTGGTCACAGGTACATTCAGTTCAGACTTTTTACCCTCCTTTCCTTGCTGCCTTCCTTCTCAAAATCAGCCTCATTGGTAGTTTGCAAGCAAGTGTCTAGTTAAAATAAAACCTTTCCAAAGGGCAGAAGAGTAGGTTTTGCTCTGCTGTTTTGATTTCTAAACGTAAGGGTGGTGAACTAGATTCACCTCTGGTGTTTCATTGTGGATTCCACAATTCATCATGCTCTTAGCAAGCGGTTGTGCTTCACACAGTGGGGAGCAGCGGGGAGGGATTTCAAGGATTTTAGACAGTGGGCGGTGTTGATGAAATATCTTCCTACCCTTTCCACCCTCTTGCTTGTGTCGACTATATTTTCGAGTTTCACTCAATGATGGAGTTGTTTCTTAGCGTCTTGTGCGCTTAGCCATTTAATTAAAGCAATCCATATTGAATTCATGTCCAGATGCCTTGACCGGCGGAGCCAGATCCTCATTGGCATGCCAGCTGCTCCAAGAGGAACACAGCCCCTTGCATACTAATCAGGAGAGGAGGCAGTGATTCATCAGCCCATGATACTGCTCCAGCATCTACAAGCACTTATGACATGTAATTGGTGGTGCATAAGCAAGCCAGGCCACATTAAAAACCCTACAGATAGTCAGAGATAAAAATTAATGACTTTTGCTTTGTGTAATCCTGCATGCATTGGTGGGAAAGCGGAGTGGGGGGAGGGTTGGGATTAATGGGCAAATCTAAGTAGACACCAAGGAACAAAGGCCTTCCCGGCCTTGTTTACATATCGAACAATAAAAAACACAAGTGACAAGTTATGGGAAAGGCGAGTGTGAATTTTCGGCACGAGTGAGTTGAAAGACTGCTTGCAGTTTATTACGGATTCCAAATTTCCATATTCATTATTCCAAAACAAACGTCCTCAGTGGGCTCTTCTGGGACTGGCTAGAGCAGTTGTTATTATTCATCTTTCACAGGGGCTGGGTTGTCATGATTAGGGCTGGGCTGGGCTCACTCTTCATGGCATGCCCCAGCTACTCAGGGACACAAAGCAGACCTTTGACAAGCCCAGAGGAATGTGACAGAGATCAAGTAGAGTCAGTCTGAGCAGGCGCTCCAACAGAAGAAGGAGCCTCATACTTAGGGCAGGAAGGGGGAAGAGAGGAGAGAGTATTGAGCCACCTACTGCTAGACAAGGGAAATAGCCCAGGTGGCCCAGGTAGTAGCTAATGACTAGGAAGGAAAGGAAGAAAGGAAAGTAGGAGTGGCAAATAAAGTGGATTTCATAATTAATCTGGGCAGGTTAATGAATATAGTTATTGGGATGGTATCAGTCAGGTTCTGGTTAATATGGATATTAAAAAAGGGATTGATTACAGGTGTGGTTCAGAGTAGTTTTCGATTGTGTTTGTTAGAGGATCATGCAAAGTGAAGGCAACAATTTATGCATGTGCTGCAAGACAGTCTTTTGCACTGAGTATCACATAGGGAATGGAATAGGGGCAAACGTCAGGATTTTGTAGTCAGAAACTGCATTGATTGTTTATTTAAGGGACTTCTTTAAGACACACATGGCCTGGCTGAACTTTGAAGTGGGCTTGAGCAAGAAAAAGCTTCTAGGCTGATGGGTGGATGTGGATATGTTCAGCTACTGTGATCACTGAACAAGGGGGAGGCAAGGGCATGTTGATGCTGAGGTTGAGGGGAGGATGGATCATTATCAAATATTTATGATTGTGGTTTGGTGGAGGCAGGGAGGTAATTAAAAGACAGATACTAAGATAATAGGCTTAAGACATGATGATTTTCCCAGTGGTCTGGCTTTGTCCTTTCTGAAAGGAAGAGTAACATCAACCCTATACTCATTGGTGGCTTTCCTCCTTTCTCTCCATGATGGCCTTGTTCTGATGAATCCTTATGCTTCTAGTGTTCTTGTTGGTCATGGACTAGCTTAGTGATCCTCAGGGGAAAAGCTGTGGGCAGCTGTGTTAGTCCATTCTCATGCTGCTATGAAAAAATACCCAAGACTGGGTAATTTATAAAGGAAAGAGGTTTAATTGACTCACAGTTCTGCATGGCTGGGGAGGCCTCAGGAAACTTACAATCATGGTGGAAGGGGAAGCAAACATGTTCTTCTTCACATGGCAGCAGATTGAGAAGTGCAGAGTGAAGGTCGGGGGAAAGCCCCTTATAAAACCATCAGATCTCATGAGAACTCACTATCATGAGAACAGCATGGAGGAACAGACCCCATAATCTAATCACCTCCCATGATGTCCCTCCCATGACATGTGGGAATTATGGGAACTACAATTCCAAGATGAGATTTGGGTAGGGCCACAGCCAAACCTTATCAGCAGCATTTGTAGAAAGGGCATCCTGAGAGTAGAAAATGTCCAAGAGAGATGATTGGCAAGAATGTGTTAACTATTCCTCAATGTGACAAGAGCCATGCTTTGAGTTGAGCCATCCCTGGCCTTATGCCTAGAGTCCTTTGTTCTTCTGTCACCACAGAACAAAACCATGCTACCTGGTCTGTGCAGACAGTACATCCACAATTGTGCTTTCCTAAGTGTCATGATGTACCCATGAGATGTAGTTAAGAGGAGTAACTCATTCGCAGTGGTGAGAATGCCTAGAAGTCTTGGTACTTTCTGTAGAAGATCATGAGCTGTTGATATAGTATATAAAAATAACACATTCGTATGCAAGTTCTGCTACATTCCCAGGGACCTGGAACTTGAGTCTTACGCAGAGAAGATGTCAACATTTAAAAACAATAGAGGGGTTGGATTTCAAGAGATGACATTTCTCTTTAATAACTTATATCTGGGGGTTAGAAAAAGACATGCCATGAGTAAAGCTTTCATCTGCCATAGTATCCTTGTTCTAAAAGAGGACAGCTAGCATCACACAGGAAGAGTTGGGAAATCAGTGGTTAAAAGTCCTATACCACATACCCAAAGAAAAACAAGTCAGAATAAAAAAATAAGATCTCTTGAGATTCCCTTACCCATGTTCAACTCCATGCCTTATGCTAAGTGGCTTCAGACAACGTGGCTTTTATAGAGCCTGAGCCATCAAAGTAATATCGATTCTCTCTTTCTCGAGGTTCCTTCTCAAGGAAGGGCTGGCTGGGAGACATTTCCAGTATCCTGAAAAAGTTGACTACATAACAAAACCAGATGATGATAGAAACGAAATTTGGGGAAACTAGAGCTATTAAACAAGTGGGAAGTCATTGAGAAACAGAGATTACACACTGGGAGAAAAAAATTATATAATGAAGCTCTGTATCTACTAGAGAGAAAAAGAAAAGAACCTAACCTGTGTTTGTGAGTGATTAAATCATTTACATGACAGTGTAGGGGCCTGAGCTGCCCTTTCCTCCTGCAAGGATGTCAGGATGCCCAACTTGCCCATGTCCACTAGCTGCACATGTTTCTGAGCACCTGGAGTTACAGAGGGTTATACATCTTCCCGGCAGCACAGGTCTCTGGCTGAACTACCACCCAGAGAAAAACTTACTTACTTTCTTTTTGCCTCTTTTAATTTCCTTTAGCAAATAAAGTCCTCTCAAGATTTTCATCCAGTCAGGATTTACACACCTTTGCTGGTGTGTAAGAATATTAACCGTACTGGATGTGGGAAGACCACAGGACCAGCAAAAACTTATGTGGACCTGGGACTAATTCAAACCACCAACAAAAGTGATGAGGCAATGGCATGAATAAATACATAGTGATCTCTTTCCATGAAGAGCTCACAGAGCCCTCAAGGTAGTCAATGAACATACTCTGTGCAGCAAGAGTGGTGGCAAGAGTTTGTACAGTTTCCAAGACAGAAACTGAGACATAGTGAAGACTAGTGATTTTCTAGAGACCAAATAGGCAACAAACCTAGAAATCTATGGTTGCTGTCTTGTACTTCCTTCTTTCCTTTCTTTTTTCCTTCATTTCTTTCCTCTTTCCTTCCTTTATGGCTTCCTTCCCTCCTTACTCCTTCCCTTGCTCCTTCCATCTCTCTGTCTTCCCCCTTACATTTACTTACTATACAGTTTTAGGAGAGAAAGATTTTAGATAGATAGATACATAGACATATAAATACATAAATAGTTACATAGACACATAGTAGATAGACACAGAAATACATAGATACATAGACACATGGATAGTTACACAGATAAACACATAGACACATAGATACATAAATAGAAAGATAAATATATAGATACGCAGACACAGATAGAAAGATAGAGTTACATAGACAGACACGTAGTAGACAGACACATAAATACGTAGATATATAGACACATAGATACATAGACACATAATAGACAGAAAGATACATACATACATAGACACATAGAAAGATACATAGATAGACACATAAACAGGTAGATACACAGATACATAGACACATAGATAAACAGACAGAAGGAAAGCAAGAAAGCAAGCAAGCAGGCAAGCAAGCCAGTCAGCCAGCCCAGGCTAGTGGTGTCTTGATTATAATCTTGTTGAAGAGCTATTCAGTTGACGGTCAGGTATAGGATGAGTTGACAAGGGACAATAATGAGGGTGGATGTGTGGGGTAGTCAGAAAGCATTTGGATTTTCTAGGGGTAACGAGGGCTCTATACTAGGCATAACCAGCAAAGGAACTGGAAAAGGAGAAGGCAGATGTGAGATCTGCTTCAAACAGAAACAGTGAGACTTGGCAACAAATCGATGTGGGATGAGGTCAAAGGAAGTTTTCACCCCAAGTGACCCCCAAAAAACAAAACAAAACAAAAAAAAGGTGGTCCTTTCACAAGACAGAAGGTACACAAGAGGAGCAGGTTAAGGCCCACTGCTGACTTCCACCTTGTATCTGGCACGCTGAAGATCCTGCTGCCAATGCAGGTGGAAGTGTTGAGCTGGTGCAGTCTCAGATAAGTCAAGTCTGGGATGCTGGTTTGAAAATGGGTGATGCACCCACTCACGAAGGAGGGAGAATGTCCAGGATGCAATCAGACAGAGAAGAGGATGCGGTCAAGGACATGGCTTATGTGCTGAAAGAGGAAGGAGAAAGGGGACAGTAAGGTCTGCCCCAAAGGCAGCAGGGACAGGAGAATGGAGTCGCCAGGGCCAGAGGAGGGCATCGTTCTAGGAAGGCAGAGGGGGCCACGGAGGGTCACCAGCTTCATTGCTGCCTCTCTGCTGAGAATACGCCACACGGGCTGAGCAGGGAGAAGAGGCTGTTGAATTTGCTGATCCGTGGGAGGGCCGTTTTCATGGAGGTAGGCAAGAGGACAGACTGCAGGGGGTTAAGGAGGAAGGGGATGTCAAGGGCATGAAGGCAGTGAGAGCTGAAAACTCATTAACTGCCCTAAATGCTGAGGACAAATAGAATAATAAACTTCCAGGCAAGAATGAAATGCAGTTTTGCCTCCAGGAGACCACTTCAGCTCTTGGAGCTGAAGGAAGTGGGGCTCTGTGCCTTCCCCCGCTGTCAACTTCCTGTCCGCTGCAGCCCCCGAGGTTGGCAGAGGGGCCATTGTTCTGCCCGCTCCTCAAAGGACCGCCAGCCGAGCGGCGACTCGCAGTCACTCTTCTTTGTGCCCGGAGAGATTAGAAACGAAGAACGGAAGCTCAAGAGGCTCCAAGACAGACGCTCGGAGCAAGTGGAAGCGTTTCAGAGCCCCCAAATTTGAACCTGGCCCCTCCTCCTCTCAGTCCTGTGATCTTCCATTAAATTGGATAAGGAGATCTCTTTTCCTCCTTTTCTTTCTCCTTCCTTTTTTTTTTTTTTCAAAATGAATGCTTTCTGAATCTGCTTGACATAAGAACTTTCTTTGTTCCACCCTAATATTGATGGCTTGTTTTGTTCTTGAGTTCTTGAGTTTGCCTGCTTTGCACAAAGGGGGAAAAATATCCTCAAAACTAAACTGGATTCAGCAGCTCTACTCATGGCCAAATTTAAAACATTTAAAGGTAAATTCAATTAGCAAAGGTAGAACCAATTATTAGGTGATCAAACACTGTTTTCAACATCCAAAATGTGAGTCTTTTTCAGAAAAACCAAGACATACATAAAGAGTTTCATTCTCCTAGGCTAAGAAGATAAATTTTAGTACAAAAAGAGTGCCAAACTGTTGAAGTGATAGCTATAATAATATTTACCAAGTGTTATGTGTTAGGCCCTGGGTTTCTCCTCAGAAAACAAAGAAATCAAACAAATGAAGACAGGTTTCTTTTCCCTGTGACTTCGATTTTTCCAGAAATTTTACAATTCTGAATTAAACAAACACTGGAGTGAATTAGAACTTAAAAGATAAAAAGTGATTTTAAAACACCCAACAACTGAGTAAAGGACTTATCTTTTACCCCGTGTAACTTTGCTGAATATATCCAGTATTTCCAGGAGTCAAGTTTCCACTGCAGAATATTTTTCTCCTTGGATATATTTAAGGCACTGATGTAATCATCCACGGCTTTATAGTTAAAGCCATCAGAACAAACTCAGATACAACTCTGACAGCTATTTCTACTGTTCGTTGCCAATGAAGATTCATGATCAGGGTATCAGTCACCTTTGTTTGGGCTAAATTTCATGAACGTAATAATAATGTCCCTGAACGTCCCCAAGGTCCTGCCATTTGATTCTCCCAATAACCAGATTCAACATCATGAGCTTTTGTGATTTGAATTGAAAGGGGCTGGAAGTTGACAGTGGAGGAAGGCACAGAGTCCCACTGCCTTCAGCTCTGAGAGTGGAAATGGTCTCCTGGAAGCAAAACTGCATCTCATTCTTACCTAGAAGTTTATTGTTCTATTTGTCCTCAGCAATTTGGGCAGTTAATGAGTTTTTGACTCTCACTGCCTTCACGCCCTCGCCATGTCTTGAAATGTCTGGGCCACATTTCTACAAACAGCACATCACAGATTCTTTTTCTTGTAGTTCAATGCTCAGTTCTGCCTCTAGCCATTTGCAGCAGTGCACGTGTTCTAAGTTGTGTTAACAGCTGGAGATGGATCTTTACTGCTCCACACCCAGGCTCCCATTCATTCTGGGGTGTCCACCTATGTGCATCTGGGGCGGCAGTTGCAGGCAGTGGAAGGTGGTGGAGAGGGAGGGAACTAACTCTATTATTAACCTGCGAAGCACCAGGGACTGTGCAAAGGCACTGGGTGTTAATGATCTCATTGAATCTTCTTATATTTTTAACTTTTATTTTAGTTTCAGGGGTAAATGTGCAGGTCTGTTATATGGGTAAATGGTGTGTCACGGGGGTTTGGTGTACAGAGTAATCCATCACCCGGACAATAAGCATAGCACCTGACAGTTTTTTGGTCCTTACCCTCCTCCCACCCCCCACCCTCAGGGAGGCCCCTGTGTCTATTTTTCCCTTCTTCGTGTCCATGTGTATTCAATATTTGGCTCCCATTTACAAGTGAAAACATGTGGTGTTTGATTTTCTGTTCCTGCATTAGTTTGCTTAGGATAATGGCCTCTAGCTCTATCCGTGCTGCTGCAAAAGACATGATCTTGTTCTTTTATATGACTGTGTTGTAGTTCATGGTGTATACGTGCCATATATTCTTTATCTAGTCTACCATTGATGGGCCTCTAGGTTGATTCCATATCTTTGCTATGTGAATAGTCCTGCGATGAATATACGTGCTCATGTATCTTTAGGGTACAATCATTGAAGCCTCTTAACAATTCTGGGTTCAAACCTTTCATCCACTAAAGCAGAATCTGTTCTCTGCCATCTTTGCAACCTCATCCCCTGTACTCTCAAGGGTCATCAACCCTTAACCAAGTTTAAAACAATCACAATTTCAAATTTCCTTCTCATGATCCTGTCCCCCACTTCCCCAAACCTCTACCATTTATCCATAAGAGCACCCTATCCAGCCTTAATATCACCCTCAGAAAGATTTAAGGCAGACCTACAAGGTTCCCTGGACTCCTGGTCTGACCACCGTTTCTTACCACCACTGCCTGCCAAAGGGACCTCCCAAAAGTGAGGCATAATTTACAACTTTCCCCTAAAAAGCATTAGACTCAATACAATCATGTTTCAAAATCCCCAGTTATTTCCATTTACCTGTTAGTCCCAGGCTTTCAATCATCCATATGCTCCCAGATGCTTATCCTTCATGGCTGTGTGCTCCTAATCTGACCCAATCTTCCATCCATTCCTAACCCCCCAAATCCTTATCCTATGTCCTGTGGGACTCCTGTTCTGTCATCACTAAAATCCCCTCTCCCTGAACCTCCCTTCTACATGTTCTGGTGACTGTTTTGCCCCAGTATTCTCTGGAGGCCACTGCTTTCTCTGAGGCCCCTTCAGTGGTGAGCTTTGTTCCTTCCACATCCCAAATACCATGGTGCCAGGAGGTGGGTGGATGTCTTCATCACCTCTCATTACTGCTTCCAGGCTACTGTTCTCCAAAGCCTCCTTTGAGGCACATCCCATCACACTGTGCACTGAATCCTCCTCCTCATTGCAGCCTTTAATCACCTTGCATAGCACATCTGCTGACTCATGGAATCTTTTAATGCCTGACTCACTGTCTTTGTCTCCATCCCTGCTTGCCATTACTCTTGATGACTTCAATATCCATAGACAATCCATCGAATGTGCTGGCCTCTCTGCTGCTTGACTTGCTCACTTCTCATGACCCTTTTTCCTACCCTTTCTGGGTCCCTGCTGTCCTGGTCACACCCTGGACCTTGTCATCACCAGCAATGTCATCACTTCTAAAATGCTCTTTTAGAAGCATCCCACTCTTTTTGAACTTTCTATCTTCCTAGCTTACTCTTTCTAGTTTTCCAATTTCAACAAGTCTTCATCTTTTCTTGGGGGGGTCCCTAATCCCCTTTTTATGCCCGTCCTCTGCCTCATGTTTTGCTTCCGTTCTTACACAGTTTAGATTCCAGGGTTCATAACTAAAACTAAAACTCATGCATATTCTCAGCCTCCTTGATCATCAAAACCCTAAGTTGCTCAGTCAAAACCCTAACTGATCTTGCTCATCAAAACCCTATGTCTGATAAAGTAATTTCTTTCCTAATCTGCAGATGAGCATCAGAACGTGCTGAAGAAAACAGCACAGCCAGGCTGCCTGACCTCACTTTAAATGTATGACCAGAAGTGTCACGTGGACCCTCAGCCCTGCCTAGCAATTCCCACCACACCATGCTAGGCAGCCCCTAAGGAGTCTTGTCACCTACCATCTCCCCTGTCTCCAGCCCACCACACACACTACTGACAGTTTTATCCCTTTGAAACATGACTGTGTTCTCAGAGCTTCCCCAACTGGGAGGCTGGGCACATGGTAGGGCCTCGGCAAATATTTGATATGTAAGTAATTAAATGAATCACACTAAATAAAGGTCAACTTTTTTTCATTTTAACAGTCAAAATCCTCTGCAACTTGGTTCAGCCACGTCTCCTATATGGGGCCTCTTAACCTCTTCAAATTGGTCTATCAGTTCTATTAGGTCTACAAACAGACTATAGTATCCCGAAATATGATCGATTCGATGGAATCATGCAAACTTGCCAATATGTGACTGCTTTGACCTACAAAACAGCAATTTCATATGCACCCCCACCCCTGCCAATATGTTTCTGCCTCTCTGATTTTGCTAAGCCATTTTAAATGCCAGATTATCTTTCTGGGTGATACAGTTTGGATGTGTGTCCCTGCTCAAATCTCATGCTGAAATGTAATCCCCAGTGTTAGAGGAGGGGCCTGGTGGAGATGATCGACTCATGGGGGCAGATTTCTCATGAATGGTTTAGCACCATCCCCTTGGTGCTGTCCTTGCCATAGTGAATGAGTTCTTGCGAGATCTGATCATTTTAAAGTGTGTGGCACCTACCCCCTTGCTCTCTTCCTCCTGCCTTCGCCGTGTGATGTGTCTGTTTCCCTTTGCCTTCCACCATCATTGTAAATTTCCAGAAGCCTCCTTAGAAGCAGATCCCAGTGCTATGATTCCTATAGAGCCTGCAGAACTGTGAGCCAATTAAACTTCTTTTAAACTACCCAGTCTCAGGTATTTCTTTATAGCAATGCGAGAATGGACCAATACACTTCAGGCCATCCAACTTGGGATTCCGAATCTGATTTTAAGTCTCATCTCTTCCAAAGAGGCTCCGAATGTAGAGCTTTTCTCTTACCCTCCCAAAGCACTTTGCAACTTTTTCTTTCTTCATCTGCTCTCCTCTGCCTTGTAATGAAGTTGTTCGTGCCCATCTCTCTTCTCTCATTATCTCCTCCAGTTGTGAGTGAACTCCTTGAAGACACCATCTTGTCTTATTCATCTTTGAGTCCCTCACAGGTTCTATTACGAAGCTCTACACAGAGGAGCTGCTCAACAGGTATTTGTTAAATGAACTCAAATAGTGGTTAATTGTTCCAAGCATCTAACCTTATATTCTACCATCTAACAGTGGGAAAAATAGGTGTATAAAGTCTATTTTGTCTTTTTGTTCCACAACAATTTTAAAGCACTAATATATTTTTCTATTAGACGTTTTGCCACCACACCAAGAGTAGGAGAGAAAATTCACTGGGGTGGGAGCAGGTTGCTTATTCAACCACTGAGATAAGCCAACTAATCAACCATGAAGAGTAAGAGGCCTATGGTAATATTTATCCTGGCAGGATGTTCTCCTGGTCAGTTCCAGACATGAACTGACCTACAAGGGCTTAGGACTTTGGATATTCCACAAATAAAGCCTTTCTTTGGGGCATCAGCGGCTCTTTCATTTGCTCTAAACAATAGGTGAAAGAAAGGTAGCAGCTGATGCTTCAGCTGCTGATGATGATGACAAAAACAATAATGGCATTTATATGATTCAGCAGTGCTCGACCAGCAAATTACTTGTAAAGTTGGCAGTCAGGGCTGTCAATGAGAGAGTCACCTTTGGGCCAGAAAGCAGCAGCCACATTTGCATAAAAAGAGAGCACTCCTAGCACCTGACAGCTCACAGGGAGGTGAGCAAGGAGAACTCTGGGATCAGGGAGACTCACGGAGGAAACAGGCTTACTTTGCAGTAGGGAAGACTGATGCTCAGACACAAGGAAGAACTTCCAGAGAGCTAGGGTCTTAGCAGAGGAACAAGTGCTCAGAGGAGGTTATTGAACTTGCTCATAAGAGTTAAAGCAGTACATGGTATTGGTGCCTGAATACACAGACCGCTGGAATACAGCAGACAGTCTGGGAATACAGCCAAATGTATATGAAAATTTAGGACATAATAAAGGTGGCACTGGCAGTCACTGGGGTGCAGATGATCTTATTTATTTATTTAGAAACAGGTCTTGCTCTGTCACCCAGGCTGGAGTGCAGTGGCACGATGATCATGGCTCACCGCAGCCTTGCTGGGCTCAAGCAATCCTCCCACCTCAGCCTCCTGAGTAGCTGGGATTATAGGTGCATGCCACCACGTCCAGCTACTTTGGTTTTTTTGTTTGTGTGTTTTTTGATTTTGTAGAGGTGAAGTCTCACCATGTTGCCTAGGCTGGCCTTGAACTCCTGGGCACAAGTAACACTCACTTCGGCCTCCTAAAGTGCTGGGATTACAGGTGTGAGCCACCGTGCCTGGCTGATCTTTTTACTAGGTGGTGCTAGGACGACTGGCTAGACAGTTTTTTGATAAAGTTAGTAAAGTTAGATCTATCCCTCCAACCACATAAAAGACTATCTTCCAAAGTGGATCAAAGAGCTATGTGAATAAATGAACCCTACAAGTACTGGAAAAAAAATGGGTGAATTCTTGGGTGTGAAGAAATGACTTCTAACTCGAGTCAATATCCACAGTCAATAGAAGATTGATAAATTTGATTATATGGCATTTAAAAAAATTGCATGGAAAAAACATCATAAGCAAAATCAAAAGATGCATGACAAACAGGAGAAAATTGTTTGCAATTTGTATCACAGGCCAAAGGCTAATTTCTGAAATATACAAAGGCTTCTTAAAAATTGAGGGAGCCAGATGCGGTGGCTCACACCTGTAATCCCAGCACTTTGAGAGGCGAGGTGGGTGGATCATGAGGTCAGGAGTTCAAGACTAGCCTGGCCAACATGGTAAAACCCTTTCTCTACTAAAAATACAAAAATCAGCCAGGTGTGGTGGCAGGCACCCGCAATCCCAGCTACTGAGGAGGATGAGGCAGGAGAATTGCTTGAGCCTGGGAGGCAGAGGTTTCAGTGAGCTGAGATTGCAACACTGTACTCCAGCCTGGGTGACAGAGCAAGACTCCATCTCAAAATAATAATAATAGAGAGGAAAAGGCCAATAAAAAATAGATGAAGGATGTGAACAGATGATTCCAAAAAAGATATATAAGTAGCCTTTAAATATAAGAAAAAAATGTTCAACTTCCTATGTAATAAGTGAAATGCAAATGAAACTACATTAAAACCGTTTGATGGTTCCTCAAACAATTACTCACAGAGTTGCCATATGACCCAGAAATTCTACTCCTAGATGTACACACCCAGGAGAAATGGAAACATCTGTCCACACAAACATATATGAATGCTTGGAATTGCATTATTCATAATAGACTAATGGTGGAAACAACTTAAATAGATAACAGATAAATTGATAAATTCCACAGATAAATGGATAAACAAGATATGGTATATATACACAATGGAATATTATTGGGTCATAAAAAGGAATGGAGTACCGATATATACCATAATGTAGATAAGGCTTGAAAATATAATGCTCAGGTAAAGAAGCAAGTCACAAAGTGCCACATATTGTATGAGTCCATTTATACAAAGTGTCTTAAATAGCCAAATCTATAGACGGGAAATGGATTTATGGTTGCCTAGGGCTGGGGGTTATGGGACATTAGGAGAGTGAGAGGTAAATGGTACTAGGTTTCTAAAATCGGCTGTGGTGATGGTTGCAGATATATGTGAATGTAGTATAATTCACTCAATTGTGCACTGCAAAATGGGTGAATTGTATGGTACATGAATTATATCTACATAAAGTGGTTTTTGAAAAACTACCTTGAAATACTATTTCTCACCTATTAGACTCATAAATATTAGAAAGCTTGATACATTCTTCTGGTGAGGCTAGGGGGAAACAGGCCTTTTCATACCTTGTTAGAGGGAATGCAAATCGGTACAATAGTTAAGGATGGGGCCTTTGCAAAAGCTAACAAAACTACATATTTGTACACCTAGTGACCCAGCAATCTCACTTTTAGGAATTCACCTAGGCAATTTACCCTGAAGATACCTGTCCAACAATATAATACATATTCCCACGGTCATATATTGAAACATGGCTCACCATGGAAAGATATTGGAAACAATCTCAATGGCCACGAATAGAAGACTGGTTGGATAAGTGATGGTGCAATCAGACAGTGCGGTACTATTCGGTTGGAGAAGAATGAGGAAGAGCTCCAGGAGTCGATGAGGAATGATTTCCAGGATGTGTTGAGGGAAGAAAACAGGGTGCAAAAGATCATTTCTAGTATTCTCTATTTTTTATAAGAAAGAAGAGGAAATAAACTATACATGTATCTACCTATTTTAACAAAAGGAAACATTGGGAAGAAAATCAGAAATGGAAGAGACTGGTTTCCTGAAAGAGGTGGGTGGGTACAGGTGGGAGGGCTAGGAAGGAAAGTGGCACTTCTCTGAATATGCCTTTTTACTTAGTTTTGACTTTTATGATCATGCTAATGTTTTATGTACTCAAAGAATCCACAGGGATGGGGAGAACACTCCTAATAGAAACAAATGAACCAAACAGTATTTCAAACGAGCAACACAGTGACACTGTGTGGGGGCTGGGGAACTGGCCCAAGTGACTTTCCAACAGAGAGTTCTGACCAGGTACCCTCAGTCTAAACACTAAATAAAATATTAAAGTCTAGTTAGCAGGTATGTTTTTCACAGTAGTATGCATGAACAATTCCAAAACAACTTCCTATGTATTTCAGGATTGAACAAATCAATGAATCTATTGAGAAACATGAGAGCTAGGTGTCTAGTTTCTTTTGGGGAAGACATGCTTTTTCTTTTTTCTTTTGTTCCCCTAAATATACAGGAAGGGGAAAGCTAAAATGTTGTAAGACTGAAATGGAAAGTATCAGTATGTTTCATATATATATATATATATGTGTGTGTGTGTGTGTATGTATATATACATTCTGTCCATTAAAAGAGTCTTGAATTAATGATATCCCAGTAGCCCTGACGCTCACATCTTTAAAATTCTCTTCTTCACCAAAAGAATCCGGGACTCTTTGGAGAGATGGCTGAATTCCAGCTCAGGTAAGTTGTAGCTGATCCCGAACATCTTGCTCCAGAACACAAGAAAGTGCTCAAAGCATGAAGAGGAGGCCACATGCAGTGGCTCACACCTGTAATCTCAGCTCTTTGGGAGGCCGAGGTGGGAGGAATGCTTGATCCCAGGAGTTTGAGACCAGTCTGGGCAACATGGCAAGACCCCATCTCTCTAAAACATTTAAAAAGTTAGCTGGGCATGATGGTGCCTATCTGTAGTCTTGGCTACGCAGGAAGCTGAAGTGGGAAGATTGCTTGAGCCCAGGAGTTAAAGTGAGCCATGATAATGCCACTGCACTCCAGCCTGGACAACAGAGTGAGATGCCATCTCTAAAACAACAACAACAACAAGACATGTGAAAAGAACAGAAAGGGCTCCTGTTGTCCAACTCTGGGACAATTTGAGTATCAAAATAAATCATGATGATAATGGATTACAATCCCTTGAATAATCCATCAGAATCCATGAATTCATACTGATATAAATGGATGCATAAATATATCATTAAATGAAGAGAAGGGAAAGCTCTTTCTTGCAGTAGAATTTAACTAATAAATGTGAAATGATGGAATTAGAAAATCACTGGACAAACATCACAGTAATAACTGGTTCAAACAAGAAGTGTCCATGGATGCTAAAACTAGTAGGTGAATGTTTGATGACGATCAGGATATTTATGTCGCTTCAAAGTATCGCTCCACAATTTCTTATTAGTTGCAAATGGAAAAATAGCAACCTTATAACGGAGAAACCTGGCACATAGCACCTCAGCCAAGTCATTAAAGATAACATCACAAATAATGGCACTGACCCAAAATCATATCCTCTGACTTCCTCACTGAGGAAGACACAGCATCACTTCTGGGGTGTTTCTGCCAAAAATTCATCACCTGGATCTAATCACGAGGAAACATCAGACAAACCCAAATTGAGTAACCTTCTACAAAATAAATGATCTGTACTCTTCAAAAATGTCAAGGTTAAAGAAAGCAAAAGAATGGGTGAAGATAAAGAATGAGGAATTGTTCTGGTTTGAAAGAAACTAGAGAGATGTGACAACGAAAGGCAATATGTGTTTCCGGATAAAGCACATTATTGGAAGGATGGAAAAAATTTGAACTTGGACTGTGGATTCATTGATGGCATTGTATAAATGTTCAATTTTCTGATTTAGATAATTGTACTGTGATTAGGTAAAACAATGTTCTTGTTCTTAGGAAACATACACCAACTTGTTTAGGGATAAAGAAGCACAAAGCCAGCAATTTATTCTCAAATGACTGAGAAAAATTACATATCTACAGAGAGAGAGAGAGACAGACAGACAGACAGGGAGACAGGGACGTGGGGAAGAAGAGAAAAGGCATGAATGGTAAGAGAATGGGACAAAATGTAAACTGCTGGGGAAGCTGGATGAAGAGTGTGTCAGTAATTTTTCTACTAGCTGCTGTTTGTAACTTTGACAATAAAAATGAAAAGTCAAGAAAGCATTGCTCACCGATCTTTGAGAATGGGCGACTGCTACATCTCAGTTTTGACACTTGCTTGTGAATCTGGGGAGCTGCAGAGAGAACCTGAGTCCCTTGGGCCTTTGTTTTTCAAGCTGCACCAACCTGCCCTGTATCCCTTGTCCTGTTCGTGGAACTCCTCAGCCTTACTCAGCTTAAAGGGGTTGAATGTGAATGGTTTGGAGCAAAATCTTTTCCTAGTTAAAAGCATTTTTTTTTCATAGCCCTGGATTTAAATCCTTTTTATACAGAAATATTATCCAATTAGACACAGCTATTTTCTTTTATTTTCAGACAATAAAAAGATTTATTTTGTTATTTCTTTTTAAAATTAATTTAAGTTCCAGGGTACATGTGCAGGATGTGCAGGTTTGTTACACAGGTAAACAAGTATCATGGTGGTTTGGGGCACCTACCAACCCATCACCTAGGTATTAAGCCCAGCATGCATTAGTTATTTTTCCTAATGCTCTCCCTCCCCCCACCCCACCCCCCTGACAGGCCCCAGTGTGTGTTGTTCTCCTCCCTGCATACATGTGTTCTCACTGTTCAGCTCCTACTTATAAGTTAGAACATGCAGTGTTTCTTTTTCTGTTCCTGTGTTAGTTTGCTGAGGATAATGGCTTCCAGTTCCATCCATGTCCCTGTGAAGGACATGATCTTGTTCCTTTTTATGGCTGCATCGTATTCCATGGTATATATGTACCACATTTTCTTTATCCACTTTATCACTGATGGGCATTTGGGTTGATTCCATGTCTTGGCTATTGTGAGTAGGGCTGCAATGAACATAGGGTTGCATGTATCTCTGTAATAGAATGACTTACATTCCTTTGGGTATATACACCCAGTAATGGGATGGCTGAGACCCAGCTATTTTCAATATGACGTTGATCTGTGAGTAAGAAGTCCTGAAAGCGGCCCTGTGGTGCTCAGTGACTCCAGCCCAGGGCCCTTCTTCCCTAGGGCACAGATGGGTCCCTGACCCAGCTGTGGCCAGAATTTAGAACATCTTGGTTCTGAGTTGTGAAACTGAGCCATAAAGACGCTGGGATTCTCTACCTTCTGGGCTGTGTATTATTCCTGGGGGAGGGCTCCCAGGCCAGAATGAGGGAGCTGTCCCTCTGAGACCCTTCTCACCCTTGGGTTATTTCCCTCAAGGCTCAGGGACCCTGCACCTTATGATCAGCCCCTCTCCTGGCTGTGAGTGTTGAGAGACCCCCAGTCGAATCGTCCCCATCTCAATATCACATTCAGATGCCCAGAACAAGTGTGATGATTCAATGGATACACCCTCTGCCTGCCTTTTGGAACTTTTCCAGCATTTGGGAAACATCTGTCTCTCCCAGACCACTGACAGCTTGTCTTTGAAAGCCTCACACACCTGGAACACTCTGGGCTCTCCCACTGTCTGTCCTCTTGCCACCATGGATGCACAGGGCCCCCTTTGTCTGGGCAGGCAGCATCTGCCCACTCAGCCCAGCCCTGTGATACCCAAGGTGAAGAGGAATCACTGACTGGCCAAAACAGCTATGGAATGGGTCACCCCCAAGTTGTCATGCACTTTATTTACTTATACAGAGTTTTGCTTTGTCACCCAGGCTGGAGTGCAGAGGTGCGATCTCGGCTGACAGCAACCTCCACCTCCCAGGTTCAAGCGATTCTTATGCCTCAGCCACTGGAGTAGCTGGGACTACAGGTGTATGCCACTATGCCTGGCTAATTTTTGTATTTTTTGTAGAGATGGGGTTTCACCATGTTGGCCAAGCTGGTCTCAAACTCCTGACCTCAAGTGATCTGCCCACCTCGGCCTCCCAAAGTGCTGGGATTACAGGCTTGAGCCCCTGTGCCCAGCCTGTCATGCTCTTTGGACACTGATAATGGGGACCGCAGACCTAGCCAAAGAGACCTGTGACCTAAAGAGGCCAAAGAAGAGGAGACTTCTCTCCCTAAACCATGAAGTTAACTATTTACCACTGTTGTAATTATCCTTATTATTTCACTTCAGAATGATAATGATGATTCCAACTAACGTTCATGTTCACTATAAGGAGGTATGGTCATTCCTATGTTACAAGGGGAGGAAATTGAAGCTCAGAGCCATAAAATAACCAGCAAGGATCCTGGAACTGCTAGGTGCCTGAACCCAGATTCAAATCTAGGTCTCTGTGATGCCGGAGCCATATAGAAGACACACAAATAAATATGTGCTCTTTCAAATGACTACAAAGCCTATGTTTACACAGTTAAGTCCCCAATTCATGTCATCCCAAACAAACTTCTTCCATCTGATTCTACTTCCTGACACAGCAGGGCCCACAATCGCAACCATTTCTTTTACCGGGAGTAACCTCAGCCCGGAGGGAATTGCTACCTTTTCTTAGCTTCATTCCTGTCTGCTCTCCAGGACTGGATGCCCCGTAACAGGTATTCCTGCAGCCCACAATGGTGTCCACAGCTTTGTTGGGATACCCAGTCCCGGAAACACACTTTGTGATATCAGCATCTGCTCCATCTGGGGCATCAGGGACTCAGCCTGTTCCTCACACATAACCTCCTCGCCCAGTGGGTGTCTCTGCACCGTCCTCACCCTTCTCAGGGGTAGATAACAGCAACCAGGAGCAGTGAGACTCAGTGAGAGAGAAAGTCATTGGTATTGGCAGGTAGCTGAGGCTTGACTTGGAGCTATCAGTTGTGTTTAAGCATGACTGCCGCGGTAACACATGTGCGCTGAGAACTACACTCTCTATTTGTCTGTTACAGTAGTTAATTTCATCTGTTTTGCAGAAATATTTACTAAGGGTGAGTGATGGAGGCAGGCAGCTGTGGCTGCATCCACTGTAACCATATGGTTTATTTACAACCAGAGCTCCATGGTGCAGATAGCTCAAAGAGGATTAAATTATACTTTGTAGATTAAAGTCCCGAACACTATAAAACTCATAAGCCTTTGTATGCTAAGCAAGAACTTTGATTCCCATTGGACTTGAAGCTGATATTTTGCACACACAGAAAGAGTGAAAACTTTTGATATTTAAGTATTTTCTTAAAAAGCTGGCAGAATATCAAGCTTGTTCCTTAGGCAGTTGACTGGTTAAAGAGGAAAAAAGCAGCTTCACAAATACCTTTAAAGGAACTGTGTGGCCTGCTTCATTCTCACTATAAACAAGGCCTCTCCATCTCTGTTTACTAATCTTCTTGAACTTGGGCAGGCCGACTGCTTAAAAGGAAACTGCCTCCAACCAGCCAAAGCCACGGTTTATTTTTCTGCTGGCCACCAAGACATACTCCATGTAATTACATCCGAAGCACTCGGCTTCTCCAAGTTTCCTTGACATTGGTGAGAAAATCAGTCCTAAGGAAAAGCCTAGCATTGTTGGAATCTTCCATGCAACTGGGAGCGGCTCCGTCAAGTCTCCCTGCAAATGGGTTGTTAATCACCTCTCTGGCAAGGGTCCTTCACCCTTGAGGTGGGTCATTTGCCCTCCTCCCAGCCCCCCAACCCCAGCCTCCATCCTCTTCAGACCCTGAAAGAATTCCGTTCAATGTAGCCTTCTCATTCATCTTTAAAGTTTCACTCTCAGTCACCTTCCACTTGAAGCCGTGTTTGATGTTTCCACGGGCGTTTCTACTGATGGGCTTCACCCGGAGAGCTTTGTCGTTGACTTTGAGAGTCTGGCGTTCAGAGGATGGACTGATCTTCGCAGGTGTTATTTTCTGCACACGGTGCAATTAGCCACACAAGCCCAATTGGCACGAGCAACACACTCATAAGTTCTTTGCACTGAACCCTTGGTGCTCATTTGGGAGGCTCTTGTGGGACCCGCATTCCCAGTTAAAGATGGGAAACTTCCTCGTGGATGACCAACCCTCAGCAAGATAGGTGTAGAGGCAAATTCAGCCGCCAGAAGCCCAGGGACTTCTCATTCATTCGAGGCAAGTCTTATGTGCCTATGTAGGAAATCAGATACCGTCTTGTGGCATTTCAATACCTTGGTTCGGTGGAAAATCAATGACTTCATTAAAACACAGTGGGAAAATATACTTTTAAAAGAATTTGGAGCAAGAATGGGAATGGTTTTTTTATCCTGGGGGTCCACAGGACCTTGTGTGTCTCAGCCTTCTCTTGGGGGCATCAATTAGTAACACAGATCAAAACAGAACAGATTCCCAAGGAGTATTTTTCACACTTTCCCACCCAGGGATCTCCCGAGGGATCTCTTGTGGCTTCCTGGTACCTCTAGACTTTTGTTCTGCCACAGCAAAGGTATCAAACATCTTAAAATCTGGAAAGGAGGCAGGGCAAAGGCTTGGAAGGCAACAATCCCCGGGAATTCCCCCAGCTGCTTGTCACACACCATCCTCACACCCTTCCCCTGGAGTCACACTGGAACCCCAACACCTAGTTGGAGATTGATCACCTGATCAGAAGAATTACCTCTAGCCAAGTGCACAGTCAGCAGCCTCATGCAGGATTTGTGAGATCCCATACAGTGTTTAGTGAGCTCTCGTAGGAGGTGTTATTAGCAGTTGTGTTAATAAAAGGTGATTGTAACTGTATCTTTCACTGGGGTGATCTTGTTTAATTTTCACAATCATTTCAAGAGATAACGAGTACAGATGTTATCAGTTTTTGTAAGTGAGGAAGCTTGGATAGAGAGCTTGTCTATCGCTTTACCTCCCTCCCTCCCTCCCTCCCTCCCTTCCTTCCTTCCTTCCTCCCTTCCTCCCTCCCTCCCTCTCCCTCCTTCTCTCCCTCTCCCTTCCTTCCCTCCCTCCCTCCTTCCTCCTTCTTTTTCTCCCTCTCTTCCTTCCTTCTTCCCTCTTCCCTCACTCCATCCTTCCCTCCCTCCCTTTCTCCCTCTTTTTCCCTCTTCCTTCCTTGTTCCCTCTTCCCTCCCTCCCTCCTTCCCTCCCTTTCTCCCTTTCTTCCTTCCTTCTTCCCTCCCTCTCTTCCTTTCTTCCCCCCTCCTCTCTTCTTTATTCCCCTTCTTCTTCCCTCCCTTCCCCTCCTTTTTCCTTTCCTTTCCTTTTCTCCCCTTTCCATGGATCCTTGAGAACTCAGGCCTGATACTCATGGCTTCTGCCTTGCCAGTTCTTTATTCTGAAATAAAGAACTGGCAAGGCAGAAGCCTTTTTCCTTTTGTAGGGAAAGTCGCCTTTCGCCACACAGAGAATCTGCCTTCTTTTAAGCAAAACAGTTTGAGGGGGGGTGCTGAGTCTTCATCAGCCTAGATTCCAATTATAATGGACCTATAGCAAGCTGCACTGAAATCGCATCTGATTTATTCAACCCCTTTTCCCTGATGATTACCTTCTCCATTCTGAACAAGAATACCTGCTCTTTCTGGGTGAGGGAGCAGCCTGATGATAGCCTCATTAGAAAATGCGGCCGCTCCTTCTTGCAGTCTAATTGGCTGACAGGGTTTGGGATGTGAAATGTAAATTGCTGACAGTGTGCATGGCCCTACTTTTATCACAGTGAAATCTTCAGCTGTCAAAGCAAATGGATATGTGGAGTGGTTCATTTTATGTGTCATTAAAAGACCCATAATTCCGGCCATACGTCTTTCCTGGATTCTTTCAAGAGGTGGTACTTGGGATTCCCTGGACTCCTGAGTGTCTCCTTGACACCCTACACAATTTCAGGCATGGTGAAGGCAGCTGTTGCAGCTTCAGGTAGCGAAGACTCAACTGAGAGAGTTGGCGCTATGTGGGATTTCTCGGGCTTCTCATATAGGCTCATGTTTCACTCATCACTTCTCCTGCATCCTGACCCTTCAGTCAAGTGCTGGAATGTTCCAGAAGATGAGATGGTTGGCTGCTGTTTATGGTTCTGGTGGCTAGAGGCATCGCTACTCAAGGGACACTGGCTGGTGAGCAGCTTTGAGGGTCTGCAAGCCAAAGATGGTCTCTTGGGAGAAATCTCTTTGTAGGGAAGCAGCATGTGTGCAAGGAAGTCTGGGCAATCCCAGAGCCTGAGTTCTGCTTCCTGGAAAGCGTATCACAAGCTCCTCAAGGGAGCATGTGGGCCAGCTCATAGGGATCCAAACCCATGCACTGGTCCAACCAGTGACCTGAAAAATGGAGGTGTCAGCATCCGATGACCTTCCCCGCATAAGAAAGGGAAGTGACACCGGTGGCATTTGGCATTAACTGTCCGAGAATACGTAAGGATGGCAAGTTAAACAGTAATCACCAGGTAACCATCTCAGACAGATAGAAAGAGAGGGGAAAAAACCCAAGAGTAGCTATCTTTAAAGAGAACAAGCAGATCTGAGTAATCCAATTTAGGGGAGATAAGAGCCTGCTGCTAGTACTGTCCTTTAACTGGACAAACGCCTTCGTTCAAGTGTCAACCCCAATCCGGAAGAGGTCACCGCACTGGGCCTGCTGCCTAATATACTCCTGAATTGGCTGAGTGACTTTCCGAACAAACACACTGGTCCAACAGAATTGATTTTCAACAGGCCGTATTGGTCCCTAACGTAATTATCCAGCAGTGAGTCAGTTCACAGCGGCCCCTGCATTTAAACGCTGCTGGTCAGCCCGGGAGAGGGGACAGCTGTGCAGAGGGGCCTTCTCCAAACATCACTTGGGAACCCGTTTCTTTCCCCCCGGCTGCTTTTCTCCTGGCTTCCTAAATAATTTAAAGAGCGATGGGGATTTTGCGCAGCTCCGTCTTAACTGGACGTTGTCTTTGAGGCCTTGGTCTCATGTGCCAATGGATATCAAGTCCTGGCTGTTTGATAGGTGAATTCAATTTACGATAAGGAATCAAATGGAATCCTTTTAAAACGCTTCAATGTTTAACCTCTTCCTTTCTTCAAAGCCTTCTTGGCAGCACAGTTTCCATCACCTCTGGGTCTCCAGGCTTCCAGGGGGGCAGATCCATGGGGTTGACCTCCCAGTATGGTGCCCTCCCCCAAAAGACTGTCACTCAAATCCTCTGGCCCAGGTCCTTGTCTGTCAAATGTAGTATGACCTTTAAACTTTCAGCTGAACATTACAAAAGTACCTAAATGTCAATGGGTTCCCAAAGCTGGGAGATCCATTATAAGAAGTATGAGAACTTTTATACCATTTCTAGGATATCCAAATAAAATAACTTCTCCCTGGATGCAGGAATAGTGGCAAGCCTCAAAGACCACAATGTTCCTTCCCATTCATCACTTCCATTCAGACTGAGAGAAACTTCCATATTTCTTTCGGTCTGGGGAGTCACCATACTGGTACTATCTTTTAAACACAGCCTTTTAGCTCATGCCTCTCACCCGCAGAGAGGGCAGGAGTGAGGTTTGAGGCATCCTTGTCCTCCTGACACCCAGTGCACTGCATGGCCTAAAGCAGTACTCAGCAACTCTGTGGAGTTGAATTAAAGTGATTTTTAATGACAAAAGGACAATCAAATAGCTGGGTAAGCACGGGCAATAGCTTAACCTCTCTGTGCCTGGACTGCATTTCTTCATCTTTGAAATGAGGATAATAATGATTCCTGTGACATGAGGTTGTTATAAGGATAAACTGAGTCACTATTTGTCAAGCCTTTGGTTTTTGTTTTTTTGTTTTGTTCTGTTTTTTTTTTTTTTGAGACAGGGTCTCTGTCACCCAGGCTGGAGGGCACTGGGCAAGATCACGACTCACTGCAATCTCTGCCTCCCGGGTTCAGGCAATCCTCCCATCCCAGTCTCTCGAGCAGCTGGGACTACAGGCATGTGCCACCACGCCAGGTTGATTTGAAAAAGTTTTTGGGGGTAGTGATGGGGTCTTGCTATGTTGCCCAGGCTTCAATACTCATCAAGCTGTTGGAACTGCACCTGGGACACATAGACGCTTTAAGTAAGGGACACAATTAGCCACTGACGGGGTAGTACAAGGGGTGTCCAATAGAAACAGCCTTCCTGAAGCTTTTCTTCATCTGGGACTTCATCTGCTGTGAAATCCTCAGCTGCACTGGTCAATCAGCCGTGCTATCCAGCCTGCCCTCCCTAAACTGGCTTGGTTCAGGACAGGGGTCCCAAGCCTGTGTGTATGCCTGACCAGAAGCCTCATGGTCCACGGATAGAGAGTTGCTGATGGGGAGATGTGGAGCAGGACACGAAGATATGTGTCCCTGCCTGCCCTGCCCTAGTTCCAGGGGGAATCCACATAGGCAGTGACAATGAGTTCATGGTGGCAGTGACCATGAGAGAAATTGATCATCTAAGTTCTCAAGAAACACTGCATTCACAATTGACCTGTTGGAAGGCTCTGCTCAGGCAAACGGTAAGACACAGTTAGAACCGGTCTGCAAGAGACAAGAAAAATATTCCCATTTGTTTAAAAACACTAAAATCACCCATGGGCTCATTTCGCCAGAGCTGTTTTGGTTTTCACCGAGTTCCCCTGGCCAGAGCGGAGCTGTGAAAACCAAAGCGAGGACTCCCATCCATTTACTCACTCTGGGTTGACCCAGGATCCTGCTTGGCTCAAGCGAGCTGACTGAAATGAGCACGGACCAGAGCATTTCTGAAGCACAAACTAACACATAAGTATTATTAGCAATAAGATTGATAATGTGCTGGATACTATTTAAGTGCTCTTCTATCAGTTCACTTAATCTGACATGTAACATCACTGTCATTTCATCTGAGGAAACCAAGGCACAGAGGGGTTAAAGAGCATGGCTGAGATCACAGATTTGGAACTTTGAACCAGCTCATAGCCACTTAGCCATCCTGCCCCTCTGCAGAGAGGAAAGTAGATGGAGACGCTGCAGTTTACAAAATCACATGAATGCTGTTAGTACAGATTCAGTGTACGGTGAAAAATGAAAGGAAGCAGGAGAAAAAGAGGCAGGAGGAGAAAGGAAGAAAGACGTTTGGTATAAAGAACAGGAGGAGATAGCAAAAAGATAAATATATTATTAATACTTAATATTGTTATTTTTATGTATCAAATTAATAGTATTCACGATAACGACAGGTAACATTTATAGAGAGCATAAAATATGCCATGCACTGCATTGTATGAAGCACTTCACATTCAGTTATTTCATTTAATATTCATAATGAAGCAATCAGTTATTACTACGAATCTCATTCGGAGAGAAGGAAACTGAGGCTCAGAGAGGTTATAACTCAGTCAGTATGGGACCAAAATCTAACCAGAGTAGGGCTGTGGGATTTAGCAAATAAAAATACAGGACACCCCGTTCAATCTGAATTCCAAAGAAACCCCAAATCATCTGGCACACACTTACACTAAAACTAAAAATCATTTAGGACATTCTTATACTAAAAAAAAGTATCCATTTATCTGAAATTCAAACTGAACTGGCATCTTATATTTCATCTGGCATCCCTAGACAGGCATTATGAGGTTGTCTCAAGTTTTTATAGTTTTAAGCTGGCAGGAACTTGAAATGTAAGGTCCTGAGTGTATTCATCTGATCAGATTCTCAGTGCATCTGTGTAGATGCCAACAGGATCCAAAGTTTTAAGTGCCCGAGTAGAATCTCAGGCATGCACAATGACTGCCCAGCTCTGTGCTGGGGGGCATGCCCGTATGCGGCCCTCATTTCACGAAGTCTCCCTTCCACGCCCTGTTACCTGCAGACTCCAGCATGGCCTCTGGACCACGTGCATTTGACCTCCTCCCCAGTCCAGCGTCTGCCTGCGTTCAAGCTCTTTCTGCCCCAAACAGGAGGCCAAGGATTTTCCCACTTTCAGTGTGCACAGCTGCCTGGCAGCCAGAGACAGCGACCTCATCCACCCTTCTTCCTGCCTGTCCTTCCCCTAAAGTACTCCTGAATAGGATCAGGTTCTGGCTGTATTTTTCAGTCTCTAATTAGCAGATTCCAATTCATCACCCTGAGTATCTCCTGGCATCAGCCCCGAGATTCCCTCCTCTTGCCTGGTGAATCGGTCTTCATTTAAAACCCTCTCTCTTAGTCCTAAATGGAAATCAATTCTGCAAGTTTAGCAAATAGTTAATTACTCCACAAAGAGGATTGATTGGCCTTTGATCACCAGAAAGCTCTGCAGTGCTATTAGTCTCTTTCATCTGTGATTAAACCACAGAGAGAAAGAAACAAAAACTAAATTAGGCTTCTCCTGTTATCCTACAAATATTTAATGACGGGCTAATCTCCTAGAGGTGTGTTCGGGGGATACGTGTTCCATTAGGAGCCGGCTTCCATTCCACCTTGAACCCAGATTCTATCTTTGTGGAGAGCGCAGCAAAGAACTTTACAGAGGAACAGAGCTGGGCTCAAAGAAACGCTTTGTAGGACACACTCTTTTCTGCCTTTTCTTCTCTCCTCTTCTTATGTATGTTTTAATGCAGATAAAGATTTTCCCAGTGGACTCCTGACATGAATAATAATAATAAGAGGAAAACTGGCTTAAAAAATTCCATTTGGGTTTTTTCTAACTCTGTAACTGGAACCAGATCCTGTCCCCTTGATTTGCACACACCGAGGAGTTCTTCTCTCGAGCCACAGACTCCTTCAACTAGGGGCAGAAAAGGCAGGTGCCATGGAGTTTTTGGTGGCTACCGTTTCCTAAATAGGGACACTAAAGAGGATGGCAGGAGCTGGGGTGGTCTGCTTCATCCAATCCTCAACATTGTCATGTACAGGAAATGACTCTTTAGAAAAGGCACTTTCTGTGATACAAGAGTCCTATAAAGGACATAAGGAAACTGAGGCACAGCAGGGAGGACAGATCAAGGACCTTG
Source organism: Nomascus leucogenys (assembly GCF_006542625.1). Classification (NCBI taxonomy): domain Eukaryota; kingdom Metazoa; phylum Chordata; class Mammalia; order Primates; family Hylobatidae; genus Nomascus; species Nomascus leucogenys. The sequence goes on from NC_044382.1 coordinate 49,255,522, forward strand.
GAGTCAGGCAGAACTGAGTTCAAATGCTCCCTCTGCTTAATATCTGGGTGACCTTGGGCAGGTCGCTTCACATCTCAGACTATGTACAAAGGTGACCATAACGCCTACTTTCCAGGGCTGTGCCGCTGATCAGTTCCAACAGAGCGTGAGGGTACCAAGGACAGGGCTTGATGCATAGTAGGAGCGTTTGTTGCTAGGTTCGCTCCCCACCCTTTCTCTTACTCAGGGTCACACAGCTCCTTACTGAGATAGTTGAGCCTGGAGCCATTGTCCTTCCCAAGTCCAGGGTTTTTCCTCCCTCACATTCACGCTGCCTCTCTAGCAACCCTTCCACCGCACACTTTCCATTCTGCTTAGAATTCACCCCAGAGGCCCAAATTTCTGAAATAACATCAAGGCTTCAGAATTAAAGAAGAGATCCAGGCCAAGAATAATACAACCAAGAAACCAACCAGGTTTTTGTTGAATGGGCACTTTCTGAATGGCAGATTCACCCCCCGCCGACCATTGCCAACCCACTGGATAAGCTACTTGGGTCTCCAGAAACAAACATAAGACAGGACCTAATTGATTGCTTTTCAGCCTGGTACGGCTGGCCCGATGGAGACAGCTGGCATGCACTTTGTAACACCCTCATTTGTTCTTCCTGCAGTCTCATGTACAGCCCCAGGGGTCATTCTGGGGTTTTCCTCTTCATAATTTTATCAGACAAACCCTGCTAATTGGACTGACCTAGAGCAAGATGGTGATGTTGGCAAAGTCGGTGCTCTGTAATACCAGTTCCAGCTTTGTCTTCAACTTGTCCCCACGCTGAGATGGGTCCCCTCACGGCGGTGACACATTCCTTGTTCTACATGCTAAAGACCAATGGACTCTGCAACAGATCATCCAGTGGGAGTCCCAGCTCCGACACTTACAAGCTGAGCGACCTTGGACAATACAATGGCAATGCTAACAAGTTTAATTAACATACGCTGAGCACCTTCTTGTGTCAAGGATGGAGCCAGCATTTCCATGGGGATTAAGTAGACTAATTACCTGAAAGTATTTGTGGCTATCAATATTATCACTAGATTTTGTTCGGTTTCACTCACGTCCTTTCAACACTCATCCTATACATGAAGGCTGTTTGCTGCAAACACCTATGATGCTCACCTGAGGGCTTTTCTTTTTCTTTCTTTCTTTCTGGCCATGGGAGTCCACTAGGCCTGTGGTGGGAGGTGCCCAAGAGCTAACAGGGTGGGAAGCAGCCGTTAACCAGAGACTGACTGAGATTTCCTCCTCCCTCGGGTGGGACAACTCTGAGTGTGTGTCCCATACCACCTCCCAAAGTTACCCAGCAGAGCTCAGCTCCAATTGGCCATGGTGGAAATGTGCTAGATAATACACATTTTATGGACTTCTTTCCTTCCCCTCTTTCCCTTTCCCCACTCCTCTACTAGTGTTTCACCTTCCAAATAGATGATTTCTCAAATTTTTGTCTCTGGTTCTATTTCTGGGAAAACCCAAACTAAGAGAATAGATCTTAATAATAATAATAATAGCCCCCACCACAAAACCCCAGCGAGAATACCTGTTACTTGACTGAAAATTTTGGGCACAAAATGCATCAGCAGGTTTGCATCTTGAAAGAAGGTTAAAATGAAATTAATTACAAAAAATAACAAAAATTGAGAAAGAGAGAGAAAACAGCAATATGGATAGGCAATGGTAACGTCTTCTGGGAGCAAACAAACGGTGACAGAAGTAACCTAGGGCAACTGAGATGGCAAGTAAGAAGAGTACAGGGAAGACCAGAGCCTTCTAGAATTGAAAGAGAGGAGAGAGACAGAGACAGAAAGACCCCCTTGGAGGCACCCTGGGCCCTGTTACAGATGAGCTACTTCAATGTCACTGTGGTTTTGCCAGAAAACAAGAGGGCTTACCCTATAGGCCCCATTCCTCCAGGTTCTAAAAGGAGCCTAAAATGATAGGTTCCCCTTGGACCAGCAGACAGGGGAGTGGTAGGGTTCAGGCTGCACCTGGCAGGAATTTTTAGGGCATGAGAATTTGAACCGTGGCCTGTGTGGGGAGGTGTGTAGTTTGAGTGAATTTCTCTTCCGGGTCACTCTCTCAGACTCCTCACATTCCTTCGGCTCCATCTGGAATTGCCCATTTCCCTCTTCCAGGCTGGTCTGCTCCAACCCACTTTCCATGCCAACCCACTGCTGTCTAATATCCTTCAGGGACTTCGCACTGCTCTCAGGAGAAGGAAAGGTACCCTGGGCCCACCCAGCAACATCTGGATCTTTCCCTCTGACCCTCCCCCATCCCCTCTCGGGAGCATCTTGCTGCTCCGTGAATCAGCCCTGCTCCTCCCGGGGCCTCCCACCATTTCCTCCCTCTGCCTGGCTTCCCAGGCCTGGGCGTGGACCTGGGCCAACTCTTCTGTGTCTGTCAAGTGTCAGCTTAGGAGCTTCTTCGAGATGCCTTGCTTCGTACGGATTTGTGGTAGGCAGCTCCCGAAATGGCCCCCAGCACCGTCCACTCCCTGGCATCCGCACTCTCTTGCAATCCCCTCCCCTCGAGTGTGGGCTGGACTTAGTGACCCACTTCTAATGGATAGAATATGGCAAAAATGAAGGCGTGTCGCCTGCAGGATTACGTCACAAAGGACGGCAGCCTCCACGCTCTCTTCTCCGTCACTTGCTCTGATGTGAGCTGCACTGGGAAGCGGCTACGAGGCGGGAAACCGAGGGCAGCCTCTGGCCAAGAACCCATGAGGAGCTGAATCTTTTTTTTTTGTTTTGTTTTGTTGAGACGGAATCTTGTTCTGTCCCCCAGGCTGGAGTGCAGTGGCGTGATCTCCGCTCACTGCAAGCTCCGCCCCCCGGGGTTCACGCCATTCTCCTGCCTCAGCCTCCCGAGTAGCTGGGACTACAGGCGCCCGCCACCACGCCCGGCTAATTTTTTGTATTTTTAGTAGAGACGGGGTTTCACCGTGTTAGCCAGGATGGTCTCGATCTCCTGACCTTGTGATCCGCCCGCCTCGGCCTCCCAAAGTGCTGGGATTACAGGCTTGAGCCACCGTGCCCGGCCTGAGGAGCTGAATCTTGCCAACGAGCCGGCAAGTGAGTTCAGAAGCAGATCCTTCCCTATTCAAGCCTTGAGATGATGGCGGCCCTGGCTGACACCAAATGTAACCTTGTGAGGAACACAAGCTAAGCTGTGCCCAGATTCCTGCCCTGTAGAAGCTAAGATGGTAAATGTTGTTTCTAGCCACTAGGTCTTAGGGTAACTTGTCAGGCAGCAACAGATAACTAATGCAGATGACCTCTCATCCATATATGCAGACAGTGTATGCTTTAGGGGACAATTTTGCAACAGGTATGGACTGTAAAACAACTTGTGTCCAGCTATGGGAGGCATAACGGCCTAGTGGCCAAGAGCAGGGTCTCTGAAGTCAGACCACCAGGATCTGAATTCTGGCTCCATTCCTTGCCAGCCAGAGGACCCTGTGTCAGTTACATGACCTCTGGGACTCAGTTCTTCATCTACAAAACAGAGGTAATAATAAGAGTCACCTTATAAAGTGGATGCAAGGATTAAACAAGATAACACTTGTAAGTTATTTCAAACAGTACCTGGTCCATAATAAGTATTTAATAAATGCTGCCTATTATCATTCTTATGAGGATGATAAGAGAGGGTATAATATAATTTTTGGAAACTGAGCATCTTGCTTTCTGCCTAGGGAGATGCCACAGCTCATAAAGGAAGATCATACAAGGTGATAGACAATTAGGTGCTACATCATGTTCTTTAGGTTCTAAAAGAAGGAGTTTAGAAGGTTTTTTTTAATTTTTTCTTTCTTTTTTTTTTTTTTTTTTTTTTTAACAAAAAGGACTCGACTCCCCTGGAATGTTTCACAGTGAAGCTTTACCTAGGCAAGAAAGATTATTAGACTCCAAGTGGGCACAAAAGGAAGGAGTAGGGAATAGCATGAGCAGAGAAGCAGAGGTAGGGACACAGGGGTGAATAAGAGGGCAAGAGGCTTGACTGGAGTGGAAGGTGAGTGGGGGAAAATGACATCAATTAGCGTAGAAACTTACACACCATCGGCAAAGGCTCAGTCTCAACTCTGTAGGATTGGGGAACTCTGTGGCTAACTCAGTATTTGTGAAAAGTGCTGCAAACAAGAGAGTTTAGAGGCGGAAGAACCTGAAGGCTGAGAGGTGCCATGTTCTTAGGACTGGAGACCAGAGGCTGGCTGGCTGTGTCTGTGAGCCCAGAGGCATTGGGAAGGAAAGGCCCCACGTGGGGATGGAGAGGCCACCCCTGCCGGACCAGCTGTGGCATGGAACGTCTGGAGCTATCTTCTCTCTGGAAGTGGGTGAGTCTGAGAGTAGCTCCCGTTACCCACAAGCCACTGAAGCCCCGAGGCATGACTGTTTGCAAGTTGGTGCGTGTTTAAGGTCAAGGGAACATTGATTTCTGCCCTGAGTTGTGGGAGAAGCCGCTAATTTGATAAGACAGAACATTAAAGATTCAGTGTGGATAGGTATTGATCTTGGGGGGCGGTTCATGTTAGATGGGATTTTTTTTTTAAATGATCAAATAACTATTGGTAGAAAACTAAGTAAGAATTACCCACCTGAACCTACCTTGTTTGAGGTGCTGTAAACCTGAGTAAGACATAATGCAGTGATTGAGTGCACAGCTTTGAAGGCAGAGAGACGTGGGTTTGAATCCTGAGTTTATCACTTACTAGTTGGGTGGCATTAGATACGTTACCCAAATTCTCTGTGCCTCAGATTCCTCAGGTAGTTAATATCTACAGCAAGAAGTCATTGTGAGAATTGAACAGCAAGATACACATGACAATAATACTATAATAATAATTGCAACAACACAACAGTGAGTTGTGTATAGACTAATTTAATTATCACAACCACTCAATGAGGAAACTTGCCAAAGCTTACACAGCATAAAGCCGAGATTTCTTTTGTTTTGTTTCGTTTCGTTTTGTTTTGTTGTGAGACAAAGCCTTACTCTGTCGCCCAGGCTGGAGTGCAGTGGTGCAGTCTGGGCTCACTGCAGCCTCTGCCTCCAGGGTTCAAGTGATTCTCCTGCCTCAGCCTCCCGAATAGCTCGGATTACAGGTGCCCACCACCATGCCCAGCTAATTTTTATATTTTTAGTAGAGACAGGATTTCATCATGTTGGCCAGGCTGATCTTGAACTGCTGACCTCAAGGGATCCACCCACCTTGGCCTACCAAAGTGCTGGGATTACAGGCATGAGCCACCGTGCCCGGCCCTATAAAGCCAGGATTTGAAGCTGGGTAGTCTGTGTTCAGAGCTGGCACTGTTAACTCTGAAGAATACAGTTTTAACGTAAGATTGCAGTGTCTGGTATATGACACTAAATAGATACTTAATAATTGACAGCATATATGTTGATAGGAGACCTAGAAGTTCATGCTGTCTCTTACATTAAGTCTTTGCAAGCTGCTGAAATCATAGTTGTGATTGTGGAGGGCCTCACTGTTTTTCTGATGGAACAATGCAGGGATCCATGCAAAAAAAGTAATGGGGGGTCATGAGCCACTCCAGCCTCCATACTGGATGATGGAGACAAGAAAAGAAAAAGAAAGATAGTGAAAAAGCAAAAACACACATATAAAAGCAAATAAGGAAATGGGGGTAGTTTTGGCATTTTGAGTTTGAGGATCTAGGAAAGCTCATCAAAGCTTGGAAAGTGTCAGCAAATGCCACATTGCATACCTAAGTCCCATTCCCAAGAACATCAATTGGTCTGGAATAACTAAAGGACTCCGGTAGGCTGGCACATTGGTGGCCCCCAGTGAATCACACTTCTTGGGATTTGTGCCCTCGTTTGCCTCCTCCCATACCAACTCTGACCTTGGCTGTGTGACTTGCTTTGGCCGAAGAGACGGTGGCAAGCTCAAGGCAAGTAGAGGCTTGATAGGTGCTTGCACTTGGGGCTTGCCCCGTTGGAAGCCAGCCACCATCCTGCAAAGATGCTTTGGCTTGAGCGATGAGAGAGAAAACGTGGAGAGGGACCACAGAGCTCCGGCCTAGCTCACAGCTGAATCACCCAGCTGAAATCATGGGGAATAATACCACTGTTGTGGTTATAAGTCACTAAATCTTGAGGTGTCTGGTTATGCAGAAATAAATAACAGAATCAATAACTTTATTTTCTCTCTTAAATATAATTTTCAATTACACAAGATACATAGGAATCTCTTCTTTTTTAAAAAATAGAATACTACAGATAAAGGCTGAAGTTCCATCCCCAATCTTGGTCTCCTTCCCCGCACTGTAAAAGTTAGCAAATTAGGGGTCTGGTGTCCATCAAACCAAGATTTTTTAAGAAACTTTCACATACACAAATATGTACTCATAGATAATATATTGGTTTTTGAGATTACTTCCTACTGCAACTTTGGGGCAATATTGCAAGTGACTGCCTTGATGTATTTGAAGATGAAGGTGACAGTTCTCCCCCATAACACATGGTACAGTTTGGCCAATAGGAGGGATTTCTCTTCTTCAACACTGACATTGTCTGAAAAAAAATCAACTTGCCCCTAATCATGCTGCCCATCTGTCTGCTCTCATGCTTGTCATGAACCTAAATCAACGAGCCAGGGGATTTAGGAGCCAATTGTCATTTCTCATATCCTCATGGAGAAATCCATCTGGGACAACTTGTTCCAGCATGATTTGGGAGGATGACAGCCAAGAATGGTTTGGTTTTCCAACCCGGGCCATGTGCCTCCTTGCCTTCCTTGCCAACCCCCACCCAGTACCTCTGTTCCCTACTACATTCCCTGCGTAAGGAATATTTGTATCTGGGGAGAGGAATCAGGAGAAACTCAGGTCTCTGAGAGGCACAATGTTTTCCTGAGTTTGCAAACGGGACGTGGGGGCTCCTGGAGTTCCCCCCATTATCTACTTTGGAATCTCCTTATCCTGGGGCAGCCAAGGTCAGGCTTGCTGCCTGGGGGCTTGGCCACCCATGGGATGGCCCAGGAACAGAGTCGGAGGCCAGAGGAACAGTTGAGGGTGTCTCTATCTAATTCACACCTTGGCACCAGCTCACAGGGGATGGCGCATCCAATTTACAGCAGGAGCGTCTAATGGGTGTTAGGCCTCACCAGACGCACACCACACACTTCACAGAGTGTAAAGAAGGATCAGTGAACATCCTGCAAATGAGTCACAAAGAAACACTCAGAACCACCGATGAATTCATCTAATATTTCAATACCTAGAATGTGAGCAGAATGTGTGGCATAATATAGGACAAGGCAGGACAAACAGGGCACCTGCCCACCGGCCAGTGGCACTGTCCTCATGACTGCACAGTTATGAAGCCATCCTTATCTCCTGGAGGTGAAAATGAATAATAACATCACTGTAATGTGAAATTAGGGGGAGGGCAGATAGGCTGTCTGAATTAGGAAGCTAAAATAGCAAACAGAGTATGATCAAACAAAACTCCTGGCAGCTTTGTATCTCTTTAATTATCATGCTTAGTTTATATACAAGTAAGAACTACTAAAGTAACCGATAGGACCTAAAACATTTTTGGTAAAGGCATTATATTTGATTAAACAAACGATCACAATACTTTGTAACTCATTCCATCAAGAGGTGGAGTCTATTTCTCTATCTGGGATCTGGGCTGGCCTCATGCCTTTCTTTCAGCCATAGAGGACAGCACAAGTGACATTGTGTGAGTCCTGGTGGCCAGGCCACATGGAATAGAATTGAGGCACCAAGCTGATGGTCAGCCAGTCCCCAGCCAACCTACCAGTTCACAAATGAGCCCAGCCGTGATTGACTGAGCCTGGCTCAGGGCAGCAGCAGAACAACTCAGAGGACCCGGATCGAATTGCTGACCCAAAGAATCACAAATTAAATAAATGACTGTTGTTTCAAAATAGAGAGTTTTGGGGTGGTTTGTTATGCAGCAAAAGCTAACTGTTACGCATTCTAAAAACGATTCCAAATTCTGTTGACTTGTTTAGCTGACATCATTTCAATACTGCGATCTATGAAGAAGGACACTCGGCATTGTTTTTCTCCCATTTTATCTCCATCTCCTCACCCTGTGCATATCCCTGAATATGCACTCAATGAAGATTTGTTGAGTAAAAGAATAGTGGGAAATAGACTTCTCTTGCTGACACTTTAATTTTTTTTTCCCAAATGAGGCAGGGAATAATGATAAATACAAGATAAATAAATAGAAAGGAAAAACATAATTAGACTATGTCTTAATTATGCAATATTCTTAATTAATGGGGCATGGATTGATGAATTTTAAAGCATCTGTGAGCTCCTTCTATCCATCCTTCAACAAATATTTATTTAGTACATAATTTGTATTTTGCACTATGCTCACCCCCAGGATATAACAGATAAGCAAGACTGATAGTATCCCTGGCCTCATGGAGCCGTAGAAATGTACACCATTAATTCTGCCTAACACAGAATTAATTTCATGTTAGAACTGTAGGTAGCTACAGTTCTGGGCATGGTAGCTCATGCCTGTAATCCCCGCACTTTGGGAGGCCAAGGAGGGTGGATCACTTGAGATCAGGAGTTTGAGACCAGCCTAGCCAATATGGTGAAACCCTGTCTCTATGCGCAGTGGCTCACGCTTGTAATCCCAGCACTTTGGGAGGCCGAGGCGGGCGGATCACGAGGTCAGGAGATCGAGACCACGGTGAAACCCCGTCTCTACTAAAAACACAAAAAAATTAGCCGGGCGTGGTGGCGGGCGCCTGTAGTCCCAGGTACTGGGAGAGGCTGAGGCAGGACAATGGCGTGAACCCGGGAGGCGGAGCTTGCAGTGAGCTGAGACTGCACCACTGCACTCCAGCCTGGGCGACAGAGCAAGACTCCATCTCAAAAAAAAAAAAAATACAAAAATTAGCCGGGTGTGGTGATGCATGCCTGTCATCCCAGCTACTCGGGAGGCTGACACACAAAAATTGCTTGAACCCAGGAGGTGGAGGTTGCAGTGAGCCGAAATGGTGCCACTGCACACTAGCCTGGGTGATGAGTGAGTGAGACCCTGTTTCAAAAAAAAAAAAGAACTTTAAGTAGGAACAAGTAAGGTCATGGGTACATATAACCATAACAAATGCCGTCTCATCCTGGTACAGGTATTTTCTTGCCTGTGATTTGATTTCTGACTGGTGTATCTTTTTCCTATTTATTTACATTTTATAACAAATTCAATAATAATAGTAATATTACTATAACATAGTAATAGTAATATTACAATAATAATAGTAATAATAGTATATAACAGATATAGTAGTAGGTATATGTAAGAGGAATTGAACAAAAGTATTTCCTGACCTCATAGTTCTTTCGGTCTGGTCAGGGAGACGGAGATTATATGTATAATCACTCTACTAAGCAAATAATTACAAGTTAGCCAAGTGCCACAAAGGAGAGTCCCACAGTATGATCACAGGGTAGCATGGCCCAGTCTGACCGGGGATCTCAGGCACAGCAAGTGGCTTGGTATGATGTCATCACGACTCTAGCTGGTGAGTTTTAGGACATTCTTGTTATATAAGGTTTTGAGGCCTTGGGACTGAGTTTTATGGAGTCCATGGACTTGAACTGTTAGCTTGTAAGCACCCTGGGACCGTGTGGTTCCGTCTCCCGTTGTCTCCCAACTCACAGTTGCCATTTGTGGGCATTTTTCCATTCATGGGAGTGCTATAGCTAAAGTCTAGATATTGGGACAAGAGATCATGGATTTGCTTCCTGTGCCCCATTTCCCGCGGGTGAGCCACTGAAACCTCTCTCTGCCATGGTCCACCTGTAGAATGAGGACATGTGTCGCCTCCATCCCACCCCCTTCTTTTTCATTATCAGCCCTCCTTTGCCATGTGCCCTTGGGGCATCTGGGGTGCCCTGTGGCGCCTCGCCCCCCTCCCGGGCATGTGGTGAAGATCACTGAGACGATGTTTGTGAAGTGCCACACGTTTCGAGAAGAGAGGCGTTCTCCAGAGGAATTCCATGAGGGATTGTGATGATTACTGAGCCTCTGTGGAGAGACCTCCGGTACTTGGCACGGTGCCACCCCCTTATCTGGAGACAGCTGCTGCCTGGCCGCCCGTGCACTTGCAATCACAGACTTTTCTGCTTCACATACAGATTGCCTGGGGCTGCAGCAGGCAACAGGAGGGGATGCAGACGAGAGCTGGTGCCCACACCTCTGAGCTATCAGGCCATGTTTATTCGTTCAACAAATATTTATTGAGTGTCTACTATGAGCCCTTACATGAGTCTAGACATTGCTGGGGCATGAAAGCTTATAATAGAGGAGAGAAATTGTTTATGACTTGCTAGCTATGGGGCTCAGCACCAAGCCAAATAATATCTCATTAATCCCTTTACAGATGAAGAAACTGCTGTTCAGTGACATATAGAGGGGCACAGAGTTAGTAAATGGTGCAGCTGAGACTTGGTTTGATGTCAGCCCAATTCTAAACACTGTGATCTTTCTAGTTCTGCTTCAGGAACTTACAAAGATGCCCAAGATCTCCATCTCTACAGAAGCTGAGATCCCTAAACGTGGGCACAGATCTGTATCAGCCCTCTGGCCCCCAGCTCACCAAAATAAACACAGCCTGTAGAAAGTCACATTCTTCCCCTCCTGATCCTGGAGCCACCTTCTTAAAAAACATCTTTCTTAGGCTCAGGCTTGATAGAGATTCCCAGGTGCAGGCAAGAGGAAAGAATGTTCCAGGCAAGGGAACCAGCACATACAAATTCACAGGAACAACAACAGAGATGTATCTACAAGAGGGGACCTGGGTCTGCTTGGTCAAAAGGGAAGAGTCCAGGAAAGGGAAAGATCAAAGGTACAGGAGAAAACAAAAAGGAATAATTGGTGGTGGCAAGATGGGATCAAACCAAACATCCAGCTGAAGTGATAAAGATGTTTTCTGTGCATGCAGGAAGGTTAGATGCAAGAACATTTAAATTAAATAAAGGCAAGTGATGATCACTAGGATACTTTAAAAGAATAGAAAAGATTTGGCAGCTTGAGTGGGGAATGGGAATGATGTTGGCAAATCATTTGCTGAAATGTTATTTAAAATAGCAAAAATGTGGAATGACCTCAGTGTCCAACAATAGGGGAGTACTTAGGAAAATTCTGAGAAGGATACTGGATGGGATACTATGTAGCTATTAATAGAGATCATTATGAAGATTTTGTAGCACCATTTTTAAAAGGCTCATGATGTCATACAGTGGGGGAAAACTATAGAAAATAAAATTCTGCTCTATTTTGATTCCTAAGTGGAAAAAAACAAATAGATGAAAAGAGAAAGGCATGGGCTGGGCATGGTGGTTCACACGGATAGTCCCAGTACTTTGGGAGGCCGAGGCAGGAGGATTGCTTGAGCCCAGGAGTTTGAGACCAGCCTTGGCAACGTACTGAGACCCTGTCTCTACAAAAATACAAAACCAAAACCAAAAAAATAAAAAATAAGGGAGAGAGACAGATAAGCAAGTTCATGGAGCAATGGTTCTAGAGTAGCCCACAAGTCCCATTAATTATGTGATATTGTCGGCAAAGGCGTGTGTGTGCACATGCATGCATGTGTATGTGTTTGTGTGTGCATGTGTGTGCGCGCACACTGCATGGGTAAATTTTTCCTGAGATAAGGTGAGAGCTCCAAGATTTCCTTACTTCCCAAATGGGTCTATGATCACATCAAGACTGCAGAGGAAAGTTCGAATCATTGTACCACAGAGAATGTTCATTTTTGGTTGGGATTCTAAAGTTCCTTGAAATAGCTGAAAAGTATTTTTGCCTAACATCTAACTCCCAACATTCTGAGGACCCACATTACAAATGATTTGTGTGCGGGCCCAGGCCTTCCCTTTGCTGGATTCAACGCTGATACACTCATACACACTCACACACAGACACACACACACACACTTTCTCTCGCACTGTGAGTAATTTTCATCTGGTCTCCCAGTTCTCCTTCTTGGTTCTCCCTCACTAGGGAACTCTTCTGAGGAATGAGGGAATCTCTTACTAAAATCATTTCAGGGACCTCATAGGGCTTTACAAAACATTAAATCACTGCCCAATGCATGGTCATGGGAAAATCGAGCTCCATGGCTTTGGAACCAATCTGAGGTACTCAAGGCAGAAAGAGATCTCATGAGGCTATTGAACCAAGATGACTCACCGCCCAGAAGACCACAGGCCCTTATATCAAGGTGGCACACTTCACAGCGTGGAGCAGGAAGAACAACGTGCAATAAAGAAAAGAAAAATAACCACTTAGAAAAACAAACATTTCACGGCTTTTGAATAATTAAAAATAATGGTACATTTGACTGGGTCATGTGTTCAAGCTGGCCCACAGAGACATGAAAACATTCTGGTGCTGTTCTGATCCAGCTTATAGTCCTTCAGTCACCAAATGTTTACTGGCCACCTCCCACATGCTTCATTTCTCCCTTTCCATCAAAGAACAAGGAAATCGTGTGGCTGTGGGTGTGGAAAGAATGAAAGAGACTTAAGGATTACAGATGCTGTCCAGCCCACCTTCGGCTTGAATACCTCTGCCACCAGGCAAATCAACGATATCCTCTGAGCCTCATTCCTCTCATCTATAAAATGGGTGGCATTACTTATCATGCAAGTCATATGAGAACTCCGTGAGTGAATGTGTGTATGGCACCAAACACAAGATACAAGCACGTAGTGGGTCTACTTTGGCGTATACATAGAGGTAATAATTAAGGAAGGTCTTTTTTTTTTTGAGGTAGAGTCTCACTCTGTTTCTCAGGCTGGAGTGCAGTGGCATGGTCTCAGCTCACTGCAACCTCCACCTCCTGGGTTTTCACGCAATTCTTGTGCCTCAGCCTCTTGAGTAGCTGGGATTACAGGCATGTGCCACCACACCTGGCTAATTGGTTTATTTTCAGTAGAGTCGGGGTTTCACCACGTTGGCCAGGCTGGTCTCAAACTCCTGACCTTAGGTGATCCACCGGCCTTGGCCTCCCAAAGTGCTGGGATTACAGGCATCAACCACTGCACCCAGCGGCAAAGAAGGTCTTAACACTACATCCCCTTTTATCACCCAGGCTGTTGGGCAGATTAAATGAATTAATGAAGTATGCAAGAGCTGCAAAACAAAACAAAAAGCCTCTGTAAAATGTTACAGAAATATCATGATATGAGTATGCTCCTAGCTTGTGTAGGTGTGAAGCTGCCTCGTTTTCCAAAGGTCACAGGCTCCCCGTTTTACTTATGGTCTTTTCTTGTGCTTCCAAAGAGTGTGAATTCAGTTGCTGTGGTGAGCTTTTTTTCTAGGCTCTAGCTGAGGCTTGGATGAGCTTTATCATGCTAAGGGTCAACATATCCCCAGACAGAATCGTATTTTAATTCAACAGCATTCAGTAGTTATTAAACTATGATAAATGCTAAAGTGGGAAAGATTACACTTAGACATAAGAAGTGTCACTTGAATCACTTAAAAATATTATAATGTATGGCTAATTGCACCTTGACTATATTATCCAGTGCTGTGAAAACACTTCAGATCCTTAAGTAAGGTACCATTTAAATACCTATTTCGGTATGTAATGGGTAATATTCTTGAGTGCAAAGGTTGTTAAAGGACCCAATATTCATTGAGTATCTATTATGTGCTAGGCACTTTGTCCACATTAATTCATTTAATTCTCGAAACAATTAACTCATGGAGGCAATTATTACCAGCCCCATTTTACTGGTAAGGAAATTGAAATTCAGAGACGTCAAGTAACTTGCCTAAGGTCACACAGCTGATAAATGGCAGAGCTGAGATTGGAATCTGGGAAAGCCATCTCCAGAATCCACTGTCACAGACAAATACAATGTGACCTCTGTGACTTCTCTGCCTTAGTGTCCTCACCTATAATATGGTGACAGTAATTACACTAGGTTTTTGTGAGGATTGAGATGAGTGAGAAAAGCTCAGAACACAGTACTCAGTAAATGAAAGCATTATTCTCTGTTATCATTATTGTCTCCTAAAATGCCATTCTAGCACACTTAAGCTAACAACTCCAGGGCTGGCGTTTGCTTTGGGGAGAAATACTTTCTATTCACCAGCATGGATTTAGTAGGGTTGAAACAATACAGTGCACAGGTCTAGGCAGCAGAACTGGCTACATAATTTCCATGGTCCATTGCAAAGTAAAATGTGGTGTCCTTGTCAAAAAACATTAAGGACTTCAAGATGGTGATGGCAGAGCATTGAACCGAGCACTGGGCTTCTAAGCATCAGAATCTTTGCAAATGCACAAATCGAATGCCCGTGAAGCCAGCACCCATGGTGGGAATCAAGGCTGCCTTAGCTACAGTCTGTGGTCTTGGGGAATGCAGTGGAACTTTTTGAGCCTCTCTGATTGCTCATCAGTAAAATGGAGACCATTCCTGCCTCACAGGTTATAGGAAGAACCAAACAAGCTGTTGGATGAAAAAGTCCGGCTCCACCACAAAACAGCATGCCAGTGGTTCTCAATCCTAACCATGCACCAGGACCACCTGTGAGCCTGCTAAAAATGTAGATGCTGGTGGCTTTTGCTCCTGAAGATTTGGATCAGGAGAGCAGGGCTGTGCTTCTGTGTTATTAAAAAGTTCAAGGTGATTCTGATTCTGCTAACAAGACAAAGATATTCTTGAGTATAAGAACACTAAGCTTAATTACTTAGAATTAGGATGGCCCTTTCTCTCTCTCTGTCTCTGTCTCTCAAGATTACAGTCAAGGCATATTTGAAGAGCCAATCTTTTGAAACTCACCCTATGAAACTGTTTCAATATATCACTTGGTCAGATTGTTTGTGATATGCCTCCAGGACACACAGAAGATCCCTTTTATACCACCAGACTTGGATGATTCCTCACTTGCAACTATCATGTCGAAGCCAAAGTTTTCACACTGAGGTCAGTGCCTCCCACCCCCAGTCTTCCGGCTTCTTGCTGCCAAATAACCAGAACAGACCAGTGCCAGTGAGAACGGATACACCACAGCAGCCTTTCTTTGGAAACACTTCAGTCAAGGGAGAAAACTGATCATATGACGATGGCTTTCATGCCACCTGGCACATGCTGCTGTAACTCAGCTGCATTTTCACCTGGGTGTCAGCTTCGGGAGTCAGAATGGCCACATCTGACAAGTCACATGCATCCTCTCATCAAAGCCATTTGATTTTTTTATTTTTATTTTTTAGCAGACTGCGTTCTCCCTGAACAAAAGTATTAGTGAAGGTTCGAGAATATGGGAGGCAGGTTTAAGACATGTGAGAGCTTCAAGGCAGTGGGAACAAGGCGAAGCTGGCACATGCATGTGCCATTAATGGGGTGTCATTTGGGTGGCATATAAATATGAATAGGAAGCTCAGAGCTCCCTGGAGTGGCTAGCTAAGGGCCAGTAAAGCCCATGTGCTAACCCCATAATATGATGCAAGCTCAACTCAAATTTCCAGGCTGTAATTTTTCCCCTACTATATATACTGGGGCCGTCAATGTGATTACCAGGTTATGATGGTCAAGTGCAGGAGGCTTCTGTCCTCATGGTGCCATGCACAGCTCACCATCCTGATTCAACCAAAGGGCCATCTTGGACTGTCATGGAGACTGCTGGCTCCTTTCTTTTGGCACTTGAATGCTTAAAAACTCAACCAATATATGCCTCACTGGCCACAGGTCTGTCCTTCACTTTCTCTTTTTCCAGTCATCTCGGATGTCATGGGTTCTTCCCTGTTTTCTGGACAATCTGTGATGGATGTGTGGGTGGCTGACAACCCAGAGGTGAAGATGCTTGGGAATGAAGGGAGCAAAGAAGCTCTTTGAGATAATGCTCTCCTGATTGGAATCCTTTTGGGAAGCCAAGTTTTTCTCTCTTAAGACCTCATCATTGGCCAGGTGTGGTGGCTCATGGCTGTAATCCCAGCACTTTGGGAGGCCAAGATGGGTGGATCACCTGAAGTCAGGAGTTCAAGACCAGCCTGGCCGACATGGCGAAAACCTGTCTCTACTGTAAATACGTGGTGGTGCGTGCCTGTAGTCCTAGCTACTCGAGAGGCTGAGGCAGGAGAATCGCTTGAATGCAGGAGGCGGAGGTTGCAGTGAGCTGAGATCGCACCACTGCACTCCAGCCTGGGCGACAGAGCGAGACTCCATCTCAAAACAAAAGACCTCATCATTGAATTGTAGAATGTTGCATACGCAAAGGTTCTTAAGGTCAGTCATTCCAACCCCCAATTTTTTATTTTATTTTATTTTTTGAGACAGAGTCTCGCCCTATTGCCCAGGCTGGAGTGCAGTGGCGCCAACTCGGCTCACTGCAACCTCCACTTCCTGCCAACCTCCAATTTTATAGGTAAACAAACTGAGTCCCAGGTAAGTTAAGTGAGTTTCCCAGTGTTAAATGATAAGAAGTGGCACAGGCAGGGCAGGAAGCTCCATCCACCAACAGGAACTGGTGCACCTGGTGTACCCCTCAGCCCATCTTGGTTTGCTGTAGCAAGCACTAGTGAGGCTTACAGAGGCAGCTTCTATGGAACAAGAGCTTTCCTTTATCATGCTTCCTTTAAATATGGTTTCTTCATCCTCACGCTGAGCCCATTTTCCATACCTTGCTCCACTTCCTGGTTTATTGCTGCCTGGTTTGGGGCCCTGAAGTCAATGTCGCTGGTAAATAGTTCAAAGTCTCTCTCGCTGATCGCGATGCCCTTTCCCTCCCATTCAAGGTCTCGGCCCAGCCCCTCTGGGCGAGCAGTTAAGATTTTCAGTGGCTATGAGCCCCCTTCCTGGACCTCTTCACTCTTTTTCAAGCCTAAACATCAGTGCTGCGTTCACATGCACATGTCACGCGAATTTTTCTACTCTTTCCACTTCCAACATAGCTTCTATTTCCAAGGAGTCAAAGGGCTTTTCAGAGTCCATAAAAGTCTATGTACACAATGGCATTTTATACTCAGCAGTCTTCCCTGGGACTTTTTCATTTTCTGCAGGTGATCCCGAGTTGAGAAATGACTTCTAAATCCTGTCTACTCTCATGGCTGATTAAAGTCCAGAAGTCCCTGTAGTCCGCCTACCAGTACTTTTGTGAAGATTTTGCATAACTACTGAAAACAGTTTAAAAGATCATGTCTGTGATCTATTAAACAAGGTTTTTTTTTAAAGGGCGATAAAGGGTTTAAAAGGAACATGTGAGACAGAAATATCTGCGCTCTGCTTATTATACATTAGAAATTATAAGAATAACACGTTTACTACTAATTACACAAGTCATTTATCACGAAGCTCTTGCCAGAAAACGTATTTGAATTCCCCCAAATTCAAATAAAGAATTAATGGGTAAATTATTTATACTCAAGTAATTATTTGCAAGACTTTATTTAAACTAGAATTTAGTCAAAGTTAATTCAAAGGTTTTATTCCTTGCATCCTGTAATGAAGTTGTTGTTTAATTAGAATGACAACTTGCTCCTCTAGGTAAAAGGAAAGGGAAATGTAAATTTCAGAGATGATTTTCTCTGGCTGCTCAGAATAACCATGGCCAAAATGGCCCATGATTTTGAGGAAGGACAGGACCTTGGATGATTTGACACTGGAGAGAAGCACAGAATTCCCAGATGAATCAAAGTCTTGGGGCTTAGGGGCATTTCTTCAGTAGGACCGACACAAAACAAAAATAGTAATGAAACCCTCAAAAAGCTCGCACCCATCCATTAACACAAACTCAGTGACACCTACATCTGAAACATACACCCTCGCATGCAGACACCTTCACACACACCTCTTCCTGGCTAAAATAAATAACAGTCCCATTCCCACTCCTAATGACAAAACACATCCCAGATGCTGTCAAATTGCTTTCACAGAGTTTAATGAGTTGAACATCCAGAGACACACCTGTAGTTTCCACTGGTCCTGAGGCTTCTAACTTTTCCAGTGTGAAGAATTAGAGACACCTGGGCCTGGGGACTTAAATTTGTGGGGCGCTTGTGGGGCGGGGGTTGGGGGGGGTGGTTCAAAAGTCTCCAGATCCATTTTCTTCAAGAGAGAGAAATTGTCGACAGCTTTTCACCTTCTACTCCTCAGCAATTGGGTGGCTATTCATTTCCTAGCCCTTTGGCCGAATTGTGCTGTGTTTTATGAAGCATCGCTCTTAGGTCAGGAATTTTGGGTGAGACGGATCAGATAGGAAGAGACCAACTGCATTCTACTCCCATTGACCTAGGAGCCATGAGCATGCAGTGGCAAATGGCCCTCAGGAGATGGACCTTTGTGGGCAATATGGAAGAGTCTCTTAATACTGTCCTGTCCACGACAGATTCCTTCAGGGGTGACCCCCAAGAGTCTTAGCAGATCAAGATGTGGAAACTCCGCGGGGATCCTGTCCCCTTCCAGTTCAACTCCTGCTAGCCAGAAAACCAAGCTACCACCAAATGAACTGGATTGCTGAAGAATAATGAAAGCAGAAAGTATAGGTTCTGCTAAGGACAGGTGCACGAGATTATCTGCGTTTAAAGAATAAAATGAGGTGGTACATGATAAAATTATCCTTCTGTGCCTCAGGCCATGCCTCTGAATACGTCTTTGGTTCAGAAATTTACAAAGAGGGCTTCACAAACTCCCATCTCTGACATTACTATGATGTTCGATTTCCCTACACAATACAAGAAAGTGTAGCTGGAAATTTTGAGTTAACCCTTCAGACTATTAATGATTGTGCAAACTTTGGACTCAAATGACTTACAAAGCTATTGAAGAAAGTTATGCTGCTAAAATAAACGCTATGTTACTGCACACGAGATTGACAGGATCTGCAAAAATCAAAGCTACATAGTACGTGCACTCTCGGGATGAGGACGGGGATGGAATGCAGCATGCACGGGGTAAATTGGGATGCGGCAGATTTGCCAGCTCCTCCAGCCCTTCTGCGGGTCCATCAGAATCACATATCCACGCAGAGGCAAGAAAAGCAGTTAGCAGAGAAAATGAGGGCGCCGGCGACGGGAAAAATATGAAGCAAAAGAGAGCAGGTGGGTTATTTCTTAAAGAATGACATGTTTGGAATTTTTAAACATATATACAGACATATATAATTGTATAGTATATGAAATTATATAAATTATGACTTAGATTTTTTTTGTTATAGAAAATAACAAACCTCCATGTATTCATTGCTTAGCTTCAACAATGATCAAGGCCAGTCTTGTCATCGGCCATTCAAGGCCAGTCCTGGTTCATCTATTCCTCCCACTCCCCTTCACTTTATTATTTTGAAACAAATCTCAGACTTACCATTTCATCTGTAACGATTTCAGCATGTATCTCTAAAACAATGATACAGTTTAAAAACATAACCATCATGCCATGATCACACCTAAAAAGATTTCCTTAATGTCATCAAACATCCAGGCAATATTCAAATTTCTCTGATTGTCCTATACATTTTACTTTTGAAGCCTGAATTAGGATCCCATAAGGCCCTTACATTGCAATGGTTGATAGATCTTTTTAAGTCTCTTTAATCAACGTGGTAAACTTTCAATCTCTTTTTGTCCTGGATTTTTAAAAAAATTGTTGTTGTTGAAATTGGGTCATGAATGCTATAGAGTTTCACACAGTCTGATTTTGCAGATTGCATTCTTATGGTGGCGTTTACATGTTCTGCTGTCTCCTTTCTCTCTGGTAAATTGGTGGTTAGATCCAATGGCTTGACCAGGTTAACTTCTTTGGCAAGACTGTGTCATAGGTGGTGGTATGGATCTCTATCGGGGGTTTCATTGCCTGCTTGGATCTCTTTTCTTGATGTGAATAGTTATTTATAATCATTGCTTACACCCGTTAATTCTTTAAGGTTCACAAAATGGGCATCTTAATTCTAACATTCTTTCTCTTCTTCCTCCTTTTTAATAAAGCTGGAATACTTCTGTAAAGAGAAATTTCCCCCCATTTGGTTACCTTGAGGTTTTGGTTTTCCTTTATTCATTTTGAATCATTATAAACTCCTGGATTTAAACATATTTGATCTGTGCATTTCAATCAATTGAAATTCATGGTAGCTATTATTTTTGATAATCATTTTGTGTTGTCTTTGGCTAATGGCACTTCAAGTTGACTCATGCATCCTTGCTTTTTGATGTGACAAAATGTTCTGGCCTCATCTTGTGTATTTCCTTCCTGAGATTTGAAACTAGCCATTTCTTCAAAAAGCCCTGGGTCCTTTTGGTGAGAAGTAGTATTTAGAAGCCATAATTTGGATGTTAGAGTTGGTCACTGCTAATGGGAAAGTCACTCTTTCCAAGCCTTTTCAGCGAACACAGCAAAAATTGTAGACACACACACACTCCATATAATATATAAAATTATATAACTGTATAGGAATTTAGAGATATTTAAGATAAAATACATTATAAGTTTATACTGATACTTCCCATTCAAATTCAGAGTTACAAGTTTTTACTTAATTTTATTGATCCTTCAGCTGTATCTCCTTTTCTTCATGCTAAAAAATCTCAATTATCCATGGCAATAATCCAAATACTTACTTGCTTTATCCCACCCTAGACACCCAATAGTCCCAGAAAAACAGAAATCCAACTATCAGCGATATCATTACTGAAAACAGCTTACTATTTTTTAGAGGTCTTTTTGTCCTTAAGGATGTACATCAAATTACTATGCTTTAAAATAATTTACACGGATCCTTCTCTGTGATCATGCCATCCATTGGATACACCGTTGGGTTCATTTATTTCATGTTTATTTTGATTTGAAGGATGGCTTTCTAAATTTTACTTTCAGTTGATACCTCTGTAAATATTTACACGTGTCTGAAGTCAGATGTACAAAACAAGGTATATTCAGAGAAGTCTATCTCCTTGCCATCATGGCTATCCTATTCCTCCTCCTTTCCACTACAGGTAACTTTAAGATAAGTTATAGCTTATTCTTCATTTGGTTTCTTTTTAACAATATAGACAGCTGCCTTATGTTAGACTTTATGTAATTTTTTTATTATAGAATCAACAGTTTTTTATATTATACAATCAAGTTATCTAAACTGTTGCTGGATCATAATTGCTAGTACAGTTTTAAATCCTAGAACAGTTCAAATTTAAGAAGGTCATTACTGACTTGTTACAATTCTTTAACATTGTAGAAAATGCTTGAAAAATTCTTTTAGATTCTGGACCATTTTCTCTCTCTGACCTTTACTCAGCTCAACCATAGAATTTTTCAGCCATGTCAGCAAGGCTTCTACCACCTACTTGCTGAACTTTAATTCATTTCATTTTCATGAAAGGAAGGAAATCCCTTGAAATCATGTATTAGTTCTTCTAAAAAGGCACAGCCATCTGGGACTTTTTCATGTTTGTTGTGTGAGCAGCCATGTCGTGCTTTTGGCATCATTGGCTGGAGTCAATGTTGAAATCTTAATTCATGGTGTTTATAATGGCAACAACTGTATGAGAGGATTTATGCTTTCCAGGAGGCGTGGTTGAGAGGCAGATGGAATGTGGCAGTCATGAGGAGGAGGATGTGCATCCTCTGTGTCAATGGACAACATAGTAGATGACCCACCTTACATTCAATGTCCTGCTGAGCAACTGATTTCTCTGTCTTGGTAAGTATAAAACTGGTCAGAGTTGCTCCACGATCTAAGACATTTTACTAAGCTGCCAATATATTGGGATAAGACCTTCTAATTTTTGCCCTTTAATATCCTGGGCTTTGCAAAATAGTAACTCCAATTTTTTCAGAAATATTTCCACTACCATACTACCATGACTGCTTTTTTTTTTTTTTTTTTTTTTTTTTTTTTTTTTTTGAGAGAGAGTCACTCTGTTGCCCAGTCTGGACTGCAATGGCACCGTCTTGGCTCACTGGAACCTCCACCCCTCATCTTCAAGTGATTCTCCTGCCTCTGCCTCCCCAGTAGCTGGGATTACAGGTGTGTGCCACCACACCTGGCTAATTCTTGTATTTTTAGTAGAGATGCAGTTTCACCATATTGGCCAGGCTGGTGTCGAACTCCTGACCTCAAGTGATCCACCCACCTTGGCCTCCCAAAGTGCTGGGATTACAGGCATGAGCCACCATGCCCGGCCCATGGCTACTTTTGATTGCTGCAACAGTGTCCCCAGTGGTCTCCCTGCTTTCACTCTGTCCCCCTCACCCAAATCTGTCCTGCACATAGTGACCATCGAGGAGGACTTAGACCTACCAGGTATTAAGACTTACCATAAAGCCATAGTGATTAAGACAGTATCAGCACAGAAATGGACAACTAGATCAATGGAACAGAACTGAGAGCACAGAAACAGACCCTTGGACATTTAGATGCTTGCTTCATGATAGAGGTGGTATTGGAAATCAATGCATAAAGACGAGTACACTCTCTCTGCACATCTTTCCATCTCAGCTGCCATTCACAGACATCACTTTTAATAGCTACACGGTACTCAGCCGTATGAACATACCATCATGGTACCACCATTTATTTAACCAATCCCCATCCCTTAACATTTGACTCCTGTTTTTTTTTTTTCCTATTATAAACAATGCTGCAATGGAGATTTTTGTATTTAAATATCTTATACAGGCCAGGTGTGGTGGCTCACGCCTGTAATCCCAGCACTTTGGGAGGCTGAGGCGGGCAGATCACGAGGTCCGGAGATTGAGACCATCCTGGCCAACACAGTGAAACTCCGTCTCTACTAAAAATACAAAAAATGAGCCGGGCATGGTGGCGGGCGCCTGTGGTCCCAGCTACTCGGGAGGCTGAGGCAGAATGGCATGAACCCGGGGGGCGGAGCTTGCAGTGAGCCGAGATTGCACCACTGCACTCCAGCCTGGGCAACAAGCGAGACTCTGTCTCAAAAAAAAAAAAAAAAAAAAATCTTATACACATTCTTATGTCGTTAGTTAGGATTAATTCATCAGATGGAGCTAATAGGTCAAAGGGCTCAGATATTTTGGGAAATCATGGTCCACATTTCTTTCCTGAAAGGCTGCTACTCCCACTAACAGCCTATGAAAGAGTCAACGTGCTTCGTCTGACAACATGGAATATCATTACTTTAAAATCTTTTTGCATTTCAGGAGTAAGGAAGGGTAACATAGTTGTTTTAATTTGCATTTACTTGATAACACATAAAGCTAATCGTTCATCCCCACCAAATGATTGGCCCTTTAAGGTTTTTCTTTTGTAAAATATTTGTTTTTGTTCTTATATGGTTACTAAACTGCTCTTTCTGACACCACTCCAATCCACCAGGTATGCCACTGTGAAATTACTATAAGCAACTCTTGGGTGCCAGGTTTCGCTGTTCTAAGAAATTCTAAAGGTTAAATGCTAAAGGTTAAAAAAACTATAAAAACACATACAGATAAATTTAAGATAAAAGACATGCTTCTTGCTTCCCGCAAGATAAGGGCCAAAGTCTTTAACCAGAGGTTGATCTGCACCAAACTAACCTCAGTATTCTCTTCCACCATAACCCTCGTCCTTGACCAACTTGGTCTGCTCTCTGTTCCTTCTCCATGTGACATATTCCTCCCCCCATGCTTTGGCTCTCATTGCTCTCATCTCAGAATTTTCTTTTCACTTGCTCAGTTTCTTATCTCCCTTTATGCCAAGCTCAAGTGCATTATCCCCTTAAATCTTTCCCTGGGAGAATATCACCTCTGACCTTCCGAGATACTTACTGTAGTACCTTCCCATGCTTCATGCCATCTACCTTTTTAAGATTATCCTTTTGGGGGCACATGTTCTAACTGAAGTGTAAAACTCTCAAGGAAGAAGACAGTACACCTTGAGGCTCTTTTATGCTAGTGTTTCGTACAGTCCCAAGAACTCAGTGTGTGGATGATTCTGATGATCCCACGAAGGAGGATCTGTCAATGGCATATTGGGGAGGGGGAGATGAGATTTCTATACCCTTATATCTGCATAATCCCAAATATTTTTTAGGATGTTTTCACTGAATTTTCAGATGTTTAATGCTAATACCTGATTTCTTGGTCATGGAGGAGTAAAGGTGTTAAGGGCAAGTAGAGGTTATAGTGAAGTCTGCTGAAGTTGGTAAGTAGCCATTATTGGGTCATTCTGGAATGCTCTGGCTTTCTGCTTCTATTGACCCCCAAGCCCCAATCTCAGCACAGGCCCCAATCTATCACCCCACAAACCCCAATCTCAGTGCTGTATTGTGGGCTGGCAGACTCTGGACAAGGGAAAAGAAGCATACAAGGTACAATGGAATAAAAGCCAAGTTCCACCTCTGCTACTTACAGGCTGTGTCTCCATAGGCAGGCTACCTAACTCTCTTCGCCCACATACCAGAGACAGTAATATATTCCCCAGGATTCCTGTGAGAATGAAGTAAGACAATGTGTATAGAGTATGAAAGTTATCTCCACAGAGCCAGAACTCAATGCATGGGAGGTATTAAAGTAAGCAGAAAGGAAGAGGACCCTGCTGGTCATTTCTGTCTTGGCATGAAGCAAGAGGTTGTTGGGTCAACATGAGCAAAAATAAAATCAGGCACGTCCAAGGTAATAAGGGACAAAGGATGGAGTCTTATTTGGGGTCCACTGCTAAAGTGCTTATCCTACTCTGTAGGGCACTGATTCCTGTGCCAATTCAGGGGTAAATTAGAATGGAAATTGCAGAGTGTATGTGCATGCTTACTTCTGACCAAAGGTAGCATCCAGGGCTACTTAGAGTCATTGGAAACAACAACCAGAACTTTTGGAGACTAAAAACACAGTAACTGTGAACATTAATTGATTCTACAATGAAAACTGGCAAACGAGGGTGAAAACAGAAAGTATAGATGAAGCATAACCAAGCAACAGAGAAAGCAAAAGTAGCAATGTGGACATCAGAAAGAATGAAATTTAAGGTTGAAGGTATAAAACAGAATGGAGAATGACATTATACAATGTTAAAAAGCACAGCTGATAAAGGAGATATAATATCCATAAACCTCTATGCACCATACAACACAACAGTTAAGTATATAAGGGAAAAAAGAACTTAAAATACAAGATTTTAATGAAAATAAGAGTTGGAGGTATCCATACACATCTCTCAGAATTAGACATATTTACAAGACAAAAAATAAGACCAGAGGGAATTCAACATTTTTAAAAGAACTCAGTAGAAGAACTCAGTAGAATAGATAACTTGCTAAAGTTATGTTATCTGCAGAACTGGTGAAATGCACTGACACAAGAAAATAAAATCACTGGCATCAATATTGAGAAAAGTAGATAAAATTCTCACTTTTGTATTGATATATCTTAATACCTAGAAAGCCCAAGAGACTCTAATGAAACACTAGTCAAATAAATTAGACAACTTAGTAAAGATAGTAAAGATAAATACACAAAAATCAATTGCTTCACTCTCTACTAGCATTAAACACCCAGAAATGAGAATGGGAAAAAATGACAAGAGATTAAGAGGTTTAAAAAACTTTAAAAATACTTAGAGAGAAATTTAACGTAAGAGGAACTTGAGCGGCCAGGTGCAGGGTCTCACACCTGTAATCCCCAACTGTTTGGGATGCCGAGGTGGGAGGATGATTTGAACCCAGGAGTTTGAGACCAGCCTGGGAAACACAGTGAGACCCCATCTCTACAAGAGGAACTTGGACCCAGAGTTATATATTCCTGGGGTCACTATATCCTCACCAGTGAGGTCTGAATTTCAGCCCTGGGTTCTCTGTTCTATCTTTGCTTGCTCTCTTTCAGTCCCAGATATAGTAGCTGCTTCTTGCATTTACTATTCCTATCTTCCTTAGAGTCTTCTTTTAACTCTTTTAGTAGTTAACCACTATTTTACTAGATAAAAATCTTACATAAATTTTCCCTGTTTAAATTAGTGGTGTGGTTTCTCTCTCCAGACCCTGACTGATGCAGACCTCTATGAATAAACTATCAAATCTTATTGAAAGACCCCCAAACAAGAACTAAATAGGTATTTTCTCAGATAGAAAGACTTAATACTGTAAAATATCTTTTATTCCCAGAAAACATATATAAATTTAATGATATTCTAATTAGAATTCCAGTAAGATTTTCATTATTTTTGGAAATGGCTAAAAATATCTGAGATTCTGTTGGTAGGGTAATTTCATGAACAGCTATGAAAAGCATGAAAAATAAAAATTGTGATGAGGCATATGACTAGCTGTATATAAAGCCATAGTAATCAAATCTAAATGGTTTGGGCAGAGAGAGATAGACAAAGAGATGAGTGGAAAAGAATGGAAAAATCCTGGCAAAGATCTTAGGATACATTCGAATTTCATCTATTACAAAGACAGAATTTCATTTCAGAGGGCAGAAAGTGGTTTATTTAAAAAAAAAGGGCTGGCACAAATGGCTAGTCATCTAGAGCAGAGGTTGGCAAGCTTTTTCTATAAGGAGCCAGATAGTAAATATTTTAGACCAGGGGTATCCAGTCTTTTGGCTTCCCTGGGCCACACTGGAAAAAGAAGAATTGTCTTGGGCCACACAAAACATACACTAACAATAACAACAGCTGATGAGCTAAAGATAAGTAAATAAATAAAAAATAAAAGTCCATGCATAAATCTCATAATGGTTAAAGAAAGTCTACAAATTTATGATAGGCCACATTCAAAGCCATCCCAGGCCGCATGCAACCCGTGGACTGCGGGTTGGACAAGCTTGTTGAGACTTTGGTCCAAAATATTATGGTCTCTGCTGCTAGTACACAACTCTGCCATTATGGTATAAGAGCACAGCTAGACAATACCTAAATGAATGGGCATGGCTGTGTTCCAATAAAATTTTATTTACAAACACAGGCAGCTGGCCTGTGGGCCATAGTTTGTCAACCTCTGGTTTAGAGGAAAATAAAGTAGTCCCCCATTTCTGACCAAATACAGAAATAAATTCCAGGTGGAGCAAGGACTTAAATGTAAAATATAAACCTCTTAGAAGAAAAATCCAGGTGTGACAAGGTACGATTATATTACAAAGGGTATCCATCCTAAGTCAGAAAATTCAGAAGCCACAAAAGAAAAGCTGGACCTATTTGAATTTATAAAAATGTAAAACTTTTATATGACAAAGATGTTATACACAAAGTCTGAAGATAACAGATTTGAGAAGAATGTTTGCAGTACGGATGACTGATATCTCTAATCTACAAAAGGCTCTTACCAGTTGGCAAGAAAGAGACAAACAACCCAACAGAAAAATGAACAAAGTGTATGGATTTTAGTTTAAGTGTGATTGGAGCCCTTGGAGGTTTCCAGCAAGAGAATAATATGATTTATGTTTTAAAAAGCCCACTCAGGCTGCTGTGCCGGGAATGGATTGTTGGGGGCGGGGGGGCAGGAGGTAATCAGGAAACCAGGGAGGCTGGCTGGGATATTTTTGCAGACTACCCCACTTCCCCCAAGAGGAGGCTTAATAGATGTTCAATAAATGTAGGCTGATTTTTGATGAAAACATCTGTGCCATGCCCCGCTACGGCATCCACGCCAAGCGTCCTTGAGCTGACTCCTTGATCCTTCCCTTGAGGGTATGTGAGGTTCAGAACGTGGTAGGACTCTTTTCAACTTTCAATGGAAACAAATGTGTGTCTCTGGTTGATAAAACCCAAGAGCTTGGATGAGGGCTACCCCGGAGAAATCCTGCCATACTCGTCCACAGCTCAGTGCGGTTGCCCCTCTTGGCTCTGATTATGGAAAGGGGAGGCAAGAAGACCTGTTGCAGTCTGCAGGAATGGTGAATTCTTAGTCTAATGAGGCAGTACACAGGAGGCAGGGGATAAAACTAACAAGGAAGGGGGATCCTAAACTAACACAGGAGATGACAGAGCACATGCTTGGCCGCTCCCCACATCCCCACAGGGGGAGGAGGGGGTTGCACTGAATAATCTCTTCTCTTAAGGCTTGGGGACCCAATGACTTAACTGCAAGTCATTTTGTCTGCACGTGAAGCCAACAGTTTTCAAGTGACAAATGGTCAAAACGAAGTAACGACTTGCTTCTCCTCAGCTAGGAAGCGGGTTTGGAAACTCTGGCCACCCATCCAGCAGCAGGAACAGCAGCTGGAGTGACAGGCAGCACAAAGAAACGTCCCTCCCTCCCTCTGCAAGGTTTAGGAAGCCCGAGGCAAAAAGCCGAGGCTGTAGAGCGGCACTGGGCCTGGAGCTGGTAACTCAGGCTCGGTGGCTCCGTGCAGAGCCTCTGCTTTTTCAAATGTAAAATAAAAAACATCCTGGACAGGAGGGATCTCTGGAGAAAAATGAAAGAACGCACACAGACGAGAGCTGCTGGGGAGAGGCAGCGGAGCTGACATTTTCTGCAAAGGGAAGAGAATAGCATTGCCGCAGAGGGACCCTGCATCCAGCAACAGAGCTCTTGTGGCTTATCTTTGTGGAGGCCTCTCTGTTGCCTGAAATCCCTTGTGGAGCAAGCATAAGAAAGTGGATCCGAAGGAACTGGGGGGGGTGGGGGGTGGGCAGTGTTAGCTCCCCTCCAACTCTGCCCCTCACAGCTGCATCCAGGCAAATTGAGGATGCTCTATTCTCCATGACCAAGCCTGTGTCTGGTTTCCCAGGGAGATGGGCACAATGGACCCTGCTTGCCAACGATGCTGGTCTTTAACAAAACAGCAGTGCCTCATGCTCTGCACAAACACACATTTCTGCACACCCAGAAGAATGCGTGCCTTCCAAAGAGTATCTGCCATGTGGTAGACACTCAGGAAATTCAGGATCCTGCAATCATTTTAAAGGCCTCCCAAATGGCGGGTGCTCCACAAACACACTTCAAAGAAATAAATGAATGAATGAGCAGATTATTTTGGAATCACGTTCTAATAATCCATCTGGATATGTAGACCCCCAAACAGAGGCAACAACCATGTGAATTCAATTCCTGCCATGATGTCAGATGCTCTTGGCCAGGAATTGGCAAACTGCAGCCCAAGGACCAAATCTGGCCTGTACCCTGTTTTTATAAATAAAGATTTATTGGAACACTGCCACACCCCTGTGTTTACATATAGTCTATGGGCTGTTTTTGAGCTGTTAACAGTAGGCCAGCTTGAGTAGTTACAACAGAGATCATGTGGGCTGCAAAGCCTGAAATATTTATTATTTGGCTCTTCACAGAAAAATTTGCAGACTCTTGCTCTAGGCAACTTCCTGGATTTAGCAGGTCTGAGTGAGGTCAAGGATTTCATGTTTCTAAGCAGCTTTCACTTGAAGTTGATGCAGTTAGTCTTGGAGCCACCCCTTGCAAAGCAAGGTTTTAGGCACTCTCTTTTTCCAAAACAAACAAAAGTATGATGAACCATTAAACATTAAGTACCAATCCTGTACACAGCATGAACTTGGCCCTGTAGTATCACATAACTTGAGTCAGCTGCAATCAAAGAAAATCTTGGATATCCCTGTTTCTCACCTCATAGGCCTCACTTACTGATACGAGCCTAGCAGCATACACCAAAGAAGAGACTGGAACATTCCTGTTTAGTTCATCAATAGCCACAAATCTAGACAGACAGCTCAGTGGACATTCATTGCCTTTTGACTTCCAGCATCCATTCATTCCCCTCCTGACGGCAGCAATTTTGAAATATTTCTCTCTTCCCATTTCCATTACTGTGCTTTGGGCAGGGCTGACTCCAGGCTCAGCCCAATCAGCATCTTGCATCCCTCCTAAGTTATCCTGATTGGTTCAGGGGTGAGCATGTGACCCAGTGGGTTCCCATGGGACTTTTGCGGGGACTTCCATGAAAACAATGTTCTCTCTTTCCTAGAGCTCTGTAGTGAGACAACAAAGAATCTGAGCTGCTGTAGGCATCTCATGACCCTAAGAAGGGACTCAAAGAAGGAAAAGAACAAGCATGGAGGGGACAGTTCCAAGCAACACGAAGGAGAAGAAACTTGGTGACTTTGTTTAGGCTCCTAATCAAATGCTACCCCTAGCCACAGGATGTTCCCATGGGTTTTTCAGTTATATAAGCCCACACATCCCTTTTTGCTTCTGCCATTTGGAGTTGCAATTTCTGTGCTTTGCAATTGAAAAAAAATTCAGATAGGAAAAATTACTAAAACTTTCCATCTGGCTGTGGCTGAGTGATTAGGGCCATGAACACTCCTGCATGTTTGGACACATTTTGGCACATCTGCAGGAGGAGCATGAGTAAACGGCTGCCTGTCTTGGAGCTGAGGCACTTGCTGCCTTGACCATCACCAAGGCTGCTATCACTTATAGACCTTGGCAGCTCCAATCTCTCCAACTGCAACCAGCTCATGCCAAAACAGTCCCTCAGTTTCAAGAAAAAGGATCCTGGGAAAGGGTTCAGGAATCCTGCTACAAGTCAACTGAGCAACATGTTAGGTTTTGAAGGGAAGGTGAGGGTTAAAGAAAGACACACACAGAAAGTGGCAGCTCTACAGCAAATGCAGGCTTTATGTCCAGCATAAGACCTCCAGAGGTGGAGGACCAGCCTAATGCCAGTGCCCACAACTGCTTACAGGCTGGGGTACTTACAGGTACGGGCAGGAGAGGCCTGGGCAGTATGGCTTGCTGCCCGGGGATGATACTGATAAGACATTCCCATGATGAGGCAGTTTGGCCTTTGTTCCCACAGAAGGTGATGTTCCTTGCACTTTCTCCCAGCAGGGTATGATAAGGATGTTCCTGTGTCTTGTGGTCAGGTGGTTGGGCAGGATGTGTCTCATGCCCCGAACCCCCATGGAATGTTTCACTTGACCAAGATGTGTGAAATGGTGGGGGGGGGTGAGGGGTTACAAAATGATGTGGTTTGGTCTAACACAAAGAACCACTAAAGAACCTGCCAAAGGGTAGGTCATCTCAGGTGAAACTATACCAGGTAATGTTTTCTTTAGCACCATTCCACGTTCTCTTAGCATCTTCTTGACCCTAAAGTAACCAATGCTCGCTCTCGCTCTCTTTCTCTGTTTCTCTCCCCCCATCTCTCTCTCTCTCTCTCTCTCTCTCTCTCTGTTTAACTCTCTTGCCAAAACAACTTTCAACTAGTAAGCAGATAGGAAAGGACCTTATTAAACAACCCACAGGAGTCAGGTTCACCAGTTTTTTAACCAGATAGATCTGGATTTGAATTCCAGGCTCACCCCTTACTAGATGTGCATGTATAAATAAGCAACTTAAATGCTCTGAATCCCAGTTTGCTTATTTTTTTAAATATATGCTTTGCTGAGTTATCACAGGGAGACGAGATAAGGCATATAGTGGTTAGGTGTAAAACTATTATCAAACCATAAAAATAATATTACGGACATAACATTAATAATGTTTTAGCCTCCTGGAGGTGTTTGCATTTTCACAGGGAGCAATTCCTTCCTTAACCCAACATTAGGAACTGTAACATCAGAATTTCAGCCTCGGCGACAGACCTATTGCTAGGTTTATATCTGACAGGTGGCTACTTAAAGAAGGTGTTCAAGAGCACTGCACAGTCCTTAGGCAATGACCCTGAGAATCAGAAACTCAGGCCATATATGTAGAAGCAAAAAAAAAAAAAAAGATTCTAGAGATAGGAGGGGTTGCTGAGTGACAATCAGGCTGTCATCACTGAATTCTGATGGGCTACCTGGAACTGGCTTAGCGTGGGATTACATACGCCTCCTGCCACATCGGATTTCCTTCTATTTGGTCAGGGGTAGCATCATCCAGTGAGTAAATCTATTAGTGATCTCCCTCGCATAACCTAGGAACTCTCTCAGGATCCATTTTTGCAGTAGTTTTGAGAAAGCGACCAACAACAGCAAAGAGAGTAGTTCTTCCATTCCAAGAGCAGCCATCTTGCTTAACTAACAAACTAGAGAGAACTGCAAGGACTCAGTACATCCCTGGCACAATCCATTCGCTCCCACAGCATATTATATGAGACTGTGTGAGCCCTGCTTCCACGGTACACTAAAAACCCATGGTCCCTGAATGATGTGAGCAACTGACAAGCTTCTGAAGTTAAGATTCACGAACGCTGAGAGCAGTACCCAGTGGATTTGTGGCAGGTGAGCAGATCCTTCTCATTTCCCATTTTGGAAATTTCACATTTCATTCTGCTTTGTGAATCCCACAACTTCATGATAATATAGATTAACATTTTGCAAAAAAATAACAAATAATGTTCTGCTTGAGGGAAAATCAGACATTAGGCTTCTTATGAAGAAACAAGGGGTCATGTTGAAAACTTCAGGATAACATATCTTGGAGAAGAAAGAACCATTCAGTTGTTCACTCCCCAAGTCTGTGGGAGGGTTTTTTTTTTTTTAAAAGGTTATTTTCATAACTTTGAGACTACAATTAATTTCTGCAAAACCCATGGAAAAACTGCCTCTTTTCAATAATTTTTCCCCCGTCTTTTTCCCTAAGAGTCTTTAAATATGACAACATTTTTCTTTTCAATTAAAACAAAAAATTGAACAGATGTGCCTCAAGAGGGCTGGCAGTACTTTTAAGAACTGGTAATAATTTATTTAGAACCATGTATAGTAATATAATATATCTTTACACACAAGTTGCACAGAAACACCCACTGCTTTTGGTGTGGTACTTACTGTTCCTTGTTGGAACACCCAGGAAACTTCCATATGTCAGAGATCATGTATGACAGTCCTATCTTCTGTGTAAAAGGTCATCTCCCAGCAGAAGAATAGCTCACCTAGTTAAAGGGATACCAATTTTTAAACGCTCTGCCAAGCTGTAGATGGAGAGAATGAGTGAGAGAGGGAGATGTCAGATCTCAAATGCAGGGCATGCTCATTGTGCCCTCGGATGCTGAGCTGGGAGGAGGGGGAGAGAAACCTCTATTTAGAGATGATTGGAAAAAATCAGTGCCACACAGTGCACTTGAGAAGCAATGTGGGAGGCTGTTCTTGCCCTCTCCTTGGATGTGGCAAAATGGCCACCATGGAAACAGGAAGCAGCAGCAAATGGCTGCCACAGGTCTTCTTGGATGCTTGAGGAAGTATCTATGTGTATCCAGGCCTGTGTGGGGTATTCCTAGGGTAGCAGGTTTTTAAAGTCAGGGTGAAGAAAAGGGAGGCATTTAGAAGGAATGGACAATTGACAAAGAAAGTGGTCAGACAGCACCAAAGGGTAATGATCTGGGAAAACCCAAGGCTCCAAGAAAGTACGTTGACCACAAGAAACTTAGAATTTACAGTATTTTAGCCACCTTGAAACTATATAACCACGCCAGCTCAAGTAACCAAAAATATCCTAGTCCCTGCACTAGCCGCTTTTGAAATATCCTGTTTAAAATGACCCCCTCACCACCATGGGTAAGTTGGCACGGGATTGGAGGCTCCATGGAGGGCTATCCCTAAGCCAACCTGCCAGGCAGGCAGGCAAGTTTCTGCCCTCCCCAACCTCCCCCTGCTAGCTCCATTCCTCCTGAGAGGCAAAGACTTCCTGATGTTTCTGGTTGCATCAGACACCAATCTGGCCCAACTTCCCTATTAGAAGGCCTCTGTGACAACCAGCCAATCCGATGCACCAATCTGAGTAACTGTGTTTTCCCTCCTTCAGGACATGGTTACATTTAGTTCGATCTTCTCCTTCCCAAGGCAGATGCCCAAAGCAAAGAGAGTGAAGCAGTCAGAATTTCAGACACTGTGAACAACTCCCCTTGGGGTACCTCTGGGGCTGGTGTCTTTACATCATGACAACAGAGAGCTGGCCCGCGCAGACTATGGCCACGGCGTCTTAGAGGTTTTGTTTCTCTGCAGGCATCCATGTGCTCTGTTTCTTTCCCTCCTCACCACTCTCCAAACCACACTCACACAAATACATGCCCCCACGTGCAAAGACGCACATATGTATATTGTATATCAGTGTGACACTCACACGCATGTGGGGTATTAGCATAGCCTTCCCCCCGCCTCCCCCGAGTCCCTCTTGTGCTTCCCAGCACCCAGCATCCTCCAAAGCAGGCAGTGGCACACTATGGCTCATAAGCTAAATCCAGCCACTGCCTGCTTTGTAAATAAAGTTTTGCTGGAACACAGACCTGCTGATTCGTTTGTGTATTGTCTGGCTGCTTTTGCAGTAGAACAGAGTGGAGGAGTCACAAAAAAAGACCATGTGGTCTGAAATATTTGCTCACTGGCCCATTAAGAAAAAGTTTGCTGCCCCCTAGTCTAAAGCAGCATCTTATATCTAGAAAATCTATTTCTTAAAAATTGTCAACAGGTCTTTCTCTTATCTTAAAAGTAATTCATAAACCTGTAACTTTTAGAGTCATGGAGCCATGTAATTAGAAGGTGTATTTCAGATTATTAGTCCTACTTATGGCCTAGTACCCGATTGTCTTCTAGGATACCTGTGGACGTCTCATCTCTCTTGATGGTTCCAGTAAAAGGCAACACACAGCTGCTCACAGGGAAGCTGTGATGTTTCCCAACAGCTCTATTGGAAAGTTCTTTTTTATCTGCAGTGAAAATCTGATTTCCTATCATTTCCACCCACTGGTTCCCATTCTGCCCTTTGGGGCCAGTCAGGAAAAGGAGGACAATCCACTTTGAAAAATCGGCCAGGCATGACAGCTAGTGCCTGTAATCCCAACACTATGGAAGGCAGAGCTGGGTGGATCACTTGAGGTCAGGAGTTCGAGACCAGCCTGGCCAACATGGTGAAACCTCATCTCTACTGAAAATACAAAAATTAGCCAGGCGTGGTGGTGCACGCCTGTAGTCCCGGCTACTCAGAAGGCTAAGGCAGGAGAATCACTCGAACTTGGGAGGCGGAGGTTGCAGTAAGCTGAGATTGCACCACTGCACTCCAGCCTGGGTGACAGAGCGAGACTCTGTCTAAAAAAATAAATAAATAAAAAATAAAAAAATAAAGCATCAAGTATCTGGAGATAACTGGCATGCCTCACCTTTGTATTTTGGTTCTCCAGGTTAAAAAATAACTCCAGTCCCTCTACCTGTTCCTCGGGTGGTGTGGTCTCAAGGCCCCACCACCTCTGTAGCGTCTCTTGGTGGCCAATATCCCTCTTAAACTTAGAAAGCCATGAGTACTGTGAAGACACCAGGTGCTTTCTCAAGATAAGCATTCATTCCTGGTCACCGTGGTGCTGAGCGTTCACCAGCGAAGTGTTAGAAGCTTCTGGAGGGCAGGAGCAGAGGCTTGCTGCTCTCTTTCTGGAGCAGCAGGCACAGGGTAGCCCCATCATCTAATCGGGTCCCAAGATGCCCTCTGAAGCTGGATATGCCAAGCCTTTGCACCAGTGGCTGGAGGCCTAGCGGGGATTCCACCGGAAATCTGGTTCTAGAGAATGGTATATTTTGAATTAACCACTCAACAAATCATAAAGCAGGATTGTCAGACTCATTATGGGAAAAGCTGCACTGAAAATAATGCCTTAAGTATGTGTTGTTGCTGCTGGGGATACAATCGGTATTAGTGGCTTAAGGGGCTCAGGAAATTTCCATGAGACCGTAACAAAGGAACAGCCAGCATTTGGTGGGAACAATGGAGGATGGACCCTTTTTTTTCATCAATGAAAGGAGATCTTTATTATTATTTAAAAATTTGCTTCTCCAAACACCCACTTCTCCCCCGGTGTACCATGTCAGAGTTACTGAGGAGGTTTAAAAAAAAATCATTAAACAACCCCCCCAAAAGAGGGCTCAATGAGGT
Organism: Nomascus leucogenys; assembly: GCF_006542625.1. Classification (NCBI taxonomy): domain Eukaryota; kingdom Metazoa; phylum Chordata; class Mammalia; order Primates; family Hylobatidae; genus Nomascus; species Nomascus leucogenys. Next base: position 49,291,287 of record NC_044382.1, read on the forward strand.
CTAATTCTGTGGTAATGAGCTCCAATTTAATGCCATCATTATTTCTGACATTAAAGGCCCGAGAATAGTGTCACGTGCCCAGAAGCTATTTTTTTTTTTAAACCAGCTAATCCCAGAAGTAAGAAACTGCCATGAGGGACAGTGAGTCAGGGCCTGTAAAAGTGCTTTAGGAGAGGACTGTGGCAATAGACTGACCTGAGCCTGGGAGGCACGGCCTGCACGAGGCCCTTAGCCACCTTGGGCGGACGGGGCCCAGCTCGTGCAGTGACTGTCCAGTGAGTCATTAAGAGCCTAGGTTTTGGCCGGATGTGGTGGCTCATGCCTGTAATTCCAGCACTTTGGGAGGCCAAGGCGTGCAGATGAGTTCAATAGCAGCCTGGCCAACATGGTGAAACCCTGTGTCTACTAAAAATTAGCCAGCCATGGTGATGGGCACCTGTAATCCCAGCTACTCAGGAGGCTCAGGCAGGAGAACTGCTTGAACCCAGGAGGCAGAGGTTGCAGTGAGCCAAGGTCACACCACTGCACTCCAGGCTGGGTGACAGAGTAAAACTCTGTCTTAAAAAAAAAAAAAAAAAAGAGTCTAGGTTTGGTGTTAGATTCTAAGTTTGGGGCTTAGCTGTGCTGCTTGTGCCAAAACCTTATGACTTTAAGGAATTTTACTTAAGTTCCTCATGCCTTGGTTTGGCTCATCTGTGAAATGGAACCCATAATAGTACCTACTACCAGGTGGAGACAAAATTAAATAGGATGCAGAAAACAGACTCTAACATATCAAAGAGAAGAAAGGAATCTACAGGATGATGGACAGGGAGGGACATCTGGAAGCAACAGCTGGCTTCCAGGCTTAGAGATCAACCAGTGCCAAAGGGGGCAGATCAGAGGCTCTAGAAGAACTTTCGTAAGAAGATGAAATTAGTGGAATGCCCAGTATATTTGGATACATTGAGAGATGATGCACACAACCGGGGAAGACTTCAGGTATATGTCAATGACAGAAGACTAAGAAAAGCAAAAACAGAACCACTGAAAACAGTCATTCAGGAAAGGAAGAGTAAACAGAATACACTACATGGCTCAGCTAGGCTAAATACTGATCTGATTAAAATGACAATATCACGATATTGGCAAGATGGGAATTTTATGAGGGTTTTTTGAAGGGGAATTTAAAAGAGAGCTGGACCCTCATTTTTCACAGTGGGAAGTCCGTAGATAATGCCTAGAAATAAAAATCAAGAAATAGCAACAAGGCCAGGCGCAGTGGCTCACACCTGTAATCCCAGCACTTTGGGAGGCTGAGGTGGGCGGATCACTTGAGGTCAGGAGTTCGATACCAGCCTGGCCAACATGGTAAAACCCCATCTCTACTCAAAAACACAAAAATTAGCTGGGTGTGGTGGCGTGTGCCTATAGTCCCAGCTACTCAGGAGGCTGAAGCACGGCACCCTTGAACCCTGGAGGTGGAGGCTGCGGTAAGCCGAGATCACACCACTGTACTCCAGCCTGGGTGACAGAATGAGACCCTGTCTCCAACAACAACAACAAAAAAGAGTGAAAAAAAGAAATAGCAACAAAAGCATTTTATTGAGAGATATGGAGGTAAAGTTCTAAGGAATCAGTTTAAAGCATTAAAAGAATTTATCCATAAGGGAGTAGGAGCTAGATAGGGGATTTTGGGGGAGAAATTATATATATTTTTGCAACAAGTTGGAAGGACTGTATGAATCTAAAAACTGTGTATATAAGTAACTTTGAGAACAGTAAAACTAAATAAAATTCCTATTGAAATGGATCCCATCAATTGATTTCACCACGAGTTCCTCTGGATTTATTAGGATTAAGACCAGATTTAGCAGTTTCTCTGTTGGCTCTCTCAACCTTCTAACAGATGAAATGTTGAATAAGGCAGGTCAAGAGTGTTTCCAGAAGCATATCTTTGGTTTTTCTTTTCTTTTTTTTTTTTTGAGACAGTCTCACTCTGTTGCCCAGGCTGGAGTACAGTGGCCTGATCTTGGCTCAATGCAACCCCCACTTCCCAGGTTCAAGTGATTCTCCTGCCTCAGCCTCCTGAGTAGCTGGGATTACAGGCACCTGCCATAACCCCCAGCTAATTTTTATATTTTTAGTAGAGATGGGGTTTCACCACATTGACCAGGCTGGTCTTGAACTCCTGACCTCAGGTGATCTGCCCACCTCGGCCTCCCAAAGTGCTGGAGTTACAGGTATGAGCCACCATGCATGGCCAGGAAAGAAGTTTCATTGGCTCACAGCTCAGCATGGCTGGCTGGGCTCAAGCAATACTTCCATCTCAGCCTCCCTAGATGCTGGGATTACAGATGGGAGCCATTGTACTTGGCCCTTCCCGCCAATTTAAGCTGAGTATTTCTTTGATCAAGTCAGTATGTTGCTTGTCAGTACGTTCTTGTCAGTCTCAATGGGCTGACGATTGGGCCCATGACATCCCCCATGATCACTGATAGTATTTTGCCATTCCTGATACTGCAGTTCCTGGTCTTCCCCCTTCCTCCATACAAACGTTACATTCAGTACTCCCAATCTAGACAGCTGTTCATACGCTAGTTCCTTTGAGATCAAAACTGTTCATACGCTAGTTCCTTTGAGATCAAAATTATGAACTCGGATTTGAAGCAGAGATGAGCACATACCAAAGGTGTTTTGTGCTGTTCACAACTTTAAAGTCACTTTAAAGGCGAGAAAATCGAGTTGCTGCTGGATGTATGCATTCCTTCTCACATGAATCTTCCTTCTGATGCTGTGTGCCGTTTCCTGGCTCTGATCACATTGAATAAACTATGAAAGTTGGGACCTAATCTCCAAAACGAGAGGACAACGGTTCCTGCAGGAAAACACATTCTCTGGGAGTCACCATAGTATCCAGTGGGTAAAAGCACTGTTTCAAAAGGAAAAATGCTAGAAAATACTGAATTGTTCAATTAAGAACATTAATTCTTTAGTGGTTTTCTACCTGTATACCAACACTACAGATATCCTATTATATATATATCTCTCTCTCTCATGTATATCATATATATGATATATATGAATATATGAGATATATATAAAGTATATATTGTATATTATAAAGTGTATATGATATGTATACATATATCAAATATATATCTCATATATACATATACCATATATATATATATATATAATTTTCTTTTTGAGACAGAGTCTTGCTCTGTTGTCCAGGCTGGAGTGCAGTGGTGCAATCTTGGCTCACTACCACCTCCACCTCCTGGGTTCAACTGATTTTTGTGCCTCAATCTCCCAAGTAGCTAAGATTACAGGTCCCCTCCCCAACCACGCCCAGCTAATTTTTTGCATTTTCAGTAGAGATGGGGTTTCACCATGTTGGCCAGGCTGTACTTGAACTCTAAGCCACAAGTGATCCACCTGCCTCGGCCTCCCAAAGTGCTGGGATTACGGGTGTGAGCCACTGCACCCAGCCCTATTTAATATTTTAAAATAATACTTTACATGAACAGAGACAGAAGGACACAGATACGCTTGTAAGGGTACAGAAAACCCTGTTGAAATTATAAAAACTGGTATGGTAAATAACTTTCTAGATTTTATATTAATCGAGGCTTTGACATGGTCCCAAAGTAAATTGCACTCTGTACCCCTTAGATAACATTTTCAGTGTACTCCTATGTGCCAGACACTGACCTAAGCATCTTACATTTATCGCATTATGTCACATTCTTACTAACCCATTTGGCAGATAAGGAAACCAAGGCCCAGAAGGGTAAAGACATTTACCTTGGGATTGAAAGTTCACATTAGTAAAGCCAGGACTTGAACCCAGCTCTCATCACAAAGACCATGCTCTTTATCACTAGAGCAGTGGTTTTCAATAAGGGGTGGTTTTGCCCCATGGAGGACATTTGGCAATATCTGGAGACATTTTCAGTTGCCATGCCTGGGGCTGGGAGTGCATCTGGAATCTAGGGTAGTATCCAGAGGGGAGATGTCAGGGATAATGCCAAACATACTACAATGCACAGGGCACCCTCACAAAAAAGAATCATCTGGGCTGAGCACAGTGGCTCATGCCTGTAATCCCAGCACTTTGGGAGGCGAGGCAGGTGGATCACCTCTGTCAGGAGTTCGAGACCAGCCTGGCCAACACGGAGAAACCCTGTCTCTACTAAAAATACAAAAATTAGCCAGGTGTGGAGGCACTTGCCTGTGGTCCCAGCTACTCAGGAGGCTGAGGTAGGAGAATCGCTCGAACCTGGGAGGCGAAGGTTGCAGTGAGCTGAGATCACACCACTGCACTCCAGCCTGAGTGACAAAGTGAGGCTGCGTCTCCAAAACCCCCCCCAAAAACCAATCATCTGGCCCCCATGCCAAGAGGGTCACCCTGCACTGTGCTCTGCTTGTTTTTCTTTAAGAAATTCTGAACTAATTGCCCATTATCCTATCCACAGCATCTAGAGCTGTAGCTGGCACATAGTAGGCTGTTATCCCCTAACTATGAGCAAATGGATTATTTTTCTAAAATAAATAAATAAAGCCCCTATATGGCTACATAAAAAGACACCAATTGTTTTTCTTTCATAAGTGATTATGTGCCTAATACTTTAAAAATGCCTATAGACTTGAACCTCACCATAGGTGCTTGGAACAGGGGCCCTGATATGTAAAACTCCCCAGGGACGGTATACAAGTCCCATGAATAGACCCTAATTACTTACCTTAAGTGCAGATATATAAGACATCTACCAATTTGTTCCCCTACACACCAGTTGTCCCACAGGACTTTGTTAAGTATGCTTATATGTACATCTTAGAGTTATACTTTTAACAAGGTTTAGAAGAAAACAATGCTTACTATACACTTCTTGGGTTTTCTTTTCCCTTTGTTATTCCATAATCATCACCCTACCTGAAATAAATAGGCCAGGGCCTTAGAGGAATGTAGCAATTCTGTTGAAGTTATGGGAAAGTGGCTGAAGGGCCTAAATGGAAGATGGGGAGTTAGAAAATGGAAAGACACAATATTCCCTGTTAGCCTCCCAGCGGGCATCTTTCTCCACACCTTTCTAGTTTGTACGACGGGAAGAGGCTTATGCGGAGGAGAGGACAGAGAATTAGGTCACAACCATGATAACTGAAGATTGGCTTATTTATGAATGTCTTGCATGGTGCAAGTGTACTGTGTAGGCTCAAACTGGAGAAGGCTGTATTTTACCCTCCTAACCTCCTTTTGCAGCTTTAATGAAAGTTTTCAAAGGGGAATTGACATGTTTAATTGTTAACTAGAAGACTCATTTATTTTTTTTTCATTCATTCGTTCAACACATACTAAGTGTGTTAGTCTGTTTTCACACTGCTATGAAGAACTGCCCGAGACTGGGTAATTTATAAAGGAAAGAGATTTAACCGACTCACAGTTCTACATGGCTGGAAAGGAAACTTACAGTCATGGCAGAAGGCAAAGGGGAAGCAAGTACATCTTACATGGCAGCAGGACAGAGAGAGACAGAGAAGGGGGAAGTGTGCCAGACTCTTATCAAACAACTAGATCTTGTGAGAACTCCCTCACTATCACGAGAACAGCACGGGGGAAACCATCGCCATGATCCAATCACCTCCCAACAGGTCCCTCCCTCGACATGTAGGGATTACAATTCAAGATGAGAGTTGGGTGGGGACACAGGGCCAAACCATATCACTAAGCACCAGGGTATCCTCCTGAGTACACAGATGGCCTACATTTCCTAACCTCATTTGTGGTGAGGTGTGGCCATGTGGATGAGTTCTTACTAGCACAGATGAGCCTAAGTGATGCCAGCTACTTCTCTGCCCAGACCTTAACACTGATCCTGTAGGTGGTGGCAATGCCCCTGCAGTGTGGAAGCAGCATAAGGAAATGAACCTAAGCGGCTCTCTTGTGAGCAAGACATTCACTTCTTTGCTTATCCAGCTGCTCTATTTGGGGGCATCTTTGTCATAGCCTTTGTACTTACATGGATGTCTAATAGCAGTCTATGCACTCATGGAGTTCATAATCCAGACAGACAGTAAATACCAAAGATAATCGGGGAGGCCTCTCTGAGGAGGTGACATTTATGATGAGACCTGAAGAGTGAGGATTATCAGCCATGCAAAGATCTGGGTGCTCAGGCAGACAGAAAATCAAATGCAAAGGCAGAAATTAACTTGTGTCTGAGGAATAGAAGAGTGACATGGCTGGAATGCAGTGATGAGGTCAGAGCATTACTGGGTGAGGATGAGAGGAGGCAGAGGAAGAGTAAGTGGAGGCAGTTCTAAGTGTGACATGAAGCCACTAGAGTGTCTTAAAGTGGGTATAGGCGTGTGTGTGTAGAGAGAGAGAGAGGGAGAGAAGGAAAGAGATAGCATTTGATTTGCATACTGAAGATCACCTTTGGCGACGGCATAGAAAACAGACGGCAAGGATCAAGAATAGAAATGAGAAAAGTGAAGACAGAATTGCAGTGGTTCAGTGAGCAGTGATGGTGGCTTGGACCAGGCTATTAGTAGTGGGGATGTGGGAAAGGGCTGGATTCAGGGATGCGTTTGGAGAGAAAGTCAATGGGTCTGACTGACAGATTGGAAGTGGAGGGTGAAAAACAGTTCTTATCTTGAGCAGGTGGGCAGTGGTGGTATTTATTAAGCTGGGCAAGACTTTGGGGGGGTCTTGGAAATGGGGGGACATGAAGAGGCCTGTTTTGTTTTTGCTTTTGTTTCTTTTGGAGATGGAGTCTCCCTCTGCCACCCAGGCTGGAGTGCAATGGTGCAATCTTGGCTCACTGCAACCTCCGCCTCCCAGGTTCAAGTGATCCTCCTGCCTCAGCCTCCGGAGTAGCTGGGATTACAGGTGTTGGCCACCATGCCCGGCTAATTTTTATATTTTTATTAAAGACGGGGTTTCACCATGTTGGCCAGGCTTGACCTGAACTCCTGATCTCAGGTGATCCAGCTGCCTAGGCCTCCCATAGTGCTGGGATTACAGGCGTGAGCCACTGCACCCAGCCAAGAGGCCTGTTTTAAAAGTGCTAAGCTTGAGATGCCTGTTAGAGGTTGACATGGAGAGTCTGGGGTTCAGGACAGATTACTGAGGAGTCTTCAGCAAATCAATAGAATTTAAAGCCACAGACCTAGATGTGTTCTCTTAGGGAAAGGGAAATGGGAGAAAAAGAGGAGAAGACCTGGGAAAAAGTGTCTAGCAGACATTTAGGCATCTTCTCACCAGTGTCAAGGATAAACAACACATCAGCATTTCTAGGGAAGCGGGGAAGAATCTGCACTGTTGGTAATTCCAACTGGCACCATGAGAATTTCTTTCTGTGAGTGCTGGTGCCAGCCTGCACTGGCTCATGATAGCTGTTTGTTAAATTTTCAGGAGTCGTGTGAGCCAGTTATTAAATACAGCTATTATTGTGGAAGTCAGGATGGAGCATTTATAACACAGAAATCAGCAAATTATCCATAGGAGGATCTCTAAAAATTTTTGAGAGCCTATTTATAAGCACACCACTGGTCCCCCCATACTTTGTGTCCAGACTTATCAGAGAAATGGCATGGGATCCCCAGATGCCATCTGACTCATTTCTTACACAAGCCGACCCATAAGCACATCATTTGTAGTACATGATGGCATGATCCCATTGGCTGGGAACTCCTATAACACTGTGACCTCCATCTGGTGTTGCTCTCTTGCCAGCACAAGTACACTATAAGTGGCAGTGTTTTTGTTTTTTTTTTTTTTGAGATGGAGTCTCACTCAGCTGCCCAGGCTGGAGTGCAGTGGCACAATCTCAGCTCACCGCAACTTCCGCCTCCTGGGTTCAAGCAATTTTCCTGCCTCAGCCTCCCAAGTAGCTGAGACTACAGGCGTGCACCACCATGCCCTGCTAATTTTTTATTTTTTGTATTTTTAGTAGAATCGGGGTTTCGCCATGTTGGCCAGGCCAGTCTCGAACTTCTGACCTCAGGTGATCCACTCGTCTTGGCCTCCCAAAGTGCTAGGATTACAGGAATGAGCCACTGTGCCCGGCAGTGGATCTTAAGCAGCCCTACAAAAATGTTAAAGGGAAGGGTTAGGAACCTAAGTATCTGGATTTTTGTGGAATTAATTCCTAGAAAAGCAGAATATTCTCTTTACTAAACAATAGTCACAAACGATCTGGGAACTTGGGGAGTTTCTTTCCTCTGAGGCATGGGTGGAAACACTGAGGTAAATACTTTGCCCCATGAAAGAAAGCAGAGGGGACTCCAGTTTCTTGGATATTCGAGACATCTCTCCAACCTTGGGGACACATAGCACCCCATGATAGCAAGTTTGTTTTTTATAATCCTTTCTTTTTCTCCACTCAGTCTTGGTATTCTGTCCACCACACCTATTTCATTGACTCTAAGATGCGTTTTCACAAAGGTGCAAATGGGTTGATTAGTTTATTCAGGAGTATCGACATGCTACGGTGCACTGGAGCATGCAGCCAATCTCCCTGCACGCTTGAGTGGGCCGTGGTTACCCCCACTGCCTCCAACAGGAATCGAGTGCTGTTTTGTCTCTGTGCTAGGGGACTGGAGAGATGTGTCATTCCAGCATCACCCTAATTATGATTTTCAGAAGATGTAGCTGTCTGGATATAACAGGACCATCAAAAGTGTGTGGAAAGAGTGTGTGTGGTGTGTGGCGTACGTGTGTGTGTGTGTGTGGTGTGTGTGTGTGTGTGTAGATAGCGGAAGGTACACCCCCAGAGGCTGGGCTTAAGAATGAAATGGAGTTATTGCATTACTGCCTGTGCAAAGCTGGGGCTGCACACACAATAACAGACATACAGACATAGGTGCTCACATGCATATGTACAAAACCCACGAACTTTCCTGAGCGAGGCTTTTCTTTAGAGATGAATTTAGTGAATCAGAGAATGTCAAATCTGTAAAAAAAAAAAAAAATCACCAAGGTCATCAAATCCAAAGCTTTGTTGTTGTTGTTTCAGATGAGGAAACTGAGGCCCAGAGAGGTTAAATGATTGCCCTGAAGCCACACAGCTAACCAGAGAAGAGATAAGTTCCTGCCTTTCTTACTTCCAATTCTCATAAGCAAGTTTCTGCATGAACAAGGTGGCAAGTCTGAGCAAAATGCTAAAACCGTGGCCCCATTTTGTTTGTGCACGTGTGTGTGTACATGAGCTATTGGTGTGTGACGGGAGTTTGCCGGGATATTCTCTCCCTGTTTCACGTTTTCACATCTCCCACAAGATGGGAATGAAAAGGAAGGAAGAGCTGAACCATTCCCTCAGGCAAGTAGATCTGTGGCAAACGAAGAGTCCACAGCTCGGTCTCCGCGGGGTCAGTCTGACTTCCTTCTCTCAGAAGCATCCCGGGCTACATTTTCATCTTTGCCGTCTTCCAATCTTGCATAATCCATAATAATATGATTCCAAATGCATTTTAGCAAATGCAAGATGGAAGGGGACTCCCCCGGCTGCTCCCGAACATCTGATCTGTGAAACCTGTAAGGAGCTGCAGTGAACAGTTCACTGACAGAAAAAAAAACAAACAAACAGACATTTGCCTGTGTCCCTGGTTAGGGGCGAGGCTCTTCCGGGTTGGTGGCTCTTGGTCGTCTTTGTTGTCCTTAAAAAAGGGATAGCGCTGAGGAGTTGGCGGTTCACCTTTGCTCTTGTGTTTAATTGCTGCAAAGGCCATTTATTACCTTGTGTTCTTCCGCAGAGGGGACACTGTCTTTCCTAGCCACGAGGCCTGCTGGTGTTTGGCTTCGCTACCTGCCCCGGAAGCCATCCCCGTCACCTCCGAGTAATTCTGGGTCACTTCCATGGCAAGGTCTGTCTGGCTCCGGTACAGGAAGGCCCTCATGAAAGGAAGAAGGGCGGAACTGGGATTTTTTTTTTCTTTCTTTGAATTTTGCATAAAATTCCGTCCCCAGCCACCTAATGAGAAAACATCCATCATCTGTCTTTCCCTGGGAATGTCGGTGGCCATCTCCAGCCGGTTTGTGGTCCCGCTCATCTGTACGCAGGCAGGGCTTGTGAAATTGCTTTTCCTTCAGAAAAATATGTTCATTTCCACCTTCCTCAGATGGCCCTCACAAATGAAAGTGCTTTGTCATTTTTAATGCCCAGTGTTCCCTTTCTCTTGCACTGCCTCCAGTCACGATCCAGCCGATGAAACCCACAGGTACTTTAAAAAAAAAAAAAAAAAAAAAAAAACCACGCACACACACACACACACCTCAAAAGCCCAGAGGACTGTCAGATTCCACCGGTGTCCCCTTGTGGGTTTTCCTGGCACACAGAGCAAAAATGGCTTCAAAGGGAGGTTCTCTCTGTTCTCTGGGAATCTCCTTGGGCCTTGTGCAGCATTTGGACGGACACGCAGCAACAGGGGACGTGCTGAGTTCGAGGTAACAGACGCCTGCCTTAAAATGGAGGCACAAAGCCCAGCCCTGTCCCCTTGGCTGGCCGGCTCTGAGCATCCTGAGAATTAACAGAGGTACATGTGCTTTATAAAAACTGGAAAGTGTACTAAAAATTCAAAGTTATTATTATTTCTAAAATGTCTCCAGCCTACGATTTGTCATAGACACCTATCATTCTGCTTAGATAATTGGGTAATTGTTCCTCATGCCGGAGGGAACAAACGTCTCTCTTTGAAATGTGCGTGGAGGCTTACACATAGAGAGCCCTGTTATAACAAGGGTCTGACTCCACAGAGATTTGTAGATGCCAAAAGACTAACAATAACCTCCTCCGAAAAACAACTGCATCCAGTTTTTCATAGGCAAGTTAGTAGGACCACCTGATTCCAGCATTTTAAAAGAGTCACCCTATATATGGAAATGGGGGCAAAATACTAGGCCAGGAAAGGAACATGATAGATTTGTTGGCCAAAACTTATTTCAAAGGAGAATCTTTGTAAAATATGATTTTTTCCCACATATCTGCATTTCAAGACTGGGTTATCTTTGTTTCTTCATGATTGTTATTTAAATACATACTAGTTTTAACTTTTTGTGCCTTTTCTTGATCACACCATCCACTCAGTTAAGGATCTGTAAACAAAGCTTGAATTGAGCCAAAATGATCTAACTTCCAAAGGGAACCCTTGTTTCCCCGGGTAAACTTGAACGTCTTCATTGATGATGCAGAACCTTGCTTCTCAAATAACCTGGCATGAAGGGCAACTTGATTGTTGTTTTTGTTGCTAATATCCAATTCCCCGTGGCCTGATACTTTTGTAAAATACATAAAAGTTGAATTACTAGAAAAATAAAATGTCACTTGAATGTTGCAGTCATGTCAGATGGCTATAAAAGTCTTTAAATTCTTACTCTGAGTTTCTGTACTTAACTTGTTGAGAATCCCTATCAAATGGTTCACAGACCAGGAATGACCTGTGGACCCGCTTTGAGTAGCACTGAGGTTGAGACAACTGTCCTGCCATCTTACCCATGGTGGCTCATTTTCCAGCTATGAAACTGCTCACTCCTTAACCTGTAAGAGTTTGTCAATCCAATGTTTTAATGCCTTTTTTAAAGCAGGGACAGGTCTGTATACAAAGCCTCCAAGCTAAGTAATAATTGATAACTGAGAGGGAGGGCTGTTAATGTCCATATGAGTTATACAAGTCATTGTCCAAGAATAAATCAGGAAGTTACCCTAAGGTATGGCAGAGGGAGGGGAGGGCTTGGGGGTGGCTGCCGTACATATGGAAAATAAAAAAAAAAAAAATTACAGAGAAGTAATTCTTAACCTGTATTCCATAAGGCAGTAGATTAAGAGGTAATAGAGAGAGCTAACACCAGGCTAGACTAAAGAACTGGAAGCAGAGAACATACACCACAGTGTAAATAGGCACACACACGTGTTTACATGTGTATATGTGTGCATGTGTGTGCATGTGTATATGTGTGCATGTGTGTGCATGTGTGGGCGCACGGTCCACCTGGCGGGCTGGCTGACTGGAACTAAGGAAGGGTGGAAAAAAAGGTTGAGGGAGCATTTTCAGAAAGGGGGTCCAATTTATATCCGTTGCAGTAATTGGTTTGTTTGTGTAGAGCAGGAAGAAGGGGCAGTGGGGGACGTGATGGAGTGAAACACCGAGGGCTGCGATTCCCCTGCTTGATGAGTTGGAGAGAAATTGTTAGTAACCAAGACTGGTCCCGCAGGGGTTCATTAAGTGACTGGCCCTCCACCATATCCTGTCATTTCCAACCTGGATGCATCAACATTAGCCCGCTTTGCGGTATGCAATTGTGCTTCCGCAAGGGTGTGTGAAGGCGCAGGAGCATCTGCGTGCTGGGTCTGTGTGCATGTTTGTACCTTTCCTTGTGGATACAGTTAAGTTTTCCATGGGAATTAGAATCATGAAGGCCACATGCAATTTTTTTTTTTAAAGGCAAAAAGCAAAAGGTGCTTTCTTACTGGAAACACAAATTTGCTTTGACACTTAAAAAGTACCGTGGAGTCAAACAATAGGGAAACTAAGAAAGGGTCTGAACTGGGCGGGCTGGAGGGAGCTGAGCACTGAAAGGCTGGCCGGTGGCGAACACATCCAAATGGTAACTTCTTAAGTCAGCCCTGAAAGGGACAGTGAGCAGTGTTTGTCTCCGGATTGTGAGGCCTGTCAGCCCCTGGGAGGCAGGGGCCCAGAAACTGGAGTTCAGGCCAAGAGCCAGGAAGGAAGGATCGGCAAATTTGCCAAACGTGCAGACTGCCCACAATGTCTGGGTGCTGATGGCGTTTGGAGTCACGGATGCTCTGCCTTTGGATCTTGGGATTTTTTTTTTCCAGGCAAGAATGGAAGAAAGACTCCTGTGGGGAGTTTTAAGGGTAGGAGTCCCTTTGGGAACCCCATAAATTCAGATCTTAGAAAAGCACTAAGAAAAAAACCAAAAATGCTTTTTGCACCAGTGGGAACTCTGAGGATTCAGTCTCCTAAGTGCTCTGCCTGTCTGGGTTAGCCAAGAATCCAGCTTCAGGGGCTAGGGGAAAGCTAATGCCTTCTAAAGGAGGCCAGCCCCTCCCACCCCCTCAACCCACTTAGCTCAGTCCTGGACAAGGCTGGCCTGTAGCCTCTGGACAGAGGATCCCCCTTAAGGCACAGAAGAGGGCTGGACTTCAACCTCTATTCTGTGGTTTGTAATGGTTTCCTGGAATGAACAATCAAAATGTAAAACCTGCAAGACATGAAAGTGACCATCTTTGAGTGCTTTTTCTACTTCCTAAAACGGGGATGCACTGTATCTGTGCAGAGGAAAACTCGTAGGACCTCCTAGGATGCATCTTGGCTCCAAGTTCGTGCAGTGTTATTAGGAAATTACAAGTCGAAGCAGCCCCAAAGAGACCATTAAATCACATCACCTGCAGGTTTGCAAATATACGAAGATAGGCAGAGCTAATTGCCGTTATTGTTGTTGGTATCATTATTATTAATAGATGCCATCCGTTGATACTTCACATCTTATACATGTCTCATTTTCATCTTCATTATAAGCATGCAATAGAAAAAGGCAAGTACTATTATTATCCCCATTTTACACATAAGGACACCAAGTCTCTGAGTTCAGGATGCCCCCGTGAGCCCAGACCACCTGAGTCCACAGCCATGCTCTTATCAGCTTGTTTTGCTGCCCCTCCAAGTCCTGTTACCATTTCCTAAGTGTTTCCCAGGTGGAAGGCCCATTCGAAGCACTTTACATACATTATCTAATTATCTCATTTGGTCCTCAGAGCCACAAATCAAGCTAAGCAGACTGCCCAACCTCCAAGCACTTATGAGCTTGTTGTTCCCACGGAGTCACATCATCCTTAGACCATTTGCAATGGTCCAAGGTGGCAGAGAAATCACTTCTGGGCATGCATGTGGTCATTACCAATGGCTGTGATGGGACCTGGGGCTGTTGCTCTTCAAGGCTGATATGAGCCTCTAGATAACTCAGGAAGGAAACTTTTAATCGTCATCATTACAACCATCCATGTTGTTCTCAGCATCAGCGACCAAAGCCGGAAAGGAAATAAAGAAGGACTTTGAGAGCCATGTGTGTTTTGCAATGAACCAAAGGCAAATGGGGCTTTCCTGAATTTTTTAAATTTAGGGGCCAGAATGGAAATTATTCTGTTTTTTTCCACGTCTACCAAGAAGGACTAAGGCTTAGCTGTACTGCTTTCGACGATCCTGGCTGATTTTTCTTTTTCAATAGAATAACATAAAAAAAGAAGGCCGGGGTGCTCTCCAAACAGAACCCAGATCTAATGAGGGGATTTTGGAGTTGTTTATATAGCATGTCTCTTTATCTGTATAAAGCAAAGAACATCTCCAGGTATTTTCAGTGGATTGATCTCATCAAGACACAGATTTATTAAAAAGAAACACAGATAGAGGGAAACAGGCCACTGTAATTTATACATTAGTTTTTTTTTTTTTTTAAGAAATAAAAACTAACTCCAAGTTTTTTATTCATTGCAATGGGGCCCTGCACGTCATGTATGTAATGTAATGACAGCTTCAGACTAGGGATGCTTTTGATGCATTATTAACCATAAAAAAGACATTAAATACCAGGCTTGAATGCCATGGGGATGCATATTTCACTAGGAATTATTTTTCAATGTATGCTTAAAGTTTATTTTGGTAAACAGATGACTGGAGGCTGTCAGAGCTGGAGTAAGATTTATGTTCATTTGGAATCTTCTTGAAAGGAGCGGAAATGCCTGGGACTTGTGGAACACCCACAGCAAAATGTAAATCTTTTCTTGGCCCCAGGGAAGGTTGGAGAGTGCCACACAAACAATTCCTCCTAGGGATGTGTGCTTTCCAAGCAGCATCAGCATAGATGCCCGTAGGGGCACACGCCGAGGGGAGGGGTAGAGGGAACACACATTCCATCGTCTCTAGGAGGAGGGAGCAGAACAAAAACATCTGGACTGGGAAGCCGGCCTCAGGATGCCCCATCAGATGCCTGTGCATCAGCTGCAAAGAACGCCCCGAACTAATTCCTCCGTTTCACGGTCACCCCCATGTTGGCTCTAGGAGCCGTTTCCTTCTGTGCTGACACAGTTCTAAAGCATTTCTGCTTGCAGACGTAGAACTTATTGACCATGTGGGTTTTCCTATCCTTTGTAAATGATGGAGGCATCACTGCATCCATCTACAAAGCCCTTCCTTGGAGCTTCTACAGCCCCAGGAGCTGTCACAGAGTTACAGTCGAGGCAGGACCAATGGGTACCTTTCTGAAACTGAAGACAATTTCAGATGATCACAGTGTCCACCTTTAGGGCCTGCTTCTGCCTCTTTACTATTTGATATTTAATAAGTTTCATCCTAAAGACATAGCCATTTTGGCAGATACTGACAGCTTCATGTAGCTGCTCCAGGCTCAACAATTCATATGGAAAGCTGTAAATTCTGTTTAACATTTGTTACATACTTAGCTACAGATTCAGAGCCGAATGGGCAGACCTAACCCATATGCATCTGTAAAATACTCTCCTGTCCAAATCCTGCCTGTACCTGGAACACTCTGAGTGCTCCGAAGATGTTACTACAATTTTAGGGCTGAAGGATGGTCTGTTTCAGGTCAATGATCTGTGATTTGCACTAACAGGATATTAGTGGCATGAAGATGTCTGCAAAAGAACAGAAAGAAGGACGTGGGAATGTGTTTTCTTTTTGCAGCCCTATCATCTTGAGCTTTGGCTGGAGCTGGTTTATATTATCTGGTGACATTCCCGTTTGTAAATATGGCACCGAATTAGCCTAGGCACTCATGTTTCAGTTTCTTAGAGTAACAATTAATTGAATCAGGGTTTTTGTGACGCCCTCCTCCAAGGGTGGCTGATTCTGTGCAGCAGTTCTCAACAGAAAGGGTGATTTTGTCCTGCTGGGCGTATTTGGCAATGTTTACATATATTTTTGGTTGTTACAATTTGGGAGTGCTAGAGATATTCAGTGGGTGGAGGCCAAGGATGCTGCTAAACATCCTACAATGCACAGGACCTCCCTACCTCCAACCACCACGGAGAATGATCCAGCCTCAAATGTCAGTCATGCAGAGGTTAGAAGCCTTGTTCTAAGGGACTGTAAATGCGGCTGCTATGCTTTGTGACTAAAAGTAGCTGGAATGACAGCTCGGCTGTGTACAATCCAAAACCGATTGCATTGGAAAATGAGGGAGGGGCCCGAATGCTGGTTTTCCACTGAATGGTGGTTCACCCCTTGGGTCCTTTGTTCCATGGCCTGTGGTATGATGTCATCAACGCTCTGAGACCCACACAGCTTGGCAGAGGACACATCAGTAGTCCAAGAAGGTGTCACTGTGCTCATTCCATGGTTCGAGAAATGGAGGTACAGTCGAGTTCAATGACTTGCAAGAGATCACAGCATGAGGGAGTGGCAGTATCAGGAAGAGACCACTGAGCCTTCCACCTTTAGTCTCCCATCTCCTAGTCTGGTGTTAGAACCAGGAGATCACACTGAACACACACACTCACTCCCTCCCTTCTTCTCCTGCATATAGAGATATAGCAAAATGCAGGTTAAGTTGACTTTAATCTTTAATTCATACACAAGGATGTGCAGCACAGAGTGAAATAAAGAGTAAACTCCAGAGGCAGCAAGTTCTGTAGGTTTGGCCAGATCTTCCTTTTCAAAGACAGACAGCCTGGGGAATCGTGCGAATGGCCTTCCATTGCCCTCTTAGATTCTTTTTACGGCAAAATGCTGGCTTTTATCAATTCCTATCCCAACCTCTGATTCCCACAGGCTGGGGAAAGCAAACAGCAGTTGGGGGAAGTGCACCCACCTTCTCTTGTGATGGAAACAGGAGACTTGGTCCCCTGGGGAGGCCAAGAAGGATGGGAGTGAAAAGGGGTGAGCTGCAGGAGTGGATGGGGGTGGGTGGGGGAAGAAGCTCTGGTTGCAGATGCCTGTGAAACTCGATTTTTTTTTGCTTGGGTGGAGGGATTTGGCCTGGGACCTAAACAGATGGTTGTTCATTCTGACCCCCTAATAGGCATTTCTGCATTAAATGATATCAGAGTGGACACAGGAGACAGAAAAGTCTATTGTTGTGTCCACCATAAAAATAGACGTGTGGATGAAATGATCTTGGAGCAGAATCGACTAGAGAGGGTGAATTTGGGCAGAAGAAATCAACTCGGAGAAGCCAGAGTCCCTGACAAGGTCTTGAGGTCTCAAGCCAATGGGGTGACACAAAAAGGGATTTGGACGCCAGTAACTGTAACCAGCAGCAGATGCAGCTGCTACTGGTTCCTCACTGACACATCTGCCCTTCTTTTTCATCCCCAGTGCAGTCCAGCCAAGAAATAAAGGCAACTCGGAATCCCAACAGCTGGAAGTGCTGTGGTTCCATATATGTCAATTGTCTGGAAGCCTCTGGGCTGGGAATACTTACTCCTCTGGGAATGAGAGGAACACGAGCAGAGCGGAGCTTTGGAAATCTGTTCCCAGCTAGCCGAACTTGGCGCCCTCTAGGCTTGAAGTCAGGACAGCGGTGGCCTGGACATTTCCAGGGAGTGGCCCAGAGGGTTGGGTCATTGGCCAGATGCTGCTGTGTGCCAGGGTCCGAGCCCTTGCTCAGAAGGGAGAATCATGGCTTTGCATGGGACTCGGGTGTTTAGTCCTCTCCCGTGGGAGAGGAGCACAAGTGGCATCAAATTCCAGCTAGGCAACCAAAGTTGTCCTCATCTGCCAGACCTGCTCAAACTTTATAGATATGAACACCAGAGATTATCCCAACCCCCCCAAAAACATGTTGGCTTTCTCCCCATTCATTTCAGGATGGCCTTGTGCAAGGGACTCCCACTGTTAGTTTAAACACTTCTTTCTATGCATTCAATACAGGGATTCATTCATTTGGTCAAGTCCAGCCACAGTAAAGTAGAAGTGTTAACTTATCTGCTACATGAGCATTCACCCAAATGAGCAGCTTACTTGCTACCAAACCAACTATTAAAACCTTTTGCTTATAGCGCCAAGATACAGCATTGCAGGCAATAAGCCAGGAGAACATGTCCTGACCTTTAAAAGCTTAGGGTTCCCTGGAGACCCCAGTGATATATCTCAGCAAGGAGAAGACTTATCCTGGCTGAGTCCTCAACCCTGGGTATGGCCAAAGACAAGAAAATATGGTTTCGTTTGGTCTGGGGACAGCCATGCCTTGGATACATGGTAAGAAATCTTGACTCCTGGGACATGCTTGCATCTTTCCTTTTAAGAACTGTCTTCATGCCCCAGTTATAATGGCTTTTATCCAGAAGACAGACAATAACAAATGCTGGCAAGGATGTGGAGAAAGGGAAACATTGTATACCACTGGTGGGAATGTAAATTAGTACAACCACTATGGAGAACAGTTTGAACGTTCTTCAAAACACTAAAAATAGAGCTACCATATGGTCCAGCAATCCCACTGCTGGGTATAATCCCCAAAGAAGGGAAATCAGTATATCAAAGAAATATCTGCACTCTCATGTTTATTGCAGCACTGTGCACAACAGCCAAGATTTGGAAGTGACCTAAGGGTCCATGATGAATGGATAAAGAAAATGTGGTACATAACACAATGGAGTACTATTCAACCATAAAAAGAATGAGATCCTATAATTTCCAACAACATAGATGGAACTGGAGGACATTACATTAAGTGAAATAAGCCAGGAACGGAAAGACAAACTTCACATGTTCTCACTTACTTGTGGGAGCTAAAAAGGAACAACAATTGAACTCATGGAGATAGAGAAAGAGAGTAGGTTGATGGTTACCAGAGGCTGGGAAGGGTAGTGGACGGCGCAGGGGAGTGGGTGCAGGTGGGAAGTGGGGATGGTTAATGGCTACAAAAATGATGTAGTTAGATAGAATAAATAAGATCTAGTGTTTGACGGCACCGTAAGGTGACTAAAGTCAACAATGATTTATTGTACACTTAAAAATAACTGCAAGAGGCCAGGCATGGTGGCTCACACCTGTAATCTCAGCACTTTGGGAGGCCCAGGTGGGTGGATCACTTGAGGTCAGGAGTTTGAGACCAGTCTGACCAACATGGTGAAACCCCATCTCTACTAAAAATACAAAAATTAGCTGGGCATGGTAGCAGCTGCCTGTAATGCCAGCTACTCAGGAGGCTGAGGCAGGAGAATCACTTGAATCTGGGAGGCAGAGGCTGCAGTGAGCCGAGATCGCGCCATTGAACTCCAGCCTGGGCAACAAAGAGAGACTCTGTCTCAAAACAAAACAAAACGAGAGTATGATTGAATTGTTTGTAATACAAAGAAAGGCTAAATGCATGAGGTGATGGGTACCCCATTTACCCTGATGTGGTTATTATGCATTGTATGCCTGTATAAAAGTGTCTTATGTATCCCAAAAATATATATATACCTACTATGTACCCACAATTAAAAAAAAAAAAAAGTCTTCCATTTGTAGCCACAGCCCAGATGAGTGTTGTCCCATCTCCTGCTCTTGGACCAGTGTGATCTGAAAGGATAATATCCAGTAGACGGAGGAAGGACCCAACAAGAGAGGCTGCATCCTCTGACGATACTAATGGTATTCCTAAGAATGAAGAATCACAGCGTTTACTCCCTACCGAGTATAAAACATGTGTGCTACACACACAAGCATGATTCCATCTCCTTCCCATAACAACCCATGGGTGATGGGAAACTAAAGCACACAGAGTTGAAGTGACTTGCCCAGGTTCACAGTGGCAGGCCCAGAACTACAGCCCAGCACCGAATAATCAAAATGCCAGGCTGTAAATATCCAGTTGTCATCCCACCGACATAGCACAGAGCTCTGATACGTAAGATGGATACGGGTTGCTCTCCTAGAGCTGCCGATGGCATTGAGCACTTCTGAATATGTCACGGATGGCCACCAACTGGACAGCTTTCATGCTGCTGGAATTTTAAAGACAGGGCCCTGTGATAGAGAATCCGAAGAGACTGGGAATAACCACGAGCTAGAGTTGACTTCAGAAATGCTGATGTGAATTTCCGTCTTTAGAATCTCAGTCCTTGGCCAAAAATGTCCTCAATTTTTTGACTTCTTCTATAGTGGGATTTAAAGAGGTTAGCAATTAAATTTAATGGGAGGTTGGTGCATTATTGTTAAAATTTCATCAGAAATTGGCACCTGCCCTTTGAAATATGTACATAAACTATTCCCTGAAGTATGATTTTTCGAGAGTGTTGTTGAACAAAAATCTTTATCTGTGGGAATACCTTTCTGAAATTTTAATGGCCATCAAATGGGAATATATGATTCTCTCCACAAAAATTCCATTTATACTTCTTTATTTTTTTTCAGGATCACATTAAGTGAAATATGACCATATACATACAGCAAAGATGTCATGGGTAGGACCCATAAGTGTATCTGTATGCCTGTGAGGGTATTGGGGTATGTGTATAAGTTTACCTTGTTTTAAAATTTTAAAATTAACTATCAGCATATAAAATCCAGGAGATAGTACATAAAAATTCAGATCGATGGCTTCTCTTAAAAACATGAAATATTTTGAACCCTGGGTGGACATGTGACTGAAGCTTAGTTCAAGCTGGTCCTTTTTATGGGACATGTACCCTGCAGGTTACTGCCATGCCCAGCATCCTCACTCCCATTCTGTTTCATGAATTTCCATGGCCTGCCTGCCCCCTTAGACATTTGAGTTTGTGACCTCCAGTCTACATGATAGCAGGTGCCTCCATGTGTTGAAATAAGTCTTTCTTGGTTTCTTTGTTGATATATTTAGTTTCTACTTGGGCTAAAACTTAAGGAAGAGCAATTAAAGACCTCTAAGACAGATAGGTAGTCTTCCAAAGACTTTCCAATAAAAATAAATATCAGCCAGGATCTATGGCTTATGTCTATAATCCCAGCACATGGGAGAGGGAGGCAGGTGGATCACTTGAGCCCAGGAGTTTGAGACCAGCCTGGGTAATATGACGAAACCCAGCCTCTACAAAAAATGCAAAAATTAGCCGGGCATAGTGGTGCACACCTGTAGTCCCAGCTACCTCAGGAGGCTAAGAAGGGAGGATCATCTGAGCCTGGGAGGTCAAGGCTACAGTGAGCCATAATCACGCCACTGCACTCTACCCTGGGCAACAGTGAAAGACTGTTTCAAAAAAAAAAAAAAAAGTAAATGTCAGAGGATGTGTTTGTCCCCTGAAGTCCCTGCACCAGTGCATACTGTAGCCATTCCACCTGAATTGCCATGGCAGACCAGACGGACTCCCTTGCTCAGTTTGTCATGGCCATGTTCCTTGTGCTTACCTCATTCTTGCTTACAGTAGACAACTCCCTCCCCTCCCCTTCCTTTCCCTCCATCATCCACCTTACTCTCTTCCATCCCGGCCTCGTACTTTGCCTCAGGGCAAGGTCTGTAGTGTTAAGACTGCCGATGGCCTGAGAGAAGAGGCCGATGAACCCCTGGGGCTGCTATTAGTATCGGACTTTAGACACATTACAAGTTAAATAGGCTTTTGTGGGCTGGCGGGAGACACAACCACCACGCGTGATACTGTTTCTAGGGGAATATTTCACCCAGGTTCCGAACGACAGACTTAAAATGAACTTCTGCAACATCATAGCCTATTAGTACATTTGATTCTTCCAAATTCTAGAAAATAATTGGGCTTTCTTATTTGCGACATGTTTTCTTAGGGCAAGATCTGTGTCTGTCTCTCTGTGCTACACTATTGAAGAGCAATAATACAGATGCATTTATGGATCTTAACAGGAGTGCTCAACTCACCAACTATCAGCTGAGGGCCCACTGTGTGCAAAGTACTGGGGGAAAAAAGTATAGAATGCTGCCTTGCAGGAGTTCACAATACAGTGTGCGTGTTGGGCAGGAAGGTGGAAATGGGGCAAATAGATGGATTACTGGTGATTTTGAGTGATATCAGAGAAGGCCACAGAGATTCAGAAAATAGCAGGACTAGAGACATTCTTAGGAAGAAGATGGTTTGGAATGAAAGTGAAAAAATAGGTAATAGTTCAAGAGGCCCTTGCCATCAATGACGTGGGATTCCCCAGGCATTCCAGACAGAAAACAGAGCAAAGAACAGCACAGGAGTGAGAAAGTTCAAGGAAACTTGGGAAACAGAGGGGAGGCTGGTTTGGGTGAAATGTGACCTGTACATAAGGGAGTGAAGGAGGATGAGGCTGGAAGAGTGAGTTGGGACTGTGTTGGAGAGGGCTCTGGGCACCTTGCGGAAGGACTGCCATGTAATTGACCCCGAGCCATAGCAGGCCTGCGTGTGGACAGATTGGAGGGCAGTGAGACCAGATGTGGAAACAGCACTTAGAAGCTCCTGAAATTAGCAAAAGGCAATGAGTAGCTCTATGCTGGGGGCTGGGGTGGAGGAGAGAGGCAATCAAAGTGAGAACATTGTGGTTTTGGGGAAATCTCAAGAACTCTCCCAGATCTTGGTGCTGATAATGTCATTTATCTAACAATATTATTCTGATATAGTCACTAAACCATCCATCCATCTATCCATCCACTGAACAAGTATTTGTGTACCTAGGGGCATTGTTCACATTATGCATTCGATTTGGAAATTTTTCTACATGTATGTAATGAGTTCAAGGTCAAAGACCGGAGAAACCAAATGTTCTAGGGTGATTTACTCAAGTAAAAGTGCTCTGCATATTATAAACAATGTTTCTCAAATTGTGATCATTGGATTATTAGGATGAAGGATACTTTAAGAAAACGAAGATTCAATATTCAAAGTTTTTATGCCTCCTTTGGTAAATCCCAACACCCATGCAAACGGTCAAAGGCCCTGACAAGTCCTGCAGTTAAAAACAAAAGTAAAGAAAAAAACTGTTTAACCTTTCGCAGTTCACACTTTGACCACAGGACTCTTTTACTGAATAATATCTACTAACCTTCCAAGAAACACATTGTGAAAAATATTGTTACAAAGTAGTATATAAACTTAAGGCATAGACCTTCAAGTGTAGTTACTCCTTTTAGGTTACCTCTAGCTCCAACCATTACCTGAAAGGTAAACGAAAGGGACCATAATTCAGGGTATAATCCACACAGAGATAATTTCTACCTTTTAACCATTTATTGCTGCATCACGGATTATTGATCACCTACTACGTGCCAGGCACTATGTATGGAATTCACAGTACCGCAGTCACTGAGAGATGTTCATCCCTGTCTGTAAAGAACTAAACTTACAGTTTAATCAATAACACCGAATCTTCACTACAAGTTGTGACAAACTGGCCACTCGTTCTCCTACCCTCACTTTCCTTGTGATTCTCCAACTTATATTTACCAAAGCAGTTTTATTACAGTGATATTTCAAAAGTTCTTTATTTAAAAAGGGTAATTAAGAGGTAGGACCCCACTGGGGGAAATGGGAGGCCAAGATGAGAGAATTGCTTGAGCCCAGAAGTTTGAGACCAGCCTGAGCAACATAGGGAGACCCCCATCTCTACAAAAATTTAAAATAATCCACCAGGCATGGGGGCACGTGCCTGTGGGTCCCAGCTGCTTGGGAGGCTGAGGTGGGAAGAACTTGAGCCTGGGAGGTCGAGGCTGCAGTGAGCTGTGACTGTGCCACCGCACTTTAGACTGGGTGACAGAGTGAGAGCCCGTCTCAAACAAAACAAAACAAAATAAAACAAGAGGCTGGATCCCAAACCAGTACATTCCTCTATTAGCCAGCAGATGTGAGAACAGACTAGCTAGGAAAGGAGTTTCACAAGAACTGGCTCAAATAACCCCAGCTGGGGACAAATTTTGATTTTCCTCATCTCTGGATTCTTCTCTCTTTAACAAAGACCACTACCCATGATCAATTCCTGGGTGTCTAGCCCAATCCAGCACTCACAGTTCACTCCTGGGAGCCAAACTTCCCTTTTATAGTTCCAAATGTTTCTCTCTCAGTTTATTTTTTTTAAATAATGACCGATGTTCTAAAATCAGCTAGCAAGATAGGCAAAATAATCGGTAATTTCTAATTGTATATTTAAAATATCAATACAAAGTGGCTCTGGACTGCAAACCAGAAGAAACACACTTGGCTTATAAGACATCAAGAAAATTTTTAGTCTTGAGGTCTGCATGTTTTGTGAGCTTTATATAGAGGATAAAAGTGAAACTTCAGCTTTTAAGCCATGCTGTTAAAAACTATATTTACATCCAGTATAATTCTGCAACCATTAAGCCTTAAATGGGTATTAAGCCTGATTCAAAGTAATGAAACAGATGGTGGAAACACACACTATGGATTCTTCAATCTGGGGAGAAAAGGGCTGATTCATCTGTTTCAAGGGCCAGGCAAAGATAAAAGGCCTCATCCCAAGTGGAGCTGCTTCCTCCTCAAACCTTAGCATTCCCTCCAACGTATTCCTCCGTGTGAAAAGTATTATTGATGTCAGTATCCCCAGTGCTTGTAAAAGATTCATAGACCATTTCCTCTCCTTCCTGAATTCCCCTGTCTGTCCTGTCACCACCCCATGTTTGTTCATCTCACTGTTGGGCAGTTTGGTGACGCCAGCTGCAGATTCCATCACAACCCAGCTGCCTGTCATAGGATCACAGCATTTTAGAGCTGGAAGGGGCTTAGAGATGGCATTCTCAGAAGAGAAAATGGGGCTGGGCACAGTGGCTCATGCCTGTAATCCCAGCACTTTGGGAGGCCAAGGTGGGTGGATCACCTGAGGTCAGGAGTTCAAGACTAGCCTGGCCAACATGGTGAAACCCCATCTCTACTAAAAATACAAAAATTAGCTGGGTGAGGTGATGGGCACCTGTAATCCCAGCTACTCGGGAGGCTGAGGCAGGAGAATCGCTTGAACCCGGGAGGTGGAGGTTGCGGTGAGCCGAGAGATCGTGCCATCGCACTCCAGCCTGGGCAACAAGAGCGAGACTCCATCTCAAAACAAAAAAAAAAAAAAAAAAGAGAGAAAACAGAAGCTCAAAGGACAGTGACTTGTTCGAAGTCACACAGTGAGCACAGACTGGGATCACTGTAGGCACTTTTATTCCTTTGCTTGTCTTTTTTCTCCTCTTTTCCACTTCTGAAAATATTTACAGAATCCTGTATAGGAACCAGGGTGGGAGATTAGGAGAAATTCTACAAGGTGAGAATAAAAATGTTGTGGACAGTCAGCCCAAAGTTTGCGGGAGTGCTGATGAATAAATGTAGATGGAATGGAAGGATGAAAAACCAGTATTGGACTCATTCATTAAGAAAATTAATTTCTAACTTTAGGGAGAACATGGAAAAGTCCCTGTGAGGATACCACAGTCATAAATGTCATAGGCAAGACCGGTGCTGCCAGGGGTACTCAATTTAGCAGACGAAAGTTGAGAAGTAGGATATTATCATCTCAACGTATCTCCCAAAATATACTTAACAGTTACAAAGGGAAAAATAGTAAATTTATGGCATGAAAACCTGGCAGATACCACCTTACCCAAGTGACCAAAGGCACTATCAGATATAAGCCACACTGGCCTCACGCACCCTCCATATAACACCCTGAGAAGGGCATGTCACCTCTGTTATTCCTGCCCAAAACACACGAATGTCTTCAATCAAATCATGAGAACCTTCAGATGTATTCTATCCAGTCGTGGAACAATACTTTTCAAAAGTGTCCAGGTATGAAAAACAAGCGAAGACTGAGAGGCTGTCATAGATTAAGGGAGAAAAAGGAAACATAGCTAAAAGCTGTTCTACATTTAGGATTGTGGATAGGATCCAAGAAAGAGGACGTGAGTGAAAACACTGGTGAAATCCAAATATAATCTGTGCTTTGGTATTAGTATTGTACCCATTAATTAAGAAAAGCAATTTCTTTTTCTTTTCTTTATTTTTTTTTGGAGACGGGGTCTTGCTATGTTGCCCAGTTTGTCTTCAAACTCCTGGGCTCAAGTGATCCTCCTGCCTCAGCCTCCTGAGTACCTGGGATTCCATGTATGCACCACCATGCCCAGCTGATTTCTTAATTTTGATAGCTGCACCACAGTTATCTAGGGTTGTTATCATTGGGGAAGTTGGGTGAGGAATACACAGAAACTCTCTGAACAATTTTTGCAAATTTTTTGTTGTCTAAAATAATATCAAAATAATTTTTTAAAAAGGAAAAAGAGGCCGGGTGCGGTGGCTCACGCCTGTAATCCCAGCACTTTGGGAGGCTGAGGCAGGTGGATCATGAGGTTGGGAGATCGAGACCATCCTGGCTAACACGGTGAAACCCCGTCTCTAAAAAAATATGTATATAAAAAAAAATTAGCCAGGCATGGTGGCAGGCGCCTGTAGTCCCAGCTCCTCGGGAGGCTGAGGCAGGAGAATGGTGTGAACCCAGGAGGCGGAGCTTGCAGTGAGCTGAGATTGTGCCACTGCACTCCAGCCTGGGCAACGGAGCGAGACTCCATCTTGGAAAAAAAAAGGAAAAAGAAAAGGCTGTGGTATGCAAGGAAAGACAGTAGGTCATGGGATGGAGCTGTAAAGCACAGCAGCTGACCATTCCTTCTAGAACCTTCTAAATCCTAAAAGATGGACAGAGGCCACTGGGAATTCACCATTTCCCTTTTGGGTTAATCAGAACTTGTACATTATTATAGCCATAACATTCACAAGTTAGATAAACTTCTGAGAATAAGCCCCAGGGCATGGAAGGGATTAAGGAAGAGTCCGATTTCCTCATCAGCTGCAGCTGGTAGACGGTGGTACCAGGACTGCTGTTGAGTGACTTTGGGGCAGCCACCCTACAGGCTCAACTCCCAGAAGCTACCTGGCCCGATCACCTGGAATGGGGAGTCCCACTGTCACGGGAAAGGATGAGAAGTGGGTACCCAGGGAAGGAGTGGTAGGGGGAAGAGGACATCTTTGTTCAGGCTGTGTTTGTTCTACATGGTGTGTACATGTTTCTGACAATGAAATGTGTTCTTGGAAATGTCCCCTTCATTTATAGATGTATCACTGCAGAATATGTGTGAGAAAAAGAAAGAGACATGTCAGAATCCCACAGAAAACAGCTTAGCCCTGCTTTCCATTATATATACAAAGCGTTGTGTACGTTAGTGATACATGTGCAGAAGGGGTGGGAATGTGGCTTTGTTGGTACTTCCAAATGTAAAACAGGTCTCCCATCCCCTCTGTTTGGTTGTCGCTGTTTCCTTACAGAATGAAAACACTGGCATTGGAGGCACTGTTGCCAGAAACTTGCTTGGCAAAACATTTACATTCCTTTGTGTGTGTGTGTATACATACATACATATATATATATATATATATATATATATATATAAACTTCTTCCAATGGGTACTTTTCCACGTCCTCCCTGATTTCTGTGGTAATAATGACCACATTTGGCTCCAAACCTGGGGATGTGGTAGAGAAAGCCACCTCCCGATTCCAGATCCTGAAACCTCGTGGAAGATTCACATGGATGTCAAACTGACGTTACCGATTTAAGGGATTTAAACACTCAGCTCTAGAGTAAACAAAATCCAGTGGCAACGTTTTGGACAACTTCAGCGACGTTTGACAACACAACCCAGATGTTGGGGAGTGCAAACCTTGTAAATGTAGGCTTTCCACTGTGTTCTGTACCAGCAAGATGTTGAGTGGGATAGACCGGCTAATGAAGGAAACAAGCACTGATAATTATTGAGTGACTTTTATGGGGCAGATAGTATGCTAAGTGCTCCACAGACACTGTCTCACTCACCATTTGCAATGAGGTAGCTATTATTTATTGATATGGACATGAGGCTCAGAAATATGCAATTTGCCTCACTTGGCAAGTGACAACATCAGTATTTGACTCTTGTGAGTGTGACTTTAAAACCTTTGCTGTTTCCAGAAGTCAACACTGACTGTATGTAACATTCCTTTGCTTAAAACCTCCGAGTTTATCTCATTGCCACTAGATCAGTGAATGTCTTAGCTCAGACTTTGATGCCTTGGTGGTCGCCCCTGCTGCCACACAGAACTAAAACTATTTACCTAAGGCTGGGGCTCTCTTAAAAATGTGGTTCCCTTAGTCTTCCCACCTTTGCTAGCATTTAGTATATGCCATGTGATTTTTTTTCTTTTTTGAGATGGGGTCTCACTGTGTTGCCCAGGATGGACTTGAACTGCTGAGCTCAAACCATCCTCCCACCCGCCTCAGCCTCCCAAATAGCTGGGATCATAGGTGAACCCCTCCATGCCCAGCTTTGGCTATGTGATTTCTTCATTCACAAGTCTGCCTGGAACTCCTTGTCCATGAGGGTGTTGATACTTTTTGAATCTAATGACACTATGTGCTTAGTGGTTAATACCTGCTTCTTGCCAAATGAATGAATGAGAATTAACAGACATATATATATATATATATTTTTTTTTTTCTTTTTTCCTGGAGACAGGGTGTTGCTCTGTCACCCAGGCTGGAGTCCAGAGGCATGATCACAGATCACTGAAGCCTCGACCTCCTGAGCTCAAGTAGTCTTCCCACCTCAGTCTCCCAAGTACCTGGGACTAAAGGCACGTACCACTACTCCTGGCTAATTTTTTGTACTTTTTGTAGGGACAGGGTTTCACTATGTGGTCCAGGCTTGTTTCAAACTCCTGGGCTCAAGCCATCTGCCTGCCTCAATTTCCTAAAGTGCTGACACTACAGGCATGAGCCACTGTGCCCAGCCAGGAAATGTTTCAAATACTTGAGGTAATAAATATTTTTAAATTTTATATCAGATTCTATGTAAGCACCATGAATGTTACAACTCATTGTGAATAATTTACTAAAGCAGAATTCCTAAAGATTCATATTAGACAGTATTTAACGGTTTTATTTTAGTGGTTCTGAGCCAGGGTTATTTTGACACCCCCGCCCAGGGGACATCTGGCAATGTCTTGAGACATTTGGGTTATCACCACTGCAGGGAAGGCGGTGTCACTGGCATTATCGGGTAGACGCCAGGGATGCTGCTAAGCATCCTACAATGCCCTAGAAACTCCCTCCAATGCCAGTCCTACCAAACAAAGCCCATATTGCCAAGATTGAATAACCCTGCTTTGTTTGATTTAATGGCATGGCATATACTTGAAGGCAGTCAAACTACGGTTCATTTGTGTTTTTTTTGTTTTAATTCAGATTTTTGATTAACTAAGCTGGCTGGCGTTGCCTCAGTTTGTCTAAATTACCAAGGACCGCTGGAATTTTCCTGGGAATATGTTTCGGGAAAGGTCAGAAACACTTCAGTCGTCTTCACGCTTCCACTCAGTAGCAATGTTTTTGCACATTCATTGACTATCAACTGGTTGTCTATGACTCAATTACATAATGAATCCAGCCCATGAATTATTTACTCAGATTTAATTCCAGCAACTGTTATCTTTGTATTTTTTTCCCCTCTGCCAGCTAATCTGGCTCATTTCATTGGAATTTTGGTCATGCCCATTCTCCTTCTGCACTAAATTATCTCCATAACGTAGTATAAACAGAACAAGCTTGTGTGTGATATGCTTAACTGTTAATTTACCTAATTAAACTAATTCAATTAAATCATTTACATCTTTTTGGTAACATGCCAGTTGATACCACAGCAGAAGTGGGATGTTTCAGAAGATGATTGTTCAGCAAATGAATGGAAAAAAAAATAAAAGGAAAACAAAATGAGACAACCGTCCAAATCTCTTGGCTTGAAAATTAAATGATACTGAAAAAATGCAGCTTTCACGGGGTACTGTGATTAGATATTTTTCTTAAATCAATTTTCTCTAGAAATTGGTATTTTAACAGAGTGATCACAATTTATTGTACAAAATATTTTAAACACTGTTTGTACATTCACATATTTGGTATGTTTAAGTAATGTGTACTTGTTCCCACATTAAGGTGTGATTTGTGAAATGTTTTGTGATGCTAGCAAGACGTGAACTGAGCAGATTCTTTTGAATGAATTTGCAAAACAATTTTGCTAAATTACATAAATATCTTTAGGATACCTCCATATTTCATTTACAGTCATCATCTAAACATCTATGCCATAGTGATAAAGGTACAAAATGTCCAACATTTTATGCCAGTAAAAATCAACAGAAAAAAAGACAAAAAATTCTAGGCAGGACAACCTAAATAAACTGTCATCTCTGTGGATCTCCATAAACCTCTGGTATCACTTGACTGATACAGAATCTGCACTTGTGGTGGAACCTAGGTTTGTTGATGGATGGGCCACCCAAGTTTCATCTCTCCAGGGCTTCTGTCTGGGTGTGGGACGGGTTTGTTGGTCAGGATTTGGTTTTATCTTCAGGAGCACACATGCCCAGGGCAAAACTTGAGGCAAAGCCCTGCCTTGACTTATAATGAGGGAATAAAGCCCTAGATTTCATAGAACTTCAGAAAAGCTTACATGAAACCCACCTAGATTCCTCCATCTGAGCAACCTCCTGATGTTTCCCGGTAAGGCCTACAAGATTCCAAGACAAATCACAACATACAATAAGACTTGGCACCTGCTTGGAGCTTCCTCATCCAAAAGGTACATTTCCTCTACCACGCTTCAGGGGCAAACAGGCAGCACAGTTTATCTTCTGGATGTTCTTGCTTTCTACCTATTTCTACTTTAAATCCAAGCATTTTTTCTTTTCTTCTCCCATTTGAGAAGCCAAAGAAGATAATTTGTGGAAATAAAACAGGATGTTTTCAGAAGATTTTTTTTTTTTCTATTTGGGAGGCCACCTCTGCAGATACTTTCCTCTGCTCAGCCCTTGGATGGGGTCATCTGTCTTTACAAATCAATGGCTCCAGCATATCCTAAACTTCCCGACAACAGAGCTTTGGAGGTTGGCAATAAAATGTCTGAAACTAATCTTCCTCCCACCGCTCATGCTAAACTTATTATTTTTTAGTAAATACCAATTCCTTGAAGTCACGGGCCGCCCTGTCTATCCATTTCACAGCCCAAGCACAGTGACTGGCACGAAGAAAATGCACAAATTATTGATTTCATAGTTGACAAAGAATAAAGAGACTTTTCCCCAAATCAAAGTCATTTTTCTGCCCAAAGCAACTTTCCCTTCCAACTTCCCAGAGGTCAGTGGCCTCATGACTTCCTGGCACCCAGACTTATGCCTAGATTTACTGCCCAAAGGGTCAAATTTCCAAAGGCATTCACATTTCCTCTCCAATACTCATGTGCCCTCCTTCCTCTGCCTCTTTGCTCTATTCCTTCCTCCTGATAATTGAAGTCCTCCTCCCAACTCCTTCTACCATCTCTGTCATTCCCAATCTCCAGTGAATACTATGGATTTGAAGGAAACTGTGAAACAGACAACCCTCCTGGGTTAGTTTGCTTGGGCTTCCATAACAAAGTAGCTCAGGCTGTAGAAATTCATTTTCTCTGTGAGAAAGAAGGCTACAGGTTCTGGGAGGGTAGACATCTGAGATCAAGGTGTTGGCAGGGTTGGTTTTTCCTGGGGCCTCTCTCCTTGGCTGTCTTCTCATTGTGCCTTCAAATGGTCTTCCCTCTGAGTCCTAATCTCCCCTTCTTTCTTATAAGAATCCCAGTCAAATTGGATCAGGGCTTACCATTCTAACTTAATTACCTCTTCAAAGACTCCATCCCCAAATCCAGTCCCTTTCTGAGATACTGAGGGTTAGGACTTCAACATGATTTTTTGCAGGGGCTGGGGAGGAACAAAATTCATCCCATAACACCACCCTTTGTTATTCAAGAGCTGTTAGGAAAAAAAAATCAGAATTCCTTCAATTTTGCTGAGTATTGGATAGACATAATTTTATAGCTAGAAGACTAACATTTCCTCTTTTGCTATCAGAGAGTGTTGGAGTCTTGGCTGTGGCTGACAATGGTAACTGTTGCCTCAACTCCCAGTTCCCTTTCATCCTTTTTCGACTTGCCCTAGGGTCTTATCCTCCACATTCCACCATGCTGGGTGCTGGTGAGACTGGGCAGACTGTGATCTCATGCATTTGTCAGTGATGTGTTTAAGTCTGGTCATGTGTCCCAGTGGAAGGAAAGCCTGCTGAAGGATTCTGGGGAAAAGTTTGCTGTTAAGAGGTTTAGAAATTGGCTGGGCACAGTGGCTCATGCTTGTAATCCCAGCACTTTGGGAGGCCGAGGCAGGTAGATCACCTGAGGCCAGGAGTTCGAGACCAGCCTGGCCAATGTGGCACAATCCTGTCTCTACTAAGAATACAAAAATTAGCCAGGCGAGGTGGTGCACACCTGTAATTGCAGCTACTCAGGGGGCTGAGAGGCTGGAGAATCGCTTGAACCTGGGAGGTGGAGGTTGCAGTGAGCTGAGATCACACCACTGCACTCCAGCTTGGGAGACAGAGGGAGACTCCATCTCAAAAAAAAAAAAAAAAAAAAAAGTGAGAGAGAGCTAGACATTGATGCTTCCTTTGTATCTCTGGACAATATTGGGTCTCTATGAGATGTTCATTTCTGTGCCAATATTACCATTCAAAGGGGACCTGAAGGAAAGGCCAGCTAACACATCAAGGAGAGAATTATCCAGAAGAAATGGAAAAATTTCTTGATGACACCAATAAGCCACTGAATCCACCCATCTGAGAGCCCACCCTACCACTACATTTGCTGTTTAGTGAGATAAAACTGTTTCATATTATTTAAGCCATTTTGAAACAGATTTTTACTACTTTAACCCCAAAAGCATACTGACCAATAGAAATGCTTCAGACCACTTACTAGTAGTCACTCACCAGTCATGCTTCCTGACTCAGTTGTCCCATTTGTAAAACAGAGGTAATGACACTTACTCTGTGGCATCACTGCGTAACTTAAGTGAAATCTATCATGCGAGGTGCCCAACTCAGTGCCTCATAAGGAGAAAGTGTCTGATACACAGAGGCCATTTCTAGCTTTTGCTCTTCCAGGGGCTTCTGGTAGCTTGAACATGGCTCTCCTTGTACCTCCTGCATATGTACTCACAAGCAGAGCAGCTCAACAATTTGGGCTACTGATAGTTTTGTTCACAGCACTTTGGGAGGCCCAGGTGGGAGGTTCACTTGAGTCCAGGAGTTTGAGACTGGCCTGGGCAATGTAGCAAGACCCTGTCTCTACAAAAAATGAAAAATTGGTGAGGCATGGTGGTGCATGCTTATAGTCTCAGCTGCTTGGGAGGCTGAGATGGGAGGAGCACTGGAGTCCAGGAGGTTGAGGCTGCAGTGAGCCATGACTGTGCCACTGCACTTGAGTCTGGGAGACAGAATGATACCCTGTCTCAAAAAAAAAAAGAGAAAAGAAAAAAAAGAACTAGTATGAACTACTGACTTAAAAGTAATCACCATATTTCACCATCTTTTTTTGTTTGTGTGTTTGTTTAAAGCAAAAGAGTTTGTTATTCTATAGAAATCTCCCTTTCCTGAAATTGTTCACTGGGCTGGACTTTCTTATGTGGAGCTTTCTAAAGCGGGACATGTCCACGAGGGGGTCTCATAACTGGGCCAAAGACCACCAGCGGGAATGCATCTTACCTATCCCCACCCTCTCTTCTGCTGTGTTTCTGTCACTGCCCTTTTCCCGCCTCCTGCCCTCTCTGCCCTGACCAGCGCATAGCACCTAATACAGTGCTTTCCAGTGGAATGATCAGCAAGTACTTCTTGAGCAAATGCTTGGCTGTAGGAACCACTGTAGCAGGAGGGTGGAGAGGGAGAAGCTGGGGAAGTATATTCCTGGGAAGTACTTTGTAGACATCTATCTCTTTGGTTATCTCTCTCCCCAGTCTTGTGCCTTGGTAGGTGTGCTGATGCTGGGGAAACTTGCGGGTGCCCAGACAGCCCGACCCTTACAGAATGATTATAGAAATACATACATAGGTACCTTACACACCTAGCAATTTATGAATTGCTTAATCTATGCCAAGCATAATACCCCAAGTTTTATAATCTCATATAATTGTCACAATTCTAAGGGCATGAAACCTGTTTTATAGATGAAAATACTAAGGATCCAAGCGCTAAAGTGACTTGTCCAAGGCCTTATGGCTGGTATGTAGAAAAAGCCAAAAGTGAAACCAGAGTCTCGGTGTTTATACCCAGGAGTTAATGGGTTTGATGGCTGTTCTGTAGTCAGGGCATTGCAGGAGGACTCAAGGGTATGGCAGATGGGTCAAGCTGATGGACCCCTCTCGTGTGTGATGGAACAAAAGAAGCTCTAGGGGAGGAGGTATAATCATCTGGCTGTGGGCAAATCACAGAGATTCTGGCACTGTTTATCCATCTGAAAAATTAGCATACAGATATCAGCTATATCCTTCCCTTGAGATCACTGCGAAAATCAGATGGGTCAAATCTATCAAACCGCTACCAGATTAAGGGACAATATCTTGTTCACTCTTGGAACACAGTAAGTGCTCAATAAATGAGAAACCCGTGAAAGAAAAACAAAGCCTACTTCCTTATCATTAAAAAAAATGCTTCTGCTTCTCATCTGTCAACTGTGATCCTCTTTTTTTCACTTTTTCTTCCTTTTGTGCCCCCCTTCTTCCTTCCAGCCAACCCACAGCACTCACCCTTGGGTCCTGGCTGGCCACACCTCAGTGGGTACTAACTGGTGAGTCCCAGCTGGTGTGCACTGGGCTGCCCATGAGCCCTGGACAGCCTGGTTGTGATGGCCAGAGCTCACTGGTGACAAATGGGCTCTCTGTGACCTGGTGGGGCCAATTAATCACTGGGAGGTGCTCTTTCTGCATTATATATGGCCAAGAGCACCCCCTTGGAGTCAGGGAGGACAAAGCTTTAGGAGGGTTGGTTTGTTTGTTTGCAAACTAGAGAGACAAAAAGGAGGTGACAGGGGTAGGGGGAGGTTTGAGAGAGAAAAAAGTAAAGGTCAAAAACTAAAATGGAGCAAGAAAGGTGATAAATGGCCTGGGCTGGAGGGTGGCTATCCTGTTTGGCCTCAGAAAATCACATT
Source organism: Nomascus leucogenys (assembly GCF_006542625.1). Taxonomy (NCBI): domain Eukaryota; kingdom Metazoa; phylum Chordata; class Mammalia; order Primates; family Hylobatidae; genus Nomascus; species Nomascus leucogenys. The sequence continues at coordinate 49,326,269 of NC_044382.1, forward strand.
AATGGGGATCAGTACAGAACTGGTCAGAATTATGAAAACCATTCTAATAATGACAGAGTTTGAATGCAGTTCTGTAGTCAGAGTACCCAAGAATGTCTTCAAATTATAATCATAGGGTATGTGTGTGCATGTGTGTGTGAGAGAGAGTGCCATTCATGCGTACGTGCACTGATGAAGAAATCTGTGTATGCGGGAGGTTTGCAGGAAAAAAAAAATGACGGCTGCATGAGCTGCATATAAACCAACATGCTACTGAGAGATACTCATTATATCTGTTTTTAATCACATCATGTAAATGTGGGGAAAGCAGTCACTGCATACTCAAAAGATACACCTTGAAGATTCTTTTTGCATCCTCAGAAAGTGCCAGAATCTGCTGTAAGCAAAATCTCAGAGCAATCCAAGTCAGCGCCTTTTCCTTTCCCGAGTTCTGCCCACATGCATAAAGATGTCAACGTGTTGATTATTCTGATTAGACTTTTAGTGTAATTTACGGGGTCCAGTCATTGTGCCTGGGTGTCTGGCCTGCACTTGCTACCCTGACGATGCCATTTTTAAAATGTCAGCTCAGCCATGATTCATGGCTGATGCTGGTGACATTGCTGCTGACCTGAAAGAGTTAGGCGGCAATATTTAATTAAAGCAAAAAAAGAGGAGAAGAAGAACAAGCCAAAGGAAAGTAGAGGGCAAAACCTAAAAAGAACTAAATTTTGTTGCTGGAAAGATCAGCATCTCCAAACAAGGAAAAGGCACTGCAAATGCGATGTATTGTCACTTATTTGTGGCTCTGTGTCTACCTGTCATTCCTGAGTGGTAGGTCATCCGTAATGAGTGAGAGTTGTTTGCATCCCATTCACCATCATTCTGGGGCCCTCATTCCCTCTCTCTGTGGGGATTTGCTGGGAGATGGAGCTGTTACTGCCTCTGGCTTTTGTCCTCACTGTGTGTGTATCAGCGGCCTGCCTACCACCCGGCTCGCTAATGGCAGTGGTACCTGAGCACCAGCTACCTGCTCCCACCCAGATAGCCTCTTCCCAGCTTGCAAAAGGCCATGCTCATTTCCAAGCTCCTAGCTCCAGGATGCTGTGCAAGACCTAGGATGAAATGAGTCCTGCGCCCTGCATGTTGATGGTACACATCCAGCCCTACCAGCAGCAACAGTAGCCACTGACTAGCATTAAGATAGGTACTTGGCCAGGCAAAGTGGCTCATGCCTGTAATCCTAGCACTTTGGGAGGCCGCGGTGGGCAGATCACGAGGTCAGGAGTTCAAGACCAGCCTGGCCAATCTGGTGAAACCCTGTCTCTACTAAAAAAAAAAAAAAAATACAAAAATTAGCTGGGCGTGGTAGCGCACGCCTGGAGTGCCAACTACTCGGGAGGCTGAGGCAGGAGAATCGCTGGAACCCAGGAGGCAGAGGTTGCAGTGAGCCAAGATTGTGCCACTACACTCCCGCTTGGGTGACAGAGCAAGACTGTGTCTCAAAAAGAAAAAAAAAAGAAACATGTACTGCCCCAGGCCTCGTGAATTTAACTGGGAGACAGATTACTCCTTAAAACACACACACATGCATGCACAAACGTAGACACACACATATTATTTGGTAGGTCTATTAAGCTGGGTCCCTTTGCCAGGAGTGAAAGGACACAATTTCTCATTAATGGGAAGGCCACAGTGAGCTGAGGTTTGAGAACCAGAGCCAGCCTTTGTCCAGGCCTACAGGAGCCAGGCTATTGTCTTCTAGGTTCCCCTTCCCCAGTGACCCCAGGGTCAGGGGCACACATGCCGGCCTTGAACTCTCCGTCTGTCTCTCCCACCATATTAATTACTATTCCCTTTGGTCAGGCTAAGAAAACAGCCTCGACTGCATTAGGACTAATTAAGAAGAGTGAGCTTCCCATTCTGGCAGCCTGCATCGGTCCCTGCAATGCACGAGCCAGGAAGGGGGGCCCTGACAATCTTATTACCGCAGAAGAAAATACCTCCCTGCGCTCCCTCGAACCCCCGACAGTGAGTTCACCTCTTCCATTACGAATGCATTTGCCCCCAGCCACCAGCCACCAGCGAGGACAGCCTGGGTCAGCCAGGCATGCAGGGCCGAGGAATAGCCATGTTTCCTTAAACCAAGGGGAGTTAGCAGAGCAAATGCAGGGTCATGTCCATTTCTAACTCCATCTGTTGCCTTCCTCCTCCCTCCCCACCATAAATAAATAGACAGAGAGATAGAATAAATATGGATCACTACATGTCATTATCCCTTAAACCTGCCACGCTCTCCACTGAAACTCACACATTTACAACCTGCTCAGGAGTTGAATCCAATCCTCTGGATTGCAGAGGGTCTGAGGCCCTTCTGTAAGGATCTGAAGACAGTAATTATTAGAACTGTCTTCCCTATTGTGTTCTCCCCGTCAGCCTCACCATGTTAAATATCCAATGAATACTGCAGGGGCCTCCAACAGACTCCAGCCACTGCCTGCTCCCATCCTTCCTTCACGAGGCCACCAGAGTCATATTCTAAAGGACATCAGGGTATGCCACTGGCCTGGTTTACACAACACCCTGTGGACCCCTCCATGTCTAGAGGAAAACCCTTTGCATGGTTTACAGGCTCTTTACACCCAGGGCAGGGCCTTCCTTTCTTTTTCATCTTTTGTCAATTTTATAGGCCATATCTAGCAACTCTCCCAATCACCCTACTCTGGGGATAGCAGCACAGAAGTTCTATGGTTCGAGAGAACAAAGTAGGTAAAGTAAGCTATAGGAGAGTGAAGCCGATAGAGTCCAGCCTCCCCCCATGCCCGAGGGGACAGCTGCTATTCACCTCCTATCAAATGTCATTTGGAAATAAAGACCTACAGATATATATATATTTTATGAGATGGAGTCTCACTTTGTTGCCCAGGCTGGAGTGTAGTGGTGCAATCTCGACTCACTGCAACCTGTGCCTCCAGGGTTCAGGCAATTCTCCTGACTTATCCTCTTGAGTAGCTGGGATTACAGGTGCCCACCACCATGCCCGGCTACTTTTTGGATTTTTAGTAAAGACAGGGTTTCACCATTTTGGCCAGACTGGTCTCGAACTCCTGGCCTCAAGTGATTCACCTGTCCTGGCCTCCCAAAGTGCTGGGATTACAGGCATAAGCCACCACACCCAGCCAAGACCTTCAGATTTTTTTAAGCCAATTTTTAAAAATGTAAAATTGCCAGATTTTAAACGTTGAGAACTAATTAAAATTTGAAGATGGAACAAAACATGTCGACCCCTAGGCCCCCGGTGGGAACTCTGCTCTCTACTCTGGTTGTCCCTACCAGGCTGCTCACAGCTGAGCTCCCTGGGAAAACCATCCTCACTCCCCCACAGCTGGCTTGGGGCTCTGCCTTTCCTGACTTGTGTAATTGATGAGGGCCTTCTCTTCCACTCTTTCTCGTTGGTTCAAGACAGGGCCTTGCTCTGTCGCCCAGGCTGGAGCACAGTAGTGTGATCTCTGCTCACTGCAGCCTTGACTTCAGCTGGGCTCAAGCGATCCTCCTGCTTCAGCCTCCCAAGTAGCTGGGATACAACATGCACCACCACACTTGGCTAATTAAAAAAAAAATTTTTTTTGTAGAGACAGGGTCTTGCTATGTTGCCCAGGCTGGTCTCCAACTCCTGGCCTCAAGTGATCCTCCCTTTTTGGCCTCTCAAAGTACTGGGATTATAGGCACGGGTCACCCTGCTGGCCCTTCTCCACTCAACTCAGTACAACCTGCCATCCACTGCCTTGGCTTGGGGTTGCCAGGTACACTAGAATGCCCAGTGCCATTTGAATTTCAATTAACAGTGAATCCATTTAATTAAAGTATGCCCTAAATATTGCATCAGACATACTTAGACTAAAAATGATGCATTATCTAAAATTTAAATGTAAATGGGTGTCCTTTATTTCCTCCGCTAAAGCTGACAAAGCTACCTCAGCTACACCACACCCACCTTACATTGTTTCTGGGCACTGTTCTGGGTTCTGGGGATACAGCAGGAAACAAAACAGATCAAAAGAAAATCCCTTTGCACATGGTGCTTCTGCTCTGCGGGCAGAAGAGAGGGTTTCCTCTTCTATTCCAACATCATTTTGGCTCAAGAGTTATAACAGGAGTAAGGACAAGAAGCGTTGGGTTGGAGCCCTGGCTCTTCTGTCTGTCAGTTGTGCTGCTGAGCCTGTGGGGCATTAATGTCCCCATCACTGAAATGGGGCAACAGTGCCTTTGCTGCAGGTCATGAACAGAGGAGATGACACATACACGCTTAGGACAATGTCTGGCATGAAGTAAGTGGCCAGTGCATTGAACGAGGTGACACATGGCACTATTTCTTAATTGTTTCCATTTCTGTGCCCCACTTAGCCCAAAAAGTCCCTCAAAAGAAGGGATGTTGCACTAATTACCTTTGTGTTTCCAGTGCCCAGCACATTGTTGGGACTTACTGGGGACAAAATGGGTCAGCTAGTGGGTCACAATTGTGCCTGCTCTAGAATCTAAGGTGTGGATGTTCACTGTCTCCATAGAAGTAAAGAGAAATGGAAATTTGAAGCAAGTTTTGTGATAAAGAAGGAGAAACATCTAATGACAGAGAAAGAGTGGATTTCTTTTTAGCCTGAATTATGCAATTTGTCTATTAACCCTAAACGGCATTAACAGAAAATTCACCTTGCTTTTCCTTTATAGATGGTAAGGTAGTCTGTATCTAGGGATACTCTTAAAAATAAAGCACTCTAATTTTTATGGGAATCTGTTTTTTTGTATTTTTTTTTTTTTTTATGTCAGCCAGGCACGGTGGCTCACGCCTGTAATCCCAGCACTTTGGGAGGCTGAGGCAAGCGGATCACCTGAGGTTGGGGTTCAAGACCAGCCTGACCAATATGGTGAAACCCCATCTCTACTAAAAATACAAAAATTAGCCAGGCTATGGTGGCACACACCTGTGATCTCAGCTACTCAGTAGGCTGAGGCGGGAGAATCACTTGAACCCAGGAGGTGTACATTGCAGTGAGCCAAGATCGCACCACTGCATTCCAGCCTGGGTGACAGAGGGAGACGCTGTCTCAAAAAAAAAAGTCTTCTGATTATAAAAGTACATATATATTCCATAAATGTTCCATTATTTATAAATTTAATTACTGATTGTTAGACATGCAGTTAGTCCCAGTTTTTATTATTTAGAATAATGATGTAATGAATATTTTTTATATACAATTCCATGATTTATTTCCTTGGGAGAGAAAATCCCAGCAATTTGGTCAAAGGGATGTACTTTGATTACAATACTGGAAATGTATTAAGTACCTGGCCCCCAAGAATCCTCAAACCAAGTGTAAGGAGGCAGGCGATGGCCTTCATGGGACAAGTTGGGGTCTCCAAATAGTGTCATTGGAGGTGAGTCTCTGTGTCTGGAGAAGCAACTAGACCTTGGGACTCTAGTTTCATCCCTGAGATTCTCCTCCATTTGACAAGGGGAACATTCGGGTTTGAGTTTATGAAGGCAGCGTGTTGCTCTCTTATACCAAGAGGTTCTTCAGAACTGCTGAGTTGAGTTCCGAGGTTACCCTGAGCACAGGTGAAATTCACCTTTAAAATCAAAGCGCGTCTCCCCCTAGGTATGGATGAAGATTTCTGTCTAAGCACAAGAAATAGAGTCTCGTGGTCTTCAAACTTTTTACAATCTCAGAGCCTTGTCTTCAAAAGAAATTTGATACTAGGGACAGCAAATGCATGGTTTCTAGGCCATTATTCTCCCATCCTGTACCTACTCATTACAGTGCTCTCTCTGTCATACAGCCAAGACTTGGCCTTGGGGTCTTCCACACAGCAATCTAGGCAGCCCCTATTAGGTGGCTGGAGTTAGCATATAACTCCATTTGATAGACTGGATATTGAAACAAACAGTATAAAGCAGATCAATTGGAGTGAGACTCCTGGAGTGAGACTCTTTGACAAAGGGGTGAAGAGTCCAGAGCCCAACACACTTCCTTCCCCTCTGAAAAGACTCTTGGGAATCCTATGTGATCCACTGATCTAGTTGATCTGTTCTGATCCCTCCAAATCCCAGCACTTCAAGATTCATGCATTCTGTTATTCACATATGAAGAGAATGTTTCCCATATGCAAGAGCTGTTGTCACCTCATGCCTCTTTGCCATGTAATTCCTGTTCACTGGATCAAGGTAAAAGTAGAAGCAATTAAGATACAGAAAAACCCACTGCTGCACCCACAGCAATGTCAGCATCAGGGACCGAGCAGCAGAAACCGTCTGTGATCCTAAGAGCATCTTAGAATCGTTCGGTGTGTGTGTGTGTGTGTGTTTTTTTTTCTTTTTTTTCTACCTTGGGCTGCAAGAGGCTACACAAGACTCCGGATAGATGGGTTTTATTGAAGTCACTTTCAAGCTCCCCACAGCTGACCTGACAGAGACAGTTAAGAATCATCTAATTAAAAACACAGATCATTGCAGTACCAACTAGATCATATCGAGATAATCACTCTCCTAGCTCCCAGTGAGGTCCTGCTGAGACTAACACCTACCCAAGCACAGCAGGGAGAGGCTGGGGCCTGGCCACTGTCCTAAGAGCCCTGCTGTGTCCATGGGTTTCTCTCCTGGCTGGGTGGATAGAAGGGACAGGCAGGACCATTTATTCAGCTCAAGGTCCTCCGTGGAGCAGAGCATCTAGGCAGGTCAGGGAAAGCTTCCATGGAACTGCCACTGAGTATTACTATCACTCCAGACAGCAGCATGTCCCCTGCAAAGAGAGATTTGAAACCCCACAAGCTCAGCCCTCCACCCCCTTGTTCTCCCAGACTTATAAAAATAGAAAGAACACATGTTCCCATTAGTCACTTGCTTGAGGGCTGCTGTGGGGTATATGCACGCAGCCTGTACACTGGAACCAAATTTGAATATCATTTGCATCTTGCAGGTAGACAATAGATACCGCATCAAAAACATGCACAGCACCCCCTCCTCAGCAAGGCGCCCAATGAGGCAGACCAGATGACATTTCCTGGGAACAAGGACTATCGTTTATAAGTTTTCAAATCCACTTGATAAGGCCCCTCCTGGCAACCGAGACCCACCCCAGCTGGAGAGGCATTCTGAGAGGCTTTTAATTAAACTTTTGCTTGCCAAGAGCGGTTTGCATACACACAGGGGGACCACGCTCCTAGGGGAGCCACAAAGCCTGCCACTTCCTTTGCCTCTGTGTGTCCTTAACTCTCTGAGGTTACGAGGCAGACGCCCAGCCTGTGCTGGCAATGATGCTTCTGGAAGGGCCTGGGGAGTGAGCCTGCAGCACGAGACAGAGCTGAGCCCACTCTGCGGCTGCACGGTGCCTACTGGGTGAGCCGTGGCTTCCTGGCCGCCTGTGTGACTCCCAGGGCAGTGGCCAGAGTAAAAGCCAGAGAGGACGAGGCTGCACTGGGGTTATGTCATGGCACAGCCAGAGGGAGAAAGAGTGGAAAAGCCTTCAGACCCTACAGGTGCCTTAGTTATTGACTTGCGTGTCCCTTCTGGGAGGGGGGCGAGCTGGAAGAGGAGGAGGCATCCTTTGTGGCTCTGACCTCCCTTGACCTGACCTTTGTAACTCTATCAGGACTAGTGGTCAGTAGTTATCAACTGTCAATAAACCGCCCAAACACACACTGTAATTCAGAATACGGGGAGGCCCATCTATTTGCGGATCGATCTTGGACTCGAAAGTTGACAAAATGCAGGGTCCCTTGTCTTCTTATCATAATATTGAAAATATGTGCTGCGACAAATTGAATGATCTACACCTCTCGTGCCCCACTCCTGGGGCCCTTAGTAAATACAAGAGGATTGATTGAGACAAAAGGTGAACGGGAGGTCTGTGGTGTTCCTCTAAGGAAACCAAAGCCCCTGAAGCAGGGGCTGAGGACTAATTAGTCTATCTGACTAAGTTCATCTACTAAGGTCCTATGAAAACAGGCTACAGCTACCCTGCCCCAGTTATCTGCGTAACTTAAAAACAATCTGCATCTGCTTGAATAACTGAGGCAAAAACAGACTTTGGAGGCTTTAACGATGTATTTTAATAGAAATTTCAAGTTCCTGGCTTCTCTCCCTACCCCTTTCCACTTGACTTTGTGCTGTGTTGACTCATCTATGGATGGTGTTTTTTTTGTTGTTGTTGTTTTTTCCTGCAGAAAACAACAATGTGTTTTTGGAGGTGATGAGACAACATCATTGAGGTTGATCTCAAGACGTGGAACAGCGGGCTGGGAGTGCCGGGCTGGCCTTCTGTTCTCCAGTTGCTGGGACAATGGCGGAGGTGAGGAAGGTCAGTGACTTCAACAGTCCTCTGGGTGGGTCTGACTGAGGTACCCACTCAAACTGGGAAAACAAGCAGCTTGGCTGACGCTGTCCAGTCAGTGGCTGGCATGGCTATTTACACGCGGCATTGCAGGTAAAAGTCACCCCTGCCTACTAGAGTCATGGGGTGGATTAAAAGAATGAATACCTCTGGAATGCATCAGTAGTGCCTGGCAGGAAGTAAACAGGACTCAATACATGTTAGCTGTTATTAGTGATATTATGATGTATTAGGATCGTGGAATCATCCTCATTATTGTTTGAACTGGCTGGCTGGCTGGCTGGCATTGTGTTCCGCTTTCACGTGCACCTAGGCAGAGATTTCCCAGGTCACACCTGCATGATGGATTGGCACAAAGGAGGTAAAGTAGGTTTCTCAGGCTTGGGACTCTTGATATTTTGAACCAATTCGTTCTTTTTTGAGACGGAGTTTCGCTCCTGTCACCTAAGCTGGAGTGCAGTGATGCGATCTTGGCTCCCTGCAACCTCCACCTCCCGAGTTCAAGTGATTCTCCTGCCTCAGCCTCCTAAGTAGCTGGGATTATATGCACCCACTACCAGTCCCAGCTAATTTTTGGCATTTTTAGTAAAGATGGGATTTCGCCATGTTGGGCAGGCTGGTCTCGAACTCCTGACCTCAGGTGATCTACCCGCCTCGGCCTCCCAAAGTGCTGGGATTACAGGTGTGAGCCACGGCGTCTGGCCCAATTCATTCTTTGTGGTGGGGCTGTTCTGTACTCGGTAGCAACTTGTGTCCTTAGATGCCATTAGCACTTCTCTCCCCTCATTTGTGACAACCAAAATTACCCCCCAGGCATTGTCAAATGTCCCCTGAAGGGAAAAACTGCCTGTGGTGAGAAGCTCTGGGATAAAGCCATGGTCATGAGTCATAGTTCCCATTTCGTGTCTCACCTGCTATCCTAGAACCAAGGCCTCCACTCAAGTTCTCCCCTGTTCTGGGTTGGGGCTCACAGGTACTCACCAAGGAATCACCCTCAGGACCTTAGGAATCTGCCATTTGGGGTCAGGGGTATCTGCTGCTGAAGCCTGGGCAGCCTCTGTAGACCTCAAGGGCATCCTCCCAGCACCAGTGTCTACACCAGAGCCCTGTTACCTGCTGAGGCTCCCTGAATGGGTGGTGAGTTCTCCCACGGCCCAGTGCACTGGGGATGGTTGCTGTATTAGTCCGTTTTCACACTGCTGATAAAGACACACCTGAGACTGGGTAATTTATAAAGAAAAAGAGGTAGCCCGGTGCAGTGGCTCATGCCTGTAATCTCAACACTATGGGAGGCCGAGGTGGGCGAATCACCTGAGGTTGGGAGTTTGAGGCCAGCCTGACCAACACGGAGAAACCCCGTCTCTACAAAAAATACAAAGTTAGCTGGCCATGGTGGCACATGCCTGTAATCCCAGCTACTTGGGAGGCTGAGGCAGGAGAATCGCTTGAGCCTGGGAGGTGGAGGTTGTGGTGAGCCAAGATCACACCATTGCACTCCAGCCTGGGCAACAAGAGTGAAACTCTGTCTCAACAAAAAAGAGGTTTAAGGGACTCAGAGTTCCACATGGCTGGGGAGGCCTCACAATCATAGTGGAAGGCAAAAGGCATGTCTTACATGGCAGCAGACAAGAGAGAATGAGAACGAAGTGAAAGGGGTTTCCCCTTATAAAACCATCAGATCTCGTGAGACGTATTCATTACCACGAGAACAGTACGGGAGAAACCACCCCCACGATTCAGTTATCTCCCACCGGGTCCCTTCCACAACACGTGGGAATTATGGGAGCACAATTCGAGATTTAGGTATGGACACAGCCAAACCATATCAGCTACCCACCCACTGCCACTGCTACCAGGGTTAACAAGAAGCTGTGAATTCTGCTACCATCAACTCACCAGGACCTCCCCTTGCTTTGGCTGCACTGTTCTTTGTGACTTTGATGCAAAGAAGCCAGGTGACATCCTGGCTGAAGTCAGGGGAGGGTGGGGTGGGGAATGGCTTCCTCCCTGTTTGTTTCCATGCTCTGGTAGATGGACACCAAAGTGGTCCCGCCTTCTCCCTGGATGAGGCATAGAGCTTCCCAGGACACTCCAGTGACACAGACTCCCCTGAGTTCTAAATCACACTTTTCTTCCCTCCACGGATGCCTTGAACTGATTCAAGCTGGTCTTGCTTCTCTTAGATTGAAGCTTCTTCAGTTGTTTGGCTAGACAGGCTCTGGGGAGGCCTGGAGCTCAACAGTCTGCCTGACACCCCAATCTGGAAGCTCTGATGTGTAGGAAGCACATGACTTCTTACAAATAGTAGAAACTTAATTTTGGAGTAATATTAGGATGGTGCAAAAGTAATTGAGGGTTTTGCCATTATTTTCAATGGCAAAAACCGCAATCACTTTTGCACCAACCTAATACCTTATTGTGCAGATGAAAAAACTTACGGCCAGAGAGATTAAACGACTGGTTCAAGGTCACACCATTAACTAGTAACAAAGGCAAGGACAAAATGCTCAGTTCCCTTTCTGGTGTCTATCTTTAACTAGCAAACTACAAAAAGTATTATACCAATTAACTAATTTTAGGAAAGGCATTTTGTATAACATGCCTTTTTATCTGACATTGGAATAAGGGGTTTTCATATGTTATTGTGGTGGGAAATTGAAGCGTATCACTTCATGCCTCAAAGCATTATTTTTATTTTAAATGTTTTCAATGAAATATTCCTAAGATACATTAAATGAGACTCCTCCAAAGATTTTTACGTCATCAGTATTAGTGTGTGCATTTTGTGTTACATCCTTTTCTTCCTATAGAAGACATTTTCCCCCATTACTTTTGAAATTTAAATTCTGTTCCAAATAATCAAAATTACTATATATAATCTCTACATAAATGACATAATTATTATTATTGGTATTTTCACCAACAAGTCTATGTGTACTAGTATGTGGAGGCTAAAACTGTTTCCAAGTGGGAAATATTTAATCAAAAGAAAGTCAAATCTCACTATTTTCCGGATCTGCCCTGTTTGCAAAGTTTCCCCACTAAGCATGAATGTGTTTTAAGTTTTCAAAATATTTGCAAACCAAAATGGTCCTTGCAAACCCTTCTGTAGTCTTTCTTATCATCATGCTACTTTCTGAAGCCATTGGACACCAAATATAATAAGGATGATATTCTCTTTCAACATCAACGTTCAACTTTTTACTTGGCATCTTTTTCTTGAGTTGGGTGTTCTAATAGAGTTTGATCTGAATGTCAAGTGGTTCTGGGATTGCTCTAAACCTAAAAAAAAAAAATGGCAAATGTGGGTCCATCAATTTTATGTCCAAGACAGAGGAATGTCAAAAGCGCATTTGCCTAATTCTCTGGTTCCAGTTTATCACTCTCTCCCATGCCTGCAACTTATAGCTCCAGAGAATTTCAGCTCATCAAGAAAAAGTACAGAATAAGGCTTGATGACATTATCACAAAGTCAGATTAACAGCAAATGGAGGAAAGCAAAAATGGGCTCTTCCCTGGTAGAGATGTTTCTCTGCAGAAGGGTGGATGCTGATAATGCAGTCACTGGGATAAGTCCATCAATCACTATGAACTCATAATGGCTCAAATACAATCTTGGGCATTTGAACCAAAGCAACAAAAATCAGAAAGAGAGAGCATGTGAAGCAAGTTACAAAACACACATAACTAGATAAAAGAAATAATCATCCAAATGTATTTTAAACTGTAATGCATTCATACTTTTCCATGTTGACAGGGAAAAACAATAAACATCAAATGCAAGTTATATTACGCATCTATGCATTGCCTCTGGATTGTACAAAGTTCAAGAATGAAGCAAAATTCTTGATATAGTGATAAAGTAGAGGAATAATCACATTAATTATAACCCTTAATTATTATTACTAAATTTGTGTTAAATTAGAATTTCAGAACCTCCAAACTCTTTCCATATTTTCAGCATCCTCTCGAAAATTTGAGAATAAAATGTGTGTTAATTGCCCCAACAATTTCCTTTATGGAAACTTCCTGCCTACCTAGAGAGTGATGGTGTTTTCCATTGGAGAGAAAACCAGACTCACAAAACAGCAAGAGAAGTGACAGCCAAGACCAGAGACAAAGGTGTCAGAGGCTCAAAGCAGTGAAGCCAGCAGCTCCCATTGCACTGAGAGTGCAAACCTGTAAGTGATAGAATGCCAAAAAGGAAAGGACGGAGATGTGGACAAGAGCAGCACATCTGTCTCAGACCACCACAGGATACAACCTTGGGGGTTTTTGCCTTCCTCCCCAAACCAAAGCAAATTAATAGAATCTAGCTTTCTCTTTCCTGGAAAACTCTCTGAGGGTCTAGTGTCAGCAATAGAGGCGGGGTGAGAAATCCATCAGCTGTGTTACTTGCTAGAAAGTTAGAAGAGTCAGCCAGCAGAAGGGCAATGCTGACCGGGCTCCTTAGTTGAACAGGCTGCTGAATGATGAAACACAGTTTGGAATATTAAAAGAGCCAACTGGGAGATGGATTAGTGGCTCTGTTTTTTCATGCCAGCCTTGTTCATCTGATTTTGCTACCTTTGAGCTCAGAGTGCTATTGCAACTGACCTTCATCTTGAGATGAAATGCGCGTTTAGGAATCACCGGCATGGAATCCTCCAGCCCAGTTTGTTTGGACCTCTACTTGTGCCAAAGAGCAACTAAATGCAAAATGCATACTATGCATAAGGGAAATCACTGAGCTACTTCCCAATTCTACACTCTTTCAGTCCCTGTGTGATGTATGAAAAGCAGACTGCAATTATATAATTAGACTGAATATACATTTTTCTCATTAGTGTTTATTTTTGTTGCCAGTCAGGTTGCCTCCTGGAAAATGGAGGCTGTTAGTCTACGTGGTCATACCTCTTTCCCCCTTTCAAGATGTTTTTCTGATCTGCTTTGATTTCTTTTTAGCAGCCTGCTGATTCTTCTCTTTACGGGTGCTCCTTGGAGTTTGAGGGGCTCAGAGGTGTGTGGATTGCTGAAATTGGACTTATGTGGCATATTTGCCTTGAAAGGCTGAGGCTTGTATAAATAGGCCCCTGGCAGCTGACTGTCAGTGGGGCAGGAAGGGGAGAGGGACAAAAAAAAAAACCACAAAAAAAAAAACAACAAAAAAAACAAGGAGGAGGGCCAAGGCTTCAAAAGAGGTTACGGTGTAGGCACGAGGTTGAGATGGAGGAACATACATGGCTGTTAGCAGTCAAGTGCGTTGTTCATAAGTACATGGGAACTAAGTGAGGGTTCATTGATGGGAACAGTATACAATTCGGAGGAATAACCACAGAGTGTTTACTGAACTGCCAAACTGCCTGGCAGCACCCCATCTGACCATCCGATGACTTTCCCAGAAGCGCAAATCAGAAAGTCAATAAGACACTGCCAGTTTCCAAATTCTATCTCATTGCACATAAACCGAAAGTCTCAACAATCAATACCGTGTTACTGAATTACAATCAGAACTCAGTGGAGCAACATCCAGACAAACGAGTGTGTCCAAGAGGCATTTGAGTCCATGGGTGAACTCCAAAAATTTTACATGGGATGAGGTGATCAGGCCATCAATTTGGGAGACAGAAAACAAACACAAGACAGAAAAACTGTAGTCAATCTGCTTTTTTGGAAAAACAGACCCATTTGGCACCAATTAACCATTCCCATTTCTCCGTGCCCGCCATGGAAAGTCTCCAGAAGCTCCGACTTTGTGTTAATTTCATCAGCTTCATTTCTGACAGATTGAGAGTTGGATTTCTAAGTCGGAAATAGTTACTATTGACTCATAGTGGTGCCTGCCTCTACCTACCTTAGAAATGGTTCCAACGAGATCTGTGCAGCTAATTCCAATTCATCAGCCACTATTTTGGAAGAAGATGAACATTTTCAGGACCTAAGGGAACCATCATGGCCAGCCTTTCAAATGGCTTTGAAAAAATCCATCAGTCTCTCAAAATCTGTTTAGCTGAACAAATTCCTGCAGCTCCCATGTGTATAAACACCACCACTCTGCTTTTCCTATCATCTGCCCCTTCTTCTTTATTGCTCTCATATTAGTAGATTAAAAGATCAGAAGTGCCAGCTTTTAGCAAATAGATTCATCTTTAGTCACAAACAGATTTCCATGAGAATGAACACAAAGTTATTAGGGAAGAGAGATAAGCACATTATTTGTATTTTAAGCTTGCTGTCTGATTTCTGTTTGGCATGCCCTGATTTCTTTTAAGCACTGGGAACACGTTCATTTTCCAGGTTTATATAGGGGATGTTACATATCTAGAGTGCCATTTAGAGGATTACTAATTTACTAAATGGTACCCCAGTGCCCTGAAAGAGTTAATTCTTTTCCAAGAGATAAGCAATTTATTTTCTATTTAGCAGCAGGATAAGGCCCCACTGCTTACAAATGGACTATGAGCCCCTTAGAGAGAGGGAGAGAGAGATGCTGTATAAATACAGGGTATAATAATTATAATTATTGTAATATAATGTCAATCCATGGTGGTATTTTTATACATTCCCCCTCCTAACCTTTGTCTAAAAGACCAGATCAACATCCTGAACTCCCTGTCATTTTTGCATGTATCTTTGAAAAACCAGATGCCAACAGATGTGCTGTATCCTTTGGTAAAAGAGCCCATCCAGCCAACCAATCGATCAACAGATATTCCCTAAACACCGTAACTAAACAGCAAGCACAGCCCAAAACCTGCCTCCCAAGAGCTTCCAATTTAGTTGGGGTAATAATGATTCACAAGCAAACTCCAAGCCAGGGGAAACGACGCATGCCAATAGGAAGTTCACACAAGTCCAGCTCAGAGGAGAGAAAAATCAGCCACCCCATAAAGCAGCCCTCGCCTATCACCCTAAGCTGGGAGTCAGTGACAACATGTATCTTCTCCTTGGTTCAAATTCCAGCTCTGCCATTTCCTAGCTGAGTAATTTCCATCAAGTTACTTACCCTCTCTGAGTCTCAGTGTCTTGAAAAACCACTGACTTGAAATGTGGAGGAGATTCAGCTAAGTCAAACCTGCAAAAAATACTTTGTAAACTGAAATGTGCTACAGAAGCACAAATGCAAAAAGCCTCCCTGAAACGTGTACCTTTTTATGAAAAATGAAAATGGTGGAACACAACATTGTGTGCGGATGAGAACTTTCTCAACAGTTAGTGCCTTGGGATTCACTCTTAACAGGACTCCAGGTCTCTCCCCTTCTCCAGATAGACCTGGGTCAGGCAGGCAGGCAATGACTGCTCTGAGTACCAAAACCTGAAGAAGGGAGGGTGGGTGTGTTTACAGATTACTAGAATGAAAGAAAGGTCAGGGAGCTGAGACAAGTTTCTCCCAAGAGAAGGCAAAGGGAAGGAGGAACCTGGAAGGGAAAGGACATTCATGTTAGTTTGCAGGGCTGCTGTAGCTATAGGGCTACAGGCTGGGTGGCTTAAACCCATTCATGCCTGAGGTTGCAATTTTTTGAATTTCTGCAATCAGACTTTGGCAATGACCTTGAGCAGTAGTATATAAATAAGTCCCATATTCTTAGCATTCCAATAATGGAACACTAGGCATAAATGGGTTAAAGAACTAGAGACATTTACTGTATCATAATCTGGAGGCTAGAAGTCTGAGATCAAGGTGTTGGCAGGGTTGGTCTCTTCTGAGACCTCTCTCCTTCATATATAGATGACCCTTTTCTCCTTGCATCTTTGTATTGTCTTTCCTTTGTCCATTTCAGTATCCAATTTCCTCTTTTTTTTTTTTTTTTTTTGAGACAGGGTCTTGCTCTGCTGCCCAGGCTGGAGTGCTGTAGCATGATCATAGCTCACTGTAGCCTTAAATTCCTAGGCTCAAGGAATCTCTTTTAAATTAAAAAAAAAATGTGAACAATATCTTTAGTGTAACTTTTGTGTGCATAGATAACCACGTAAGTAAAAAAAATCCATGAGATGACTTAAGTGATTTTAATAGAAAAGTGGAAAAACAACTAGTGTCTCAGTATTGCATTCTGGATAGAATCCCTGGTATATGGTAATCTTAAAAGAGACCTGTTTCTTCAGGTGAGTAGCTGACCCACCTCAGGGCCATGCCCATCTTCTCTTTCCCCACAGCCTTAATTTTTTGCCAAAAGGGCCAGATTTGAATAAAGGGGAGCACCGTGAGTGCAGGATCCAGGCATAAGGACTGCAGTCTCTTGAGCTTTGGCAATGGGTGTTTGGGAAATTCTTGGGCTCAGAGAATTGGAGGCTGCAGTGAGCTCCAGCTCAGCCTCCCGAGCAGCTACAGATAGGTGCCACCTCACCCGGCTAATTTTGTATTTTATTTTTTTTGTAGAGACGGGGTCTCACTATGTTGCCCAAGCTATCCAATTTCCTCTTCTTCTAAGGACACCAATGATATTGGATTAGGGCCCACCCTAACAACTTCATTTTAACTTTATTACCTATTTAAACATCCTATCTCTGAATCCAGTCATGTTCTGAGGTATGGGGATTAGAATTTCAACACATGACTTTTCAGAGGGCAGAATTCAGCCCAGAACAACATGTAAATTCATGGCTGGATGTGAAGCTTTCTTTATATGACAATAACACAAAGAAGAGAAAGAAACAAATTTGCAAGCGTGGGGAGCAGCCCAAATGTTTATGACATACTTGTGAAGATTTGAAGAGTAAGAAAATAGCTTTGCGGATGGAAGTTACAGAGATGTGTGTCTGTGTGTACATTTTTCTTAAAAAATAGACAATCCCCACTCAGAGAATAATCAGAGTTCGCGGACATGATAACAATGTACAACTTATTGCCTAGATCTTTCATGCAAACTTTTTGTAAAAGATGGTAGTTTCTTCTCTAAAAGTCTCCTCCAATGGACACACCACAAGATCCCTTGGAGATCCATGGTGATCATTTATCACTTTGCCTAACAAAAAGTTATTCCTTATGTCTGACCCAAATCTCTTGCTAATGGAAGCCAAGGGTCAGCATTTTGAGCCTTATGACTTTGGTGCCTTCCTTCTCTTTCACATTCCCTACAAATCTATTTTCCTCCTTCCCTCCTTCTCTCCCTTTCTCTCTCTATGGATATGGAGAATAATGATTCAAAAATATCCACATAAAATTCCACCATATATTTAGCCAGTTAAGTTACTCCTTGGCTTTTTTTTGTTTTTCTGGAGACAGTCTAGCTCTGTTGCCCAGGCTGGAGTGCAGTGGCATGATCACAACTCACTGCAGCCTCTACCTCCTGGGCTCAGCTGATCCTCCCACCTGAGTCTCACAAGTAGCTGGGACTACAGGTGTGTGCCACCATGCCCAGCTAATTTTTTTTTATTTTCTGTAAAATAAAATAATTGTATTATTTATGATGCCCAGGCTGGTCTTGAATTCCTGGGCCTAAGCAACCCTCCCACCTTGGCCTCCCAAAGTGCTGGCATTACAGGCATGAGCCACCACGCCAAGTCCTTCACTTTCTCTTAGTCAAATAAATATTACACATTCTCCCACTGCTGCCACCTGACATCCTAGATTTAGCTTTTCCTCAATAAAATATTAGACAAAATACTCCTACATTTTAAAATAATGATTTCTAGTATGGATAATTTTGTCAAGTACCATGAAGTGAACAAGCTGCTGTTCCCTCTACCGTGAATATACACAGAGATCTGATCCCTTGGGTGGGACTTCTGAAGTATACTTGCCTGTTAAAATATAATTTTCTGTATATACACTTTATTGTGCAAAACAGCTGATTGGAATCCCTTGACTGTATTGTATCTAAAATGGCCATTTTTCTCTACCATTTCTCTCTACCTTATTCAATGAGTCTGGAAATCTTATAAGATTTTTTCCCGTAGATTTAATGTAATTTGCCACTTTTTAACCACAAGGTCAGATAGTTCACACAGCATAAATGGGATGCATTTGTAAGACTCCATTCAGATATATGACATGTACAGCAACCAAAAGTTATGCTCCTTCTAATATTAAAATCAGCATAATATCTTTATAAAAGGGGATTACTTGAAAGTTGAATTCCAAGTGAGCACATTTATGTGAGTGGCCTCCAAAAAACATGTGCTCTCTTTGGTGCATGTCAGATAGCAACGGAAGGGGATGCAACTGAGCAACACTCTTAAAGCTCTCAAGTGAAGTGCAGCACCCATGCAGCACATAACACCATGCCATGCACGTTTATTCTGTATGTGCCACCTGACCTGTGCTCACCTCTTAGAAAAATCTATTCATGGCCGGGCGTGGTGGCTCATGCCTGTAATCCCAGCACTTTGGGAGGCTGAGGCAGGTGGATCATGAGGTCAGGAGACTGAGACCATCCTGGCTAACATGGTGAAACCCTGTCTATATTAAAAAAAAAAAAAAAATTAGCTGGGCGTGGTGCCAGGGGCCTGTAGTCCCAGCTACTCGGGAGGCTGAGGCAGAAGAATCGCTTGAATCCAGGAGGCAGAGGTTGCAGTGAGCCGAGATCATGCCACTGTACTCCAGCCTGGGTGACAGAGCAAGACTGTCTGAAAAATTAAAAAAAAAAATCTTTTCATACATAATGAATATAGATGTATATATACGGTTCTATATGTGTATATTTTATGTATGTATATGTATATACATAATTTGCGTGTGTGTATATATATGTATATATGTGTGTGCATATATATGTGTGTGTGTGTATATATATATATGGAGAGAGAGAGAGAGAGAGAGAGAGAAAGAGAGCATGGTTTTTCCAGTTTTATTGACCAAAATAGCACCCCTTCACCATTTTTCAGGCCTCCCAAGATATTTCCCCTGACTTTTTCATTGAATTTAAAGAGATTTTATAACCATATCAACTAGAAGGGATCAATGGTCAAGGTCTCTACTTGTTATCAAGCAGGAAACCACCCAAATGGAACTATCTGAGCAGCCCTGAGAAGATCTTCCTTCCTCCCGGGCCTGCTCTACCCACATGCAAGATGCCTGAAATTCACAATCACATAGTGTGCCCCAGCATAGGGGAAGAAATGGTAAAATGTTCCTCTGGATTTGATCATTTCAGGGCACAGAAACCCAACTTCCAACTTCTGGAGTCTCATTCATTGAGAGCTTTGACCTTCTGAGGCTTCTGCACTGCCTGTGCCTGCGGTAGGCAGGAAGTGAGAGGGAATTAACACCTGGGAGCAGGTGTCCAAATGCACAGCAGGGTTAGTGTGTAAATAAAATATACCAGCTCCCTTTCCCCTGAAGTGGAATAACTGTGAGGTCTGAGTTCTATACTCCTCCATGCGTTTTGTCTTGAAATGAAGTTCCTGTTGCCCACAGTTGAAACTTGCTGGATAATGTTCTCTTTATTATCATCCTTCCCTTTTCTTGTTTGTTCCTCATGCTTCTCTCAGTTCCTGGGATCACCTTACAAATAAATGAATTTTACTTGAATACTTTTCTGAGGATCTGTTTCTAAAATGAAGATAATGCAGTCATTCATTTGGCATAGCCTCAGTATCACAAAGTTATCATCTATTAAGGTGTGGAATCTTAAATCTGAGGGGGAAATGGTGGAGTACATTTGGATCACAGAATCTTCCTGCTCTGGAACATGGATGGAGCTGGAGGCCATTGTATTAGTCCTTTCTCATGCTGCTATGAAGAAATACCCAAAACTGGGTAATCTATAAAGAAAAGAAGCTTAGTTGACTTATAGTTCCTCAGGGCTAGGGAGGCCTCAGGAAACTTACAATCATGGTGGAAGGGGAAACACACATGTCCTTCTTCACATGGTGGCAGGAGGGAGAAGTGCAGAGTGAAGCTGGGGAAAGATCCTTATAAAACCATCAGATCTCATAAAAGAACCCACTGACTATCATGAGAACGGCATGGGGAAACCTCCCCAATGATCTAATCATCTCCCACAGTTTGGATTACAATTGAAGATGAGATTTGGGTGGGGACACAGAGCCAGGCCATATCAGCCATTATCCTTAGCAAACTAACACAGGAATAGAAAACCAAATGCTGCATGTTCTTACTTATAAGAGGGAGCTAAATGATGAGAACTCATGAACACATAGAGGGGAATGACATGTACTGGGGCCTACCAGAGGGTAGAGGGTGAAAGGAGGGAGAGAATCAAGAAAAATAAAGAATGGGTAGGCTTAATACCCAGGTGATGAAATAATCTGTATAACAAACCCAATGACACAAGTTTACCTATATAATAAACCTGTACATGTACCCCTGAACCCAAAAGTAAAACAAAAAAGGCTGGGTGTGGTGGCTCACGCCTGTAATCCCAGCACTTTGGGAGGCTGAGGTGGGCAGATCACGAGGTCAGGAGATTGAGACCATCCTGGCTAACACAGTGAAACCCCATCTCTACTAAAAATACGAAAAATTAGCTGGGCATGGTGGTGGGTGCCTGTAGTCTCAGCTACTTGGGGAGCTGAGGCAGGAGAATGGCGTGAACCCAGGAGGCAGAGCTTGCAGTGAGCCAAGATCATGCCACTGCACTCCAGCCTGGGTGACAGGGCAAGACTGTGTCTCGAAAAAAAAAAAAAAAAGTAAAACAGAAAAGAATCTCTGTGCTCCAACATCTAATAAAAGGAACAAGAAGTAGTGGAAAAAATCAGGAAAACACCAGCAACAGTCAAACAAAGAAAATGGTAAAACTACAAACCATAGCCTTCAAAAAAAGTCAGCTTGGGAAGAGTGGGACAAATGATTTTGGTGTACCACAATGCTGCTTTTAACTGTACCCTGAATCCCAGAATGAGTAGAAAGTGGTAAAGAAAATACTTGGAATGTTCCCTGAATACCCCACAGTTCAGAGAAAAGCAAGCCAATGGGTGTATAGGAATCTTGGGTTGAGTCAGGAACATAATTTCAGGATTAGAAGCTCTCTACCTCTTGCTAGAGGCAGGAACATTGCCTCTATAAGGACATTTAACAGAATTTCATGAAAAGGAGCAGAGTCCTTGGTTCTCTGAGACACAGCCCATCAGAGCAACTCTTCCCACTAAAGACCCAATATAGACAACAGGTAGAACACATTAAACTGCTGCTAAGAGGAAAGAAGGGTCTCAGGTAAAGCAGGAAGTTGGTCAAGAAGAATTTATTCAATATCTATTAGCACAAAGAGGTCTACACGGAGCTCCACATATTAAGCAAGAACAGAATAAATAAGAGCATGAAGGGAACTCTATTTTTAATAATGGCAAACTTGTCCTCTCAGACTAAAGCTTCAGCTGAAAACAACTTCATCGTTCTGTAAAAAATAGTAAAAACACCTTAAAAGCATTGAGGAGTTGGGGTGAGATAAAGGAGCTGGTCAAACTGAAGGGCCTGCTAGAGCCCTGAAAGAAAAGAACAGGAGAAACATTCTTTATCCACAGGCAGTTGCCAATAAGGACATTTGCCGAATCAGCACATTTGGATGTTGGTTTTGACAGCCTTGCTGTGTTTGTGGGGGCAGGGGGCAGGGGCAGATATTAATGCTCAGAGCCCATTCAGAGTAAAGAATCTAGCAAGAAACCTCTTCACATTAAGCCAGGATGCCAAAAGATTTTACATTAATGTTGAGGACAATAACTTTAAAAAGAGAATGAGGCATACAAAAGAGACGAAACACCCATCTGGAAGAAAATACAACCCAAGGGAAAACAACTATCTTTTTTAGTACTATGCCATAGAATAGTTAAATATGGCACACATTTACCAAAATAGAAACTAAGTGGTAAGCTATCAAAGTAACATAGTGATTTTTAAAAAGACTGTGGAGCTTAGGAAACAAACTGGGGACTAAAACATCATTATAGAACTAATAAATACATTAGCACAGATAGTATGGAGTAGACATGACTGAAAATAGAAAAACTGGTACAGGGAAAAGGCATGAGAAAGTCTTTAGTGAATGGAAAGGAAAAGAGAAAAAATAACGAAGGTAATAGAAAAAGAAAATAATAGATGTTCCCAGAGTACAGACTGCAACAGACAGAAAAAAATCATATATAGGAGAAACAAGAATGTGCCTTAAAAGGGGAAGGTATATATATATATATATATATATATATATGTGTGTGTGTGTGTGCGTGTGTGTGTGTGTGTCTTCCTCTTTTAAGGCACATTCATTTTTTCCTATATATGAATTTTTTCTTTCTGTTGATTTCTCTATTCACAGTACATTCTATGAGAAACTTGTATGAATTGTTTGATCCTGAGTACACCTTAGTTTAAAGAACAAAGACAAAAATTCTGTATTTATTCAGAAAGAAAAGTACTCTATAAACAGGAAATTTAGATAAGCCACAGTCTTTTCCGTAACATCCAAGAAAGTCATATTTACAAGTTTCTAAAGAACAAGGAAGTATGTTTCATAGAATATAATGTCTAGTCAAGTTGATGTTTAAATATAATCGCAACAGTGAAACATTCTCAAACTCAGAGTATGACACCCATGAGCCCATGTATTAATCAAACAAAATATAACAACTGTGTAGTTAGAGGACAGTATTCAGTACTGTGAGACAATGGACAAAGGTCTAACATATTTTGAGGGAAAGAAAGTATGATTCCTCAAATTTTATACCCAGCTAGTGTGTCCTTTCATTTATTCATTTATTCTTGTGTGTTTATTTTTATTTTATTGTCTATGCCTTCACAGTGTACCTTGAGTATAAAGGTAATAGACATTCTTAGGCATGCAAGAAATGAGAAAAGAGCATCTAAAGATCTTCTAAAAGTCTTCTTAAAAACAAGCTGGGCACAGTGGTTTGTGGCTGGAGTCCCAGCTACTCAGAAGGCTGAGGCGGGAGGATTGCTTGAGGCCAGAAATTAGAGATCAGCCTGGGCAACAAAGCAAGACCCCACCTCAAAAAATAACAACAACAACAATAATAACATAAAATCTTCTTAAAAATAAAATTCATCTAACTAAAGGTAAATAAAAAACACAACAATGAAGAACATGGATCTAAAAAACCTGAGCACTTAATAATTATTTAATATAGAAGTATAAAATATGACAAAATGAATGTGGCTTGAGAACAAGATGACAAATATTACAAACCTTGATGAAGTAAAACAATAGTAAAAGGAGGCAAGGGAAGGAAATTGAGTAGCTGTGTGCTAATTTTCTCATCTTTTAAGCAAGGAGTCAGTCAATATTGTCTAATACTGAAGCATGAAGTTAAAGTAATTGATCTAGAAAAAGGTTTTTTCCTTTTTTTTCTCTTAATCATAGATAGTTTCAGAACTATATTCTGGCAAAAAAAAAATGTTTTCTTCTGAGGATCAGAAATTCTTCAATTTCACATCTATATTTATTTTTTGTTAAATTCTAACCTAACAACATCTACTCATTAAATGCAATACTTCTGATCTTTGTCATGCATAACCCTATTTTAAAATATTTAAATAAAAATTGTACATATTCAAGGTGTACAATGTGATAATTTGATATACATATATATTGTGTACTGATTACCACAGCCAAATTAATTAACATATCTATCACCACCTATAGTTACCATTACTGTTTGTGTTTGCTAGGGGTGAAGGTACCTTAAATCCACTCTTATCAAACTTCAAGTAAACAACACAGTGTTGTTCATTACAGTCATCATCATCCCTTTTTAAAAATCTGTTTTTCTTAATCTTGTTGAATCTTTTATTCTCTGTATCTGTCTCACTGTTCTCTTTTCTTTCATGTATTCATGGTAAACAAATGCTTAGAAAGACATTCACCAGATTTGAAAGACTTTTTTAGGTGGTAGAAGTTTTGATGAAATTTTGCTCTCTTTGTATTCTACCACTTCTAATTTTATGTAGTGGACATGTGTCATTTTTATAAAAAAAAGTCATTATTCCATAAAAGAAAAAATATAGGCTTTTAACACCTTGTTGTGAATGTGTTTGTGGTTTTCATCTTCATGTTTTTCATAATTTTGCTTATGGTATCAAATGAAAGTAGCAATCACTTGACTTTACTACATTTTTTTAAACTCTGCTATTTTCTTTAGAGATCTAGCCTCTTGGAAACTGATGCTTCTTTTCTCTTGATGTTGCCAGATCCCTAACTCTGACTCTTTGATATTTTAATCCTCAAGGTTTCCTGAACATGTCGAAGGAGAACTCACCAATGCCTGCATGCATTTGCAGATTAACAGCTTCTGCCATTAGCAAATTGGAAATTCCTTCCCCCATCTTTTTTACAGGGGGCGTCTTTTTCTCCTAATAGTACTATGATTCCCATTTCTGCATTTTCTTATTAATGTAGTATATAGATCATTTTTATTTTTCTTGGCTGCTTGAGCCTTCTGTTGAGTTTCATGAGTATTAAATGGAATGGCTTATCTGAGGGAGCAAAGCAAAGCAAAAACTCTACCTTCAACTAATGGGAAGATGGATCCTTAATACAGAAGCAAGACACCGGTAGGCAAACAGTACATGGGTCATGCTCTGTGTTCCGCTAAGTCATAAGGCTCTCATGAGGCCACAGAATACATGTTTGGAGCAATGATGCTGCCTAAGTGGGTGAGATGAGACCAGTCAAGGGCCTGCAGCTTCTGATTTGAAAACGACAGGAACCTGATCTGAACTGTGGTGTTTCCAGAATGTGACCCAATCTTTCAGCTTACACTAGGGTATATACTAGACTTGGTAAGTGGAAGGACACAGGCCAGATCCATCAAAAAATGCTTTACAATGGAGGGTAACTAGGAGTGGAGAACCCCTACGATGCAATTCCTTTAGACTACTTGTTACTTGAATTGAGGTGACTATTAGTGGCACCAAGTAATGAAAATTTTTTCTCCCTAGTATTTTGTAACATCTGTGGCTTCTCCTGTAACATCTGTGGCTTCTCCTGTACCTGAAGGCATCTAGTCAATGCATTAAATATCCTGTTAACATTGATAAGCATCCTTATTTCTAATTACCAGATGAATATATGAAGGCATTCTTGTTCAAGAAAGCATAGGTATTTTTGCTACTACTGAACAATTAACATAGTTGACGGAGTGAGCCACCTGCCCTCTGGGTGTTTTAAGCATTTTTCTAAATTATTATTTTGGTTATTACTAGTCTCTGAATAAGATTTTTGCCTCTTTTAGTATTTCTGTTAACTGGGAAATGACCCCAGATGGGAGATCCATAGCTTTTTGGGGATAATTTTTGTTAAAAATGGAACTAAATACAGAAGAAAATGACTATAACAATAACATACACGTGTGCATATTTTGAACATATTTTAGGGGAGAACTGCTCCATGCAATAAACACAACACCTTCATTTTGAGCCCAACTTTCTGCTTGAAAAATATCAAAGATTTTGCTTAAGTTGCCATGGACAAACAGACTTATAGACAATTCAGAATCATTTGGAGAGGTGAGGGCTATATACTGTATTTAACTTTCAAAACACAGCAAGTAGATTGAGCTCAGCAGTACACAAAGAGCTGAGAGTTTCTGGGCTAAACACATGGGAATCAGTGGGAGAGGTAGAAAAAGGAGACTAAAGATTACAAAATTCAGTCACATTTCAAAATTTTCTGCTACAGTAATTCACTTTATGTAGAATTAATGTGTCTGATTGAACGTTTGTGCTGTAATTTACTTATAATTAACATTTTATGGTGAACAGATTTCACCACCTCCTTCATGCTGTGAACTCTAAGCCATAGGTCAAAAATAGAGATGAAACAGATAAGCACAAAATATTCTCACTGAAATATTAATGAGATTTTAATTTACTGCTTTAAAAACACATCTTTCATCAACGTCTGTATATAAAAATCACCATTTTATTTTAATTTTTTAATCACATTAAAAATATAATGAACTCTTCTAGCTGGCAGAAAGACACTAAAAAATCTGATGCAGGCAGGCAGTCCTAGGTAGTTAAATCATTTTCCATCTTGTTCAGGAGCCAAAAATATTGTCTCGTGAAGAGGTGATGGTTTAGTTCAACTCAGCCAAGAATCCCTTCTCAATTAATCAGTGCATTTTGATAGGTAAGAATTTCTTGCAAATGGTGACCCTAGGAAAACCATTCCTCCTCCCAAACTAAGCCATTTGTGTAGACCAAAATCTGGGTGGGCCTTCCATTTGTTGGATTTACTTACCTTAAGGGAGAGGCTCATGCCTGTCTAAAGTTTCAAGGTAGACCAACAGGATTTCAAATGAAGTGAGGAATTGAGAGCAAGAAATTTTCATTTGGTACTGAAGTTATTACAAAGTACTGCCTTCCAACCAATGATTACCATTTCTATTAACGCACCAGACATGAAGTCATTAAGTCTCTTATTACTCCGTTAAGACTTGGCCTAAATCTTTCTCAAAGAGATTACCTTTGGTCCACTTTGCTGCAAGCATCGATCATATTCAGTCCTTCTCTGTTGGTTGGACTGACCATGAGACATCTGTCTGTCTGTCTACTTACCTACCTACCTACCCACCCACCTACCCATCCATCCACTTAATGTGTGTCTTTCATGCTAAATTATAAACTCTAAGAGGACAGTCCCACATTTGAGTTACTTATCACTGTAATTGGCCATTTGTAATAGGTACAATAAATACGTGTTGACTGATGGAATTACCGGGTTGTCGGTTGTCCCTCTGGGCATGAAATCCAATGTGATTGGTTGTTTCCAAAAAAGTTGTCATTAGTTGATTCCCCATTGAGAAGTAGGGTCTACTGTTCCATCCCCCTCAATCTGAACTGGCCTGTGACTGCTTTGTGTAACTGGATGTGGAAGAGGTGACTGTGCCAGTTTGGGCCCTGCTTTTAAGAGGACCAGCAGGTTCCTCTACCCTCAACATGGCACATTTGCTCTGGAGAATGTCAACTGCCTTGTGAGAAGTCTCACTACCCTGAGACTTCCATGCCGGAAGGACACTCAAACTGGTCACCTAAAGAGACTGTGTCAGAAAACAGAGTGTAACACTAGCCACCTTCAGCTGTTTTAACCATCCTGGCCCAGGAGCCAGACATGCAAATAAAGGAACTGTCTCAAACATTTCAGACAGTCCAGCCCTGCAGATTCCATATGGAAAGGTGAGTGTATTAGTCTATTTTCATGCTGCTGATAAAGACATACCTGAGACTGTGCAATTTATAAAGAAAAAGAGGTTTCACGGACTCACAGTTCCACGTGGCTGGGGAGGCTTCACAATCATGGTGGAAGGTGAAAAGCATGTCTTACATGGCGGCAGACAAGAGACAATTTGTGCACGGAAACACCTCTTTATAAAACCATCAGGTCTTGTGAGACTTATTCACTATCACCAGAACAGCACAGAAAAGACCCACCCTTATGATCCAATTACCTCCCACCAGGTCCCTCCCACAACATGTGGGAATTGTGGGAGCTATAATTCAAGATGAGATTTGGGTGGTGAAACAGCCAAACCATATCAGTGAGGCTCTGGAGTGAGTTGCCCATCTTACTGTCACCCTGAGGCATCCCAGCTCAGCCTTAGACATCAGGGAGCAGAGGCAGGGCATTCCCACTGCATCCTACCCAAATTCTTGATTGTTTATTATGCTCCGAATCCATGAGCATAATAAAATCACAGCTGTTTTACACCATTGTGTTTTGGGATGGTGTGCATGGCAACAATAGATAAGAGAAACATTCTAAGAGTCTACAGTATGCACCATGTCTTTGTCTCAATTTGGGTACCCATGACTTTTTATTCTAGAGAGAAAATCCAGACAGAACCATGTTCCACCTGAATCTCTTTTACAGATGATACAAAGATGGTAGGTTCTTTGAAGCAGACTTGACAGACTTAGTGGAAATTTTGAACCTGATGCAGATCCCAAAGGAATAAATATCTCAAGAGGAGTTCATTCGTGTTCTTTGAATTCCCTAAGACAGTAATGGGACCATTCAAGCTACTAAATTCAGCAATTTCCTCAGAAATTTGACTTAGGTTAGTTAGCAAAAATGAGGCTCTGTCTCCTCACTCTCACAGCCAAATTTCTCAAAAAAAAAAAAAAAAAAAAAAAGCCGTTTACACAGATCTCAATTTATTTATTTTTCTATTCACTCCCCAGTCCATTCTAAGTCTTCACAATTACTGCTTCCTTTTCCCAGTTAGAAGGTATCACCACCCCCCTCCCCCGCCCACCCAATAAAGAGTGCGTGTGGCTCAGGGAGAGGAGCGAGACTACAAACACAAAAGCAAAGATACATCTGCTTTGCATAAGTTACATCCTGTCCTTTCAGTCACAAATCTTCTATAATGTTATGCAAATATTCAAGACTTTTCCATCATTTATGATAACAGTGTTGGGAAAGCTAGGATATTCAAGTATAAGACGGTTAAAAAAAAAAAAAAACTACAATAGAAAACTAACCTGGGCTTTGATTTATCTTCTCCAAGTTCAGACCAAATGAGAATGAAGACCTTTTATGCCAAGAACATGCTACTTATTTTTCACACGATTTACAAATGGAAGCTTGTCATTACAAATCCCGATGTGACTCTTTTTTGAACATCATGACATTGTCAGGTGTCCATCACAGATGGAGTAGCTCATAAAATTAGAATGACCCCTTGATAGAAACCCAGACCTACACAGACGTGGTTTTCACACCAGCCACACCTGCTTTTGGAACAAAGGTGAATGCATTTAGTTCATAAAAATAGCACCTCTTATCTGAGAGGTCCAAATGCTTCCCAGGAACTTTACATTTGCATTCTTAGAGTTTGGAAGAAGTGGAAAATTGATTGGGAGAATAGAGATCATTCATCCAGTTCCTTAGTGCATCATAGGAACATGCAAACTAAAGAGTGAAAATAAAGACCTGGGGGCTAAACAAAATGGAACATACGTGATGGTTCTACATTCTTCCCACCCCAGAGGTCCTTTTGTTGCCTGTCTCAACTCAAGAACATTTCATGAAAAGAAAGGTGATGCTGAAGAGAGACCCAGGATGTGTATGTGGAAGCCAGCAAAAGCCCATAATTCAATGAAGTCATTTCATTCCCTTTACTTTCTAACAAGCTCCAACCCATTCAAAGGACTTATTAGAATTTCAAATGAAAAGCTGAATACTATGAGCATTGTAAATCAGCTACAAACAGCTTTTAAAACTGTGTCAGGAGAAATACACTTGTAATTTTCTTCCTTTTTAAAAAAATATTGCTTTTTTTTTTTTTTAACTTCAAAGCTTTGTTTGTTAAGAAGCAGTTACCAATTTATTTCTACAGAGGGATTCTGATTTTGGTTGGAGTGAGGGGGCCCAATTGGAGCAATCCTTTCACCTGGGTTGGTACACACTCCCAGCATTATACCTATTTGTGGCACTTGCCCTACTAACCAGGTGCTGGGTGTCCCTTGACAAACCACATTGCGTTATTTATTTTGTTGTTGTTGTTGTTCTTCAGATTTCTTAGAACCCGAAGCAGAAATATCCCTTACCTGGAAAGAACTGCGATTCAGACTCCTCCCGTCCTGGAGACCATATGTGGTCTTTGAAAAGCTCCAAACAAGAATAGGATGCCAAGGGAGCCGTCCGTCTAACGGGGCCAGCGGGCAGCAGGGTCCTCCTTAGGAGTCAGGAGCCTTTCGCCTCTTTTGCGAGGATGTCCCGCAGTGTCTCATATGTTCATCTCCCTGAGAACTTGACAGGGTCATGAGACAGGGATATTTTATACGTGTTCCTTGTTCTCCAAGTCCCTGGAAAGAAAAGAAATAGATTTCTCAATTTGTAAACATCTTAAACTGAGATTAATATTCAAACAGAAGAGATACATTCCTCCCTGCTTTCTCCCTCCCTTCCTTCCTCCTTTATCATCTTCTGCAGCATAGAAGACCCATGTGGTTACACAGATCACCTTCCACACTACCCAAAGCAAAAAGACAAAGTATCACAGCAGCTATATCCATAGGAAAACATCCACAGCAATTGGGCCTCCTTGGTGAATGTTACTTTCTTTACACAGAATGCTTACCACTAACGACTTTCAAAAGATAGGACACTATGTTCTGATAGGCAAGACCACAGCCAGCTTTGGCAGAAAGAAGGTGCTACTCAGAATCACAAGCTTCTCTCTCTCTTCTGTTCCAGTTCTAAAGAGTAGCTGCTCCAATGTCAAAATGAAAATTACAACCCCCAAATTAACAGAGTGTCGCTCCAAGGCCTGGAGAATGGGATCCAGATGTACCTTCTATCGGGATGGAAAAGATTTAATCAAGCTGCACTGACTATTTATTGAACACAGAATTACTAAGCATCAACTACTGAAAACCATATGCATGCCCTTTAAAAACTGATAATTCACTGCTGGCCTCCCCTTTAAATCTTGCAATTATATTCCAGGCAAAATACTTGAATAACCAAGTCAGAGGATTGCCCCATAACTCTGCTTCAGCGAGGTGTAATAGAAGGGTCTGGGGCTGTTGAAAGGGACAGATTGGAGATAACATTCAGGTGGAAGGAAACCTACTGATTACTTTGGTTAGAAATGGAGGTAAAACCTCCACATATAGAGGGTAGCGGAGCCTTGTGCTTCTGAGCAAACTGGAAGAACCACTCTCTTCCCTATCCTGCACCACCTGCCCCAACCAACATAATCCTCTTCCTATTTTGGAGAATTTTTACATAATTTTTATAGAGACCAAGAGGTAGCGTCTCTCTGGAAACCATCCTGGTGGACAAAGCGATAATGATGAGAGGTCCCCGTGAAAGAGAAAATGCTGGCATCAGGAATGGAGACCATGAGGTCTGGTCTTTGATGGACGGTTTCCCCCATAGGTGGCAGCCCCAGAGCGCCTGGCTTTGACTGCATCACGTGAGCTGGAAAGTTTCCTTTTATGCAAATCTGCATTATTAGTAGAAGGGCCTTGAATAAGCTGCTGAACCTCTCTGAACCACATTCAGACACTTACAAAATGAGGGAGTCGGTCGGGAGCGTTGGCTCACTCCTGTAATCCCAGCACTCTGGGAGGCTGACGTGGGTGGATCACTTGAGCCTGACCAACATGGTGAAACTCTGTCTCTACTAAAAATACAAAAATTAGCCTGGTGTAGTGGCACATGCCTGTATTCCCAGCTCTACTGGGTAGGCTGAGGCATGAGAATCGCTTGAGCCTGGGAGGCGGAGGTTGCAGCGAGCCGAGATTGCACCACTGCACTCCAGCCTGGGCAACAGAGCAAGCCTCCGTCTCAAAAAATAAAATAAAATAAAAATGAGAGAGTCATACCTACTTCATGGTGATGACTCAGTGAAGGAACGCATGGGAACTTCGCAGCACACAGCCTAGCTCCAAAAAGCTTGATTGGAGTTCCTTTCCATCCCAACTTCCTTCCCGGGAAGATGGAGACACTAGCTAGGTAAATAAGGGGCACTTAAGCTCAGGTGTTTAACAGATTCTCCAGCACTTTATAGGTGCTGGCTTCACAGGAAGGCGCTTGAACCATTTTGTCCTGCACCATCTCACAATAGACACCTGTTCTCGAAATGACTGTTGGTTTTCATTTCTCTGTTTCCTGGTTAGTCAACAGAAACATCTATCTTTATAGAAATTGCTCTCAAACCCCATTCTCTCTCTTATTATGCCTCTTTCTCTTTTTCCTTCTTCCTTTTCTATACACATTTTCAGCCCCACAGTGGTTACCTGCCAAGACACCCAAGTAGAATTCTTTTCTTTTCTCCTTTCTCTCTCTCTCTTTCCTTCCTTCCCTACCTTCCTTCTTCCTTCCCTCCCTCCCTGAGTCTTACTCTGTCGCCCAGGCTGGAGGGCAGTGGTACATCTCGGCTCACTGCAACCTCCGCCTCCGGGTTCAAGCGATTCTCATGCCTCAGA
This sequence comes from Nomascus leucogenys, assembly GCF_006542625.1. Classification (NCBI taxonomy): domain Eukaryota; kingdom Metazoa; phylum Chordata; class Mammalia; order Primates; family Hylobatidae; genus Nomascus; species Nomascus leucogenys. The sequence continues at coordinate 49,358,459 of NC_044382.1, forward strand.
CTCCTGAGTAGCTGGGATTGCAGGCACCTGCCACCACACCCTGCTAATTTTTGTATTTCACCATGTTGGCCAGGCTGGTCTCTAACTGCTGACCTCAGGTGATCCACCCACCTCGGCTTACACCAGACCTTTGAACTGCTCCTTAGACCCCTGCTTTTTGTCTTGATGCGAGTTGGCTCCCTTGGTCACCTCCCCCTACCCCAGGTCACCCCCAACCTTTATCTCATTTTCTTATGCTTTTGTATGATATTTTTCCTTCTCAGTAAAAACATTTAAAATGATTTCCGATTGCCTGCTCTGTAAACTCTTTTCCCTGTTTTAAATAATTAAGGAATCAATATCATTTTAACATATCAGTAAGTCTTCATATTAGTAACAACTGAAACCTCCCTACGATGACATGGAGAATAAACATCCCCGTCTATAGCATTCTAAGCGACTTACCCAAGAAGCTCATTTGCCTAACTACTGGAGTTAATAAAACTCTTCCATTGGCTTTCAACGTCTCACTTTCTATCACACCTATCTGCCCTGTTGGTGGGTATCAGTAAGATGAGGAAATAGCAAAGAGTAGACATGTATGTGAGACATACTGAATAATTCCTCCAAACAGACCAGAGAAAACACAAAAAGTTAATTTTAAATAGAAAAGTGCATGGAGTCCCTGGATGTGGTGAGTTCCTTTTTATAAAAACTAACATTTTTATTTTGAGATAATTGTTGATTCACACGCAGTTGAAGACACAATACAGAGCTAAATGTATATGTATCATTTGTTGTTCCCTCTGTATTAGTCCATTTTCACACTGCGATAAAGAACTGCCTGAGACTAGGTAATTTATAAAGGAAAGAGGTTGTCTTTTTGTTGTTGTTGTTGTTGTTTTTTCTGAGATGGACGGAGTCTCACTATGTCGCCCAGGCTGAAGTGCAGTAGCACTGTCTTGGCTCACTGCAACCTCCACCTCCTGGGTTCAAGCAATTCTCCTGCCTCAGCCTCCCAAGTAGCTGGGATTACAGGCACATGCTAACACACCAGCTAATTTTTGTAATTTTTTTTTAAGTAGAGATGGGGTTTCACCATGTTGGCCAGGCTGGTCTCAAACTCCTGGCCTCAAGCGATCTGCCCGCCTTAGCCCTGCAAAGTGCTGGGATTACAGGTGTGAGCCACCACGCCCGGCCAGGAAAGAGGTTTCATTGGCTCACAGTTCAGCATGGTTGGGTAGGCATGAGAAAACTTAACAATCACGGCAGGAGATAACGGGGAAGCAAGGCACCTTCTTCACAAGGTGGCAGGAAGGAGAAGTGCTGAGCTAAGGGGAAAGAGCCCCTTACAAAACCGTCAGAGCTCCTGAGAACTTACTCACTATCACAAGAACAGCATGGGGGAAACCACCCCCGTGATTCAATTACCTCCACCTGGTCTCTCCCTTGGCACATGGTGGTTATGGGGATTACAATTCAAGATGAGATTTGGGTAGGGACACAAGGCCTAACCATATCACCTCCAATGATAACATTTCCAAAACCACAGTACAATATGACAATCAGGATAGTGACCTTGATACTGTCAAGATACAGAATGGTTCCATCACCACAAGGAGCTCTCCTTTGGGCCACACCCCCTTCCCTCCCACTCCCACTCTCTTCTTAACCCTTGGCAACTACTCCTCTGTTCTCCATATCTATAATTTTGTCAATTCAAGAATGTTATGTAAATAGAATATTACAGTCTGTAAACTTTTGAGATTGGCTTTTTTCACTCAGCGTATTTCTCACATGATTCATCTAAGTGGTCGCCTGTATCAATTGTTTGTTCTTTTTTATTGCTGAGTAGTATTCCATGTTATAGATATACTACAGTTTGCTTAACCATCTACCCACTGGAGGACAACTGGATTGTTTCTAGTTTGGGGCTATTACAAATACAGTTGTTATAAATAGTCATGTACAGTATTTTGTGTGAACACAAATTTCCATAGATGATCTTTGTGGTGTAAATATCCAGGAGTGCAGTTGTAGGGTGTTTCTTGTAGTTGCTTCTTGTTGTTGTTGTTGTTTTTAAGAAACTCCCAAATTGTTTTCTAGAATAGCTGTATCATTGTACATTCCCACTAACAATGTATAAGTCACTTGATTTTTCTGCATCTGATATAGTTTGGATTTGTGTCCTTGACCAAATCTCATGTTGAAATGTAATTCCCAATGTTGGAGGTGGGGCCTGGGTGCAGCTAATTGGATCATGAGAGCAGTTTCTCATGAATGCTTTAGCACCATCCACTTTGTGCTGTCCCCACAACAGTGAGTTCTCGTGAGATCTGGCCATTTAAAAGTGGGTGGCACCTCCCTGCCTCTTTCTTGCTCCTCTTCTGGCTACGTGATACACTTGCTCTCCCTTCGCCTTCCAACATGATTGTAAGTTTCCTGAGGCCTCTCCAGAAGCCCAGCAGATGCCAGCATCATGCTTCCTGTACAGGCTGCAGAACTGTGAGCCAATTAAATCTCTTCTCTGTATAAATTACCCAGTCTCAGGTATTTCTTTACAGCAATGCAAGAACAAACTAATACAGCATCCTTGCCAGAATGTGGCATTGTCACTGTTTTTAAATTATTTATTATAATAGGTTTGTCATTATATCTCATCATCCTTTCAATTTGTATTTCCCAAACAGCTGATGATGTTGAACATTTTTCCATGTGCTCATTTGCCATTTGTATACCATCTTTGCTGAAATGTCTCTTCATGACATTTGCCCATTTTGTAATTGGACTGTTTATGTTCTTACTGTTGAGTTTTAAGTGTTCTTTATATAGTCTAAATACTAGTCCTTTGTTGGATATGTGGTTTCAGATATCTTCTCCCAGTCTATAGCTTATCATTTTGCTTTCCTATTAAGGCCTTTCATAGACTAAACATTTTTAAACTTTTTGGAGTCTAAGTTACCAGTTTTGCTTTTATGGATCATGCTTTTAGTGTTAAGTCCAAGAATTCTTTTGCAGTCCTAGATCCTGAAGATTTTCTCTTCTTTTTTCTAAAAGTTGTATAGTTTTATGTTTTGCATTGAATTCTGCAATCCACTTTGGATTCATTTTCATGTATGGTGTAAACCAAGATTGAGGTTCACTTTTGTTTACCCATGGAAGTCCACGTATACAAGCAGCAGTCACTGAAAGGCTAGTTTTCCTCCACTGAACTGCTTTTATACCTTTGTCAAAAATCATTTGTAAGTATTTGCGTGGGTCTATTTCTGGGTTTTCTACTCTTCTTCATTATCCGTGTAACAATACCGCACAGCATTGATTCCTGTAGCTATTTAATTAGCCTTTAAACTGGCTAGATGATTCCTTTCACTTTATTTTTCTTTTTCAAAACTGTTTTAGCTATTCTTGTTCCTTTGTCCTTCCATAAGTATTTTTGAATAATTTTCCTATATTAAAAAAACTTGCTGGAATTCGGGTAGAAATTAGACTAAGCCTATATATCAATTTTGAGGAAAATTGACATCTTTCCTATGTTGAGTCTGCCAAATCATCAACATTGAATGTCTCTCCATTTATTCAGGTCTTCCTTGATTTCTTTCATCAGCACTTTACAGTTTTCAATATACAAGTCCTGTACATGTTTTGATAGATTTACACCTGTGTATTTTTTTTTAGCTATGATACATGATGTATTTTTAATTTGGTTTCCATGTACTCATTGTTAGTATACAGAAATGCAATTGCTTTTGTATAAGTTTATCTTATGCCCTGCGACTTTGTTGAAGTAACTTATTCATTCTAAAAGCTTTGTCATTATTATTTTTTGTAGATTCCTTGGGATTAAAAACATTTTTATTCTAATCCTAAATTTCCTTATCCGTCGAGATTTTCAATGTTGACAATCATGTATTTTGCAAATAAAAAGACTTCTTTTTCTCCCTTTCTTATCTGTGTACCTTTGATTTCCTTTTATGACCTTAACACATTGACTAGAACTTCCAGTACTATTTGGAATGAGACTGTTAAGAGTGCACATCCTTGCCTTGTTCCTGGTTATAGTGGAAAAGTGTTCAGTCTTTTATCATTAACTATGACACTAGCTGTAGGTTTTTGTAGATGCTCTTTATAAAGTTGATGAAGTTACTATTTCTTTATTTCTAAGAGTTTTTATCATGAATAGGTATTCAATTTTGTCAAATACTTTTCTGCATCAATTGATATAATCATGTGATTATACATTCCTCTTCTTTAGCCTGTTAATATGGTGGACAATATTGACTGATTTTTCAATATCTAACCAGTCTTACATCCCTATAATAAACGCCACTGAGTCACGGTGTATCATTCTCATTATATAATGTTGAATTCTATTTGCGAATACTTTTTTAAAGATTTTTGCCTCCATATTCATGGGAGATACTGGTCTGTAGTTTTCTTTTGCACTATTTTAGTCTGGGTTTGGCATCAGTATAGTGTTAACATCATAAAATGAGTTGGAAAGTGCTTCTTTGCTGGATGATATTGAAATTGTGTAGAATTGGTGTTAATGCTTCTTTATATGTTTGTTAGAATTCTCTAGTGACTTTTCTGATACTCCAACTCCCCTTCCAGATCTTACTGCCCCAACTTCTCCCACAATTATGCAAGGTCTGATGTCTATAATAAATTTCTTAGTCCATAATACTCATAGTTTCTGCTTCCCTGATTGAACCCTGATACCTTAAATCATTTGCTATTACAGTGGAATAATAGTTAACATTTACTGAGTACTTAAAACATGCCAAGCACTTTACAATTGTTATTTCATGTAAGTAATCCCATAAAGAAGGTGATCTTGTCCCCTCAACTTTACAGAAAAGAAAACTGAAGTACAGAGAAGTCAAGTAAGCTATGAACAGTCACACAGTAAGGATCAGAAGGAGGACAGAAATCAAACTCTTAGCCAGGCTCTCTACTAACGTTCTTTCTCTTGACCTCTAATTTCTCTCGGAAGACCAGAGCCTATGGTGCTGATACGATAGAAGGCATAGATTTGAGCCTGGATCCCATTCATCGTTTCTGGTATAACCTGTGCTTTTCATTTTGTTTGCTTTCCCTTTATACCCTCCTGCCGTTTCCCTTCTTTTCGTTATCTCTTCTTTTCTCTGCCCATTGAGGATGTTTCCTCTGGACGTTTTCCCCATCGAACCCCTCCCCCCCACCTTCCTGTCACCTTTTATACTGTTGGAAAGTGAAGACCCACAGGTGTGTGTTCTTCCAGATTCACTGGCCCTCATATCATGAAGCACCAGCGTAAGAACAAGGGCAAGCCCTGGCTAGGGAGGTGGCTGGATGGATGTGCAGTGCACTGAACAGAAGGGGTGTTCGTTACAGCAAGAGCAAGTGCAGCAGACGCACACCTGCTGGAAACCAGAAGAAAATGGTCCGCAGTGACTCTGAGAAATTACCTTTCTTGTTCTGACTCCTTTTTTTGCTCACTTTGGGGTCAGTCTACTTATTTATTAAAACGTCTACCATGCCTTAAGAAACAGTATTAATGCATTAAAATAAACAATACTTTGGATGCAGAAATGAACATTTAAGTGGATGCAAACCAGATCCATTCCATTTTGAGTGTGTGTGTATTTCTGTATTTTTTTTTTTCTCCTAAGTGCCTTTGCTTAGTAAAAAGCCATCAAATATTACTGGGAATTATTACTAATTTTTAAACAGTCCTGAAGAATTAAAGGGAGAGAGAAAGGGAATGAGTAAGTGGAAGAAAGAGAGAAAGAGAGAGAGGGAGAGAGAGGTTAAGCTCAAAGGCAGAGAGAGCGAAATGGACCAGATTATACAAAATTAAAAAGCAAATACGAGGAGACAATTTGTGCCGAGTGATTGCAAGCAATTACAGTCCAGCTCTTCTGGAGGGAAGATGGGGGAGGGGGTTATTTCAGCTTAAAAGGAGACTTTATTCATTCCTGATCAGCTTCTCCAACCATTCTCTCTTTTATTCTTGGATATCAATTTAAGAAAAAAAAAAAAAAGTCAGCTTTCAGATGTTGCATGTTCAACCCTGCGAATCCACCCCTGGGCAGACAGTGAGAATTTAAGCTTCCAATCGGTTCTTTCTATAGCCCTGAAAACCAATTTGTTCATAAAGAATAAAATAAGGAGCCGGTGGGGGGAGAGGGGAAAACACAACACGAGCATGTGTTTCTTTTAGAGGAGAGCTTCAATTTTACTATAATTGTCTAAGGATGGAGCTGCTTTGATCTGAAGAATTATTATTGTGCCTCAAATGCCGGCTGCCAATGTCACAGCTGTGCTGGGGCTCGGTCACGCCAAGGGGCTTGGGGTCCAACTTAGTCCCAGACCCGCCTTTGGGTCCTTCTCTCTTGATCTTTCCTTTGTCAAATGGGAAAGTTCATTTTCCTAGTATGTCCATTGACCATCGAAGGCTATGGCGTGGTTGATGCTGTACGGGTTCCTTGGAAGGCCCGGACACATGGTGGTGACATCACAGGGGCCCACCAAGGCTGGCGGGAGGGGAGAGCCTCGCCTTCACATGGGCAGGCAGGCTGGATGTGCACCTGCCCTAAGCGGGCTGGCACGATCATTAGACGAGAGGACCCAGCGCACCAACCAGCTGCTCTTGCTCATCTGGGTCTCCTCGGCTCACGCACGAGGTCAGAAATGGTCTCGGTGCTTGAGAGAGACACAGCAGACCCTTCAGCACACTTCCCTGATTTCAAGCCTTGGGGTTCATAGTTATTATCCCTCACTCCAGCCTGTGCTGCACCAAAGCAGAGGACAGCTCAAAACGCAGAATTAAACGTTCCTTTCAGAGGCGGAATGGCTAAAATCTAGATGGAGGGTCTGAGGGCTAAGCCAAGTTTTCAGGGCATATGTTTTCCTTCTCATGGCTGAGGGATAGACCAGGAGAATCTCTTCTGCATCACTTCCTTGGTGGGCTGGGCAGGAGGGACCTGTCCACCCTCATCTCACATCCCGCGACCTCAGAAGCTGCCTCGCCTGTCTCTTCCTGGTGCCTCTGAGGTCTCACCGGAGGCTGGAACCCCAATGGGGTCCTCCTTACCTGCTCCTTCTCCGGTTCCCCATCACCTACAGCATCGTCCACACTTGCTGGCTCGGCATTCAAGGCTCTGCAGGTAAGCTGCCCTGCCCAGTCCTGCTGCCCTGCCCAGTGCTGCTGCCCTGCCTAGTCTGACACCCCAGGTGACGTGTCCCTCCGCTGTTTCAGAACACGTCCTCAAATGCTCAGCTCTGGGTCTTTGCTTACATCTTCCCCCTACCTGGAATACAATTGCTTACTTTTCTCCTTTTCCCCTGAGTTCTTCTCTCCTTTCTTGGCTCCACTTCTAACTCGAAATGCAGATCAGGTGGATAAGAAAATGAATTACTCTGAATGGACTGAGAGACTAAGTTCCAGGGACAGAGCTATCTAAACAGCCCAGGTTATAGTCTAGGAGGCCGTGACAGTAAGGAGAGCATGACAGACAGGCTGTGAGGGACAGCCCCCACTCCCACCCCACCCCCTCACCGCTAAGCCACAGTTTCTCAAACTGGAAGAATGCACAGAGCTCTTCACAAAGAAAATGTGGTAAAACACAAGAACGCCCGTGAACCCTTGGGGTCTGAAGATTCCAGTATGAAAAACATTGTCATAGGAAACAAACAAAACCCAGCAACATGATAACATAAAGTTAATTATAGCTCTACAAAGCAGGAGGCCCACATTCCGCACAGAAGTCATTCTTTTCAATCGGATGAAAAAAAAAATGCACCTAGGCCAGGCACGGTGGCTCATGCCTGTTATCCCAGCACTTTGGGAGGCCAAGGCAGTTGGATCTGTTGAGCCCAGGAGTTCGGTACCAGCCTGGACAACATGGGAAAACCCCGCCTCTACAAAAAAGTAGGAAAATTATCTGGGCATGGTGGTACACACCTGCGGTCCCAGCCACTTGGGAGACTGAGGTGGGTGGATCGCTTGAGCCCAGGAGATGGGGTTGCAGTAAGCTATGATTGCACCACTGCACTCCAGCTTGGGTAACAGAGTGAGATCCTGTTTCATAGCCACCATCGCCACCATCACCAAAACCCCACATCTAGAAGACTTTTATTACCTAGGCAAGCTTGAATTAGTTACTTAATTTCTCTATGCCTCAGTTTTATTATCCAAAAAAGGAAAAAAATAAAATAGCTGATCTGGAAGGGTGGGTGTGGGGATAAAATGATGTAGCATGCATGTGTGCACAGTACTTAGATGACTCCTGGCACATTCTCCGTTCTCAATCCATGGCAGCGTTCATCAAAGTAACCCCAGTAGGCACCTATGTTGTTGCTAGAAAGCTCGGGGACCTAATCTTGAGTAGGTATCTCATTTCCTCTTCAGAGCTAGGAGGTCTCATATTCTGAAATTTTCAGAATGTGGGAAGGAGGATGTTCAGGAGACTGGGGCTTTGATGAGGGCTGAGTTGCAACCACAGGGAACACTAAGAAAGATGACACAGAGCAAAGCATGAGCTTTGAGCGAAGAGGAGGCGAACTGATTTTTTTTAGGGTAACAAAGGTTGAGCGTGACAGACCTGGCATGTCTGGCCAGCTGCCTTAAGGATAGGACAAAGGGAGGAAGGCTATGCTGCAGAGCTTTGTAGAGGAAGAGCTACTTGAAGAGGAGGAATGGAGTTGTTATAAAGATTCTGGCTAAAGGGAACTGAATGATCTTTGCATCTCAAGAAGTCATAAAAATGGGATGAATCAGGAGTCAGGAAAAGAGAGGGAGACCTATGGAGCTCAAGGAAATGTAGAGAACAGCCTTGGAGCATCTTGAAGAGGAGAGAGAATAGAAACAAGATAGCTCCAAAAGAATGTCTCTCTCTTACTTTGGTTGCCACTTCCATTAACTGCCCAATAACTTCAGGTGTTGGAATAGACAAGAGAAGCCCTACCTATGTGGACTCTAGATCACAATTCTTGGCTCCACAGCTCCTGCTCTCCTTACTTGCAGGGAAATGGAGGTTGAACAGAAACAGAGAAGAAAGTGTAAAAATGAACAAGATGTAGGTAGCAGGGAAGTATTCAGGGGGTAGTGCACCGACAGGCACAATTTACCTTGAAATACAATAAAAATAAAAGCTGGATTGACGGATAGGCAGAGGGACAAATAGATGGGCAGATTGTGATAAATCAAGTATATTCCATTGTTAACAACTGAACGTAGGTGGTGAGTGTATGGGTATTCACTGAAAAGTTTTATTTTGTTTTGTTTTAACTTTTCTATATGTATGAAAATGTTCATAACAGAAAATTGAAAAAAAGTTAGGAAACAGATTCAAGATCATCAACCCTCGTCCTCATGGGCCCTGAGACAAGTCATCCCAAAAGAGCAGCTGGCAGAATGGTGAAGGGATAGATTTTTGTCTGCTCTTCCCCCTGCCTTTCAGCTCCTCAGTGCTGTCTGTCTACCTTTCTGGGGCTGGGCAACCTGCTAAGAACAATGCTTGTAAGGATTTAAGCTGTGAACCCATCCTATGGAATCCGTAATTTATAGAGCTTTCCTAAAGGCTGATGCAAGTCTTTAATGCCCAATGAAATAGATCTTCAGAAGTGGAATTTTGGCCAGTGGAGAAGAAACTTTAGGTGGTGCGTCAGTTGGGATTCGATTTGGTTACAAACGTCAGACAGTCCCAAACAACTGACTTAAACAAGATGGAAGCTCATTTCATGCTCACATCAACCAAGTCCAAATGGAAGTGGCCCAAAATGCTGTCCTCAAACATCTCAAGAACTCTGGTCCTTTCCTGCTCATTGCCCACACCTCTAAGGACAGTCCTCAGCCTCCTGGCCCAGGATAACTGTCCTCATCTTCCAGGCAGCAGGATGACGGAAGGAACAAAGAAGGGGGCAACAGCATGCACAAGCCACCCCTTAAGGATGGTTCCTGGAAACTGACATACGGGCTTAGTCACATCTTCACACCCAGCTGCAGGGGAGGCTGGAATATGTAGTCCTTATTCTTTGCAATAATGTGCCTAGCAGGAAAAAAATTAGCTGGGCATGGTGGCTCACACCTGTAGGTCCAGCACTTTGGGAGGCCGAGACAGGTGGATCACTTGAGGTCAAGAGTTTGAGACCAGCCTGGCCAACATGGCGAAACCTCATCTCTCCTAAAAATACAAAATATTAGCCAGGTGTGGTGGGATATGCCTGTAATCCCAGCTTCTCGGAAGGCTGAGGTATGAGAATCATTTGAGCCCTGGAGGCAGAGGTTGCAGTGAGCCGAGATTGCACCACTGCACAAAGAAAAAATGATACTACTATGAAAAAAGGGAGAAAAGATTTGGGAGGAGAAAAGATTTGAGTTTTTCTCAAAAGTCAGGAGAGTATCTCCCTAGAATGCTCCAATCACAAATGCACAGTTTTCTACTTTATCTTCCTATAGGGTCAGCTCTGACTTTATCAACTGGCCTCTACAACAATGGTCTCCTTTCTGGACTGACTGCATAATGAGGAGGAGAAGGAAATAAGAAGCTGTGTGATAAGTGCTTTAGAATTTAACAAGCAGAGTTGTAAGGTAGGTATTAGCATCATCATGACAGAAATAAGAAATAGAGGCTTCCATCAATTCAAAAGACTGGTAAGGTCCTTACCTGTAGAGGCCACTGTTAAAGTGCAGGAGGATGCAGAGTGGGGCTCCCCAGTCTTTCCCACCACCCAGCCCCTCTACCTTTATAGATAATCTGAACCTTGGAAAGGACAGAGGCTGCTGGAGAGACAAGAAATCCTAGACAAGGGATCTCACCTGGAGGGGAGAACAAGTAACAAAAGCTGGAATAGAGCAAGAGAACGCTGGTCCAAGAGAACTTCAGGGAAGCAGCAAGCGAACATAGGGCCAAGGGCTGGCCAAGGTTCCTTGAACAGCTGGGGGCTCTTGGAGGATGATGAACAGGGGTGCGGTGGGGAGAGGAGAGCATTGTCAAAGGGAGGTGTGCAGGGCAGAACAGAGCACCTATATATGCACTGCCATCTTGGATCTACTCTAAGGATTAGAATATGAGTTCTGCAGGTGCTCAAAGAATGCTATGTTAACTTAGTGTCACTGTCTTCTTGAGTAGAAGTTCTCAAAGCTGATGCCCACTGAAATCACCTGGGTCTTTTGAAAACATCCTGGTGCCCAGTCCCAACCTCCAATATATGTATGTATATATATATATATATATATATATATATATATTTTTTTTTTTTTTTTTTTTGAGACGGAGTCTCACTCTGTCGCCCAGGCTGGAGTGCAGTGGCGCGATCTCAACTCACTGCAACCTTTGCTGCCCAGGTTCAAGTGATTCTCCTGCCTCAGCCTCCCAAGTAGCTGGGATTACAGGCTCCTGGCTAATTTTTGTATTTTTAGTAGAGACGGGGTTTCACTATCTTGGTCAGCCTGGTCTCGAACTCCTGACCTCGTGATGCACCCACCTCGGCCTCCCAAAGTGCTGGGATTACAGGCATAAGCCACTGCTCCGGCCTCAAGATTTTTATTTTATTGGTCTGGGGTGAAGCGTGGGCATTGGGATTTTTCAGGACTCCCAACATGATTCTAATATGCAGAAAAGCTGGAGAATCACTGCTCCAGAATGATGGTCTTCCAACCGTAATGTGTATATTCATCACTGTGGGAGGGCACCAAAACGCAGATTCTTATGCATGAGGTCCAGGAAGGGGCCTAAGACTCTGCATTTTAATAACTTCCCAGGGGATGACAATGCCACCCAACTTGGGAACACACTCTGAGTAGCGAGTTTGACGCTTTCATTTCTCCTGCTAATGTACACTTTTCCTATATTCATGGGGGCTTCATTGCATCATCTACTTATGCAAAGCTGTCTCGTCCTGTAATAAGTAAGCCCGTCCTGGACAGAAACCCAGGTCATGTCCTATAATAAGTAAGACCATCCCAGACAGAAATCCAGACAGTCCTGGTCTGTGTCTGCCTTCACGTTGAGCGTGTTGTCTGCTAAACTGATGATCTAGAGTGTCCCATGTTGAGCACAGCAGAAAGCACACCACTGGTGCTTAACACAGCTTTTACTAATATTAATAATCAATGCTTAGTGCTAATGAGTAACCAATTACCAATAGTAATAATGTTATCGAGAAAACAGTGATAGTCCTACAAGGCACAAACCTTTCTCCTTCCTCCCCCACACCCCAAATTATAGTTCTAAATGAGCTTCCAGAATCTTGTTGTGACAGGTACAACCTCACACGCATTCACTTAATAAGACAGCTCTATGGAGTGAAATTCCACTTTCAACAGATACATTTTCAGCGTGGCACACAGGAAATTAAATGTGAAAGTATCATTAACATGGAAGTTGTGAGTTTAATTCCCTACACAGGGTGCTGACAAACTGAGATTGTTTATCTATACCTCATCATGGCTACCTGTTTCCTGGGGGATCCAGTCAATTTCTTAGAATATAAACTCTCTTGCCCCCTTTTTGGGGTGAACATCTACTCTTCATTTCTATCCTCAAAGATCCATATTCTCAGAAGGCAAAGAAGTGAATGTGAGCATCTTGCTAAGAAGAACAGGATTCTACAGTGTGGTTTGAGATTGCTAAGGATGGCATTCAGGGCTGATTCAGGACATGATTTTTTTTTCTTTAAATATTTCTCTGTAGAGGAAGTAATGTAGCACTTAAATGTCTAACGACATCTATTCAGGAATTCATTAAAGAAAAGCTGATAACAAGATGTGTTATCATAGTCAACAATTAACAGTGCTGTGTAGGAATCTTGATTGCTCTTAGGATGTGTAACTGGTGCAGCTTTTGTTCTTGGGGCTGTTTTTACAAAAAGGCAAGTGGAGCACAGATGTACCTTTCTGAGGTGATCGACCATAGTGATTGACCACTGCGCCACTGCAAGTCATAGGTAAAGAGATTAGCCAAGGTAGGCTAGGTTGTGAATCTCCTTCTTTTTCTTTCTTTCTTTTTTTTTTTTTAGACGGAGTTTCGCTCTTGTCGCCCAGGCTGAAGTGCAATGGCGCAATCTTGGCTCACTGCAACCTCCACCTCCCAGGTTCAAGCGATTCCCCTGCCTCAGCCTCCCAAGTAGTTGGGATTACAGGCATGAGCCACTGCACCTGGCCGTGAATCTCTTTCTTTCTAAACATCATTCATCTTCAGTTTTACCCTTCACTGCACATCCAACCGACTTGGGTGAGATGAGTAAAAGGAGGGCTCAGGGGACCCTTTAGGGGTCGGGATACCCTCAAGGACTAGGTCAAAAGGAATTACAGGAAAATAATTTTATTGACAATCTCACTTGGCAAGAACTCACATAAAGGAGACTCAAGTATCTCTCTTCCTGTTGCTGGAAAAGGAGAAAATGAGGAAGCTGCCTGAATCTTCAGGGTTAGTCTTAGCCTGGAAAAAACCCTGCAGCATTCTGAGACATCTGAGAGGAGCTAGCATTTCAAACAGGAGCAAGCCCACTGCACAGTGATAATCCTCCTCCCCACCTTCTGATCCTGACAAGGTGATGCTCAATTGATCCAGTGCCCTGAGCACCTCAGAACCTCCTCTTCCTCCCCACGGACTCATTTCTGAGGCTGGTTCAGACATTCACCTGGAGAAGCCTATCATTCCTCCTAATAGTCTTTTGGTTTTGATTTAAAGATCTACTGAATGTTAGAACCAAAAGGGGCTTAAACCAACTTCTACCCCCAAGTTCCTTATTTTACAGATGAGAAAACACCCAGAGAGAATTATCAAAAGTCCCACAGCCGCCTGGAACATGAGCCCATGTTTTCAGACTCTCAGGTCAGGATTCTACTTTTTAAATCTCTTAAAAAAAAAAAAAAAAAAAAAGCATGTCTAAAGTCCCCAAGACATAGCTCTTGGATTCTCTTGCCTATGGTGGCACGATGTGAAGTCACACTTAGCTGGCTTGGTAAAACTAAGAAACTCAGTACTGGCAGGCTGTTGCCCATGCTGGATTTTGATGAAGGCACAAAGCTTCAAGTTCACTGCCAAAAAGCTCCACCACATTGGAAGAGAGCATTTTCTACTTCTGCCACCAGTGGGAAGTGGGAGAAATAGTCTCTTGAGTTTTGGATGGATCATGAGTGCCTGAGTCAGGAGGGTATTATTCTATTTACCACTCCAGACTCACCCTTCATTTTCCCTCCTTCTCCCTCCTACCCTCTGTGCCATGAGACTGGCCTCTCCAGACTGCATCACCTAGATTTGCTTGTCTTCAGCTGGGTTTGGCCAATGGGAAGGCCCAGAAGGAGGTCAGCGGTCAGGGGGGATTGGTTAGTGCGGCTCCTTCCTGCCTCACCATGGTTTGGGCGGTAGCTGTGTCCCTTTACCTGTGGTCACAGCTCCTGGCAGACCACCTCTGTCCCTCAGCTACAGGTCTCGCCCAGCCCAGGAGCATGGTTCCTCCTCTTGCCACCTTGGTCCACTGAGGGATTTCATCATCTCTTGTCAATTCCCATTACCCTTTCACCTCCATAAATTGTCCCATTACTAAACTCTCTTTGTTGAACTAACACATTGAGTGTGCTGTCTTTTTTTTTTTTTTTTGCCAGGACCCTGACTAGTACAGGGGCCCCAGGATGAAGCTGTATCAGGTATAAGATGGGCTGGACACAGTGGCTTATGCCTCTAATCCCACCACTTTGGGAGGCTGAGGTAGGAGGATCACTTGGGCTTAGGAGCTCAAGACCAGCCTGGGCAACATAGCAAGACCCTATCTCTACAAAAAATACAAAAATTAGGCATGATGGTGTGTGTCTGTGGTTCCAGCTACTCAGGATGCTGGGGTGGGAGGGTCACTTGAGCCCAGGAGGCTGAGGCTGCAGTGAGCTATGGTTGTGTCATGGCACTCCAGCCCCGGAGACAGAGTGAGACTGTCTCCAAGCAAAAAAAGAAAAACAAAAAACAAAATAATAAGCTATGTGAGCCGACTTGTGTATGGAATCACTTCCATTTGAATGGGAGGGGAGACGAAAATAAGGTAGGAGACATATGAGAAAACTAACAGCAGTAGGCAAAATTTGCCCAACGCTTGAGTGTCCTGGCCTATGTTAGATCGACGCATTCGAATTATATGAGACCAGAGTAGAATCACAGGGCTCCAATTAGGTGCCACCCACTGATTTATTCCATGGAATTGGGTGGGTTCCTGCTTCCACCTACCTCTCTGAAGCAGCTGTATGATTCTGTTCCCTTGCACGCCTGCTGAAAAGAACATGTTGCTACCTGCAATATCCAAATTCTACCATCTCATGGTAAGCTGTCTTAAATGCTAAAACAAACACAAATTGAACTGGTTTTCCCATCTGTTTCTTTAACAAATGGGAGCTTAAGCCCATAGGGAAACTGTGTGGGTCAGGGAAGCATCAAATGAACACTTCTGAATAAAAACAAATGTTTCTGAAGATCGCAAGATATTTCAAACACAGCACTCCATTGGCCAGGCCTGCTCCGTTCTGATGCCTGCACAAGATCCTGATGACAGCATTATTTGCTTGAATTGAATTTGTTTCTGTGCCCAGAAACAACACACAAGGAACCCGAAATAGGAAATGGCTACTGGGTCCTAAAAGTCTTCCCAGGACACTGTCTGAGACCAGACAGGAATGAAACAAGACTTGGAAACCACACCAAAGGAAATTCTTTGGGGTCTGGATTCTCGATCTTCTTTTATTTATTTATTTATTTATTTATTTATTTATTTATTTAGACAGAGTCTTGCTCTCTCTCACTCTGTCACTCAGGCTGGAGTGCAGTGGCATGATCTCAGCTCACTGCAACCTCCACCTCCCAGGCTCAAGTGATTCTCATGCCTCAGCCTCCTGAGTAGCTGGGATTACAGGTGTGTGCCACCACGCCCAGTTAATTTTTGTATTTCTAGTAGAGACGGAGGTTTCACCATATTGGCCAGGCTGGTCTTGAACTCCTGACCTCAGGTGATCCACCCACCTTGGCCTCCCAAAGTGCTGGGATTACAGGCCTGAGCCACCGCACCCAGTCTCTTCTTTTACTATTAAAAAATATCAAAAGCAGAGAGCACTTGCTTGCGTTTTTATATAAAACTCCAACAGGTGAACTAGCATTCCCAGAGGAGGAGGAGGAAGCAGTGGTGGGGGTGGCAGTGGAGGCAGTAGCTTGACTCAACTCGGGAACCTGGCATCAGCCCCCTGAGTTTTCTTTAGTCCCCTCTTTCAAGCGGATGCCCCTCTGGGTCCCCTCCAGGCCTCCATCCCAGCTGGTAGCTTCCTTGCCCTACTCTGGAACTAGACTATGCACACTCTGACTTTAGTCTCATTCCATTTTGCACATCACCAGTGCCTAAGAAAGTGCTTGGCACATAGTAAACGCTCAACAAATGCTTCGTGGTTGGTTATGTCAATTAACCTATGAGTGATGGAGCCAGTGGGTAAGAGAGGAATGGGTAAAGGAAAGAATCAACCATTGACAGTACGGTCTCTCTAGTTGATACATTATTTCTTTCCAAATGGGGCTGGGAGGAGTGGGTGGGTAATTGCCACCAGAGGGACCCTGTATGATGAGGTCACTGGGCCATTTTCAGGGATTCACTACTGTCTCTTGGGACTCCTCATCCTGTCTCCCTCCCCCTGTCTTCCTGTCCTTCCCTCTGCTCTCTGACTCTTCGATCCATTTCTTAATTCTTTTTGCTGAGTAGTTCTTCAGTTTTTATTTCTATTATAGGGAGGCCACTCTCACATTTTTTAGAATAAAAGATAGTGCTGGGAATAATCAAAATTATGTAATTTAAAATATTAACGTATTCACCAATGCATTGACTTTATGATATTCGTTGACTTACAAAATAATTTTAAAACCTAGTTTCAAAATATTTTAAAAAAATATTTTAAAAATAAAAAATTAAATATTTTTATTTAAAAATAAAAAAATTTTAAAAATAAAAATATTTTAAAACCTAGTTTCAAAAATAAAATTCCTTCTACCAAATAAATATAACATATATCTGTTTCCATGAAAGCAAAATGAAAATAATTATCTTATTGAATCTCCTATTTGAATGCTAAACAATACCATTAGCAGAACAATACTGTTTAGCATATATATAATATATATTTTTGCCATATCTATTTCTAATATTATTGTATCATGGTATTTGCCTAAGGAATGTATATTTTAAACATGGATTTATTTTTTAATCTTTTTTCATAAAGTTGCATATCATATACTCTTCCTCAAAGTTTCCCTTTAATGCTTTTTGAAGTATTACATATCAAAAGTACTAAAGTTGCATTTTGTTGTTAATAAATTTGAAACTGTTAACTTCCTCAATTGAATGTTACTGAAGATTATAATAACATTTCTAATTGAGAAAATACTTTCTCTAAAGTTACTGAGATGTCTTATAAATTCAGAGCAAACTCTGCTAGAGTATATTCCAATTTTTTATTTTTTCAGATTAAAATATATAAATACTTTAGCCCAAATATTTTCTTATATACTGTCTTTTTACCCCCCAAGCACTTTGGCAGGTATTTTCAAAGGGAAAAACTCTTCAGATAAGTTGTGTCAACTTATGATTCCAAATCATAGGTCTTTCAATTTCATTCCATTGAGTAAAAATATAAATGTATCCAAATAAAAACAGAAGTATCAAAAGATTCTTCCCATAGGTTAAGGTATTCCAAAAAGAAATCGTAATTTTGAACAGGAAATCTTGCATAATTTTTGAGCTGTCAACTTTTAATTTGTTTGGTTCTTTTCTTTCTGTTACAGGGATAACGTTCATCGTTTTCCTGTTTGCAAGCTTCATTTTCAACAACTGCAACTAGCTAAATATTTTAACATAAAGTTTTTTTGAGCACTCTATTCTTTTGAGATTTTGATTAAATATATCCAACTGGTGTTGAATAAAAGCTAAATATTTTAACATAAAGTTTTTTTTGAGCACTCTATTCTTTTGAGAGTTTGATTAAATATATCCAACTGGTGTTGAATAAAATATAACCACAATTTACAGATTTATTTACAAAAGAAGTTCAAAACCACTGCAGAACGTGTAGGTTGATTTACAAAGATACTCTTCAAAGGTGCAAACTCTTGAAAAACTCCATTGATGGCAAGCAGCAAAAAGATAAAAAGTCCATACTGCCACACTAAAGTATTTTTTAATATTCAACATCAACTTCATCACAAGAATATTGTGGTTTGATTGCTGTAATGGAGTATACACAAATATTTGTAAATTGAAACCACTACAATTTTTAATTGATTTAACATTGCAGCGAGTGGGAGGAAACTGAATTATATGAACATCAAAACAAATTCCAAACCTATTTCTGTCTCATAAGTTTCTTAATTTTATATTGACATTGCTTTTTACCATGAATTTGTGCTTCACCAAATTTTGAGCGGGTGTTATCACCACAAAATTTAGTAACTTCATTTTCAATGTTAAACTAACAAGTTCATTAAAAAATGGAGTATTTCTAGTATTAACAATAAGATCAGATGTTTCCCCTTCTTTAGAATGAACTTTCAGAAATTTTAATAATTTGATTTCCCGAATTGGAAGTGAAAATTTGAACCACTTATTAAAACTTAAGCATTTTCTTTGTGAAGCCTCTAACAGCACTGATAGAACAGATTGCCTTTGAACTGCTTGCAGTTTTTCTTCTGTCTCAAATACCAATGCATTAAGTGCAGGCACTACATGTTTTGCACATGCATAACAAAAACTTGGAAGAAAATAATTTTAGAAATTTAGCAAAGAAACAGCCATTTGATAACAATGAAAAATCATGCTTTGCAGAAGAATCTGTAAGCCCACCTGCTACAGATTCACATGTGAATTCATCTATAGGAAAGTCTTCTTAAAATAACTACTGATTTTTAAAATTAAATGCTGACATTCTGTTAGCAAATCTTGTTTTCTATGTGGTCATCTGCCACAATAAATGGTAAATATTGATGAACATTTTTGTGTAAGTTATATGTACATTGGCTTTTGTGAGTAAGGAAATTCAGTACCCAATTTTTCATTAAACACGTACGTGTGGTTTTTGGAGCTCATGGCTGCCAAAAGGGATTACTTCAAAATAAAAATGTTACCAAATAATAAAATCAATAGTTGCAAATGTCGATTATATAATAAATGCAAAACTGGTATTGTAAGAGCATTCAGACTATTCTATGTTCTATGGTGGGGCTGCTCAGCCTCTGTGTCCTGCAGGGACCAATATTTTCCTGCACACCTACCCTCTGGTTTCCACAGTTTCCACGGACCCTGCCAACAGGCATCATGGTGGCAGGCTGCACGCCATGGGCCCCAGCACTCTGCACAGGTAGCCAGTAGGGCAGCAGCAGTCACTTCTCACCTGGAGAACCTGGCTGATCCCACGTGCTTATATCTGGGTGCACTTCACATCCCTTGAGAATGGGGTGTCAGTTACCTTGTGTCTGGAACAGAGTAACAAAAGGGCTTGGGTATCACTAGTAGTCTTTCAAACCTGACCACAAGTTCAAAGGAGAACTCTGAACTAGCATCTCACACACAGCTATATAAGACCTTGGCAGGAGCTGGTGGAACAAAAGGCAGCTCTCTCTACCTACCCCTCCTGGCTTATTTTGTTGTTGTTTATGTTTTCTTTTTTAAAAATTGAGTCAGAGGCTGGGCGCAGTGACTCATGCCTGTAATCCCAGCACTTTGGGAGGCCGAGGCGGGCGGATCACAAGGTCAAGAGATTGAGACAATCCTGGCCAACATGGTGAAACCCCGTCTCTACTAAAAATACAAAAACTAGCTGGGCGTGGTGGTCCTGCGGTCCCAGCTACCCGGGAGGCTGAGGCAGGAGAATGGCTTGAATCCAGGAGGCGGAGGTTGCAGTGAGCCGAGATTGCACCACTGCACTCCAGCCTGGGGACAGAGCAAGACTCCATCTCAAAAAAAAAAAAAAGTCAGAATTAGGTACTAAAAGCCGTATGAAATGCCTGAACAGGGACTTGAACCCTGGACCCTCAGATTAAAAGTCTGATGCTCTACCAACTGAGCTATCCAGGCTCCTTCCCTGCTAGTTTATTTTAATGCAATAAGAAATAACAGCACTTTGTTAAAAATAATAAAGGTATAATCTGTGACACATCCAAAGTGGACAAGATGAAGAGATAATAGGTATATGCCAGGACTCCCCTGGACAAACTGGGACCTGTTGGTACCCTATATATTAAGAGTCTTGGGTTTTGTTTTCACTTAAGCAAATGTCCAAACTTTCTTATCCTTTTCTCTTCAAAGTGTTTTCCTATGTGCCCATCCCTTTGGACTTCTAGCTCTTGCATAAACAGATAATTGAGGTGCAAACATCTGATAGGGTGTGGTACAGGATGATTGCAAATCCCATCATGATTAAGGTCACAGACCACTCCCCAGATAAAACCCAGACTCAAGCTGGGCTCGGTGGCTCCAGCCTGTAATCCCAGCACTTTGGGAGGCCCAGGCAGGAGGATCTTGAGGTCAGGAGTTCGAGACCAGCCTGGCCAGCATGGTGAAACCCTGTCTCAACTAAAAATACAAAAAATTAGCCAGGCACGGTGGTGCTCGTCTGTAATCCCAGCTACTCGGGAGGCTGAGGCAGGGGAATTGCTTGAACCCGGGAGGCAGAGGTTGCAGTGAGCCGAGATCATGCCACTGCACTCCAGCCTGGGCAAGAGAGCAAGACTCCATCTCAAAAGCAAAACAAAACAAAACCAGACTCACCCCTCCTTTGTTGTAAAAGACTGTGCTAGAGCCTGCAGAGTGGTTCTGCCCTATCCACCCTCCATTCCTGACCAATGACATGAGCTTGAAGATGGAAGCCACCTGTTCAAGAGAGATGTTCAGAAAAATAAGAATTGCTAATGACTGGGGAGCTGCCATATTTATTCATTACCAACCTCCAGACCCAGCAGCTGATTGCAATTCTTGACCTACACAATTACACATTGCTGAAGTTCTTGCTTCCCATTCCAGGCTCTTCTGCCTCCACTCTGTCCTTGCACCCCAAATCCCTGCCATACAAGTCACAAAACTCATTCCACTCATCCTTCATCCATGCTGTTACCTTGGCTGGAGATACCTTTCTCAGCCTTGACATCCAGCTACTTCTGCCCTTCTGCCAGAAACAAACTTAGTCATCACCTCCTCCTGGAAGCCTCTCTGGGTTGCATTCCTGACACATCCCAGGCACGCCCCTGCACCCTGTTATATGATCACCTGTTAACACGCCTGCCTCCTTCAACCTGTGATCAGCCTGAGGGAGGGCACCGTGTGTTCTTTCTTCCTCATTCTGTCATCCTGTGCCACCATGCCTCCTATATGGTGACATAGCAGGCATACGTAATGGCAAATGATCGAATGAATGTTGAAACTCACCAAATAGGGGAGGGTCCTGGAAAGGCTCTGGGAGGAGGACACCTGATTGGCCCCTAAAGGTAGGGGTCACAATGTGGCAGTTACACATTCTCCATCAATAGGATCAGGTCCATTATCCTATTAAACCTCCTTGGGGACCTTGAGGGTGGGAGGACATGCCTATTAGTAACCCCCGTTTATGGCTGGGCAAATGGAGGCATGGGGAGGTTAAAAGCCCCGGGTCAACCCAGGAGTTGGTGATGAACCTGCTGTGATTGGCAGTCATGGGGACCTGATGCGGGTTTTGTTCTCTGAACCTCACTACTTTCAAGGACTCCTCGGTTCATTCTCTCCATCTCTTTCTTTCTTTTATTTTTTTTCTTTTTTCCTCCAGTAATATCCAAAAAGTCCCCTCTCCAGATTAAATCATCCTGGCTTCAGATATCTAAAGCAGCTATTTTTTTTTTTCCTTCAGCATTTGAAATGTTTTTAAGGGTTTATTTCAAACACCCTTTTCTTTGAACTGATTGTTCAGAACTTTCATTCCACTTTGTCAGTGTGTTTGGTAGTCGGCTCCGATTTCTAAAAGGTTTTTATTTCTTCTCTATTAGCGGCCACCACCTGCTTACTGTTTGGATGGGTTTTGCTTTATTTTCTTTGCTTTCATCTATTGAAATGGATGAGAGGAACCTTAGGTAATGAACCTTGTTTCCAGTTTTCCCCCTCACCTCCCCTATTTTTAACTCCTCCTCCCACTGCTAAGGATGAGGCAAAGGATGGAAAGTTCCCTGGGTGGTAAGCTCTGGGAGTCACTCTGCCTTTCTCCCCAGGTGTGGGGATGGAGTGACAGGCAGCAGAGGGCAGAATGTGCCTGGAATGTTTGCAGTGCTGTTGGCTTTGCAATTGCCTGGCCGTCCTGTTTCCCCACAGCAGGATGCATGGTGGCCTTCTAAATGACCACTCTGGCTGGAGTGAAGAGGCGTCTTCCTCCAATCTTACAGGGACCCCTAAGCTTCATGGGGAGATGCGAGTGTCAGTAGCTGTTGCTGAGGCCCACATTGACGGACACTAGCTTTTTCCATTTTTCGCTCATCTACACACATTGGCCCTCATGGGAGCAGCCTCACATGTATATAAATATTTTACCAGTTCATCCTGCCTTCAGGGTATCAAGTTTAATGAACTCAACATCCTCCATTAATCACCCAACAGAACGTTATTTACTTCAAGGGAAAGGGTAAGTGGCCACTGCAAAGACACATCAAGGACTCGGTCTCGGCAACTCTTCCCTGTGCTAGGTCTTCCCGAATCTTTAAGAACAAAGTCCTAAATCCCGGGCTGGGTGTGGCGGCTCACACCTGTAATCCAAGAACTTTGGGAGGCTGAGGCAGGTGGATCACTTGAGGTCAGGTTTGAGACCAGCCTGGCCAACATGGAGAAACCCTGACTCTATTAAAAACACAAAAATTAGCTAGGCATGGTGGTGCGCACCTGTAATCCCAGCTACTCGGAAGGCTGAGGCAGGAGAATCACTTGAATCCAGGAGGTGGAGGCTGCAGTGAGCTAAGATTGCATCACTGCACTCCAGCCTGGGCGACGGAGTGAGACTCCATCTGAAGAAAAAAAAAAAAGAACAAAGTCCTAAATCCAGAAGTTCTGCCAGCCAAGTTGACACATTGCTTTCCTGTCCTCTCCCCTTACCAAATTTTAGTATTACTTTTTAATTAATTAAATAATTAAAGAGGGTCTCACTCTGTTGCTCAGGTGGAGTGCAGTGCTATGATCACGGCTTACTGCAGCCTCAAACTCTTGGTCTCAGGCGATCCCCGCACCCCAACTTCCAGAGTAGCTGGGACCACAGGTGCATGCCACCACGCCTGGTTAATGTGTGTGGTGTTTTTTTTTTGTTGTTTTGTTTTGTTTTGTTTTGTTGTAGAGATAGGGTCTCACTATGTTGCCCAAGCCGGTCTCAAACTCTTGGCCTCAAGCGATCCTCCCACCTCTGCCTCTCAAAGTCCTGGGATTACAGGCATGAGTCAATGTGCCCAGCTTGCCTACCACGTTTTAGATGTCAAGTTCCTCACCCTTTTGTTTAAAATGCGGTATACTCTCCCATATCTGCCCAGCCCAGAAATGCACAGTCATGGGTTATGTCAGCCCAGGCAGGGTGAGAAAGGTCTTGAGCCCTGTTGTCATGATGACCCCATAGCCAATAAATCAAGTCCAGTGTAAGTAACATTTGAGCAACTTGAGAAAATGGAACTGAAGTGGGTACATATCAGAGGCCCTTTGACATCTCTGAATATCCTTTGTAAATAATATCTATCACTCAGCTTAGAGCTGTGACAGCCACTCAGTGCAAGTGTATATGAGTGGAAAAATGAAGGAAATGGAAGGGCAGAGGGAAGGGAGTGGAGATTGGTGCTGAGATACAGGAGGTGGCCTTGGGAGCTGATATAGCAGTGCCTGTGTTAAGCTAGGCTGTTCATCCTTTGGCACCCCGGTCCCTACTCCTGCAGCCACAGATGAAAGGCAAATTTTGCAAGCCAACATCTACCTTTCCCCTTCCTAGGAACAGTGAGGTCCTATCCAATCTGCTCCCACTGAAATCTAAGAGAATTGGTGGAGATCTGCTGTCCCAGCCCAGAAAATGGCATCATGTGTGAGGATCTGCCCTTCACATCCCTTCTTTCGCAGGGCTGACCACCGCCTCACCCACTCCCCGCTAGAGGGGCCCGGCCCCTCCCTGCACACATCCAGACTCTCCAAAGCATCTTGCATTTGGCCAGAGGTCTCGAGAAGCCTCTCCAGGCTGCGTAGGGCTTTAGCCCAACACTAATTAGTAATGCAATCCCGCAAAGAGTGAAGCTGCCTGCCACCTCCCCTCACTCATAGTGATTTATGTTCAATTTGTACAAATGGAGAAAATGAGATTTCAAATTTCAATGCCATTTCTGCAATGAGGTGATTAAAAGAGAGAGAGGTATCGCCTTCCACTGTATAGAATATTGATCCCAGTGCTATTTTCCTTTGCAATAACCATTAGCTGAGTATTATTTGCAAACCTCTAATGTGAACCTGGAGATGTAATTTACATTTGTGTCTCACTTATTTGCTTTAACAAAACAACACAAAAGCTTTGGGTCTTTCAATCTATCCATATTGTCAATAAAATTAGCAGCTTGAAGGGAAAAAATTATATTCAAAACCATAACTTCCCATTAACTACCGCAAGACACAACACATCGTTGCAAAAGAGCTTCGTAGCTAAATCCTTTCTTGTTCTTTTCTTTTCCTCCGCCCCCTCTTCCCCCTCCATGGGGTTAGAATTCAATGAACAAACTTGAAAGTGAAACATCCCCTCCTCTGAATGTGGATCGGCTTAGGGTCTGGGGGCTGGCTGTGCACATCTGAGGCCCGATCCCTCCGAGGGTGACCCCGGAGGAAGAGAACGCGTGGGCAGCTGCTCCAAGTGCCAGCGCACGCCTGGCCGAGAGGTCCATCGGGCTGGCAGGACAAATGCGTACGCATAGACACGTGCACGGAGGGAGAGAGAGAGAGAGAGAGGAGAGAGAGAGAGAGAGAGAGAGAGAGGAGAGAGAGAGAGGAGAGAGGAGAGAGAGAGAGAGGGAGAGAGAGAGGAGAGAGAGAAGAGAGAGGAGAGAGAGAGAGGAGAGAGAGAGGGAGAGAGAGAGAGGAGAGAGAGAGGAGAGAGGAGGGAGAGGAGAGAGAGAGAGGAGAGAGAGGAGAGAGAGAGGGAGAGAGAGGAGAGAGAGAGGGAGAGAGAGAGAGAGAGAGGGAGAGAGAGAGAGGAGAGAGAGAGGGAGAGAGAGAGGGGAGAGAGAGGGAGAGAGAGAGGAGAGAGAGGGAGAGAGAGGAGAGAGAGAGGGAGAGAGAGAGAGAGGAGAGAGACTTCCTCAAGAGAGCCGGGAGCCAGGGTAGGGACCAAAGGGGCTGGAAGAAAAGATGAGAAGGAGGTAATCAAGAAATAAAAGCATGGGGGCTGTGCTCTGCCAATTCAAATGGCAGTTCCGTCAGCCTCGACGCTGAACAAATAGGCCACGCAGCTCCGAGTTCTCATTTCTTGTCTCTGCAAATCCGTCAGCTGCCTACAAGGGCCTACCAGACCCTGGAAGACGAGAACAAGAAAAAGGGAGAGTGGGGGGCGGGGGAGCTAATGACCCATAATTGCCATGATAGTGGGAGAGGGGCCAGGCAGCTGTTTTACATTCCTGGTATGTATAGTATGCAAATATCGACAAAGGCTCGACACAGTTTCGCTATTGTGGATCCGGAGGGTAACCAAATTAGCCTTTGGCAGCCATGGTAATTGGGAGGTGCTGTTCCCATTAGGAGTCCTGCAAATTATGAAGAAAAATGGACCGAGGGCTTTGTCACAAATAATAATACCAAGAAGAAAAGAGCAGGCGGCTGTCTTTTCTTTTCTTCCCCCGTTCCCCACCCTCTGCCTTTATTATTTTTTTTTTTAATTTCTGCATTGTGTTGTTAATACCTCTCCATTTAGTAATAAGAAAACAGTCTGAAATCCCCCACTAGACACTGCACGGACTTGATTGCAAGAATGTCAAGTTTGCAGGAGGGTCCAGGGGGAAGAGCTGCTTTCTGTCGCCTGAGCCCAGGGGCTGCAGGTAGGAAAGGCGCAGTTGTGCAGCAGTAAATACTTCCCGCCCAGAGTCCTGGGTGAAGAGAGAAGCCTAAAAGCCGACGTCTCAAAGAAAATGCTCTTTCCATGAAGCATCCTCTCCGTATTGTAAGGGTGCAGAGAACATCTCTTCCTGGAGCATAGCTGGGCTTTATCCTCCACCTTACTCCCAAAGAGTCTAAAGTTCTGGCTTGATTGAGGCTCTAATCGCTTAACAATTCAGACATGGGCTTGAAAAACCTCCAGTCATGATGCATTAAGCCCCAAACTCACGCAGAAAAGGTTTGCAGACTTTTGCCCTTGGCATTCCCTTGGGATGGCCTAATTCCACGTCCCTGGGAGCTGGGTGCCTGGTGACCAGATGGGCCACTGGCATATCAGATGACGCTATGATGAGCTCAGCCCTTTGTGGGGCACGAGTAAATGAGGGAGAATGGTCCGTTCGGGGCCAAGTTTGCCCCAGATGAGAAGTACAGTATCACCAGGCTGGCAGGGAACTGTGATGCCTACAGTGCATACCCATGTGAGGAGCAAAGGGTATAGTTCCCAAAGCATTCCCAAAGCATTCTCTCCTTTAAAACAATCGACTTCCAATTTCCTGTGTTTTAGCATCTGTTGGTTTGGCCAGAGGAACACCTTCAATGAGAAAGGGCTCTCTGGAAATACGATGTCTTTCATCTATGTTCCTCCAGTTACATAGGAACATCTCATGCATTGGTTCGCATTTTATTTTTACATTGTATTTCATACAAATGCACAATGTTAAAACACAGAAAGGAATAGAAATCTACTTGGATAACTGAAAGGATACTGCCACATACTCGCCTTTAGAACCAGACAGAATTTCCCATAAGGAAAAAAAAATGGAATTTTCATAAGGTTTGAAGTGTCCTCAGAGACACGACTATAAAAGGATACTGCCAATTTTGTCCTCCAAAGGGTAAAGAAAGAACTAATGGCTAGTTGCATGCATTTGGGAAATTAACAAAAATAGGAGGAGGACTGAAAATAGATCAGGTCATAGCAAAGTCAAATAGAGGGTTGAAAAATGAGTAAGAGGAAATGGCAACTCGCTTGCACAATGTCAGTGCAGGTGGGACCAATGGGTGACCTCAGGAATGGAGTGAGGAGGAAAATAGCCAGCCGTGATGCTGGTTTCTTTCCTTTGTGTAACGTCCAAATCCCATTTCAGTAGACAAGGGAATACTGGCCCCCATTCCTCGCTGGTTTTAAATGAAGAACATTCAGCTGTTTAGATACAGTCCAGGTTTCAAGTCTCTTTGAAGGTAAACTTGAGAGGGAGGGAGAAAAAAAGAAAAAGAAAAAAAAAACTTTCTAGCATTTACAATAATTTTTCTTAAGAAAAAAATATTCTTTGATGAAAATACTCTACCATTTGGGGACTGTGTTTAGGTTTTTGTTCTAGGTCCACCCCTTGACATGCTGATAGGGGCTGCAGTGTCCAGTACCCGGCTCAACCTTTCTCTCTTCCCTTCTCAGAGTTCCAGCCACACTAAGTGTCTTTCTGTGTGTTGAACGCAGTATGCTTTCTCTCATCTCTTATTTTCACACAAGCTACTCCCTCTGCCCACTGGATGTCCCTGTGTACCGCCCTACCATGTGACACAGGTATGCACACATCCCTTGGGCTGGCTCATCCTCATCCTCTTCCTTAGGTCACTGCTTAGATACTACTTCCCCCACGCAGCCTTCCAGCCTTGTCTGACTTTCTTAGTCTGGGTGAAAACTCCTCCTACCACCTGCTCTCAAGTGCCTAGTGCCAAAACTTACGACAGAATTTTCTGTCTAATCACTTTTCCAAGGCTGTGAGCAACAGGAGAGCAGGGACCACCTCTCTCGTTCATCAATGTGTCCCAAGTTGCTAGCCCAGTGTCTGGCACGTAGCAGTTGAGCCATAAACATATGTTGAGTGAATGCCATCTGATTATTCAAAAGCTTAATTGAGGGCCTTAAAGTATTGAGGCAGGAGAATACGGTCTGAAGGCAGGGAACATAAGGCCGATTCATGCTGACTTCCTAGAACTAAATTAAATGGATTTGACTCAGCTATGACAGGAAATATCCTCTCCATTTACATAGGGCATACACGGAGTAAATGACTTTGTAACTTTACTTTATCCTCTTCATTTACATAGGACATACACCAAGTAACCAATGGAAACCTCTAGAGGGTATTGAAACCCCAGAAAATTGTGTAACGGGGCTCTTGAGCCCCTGCGCTCAGGCCCGCTCCCACCCTGTGGAGTGCACTTTCATTTTCAACAAATCTCTGCTTTGTTGCTTCATTCTTCCCTTGCTTTGCTTGTGTGTTTTGTTCAATTCTTTGTCAAGATGCCAAGAACCTGGACGCCCTCCGCCGGTAACAGTATCACTTGATAACATGTCTCTAACACTTGGCTTTTGCATTGAGGAATTCTGCCTTTGAGGAATACCTATCAATTCCAGAATCCCAGAGGGTCCCCCACATAAAGATAGACCTGCATGTATTCCAAACACCAAAATTAACTGGATAGTGCTGGGATTACAGGTGTGATGCAGTTTTTATTCTAGCCCAGGACTTTCCTGGTTTCCTGCTAAATCTAGGGTCTCTCTTACTCATTTTTTTTTTCTGTTCAGGAATGAAGTTTGCTTTTATCTGCAAATGTTGCTAAGAAAGAATCCATCGTTCAATGTGCTGTGGTCCACTCTGCACTTCAGGATCTCAGGCTTTACCCAGAACCTGGAGCAAGACCACTACAACTCTTGCAAGAAATTCACAGGTAACACTGAGGCAAATTCTTTCCACTGTAAGGCCAAGGCAATCCGGGTTACTGGGTATTTATACCTTAGGTATATATGTGTTATGGCCTATAAGCCTGCTTGGAAAAATAAGACTTATAAATGGACAGCAATAACAGAACTAAAACGATGGAAAATGGTATGAGAGATTGGAGTTGGGTAGAAGAATAGTATTCTTTATGATGAAATAGCTTGTTATTTAGAAAAAGCGAGGGTTTTTGACCTGGAAGAAATGGCAAAAGACTATCAATAGGGGCAGTGCTAGGGCAGAGGATTCCCGAGTGGAGGCTCATAAAAAAATAAGCTCAGATGGGGACCACATAGATGAGAGACTTTAATAACAAATGAAAGAGTTTAGTTAATGGTGGGCAGCTTGGGTGTGGTGCCGTAGGGTGCAGTTACTCAAATGTCTTCTGAACCCATCTCAGGAGGACTCTTACTAAGGTCTGTTATAGCAAGGGTCCAATAAATCACATCTCTCTGTATCTATGTGATTTTTTCTTTTTTTTTTTTTTTTTTTGGCAGGGTCTCGATCTGTTGCCCAGGCTGGAGTGCCAGCATGATTATGGCTCCTTGCAGCCTCAATCTCCTGGGCTCAAGTGATCTTCCCACCTCAGCCTCCTGAGTAACTGGGACCATGGGCACATGCCAACATGCCCAGCTAATCTTTTATTTTTATTATTTTGCAGACATGAGTTCTCACTATGTTACCCAGGCTAGTCTTCAACTCCTGGGCTCAAGTGATACTCACCTCGGCCTCCCAAAGTGATGGAATTACAGGCGTGAGCCACTGCGCTCAGCTCATGTGATTTCTTAGCCTCCTCCTGCACTAACTCTGGGCTTGGCTTTGTGAGTTGTTTTGGCCGATAGGACTTTAGCAAATGTGATGGAAGCAGAAGTTTGAAAAGTGCTCATTCATTGGAATTTGTCTTCTCTGGCTCTTTGCTGGGACTCCTTCTAGCACCATATGCAAAAAGCTGAGCCTAGCCTGTGTGAAGATGAGAACCCACATGGAAAGAGAGGTCCACCTGTCATTGCTGACTCACCTGAGGTCCCAGACATCTAAGCAAGCCCAGCCAACATGATGTGGAACAGAAATGCACCCACCCAACTATGTCTAGCATAAATGTTCTACCTGCAGAGTAGTGAGCAACTGTATCATTTTTGTTCCAAGCTTCTAATTTGGGGGGTGATTTATTCACTTGGCAATAAATAACTGGTACAATGTCCTCATGAAAGGAGCCTAGAATAATTTGAGAGAACAAATTTGCTCCTTTGGGAGCTAATGTAAGAGCTGTAAACACTGAAGAAAGCTAAAGGAATGGTGCCATCCTTTAGGGCTGGCTGATCAGAAGTGTTGCAATACCATGGCAGGTTGAGTGGGGGGCAGCAGCCATATGGGTGGAAAAGGAAGGAGGGACAGCCTACTATAGTGCTGATGAAAAGAGCAACATGGGCCTGCATGGGGTGGGGTAGGGGTAAAGGAAGGCCAGAGTGATGGAAAGAATAGCAGAGCCCACATCAGCAGGGACCTCATGGCCCAATGGCAGGCCATGGCACTGTCAGCCCGTCTGGAGGAACCACAGGGATATGAAAATAGGTGTTGGTATTGACATAGATGGAAACAACTGGCAGATCTCAATGGCTGCCTCCTGGGATCCTGGGCAAAGGAACATTGGGGATGGGGGTGATGTTTTGATTATACTGGGAAAAGCTTCACTTATCAAGTTTCCCTCATTCCAGGCAGTTGTCTGTGACTTAGGAAGCCATAGGATCCCTGGAATATAAAACTGTAGGACTTGATGTACAAAGTCCAGCAAAAGTCGTCTGTCATCCCAGACATTACTTTTCTATTTTCATGGCCCCATTGCTATTGAAGTTGATGTCCAATATCCCAGTTGTTACGATGCCAAGACAGACTGGAGATTAAGAGCATTTGCTCTGGAAAGAACCAAATGCCAGCTTAACCACCCACTATTTGGTGACCCTGGGCAATTTATTTAACCTTAGTTTTCTTTAACTGTAAAATGGAACTAATAATAGTTCCTATCTCAAATGGCTGTTGTGAAGATTAAATGAAATTATACAGAGTGTTTAGCATAGTATCAGATACATAGCAAGCTCTTAAAATCACTATGATTATTTTCGATAGCTATTTAGAACTCCAGATTTTCTGAGCAATCCTTTTGAATTATCAAGAAAAATTTCATCATCTGAATATCATCAGTACCTTCCGTGATACCTAAAATATAATAATTAGGGAAAATGCCCTCTTGATCCCAGCATTTGAATCTGGGAGGGAGAGAAGATAATTCTATACTTTCCTTATGTTTGGCATTCTAATGTATTCCTGATGAAAATCTTGATGCACATTCAACTGTATTGGATCTTTATTTTTATCCCATCTGACTAGCAAGTTCTCATTAAGATATGATTTAAGAACTGAAAGTTCATTAAAAAGATCATTTCATGACAAAGTGAGATGAGCAACGTAGAAATGATTCCATAGCTTCTCTAGATCATTCCATTTAGGGCTTTTTTCCAACTGAATCCAGCATAATTCATAGAAGCACTAAGATTTGCCTTTCAAAGGTCTGGAATAATTCAGCAATTAACATCATACACTCTTATCACCTGATGCATTAGATCCAAATTGCAACAAATACCAATGCTAGCAATTTTTTTTTTTCCTATAACTTGCTTACTTGAAGCAGCATTATCTTGGAAATCTTTCTTCTTAAATTCAGTTCTAAGAAAAAATATTCACAAATAATTTATTTCAAAATAATCTCTCCTTACTTTTTTTAAAGAGTAGAATTGTGTAGAAAAAAACCAGTAACATCACTTTATAAAAAGAAACAAAATTCTGACTCAGAATGCTTAAAACAATTTTTCTCTGATAGGTTTTTTTTTTTTCTCACTGAATAAAACAAAGCTCATAGTAATTGTAACATTAGCATTCTTTCAAGAGTGGAGATTAGTCACTGAAATCTTGTGTTCTACAATGTCAAAATTTGTCTGAACTGCACTTCAATAAAATCAGAAAATGATAACAGTGTCTCCATTCATGCTATATAAATATGAAAAACATCAAATCAAGTGGAAAAACATGAGATGTGCCATTTATATAATTGTTACAAATTTCTGTTGTACAACCAATTTCTACAAAATTCCATTGCAGCTATTCAAATACTTGTGGAAGAATATCTTAAAACCTTTACATTTAACGCCTTAAAGTTAACTTAATCGAAATATTATCGGTAGACACACTGACAGTTTATCAAGAATTCCGCTGCAGCTCAGAATGGCGGAATAACATCGGTTGCTTCATCTACTGAAATATCCAGTTCAAGGATCGTCACACTAACTCCAGTATTTCCACTAACGTATTCCCAAAGATGGGAAGCTTTCATAGTGCTTCCAAGGCAGGTTTGTGAACTTTTGCCCAATTCCCATTGAAAACTTTTTAATGGCATAAAAATATTCTCTCATTGTTCACGCTACTAAAAATTTTATTTTGGTTTAACCAATGTGGAAATTAGTTTCAAGGTGGACCTGATACGTCTGAAATAAAAATTGAATCTCTATGTTACATAACTCCACTTTTCACTGACGCAACCCCATTTAACAAATCCTTTTGTGTTAAAACAATAAAATAGGTCGGGCGCAGTGGCTCACGCTTATAATCCCAGCACTTTGGGAGGTCAAGGCAGGCAGACAGCTCAAGCCCAGGAGTCTGAGACCAGCCTGGGAAATATGGAAAAGCCCCATCTCTACAAAAAATACAAAAATTAGCCAAGCATGGTGACACGTGCTATAGTCCCAGCTACTCAGGAGCATGAGGTGGGAGGCTCACTTGAACCCAGGAGGTCGAGGCTACAGTGAGCCCTGATGGTGCCATTGCATTCCAGCCTGGACAACAGAACAAGACCCTGTCTCACAAAAAAATAAATAAAATAAAACACCACCTCTCCAGTGAAACTAAGAAACTGCAGAGGTGAGAGCTAACTGATATTTCTTTGAATGAATATATAATATAATGTCATATTTCTCCTGTGACTAATATTTATCTCATTACTCTGTAGGGTGCAGTTTTTATATATGGTTGTCATATTTCTATAAAGCGGATATACCTTTGACAAAATGTCATCGAAATATTCTTGCTCACCCTGCTTTTTACCCTAATGAGATTTCTATTAGTCAGGATAAAGTTAAGCTCTGCTGTGGTAACAAATAAACCCGTAAATCTCAGTGGCTTGACATATCACATCCACACGAAAGCTGACATGACTTAGGAAGTCCTCCTTCCTCTTGAAGCTGAGTCATCTGGAATGTGGCCTTGGCTGTTATTGTGTCAGGGGCAGAGAGATGGAAAAGGACCTGGTTTTTACCCGTTTCAGCCCAGACGTGGTACATGTCACTTTCTCTCTCCCAATCCATTAACTGGAATTGGTCACATGGCTTCAATTCACTGCAAAGGTGCTGCAGAAATATCACAGAGCATGCAGATAGCTGGAAAGCACCAACTGTCTGCCATAGCCATTAAAATAAACATAATGAAGCTATTTTGAACACGCTTCAAAAGATTTCAAACTGTAGGCATGTGACTTGTGCTAAACCATTCAGAAATCTGTGGCATCCTCACTACTTCATAACAGAGCCAATATTCATTAAGTGTGTGTTTACATGGGTAGCACTGGGTCTCATTGGCTGGAAAAGTTGCACAGGTATACATACTATGTATAATATGTGTGCTTATAGATAATGATACGGTCTAAAATGAAACTAGTTTGGTCTAACTCATTGCTTGTCAACTAGGGACAAAATCGCACTTAGCAGTGTATAGAGACATTTTTGATTATCACAGCTGGAGGCAGGGGGTGGGGGTGCCACTGACATCTAGTAGGTAAAGGCCAGGGATGCTGCTAAACATCCTAAATGCGCAAATCAGACCCCCATCTCAACTGTGAATCGTCAGTGTTGTTGGCCCAAATTGTCAATGTTGGTGAAGCTAAGAAACTCTGGTCTACCAGATGATCCAGGAAATGCTATCTCCCCATCATGCCCATTGAGTGCTTTTCAACAAAGCAGCCAGAAGCAATTGCTTCCTCTCAGCTGTGTATTCTTGCTTCCTTGGTCCCTTCATTGATGGTTCCAAAATCTGTATATCCAAATGCTACATACATATGCAGCTGCCTATCAGTTACATTTATCAAGATGTCCAATCATCTCCTTACATGAAATCTGTGGAAAATGAAATTCATTGCCATCTCCTTCCTCCGACTCCAACCTCTTTCCCACCTTCTCTAGTGCCATTGGGCTTTACCTTTCAGTCACCCAAGCTGGAAACCTTAAACGAGCCACTCCTGACTCCTCCCCCTTCACAGATCCACACACCACCCAATTCTGTAGATTTTTAGCTCCCACAAGACTCCAGACTCCGATATCCCTCTCTGTCTCCTTTGTTTCCTCTTGTATGGGTGTGTTGACTGGAATCCACGTAAAATAATAATAATGGTTTACTGCTATTCTCCTAGGAAGTATCCCTAACATCAGTCCCTCTCTACCCTGACCCAACTTCCACATTGCCACCAGGGAAGCTGCATGGCAGCATAGAAGAAGTGAGGTATCTAGAATCAATAGACCTACATTTCAAACCCAGGTCTTCCTCCATAACGCATGGGATGCACCTTAACCCCTTGAAGCCACAAATGTAAAATGGGACTAAAAGCCTCCCCCTTATAAAGTGGTCGTGAAGGTTAAATATCACATATAAAAATCCTCCAGCCTAACTCCTGGCACACATGGTTGCTCCATATGTTTCACTGTTATTTATCCTTGTCATTATTATATTGCTTCCAAAGTCACCCTTAACATTCAACAACTCCAGTTTGTAAGGATTAAGTTTTCATTGCCAAATGCCTTAAACCTTCAATAATATGCTCCTAGAGGACTGTTGTGAGACTGTAAATTCTAGTTGGTGACCAACCATGACTGCATTATTTCTCACTGTAACCACTGTGCATCGAGCACATAGTAGGTGCTCAATAAATAAATAAATGTTAATCAAGTGAATAATAAAGCATTATATATATTTTGTTCATTATATATAACATATACTGTCATAAAAGAAATATTTTGGTCTACATATAAGCTGGAATTATTCTTTCATTTTTTTTTCTAACACAATCCTTTCTGAAGTCTGCCCATATCCACCTCTCTCTGTAATTAATGTCTCCTCTCTGTTCTAACTTTCAGTCTTTCTTGTGTCACCTATTTTTTGCAGCTCGTCTTGTCTGCTTCCAATAGACTATGCATCACTTTCTTGCCAGGAACCTATCTGATTCCCCTTTATCAACATTTCCCTTACTCCAATATACACACATATATGCACACAGATTCACGCACATCAGATGAACTGACAGATTTTTCTTTTCCAGAAACTTCCACGGCTACATGGCCAACCAATTGCTTCACTTGTGCATCTAGGCTTGTAAGTTCTATTGCATAATACACTGAAAGAAAGCTTCATCTCACAGAAAAACAGCATTCCTATCCCCAAGCTGACTGGAGGAAGACAAAAATTTATAATCCAAATGAGTGAGATGAAGTAAACTCAGTAACAGCTAGGTTGTGTCAGAAATGAACAGCTGCTTCCAGCATGGGCAGGGCCAGACTGGCCCACTGCACCTGGGAAGGACAGGCTCACATGGTGCTTGGGTCCAGCCACACAGCAGAGCAGTCCTGAGCTCCGAGGGTCAACCTGTTCATTCCTTCCAAGGTCTTTCCCTGGATCTACTCAGGTAATTTCCTAGCTGTTGAGAAGACAGTGAACTCAAAAACCATTGTTCCTGGGTGTGGCAGGCTCATGGGTGGGCACATGCACACACGGTTGACCCTTGGCCAGCCAAGGCTTTTTGGATCTGAGTTCCCCATCTCCCATGTCATCTGACACTCTGTCCCCAGATCTCAGAGCTGCTAGAATGCATGATAAAAAGCCAAATTAAAAGTTGTACCAAGTGCACCCTAGACTGAAGCAGCCATGTGGCTTTTGAAATGGCCTCACTTCCTGCCCAGAGTGGCTTATTTCTTTCCACCTTCTCCTTGAAGCCTCCATACTGGCCCTGCCTAGGTCTGCATGCCTTCCTCCCGGGTCTCCCTCAGGGCCTCTTGAAGCTGGCAGGCAAAGAGTCGCTTCCCGGTAGGTGCAGTTGGCACGACTGCAAGTGTACTTAAACTTTGTGTCTGATCAAGTTATGTGTATTGGATCTGAAACCAGTTAGTCAATTCGTTCAGGTCCCTAAGTGGCGATTTGTGGTAATGTCTACATCAATACGGACGGAGCGGTTTGCTAGCTGGTTTACGTAAAGCAAATGGCTGCAGGAAAGAGGGGGCGGCCTCCAGCATTCTCTCTGCTAATGAAGATATGGCTGGAAAAGAAAGGAAAGCGAGTGGAAACAAAAGTCGGCATCCATTTGTGCATAAACACTCAGGCGAGGTCTATTTTCTAGATTGAATCAATTTGCCTCTTCCACTTGCCCCCTTGTTTCTTCCTCCCCATTGGCGTTCTTTCCTCGCTGATGCACAGACACAATCATTATTATTATAATCTTGTTCTGTGTATATTAAAACTCCCCAACCCAGGGACAAACTATGGCGTTTGTTTATTTGTTTTGATGGAATTTTTTGCTCTTGTTGCCCAAGCTGGAGTGCAATGGTGTGATCTCAGCTCACCGCAACCTCCGCCCACGGGTTCAAGCGATTCTCCTGCCTCAGCCTCCAGAATAGCTGGGATTATAGGCACGCACCACCATGACTGGCTAATTTTTTTTTTTATTTTTAGCAGAGACGGGGTTTCTCCATGTTGTTCAGGCTGGTCTCGAACTCCCAACCTCAGGTGATCTGCCCGCCTTGGCCTGCCAAAGTGCTGGGATTACAAGCCTGAGCCACCGCGCCCGGCAAAACTACGTGTTTAAGAGGGAACCTGGGGCACTGATACAAGTTCCACTCAGAGTCTTACAGAAATGACTGAAACCAGAAAGAAAAAAATGAGTGGTGTTGAGTTCCACTCGCCTTGTTTCTCTTTTGTATCAATCGTTTCTGCATTTGCCCGGGCAGGGGAGGAAACAGCATAACAGGGAATTTATTTAGTGTGTGTCTGCATATTGGCTGTATCTCTTTACTACTGCAGAGTACATTGTTTCTAATAATTGTGATGGATTGATACTCATGACTGGCTGGCAGAATTCCTTTAGCATGTTAAAATATTACCTTTTATTCCCTGATCTAATGCATAACCTGATGTTTCAGTCAGTTTTCAAATGTAATAAACAATTTGAAAAGCGAATAACCCTAAAGAAAAGGAAGATGCTCTGTATCGGAGGTGAATTCCATTTTAAATCATGCCCTCTGCCAGCCAAGTGAACTCCTTAGCAGGGTTGTTCTTTAGCTCCGATCCAGTCAAGCCATGTAGGAGTTGGATGCAAAGGAAAGAAATTGGTGCACATGAAATAGACTAACATCTGTCTGACAAAAATGCTTTGGCTAAAATGGAAAGGCTGAAATCCTCCTTGTTCTGGTCTGCTTAACTAGCCAGGAAATAGCAAAATTCCAGGCTCAAACCTGAGAAAGTGTTTCCTCGGGTATCGCTTCTGCCTTCACCTGCTGGCTGGAGATTTGGCCCTTGAAAATGGCAGTTTTGCCCTTACAATCTCACCTCAACACGCTGGTCCCTAACATCCCTCTGGAAATTTTGCCCCCGAAAAGACGTTAAGGCTCAGAAGCTCACCACCATCACCTCTGACCCAGAAACAAATCTCAGGACCTTGACAAGAAGCCCATTTGACATGGCAAAGATGGACCGAATGGCTTAGTGGCCAAGTGGCTAAATGCAGACAGAACACTTAATATCCTTCCCCTCATCAATGCACATTTCTGAAATAAATAGCTTTAAATTGCAGGTCACATGAATTTTTATTTCATTTTGTTTTCTTGCATTTTAATTTCCATTCTTTCCTATTGTGGGTTACACCACTTTTCATCACGATCGTGCTGCAGAAACGTAGAGCACGATTTATGGAGCCTTAACATAAACATGATGCTAGACAGAAAGAGAGCGACGTATTAGTTTAGAATTTGCAGACTCGCACACACGGAGCACACATGGCTGATTTATGAAACTGAGATAGCCTATAAATCCTAAAGTAAGGTGCTGCATCCATAAACTCCCAAGGAGCAAGATACAGGGCCCCTTAGCACAGACTCCAGTTGGAAGCCCCTAGGCCTTGAAAACAAAGATGCACCCAATGCTTGGCCTTTTGCTTTTCTTAGAAACACATCTTGGCCGGGCATGGTGGCTCACGCCTGTAATCCCAGCACTTTAGGAGGCCGAGGCAGGCAGATCACTTCAGGTCAGGAGTTTGAGACCAGCCTGGCCAATATGGTGAAGCCCCATCTCTACTAAAAATACAAAAAAATTAGCAAGGCATGGTGGTGCGTGCCTGTAATCCCAGCTACTCAGGAGGCTGGGGCAGCAGAATCGCTTCAACTGGGGAGGCAGAGGTTGCAGTGAGCCAAGATCACGCCACTGCACTCCAGGCTGGGAGACACAGCGAGACTCCATCTTAAACAAACAAACAAAGAAGAAACACATTTAAAAAAATTAGCCGTATTCCAAAGTGGTGGGAAGGTTTGCTCTTCAGCAATTAACGAAGGATGGGAAAAGAAGCTAGTTGGTGGGTGGACTCTCTGCTCTCAGATTCAACCCTCCCTAGCCTTCTATTCTCCTCCATGTTCTGTGGGGCGGGGCTTCCCTGTGCAAACTACATTTCTCAAGAGCTCTCTTGCCAAATGACTTCTGCTTGGGATTTGCCAAATGGGAGGCACTGGGAGGAGTCTGGAGGATGGGAGTGAGGGAGGAGCCAGGTAGGAGGCTTCCCCTCGCCTCCTCCCTCTGCGTTGGGTGGCCTCACTGGAAGTTGCTGCTTCTCCTCCATGACCCCAGCTTTGTCAGACAGCCCTCTTGTGATTCCACCTTCCAACAGGTAGCCCTGGTTTCTGGACTCTGTCCCACCATCTCCACCTTTTGTTCCTTCAGGCTGAGGGTGGTCACAGCTTCCTGCTGTTACTAGTCTCTCCAGTGTCTCCTCCTCCCCCGCCACACCACACCATGCCCATCCAGTGCCTAACCCTTTTAAACTAAACCCATATTAACTTTCCTGTAGAAAGTATCATACACAGGTTCTGTCTTCCTGACCAGGATCTGACTAATTCAGGGGGACCCTGGAGACTATTCCACCATCTCCAACTGATAAGCCTATGGACAAGGAGAAAAATATAAATCTGCTTCCAGCTTTAACCAGTCCTCAGCCACTCAAAAACTGTCTGACAAAATCACTGCAACCACCAAAGATTACACAATAGCTTGATTTTCTCTTCCTCCTGGAGAAAGACTCAGTTGTGGGTCTCATGAAATACTACTTGAGGTCAGGTGCAGTGGCTCATGCCAGTAATCCCAGCACTTTGGGAGGATGAGGCAAGAGGACTGCTTGAGCCCAGGAGTTTGAGACCAGCCTGGGCAACAAAGTGAGACCCAATCTCTACAAAAAATTTTAAAAATTAGATGGGTGTGGAAGCATATGCCTGTAGTTCCAGCCACTCAGGAGGCTGAGGCAGGAGGATCACTTGAGCCCAGGGGTTTGAGACTGTAGTGGACCATGTTCATGCCACTGCACCCCAGCCTGGGCAACAGAGCAAGACCCTGTCTTAAAAAGAGAAAAGAAAAAAGAACTGGAAACTCCCTGGGAATCCTGGCAACACCAGAAGAAGGAATGGGACCAAAGGTTGAAACACTCCCAAAGATATGGGTAGAAAAAGGTGGAGTTCTTCAATAGTGCTGGGGAAAGGAGAAAGGATTATAAGGATTACAAGGTGATGCCTTGTAATATTTTATCACTCTTTTAGAAAACAGAAAGTTGAATAGATCCAGAGCTTAAATTGCTTATCCTAATTCAACTTCAAAATCCCAGCCTAATCACTCTTTCAACCTAAGTTATAAATAATTTGACAACTTGGAGGTGTAGCATTTTGCAGCCACTTCTCTGCAAACTATAAATGCCTGTAAAATAATACATCTGTGCAATATTAACAATGGCCATTGCTTATATTTTTTGGTGCTTCATGTAAATATTGAGTTGTGAGTTCCTTTCTTAGGCAAGCTGCCTTCTAAATGTTTTTATCTCCTTGTGAAAGCATAACAGAAATGGTGACTCCCCCCATCAACACTCACCAAATTTTGAAGACCATAGATGAAAGACAGAAACTTAAAGTATGCAAAATAATTGCCCCAAATTAATTCACATGGATAGAGGTTAGAATGGTGTTGGCTTTTGGTGGGGAAACATTGGGGGACACGTGGGAGCTTTCTGGAATGATGGATATGTTTGACATCTCGATGTGGCTTGGTTCCACGAGCGTGCACATATGTGTATATATAAAAATTAACCTGTAAACTGTACACTCAAGACCTGTACTGTTCATTTATGTGTTTGCTCACATCAATGAAAAATGTCAAAATAATCATTTTTCAAAAGACCTTGGCCCCTGAAGAGTTGAAGAAGGCATTTCTTTATGGAAAAGTGATAGCAACAGCACCTTTTTAAAGAATGAGCATTTTTATGGAATTTGGCAATCATTGTGGACACACAAGTGAACTCAAGGAGTAATTATTGGCTAGCAGAGGGCCAAGTTCATCAACACCTCCTGGGCTGGGGTAAAGGGAGCAGGATTGGGTAGCAGAAGAAGTTGAATTATGGTGCAGACAAAACCAAGGCCTCATCCGAGGTGGGGAGCTTTCGAGCTGGAAAGCAGGCTGTACCCTGGGGAAGGGGGTTTAACCTGGGGCAACTACTAAAAAGAGGACCTTATTGAGAGCAGTCAGCCTCCAATATTTCCAGTAGCTGGGGGGGCGGGGATTGAGTGCTTCGGTTCTGATGTGGGAGATGGACCTGGATGGTGCTGGAAGATTCCACAAGGTAAGAAGTAAGGAACAGGGGCCACTCTCACCCATAACCCATTCCCCAAAATGTGTGAACTATGTGTTTATGAGACCTGAAGTGGGGTTGGACTCATGGGCAACACTACAGAACAAGTTTATCCAAATAAAGATCTCATTTAGCATCCCAGGTAGCAAGGATATGGAGCCTGCAAATACCACGTATCTAAAGAGAGCTGGATGGCCTGTGAGAGAAACTGAGGGGCATCCTCCCAGTCCCTCAGGTCCTTTGCCTCCTCTGTTGGGTCACAGACAACAAAGACAAAGGAAGCTGCAGATTCACTCACCCAAGGGGCATTTCCTTCAGTGCCACCGTGCCACAGAGAGCGGCAACTTCCCACAGGTTGCAAATGAGTCCGCGTGATGGGGACATGAGTTCATTAGTGTACTTGGGTTTGAGAGATTGGTAACAAGCTGCCACTCTGCATTTGGTGGTTCCTTTTCTGAACAGGTGGCAACTGACTGACAGGCTTTCTTTGAAGCGGAGAAGGACATCTGTGTTTTCCATACTGCGGAACACTGGATCTTTCCAAGTCACACATTTGGGAAGACAGCTGAATTGCCTTCAAGTTCCTCCTGTTATGGTACAAATACCCACCTGATGTGCAAACATGAGGGACGCAGCTTTACACTAGAACCAATGAAAGCAAATTTGAGAAAACCCAACTCTTGTAGGAATGGAGACTACAGATGTATGAGGGGATCTTAATAATTAAAAGAAGAAAATATGTAAACAGGAAAAATATCCAACTGTCACAAAACTCTACACTAAATCAAACTGCAAAGTTTTGTCTTTTTAAAAATATAGTCATGTGCCATATAACAACGTTTCAATCAAGGAGGGGCTGCATCCATAACAATGGTCCTGTAAGATTACAATGGTGCTGAAAATTTCCTATGGCCCAGTTACATCATAGCTATCATAACATCACAGTGCAAGGCACTACTCGTGTGTCTGTGATGTTGCTGGTACCAACAAATCTGCTGCGCTGCCAGTCATATAAAAGTATAGCACATACGATTATATACAGTACTTAATACTTCATAATGGTAATAGTGACTATGTTACTGATTTACATATTTACTATAACTTGTGTCATTATTTTAGAGTGTGCTCCCTCTACTTACAAAATAAAAAATTTAACTGTAAAACAGCCCCAGGCAGGTCCTTTAGGAAGAATTCCAGAAGAAGGCATTGTTATCATAGGAGATGACAGCTCCATGCGTGT
Organism: Nomascus leucogenys; assembly: GCF_006542625.1. NCBI lineage: Eukaryota > Metazoa > Chordata > Mammalia > Primates > Hylobatidae > Nomascus > Nomascus leucogenys. The sequence goes on from NC_044382.1 coordinate 49,400,580, forward strand.
TATTGCCCCTGAAGACCTTCCAGTGGGACAAGAGGTATAGGTGAAAGACAGTGATATTGATGATCCTATCCTGTGTAGGTCTAGGCTTATGCGGTGTTTGTGCCCTACTTAGGTTTTTGTTTTTTTGTTGTTTGTTTGTTTGTTTTTTGAGAGAGGGGCTCACCCTGTTTCCCAGGCTAGAGTGCAGTGGTGTGATCTCCGCTCACTGCAGCCTTGACCTCCTGGGCTCAGGCAATCCTTCCACCTCAGCCTCCTGAGTAGCTGGGACTACAGGCACATGCCACCATGCCCGGCTAATTTTTCTACTTTTGTAGAGACAAGATTTCACCATGCTGCCCAGGCTGGTCTCAAACTCCTGGGCTCAAGTAATCAGCCCGCCTTGGCCTCCCAAAATGCTGGTATTACAGGTGTGAGCCACTGCACCCAACCTGTGCCTTAGGTTTTAATTTAAAAAGTTGAAAGAGTTTAAAAAAAAAAAGAGTTTAAAATACAAAAAAAAAAAAACTTACAGAATAAGGATATAAAGAAAATACTTCTGTATAGCTACATAATGTGTGTTTTAAGCTGTGTTATTCCAAATTTTTTTAGATAGTAAGTTTATAAAGTAAAAAAGTTATAGTAAGCTAAAGTGAATATATTATTGAAGAAAGAATACTGAAATTATTTATTAAATACTGTAATAAATCGAATGTAGCCTGAGTGTACATTGCTTACAGTCTACAGTAGTGTGCAGTAATGGCCTATGCCTTCGCACTCACTCACTGGCACACCTAGAGCAACTTCCAGTCCTGCAAACTCCATTTACAGTAAGTGTCCTACACAGGGGTACCAATTTTTAATCTTTTAAACCATATTTTGTATATACCTTTTCTATATTTAGATATGCTTAGATACACAAATGTTTACCATTGTGTTATAAATGCCTATAGTATTCATTACGGTAGCATGCTGTACAGGTTTATAGCCCAGGAGCAACAGGCTAAACCACATAGCCTAGGCGTGTGATAGGCTATACCATCTAGATTGTGTAAATACACTCCACGATGTTCACACAATGACAAAATTGATGAATGATGCATTTCTTAGAACATATCTTCATTGTTAAGTGATACATGGTTGTACACACACTCACGTACAGACAATTTGAGACTCTGGGACTTCGATATTAAATAAGCCAACTGTTTTAGAAGAAAAGCTACCCCAGCACATCTCAAGAAAGAAAGCGTACCATACAGACGCTCCCTTATTCTGGAACTTTTAACCAGCAACCTCCCTCCCTGCTCTGAATGTGTTTTGAGTCCTTATGATTTATGGGTCACCGTCAATAATCAAAGCCATTGCTGGATTGAAACCGACAATCAGATCAGGCATCTAAATCAAACAGGAACACAAGTCTCTTTCGAAGGATCCATTACATGGGAAGAATTCCGCTGAAGACACCACGACATTTATTGAGAACACCTCAGAGCAGGACTCAAACTGTGAACAAAATGGAAAATGTCTCAAAGAGCTCTCAAAATTAATTAGAAAAATTAAAAGAACCCTGAAAGAAAAGCTGCTGTGTGGAGAAGATGGAAGCTCAGTGAGGCAGCTGTTTCCCCACCTTTGGAAGCTGTTCCTGGCATGACAGGTCATACCCAACGTCTCCTCTGTAAGGGGGTGAGGAGCCGAAAGTAGCCTCCTTACCTCTCTGGGGAAGGACTTTGCAGAGGAAACATTTGGTTACTGTTATAGAGGATTTTTATTTTTTTTAAAACAAAGGCCGGGCGCGGTGGCTCACGCCTGTAATCCCAGCACTTTGGGAGGCCGAGACGGACAGATCACGAGGTCAGGAGATCGAGACCATACTGGCTAACGTGGTGAAACCCCGTCTCTACTAAAAATACAAAAAATTAGCTGGGCGTGGTGGCGGGCGCCTGTAGTCCCAGCTACTCGGGAGGCGGAGGCAGGAGAATGGCGTGAACCCGGGAAGCAGAGCTCACAGTGAGCCAAGATTGCGCCACTGCACTCCAGCCTGGGCGACAGAGCGAGACTCCGTCTAAAAAAAAAAAAAAATTAAAAATTAAAAATAAAACAAAGCTATTTGTTTACTTTGATAATCTGTGTCTCCCACAGCAGCGGGTTGTCTCTTGTTTTTTCTGTTTCTCTCCACCAGGAGGTAAACCCACTGGAAAGTGGTTAAAGGTACAGCATTAAAAGTTACTAATCGGGAAAAAAAAAAAAAAAAGCCCACAGATGAAGAAACATGTATCTAGGCCATCTTGAATGTAAATGGAAGCTTCTAAAAGAAGGTTAAGGAACACAGCTTGGGAAATGCATACTTTTTTTTCCGTTGGTTTTCTGTGACAAAATCTGGCGACCTGTGCCAACCAGACCCGCCAGGCAGCATCAGATCAAGGACCATGGAAACTTTAATAATTAAAGGTATTGGTTAAGAAACTTGGAAAGCCCGCCATTGCCTACATTCTCTTTTTGACGAGGTCGCCATGCTGTCCTTGTAACTCCTTGCCCCAGTAATTGACCACAATTAATAGGGTCAGAAATGGGCCCCTGATCCCAAGTCAATCATAGGTACTGGGACAGTGGCCCATGAAGTGCTCTGGCCCAAAATGCTGTCCTGCCCTGCATGGTGTCTAACCACTCCAATCCTCACTTGTGGAGAATGTGGCCTTCAGATCTACCCAGGGATTCCAAAGATGGTAGACAGTACAGAGCTGAGAACCATACCAAAGGAAGCAGAGAAAGAGATCAGTGGATCTCTCGGACACCCAGTCTTGGACTCAGTGGTTGTGCCGGGGTGGGAGCAATGGATATCAGCTGCTGAAAGAGTGAGAAGATGACTTGGTATCCCCATGCAATGAACACAGGCTGCACACCCACTAGAGCTACTGAACGCCCCCAAATATTCCAGTTCTTTCTGATCCCTAGATGTGTGCAGAAGGACTTCTCATTTCCCTGGGCATTATTAAGACAGTGTCTATTAACTGAGGCAAGCTCAGTCTTGGTTCCTTGTAACCTAAAAGTGCCTCCCTGATTCACCAACATGATAACTCAAACCACGATGGTAATCCCTGTTCATGGTGCATTCATTGGTGTGCCATGTGGCTTCATGATGGGATGATCAATCCCATTATGTTGTGTTCACTCGGAACTGCAGGCCCCCTTTCCAGCTCTCTCAGGGGCTGCTCTAATCAGAGCTAGATGATGCATCCCTAAAATGGGAGTCAGCATTCACACCACAGGATCGGTGGCCTGTGGATATCCACAATTTCATCTCCGAGGTGTTTGTAGCCATGGTGATGAGCTAGAGGCACTTATCTAAATATCCATACTTAGCTGTATGCATGTGTCACACTGTAGCATCTATATGTCATGGCCACTTAGGTAAATAGCATTTGCAGCCCAGGGTAAATCCTCAGGTATCTGTCTCTGAGGATGTCTGTGGTGTTGGGCACACTGACAACTAGGGGCTTCCTTTTGCTTTCACTCATAACTGTTCACATAGAAGGGATCTGTCTGAGAAATGTCACATGGCTTAACATGAAACCTGCCTGCAAAAGGAGTTGACCACACGTGTCTGCTCTTGGGGGTGGTACTCCATGGCGGCACCTACTCTCCTGGAGGAGACTGACAGCTGCACATCCATTCTCCTCCAGTTCCTGACCTGGCTCCCATGGCCTTCAATTACCATTGTGTCAGTTACAGTGTTTTTTGATTTACCTGGAGGCATGATTTCCTGAATACGGGAATGGGGGAAGGAATGCAGGATGGCCCAGGAAGAGCAAAGATATCAAATGCATATCTACGCAAAACATTTTGTCAGAGAAACATGGGGGAGGCTTCCTCCATGTTGGTTAAATGTAATCAACCGAACTGGGTCAATTTTAGACCAGTGTCAATGGATTCACAATTGGCATTTTTCGGTAACAGTTTTGATCTGTTTCTTCCAAAAGTAAAATAAGAAATCCTGAAGGAGTGAAGTGAGGTTTGTGCTCCTCCGAGGAAGAAACTAGGGTGATAGTTATTCATTTCCTCCTCTTTAAAAAATACTGGTTTGCTCTAGAAATAGTTTTGTATTCCAAAAACAACAACAAAAGGTGGAAGAGGGGCATAAATGGAGAAATACGCTTACTGTTTGAGTCAATGACAGGATTAATAAAAGTCTGATTAATAAGTAAACAGAAATGGAAAAATTGGTACAGTTTTTTAATAACCCATACTACAGCCATTTCTGTCTTTTTCTCCCTCCCTCTCTCTTTTAAATGCTCCCCACCACCCTATCCCCCTCCCCAGCTTTGGAAAGAATGTATTTTTAAAAATCTTAATGTTTTCTTTTTGAAAATAGCTATAGAATAAACAGTGGCTGGAGGATGATACACCAAAGAAGGAAAGAAACAAGTGAACTCAAATCAAAGAAGTCACATCATCTTTTCTGAAAGCGGAAAACCAAAAATGTGAATTGCAAGCCTCAACCCCCTTCTTCTTCCCCAAACTGTTTTTCTTTTTGGTTTATTTCTGCATCAGAGTCTACTTAGGTTTCAAAACCAATTTTCCATTTTCCTAGAACCGGCCAAATATGGAGTGTGTGCAAAAACATGGTAGCTTAAAAGAAGAAGAAGTAGATAATTATCAAAGGGAAGGGGGAGGAAGGAAAGAGAAGGGAAATAAAGAGAGATGACACAAGGGAACTGGACCAGATAAAGACAAAGCAATGCACTTAACCCACCTGGAGAGCACATCGGACCAGCAAGGCGCTCTCAGCCAATCGCCTGGGTCTGCGGCGGGGAGGAGAGTCCGCATGGGTTCATTTGGCTGAGGAGTGTGTTTCATAAACCTTACGGTGCAGCTATGAAAGCTATCAGGATCTTCCCACGTTTCCTGTCACTCCGTGGAGATTGGCTGCTGGAGTGCTGGGTTGGGGGGGCGGTGGGGAGTGGAGGTGGTAGGGGAAGAGGATGCTTGGGTTGTTGAGGGGAGACTGGCTCTGGTGGGAAGCGGAATCACACAGGAATTTATTTTAAGTGCATAAACAAAATGAAATGAGGGGAAAAAAAAACAGTGTATTCCTTTTGGGTCATGTGAGAGAGCCACTGGCAAAGATGAGGGGGGAAAGAGAATGGAAGAGAGAAAAACAGAGAGAGAGGCAAAAAGCTTTCTATGATTTGGGGCACTGGTGAAGCACACTGAGGCAGCTGGAAGATTAAATTAAGTATTATATCTGCTGACCCTATTGCCATGGTTACCGGACAGCAGAAAATATTAATCAACCCAAGCCTTTTCAGATGAATGTGCTTGAAAAAATACGATAAACATAAATATATATGTATATCCTCCCCGCTCTGCTGTCTAAATGCAGAACGTCAGCCAGTGCACCACCTGATAGTGGAGATAAACAAATAATAATAACAAAATGCTCGCCTCCCTGAGAAAGCTTACGTCACTTACAAGAAGCAGGGCGTGAACAGTAGGGCTGACCACTTGCTCACTTTCTCTTTAGCTGATCTCTTTCCCCCTACGCCCTTCAATGATGAACCATCCTGCCTGGTTTGATTGCAAAGTAAAGGGGCAATTCGTCTCCTTATTCCTAAGAAATCTGTGCGTTAACTACTTAGACAGTCACTCTTAGGCGATGACTAAAGCTGAAACACATTGGAGAAAAAAAAAAAGGCAAAAATTACATATTAATAAAATCAGAAGCCCAGCAAAGTCAAGGTAAGAATGAAACAATTCTGATCGAAAGGAGCCGACACTTGATGACTCCGCAGGCTTAAAACTTGCCTTCTTGCGCCAGCTCTCGGTCTCAGGATCCCAGATTTTGCCTCTCGCTTGACCCCCAGCAGCTGACCCTGTAAGACTGCCCTGCCTGCCTTGAAATGTACTGTCACTATTCCCAGGAAAAACTTGAGGCATTGCAGAGCACGGCCAAGGAGCAGAGACACATGAACGTGAATAGGCTCATGAGAGCAGAATCTTTCCCGCTCCATGCACGACGATTGGTACTTTGCCCTTGGACATTCTCTTTCCGTCCATTCAGTATTTCTTGAGTTCCTACTGTGTGCAAGGCACCCTGCTGAACAGTGGGTTTGGGATACTGAGAGACTCAGGGGCTCACACGACAGCGGGAGGTGGGGGTTGGAGAGAAAGGGACCATGAAACTCACCTCGCTCAAACTTCACTGTTTTGCAGACGAAGATAATAGAAACCTAGAGTGGATCAAGGATTTGCTTAAGGTCCGCAGCTGTTTCACTGCAGACTAGATCTTGCAGTCTCCTAAGTCATGGGTCTAGTCAGATCTGAGATGCCTAGATTTTTAATAGCAAGTTTATCTATCTTTCCAGGAAATGCTACTAGTTTCAGAACTTCCACAGTGCCACCTGGCCCGGACCTAGTATGTAAGAATGCCTAAGAAATCTAACGGATGAGCTCTTCCCCATTTTTCTGCCTCACCCCCCTCTACTTCCCATTCCTTCCCTAACTCTGTCCCCGCTAAGATAAACAGCATATGGTGGGAAATATGTCTTGGCTTCCAGATCGCCTTCCCCTATTGAATAATCACATTCTTAGGTTAATACAGAGTCCCACGGAAAAAGTTGAGCAGAGACCTAACACAAGGTTCATATGTATTAGCCAGAATGATCCTACTCTGTAAGACCAGAGCAGGTCTCCGTGTCAAGCCTGGCTCTGACACCGCCTGGCCAAGAACCACAGGGGTTCAGATGGCTTTTCTCTTAGTTAAGCCTTCACCACATGTAGCCCCGACCGCGACCAATCAGCCTTCTCCTTCCGCTTAGGTGCAATTTTACACAGTAGGTGACATTAACTCGGTAGCTGAGTCCCCATGTGCAACCACGGCAACCACAGGGTCCCAGCAGATGACAGGAGACAGCAGGTTGTATGATCCTGTAAATTATTTCCCCATAGTAACGGCAAGATTACACACTTTAATATGCATACTGCTTGAGAGAGCCCTCTTCCTGGCTGAACCAAGGCAATAATGCGTATTTTGTGTCTAGAAATCCATTCTAAATGGTGCAGCGTGTAATAGACAGTATTACTTCAAGGGCTCCAACCTGACCCTTCTCATCTGGTCTCTTCCACCGATGCATAAGTGGAATGCGTCTTCCTTCGCACAGCTTCCTTTGTCTCCAGGTTCTCCTGTTTTCTACTGACACTCTTGGGACATATTCAATACCCAGTCCAGTTTTAGCAAGGCTTTTTGTCCTAATGTCTGCCTATATAGCTTTTCTGATTCCTTTAGATAGGCACACCCTGATTCAGGTGTTTTATTTTGTGGGAAGAAAAATGAAACTGTACCAGTAAAGAGGAAAAGGGAATAAAATAGGAAAATGAGGTAATATAGAAAATCCGGAATAGACTGTGCTTACTGTATACGCAAAGGATAGATCCTGAGTTTAATGGGCTGGAGGCCAGATTCCTTTAAGTTCAATACAAAATACCTCCCACCCCACAGTGACTCCTAGAAGAACCATTTAAACCAGGTACTTTGTGTCCCCCACTTGGATGGACACAGAGGAAAGTGTACTGGAGTCTGTACCAGAAAATGCATGAAATTCAGCTCTGCCACATTTTTTTTTTTTTTTTTTTGAGACAGTTTCTCACTCTGTTTCCCAGGCTGAGGACAGTGGTGCGATCATGGCTCACTGCAGCTTCACATTCCTGGGCTCAAGTGATCCTCCCACCTCAGCCTCCCAAGTAGCTGGGACTACAAGTACATGCCACCATGCCTGGCTGATTTTTCTTTTAATGTTTTTGTAGAGATAGGTTTTCATTTTGTTGCCCAGGCTGGTGTTGAATTCGTGGCTTCAAGCAATCCTCTCACCTTGGCCTCCCAAAGTGCTGGGATTACAGGCAAGAGCCACTGTGCCTGGCCTCTGCCACTTTTTACCTGGGAGATTACAGACAAACTTTTAACCTGTCTAACCCTTGGACACCCCATCAATAGAATGGAATAATCATAATGAGTTTGCACAATTTTTGTGAGATTAGATTTGATTATTACCTAGACAAAAAAGATGCTTAACAAATGTTAGGACCAAGGCAGGGGGGCAAGGACAACATGTGTGATCCTCTTGAAAATGCTTAAGGTTGATACATGGTATTGATATAAGATGATTTCCCTCAAATGCTCATTGATCCTATTAGCAAACCAAATCCATTGCAATCCACCTGGCACTCCAGGAGTATCAAATCGAGGCTCACAGAGAGGTTAGTGAATTTGTTCTGCCACCAGGATGCTGAATTATTTTTCCTAGGCCTCAGTGCCATCTGTGAAAGGGGTGAGATGATAGGCCATGTGCAAGCTTAAACCATACGCACAGGATAGATCCTGAGTTTAATGGGCTGAAGGTTTGGGGTAATTAACATGCTTCTGGGGAAAATGTTTAACTTTTATGAAATAAAGTTAGATCCAGTATTGACTGCCTTTTTATGTTGCTGTTCCTCTTTACTCATCTTAAAAGAAGGAGGAGGAGGAGGAGGAGGAGAAGCAGCAGCAGCAGCAGCAGCAGCAGCGGCAGCAGCAGCAGCGGCAACAGCAGCAACAGCAGCAAAAAGCACGTTCCAGAAAAAAGATCTGGGTATACCACCATGGAAAACTCCATGCCGGTGAAAGGATATTATGCTTCAAACACAGACATGCAGCTCTTCAGCACTGTCATTACACACATGTGAGTTAGGAGGAGCAGAGCATGAAAAAAAATCTTTTATGTGATCACATGGAACCAGTTGGGGAAAATAGTGGGAGCTGAACTTTGGACAACTCTGAATCATACTCAATTGATTCTCCATCATCCGACAAGCCATCATCAAAAACAGGCAAAACACAGCCCAGAGAGAATAGTACACACTGGAAATATGAGCAGATGCAGTGGTACATATTATTGTCCCGACATGAATGAATACTTTGACTTAGTGAGACACAGGCCTTAAAAGGCAAAAATAGAAGCAGTGTGTCCTTCTCCTTCTTTGTCAAAGGAGGCTGTGTCTTTGACACTTCAACCAACGTAAGAACTGTGCTGAGTGTCTGTGATGTCTTTTGAATCAATCTCAGGAAAAAGATATCCCTGTACTGAATCTACAAAGCCTCAAATATTAATACTTAAGGCAACTTTTAGACTCTTTGATGGCTAGAGAAATTCCATGGCGATGGACCAAACCCATCCCAAATGCAGTGTCATAGAGAAATGCATGTGCACAAAGTTGATAGTAATTAATGAGAAATTTCCAAGGTCTTCCCTCCTCTGGCATAGCTCCTTTGTCTTTGGCCTTGATTCTCATAGAAGCAAGCTGATCACCACGGTGACTACTGGAATGGAATGCTTTCATATTTTGGCTTTGTCAATTACGTTCTTTCTTTTTAAAATGCCCTTTCTCCTCTGCCACCTATAGCCATTAAAACCCAGATCCCTCTGTTTTGAAAATGGCACCACCTCACTACCATGTACCCAGTTCTCATCTCTTCTTCACTGTTTCCCTACCAACTTCCCCTCTCCCTCTCCACCCCCTAAACAGTCCATCAACCAGGCCCTTCAATGTCTCCTGGCCTTTTCGTATAAAAGTCACACTGTACAGTTCTGCATGATGTGGGCTCTCACTACATCTCCCACTTCCCTTCTTACCACTCCCACCTTGGTCCAGACAGTTTAGCTTTCTTTCCCTCTCTTTTTTTTTTTTTTTTTTTTTTGAGACAGTTTCACTCTGTCACCAAGGCTAGAGTGCAGTGGCGCAATCTTGGCTCACTGCAACCTCCGCTCCCCGGGTTCAAGCGATTCTCCTGCCTCAGCCTCCCAAGTAGCTGGGGTTATAGGCGCCCACCACCTTGCCCGGCTGATTTTTGTATTTTTAGTAGAGACGAAGTTTCACCATGTTGGCCAGGCTGGTCTTGAGCTCCTGATTTCAGGTGATCCACCTGTCTCAGCCTCCCAAAGTGCTGGGAGTACAGGCATGAGCCATCACACCCGGCCTTTCCCTGTCTCAAACATGCTCAGCATCGTCCTTTAGGACAGTTGCACGAGTTGTTCCTTCTCCATCAAATGCTGTTTTCCTATGAGCTTGGTATGGTTGGCTCCTTCTCGTCATTCTCATCTTGGCTATGTCAGCTTTTCTGAGAAGACATCCCTGATCAGCAAATCTAAAGGCACCATCTAGCCACTTGCAATTATACCACTCTCTTCTAATTCTGCCCATAGCATTTATCATGATCTGACACTTGCCTGTTTATTTATTTTCTTGTTGTCTTTTACCTCCCTAGAATCTTACATTTCTCCATCCGAGCAGAAACCTTGTCTACCGTGTTTGCCACTGTGTCCCTGGCACCTAGATGTAAGTGCTTAATACATTTGTGTTGAATGAGTGCCCCAACCCTAATGCCAGCATACTTTATTACTTGCTATTCATTGTCTATGACATTTCATATGGACCATAACTATAACATCAATCATATCACATACCCTAATTTTTTATCCGAGGCTTCAACTAAACCATGAAATCTGAAGGATAGAGACTGCGTTTTGTTCACTTTGAACTATTTACTACAAAGTTAGGAAAATTACATAGGGTCACCATGTACTGATATGTAGGTGATACACTGAACAACTCCAAAGGTAGCAACCTGCATCACTGTGATGTGAATAGCAGCATGTGGTGTTGTGCAGTATCCAACCTGAGCAACTATACAGCAGCTCAGTTTTCTCTTTAACAAGGAGGTAAATCAGGAAGACTTCTTCTTTCACCTCTTCTTCTAGGAAGAAACTCAGTGTTCCATGTCCTTGCTCTGGCCAACTTCTCCCTAAGTCCACACCTTAGGTCCTTAGAGGAAGACCTCAGTGGACTCTTATATAGGGCAACTCACAAGTGCTATGGAATATCTCCTCCACCCTACTGTCTATTCCAGCAATTAATGTGATGGCCAATTATGCACGGGCCTTGACCAGATTTTTTGCAGGTACAACCAGACAGGGATTTGCCTTTGGATGTGCCTCATACCTCTGGCTTTGTGCCTTGTGCTTCTTTGATGTTGTCAGATGAGGTACCTGTAGGAACCTGTTCCACATTCAGGCATGGCCACCTAGAATTTGGCCGGCTGAGAATGGAAGTTAATGAAAAATTACTTCTACCTTTTATTACCTGGGTAAACAGCTCTGAGACTGATTTTGAAAAGTTCCTCGGAAGTTCCGGGTAGGATTCAGTACCAATCGCTCACAGCAGTGGCCAACTCAACAATCCACCCTGGCACTGGCCTTCCTCTGTTCTATGTCTCTTTCCCACCATGGCCTCACTCCTATCGTCTGAGATCACTTCCCATATCACCCCCCTGCTCTTGTTTCTAGGGAAACCTAGGCCAAGGCAGTTGTTGCCAGGCATGGTAAAAATCCTGACATGCAGTAGCATCCAAGTCCTAAGATCCTCACCTGTCTTAGAAAGCGATAAAGGGCGAGCAGAAGGTGGACTATGAAATTCTGTGGTCTCTGTGAAATGTGCACGGCCTTAGGAAATGGTCATTACAAATATTATAGAGTTGAATGACTTCTGTTAACTGTTTTTGAAAACCCTCAAAAAATGATAAACTCAGATTGGATAACTATCAATCCAAGGTAGCTATGAAAACCAGGGGCTCTCTAGGGCAGCATTTGAGGAGGCCTTCATTTCCAACATGGCAAATAGAGCAAAAAACCAGGCCAAGGATTTCATTTGGAGGGTAGAAGGGTGGCAAAGGAGATGAAATGCACAGTCTTAGCAGGGCTCCTGTGCCCAAGTCAGGATTCTGAAAGAAAAAGAATGAGACTTGGAAACCTGAAATTCAATAATTTGAGTAGACGATCCTAAGAATCTTGAATTTCTGGACTTCCCTGAACCTTTTAAACTGGCAAAAGCAACCTCCCCTCACCTGGACTCACCTGCAAATACCCAATGTGAGCCAGGTTCCCGTAAGATCATGCTTGTGGTCCCCAAGGCTCCTCCCACAACCTTTCACTGCCTGCAGCCTGATACCAGGGTTAGATCTCAGGAGGATGCAAGTGGAGAAATAAGTGTCTGCCCTGGGAAGAAATAGCTTACACGCTGCAGGAACAGCAGGACATGGGAAATGTGGAATGTGGGACTTCCATAAGAATGGATCGGCCCGGCGCGGTGGCTCACACCTGTAATCCCAGCACTTTGGGAGACCAAGGAAGGCGGATCACGAGGTCAGGAGGTCAAGACCATCCTGGCCCACATGGTGAAACTCCGTCTCCACTAAAATACAAAAAAAAAAAAAAAAAAGAAGAAGAAGAAAAGAAAAATAGCTGGGTGTGGTGGTGCACGCCTGTAGTCCCAGCTACTTACGAGGCTGAGGCAGGAGAATCACTTGAATCTGGGAGGCAGAGGTTGCAATGAGCCAAGATCGTGCCACTGCACTCCAGCCTGGCAATAGGGAGAGACTGCATCTCAAAAAAAAAAGTAATTAAAAAAAATTTTCTTAGAAGAATGGATCTAAAGGGTATTGGAACAGAACAGTTGGAAAAGGAGGCAGATGGGCAAAGAATTTAATGGAAAAATAAGATTCCATTATGACTCAGGGTCTGATGGTCTGGCAAAGATACTTGGAGCCAGTCTTAGTACCTGCCTGGGCTAGATCTTAAAAGCTTGGCCACGGCTATAGTCTGTAGTAAACAGGCAAGAGAAGAAGAACTGCTTTCGCTTTGCACTCAGGAAAGGGTCAGAGGGTCAGGAGGTGGGAATGTTAGAATAAATTCATTATGTGAGAACATAAAACCCACTAGCTGACTATGTTGCCTGGGAGGGCCCAGAGGACACTCCCTTCACTAAGTCAATAAGGACCACACTAGTGAAGCAGGCAGGCACTAACATCTCTGTGAAACCCATCGGTGGCTGACCTCTGTAGATCAGGGTGGACAAAAGGAAATGCCATCATAGAACAGGGTTCCCTGGTTTCAATGAGGATGACAGAATTCTAGAATAGCACAGGCCAGATAGTGGTACATAACCACTCAAGGCAGAGTGGTTATCATTACTGTAATGGCTGGCAAGGCTCAGCTGGCAACCAGAGATCTCTGCACATGAATGAAAAGCATGTTCTGATGGGTGAGACAGATGGATAGCTCTCTGAAAAGCAGTCCCTGGTGTGAACCCTGACCATGGGGCTCTAGGTGATGATGTGACTGGAGTTACCACTCAGTAGCTGGATATTACTAGACCCATCAAGTCATAAAGTTGAATAGGCAGACCAACATGTCATCATATAATGGATATGGTAGGAATATTCAGGATCAGGCCTGAGAACGTCCGAAACAGGAGGCCCAGATCCTCATGTTGAATGAATCGGTTGCACTGACACCTCTCTCAATCCACACTAATTGCCCCAAGGTAGGAGCATTTTCCTATGACCAACTGCTGCAGGAGAAAGGAACCTGGGGCTGGTTTACAGATACGTTGGCAATATGTTGATGTGAACTATACATGATCTGATAGCCTCCCTCAAGGGCAGCCCACAAGATAATGGTGATGGGTAATTCTTTCATAATGCAGAGCTCTGAATTGTGCACTGGGTCCCCAATTTGGGGTGAGGATAAAATGGTCTGAGATAAAGATTTACAAAGACTCGTGAGCAGTGGCAAATGCCTCATTGGTCAGGAGCCTGGAAGGAGGAAGATTGAAAAGGAGGAGGTCTGAAAAAGAGACTTATGGATGGACTTATGGGAATGAGCACAAAGCCTATGGGGGTCTTTGTCTGACACCCACCACAGAGAAGAGGCTGAACAAGCAGAAGGACGCAGCCCATGGACTGTCAGCTTTCCTTGCTTCTTGGCTATGCCAGATCATTAGTTTCAGAGAGGCAGGAAGCGTTGGTAACGTAGAAGAAGGTTGCACAAAGAAAGTGATATTGGAGGCCAGGCACAGTGACTGTAATCCTAGCACTTTGGGAGGCCAAGGCAGTCAGATCCCAAGGTCAGGAGATCAAGACCATCCTGGCTAACACCGTGAAACCCTGTCTCTACTAAAAATACAAAAAATTAGCTGAACATGGTGGCATGCGCCTGTAGTCCCAGCTACTTGGGAGGCTGAGGCAGAAGAATCCCTTGAGCCCAGGAGGCAGAGGTTGCAGTGAGCCAAGATTGCGCCACTGCACCCCAGCCTGGGTGACAGAGCAAGACTCCGTCTCAAAAATAAAAAAATAAAAAAAGTGATATTGGAGCTACAAGAGCCACAATGAAGGATGAGTGTGTATTTGTTAACTGAATACTATTATTAATGCTGCTGCTGCTGCTACTATTAATAATAGTGGCTTTCATTTATTTGTGGTTATGTGATATGTCAACACTATGCTAAGCATTTTATACATATTTTCAAATTTATTCTTCACAATAACTATGAATTAGGTCCCATTATTATTATTACTTTATATATAAGGAAGCTGAATATTCTGAACTACTATTTTTACTATTCTCGTTCTATAATTCCAATACTGATATTAGTTACTATTGGTTAAAAAGAAACTGCGCACCTGTCATCTCATGCAACCGTCATAACTCTTTGAGATACGTATTATTATTCATTTTGCAAGTGACAAGCTGAAGCTCAAAGAAGCTGAACCTCTGCCTTAGTGACCAAGGTCTCCTTGATCTCAGACTACCTCCTGCTAAAGCACTCTATGTCTGTCCTATTCCCTTCCTAGAAGTCCAAGGAGGAAGGCTGGTGAGGGGTGGGTGGGCCGCTGAGCTTGGTAAGGTTGTTACGAGTGAATGAGCTGACATGAACTTCCAATGTGCCTGACCTATATTACTAGGATCCCTGTCCCAGCCTTCCTCCTCCCATCTTTTCCTCTCTCTCTCCCACACATGCAGTGATAAACAACTGAGCTCGCCTTAGCCAGTTTTACCATCTTGATATTTCCATTTCTTTTTTCTCATGAAACAAAAGGACTGAAGTTTTGAGAAATAAAGAAATAAAAAGAATCCTAGCATATTCGTTACAAGGTATGAATGCTGCTTCCCAGAATGTTTAGAGTCTTGCAAAGGCCAGGAAATGTGCTTCCTGTAGACCCCTGTCCACACTTTTATCTGCATAACTTTCATTGACCTAAACTGTATTTGTGTGTGCAGAAGGGCAGCCCAATGGAAACTTAGCAAGTCTTCTCATCTTTCTGTTAAAATTCCTCAGTTGCCAATTACCAATTCTGTGCACTGGGGGATGTGCAAGACACACCACCTTCAATAGGAGCAGGATGTACTTGTTAAGGAGGACCAAGTCAAATATGTAAAGGGATCCTTTAGTCACAAAGATGGTGCCAATGTGGTAGGGCTTAAACTAGGATGGAGAAGCAGATGGAAGGGAGAAGACCAGAGAGGAGAAGAGAGAGGAGAAAGAGAGAGATAGAGAGGAAAAAGAAGAAACAGAGAGGAGAGAAAGAGAGAGACAGGAAGAGGGAGAGAGAGAGAGGAAGAGAGGGAGAGAAAGAGTTGAAGGAGAACAAATTCAAGAACCTACGGATATAGTTTCTTTAGAAGTACGTAATACTGAAGAGGCTGGAAAATAATTCCTTGAAATGATTTACGGCTAAAGGGAATCTGGGATCATTTAGAATCTGTCATAGAGGAATCTGGGACTCTGTTTAGGAGACGTTTCTTGGAGCCGTATCTATATCTCACCATTTTGATCATCTGACCAGCTGTTTAAACGAAATGATTATGTGGCTGGACTGATGGGCTAACTCAGTCAAACAAGCCCATCTGGAAGATGATGTAGAGTCAGTCGAAATATTACATTCTCTGTGCAAATGCAAACACGTTGTTTCCATTGGTCATTGCCATTCATGGAATATAACATGGAACTAAGTAATCCCTATGAAATACATTTACATTCAAAGACAGAGAGCAGGGGAAACCATGTCAGCACCTCTGTCACTAACTCTTCACCATCATCATTGAACACTGACCCATGGGTTCTTTTAAGAATACCATTCCATGAGCTATACAAATGCATTTTGAAAAGCTACACAAGTCACACGAAATGCTAACGCTAAGTATAATCACTGTGAGAAAAGAGAACCACACTAAATCGCCTCTTAGAGCTGGGGCTGCACAGCAGGACTTAGAGCAGCTGTTCTTTGTAACCAGGGCTTACATCCTACCGTGGCTGACGTCCATAGAACTGTAGAGTTAGAAAAGAAAATACAAGTGTGTGTGTGCATGCATACACGTGTATGTTAACCGCACATAAGAGATACACAAACTCACATACACACAATTTACATTGTATGCAAATTTGATTGTTTAAATGTTCTATATTGTGACACATAACATGTGGCTGCAATAGGGTGGTGATTAGAAGCTTCCAGTATCGCCTCATTGGATGTAAGGCTTAGACATACCTCCAGCTCAGCCTCTTCTCTGGAATAATATGTAGGGAACTAGGTATTTTCATGTGAAAATTGAACCTCAGAAGCAATATACCCCAAACCAAAATCATCCCTTTCTCCTCAAATCAATTTCTTCTTCCTTTGTTCTCCATTGATTTTCATCACATGAACTCAGGAGGGCAGGAGCTCTGTCTAACTTGCTCCTGACTGTATTCCCAAGGCCCAGAGCAGTGTCTGACACACAGTAGGTGTGCAGAGAATATGTGCTGAGTGGTTTGGGTGGATGGGCATTGAAGTCACTGTTCTCCCCACCATGGGGCTCATCTTGAATACTTTTCTGTCTAGTTATACATCAATCTCTGTCATTTCTTTCTTTAAGAGGTGTCTTTGCATTTGTTTACCTCACTGTGTTGATACATGAAATCAAGTACAGAAAAATGCATGATCAACACCATGCACATTTAGGGCAATTATTCCTTTCAACTTCTGCCTGCTAGCACCCGCGTTGAAGTCTTCATCCTCCCATAACAAATCCATCAGGCTGAGCGGGTCTGTTTTCCTTCAGTCTTGCTTTACTGCATTCCCATATTCCCATTAAAGTGATAACCTCTACTCTAAAGCGCCATAGTGACTGTATTGTTCTACCGTCCATCACCTTCAACCAGAAGCTTCCTGCGGACTACTAAATTCCAAAGCAAACCAGGCCACCCCTGTCTGAGGATCTCTGCATTTTTCTACCTCTATGGCTCACTCATTTCCTTTGCACTAGAAATATTTATCATCTCATGCTCCCCCAACAGACTTGGCCATTTCTACCTTCATGATATTTTTCTCCATATCCATCTACAAAATTCATGGATGAATAAATGTACAGATGAATGTCCCTTCTCATTGACCTTTGCAAATCCCATCTACCTTTCAAATGCCATCTCAAACACTACAGCTTTCTTCCCACACTGCCCCAGTTTGAGTTAGTTGTTTCAGTCACCGGGCAAGAAATCTGAGAGCATCAAGTTTATTTGGGAAGAGGAGGGAGGAGCAGCAAAGAGTGAAACCACAATGAGCAACTGTAGGAAAAATATTAAAAATGTAGCAAACATAATATCTTTCAACTATCCCACCTATGAGGTGAGGGAGCTGGGGTATTTATACACCAACTCCTGAAAGTTATTGGTAGAGGGAAAAAGGAGAGAATATAAATTCCCAATCACTTTAATCTGGTATAACACCAGAAGCAGCTCTCAGGTACAGAGATGTAGATCCTCAGTTGTTCAGGTCTAAAGCAGTGTTTTCTAACAGAAATATCATGTGAGTCCCAAATGCAACCTGCATATATAATTTTAAGTTTTCTAGTAGCCACATTAAAAAACATAAAAAAGATAAGTGACGTTAACTTCAATAATGTATTTTATTATTAATTATTGTTATACATTTTATTCAACCCAGTATATTACCCAGGTTACTATTATTTCAACATGTAATCAACATAAACAAATTATTGAGATGCTAACTTTTTTTGGTACTAAGTTTTTGAAATCTGCACTATATTTTATACTCCACATATCTCAGTTAGGACTAGCCACATTTCAGGTGCTCGTTAGCCACAGAGACTATGGTCTACCATATTGGACTGGTCTCAGGGATACAGGCAGGTCACTTAAACATGGATCATTGCTGGTCACTGAGATCATCGCCTTCTTTTGCTGGACTACTTAAAGTGCTGATCTAAGACTCAGCATACAGTGTTTAGAAATGTTATTTACTTTTTCATGTAGTTAGGTCTTATTTCCCTGAATAAGGACATATACAACTAGGATTTACTTCTGTTATTTTCCCATTAGTTCCTTTTTTATTGCCTGGTTCAATTAGCCTTTGCCAAATGGCAGATTCTGGGAAGTCACCTTATCCACAGGTCCCTAACCTTTCATGAGGAGAAATCACTATTAATTTCCCATTTAGGGGACTGAGAGGAGACGTGTCAGTCCAAACCTCAGCAGAGAGGGACAGTTAGCTCCTGGTCTGGCAGGGGGAAGACCCTGCCCCGAGCAACACATATTTAACCACTGTGCAGACACAGGAATTTTAAAGACCTCCAAAGAGGGAGATAAAGCAAACTCCTCTAATGACAATTTTGAGCAAATGCTTTCAGGTTTTGCTGAAAGAAAAAAAAGAAATTCATCTATCTAACCTAAATTATCCTTCAGCTGTTTTTCCCCCTGTTCTGCCCTATTGCCTGCATTCATTTCTGAGTCCAACAAAGTCTTCGAAAAGCATTGGATGGGCACTTGGTGACCAGTTTGCCATTAAAAGGTTAACATGTCTTCCCAGCTAAACAGAACAGTGGCTATTATGCCATGGAATGAAAAGCACCAAGAGAGATTCGTGGCACATAAGAGGCAAAGCAGCGAAGGCAAGGAGATTTTGCAAAGTCCAGGAATGTCTCAAAGGCACTAAGTGGTGTTCACTGTCTGCTAATGGAAAATGTGAATTTCCCAAGTCATTTAAGTAAGCAAATAGATATAAACATTTCCCAGCTCATCAACTTCTCGGGAATAAACGGGAGATCTGCTGAATTCCAGACGGTTGAAAATGACCCATCCTTCTTGATCTGAAGCCTAGGAATTTTCTCCACTATTTCTAATTGATGGTTATTTATGACAAACAATTAAACCACCAGTAAATCAGAAGACAGAAATTTTCCATTGGAAAAAAAAAGATATTTTCTGCATTATTGGTTATACACCCATTTCTTCTTCAGTTATCTGGGATTAAACATTCAACATTTAATCAGTCTCTTTTTAGGATTATTCTATAAATTTTTAAAATATTTTTCTACATATCTCTAAAATACCTGTTTATTTATCAATAATTATCTGCCTTTTTTTAAAAAAATACTTCCTTATTAACTTCTTCCCATTCTTCCCTACCTTGGGCCCATGATTCATTCTCATTCATAAGTTGTCCTACTTTCAGAATGATATATTTTTGAGCTTTGTACCTCGGTTGATTAGAATTTCTTTCCTTCCCATTTTCTACCTCCCAAAGGAGACCACCGTTCTCTGTCCCTGGTTCTGTCTGGTCACATGCCATCTGTCTTATCTTTTTATTCTCGCGTCATCAGAGTCTCTATTCCCAGGGACCTCAGAGGTTGAAGGTTCCAGAAGGCAGCCTCAATACTCCTGTTAGGAGTACTCCCACTAGAGGGGTTGAAGTGTTACCGCTCCACCGACTTCTACTTCCTCTACCGGGGGTTACTTGCGTCCAAGACACCACTTGATTAGCAAACCGTACTCAGATATGGAAGTGGTATTGCTCACAAACTACTAGGAATTAAGGTTGTTTCATTTTTCAAAACAAAAGTTTCTAGGAAATGAAGTATGTTTACTAGCAGTGTAATTGGAGTGAAGAAAGCTTATGCCTGTTTTTTTAGAAATTAAAATTATGGTATTTTGGGTACGAGGCAGGTCACATATTTAAAGATAAAAGAATGTATGGAAACTGCTGCCATTTGGGGTTGGTTTAAATAGACTCACTGTAAATTTGATTTAATTTCACACCAGGCACTTTTTCAGAAACTAAGTTTGAAATAGAAAAATGAGGTCTTCTTTTAGATAATGAACCCATTTTCAAAGTACTGCTTCAAATCTCACTCTTAAAAAGATTTAATGGAATATACTTGGGTGTTTCTACAATTGTGATGTTTTATGACTATGTCTACTCCCTGAAATCTCACTTTCTGAAGCTTTCCATAAACTGTACCAAATTCTATAAATTAAAATTGGAATTATATAATCCTTTGTCTTCATCTAAGATGAAAACTAAAATTACAAAGGCATAGCCTAGCAAACTTGTGTTAAGTTTTTCTAAATTCATGTATTAAGTAAAAATTAACTGTGAGCTTTTACCAGATGAGGATTTTTTTTAGAAAAATTATGTAATTATAAGATAATTGTCTTGGTAAATTTCAGCTCATAAATGTTGGGCTTCTTTCAATGGGCTTAGAGGAACAGCTGATGCACCTTCAAATTCTCCATCTTGCTCTCTCACCACCAAGCCCTGTCTGCTCTGGAAGAAGTCTACTGTCTCACGCATTCTTTCTACAAACATCTGGTATCTAGCAAGCATACATAGTAGACATACATGAAATAAATGTTAATTGAATGAGTAAACCGAGTCACCTATGGTGTTAAATGCAAATGTAGACAAAATCAATTTAACTTAACAAATATTTATTTAGCACCTACTATTTACACTGGAAAAATAAAAGATGATTATGAAGACACAAATTCTGCCTTTGAAGAGTTTATAAAATAATACAGAGGAAAAAAGGACAGAGATCATTCTATACCAAAGTGATACTGATATGTTGGCACAACTAATAGTTCTGAAGAGAGGGAAGATATAAACTCTCAATCAAGTTAGAGGGACCAGGAAAACTATCACAAAACACAGTGTACAAAATAATCCTTGGACCCTTCAGAATTCCGGATTCCTGGATTCAATACTTCAGAACATCATCATGCAAAGAACAAAATCAAAACAAATGAACAAAAAAATCTCAAATAGCCACCTGATTTTTAAGGCAGTTAAGGAATCCCAGCTTTCAATTATCAAGTTTAAACTATGTCTTCTTGTGGCTGGTTGGTTAGTTGGTTGGTTACCCCTATGTAGCAGATTTAGAGCTCAGATGTTCAAGAGGTTCTGCCACTTTCTTGTGGAGCAATCTCATTCACAAGATGCAGACAATCATGTCTACCTTAAAGGATTGTTGTAAAGAGTTTAGAGTGGAGTTTGGCACATAATAAGCTTGATGAATGTGAGCTGCCATTGATAATAGCAATAATAATAATAATAATGATAGTAATGATCATTTGTTCCACTTAGTCACTGTGCCACTAACTCTGAACCCACCACAATAGTACTGGTAATCTCTTACTTGTATAAACAGATAAACCCTATAGACAGGGTGGGCAGGGTAGGAGGTAGGGTGGTGATTCTCTGTCTCACACTGACTCCCATACTTGTTCTGTCCCCAAGCTCCACATCACTCTCCTGTTCCCTGGTGGCTCTCATAGAGGCCAGTGTGAGAAAATGTAGTGAAAGTAGAAAGAGGGGGAAATCTGGGAAAACTCCAGGAATTTTAAGAAGAAGTTTTAAATAATTTAAAATAAAAAAATTTAAATCTAAAATAATTTTTTATGTAATAGCATTTTAAATTTTATTAAAATGAATTTTAGTAAATCATAAACTTGGAACTCTCATCAAAATGGCAGATACTCATAATCACCACATTTTTTTCACTTTTGCTTATTATAATACCTAAAATTCCACCAATGAAAGTAGCGATTTCCAGCCCTGGGTCCTTAGAATTCTGACTCTGCTGAGGTAGTATTTATTTTCCCAGAATAAGAAAGATTTCACAAGCTTTGATGAAAATGTCAACTTCCGTTCCCTTTTGCCAAAAAAATAGTAAGTTTGCATGGCAGCCTTGGTTATCTAATGATGCACAGAAGCTCTGATTGTCAGTTATATATGTCTTTACTTAATGAATATAGGAAAGAGAATTCATTATTATTCCATCAATGAAGTTTGACATCACAGCATGGATGTCCATTGATTTTGAGCATAACAAATACCAGATTTTAAAAAATTAATTACGAAAAATTGGGAACTGATAAATCAGAAATTCATTTGAATTTAAAGGCATCTTTAAAATATTACAACCATGGTTGGAAAAAGCAAAGACATAAAACAGACATAATGAACTTCCTTTGAAGCATTATTGTGAAGATGAAATACGTTCTGGTCTTCTTGTTCAGGAAACGCTTGTTCAATTGGATTCTGATTTCCACAAAGGTTTCTCTTTGTCTAACTTGAAATCGGGTCTGCTAAGGAATGGGGGGAGTTCCTAGGCATTTTGTGTATCCCATATGCCATATCCATAGCCCAGGATCTGGTACAGAACTGGGATTTGGGAAAATGGTTAATGATCTGGGGCAGTGAGGGAGGAGGTTATTTGGGAGAGGGGAACTTAGTTGACTATGCAGCCCAGACCAGGTCCAATCCCAGAGCAGGAAACAGGGCAGGACATTTAGGGCAAGAGGGCCTGGGGATCCTGAGGAGAGGGTGCCCTAAAGACCACCTCCCTTACTGTCAAGCTGTGCCCTGTGTCTACTCTGTGCCAAGGTGTATTAGTCTGTTTTCACACTGCTAATAAAGACATACCCAAGACTGGGTAATTTAGAAAGGAAAGAGATTTAACTGACTCCCAGTTCCACCTGGCTGGGGAGGCCTCAGGAAACTTACAATCATGGTGGAAGGGGAAGCAAACACATCCTTCTACATGTGGTGGCAGCAAGGAGAAGAATGAGTGAAGTGGGGCATGGGGAAGCTCCTTATAAAACCACCAGATCTCCTGAGAATTCACTCACTATCAGGAGATCAGCATGCAGGTAACTGCCCCCGTGATTCAATTACCTCCCACTGGGTCCCTCCCACAACACGGTGGCGATTATGGGAACTACAATTCAAGATAAGATTTGGGTAGGGACACAGCCAAATCACATCACAAGGAAAGGGAGTTTCACTGTTCTTTTATTTCTCCTCCTCTCTGCCATAATATGAGAACATAACACACGACTTCTTCTGAAATGATTTGGGACTTATTATAATTTGGCAAATTTTTTATTCAGGCTAAACCAGCAAATAAACACATGAAAGCTCTTTAGCAAAGAACTTTTGGAACACAGCACCCGCTTGGTACAATGAGATCTCCTCCCACTCCAAATTTTAGCCCTGACATAGTTACTACATGGTTTCTGAACTCATGACCAGATGTGACCTCCCTGGATTTTATATGCTCTGCTGACAGCATGTGATGTGCCACCCTAGAGGCGGGGTTGGTGCTGTCTTCCCGTGCAGGGTGGCCCTGTCCCATGTGCTGAGTTCACTGACATACATGGCGGTATGCTTTACACCCAGTGGCATTTGCTCACATGCCCAGATGGCAAAATCAGCCTTGCAAATGGCCCCTCACCCTGGATGCTTGGCATATTTCACTGCAATTTACACAGTGCTGGGGGTAGGGGGCAGAGAATGGAAGCTGGGTTTTTTTTTTTCATATGTGTGTTCTGAAGGAAAGAAAGGCAAATAGAGAAAATAAAGGAGATGGATAAAGTCTTTTCTCTTTCACTTCTTCCTGAATTTCCCCTCCTTTTGTCTTGTCTCTTGCATCTACCTCATTCCTGTTCTGAGGAAACTCTATCCTTTATTAAACAAACTTACAATATTTAGATGTGGCAATTCAGACATCCACCATTGAAAATATAGAAGCAGAGGTGGTTAAAAAAAATTCCAGCCAACTCACTGTGCAAAAGGGGATGGTCAACTGAGTTTGAAAACTTCAGTAGAAAAGCAAATGAAGGTTTCAAAATCTCTGTCACTTCAGTTTGCAAACTATTCCAGTAAATAGTAGCCTTATCATTAGAAGTATATATTAGAAAAGTAGCATCCTGGCAGCTCTGCTGTGCCAGGAACCATGGTAAGGGGCTGGCATGAATGTTCACACGAGGGAAAGACAGAAGGCTAGGTGATTTAAATAGAGTAATTTCTGATCTGTCAGCTGATTCCTTCTACCAGCCAGTCCAAGCCATCTCTCTGGGCACCTACCATGTGCAAGGCATACAGGCAACACTGGCCATTTTTTATACATAAACACATTCTTTTCCTATTTCTTGGCTTTCTCCCTCAGAAAGTGACAGGAAGTCCACTAGAATTACAGAAATGCCATGCTAGGAAGAACCATAGAGATTAGCAAGTCCAACCCCTTCATTGAACAGGTGATTCTTGCAAAGTTGGAGTTTAAGGGAGGCATGGTAAAACATCAACTGAAGTCTTGGGGCCTTTCCGTGAGAATATATGCACGGGATGAAAACAGAAAGGCAGAAGGGCGGAAAACATCTTTGTGGCCCTTCTGTCCCTACCACTTCCCAAAGAGCTGTGAAAACAGCTTGATTCTCATGTTCTGATTACGGAATGAATGAACTAATTCCAGCACTTAACACATCTCATTTTTCGTTAGTGTCCTACTCTATGGAAGCCTCTAGACTTGCTGCGGTAAAGAATTCAAAGATCAAACTGACGCAGCCCTGGCCTTCCGTGAGCTCCCTGCTTAAAGAGCAAACCTCTAGATGCGACTCTTATTAGATTTAGTGTGCAAGTGGCCAGCTGGTATTCTGCTCTTCTGCCTTCAGAGTCATCTGTGTGGTCAGAGGTCTTCGTTTTCCATGTTTGTACACAGTCTTTCCCCAGGTGGGCTGAGGGCAGAATGAATATTTGTTCTATTTTCACAGAGGGCCAGTATGCTTGAGCAATTAAACAGAAGCTCTTCTCATTGTCCATTTCCTTCAGCTAAACACTCTACACAACATGGTCACGTAAGAAGGACTGTCTCCAGGTTCGAGGGTGAGCTGTGACTGGTAGAAACCCCCATGCCATATAGACACAAGGAAAAAAAATTTCCCTGCCTATGGAAGGCATTGCTCAATAAGGAGAAAGAGACCTGGGGCAAACAGGGACCCAGCGACATGAGGGTGTTACAAGTCAAGCTTCGGTTTTACGTACACTTAATTCTCTCCCGACCTGAGAAGATTCCTGTTGGTGATTTTTCTTCTTTCAGATTTTAGCACATACATTTAGTGATCACTAAGTCATGTCTATGTACAAGACAAAACCCAGGACAAGCCAAAGTCATGCCACTGTATTTATAAAGCTTTGCACACAAAATCGAATAACACGTAGCTTGAAAGTAGATATGGAAAGGGAAACAATTTGTTTGCTGGAGTTTAGCTAATGAGAAGATCCTCCCTCTGAATTCTTGTGCAAACCCAACCCTGTCTAATAAAATGATGAAAAAGAGGATCTCATGGAAAAGAGTTCTTAAAATTCACTTACTTAGTTTCAAGAAGAATAAACAGAAGAGAAAGGGTGCACAAACTCCGCGTGGACATACAGTGCTTAATTTCAGGTATGGATAACATTTATCTTGGTACAAGGGTACAATTTTAGCTGCACACCAGTGTACCTCAATATACCACTAAGTCTAAATATACCACCATAAAAGGTAAAAGGATGGAAGTCCCTATCGTTGTCTGTTCCCCTCAGGACCAGCAGCCAATATCTCCCTGACCTCCTAGAGAGACCCAGGAAGGGTTCAGGCTTAATCACTTGTACACAATACACCCCTTGCAACCTTTTAATATTTCTAGTAATTTTTCTCTTATGAGTTTTGGGCTAACATAATTCTCAAGACACTTCCCTGTTAAGCCTTACATCAGCAGAGGAGAGAGCAGCGTGTTTGGAGACAAAAGCAGGTGAGAGCCAGACACATGGTTTACCCCAAGCTTCTGGCTCTTGGTGGCCTTAATGACAAAGCTTTTAACTTTGTACAATCCTTGCCTCTCAAACAAAGACATGATTAAAAGAAGGTGGTTGGGGAGGGGGAAGGAAATAACATAAAGATGAGGACGTGCAGGAAGCCAGCTTGGTCCCTGTCCGGCACACAATCCATTCCCGGCCAGGAAAATGATTGCCGCACAATGGCCAGCGTGGCCAGCCCAGGGCAGCTGTGAGATATAAATTGTCAGCAATGACCATAAGCACTCAGAGAAACAATTTAATTCCTCACTTCCGCCATCATGGGCTGATATATTCTTTCAAGGTCATTACCCAAGGCTAGAAGGGTCGCTTGATTAATGAGTGACAGGCCCAATGAGGGCCAGTGTGCTCTAGCAAGGCCTTATATTAATTAGACAGAAGCGCCAGAAAATAAATGTTACAGAGAAAGGAGGGGCCAGGTCTTGAGCATAAGCTGTGACCTTGCCACCCCCACCCTGTTCACCCCACAAAAGATAACATCCTGACCTTGATCCTTAACGTTATACTTTAGCTTAGTTTTAAAACCTATAAAATACAAAACATAAACCATGCTTCATTTCATATTCAAAATGACCCAGGCCCTGGCCTCCAGTTTTGACACTGGCTTTGTCTCACCCTTTCTCACTTAGTTATTCTAATTTATTGGTTAATTCTGAGCGGGGATGAGGAGAACTGCTGGCTGTGAACTTCACATCTCAGAAGCAGCTTAAACCATGTTGATCTGAGCCAAGGGAAGCAGGAGAATGATGACACTTCCAGTGTTTTAAGCCCAGTGGCTAATAATCTAGCAATTGCTCTTTAATAAAATGTCATTATCTTGCTTAAGGAGTTAAGGAGATTTGGCAATAGCAGTGGACTTGCAGGGCAAATGACCAATCGAAGCAAAAGGGGCTTAAATATACCCTCTGCTTCTTATCTAGTATTCTGTATCTCTTTGGTTATATTTATTATACAATCCTCATTTTAAGAGACACAAAAGAATAAACTCCTAGAGAATGTAGTGAACTTGAAGCATTCCTTTCCAATATAAGAGACAACTAGTTTGAGAATGGGGTTTCACTTCCACCAACCATCAAGAAGGGGCTTTTTCCTTTCTCCACTCACACATTCACCATTTTGATCACTGATCCCATTGGGAAAGCAATCTTGCCATCTCAGGCAGCTCCAGCCTGGCTGCTCATTGTGGATGCAGAGCAAGGCTATACTACATAGTTTTTTGGATTTCCCAGAAATCCATCAACGTCTATAAAAAAGAGTTCAGGTGGTGAAGGTAGGAGGCTTAGGTGACACTCAGGATGTGAAGGGTTGTTGGCAGAACTTCCCAGCAAGAGGCCCCATTTATCTTGCATTCTGTCAAAAAGGAGAAAAGAGGTTGTACTTTTGAGACAGGTTGTGTCTATGAACTCCTATTTGGCACCACCTTCTGACTAAATACTGTACGTACAGACAGCCAAGAGGCAGGTCACAGATGGTCCCTCTGAGAGCCTTGGGGACCCACTGTGGTTGACAATGTCTGAGAACTTCTCCAGTGAGTCCGGTCTCCTGGTACTTGGGCGCTTATGTCACTCCCTCCCCTTGAGTGTAGGAGGGACCTAGGGGCTCACTTCAGTCGAATAGAATATGGCAAATGTTATGGGCTGTCACTTCTGAGGCTAAGCTACAAAAAGACTGTGGCTTCTGTCTTCCTTGCTCTCTTTCACTCTGTCAGGGCCCTCACTCTGGAGGAAGCAAGCTGCCATGTGTTAGCTGCCCCTGTGGAAAGGCCCACAAGGCCAGGAATGCATAGCTCCAGCCAACAGTCAGTGAGGACCCAAGACCTGCCACCAGTCACGTGTGTGAAGTTGGAAATGGATCCTCCCTACTCAAGCCTTGAAATGACAGCCGCAGCCAACCTCTTGATAGCAGCCTAAAGAGATACTTGAGTCAGAGGCACCCAGCTAGCCTACATAAATCCAAACTCCTGACCCAGGGAAACTGACATAATAGGTGCTTCTTGTTGTTGCTGCCAAATCTTGGAGTAGTTTGTTATGTATCAGTAGACAACTAATACACCCACTAATTCCACTGATCCTATGATGTACTGTGTGATGCAGAACAATTCAACTGTTCTACATTTTAGTATCCTTTTCTCTAAAATGGGAGCGGCCTCCTGGAGAGCTTTGACATGTGGGAAACATCTGCAAGGATTTGGTTCTGTTTGTGGGAAGGGAAATTCGATGCATTATCACTGTATTATGGGTATTTAATGTACACTACCTTATCAGATTTATGAGTTTTGTGGAAGATGTAGCATCATTATCAGGCATGATTATTACACTATATTTTGTATCTCTCAGTTATCTGTCCTTGATGTATATCAATAGCAGTACTAGCCAACAAATTTGCAAAGATAACTTACACACATATTCATCCATCCATTTCTCCATCCATCCATCCTTCTATCTATGCTTTCAACAACTATTTATTGAGGATGCAAAAACACCCTAAGAGGTAGAAAAATGTATTCAGTATGGTTTATGTCTTCAAGGAGTTTACAATCCCAGCAGGGAAATTAATGCATGGACACTAATTACTGAAATCTAAAGTAGCATGGGATAAGCAATCATGAGAGTAGAAAAGTGCAGGAGGGAGTCAGAAGGGGGAGAATTCAGCTGTCTGGGGAAGGCTTGAAGAAAGCTTGGAAATATACATTAATGCTAAGGAATGTGCTATGAACTCTTGTTCCTGAAGTAGTGATGATGTGTTGGCCATAACCTCTTGTTCAGTCTTGTTTTGACCGACACCAAACATTTGAAGCACAGTATCAGGATGGAGTTATGGTCTGTAGCCAGAGAACCAAGGTAACTGGCACCATGGGAATCACACACAGGACTGCAGCTTCATGGCACCAGCTACATTATAATGATTCATTACAGAACATCAACCTCCTGGATGCAGGACAAGCATCTGGCTGTCCAACCTTCTGAATTGAGAACAGCCTGTAATGAATCCCCAGTTCCATAACATGTTTAACAATTAATAAGCTAGGGGTTTCCTTGAGGACAACAAAGAATGAAATATGAGTTTGCCAAGAAAGAGGTCACACAGCATAAATACATTCTAGGAAAACAATACTCGTGATGAGGCTAGAGGTGGGCAGTTTTTCCTCTACCTTGAAAATAGAGTGAAATATATTGAGGGTCTAAATTATCTGGACATTGGTCAGTCCTGTATTTCATTCCGCCAGTTAGACCCCTTGTATGTGTGTGATAATTTTGCCCACTGGACAGAGTGGCTGCTGAGGGAAAAGCTGCCCTGGTCAAAGGATTTGCTATTAATTTCAGATATGCTCTTAAAATGCCTCTATAAGAAAGGAGAAGAAATCAAAGGGTTTGGTGCCAAGGAACAGGATTAATAAAAAATATTGTGTCCGTTCCAGAGAAGCCAATTCAGCAGGTTTCACTCACGTGATGTGTTCAAACAGCCTCCCACAGAGAGAAACCTAGCATGGCACCCACCCAGGCAGGGAGGTTACTGGCAGGTCCCCGGCAGTGGTGACACTCAGAGACAGTAAAGACCTGCTTGGCTCCTGCCTCCTGGGAGCCTGCTAAGGTCAGCTAGTAGGCTTGATGAAACTGCTCTCTGGCCAGTGCCTGGTGTCCAGGGGACAAATGGGAAAATATCCATCAGAATCTAAAGAATAATTCCAGAAAGAGTCATACCTCTGAGGAAGTCAATGGCACTGTAACTTTACGCCTTCACCTAGATAGTAATTCGGTGGAAAATGACGTTCACCCTCCAAATTCCTGATTCAGAGTGCTTGAAATAATTGTGTCATTTGCAAGTATCCCAACTGATGCACCTGTTTCTCCGTGGCTTCATTAGGGGATCATAGGCTGTGTGATGACGCGTAGCAACCGGGCAGCAGAAATTTTTTAGAAAGTAATTCCTCACATATGCAAAATTCAGCTCTATGAGGAAGTATTTTGGGGGTGTGTGTGTGCTGGGGTGGAACCACTCCATTGTATTTGATAGTTGAAATGTATCGCTCGTGTCCTTGGTTAACGTATTAGCCTGTTTTCACGCTGCTGATAGAGACATAGCTGAGACTGGGTAAATTACAGACAAAAAGAGGTTTAATGGTCTCACAGTTCCACGTGGCTGGGGAGGCCTCACAAGCATGGCAGAAGGCAAAAGGCATGCCTTACATGGCAGCAGGCAAGAGAGAGAATGAGAACCAAGTGAAAGGGTTTCCCCTTATAAAATCATCAGATCTTGTGAGACGTATTCACTACCACGAGAACAGTATGGGGGAAATCACCCCCCCAATTATCTCCCACTGGATCTGTCCCACAACACATGGGAATTATAGGAGCTACAGTTCAAGATGAGATTGGGGTGGGGACACAGCCAAACAGAAGTTAATTACCTCTTCTAAGCAGCTCAGGTGTGACCAGAACTTCCAGAGGTGTGTTTCCATGTCTGGAAAACTAATTCTCTCATTCCAAAAGTTACAATAGTTACAAAAGTTACAATAGGCATTTCAGGTTTCCAAATTAGAGCTCGGAGACTGTAATATACATACAAAGCTCCCAAAATGATGCCAAAGGGGGCTATGGACCCCTTTTGGGACCCCTTTTAAGGAGCAAGATTCTACACTGTGATTTTAACCCTATCAACATTCCTCAATTTTCTGCAGGCTTTCATTGATTAAGAAAAGCTCATTACACCTTCTGAGGAGCTGTCTTTTATATATTTTGCTGTCTGCGCACTTTTCACACTGCACTGTGATTGTTTGTGTGCTTATCTATATTATCTTTATATTACAATCTTTATGAGGTCATGCCTGCATTTTATTTGTCTTCATAACCCTAGTGTCTGCCCAGAAAATACTTGACAACCAGGTGTGGATGTGAATTGAATTCTGCCCCTTGGTTAAGGCTAAACATCCAGTTGCCAGCTGGGACAGTTCTGCATGGGAAAAACATGCCAACATGCTGAAAACCTAAAAGTTGTTTTTATGCTCCTAACAGGAGAGATGAAACAGGGGTATACATTATTTTTGGTCAAACATGCCAAATAGCTTTTTTCTTCCAAGCTGTCATTATTTGTTTGAAAACTTACCAGTTGCATGGCTTTTTAGAGATTCAAGATGTCTTGCCTTTCCTAATATAAATCTTTGTTGCCAGTCTAATTGGTTTTGGGCTCAGTCTTGGCACAGCCATAGCCTTGGCCACCCTTCTTTGCCCTCAGTGCTGCTAAATGTATCCCCGGTGCTCCGTATGTCCAGATGATTCTCTTCTAACCTTTCAGGTCAACGTCTTTTACTATTTATATGCTTTTGAAAACCTTTCAATAATAACTTCCCCTTCAAAAAACACTAATCCAGAACTTACTTCTCTGCCTTTCTTATGTGACAATTTTTATGCCGGACTTGTCTTGTTTTTTTAAAGAATATTTCCTGGCCAGGTGTGGTGGCTCACTCCTGTAATCCCAGCACTTTAGGAGGATGAGGTGGGGTGATTGCCTGAGCCCAGGAGTTCAAGACCAGCCTGGGCAATGTAGTGAAACCCCATGTCTACAAAAATTTCAAAAGTTAGCTGGGTATGGCAGCACACGCCTCTTGTCCTAGCTACTCAGGAGGCTGAGGCAGGAGGATGCCTTGAGCCCATGAGTTAGAGGTTACAGTAAGCTATGATCATGCCACTGCACTCCAGCCTGGGTGACAGACCAAGACCCTGTCTCTAAAAAAAAAAAAAGAATATTTCCTTTGATGGATGTGAACTGCAGATTTGCTATGTCCTACTGATAGAATATAGTTATTTTTAGGCTGTGCACAGTCATTCATACCTGTAATCCCAGCATGTTTGGAGGCTAAGGCAGGAGGATTGCTTGATGCCAGGAGTTTGAGACCAGCCTGGGCAACATAGTGAGACCCTGTCTCTATGAAAAAATTAAAAATTGACTGGGTGTGTGGCATGCACCTGTAATCCCAGCTACTTGGAAGGCTGAAGTGGGAGAATGGCCTGAGCCCATGAGTTGGAGGTTACAGGGAGCTATGATTATGCCACTGCATTCCAGCCTGGGTGACAGAGTGAGACCCTGTCTCTAAAAAAGATTTAAAAAAAAAGACAGAATATTGTTATCTTAGTAGTTGATATGGTTTGTCTGTGTCTCCACCCAAATCTTGTCTTGAATTATAGCTCCCATAATTCCCATGTGTTGTGGGAGGGACCCTGGGGGAAGATAATTGAATCATGGGGGTGGTTCCCCCATACTGTTCTCATTGTAGTGAATAAGTCTCATGAGACCTGATGGTTTTATAAGGGGAGACCTCTTTCCTCTGGCTCTCATTCTCTCTCTTTTCCTGTGGCCACGTAAGACCTTCCTTTGCTCTTTCTTTGTCTTCCACCATGATTGTGAGGCCTCCCCAGCTATGTGCAACTGTGAGTCCACTAAACCTCTTTTTCTTTATAAATTACCCAGCCTCAGGTATGTCTTTATCAGCAGCGTGAAAATGGACTAATATAGTAGTCATCACCAGAAGCAGAAATCAGTCATTCATTAGTTAACTCTTAAAGCATATCTTGTGGTGCATAAGAGGATGGCTGGAACTAAGCTGCCTGAATCTGAATCCTCACTCCCCCCACTTACTAGGAGTGTAGCCTTAGGCAACTAACCTAATCTCTTTGTGCCTATGTTTCCTTATTGTAATTGGAATAATAATTGTACTCACCTGATATGGTTTAGCTCTGTGTCCCCACCCAAATCTCACCGTGAATTGTTATTATTGTCACAAGTCAAGGGTGAGACCAGGTGGAGATAATTGAATCATGGGGGCAGTTTCCCTCATGCTGTTCCCATGATAGTGAGTGAGTGCTCACCAGATCTGATGGTTTTATAAGGGGCTTCTCCCTTTGCTCAGCACTCATTCTCTCTCCTGCCACCCTGTAAAGGGGTGCCATCTGCCATGATTGTAAGTTTCATGAGGTCACCCCAGCCATGTGGAACTGTGAGTCAATTAAAACTCTGTTCTTTATAAATTACCCAGTCTTGGGTATTTCATCATAGCAGCGTGAAAATGGACTAATGCACCACCTCATGATCAAGGACCTCAAATGCCCTGTTATGCTGCCAGGCCATCAATGTACTTATCTATCCATGTACTGTCTCACACTCCAAGATGACTATGACATTTTCTCGTTTCATCTCAAACCATCAATGTCTCTTCCCCATCCTCACTTTTTGCTGAGGGCTTTGCTTCCCACTTCACCAAGAAAAATGAAGGATTCAGAAGTGAACTTCCAAAGACTCCTGACTATCACTTGTACCCATCAACCAGCATCTGCATTTTCATATTCTGCCTTCTAGTTACCATGCATAAACCACTCATCCTCTTATCTGAAGTGAAACACTTTACTTCATACTAGATCCTATTCGTGCCAACAGAAGGCTCTCTCTCCAGCTATTCTCCCTTCCTCTCTTGCATCATCAATAATTCTCTCTCCTACGGGGTCATTATCCTCATTCTCTTGGTAACTAGATCCAGTTTCATGGCTTTAAATACCATGTATGTCCCAAGGAGTCCCAGATTTGTATGCCTAGCTCAGACGTCCCTTCCAAAATCCAAACTTGAATATCCAGTGGGCTAATCAGCATCTTCACTTGAATTTTTAATAGACATCTGAAAATCAATTAAGTCAAACTGTTTTTCTCCTCTAAATCTGCTCATCCCTCAGCCTTAGGCATCTCAGTTAATGGCAACTTCATCCCTCCATTTGCTCAAGAAAAATGTACTGGGAGGTCATCTTGAACTCCCTCTCTTTTACAGCCTTCTTCTAGCCCATCAGGAAATCTTCTTGGTGCTTCCTCCTAAACGTACACAGAATCCAACCCCAACCACTTCTTATCTCCCCATTGCTGCCACCCTGGTCAGTGCTAACAGCATTTCTCACCTAGATCATGGCAATAGCCCTTGATCTGCCCTTGCTTTTGTGTTACCTATTCTCAACCCAAAAGCCAGAGAAATCCTTCTGATCTCATCTGAAATCCAGGTGAGATCATGTTACTCCTCTGCTCAAGATCCTCAGATGGCTCCTCCTTTCGTTCAAGGTAAAAGCCCGTGTTCTTACAAGGGCCTGCAAGGTGATCTAACACCCACCTCCCTTACCTCTGTGACATCCTACTTCTCTTCCCCTTGCCCATTCAGCTCCAGCCATGTTGATTTCCTCGATGTTTCTGTAACACACAAAGTATACTTCCACTTTAGGGCCTTTGCACTTGCAGTTCTCTCTCCCTGGAATGCTCTTCTCCTTAAATATCCACAAAGGCAATGCTCTCACCTCCTTCAACTCTTTGCTTAAATATCCTCTCAATGAGTTCCACCCTGACCATCCCATTTAAAACTGCAACCTGCCACCAACTCCAGACCTTTCAGTTTCTCTTAGCCTTCTGTCTCTCTCGGCTTTATTCCATCGCATGCATCACCTTCTACTACATGCTATAATGTGTAACTTTATGGTGTTTATCGTTTGTCTGCCCCAGAAGGAATGTAACCACAAAGGGACCTCTATTTTGCTCACTGATAGATCTCACACTTTTAGAACAGTAGCTGGCAGATATTAGGTACTTGATAAATAGCTGCTGAATTAAATTGAATTTGGTTTGAATGATAGGTGTTCTGAGGATCAAATGAGCTTCATATACATAAAGCTCTCAAAATAATGCACAATAAATGTTAGCTGCCACACCATCACTACCACCATCATTGTAATCGTCCTAGTTGCCAAATTGTGTGTCTGAGTCTTTCTTGCGGCATTTTATAATATAAAATGTAAAGACAAATGAATAATCACCAGGATATTTTCTTTGTACATAAGGAAACCTTTAGATTTTGGTGCGTGTAATCCATCTCACAGTGACTCCCCAATCATCTCACTCTCATGACCCATGCATGGAGTGGGATGCTGTCAGTGCCCTTTCCACGGGGAGAGGAACCATGCCCCATAGCCACCTAGAGGGGATTTGATTAACTGATGTGCTGGTAAATGCCTGACAACCAACTCTTGAGGAAAAAAACAAAAAGCAAAAAACTTTGATTTGTAGTGTTAGCCGATTTCCCTGGTGTAAATTCTCCCACTGTGGTTGATTTCAACTTTCCAACACTATGTCCCTGAACAGAGAGCTGAAAAGTTGTACAATAAGTAGCACCCCATAATAGCCTAATTTCACCAGAGATACAATGGGCATATATAACTTCAAAAGCACAAATAAGAGTAAAATGTATTAAAATAATTAGGAAGTGATCAGTTTTGAGTAATTGTTATTTAATTGTAAATTTAATTTCATTTTTAATAAAAGTTGTGTTTAACAACCTTCTCATCAAAATTCTTAGGAATTTAACAATCAACTCTCGGGAGCTGGTATGAGGAGAGTTCAGTGCACCACTGGTGAGATCTGAGTGGCTATCTGACCCAAATGGGGTCAATCAGAGTCTCCCCTAGAGACAGGGAGTTAAACCTTCAAGAACCAGTTTTCCACATTGCTGGAGTATGAAGTTGGGAACTGTGGACAAATACCCTCCATCTCCCATGAGGACAGGGTAGCAGGAAAAGACAGTCTACTGAGAGAATAACGATCTGCAAAGAGAACCAGCAATAAGAGACCAAGAAAAAATTCTGCCTGTGGTGCCCATCACCTTTCAATTCCTGACTCCCGCTAGTTTAGAGGGTTGGCCCTTGGGTTCTATGTGCCCCCCATTTTTTTTTTTTTTCTTAGATGGAGTCTCCCTCTGTTAGCCAGGCTGGAGTGCAATGTTGTGATCTCGGCTCACTGCAACCTCCACCTCCTGGACTCAAGTGATTCTCCTGTCTCAGCCTCCAGAGCAGCTGGGACTACAGACGCCCCCCCACCATGCCCGGCTAATTTTTTGTACTTTTAGTAGAGATGGAGTTTCACCATGTTAGCCAGGATGGTCTCTATCTCCTAACCTCGGGATCCACCCACCTCAGCCTCCCAAAGTGCTGGGATTACAGGTGTGAGCCACCGCTCCTGGCTGAGCCCCCCATCTTGAATACAAATTTTCTATCATTGTGTAAGCTGGAGATGGTTTTAGATACTTGCAAACAAGTGTTCTCAGCATATATTACGCTTAGTTGATTGGGGTTGGCTGCAGTTATACCAGTGCAGTCAGGCACACCGATTACTTGATGCTTCTCTACAGGTATAGATATCTTTAAATAGAAAAGTGAATTACTACATAATAAGTGCATTTATGTAAGTCTAAAACATTTTCAAAATATAAAGTTTATATCAGAAAAAATATAATTTTAAAAAACGTTCAAAATATGAAGTTCACACCAGGGAAAAATAATAAAACAGGTTCTTGGTAGTGAAAATTTTGGGAACTACAGCCTCAGTTTACATTGGCCAGTGTTACCCAAAAAGTCATCATTCGCTAACTTTAGACACACCACTTTCATGATTCTTGCCATAACGGTGTGCCACCAAAGTCAATGCACTGCAGAAAAAAAATGCAATTCCTTCCATCTGCATAAAGTATAACCTCATTTAATTGTAACCTCAGCCAAAGTATCTATGAAATCATGGATTTAATGTGTTAATCATATTTTCATACACTTTCGATTAAATAAGCTATTTTTAAGCAATGCTGGTGTGTGTGCCACCTAAAATGATACCCAGGACACACCCAGGAAAACATCACATCAGTTAGGCTTGATTCTCTAAAGCTGTTCCTGGCACATGAGGTTTTCTCCGTCTCACTCCTGCATAGCCCACAAGAGTCTGGATTTGTCAGGGGACTATGTTTCCAGGCTCCGGGACAGGAGGAACTAATCTGCTGTTATTAAAATGAGAGCAATACATGGTAGGCACACATTTAACTAAGGGATCTGTGTTTTATTATTTGGGAAGATGTATTTGCATAGGTTAATTCAATGACATTCTTTATTAAAAAAAAGAAAGAAAGAAACTCACACAGTGAGCAGCGGCCAATCCTACCTTTCAACTTCATGTTGATTTGCCTTAGGGTTTATCTGAGCTGAGCATCCAAGAGATACCAGCAATAAGTTATCTATTTCATCAAGTGCTGGGCAAATAAGAGACCTGTCTCAGTTATGACCAATTGAATTTATTCTCTCAACACAGAGTATCCAAGCCCTTAGTAGACATGATGCTTTGGGCTGATGCTTATCTTCAAAACTTCAGCAGCTGATGGCTCAGAGTTCAGCATCACCAATATGACTCTCAGCCCTAAGAGGAGAAAGCTCAGGAATGTTTTCTTGTGTTCTGATTCCAGCTCTAAAGTCACTTTTTTTTTTGAGTCTCACTCTGTTGCCCATGCTGGAGTGCAGTGGCGCGATCTCGACTCATTGCACCCTCTGCCTTCCGGGTTCAAGCGATTCTCCTGCCTCAGCCTCCCAAGTAGCTGGGACTACAGGCACGTGCTGCCACGCCTGGCTAATTTTTTGTATTTTTAGTACAGATGGAGTTTCACCATGTTGGCCAGGATGGTCTTGATCTTCTGACCTCGTGATTCAGCTGCCTCGGCCTCCCAAAGTGCTGGGATTACAGATCACTTCTTAATGACTTAAACTAGTAGCCTGTAAGATCAGCAAATATAGAGGCTACAGTTGTGCTTAATGGGAAGGCGAAGCCTGAGGATCCAAACATGAGTCAGTAGTCCAAGTCCCTCTCCACACCTGAAGCAGTTCATTCTTCAGGAGTCCTATGAAAAGATGCTGGCACCACAAGTCAGAATGCTTTTATACCTAACCAGGAAGATATGACATGTGGTGAAGGGACAAAAGCTAACCATTTAGAGTCGTGGCTTTTTTGAAATCCTATGGACTTTCAAGCCATGAAGTAGTGTCTTGGAATTTGACTTATCGATACAATCTTGAAAAGGCCATTACTAAAAGTAAATCTTACGCTTGCCTTCATTCTTCATATATGGGGCTCACTGCTTTAAATGTTTCCTAGAGTCATGCCGACTGGTCATTTTTGCATTCTGATTTTTTTTTTCTGAGTAAACTGTACAAATAAACAGGTGGAGTGTGCCAGTGATCATATAAGAACATTCTGAGCAATGAATGTGAGCAGGACGTCATCATGCAGCACATCATCACGGCAGCACATGTACATATCACGTCAATGACTGTTACATCATTGTGTGTGTGTGTTTTTTAACACTAGTCAGCCTAAAATAAAAAAATGGAAAAGACTTCATGTCACCAGTTTTTCATCTTATGCCCTTGTCTGTTTCCTCTGCTACACAGAGTCTGGAAAAAAATTTCATCAAAGGCTATTGAAATAAAATATAATAAAAAGTTCATGAAAAATAAAAGAAAGTCACCCACTACTTCAGTAATCAACCTCAATTTCAGCTCTGAAGGTATCATCATTAACTGCATGAAGTATATCATTAATTGCATTTTAGAAACAAAAGCTTCAATATTTATTTCTAAAATGACATCTCCCTGAAAAAGTCATGTAAGTTTTCTTTCCTTGCCAAGGAAATAATCTTATCTCCCACCAAAGCAAGGATGAGAGGAGACATTTGGACAAAAGATCTGGGAAAGTAACACACAAATGTCCCCATCTCCCATGCAAGTGGCCTTGTTTCTTGGGCAGCCCCTGATTCCTCATGTCTGCCACACGCCCATTGGTTAACACAGCGGAGACATGAGAGTTTAGAAATCTCACCTTCACAAGCTTGACACCTCACATGGAAGCCGTCAGAAAAAGTGAACAGATAGATCTGCCCTCCTTAGTCATCAGACAAACTCACAACAATAATAAAGCACTATTTTCTGCCATCTTTTCAATAAACATGTCTTAGATAGGTCAGTGCAAACCATACAGAATGTACAGTGACTACCTCAGTGGACTAACCTAAAAGCATTAGTCAAATCCAAAGTCTCTGAGATACCTTATTGGCAGAAACAACACCTGTAACACATGAGGCAGGAGGTACATGCGATGTGTCCCCTAAGCAGGTATGATCCAGAGAGGGAAGATTGTACGTAGGGGGAAATGACAGCATTGAATTTTAAATTCCCACTAAAAACAGAAACTAATACCCTATGTTATCAAACAGCTTTCTTTTTTTCTTACTTTTTTTTTTTTTGTCTTTGAAAACTAGGAGAATTGAACAAGGGTATCTGTGGGCTTCCAAGTATTTCTTCTGTGACTGTGTGGCCTGGTAGACACGTGCATCGC
The DNA here is from genome assembly GCF_006542625.1 of Nomascus leucogenys. Taxonomy (NCBI): domain Eukaryota; kingdom Metazoa; phylum Chordata; class Mammalia; order Primates; family Hylobatidae; genus Nomascus; species Nomascus leucogenys. The sequence continues at coordinate 49,439,608 of NC_044382.1, forward strand.
ACACCTATCCCTGCATTCAAGCCAGAGTGTAAATGAGTTTGGGAATGTCCAGAATTCGATTCCACATTGTTATCAGGTGAAACTGATTTTACGCACCCACCCGCCTCTCCTGCAAGCCCCCAACCCCCTGAACATTTCTAAACTTCCTCGTTGCTATGGCTGCTTCTCCTCTTTTTTTAAATTTTTTTCCCTTCTTCGTCTTCTTTTTTTTTTTTTTTATAAGGCCTCTGGCCTTATACTGCTGTTTATTACCTAAGGCAAACTCTCTCTCTCACTCCTTTTTCCCTCTCTGTTTCTTTAAATCTCTAAACCACAGAGCAGCATGCGAGCAACACCGTGGGTCAAGATATCAAAAGAGGGAACTTTTATAGGTTTCCTCGATAACATGGACAATAAAAGAAGAAGGGCGCACAGGCAGCATTACTGACCTTATTTGATGCTGTTCAGTAAAGAGAGATGGCTCTTCCACCGCCTGCCCGTGTAGGTCCGGGCCATTGGTGTGTGAAGAGGGAAGCTCTGCATCAACATTTGGTCTGGGTTTTCTTACACTCCTATGCCAAAGCCCTCCAAATGTTTTCAGCAAATAATACCCAAATAAATAGAAGGTTACTGAATACATTAAACTCACTGCAGCAAGAAATTGCTTTTCGACGCCCAGTATATACAGACAAACTGTTTTTCTCCCCACACTCACACATATGAATATCGGTAGGAATTTAGACTCTGCTGAGGACATCTGTGCTATGAAAGCAGAGGTCTGTCTTCCAAATATGATCGCTGTTGATCAGCAGTACTTATGCTGCCATAAGCTATATATTTTGGTGATTAGTATTAGAGGGAGAATGTTGGAGCTCATTGTCATAATGTTTCATGGAGACACATCATATTGAAACAAAATACATGTTTCTTTGGCCTGACATGGCTGCTGGTTTTCATGTGATATGGGTCCAAGAGGAAAATGTCTCTAGCAGCCCTTAGGAATAACTGCTTCCACAATCAAATGGGCTAGGTGAAGTCCTAGATGAGTAGAAATGAAACAGAACACTCCTGCTTTCACGTGAAACTCTTTTTTTTTTTTTTTCCAAATAGTTAGTCACTTTAATCATCTTTTTTCAAGGAAGATATATTTTCTCTCACAATAAGAAACTGCAAAGGAAATAACCCCTTTTTTCTTCAGGTCCCCAAAGATCCCAAGCTCCTAACTTTTAGTCTCATCAAAATCTCCTAAGAGGATCTAGTCTATGCCTCCATTGTCCAGCCTTAACGGAGAAAAAAGATCAATCATTTGACCAGAAGTAAAAGCAGGAAGAGGAACAAGAGTTATTTTCTCCTATCCAGAAAATTCCCTTCCCTGGCTCCTAAGAAGTTGCATACACAGTTTCCTTTGACTTTTTCAAGTATTTTTTAACCACTTGCTCTTTAAATAGTACCAATCTGAAAATCATCTCATTGTCCATCACCTTCACTGTTTTCTAGATGAGATACTGTGCTCAGTGAACATACTCCTCAATGGCAACCAAGACTGTGAACACCATATTTGCCAATTCCAGAGTCGGTCTCACGCAAAGCCATCAACCTGCTGGCTGTCAGAGGCCTCTGAAGACATCAGTGAGGGCTGGGCTGAGCCCAGGCCCACAGAGAGATGCAGGCACGTACTACTTGGGCTACGCTTCCTAAATGTAGGGATTTCGGGCCCAGGAAAATGAGATGCTCTTTTAGAATAGATGGTACGGGTCACCTCAGAGACCCAGTTTCCCCAGCTCTTTCCAGAAACAGCAGCCCTGGCCCTGCCTACCCAATAGGAGTTACCCCAAAGCACCAGGCCAGCCTGACCCAGAGCCTCATTCTCCACCCGCCCACCTGCAGCCTGGAGCATGTCTCCACCTTTATGAATATTTATTTTGGGCCCAGCAAATTCATGTGAGATTTGACGTGTCCTTCCCACTCTCCTCTCCACAGACCCCGAGAAGTATTAAACACACGCTAACATCCCAGCACTTTGGGAGGCGAAGGCGGGAGGATCACTTGAGGCCGGGAGTTTGAGACTAGCCTGAGCAACATAGCGAGACCTCATCTCTACGACAAATTTAAAAACTTAGCCAGGCCTGGGGGTGCACAACTGTGGTCCCAGCTACTCAACAGGCTAAGGTGGCAGGATCGCTTGAGCTCAGGAGGTCGAGGCTACAGTGAGCTGTGATCACAGCACTACACTCCAGCCTGGGGGCACAGCAAGACTGGTCTCAAAAAAATAAAAATAAAAATAAAACGGAAAAAACCATGCTATCAAACACACAAAACTAGGAAGCCAATTCTATTTATCTGGCAGATGACCTAGAGGCTCCAAAAATGCCAAGAGCAAGTGCTTGGTCCCTGCGTGCAGAGATGGACGCCTGGTCCTGCCATCCCCCCTTTCCCTTACATGGGACGCTTGGATGAGAGAGAGGCGGCTCGCGAGGCAAATACAGGAGTGAAGTCGCCATTCCTCCTTCTGTCTCCTCTCCCAGCCCTGTCCTCCTGCCCTCCTGTTTGGTGGTTTTGTTTGTTTGTTTGTTTGTTTGTTTTTCTGAGATGGAGTCTCTCTCTGTCGCCCAGGCTGGAGTGCAGCGGCACATCTAGGTTCACTGCAACCTCCGCCTTTAGGGTTAAAGCAATTCTTCTGCCTCAGCCTCCCGAGTAGCTAGGACTACAGGCACCTGCCACCATGCCTGGCTAATTTTTGTATTTTTAGTAGAGATGGGGTTTCACCATGTTGGCCAGGATGGTCTCGATCTCCTGACCTCGTGATCTGCCCACCTCAGCCTCCCAAACTGCTGGGATAACAGGCGTGAGCCACCATGCTCGGCCCTGTTTGGTGGTTCTTTTAGCTTAATGTGGTGACATCACAGCTCCCTGAGTGAGGTCAAATCCCTTGCACGAATGCAGGAAGCGTTTTTCTCCCACACACTTTCAAGTGGCCGAATGGAGCCTGTGGGAAGGCTGACTGCTCACAGCGGAACCAGAACATTCGGGTGGGCCTGGGGTGGGGGCTGCACAGGGCGGGACTGGGCTGAGATGTTTGAATGACAGTATGGTGATGTCAGTGAGACCTGAGCATTTCTAAACATGCAGAATTTTTTTTTTCCCAACGTCCTTATTTTTATACAACTGAGCTAAATGGACAGATACCTGTCCATTGTGACCACTTGAATTGGTGGAGTTTATATGTCCAGGTGGAATGAGATGACTCTTAACAGGAATATTGGTCTACAGTGTAACCTCTCATTTTTCAGTGTCACAAACTAGACCCTAAAGTATTGAATAAATCTTTTCATGATAAGGCATTTTTGTAAGTGACTTGATATCATTATCTTCATTTGATATAGCAGGAAATATCTGGATTTAAAAGGAATCTGCATGGCGTTGCCAGACTTAGCTAGTTAAAACAAAAAGATGTCCAATTAAATGTGAATTTTAGATAAACAATGCACTTTTTTTTTAAGTATAAATATGTCCCATGCAATAGTTGGGGCATACTCATGCTAAAAAAAAAATTATCATGTATCTGAAATTCAAATTTAATTGGCATGTTGTATTTTATTTGGGAACCCTAAACCTTCAGAGTGTGTGTGTTTGTGTGTGTGTTGGGAAGGGGTTAGAGCAATGGAACTTCACTCTGTTGTGTAAATTTTGGGGGAAATGTATTCCTGATCCCTGGCTCCTTGCTTGGATAGAAATATGGCCACTGAAGAGAAGATCAGATGAGCTTTGTAGTTTTTAGCCGTATATTTCCAGGTGCCTGGGGACCACGGGAAGGAGAAGGGTTGCACACGCAATCCTGAATCACCACGTGAGGAGGAGGCTCAGCTCGGGCAGGTATGTTTTTCAACACGGCTCTAACAGAGCGCACACAGGTGATTAACATTCCTCTGCTGAGGTTTATGACTTCATTAGAATATTTCTCATCATAACTGAATAGGTAAAAAATACCTGGCTATTAAATACAAGTCTATCCCTCAGGATGACCAGATTATCACTTGAATTTAAAATCTTTCTGAATTTTTAATAGTGCATAACAAATACGATTATTTATGCACTTTCTTCCAGTACTGAACTTGCCAGGCCTACAATTATATGGAACGCCTTCAGTTTCAATGGGAGGGATTAATTGGAGCTGTGCATCTCTGCCTGGTCCCTCTGAAATCTTTCGCCAACAGGTCCCCCCTTTCCTTGTGACCTGGAGGAAGCCTGTCCGGAATCCTTTGGAGGCACCGGCAGGGCCTGGCTCTGTGCTATTTAGAAACCCCTGGTAATTAGCAGCGGGGAGATGTAAGAGCCGTGGTGTAAAGGGAGCAGCTGGGAATCCATAAAGCTGGCTGATGAGAAAGTCAAGTGGAGGCCTGCCTGGCTGAAACCTCTTCAATAGATCTGTAGTCTGGACTTGAACCCTGCCCTCTCACCTCAGGGTCCGATATTTCTTTCTTTTCCATTTTCTCCCCTGCCCAAGTCCCCCGCCCCCACCTTCTCTTCTCCTCCCAGCTTCTCTATCAAGGAATGATGTACTCAGACTGTGAATAAATGCGAGTGACCCCCATCTGCCCACCCCCACTTCCCAGAGCTTTCTGCTGGGGGTGGGGGAGGGGGAGACAGAGAGAGGGAGAGAGAGAGAGCGAGAGAGAGAGAGAGAGAGAGAGAGACAGAGGGAGAGAGGCAGAGGGAGAAAGGTACAAGAGAGAGAAGGGAAGAGAGAGAGGGAGATAGAGGGAAAAAGGAGGGTCCCCGACTTCCTCACAGGTAATTAAAAGGACTATTTTCAAGGTTGCATGGGCAAAGACAATTCGGCCCTAATGAAGCATCGATCGACTGCAGTAAGGTAGAAAGGAGCTGACATTCATTCAAAGGTACCTTTAACTGTAAGACACTGCACCGGGAATTATTCGTTCTCTGCTGTCATTGCCTAGGACCTGGGTTAGGGAGAGGAAAAAAAAAAAAAAAAAGGTGGGGTGGAGGGGAGAGTTTTACATTTATTTCCGCATCGCCACAAATGCATGTGTCGGGGCTTCTCTTATCCTTCTCTTCTTTTTAAAAATAGAATGCATCAGGGCACAGTCTCTTTGGTTGTAAGGAGGGGGGGCCCCTCCCCGCTTAGGGTAAATTTTCTTCATTAGTCACGTTTAAAAGCCCACCAATCAGGCCTGCCGGGTCCGGAATTCAGGAGGTCAGCGACGGCCAAGCGGGAACTCTTTGGGAAGGGTAGGGGCATTGCTGGCTGGCTGTAAACCCAAACTCGTTTCCCTCCACGGGTTTGGCCGCTATCTGCTTTGTGCTGGTGTTTGCTATTCTGGGGCAAACCCCCGAAACCTCGAGGGAAAGAGAGCTTGGGGAACGGGGACCTATCACTGTGCAAGGGGATGTTGAAGATCCAGCCAAGGGGATGGGGATCCAGCCAGAAAGAGACCAAAGATGCTTGTGGGAAGGAGGGTTTCGGCAATCCAGGGAGTGAGACGGGGTTTTCGGGTTGCAGAAGAATGCCAGGTAAAGGTGTGGGAGAGCAGCGAGGCTGGGAGTCACCTCCCAGTCCACCTGGGGGACACATCTTCTGGGCTCCCCGGCCGTGGACATGACTTCTGGTTTTCCTCATTAGCCCTAAAAACATTTGTCTTTGGAGAGGATCCAGATGAGAATAAAAAGATACTAAAGTGCTAGTCGTGCCAAGTCAATGGGGGAGGACGATGAGGGGAGGAGAGTCAGTATCCATTCCAAAACAAGTGGAGTGTTATCCGGAAAGGTTTTGCCCACAGCCCCAGCTCGACTGGATCTTACACGAGGCCCCTCATACAACAATAGCAGGTCCCTTCAGAGCACGAAACACAAAGGGAATTTGCTCTGGTTCAGTCTCCACAGTGAGGCCCTTCGGAAGCTAAACAGAGTCACTTCCCCCCGACCCCCACCTCTGCTAAAAATAAGCGTGGGGGGCACTCTCAGACCCCCATAAAGACATCCAGGGTACCATAAACCTATCCGTTGGCAGGACATTTCAAATCACGGGCTCTTTCTCCCATTTTCTTTCTGTCTTTTCTTTTCTTCTCAGAATTTATCGTCGTTTCTTGATTTTGCCTTTAATTTTGGTTTGGTTTTAGAGGGAGGGGGTGGCAGGGTATATTATTTAACTTGATAAACAGCATTAGCACAGCGCTGGGCTGCCTCCTGGCTTCGGCGTCTCTCTCCTATTTTTTCATTTGTGTTTACATTTCTAAGACATCCCCTTAGCTGAAGGAGGATACTTCCCACATACTGCACTATAGGCCATTCATGCAAAAGGATAATTTATTGGCCGCACAGCCTCTGAAGTTGAATTTTTAAAAAGAAAAATTGGAGCCCAGTTTCCCCCGGTTTGCTGCATTCACATGTCTTTAGTTTGTGCTCTTCTTCTCACCTTTATCTTTGAAACAGTTTATAACATTCTATTTATCAATTTGATGCTGTTTCCTCCTGGTTGTTATGTATTTACTTATTTATTTTGTGCAGCCAAAGAACAGGTCAGGAAACAGAGGCAGAAATTGGGTGGAACACCTGCTGAAATTAAAAAAAAAAAAAAAAAAGTTTTCCACTAAAAAATGACTAAACTGCAGCCCAGCAGATCCTATCTGCATTAATTTGGCTGAACAACAAGATATTGCAGGGGACAAACTCTGAATAAAGCAGTTCCGAGTTCCCAGAATTGGCACAGCTCAGCCTAAACAATGACGGCTTCCTATTCACCTTAACCCAGCTTTTCAAAAGAACATCCCCAGAAACACAAAGCATCAGCGGGAAATGGCAATTTTATGAATCCTAATCAATCAAAGGGCTTATTAACTCAATGTGAAGCCAGATTAAAATCTTTAATTATAAATCGTGCTAAAAGGAAAAACAAAATGTACTTATGGTACATTGAAAATTCCGGATATTAACATAGTTGCTATTATCTCTTCCAATATTAAATTCCCCCTCCCTTTCCCCCACTACAACCTCACCTTTTTCTATTACTAAAGAACGGGGCTACAGAACCCAAATCATTTTTCCCCTCGATTTATTAAAATGTATTCTTTTTCTCCCCCTGTGCATCCAATAGGTTTCTGGGAAGCTGCGTTGGAGGTTGTAGGACCGGCTATGAGAAATCCTATTACTCAGCCCCGGGCGGCTAGGGTTTCAGTGTGATGCTGGAGGTAGTTTGGGTAGCTGTTTATTAAGGGGGCAGAGTTGGTATTACAGGGTCGGTAGTTGTTTTGTTTTCTTTTTTTGGGGGGGCGAGTAGGAAGAGGAAAGCAATCAGATGTGGAGCATTTTTGCTAATGAAAGCGGCATGCGTGTCTGTACTCGTAGGATTGATTGGCAGGAGTGGAGATTGCCAGCCCCAGGAAGGGTCCTCGCTTTAAGCTATGGTGTGAGAAAAAGCTCTGGGTGCTGCTGTTGCTGCTGCTGCTGCTGCTGCTGCTGCTGCTGTTGCTTCTTCTTCGGCTTCTTCTTCTCCTTTTTTAATCAGGCAGACATTTGGGAAATGACCACAGCAAATTTAATCACAGTTGGGGGGTGAGGAGGGAGGGAGGCAGAGCAGAGACTGTGATTCACATGTTTTATTTATTTGTTCAGAGTCACGGCCATCCTATTGTGTGTCCCTCATTCTGTCATTTCAGGCCCCTCTGACCCACCCCCTACCCCTGTCCCCATTGTTAATGTAAGAGGCAGAGAATATAACCACATTTTGTAATAATAACATATCCAACGTTGCAAAAGCAGGAACCTCATCTTGAGAGGGGTCCTTTTCTTACATTGAAATGATAGAAAAACAAAAAGAAAAGAAAAAGAAATCTCTCCATCCTAATGACAATGTAGGATGGAGAGATTTGTTCTTTGTGTAAAAATGCAGTGATGTTCCTAGCTAGGGTACATGCCCCATTTCCTCCCCTCCTGCACATCGGCTATCGTACTATTCTATTTTTATATTTACAGAGCAAGCCCCATGTTACCAAATTGGCTTTAAATTAAATATAAATAGAGCGAAGGAAAGGAAGAAAGAAAGAAAAAAAAAACCTGTACAATCAAAGCTAATAAAAAGAAAGTAATACCCTGGTTTAAATTAAATCCTACTTCATTCCTTTTGTTCAAAGTTCAGAATTTCTTTATCTCAGCCTGTCTCCTGAAACATTCCCTTTCTTTGACTTTTCCTTTAGTTCCAGGGACAGGAAGCACTCGTCCCCAAATTAGGTCTCTTAAGATTCTTGCCACTTTCCTTGCTAATCCTAGAACCAGGTTTCAACCATGGATGGGGGGTTTGTCAAGGGAGGAGAGACAGCTTTCACTGGCAAAAATCTTGATAGTGAGTAGGGCTTGATTTCCATAACACAAGGTCGACTCTGTGCTCTTTTTATCTGAACACCAGATCTAAAATGCCTTATTTAAACCCGACTCAAGAGAGGGACCTGTCCCTGATGGACACAAACCCAGTCTGTCCCAGTGACACATCCTGGCTCCCTCCCAGCTTTGCACCTTCCTCAAACATTCAGGATCCTTCCAAACCATATTCTTGTAGCTACTGCTATTTCAAAAGTGCAGGAAAAATATGGTTTTCCTGATTACTTTGGAACTTGTGAACACAGACGCAATGCTCAATGTTACTTTAAAAACATTTACTAACATCTTTATATACTTGAAGCAAATAAAGATTTACCCAAATGCTGCTTTAGCATCTGAAAACTTGCAGAACCCCATTTTGGTTGCTCTGTAGCCACACTTACACAGTCCTTGCTATAAACACACGAGTCTGGTTTTCCTTCTGCAAATATGTATGATTTCTGTTTAGCTCCATCCCTCCTTGATTTTTCTGCCTTTCAGACTGATAATTTTGTAGTTATCTAAATGGACAAATATAGCCAGAGGAAAAGATCCTAAATCAGTTTTCATGGCTAAAGTGCACACGGAATCCATTTTGGCAAAAAGCACTCAAATTCTCAGAATTCCTCTAAATCCTTAAATGCCACACGGCTGTGATATTCCTTTGAAGACGAGCATTGGACCTAATAAACCGAACACTGGAGGCACAGATCTCGTCTTCTTTAGTTCTTGCAACAGCTTTTCACTAAATTCAAAAAAGACCTTTTGTGCTTAACTGGGTTTTCATTTCATTGCTTTTAAATTTGTTAAGCTTGACTTTTGACACTTTGGGTGTTTAGCCTTTTTTTTTAAAAAAAGTGCAATTATATAATAAATATTTGTGCTTCCAGAAAGGAAGACATTCATCTGTTATTAATGCTCGTATACAAAGAATAAAATGTACTTCACTCTTTTGTTAGAAATAACCCATATAAACATGTACATTTTTAAAAAATCATCTTTAAACAATGGCATAAACTATTTTTGAAATAACACACAGAAACATGGTATATACAACGTATTTACTCCACTCCACTAGAAGGTGTAAACAAAATATAAAAAAAAATTAATAAAGCCAAGAAGGAAAGATAACTTGTATAAATAATTATGTAAATAAAATGTGCCTTTGAATTGCTATGTAAACAAATTAGACATCAAATGATAAAAAGCACAGTTAGTAAATTACGATTCTCTATAAAAAATATGAAACTATTTGACTTTTCCCATTGATTTACTTTCCCAGTTCACTTCAGCAAATGAAAAAAATGTGAGTGGAGATGGCTCTCAGCAGCTAAAATATGAAAGCAGGCATTTGTTTGTGTTTTTCTTTTAAAAAAACGTATATGCAATTTTAGTTACTTCTCAGAAATTACAAAAGGGACATTTAGGAATTGTTCACACGGTGATGCTTTGAGATTAAATTTTCTTTTGATACACTTTTTAAAATATTCAGATACACAGTTTTGAAAATATTCACCTCTTAGGTGAGGATTGTCTCAATCTAATAGAAATGTTTTTTTTTCCTTTTCTGCCTAAAGGAAAATGATTTTAAAATTATTTTATGAAGAAATATTGCATGGAAATCAATATGAAAAACAGCATTATTAGTAAGTGGAACATAATTCTTAAACATTTTAGTCCACTTATTTTCAGGTATTTCAAATATATTTAAAATATTTTTCATATATATTTTTATCCACATCGCAGTTCTTTTTGGGTGTTAATACAGGTTCTTTTTTTCTTTAATGTCAGGAAGAAAACGACAGTCATGATAGGAAGAGAATATTTACGTTTTTCTATCTTCTTTAGTTTTGTTTCAAATCCAAATAAACAGGAATGTAAAAATGGTTTAAATGGTTATTTTAGAACTCTGCAGGGCATCTTCTCTTTAAAAGTATTTCAAGCCTTTTCTAAAGATTTCTCACATCAGTATTATGTTGTTGGTTTCCTTTTGAAAAACACTCTGCTTCTTAAAGAACCTTATAATTTAAATGTATTTCCTATGCATATGGTTTCGTCAAAATCCCAGTCCAAGCACAGAAAATGCCCCGGGTCTCCTTCACACCTCCAAAGCTAATGTTTATAGACCAGCTTAAATCTGAGCAGAAACTATTCTTCACCACAACTCCTGGCTTTTTTTTCTTCTTCTTTCTTTCTTTCTTTTTCTGGGTCTGACGAGCTCTACATTTGATATACAGACTGATTTTTTTTTTCCCATCAAAATTACATGAGCAGCAAAAAGCTGGAATCTAAGGCTCCAGACAAACTGGGTGGGTCTCCTCACTCCTGTCTTTTCTCAGTGTCAGACTCTATGTTTAGATAAAACAATTTATCTTTATCATTTTCAAGCTGGTCAGACGGGCGAGGGGTGGGAGGTGCGAAGGGTGGAGGGGTGAGGGAAAAGGTGATTGTTTCACTTGTTGTCAGAGGGCATTGATCAGCCCTGCTGTCTGCTGGTCTCCGAGGTGAGGCCAGGTCCCCCAGGAGTACTTCGGGGCTGGGCCGTGTCAGGGCAAAGCTGTATTGAGTCATGACCCAGATGACGGCTCATTGAGGCAAACGGGTATTGGCGTCCAAATCATTCTGAGACACCCTCAGTAACACTTAAACCAGTCCACTCCGTTAATGTCAGGTCACGGGGGACACATTTAGCCCCCTCTGCTGACCATTAGACCCTTTGATGGAGTGGACGATAAACTTGACGGGACAAGCTGGACCCTGCACTTGAGTCTGCCTATGTTTCCAGTAGGCCCAGTGTGGGGCTGGCCTTTGGAGAACGCCCACCGTCCCTGTGGCCAGGTCCTCTAGGAACTCTGGCCCTTTTACGCCACACAGGATAAAACAGAACTAAAACTAGTTTAAATGTTCCAGCGTCAAAGGGAGAAAAACAAGCCACCGTGATCCTTCACAAAGTTTTTCAACAACGAGGTCAGATACAAATTGTGGATGAAGTGGTCTGGCTCTACCATTTTGTAATTTTTATTTCTTGCTTTGATTTTTCTCTTTCTTCTAAGCACTGCTTATATAGTGCAGGTATTTTGAAATCCATTTGTTATACCTTCTGTGGCAAAGAACAAAAAGAATTCCTTATTGTTTCCCAGGGAAGTAGAGAAGAATTCAACAAAAATTCACTCTGTTGTGATCATAAGGTTTCCAAGGCAGTCTTCTGAAAGGGAATTATTTTATTTTGTATTACCAAACATCAAATATATTTTGGGGAGAGAGGGGAATAGGAATCTAAAGCTAATTGCATTTCCCATTGATGGGAGCATTAGCCTAAAACAAACTTGAGCTTGGAAATGAATCTAAAGTACAAACTAACAAAAACCAAGTCTTTGTTAACATTCAAAGGGTGAATTAATAATCATTATTGCTACTATTTAAACAAATTATACCTAAATCTTCTGTTACACGAGAGATTGCTACTGTTTACTTTTGCTGCTTTCCCACCAGCAAAACGGCCTCTGGTTTGACAGAGCAGATTTTCTGGTATTAAAATGCTTTTATCCTAGTTTTAACACCTTGTCTGAATTCCTCTTGAGAATTAACTGATATTGCATGAGAAGGGAAAATGCCAGGGGGTTTTCAAATGGCCCCCACACTCAAAAACTCAGTTCAACAGAAACAACCCTCCCTTCCTCAAAAAATACCAGTTACTAAGTACACAATTAGCATGAAGAAAAAAAAAGTACAAATGAGCTAACTAATATGACCAAATTATGCATCTGTTTTGTCTTAAAAGTAAAAATCTAATTAAAAAGATAATCTAGTTACCAAACTATTAACTGTCCTTCTGATAAATAAGGAAGCAGCTGTGGGTTATGTTTAACCAAGAGTGAGGGAGGTGGAGTCACCCTCAGGTTCTCATTGTCTACTTTGCATTATCCAGACCTGAGAGACTTTTCCAGAGTTCATATTCTTTGTTTCCTAATGCAGTCTGGAACCCTTACAGCTGGCTAAAATTCAGAAGTGTTTCTCTTAAAAGGAGTCAGTTTATCAAACCATAAAGATTACATCTCATTTTCATATCAATGTACATAGCTTCATTCCAGAGAAATTGGATAAATTAGAACATGTACCCACGGCCCACTTGATTACAACCTGTCCCTGAAGCTTGAAAGTAAGACTTATAGATTCAGAGACTTCAAATGATTTCAGGGAGTTTATATTTTGGTATGGTTTTGGAAGAGGTGTTAGAGTAACTCATTTTCTTTCCATGTGCTATTAATATTGTGTGTATAATGCACACATATAAACAAGTATCATCAACATTTACTAACTCTATCTTGATGTTTTATGTTGAAAGGATAGAAATAATTCTAGCATAGATGCGTCTGTGAGCGAATGAGTGTGTGTGTGTGTGAGAGAGAGAGAGAGAAAGAGAGAGAAAGCTCACAGTCATGTATCTTTTACTCATCTCATCCAAACAGATTTCTAACTACAGCCCTAGCTCAAGAAATAAATTGCATTGATCTGGTATTTATAATGGGGCAATCTTGAGTTTTTAGTGGGACGAGATACCAAAGGGAAATTACATCATTGCCAGTAAACTTCTCTTTCCACCCTGCTTTCGGTAATTTTTCCCACCTCTTCCTTTCAATTTGCAAAGTCAAGCAAGAGCATAATGGAGAGAAATACATACCTATTATGCCCTGTACATGTTTTTGGCACCTAAAAAGTATACCATTAGTAATTGGAAAAATTAGCCATAAAATCCATATTGACTAACATTGTGCCATTTCATTCAAAAATGATCATTCTATCCTGATCCAAATGGGCAGAAGCTCAAAAGGTGTAAGACATAGAATCCACAAAATTAATAAAATCACCTTGACTTTTAAAACAGAAACTGCACTTCCACATTTACACTCTCGTTTTCTCACCACCACTAGCATTCCAAATAAAAAATCAGTAGACTTGGGATGGGTTCTATACAACCACAAAATCTTAGATATTTTCCTGAGGACTAGAAGACTAAATTTTCTCTGAACTCTGTTCTCAGAGGACATGAGTATAAATGAGGGAAGAAAGGCATTTTGTTCAGTAGCAAAACAATATTAGATACCTGTTTGTTATGCTGCATTTATATTGCTTTTTATGTATTTAAAAAACCTTAGATTTTCCTGCTCTAGACTGATACGTCTGCCTGTAAAATTCTTGGAAAATAACATACCAGTTAACATGCAACCAGTAACACCTCTGAAGGCAGCTAATTCTGAATTTAACTCTTCTTGTGACCTAAGTTTCCTTCTCAGGATTTTCATTCACATCCACAGTCTGAGTATTCCAAGGAAACTTTATCCTTCAAGCACCTTTTGTCACATTCTGCTGGGCTCTGCTAACTGTCCTAATCACATCGCCTGTGAATTGGATCCAAGGGGAGACAAGCACTATGTATGCCATTTGCTCATTGGCTCCATGAGAAAAATCAAACATGGACATTTTTCCTCAATAAACCAATGTTTCCCAATGTTTTAAATTGCTACCTGAAAAAGAAGTCTTGTAACTCCTTTTTTTTTTTTTTTTTTTCAAAATAGTGGCTGATGAAAGAGATCCCTTACATTTTTTATTTAGTTTTGGATTTCACCTTAATCTCAACACATTTTGAAATGGCTCATTGAACTTCATTCTCTGAGCTCTAGCTCTCTAGAGGTCACAAGAAGGTCACTAGGATATTCTCTGAAAGCATCACGAGATAAAAATATACAGATTCCACAGTTTCAACACTGTCATCAGGAACTCTAGCCCCCACGACTCTAATGCGTGACAGCAAACGATCTCCCTTCTCCATCTAAAAGGTGAGCACAGAGTCCAGACCAGGGCTCTGGTTTGTCCTTTGAAATAATCCTTGGTCCCCTGTGGTGAATGTGATGAAACACTGGTATCTCAGAGCCATTTTCCAATATAGTCCAAACAACTGGTCACCTCCAATGTCACTGGTCACAACCTCTTCATATTTAAGGACAGCATAGACTGGTCATGTTAATCTGTTAATGATGTCTTAATGGCAACCCAAAATTCAAAGCCGACTTGAGGACAGGATGGGGATCCCACCTGGCTAGATACCACCGTAGACTCCAGGTCTGCCACCATGTGTAGGGTGGGGGAAGAAGGGGCTTTTGCTGCTTCTAGGCGCCAGGCCTGGGGTTTCTCCCACCTAGGGGTTCTAAGGAAGAAATGGATTTTCTCTTTCTGTTCATTGTGTTTCATCATCTGATCACTGAAATGCTTAATGTGAGTTTTCAGAAAAAGTAGGGCAGATGATCAGAAAAAGTGATAAATGGCGGCTGCATTTCACACGCTTGTTTATAACAAACTAGCCTGAACTGCTGCACCAGGAGTCGCAGTACAAGGGGGGAAATGTATGCAGGCAACAGGGAGTTAAGTAAATAAATTTTTTCTTTTCTTCGTCAATGTGTTTAGTTCTCTTCCTGCCAAGATTCATCTCACTGTGCTATCTTGTGAGAGACACATATGGTGCAGTGAAATTGCCATCCAAGAAAGCATGTCCCAGCCTGTTGAGACATCATCAAATAAGATTAAAGCAAAGTAAAAATAAAAAGATAGAACGATTTTTTTTTTCTTTTCCTTGCACAGAGAACATCTGATGAAAGCCACTGAGGTACTTGAATTGCTTCTAAAGGTTTGCAGCCATTTCTTTACTTTGGATGGTTAAGAAAAAGCCAGGAATAACATGACAATATCTTCTTTGCTTTCTCCAAGTTAGTGGAAAAAAAAGTGCTTCATAACAAACCAGATGTATATGAATAAAATACCATCTTGCCTTCAGCACTTCAGTTGCAAATAGCACTTAAACACGCTGTAGACAGACCTCAGTCTTCACTTTCCCGCCTTCTCTTTGCATTCTATGGATTCAGACTTTTCAGGGTGGCATAGAATAAAACTTTCATTTTTAAATATTATTTATTAAGATTCCTTTTATGGCAAACTGTGGCTAAATTTCTGGCTTTTGCAGACCTCGGAATGGGAAGGACTGAGTTTCATCTTCGACCCGTTAGTGGTCATATTTCCCTCTGGTAGCTGACACACTCAAGAGGCGTGGGATAGAAGGTGACAGCTTGTGCTACTCGGTGTCCCTGCAGTTGCCAGCCTCCCAGGGACTCTGCTCACCTAGGAAGGTACAGCCTCCCTTATTCTCGCCACCTGATTCCATTAGGCCCAATGCCCACTAGGCCAGGATATTATAAATAGGCCCGACCTTCCTCAGTGTCTCTGTACCTGGAAATACCCTGCTGCTATGGGTATGAGTTAGCTAGACAACTATCACGGCCACCTCCAGAAGGCAGCATCTTTCCCACCCAATGCCCCCTAAGTGAAGACTTACAGTCATATCCAGTTTCTTTCTCTGTTCCCTTTTTTCTTTAAGAATCTGCTAGCTTTGGGAGAATTTATGATGGGAGCAGGAGGCGGGGGGATCCACATGCTACTCTCTTAAGACTCTTCTAGAACATTCAAGGCAGTTCGTTTTTTTTTTTTTTTTTTGAGAAGGAGTCTCGCTCTGTCAACCAGGCTGCAGTGCAGTGGTGCGATCTCAGCTCACTGCAACCTATGCCTCCAGGGTTCAAGCAATTCTCCTGCCTCAGCCTCCCGAGTAGCTGGGACCACAGGCACCCGCCACCACACCTGGCTAATTTTTTGTATTTTTAGCAGAGATGGGGTTTCACAGTGTTAGCCAGGATGGTCTCGATATCTTGACCTTGTGATCCTCCTGCCTCAGCCTCCCAAAGTGCTGGGATTACAGGTGTGAGCCACCACGCCTGGCCGCCATTTTGTATTTTTAAGAGGCTCTCTGCCCCTCTACTTCCCTCCCCAGTGGGATTTCAGGAAGTACTGTAAACTGTTTGAAAGGATGCAGTTGGCCGGGTGCCATGGCTCATGCCTGTAATCCCAGCACTTTGGGAGGCCGAGATGGGTGGATTGCTTGAGGCCAGGAGTTCAAAACCAGCCTGGCCAATATGGTGAAACCCCCTCTCTACTAAAAATATAAAAAATTAGCCAGGTGTGGTGGTGGGCACCTGTAATCCCAGCTTCTGAGCAGGCTGAGGCAGGAGAATCACTGGAACTCAGGAGGCGGAGGTTGCAGTGAGCTGAAATAGCACCACTGCACTCTAGCCTAGGCAACAAGAGCAAAACTCTGTCTCAAAAAGAAAAAAGAAAAAAAAGTATGCAGTTACGAGGTAAACAATACCATGCTTCATATGGGAGGGGGCCCAAAGCCAGGCTTTGAAATTAAATTACATTTTGTTTAAGTGTCTGGAGAGGGAGGGTGGCAGGCAGTGAAAGACAAGCATGTCCCTTTCTTAAATGCAGACACAGTGTTTTCTGTGATATGAAGTCAGTTTGTGTTTCTAAGCAGAGATGAGGAAGCAGCCGGAGCATTTGTTTGCAAACCGTTCTAGGTAAGGTTTACAAGATCTCGTTTCCGATGTGCGGCCTTAATTGGACCTCTGGAAAGCAACAATGCATCAGTGGAAGAGATTATCACTGGCCTTAATAAGCTGTTGTTGGCTTTCATAACAGCCACTGCCTAAAATGAGGCACACAGAGCCCAGAGACAGTCTTACCAATTGCCTGGAGCAAGGATTAAAGCAACAAGGATCCGAAGGAGAGAACGAAAGGAGTGGGGAGGGGGGTGGCGGAAGAAACAGGGGCTAATGTAAAATCGTTTCCATATTAACCTTCTTCCCTTCTGACAATGGTCAAGTTCTGATTCAAAATACAAATTATCTCCAATTACTTCAAAAGAGGCAGTCAGAGAGCTGTCATTTAACCTTCACCATCTGTTTGCTTCAAAAGAAAGCGGTACAGCCTGCCACGTTGACCTCAACTTTCCCTCCAAGCTCTGGACGGCACCAAAGACGGAAGCTTATTGTCCTCTGGAGAAAAATCTACTGGGGTTTTCAGGGGGGCAGGGAAGCATGGGGAGGGTTAAGAAAGAGGATAGAAAGGATAGATGTTACAGGGGGACCAAAGGAAGGAGTCCTGGTGGGTGACTTAGCTCAAGCTGAGGTGATGTTTAGAGTGGAGTGGGGGGCCTACCCATCCTGGCCTTGTTTACTCAACGTCCTCCACTAGAGGATGTGGTTTAAAATAAGATTGGCTTTAAGAAGGCCTCAGTGAGGCTGGGCGCGGTGGCTCACGCCTGTAATCCCAGCACTTTGGGAGGCCGAGACAGGCACACCACGAGGTCAAGAGATCGAGACCATCTTGGCTAACACGGTGAAACCCCATCTCTACTAAAAATACAAAAAATTAGCCAGGCGTGGTGGCGAGCTCCTGTAGTCCCAGCTACTCGGGAGGCTGAGGCAGGAGCATGGCATCAACCTGGGAGGCGGAGCTTGCAGTGAGCCGAGATTGGGCCACTGCACTCCAGCCTGGGGGACAGAGCAAGACTCTGTCTCAAAAAAAAAAAAAAGAAGGCCTCAGTGAGCTGAGACAGCTGAGGACCCCAGGACAGGCAGGATGAATGAGGGCCATGACATGGCCGGGCCTTTTGCCTGGTCTTCTGTCATGGGAGGCCAACAAAGGTTGCCTGGTACAATCAAAGAAGCAAGATTGAAAGGCCAAGAAGAGTAGCACTTTGGAAAAATAAACAATCTGTTAGTACTGTACTATTAGACCCTCGTGTTACAGGAAAGTAGTCCGGACCCAGACCCCAAGAGAGGATTCTTGGATCTCACACAAGAAAGAATTCAGGGTGAGTTCGTAAAGTGAAAGCAAATTGATTAAGAAAGTAAAGGAATAAAAGAATGGCTACTCCATAGACAGAGCAGCCTGAGGGCTGCTGGTTGCCTATTTTTATGGTTATTTCTTGAAGATATGCTAAACAAGGGGTGGGTTATTCATGCCTCCCCTTTTTAGACCATATAGGGTAAATTCCTGACATTTTCATGGCATTTGTAAACTGTCATGGTGCTGTTGGGAGTGTAGCAGTGAGGACGACCAGAGGTCACTCTCGTAGTCATCTTGTTTTGGTGGGTTTTAGCCGGCTTCTTTACAGCAAACTGTTTTATCAGCAAGGTCTTTAAGACCTGTATTTTGTGCCGACCTCCTATCTCATCCTGTGACTTAGAATGGCTTCACCGTCTGGGAATGTAGTCCAGTAGGTCTCAGCCTCATTTTACCCAGCTCCTACTGAAGATGGAGTTGCTCTGGGTCACACACCTGTGACACTTGGATGGGCTAAAAAATGAAATCTACCTGCTCAACCAAAAGCCCCAAAAGCACACCATTCTGGAGCCTCTCCATGGAAGCACGACATCTCAGTGTGCATCAAAGCAATTATACCACAGAAAACCAAATTCCATCATCTACAGGGGTCCCGAATGGGCCTTCCCTCCTTCGGAAATCTAGCAGAGTTAAAGGAAGAGAGAACAGCCGTTTATGAAGATGTCCCAGGACAAGACTGAAAGCACCAGTAGGGAGAATGGCTTCCCAACAGGCCACAGTGAAATAATAGAGTGCAAATTTCTAAATGCCTACATTTTATGGGAGATTTCTAATGTGTGTGCCCACGTACATTATATTATTTCTACTACCTCTGATCTTTATTTTCCATTTTACAGCCCACTGAATAACAGGTTTTTTCAAGAGAGAAGGAAAGAAAACAGATCCTCTGTAAATGAGGACAACTTTGACTCATAAACAGTTCATGTGCTCAGAGAGGAAAGGCACCTGGTACTTTCTAAAAGAAAGCACCTCCAAATACCAGCACCATGTGGTGGGAGGGCAATTCTTTGCCTTGTCAAATGGTACTGAAGCTTGAGGTCTGTTTCTACCACCATGCCTGGAGTAACTGTCAGGGCCTCTTATTTCTCATAGCCAAAGCAGATGGGGGACAAGTCAATTAAACACAGAAAGCTGCAGTGCTGTTATTAAGCAGTATCAGCGTGGCAATGACGGCTGGAGGGACCACGGTGAAGGGCAAAACCTAAACCTCCAAGGATGGGCTCTGCATTCACCTAAAGTCCCTCCCCCCACATGCACATACATAGAAGAAAATGACTCTTTTTTTTTTTTTTTGAGACAGAGTCTTGCTCTGTTGTGCAGGCTGGAGTTCAGTGGCACGATATCGGCTCACTACAACCTCCGCCACCCGGGTTCAAGTGATTCTCCTGCCTCAGCCTCCTGAGTAGCTGGGATTACAGGCACCTGCCACCATGCCCAGCTCACTTTTTTGTATTTTTAGTAGAGACAGGGTTTCACCATGTTGGCCAGGCTGGTTTCGAACTCCTGACCTCAAGTGGTCTGCCCGCCTCAGCCTCCCAAAGTGCTAGGATTACAGGCATGAGCCACCTCCTCCTCTCCCTTCTCTGATCCTTAAGCACTCCTATTTTTGTTTTGTTTTGTTTTGTTTTGTTTTGTTTTGTTTTTTTGTTTAGAGACAGAGCCTCACTCTGTTACCTAGCTGGAGTACAGTGGTGCTATCACGGCTCACTGCAGCTTTGAACTCCGGGGCTCAAGCTATCCTCCCACCTCAGCCTCCCAAGTAGCTAAGACTACAGACACATACCACCACGCCCAGCTGATTTTTTTTATTTTTGTAGAGGCAGGGTCTCACTATGTTTCCCAGGTTCGTCTCAAACTCCTGGCCTCAAGTGATCTTCCTGCCTCGGCCTCCCAAAGTGTTGAGGTTATGATCATGAGCCACCACGCCCCGTCTCCCAGCAATTTCAAAGTACAAGTCAAGGGTTCCATTGGCAGCTCACTGACAGACACTGCATTTAGGTGATGGCATTGGCATTAGCTGTGCAACACTGGGCTCTGATGAAAGCACCCTCTTTCAGATCTTCTCTCAGGCCTGTTCATCCCTTCCAAGTTCAGCTTAGAAGATACTGGGCCACCTAATGAGTTGTCAGAAGAGCAAACAATGGAAATGAAGGTGCACATCCCTCTGTCAAGTCCGGTTGCTGCATCTGATATAAGCCACTGTCTCTGATGGGTATCTGCCCTTTCACACACGCTTCCTTGCTGGCCAGTGCAAATGCTCTACATTTGAGTCAAACATAGAAGAAAACATGGCAGAACTTCTTGGAATAAAGAGGTCTATGGCAGACTCTGGCTCTATCCTGTCTCTCTCTCTGCCACCGTCCCCTCCCTGGTAAGGGAGGTAGGGACAATGGGAAAATCATTAAGCAGCAGCATCTGGACCTGATTAATTAACTAGCTGGAGCATCTGCAAACGTGTCAGGCCGGAGCCTAGGACAAAGTCCTGTAAGCAGGTTTGTGTTCAGGAAGGGAACCGGCTGTTACATTTTATAAGACAAATATTATCTGTTCTTCTTCCAGGATGCTTGTTATTAAAAGCTGGATTTAATAGAAGAATTAAAAGGGCTTGTTTCACTTGACATTTCATCCACTAAAGACCTGAGGGGGGAAAAAAAAACCCCAGTGCCTGATGATCGGGAGCTTGTCTGTCAAGTTCCTTCTCTGTTTTGCTTTCATTGTTTTCCATTGACTGGTTTTTGCACCAAATGTTAAAGTCATAAGTTGCTGAAGATTTCCCAATTACAGGAATCTTTTCAAGGACTATTTCAGAGACCGCAATGTGCAAGAGATGCTCAGTTTATTATTGTTAAGTAAATATCACACTAAAAATCCAGATCTTCCTCCTTCCGCCGCTGACATACAGGTAGTGGAGGAAGCAAAAAAGGACCCATTCTCAGGCCCATTTGTGTTCGGACTGGCTACCGGCTCCCTTCAGAAGTCAATGCCTTTTTATCCGAAAGACACTGTCAGGGCTGACTTTTAAATGCTCTTTTGATGCCAAGATTCACGCGGATTTCATGATTTGTTTCCTACACTTAGGGCCCTGTCGCTCTTCTCTTATGTTACCCCATCAAGTTTGGTACTTCATAAAGCCTGAATCATCATCACTATGATCTTAACTGCTAGGCAGCTTTGGGTGTAAATCCAGGTCCAGAGGATAAAATCCCTGGGGAATTCCCAGGTGCGAAGGGAGTGGCCCAGATTGGGGATTCAGCAGCAGGCTGTGAACTACCTGATCAATAAATAGCACGTGCACCACACGAGTACTAGCTGTGATTTAAAGATAAGCTCTCCATAATCAGGAGATGGGAAGGGGATACAGCTGTGTTCTGGTTCAGAGCCTCCGAAATCTCACTTGTGTGGGGTCGGTGCTACTTCATAGCACCTCAGGTCAAAGACAGGCCGAGTTAAAACACTCTGTGAGACTAGGAGGTGGTATTCTGTTCCTTATTTAAAAGATAGAGGCCTTGGAAGATTTAACCAAATAGGCAAAAAAGTATGAGATCATTAGTGAAAAGGAACAAACATAATCTAAATTGATCCCTAATTAGGGCTACCACATAACATACAGGAAGTATTATATAAAGAAATAATATGTTAAAATATTCAGTAAAAAGATGTTCTGTATTTGGGACAAGCTTCTACTGAAAACAAATTATTTGTTGATTATCTGAAATACAAACCTAACTGGGTGTTCTGTGTTTTTATTTGCTAAATCTGACAGCTCTGTACCAGATTTGAACCAGTTCTGATTTCAGAGACAGGAGACTGAAATTCTAGAATTTTCCACTGACAGTGGACATTGGGCAGGTAACATATTTAAGTTTCCATCCGTGTGCAGATGGGAAGTATGCATTAAGGTCATTCTGTGTGAAATATCTGCATTTATGAATTTTTTAAAAAAAAATATTGTTTTACCACTTTTATTGCATATACAGTTATCTAAATCTCCAAAAATGAAACAAGTATTTCTAAGTAGAAGGCCTTAGAAAAGATATGCAGATAACAAGTGTTAAATACTTACATATCAAATTTAAGTAGCTCAACCCCTTAAAAACAGTTTAATTACTTTCGCTTTAAAATGCTCCACCATATTTTGCCACAGTCCAAATTTAGAAAATTAGTGGAAAGGTAACAGACACCTAAACTTTCTCTTAACAAGGTCAACTTATCATAAATTTGGAATTTTTCAAGTTCAACATAACTAGGGTTTATTATTCTTATACTTTACTGAAGACAACGAATTCTCTCCCAATGATTTCTTTCTCTTTTCCCTTCTGATTACAACAAAAATCCAGCTGCCTAAAATAGGCTTATTCCTCAAAAGGAGACAAAACTGCTGAGTTCTGTGACAATAATACTAATCAAAAGTCCATTTTAATTGTTCCAGGCCCTCATAGTGTATTTGATCTGTCTCTTTGGGCATCAGGATGACTGGGCTAAGCTGTGGGGACCTCCTCTCCACTCTGGAGCAGTTTTGCATTTCAACTTTGAAAAATGAAAACCCTGAATGCACCTAGGTTCCTAACTTGGGAAGAAAGTGCTGAAACAGATTTTGTTTAAAATAAAAGAGCTCTAAAAATCTACAGAGGAACTCTTTTTGAGACAAGCGAATACATTTTTTAGCATCCAAGTGGGATATGGTCATTAACATCCTCCTTCAAAGGTAGTCTGGTCAATGTATCTGCTGCAGCAAAATATGTGGGATTTGGGCAATGCATTTTGGATCTGAATATTCCCTAGGTTCTGCCAAGATAGCACCTATCCTAGGAATTTCTCTGTCAAAGTCGTCACTAAAATGTTCTAGGCCGAAGGCTGTGCCCTGAAGTTCTGAATCGCAAAGGGCCACAGTGGTGTGTCCATCTTAAGAAGTGGCTATGAGAGGCCGGGCGCCATGGCTCACACCTGTAATCCCAGCACTTTGGGAGGCCAAGGTGGGCAGATCACAAGGTCAGATGGAGACCATCCTGGCTAACACGGTGAAACCCTGTCTCTACTAAAAATACATAAAAAATTAGCTGGGCATGGTAGCGTGCGCCTGTAGACCCAGCTACTCTGGAGGCTGAGGCGGGAGAATGGCGTGAACCTGGGAGGCGGAGCTTGCAGTGAGCCGAGATAGCGCCACTGCACTCCAGCCTGGGCGACAGAGCGAGACTCCGTCTCAAAAAAAAAAAAAATTGGCTATGAGAAGCCTCTTCATTCACTTGTCTCACCAGAGAAGACAGAGATAATGTCTCCCTTTTGAAAGACGGCTTTAAAATGACATTGAGAGGGTCAAAAAAAAAGAACAGACAAAATTATTTGGAAATAAAAAAGAGTACAGGCAAATCAAATGTTCCCATGTTTTTAAAAGCCTTTCTATGAAACTGGTCCTATTTATTAGTGGTGAAATACAAACCGTGCTATCAGGAATCTTAAGGAAATGGATTGCTGTTAAGTGATACTTCAGAATCCACCCCCTAGCAAGGCTACTGCGCCATTACGGGAAGATAAGCAGAAAATCCCTGCCTCCCGTAAAGGCAACCTTTGCTTGAAATACGTGTAAACCATTCAGTGGCAATTCTAAAGCCACTGATTCAAAATATTGCTCTGGAAAATCTCAGTTAACCAGCAGTACCCAGGGTCTTTACAGATGAAAACAAAGACCAGGACTTTGTCAAGGGAGGAGGTGCTAAAGGAGGTGGTCAGCCTCTGAAAGTGCAGTCTTTTTTTTGTTTTGTTTTGTTTTGTTTTGTGTGTGTGGTTTTTTCTTTTGTTTTGTTTTGTTTGAGACAGAGTCTCGCTGTGCTGCCCAGGCTGGAGTGCAGTGGCGTGATCTCGGCTCACTGCAAGCTCCGCCTCCTGGTTTCACGCCATTCTCCTGCCTCAGCCTCCTGAGTAGCTGGGACTACAGGCGTGCGCCACCACGCCCGGCTAATTTTTAGGTATTTTTAGTAGAGACGGGGTTTCACTGTGTTAGCCAGGATGGTCTTGATCTCCTGACCTCGTGATCCGCCCACCTCAGCCTCCCTGAAAGTGCAGTCTTAAAGGTCCAATTTTTACATGCATTAATATCACATGTAATAATCTACAGTATTAGGGATGTGATTGGTTCCTGCCTGGCTCTGTGTTGTGTGAAACAACAATAATCTACGTATAACATCACCTCCTATCCTCCCACCCTCCACATCCTGCCGTCCCCCATCCCTGCCCCTCTACCTGTCAAAATGCAGAAGGAAACTGATTAGCACCTGGAACAGGTTATGCTCCTAGCGTTGCGTTCTTAGGACATTTTGTTTTGGAGTCCTAGGATTCTTCTTTTCAAGAGAAAAAAAAATTTAAGGTATAGACAGTATCCTTGAGGAGTTTGTAATCTAGGTGGGAAGACAAAACACCCAAAGAAAAATGATGTAATAGTGTCTTGGATGAAGACTGCTAGATCAACTTCTCAAGGGACTCAAAGCGTTTCTTTAAAACTTATTTATAAAAAAGAAGCAAGTGAACGAGTTAATTCAAAAATGGCTTCAATTGAAATCCAAAGCAGGACGCACACTTGGGATAGACCATAGGCCAAGCCTAACTATGGTTTTGTCGCTCAGTCAGAACCAGCACTACCGAGGGTGAGGTGAGTGTTTGCTTTCTACCTGGTCACAAGTCTCCATCTAGATGTGTAGAAAACATTTGACCTCTGGGTTTTGTTCAACCTCTCCCTATCCTGAGTTTGTGGGAAATAGCCACGTATCATGGTCACCATCATCCTCGCTCTCTGTATAACCCCAGGTGCCCTGGGCCAAGGGTTTGGTGCCTGCAGGCTTGCTGAGCGACAGCTTCCGCCGATTCCATGCTTTGACCCCACAGCGGGGTTTACATCCCAGCTCTCATCCAAAATGCTAGCCCCTGCTTCATCTCCATTATCCCTCGGTTCCATCCCTTCAAGATGGGACTTGCTTTCTCTACCCTCAAATTATATCAAGCATCCTAAAATGTAAGTTCCAGCATCACTACATAGGATTCCAGTTATTGCCACCATTATCTCAAGACTCTGGCTCCTTGACTGCCTCTCTTCCACCCATCTTCCTTTATTCCTACCCCAGCCAGCACAAACTCAGTACAAATAACGGCATAGCTCAGACCCAGTGTCCCCCTGTATTCTATAATCAGGCCCTCTGGCCACCCTGGGCATTAGAACTTCTACCGGCTCTGTTTTCCAGCCTGACCCACTCCTACTCCTTATACTTCAAAATTGTACCACTGAGGTCTCTACACCTAGTGTTCAAGTCTGCTCAGGTTATAAAAATTAGACGGTAAATTTTCCAAAACTCTGTCATCTCCACGTTACGTTATTAAATGCTGGTAGCTATGCAATGTATTTAACTTTGAGGTGTCTGTTTGTTCTCTTAGGAAAAAGCAAACTGGAATAGATGGGTTTGGGGATGCCTCTAAGTCGTCATGCTTTCTGAGTAGTAAGAAACATTATGGGGCCAGGCACGGTGGCTCATGCCTGTAATCCTAGCATTTTGGGAGGCCAAAGTGGGCAGATCACCTGAGGTCAAGAGATCGAGAACAGCATGGCCAACATGGCAAAACCCTATCTCTACTAAAAATACAAAAACGTAGCTGGGTGTGGTGGCACACACCTGTAGTCCCAGCTATTCGGGAGGCTGAGACAGAATCGCTTAAACTCAAGAGCTGGAGGCTGCAGTGAGCCGAGATAGCGCCACTTCACTCTGGCCTGAGCAACAGAGCCAGACCCCATCTCAAAAAAAAAAAAAAGACATTACTCTCAAATATTTTTATCTGATGATAATTCTAAGGAAGTAGTGAGTTCCTACAAAGTTTATTCAATTTTACTCTTTAGTTTCACATTGATGGCATCAGGAAGAAAACCCCAATGAATTCTTCAATGGCCTCTGGTCCATTCTGTAACGTAGAACTTCTAAAACTCAAGAGTAGTAACTTGGACACAAGGTGGTGCTAAGGGGTAAAAAATTAACTGTGGGTCCTTTTCCCCAAAGGTTACCTCGAATACTCAAGGTTTTCGGGGTACTTAATAGTTTACAAATGTTTTCACACACATTGTCCTGTTTATTCCTCAGAACTCAGGGAAGAATAAGCTAGTCTCGTGTTCTAAATATATAAATGAGAAAAATAAGGTCTGCTTAGGTTGTGTGACTTGTCCAAGATAACTCAGCCCAATCTAGATCTCTCTTCTAAGTCTAGGTTTAGTGCCCTTTTTTACTCTCCTACATAGGTTAGTCCCTTTTTTATGTGAAGTAAGAAATTCTCAATAGGGCTTCCATCAACTAAGCTAGGGAGTTCTGAATGCACCGATGCAACTTACATCCTGTGCCTCACTTGTGTTGCTAGTCAGGGGACCAGTGGGGTCTTGGTGACTCTCTCTGTGTTCTCAAGAATCCTTGGCCAAATTCTAGGATTTAAAAAGTAACACATAAAAATTTGGGTGGGGATGGGGGGGTCCCAAGGAGAAAAGATGAGTTCTGATGATACTTGGATTTAGATCCACTTGGGTAGAAGACCCCTTGTCTAAGCTTCCTGCTCATGCAGAGCTGTGGCAATGCTTTAGAAACACTAGCCTGAGGCTCCCAGAGCACCCTCTCCTGGTACAGCCTCGTCTCTCTCCTGATAGGGCTGAAGGTCTGTCTCCGCATGTGGGCAGGAAGGCCCTGGTCCTACCAATGCCCTCATAGCCATGTGCCATATAAGCCAGACTGAGAGGCCTCTGCAGATGGCAAGTGAAAATCAGATGGCTTCTCCTGTAGAGATGATCTCCTCCTAGAACTAAAATACCCACAATGGGTGGTACATTTCTGGCTGTATGAGTTTCCCAGAGCTGCCATACCAAATTCCCACAAACTCAGTGGCTTACGACAACATGAATGTATTGTCTGACAGTTCTGGAAGGCAAAAGCCTGAAATCAAGGTATCAACCGGGCTAATTCCTTCTGGAGGCTCTGAGGGAGAATTCATTCCATGCCACACTCCTAGCTTCTGGTGGCTCCGGCGTCCTTTGCGCTCCTTGGCTTTATAGACTCATCACCCCAATCTTTCTGCTTTTATGTGGTTTTCCCCAGTGTCTCTGTGTGCCACACATATATATTCCTGTGGCTTCAACCTCCTGGGCTCAAGCAATCCTCCCACCTTAGCTTCCTGAGTAGCTGGGACTATAGGCGCAGACCATCACACCAAGCTACCTTTTTTTTTTGGAGACGGAGTTTCGCTCTTGTTGCCCAGGCTGGAGTGCAATGGACGGTGCAATCTCAGCTCACTGCAACCTCTGCCTCCCGAGTTCAAGCAATTCTCCTGCCTCAGCCTCCAGAGTAGCTGGGATTACAGGCACATGCCACCACACCCAGCTAATTTTTGCATTTTTAGTAGACACGGGGTTTCTCCATGTTGGTCAGGCTGGTCTCGAACTCCCGACCTCAGGTGATCCACCTGCCTTGGCCTCCCAAAGTGTTGGGATTACAGGCACGAGCCACTGCACCCAGCCAACACTGAGCTGACTTTGAAAATTTTTTGTAGAGATGGGAGGGTATCCCTTTGTTGTTCAGGCTGTTACCAAATTCCTGTGCTCAAGCGATCCTCCCACCTCAGCCTCCCAAAGTGCTGGGATTACAGATGGGTCCCTCTTGTTTTTTGTTTGTTTGTTTGTTTTTTAATAAGAACACTAGTCATTGGACACTAGTCTCCTAAATCCAGGATGATTTCATCTGCAGATCCTTACTAATTACATCTGCAAAGACCCTATATCCAAATAAGATCACATGCTAAGATTCTAGGTAGACATGAATTCTGGGGAAACACTGTTCAATTTCAAGCATTCACAACTTTTCTTCCTTTGAACTAATCCTCCAAGTTCTCTTCCTCTGAACTTATAGAAGACGGAGAACAATGGTCACTGTCATCCCCAGAAGAGCTCCTCGTCTCCCTTAGTTCGGACATCCTGCCAGTGCTTCCTCTACCAGGATAACACCAGCCCTCTTCAACCGCATTTTTCTCTACACAGAACATTCTCGTTTGCCAAGGTCATTCCATGGAACCAATGTCCAGCGTCTTTTCTTTCCTTAGATCCCACAGTCCATACTCAACCTCCATGTGAAGACAGAGAATATCCTTTCGAGTTGGAAGGGATGTTGACTGACTTCATCCATTCATTTTGTTCTCATTCCGAGTCTGGATTTGCCTGCGTCCCTTGTAGCTTAAGAGCCCTTTTAATTAAGACATGACTCACAGATCATCTTCATGTCAACAGGCAACAATATTATACGCCTTCGAATTTTTCAATAACGAGACTTAAACAGAACAAACTCTTTGTTTCGGTGAAAAATGCTAATTGAAAGATTTTTTTTTTTCTCAAAAGGACATTGAATGTAAACCAATGTACTACGCAAAATGTAGATGATGCCTCCCCTTTTATCTGCTGTTCCTTCAAACAGAAAACAAAGTACCACCCCAACCAACCAGGAAAAAGAAACAGACTCAAATTACGTTCTTCAACAAAGTCGGTCAGGAAGGAAAGGTGAATGTCACAAATACCATTCAAAGCACCGCAGAAAGTAGTCAATTTGGTTTCTTTCAGAGGCTGGAAGAAAACGTCCTTCTCCCCCATCTCCTGGTTTTTTTTTAAGTTACTAAATTCCTTTACGTTTGTTTTCTTAGGAAAGTGACATTATAGGTCATTAAGCAACTATTAAAAACACAAGTGAGCAAAACCCAAAGCATGGGTCTTTTTCCTTTGATATTCTTTTCCCTTGTTTTCCGAAAACGGTTTTGAGAGTTGGAATATTTTTGTTAATGTCTTTGTGGGCATTTCGTCATCTTTCCATTTGTAACATCCCCTAAATAAGGCAGCTAGGGGAAACCTGCCTTGTCTTAGCACACCTGCTATGGCCAAAACAGGAACATGCATTCCCCCAAAATGGGATAGGTGATTTGCCAAACAGACCACAGCTCCCAAATTACCTGCCTTTTTGGAGTGCTACACCCAAAAATCAACCGGTTGATTGATGAAATCAACCCGTGTAGAGCTTGATTTTCAACGTCCTCTCTTCCTCCCACAGTTGGACAAGAAAGGGGAAGGAAACAGAAAAGGGAGAAAAGCCCTCTTCCCATCGGGTAAGTCCACGTGAGTCCCATTCACCACCGTCATCCGGAGGCTGCAGCATGGAGCTGGCCCCCCTCTAGCCACAGGATCGAGCTGGCTTCAGGGCTTCCGGGGTCTCATCCTCTTGCAAATTTCTTTGGTGGTGAAATCTATCAAAGGAATCTCAAAACAAATTACATGGTAAGTTATTGTCTCCATTCTGGGCCACTCTCCATGCCCCGCTGTCCGGCTCCGACACACAGCCGTGGGTGAGCTGCCGGTGGAAAGCCTCTGAGATAAGAAGATTACAGAATGTCATGTGCCTCCGGCGACTCAACTTCATAGCTAAACTTCTCCAGCCCAGGCAGTTCATCTGATTCGCATGGGTCACAGGCTGTTTCAATTAATGCCTCTCTAATGATTCAAGTGTGTGCCCTAATGTGGAAGGGGAATAGAGAGAAGTCAAGCCAGGGACCTGAGCATGTCTGTCCTCTCCACCCTCTATCTTGGAACGCTCTTTCCCAAGCTGACTTGTAAGAAAGGAGAAAATGGGCTGGGAAGGAATACAGAATTCCTTTCAGACAGAAACCTTTTATGTCACCTTCCTGTCATTACCAATGCAATTCTGTGAGCCTTCCGTGGCCTGTGGATCCTAGACTAGTGAATAACAGCCCTGATACAAAAACAGAATGCAGAAAACAAATGAGCATTTTGAAAATAAAAAGCCTGGCTTTTAATCCTGTTAAGATCATGGCTGCTTTTTTTTTTTTTTTTTTTTCTCCCCACCCTAAAAACTCTGAAAGAGATACTGATGTTCCCATTAACATAAATGCTGAAATCAGCATTTCCTTTGAAAGAAGTTGTTAATATTTGGAAATGGTCGGATTTCCAATCCAAGCTTTGATTGTTATTCTATACTAGCCAGCAAGTGCCAAGGTCACAGGGAGATTCACCTGCAGACTGGGCTAAATGAATCCACTCAGCCACGATGCATGTATAATTTAACACTCTCCTCTCGAGTACTTCCATGCATTCCTAAAAAATATTTTATTACAATAACAAATTGGTTTCAAAATCATGCATTATGTATTCTGAAATTAGGTCTGCCAGTGAAACCTGGATGTACAAACATGTGTACTCCTGGGCAGGGCCGGAAGAGCACACAGGTGCCAGGATGGAGCTCAAGAACAGTTAATCCCACAAGGAACCCACTGTCGCTTCTTTATTATCTTAATCTGCATATATGGAAAGTAAAAGAACAAACTGATCATTTACTTAAAGGGCAACCACCCGTTTCCCTTAATCACCCCCTCCATGAGAAGGCAGAGGGCGTGAAGTCCTAAAAATAGGCTGCCGAGGCAGTTTCCCAAGCTTTCCTTAAAAAACAGTTATTCCTTGAATATTAAAAGTCTTCTTTTCCTGTGATCTGACACTTCCCGGGTACACATTTTACAGGAACTGGACTTTAACAAAGCTTCTTTGAAACATTAAAGATAAAGATATCAAAGCCATCCTTACAAATTTGTGTTAAGAAATACACTTGCTCTGCCGTAAGTTTCATCACTGAGTTATCCAAAAAAAGTTAACATATTCAGAAAAATCCTTAGGATTCCCGTCACAAATGCAACCCCATATAATGTATCCCTAATGGGTGCTTGTATCTGCTTTGCAACTTTCATCTGAAGTTAAATACACATTGATTTAGCATTCTTTTAAAACACGGGGATGCTTTTCTCATGGCACAATAAACATGTTTCTTAAGATGTCTATTTGTGAATAATTAAGACTAAAATGCTTTTCTGATTCCTTCCTAGTTTTTTCTAGTTTAGACCTTTGTATCATACTTGTAAAAATTCCATCTCATCAAATGAATGGCATTAATAAGTCCTAAGCAGGCAGGTTGTCCAAAATGGCGACTTTCATGATATGGAAGGCATTTGATCTTAAAAACATGAGAAAGAAATTTAGTTGAGTTTTCTCTTTGAAAAGTTTCTTGGGCATGAGCTTGATCTTTCTATAGTAAAAGAAAAAAATCTAGTTTATTTCAATAGGGGATTTGTTTTTCATTAACTTGCAAGCTAAACATCATTGGTATGTTTCTATTGGTGCACTAACTTGGTGAATAAAACAACAAATTCCTGAGAGAGTCACTTATAAATCTCTTTAAATTAAAATCAGTCTAATTTTTATTATAAGACTAACATCATGATAGGCTTAGTATTTTTAAGGCAATGCCCAGAACTAAAAAGTTTAATTCCCTGACAAGAGCTTTTAATAAAGACAAATCATAACTAAAATTAGATGCTGCAACCTTTTCTTCTCAAGAAAAAAAAATCTGCAAACACTGTGTTAAGACATCATTCCTCCTTAATTTTGTTTTGATGCAGTGATATGACTAGACATATAGCTTTTCTACAGTAAAATTATAAAGAATAATTTAATCTAATCAGTAATTTCTAAAAATGGGAAATGGTAACAGCATAATTTTTTATTTCTTTTGTATTATAATTTAGGCTGACACATTAAAGCTTTGCTTTTCAGGGGAACAATTAAGAAATTGTTGATAGAAATTAAATATTACTGACAATTGAAAATACATTTTTTTCCTCATTTGCAGCATCTAGATATACCGCTCCTACCTCCCATCAAAGATAATCTAAGCTCAGATAGTATTAAAGTAAAAATGAACTAAAAAGCTTAGTTCTTTTGTGCTAAACAAAAAGGTGATTTATATAAGTAATAAGCAAATTCCAGAGTATGGAGATACATATGTATTTTTAAATCCTCTAAAAATGCCTTAAGTTGTAATCTTCAGGCTAAATGATTAAACTCTCTCTGGGTCCGTTGGCTGCAGAACTATATCCTTCATGTCAGCTGTGGGCTATTTTCGGCTGAATGCAAACTGCTTTTTTGTTATTAAAGACAGTTCACGTTTTACACCACTTTGGGTGTATGGTATACAGGCCAACACACATAATTTAGGGAAGTATTAAAATAGAATTAATTTTTTTAAAAAAACCTTCAATAATAATTACAATAATTACATTTCATTCCCACACATTGCAACAAATAGTTACATAGCCAACTTCTTAAATACTGGTGTGAAAACACTAAGTCGAAATTCATGACATAAATCAAAATGTGTTGCACAAACTCCTTTTTGGTTGTCGTGAAAGGGGTGTCTCAAATTGAGTGTAGAAGGGCATTCCAATAACCATAGTACTTTTTTGGGTGAACTGTAAATACATAATTCATATCTAAATATGATAAAATATATAAGATCACCCATATAGGTAAAAATTAAATCAGTGAAAAGGACTAAATACAGTTACAAATAAGCAGCCCAGAAGTTCTAAGGGAAAATGCCAGAAGTCAAAATGCTTTCTGATTCATCTTAAGCAGAACAGGAGTTTTAACACAAGCCTGTCTTAACAGCTACCCAGGCAGGATTTGAGGAGAATAATTCCCTAATGCCACTTAAAAAAGAAAAGTCGACCGAAAGCATCAAATGGATTTTGAATCTAAATATTCTTAAAAAAAAAAAAAAACTTTTTATGAATTGGCAGCTCAGAGAATCAAACCGATAACATTACAATAAGGTAGGCATGGTCAACATTCTTCGGGGGGTTTGGGGCTGTTTTATTAAGAGCGTGCTAGGAATTCCAGTTCTTAAAGAGTCACGGCCTGCATTCAGCTGTCTTCAGTTCTGTCCCCGACCTGGCCATCTGCCAAAGAATGACACACTTTGAAGGACAAAGTAAGAACAGCTTTCCACACACTTCTCAGACCCAAGCTCCTGGCTTCAGAGCGAAAACTCTTAGGAGCCTTAAACCTGAGCACTTTTTAGCAGGTCAGAAACAGAAAGGGAGGAAGGAGAAGGCAACATAAAGCTGTCTTGAGCCTCCCCTCTCCGTAGGTCTAATGTTGCTTGGTCCACAGAACAATCACAACAATAAAATGCAGTGTGTCCTGGGGTCCCCTCTGAAAGAATAAAACTAGAAGGCTGTCTGTCATGCTGAATACCGAACCAGAAGCTCGCACCACGGGATTCGATGCCTTGTGCCTGGCTTGTATTCACAGGCAAGGCAGACAGATGTGTGGCCTTTGACAAAGCCAAGAGATGGGCATTTCAAAAATAAAATCATCTCCCAATTACAGGGAACCCTTCCTCCCTGGGATCCCAAAGCACTCTATCAACCTAAATTGGAATCCTGTCTACTGAGCTGCCTTCAATGCGGCCACTCCAGTATAAATTGGATCAAATGCTCTCAGATTAATTCCTGGAAACCTATATTCATCTTTGTATATCTTTATTACAAAACTAGCCACAAGACTGCTCTACAATTTTCATTACCGGAACAGCTTTCGAAGCTGGATTACGCCATGGTTTATCCCTCCGTGACCCCAAACCATCTTGTTAGCTCCATTATTGTATATTCATACAACACACCTGAGCCCAAGATAATAAGAGAGTTATAGTGAATGAGGGGACAGGGTGCGCTTTATTGCATTTTATGCACTGCTATTCTGCAATGATATTTAACCTGCCGCAGGCGCCCCCAGAAGTCCATGCCTCACTCCCATGCTCTCACTTGTGCTCTGACACTGAAGACCCTCACCACCCTCCCTAATGTGAAGGGATGGCAAGTTAACCTGAGGAGGACCTGAACTTCTTGGTGATGGTCAAATGTCATTTCTCCTGTGCCGCTCTGGGTTAGAGTATGAAGGTTCTGCACCAACAGAAACCACAGCACAGGAAACCCCCAGCCCTTCACAGGAAAAGAGCAGGAGTTTCACCTGCAAAAAAAAGTGGATGGAACTAGCATATGCTTAGAATAGAAGATGGGAATGAAAGTGATCAATGATCTTAGCTGTAGTTGCACTGGACTCAAAATGTTTCGGTCAAGTGCGTTACAGTCGTGGTTCTTACAATGCTGCTGCCACTGGCAGGTATCAAGTAAGGTTAACTTTATGACGATGATTTAATCTATTAAATTATATTAACGTATATTAATACAGATGCTGTATATAACTACGATATTTCTAACAACCGTGTTAGAATCCAATGGTTTATTTTCCACCAGTGTGGCTGTTTCTCTGTTTCTCTTATGCCTGTGTATATGAATAGAAAACTATACACAATGTAATGATCTATTACACTATATAAATGTGTATATGCGTGTGTACATATTTACATAAAATTTAGGTATAGCTTTATATCTCCTTTTTCTCACCACAGCTATATTCTTCGCTGGTCCACACATACCTACCGTGACTCTCCAGCCCCCTTACCTGTCTCCTTTCTTTCTTCCTCCCTTCCCTCTCCTCCCTTCTTTTCTGTCTTCCTTTTTTCCTTTCCTTTGAAATAATGCCAGCTTGGTCCTTAAAACAGGAAGAATAATGTAGAAGGGTAATGCTTTATTCATAAATTCCAGGGAAACTTTAAGACTTCTGTTTTCTTATCCCTTTCCCCTAAATGTGAGGCTAAAGTACAATGAGACCGATTTCATATGTTGATGCAAAAAAGAAATGGTCTCATTATTTTGTGGATGTGCTTGAAGCCCTCTAAAGAAATCACCTCTTTATTTCTCATTGCTTAAAGAAATGATGCAAAATTGCATCCAGGAGTGTGACTATGCCTCCAGTGTAACAGACCCGGGTGAAATTTTGCATCATTTCTCAGGCCCCACCCAGCACCCACTGAATCAGAGCCTACTTTTCAACAAGATCCGCAGGTCATTTTCATATACCTTAGTTTGGAAGCCTTAGCCTAGGGGATTTTTATTTGCCCATCTCTGGATTGTACTTCAGGTCTTCTAAATCAAATTATTTGGGAGTAGAGACCAGGTACTTGTACATTTAAAGAATTCCCCAGATGACCTGATAACCCTCCAGATTGAAAACGTGCCCAGTTAAGGTTTGACTTGTGTGGTTTCTACAGCGACAGTGACAATGGGTGAAGGGATTCCTAACACAGGGGTTTTTCCTCCTGTCATCCCTCTGCATGGATTTCTATGGCGGGTCTTCATCACCTCTGTTTTCTGCATCTTAGTCTGAGAGTCAAGAGTCACCTCCTTGAACTATCTTTCTGCTCCTTCATCCACATCATTCTCATGCTTCAACTAAGTCAAACAACCACCAACTGCCATGATTTCTTTGTCATGCAGGACAGTTCCCTCTGCTTCACTGCCTTCACATCCACCATGTCCCTCAAGGCACCTCTAATGACCCACAGCCCCCTGGAAGTCTTCCCCACTGACGACGTTCTACTCAGCACTTTCCTTTGTTCCATCTTTAAGTGTTTAACTTTCAAGCTACCACTTTGCACTTATAAATGCTCTTTTAAATGGTCCTCATGCCGTTTTGTGTGTTTGATTAGTTTTTAAAAACTAAGCCAGTGACACACAGTTTGACTTCTTACAGCTGCCCTCTTCCTATGTTCCACATCACAGTTATCTACTGAGGGGTCCTACCCACCCCATAACATATTATGCATTAAATTTTCAGAATCCTGCTCCTAGTATATGTGAGAATAGAACTTCAAAAGGCATCCAGGATTCCAACTAATTTGTCCCAGAAGACACCTATGGGAAGCGACAGGTTCACAAAAGTATTTAAAAACCAAAGGTTCATTCTCAGAAGCTGTGTAAGGAGTTGCTGGCTAGGACCTTTCACGATCCCCCTGTTCCAGGCACATGATGTTTTGTCCTTCGTTTTATTGTTTCCCCTGTGTGCTGATTGGTTTTGATGCATTACACAACACAGGGTCCATGAGAACAGGTCATTTTTCAAGTTAACAGGTGCAGGATGAAATTAGATTAAAGTTTGGTAAATTTGCAGGTGGAAAAAACATCAACATGGGACCGATAAAAGGGGTCTGGAGTGAGAGAAATATCCAGGGCAACACATTAAGACTTGTCTTATCTGGGCATGTGAATATTTCTCATTCACACGGAAGGATTTTCCGGGGGAGAAAATCTGTGCTCCTTCTTCTTCCATCTCTATTTGTGTCAGTTTCCCTCCCGAGCTTTGCTTGTCTTGCCCTTTCTCTGGACGAGGGCTTGACTCTGGGTCTTGTCACATCTCACTCATGCCGTGGGGCTCTTAGGTTCAGCAGGCAGAGAGCTGTGTGACCTGGGGCCATGTGAGTCTATCTCACTAGAGATGCTTTGTGCCATTCAATTCCTCTAAGCCCTGACCAGTTCAGACTGCGATGATTGTGTTTCTCTTGTACCCAGGGAGAAATATGGCAGGCTTTACCATGGGAGATGTACACACAAAACGGATTTTCAGGATGAATGGAAGCCAAGCCCCGTCTTTCTCCTTCATCCATTTCTTTTTGTCTTTCTCTTCTGCCTCTTGATATTTTTCTTCACCATTTCCCCCAATTTTTCTAATTCTCTTTAATACTTATACACACTCACTAAAATGAGCATGGCACCCATTGGGAGGAAAACACTTCATGGCACTAATTTTTTTTTAACCTTTGTTAAAAAACAATCCCCATTTAAGCAGTGACAGCCAGGACTCCGTAATCTGTACATACAATTTAATCCTTTAAAGAATCAGCAGGGCCCACATCAATCAAGACCCTTCATCAACTTGTAAAAACAATATTTTGATTCAATCAGATTCAAAGCCCTGAAATTCTCAGCTAATTAATGCGAGGTCACTCAAGGGCTGTGCAATGGTAGCTGGAACAGTGGTCAAATATTTACCCTGGGCACACTCACACGTTTGCATCACCAAAGGATCTGAGTGATGGTCAAGAATAGATAATGCACCTATGGCTGCAGCACGTTTCACCTGGCACAAGCATGTGGACAGATAATTATTACGAAGGGAGGAAAAACAAGAAATGATTCTTCCGTCATCATAGACATGCATGGAAGTAAAAGTCTTTTAAAGGAAAAATGGATGGGGACCTGCCCACACCCTGCTGACGTTCTCTTTTAACACATATGTCCCAAAGCAGAGAGCTGTTCTGTGTAATCCTCCCTAGAACATTCAAACTAAATAACATTAAAAACAAACAAAAAA
Organism: Nomascus leucogenys; assembly: GCF_006542625.1. Taxonomy (NCBI): domain Eukaryota; kingdom Metazoa; phylum Chordata; class Mammalia; order Primates; family Hylobatidae; genus Nomascus; species Nomascus leucogenys. The sequence goes on from NC_044382.1 coordinate 49,476,908, forward strand.
AACCTTCTATTTTAGGTTTAGGGGTACATGTGCAGGTTTGTTATATAGGTAAACTCATGTCATGAGGGTTTGTTGTACAGACTATTTCGTCACCGAGGTACTAAGCCTAGTATCCAATAGCTATTTTTTTTTCTCCGCTCGTCTCTCTCCTCCCACCCTCCACCCTCAAGTAGGCCCCAGTGCAAAATAAATGGCATGTTTAAAACCTCATAAGACAGCAGATTCAATCCATGGGATCTTTTAGTTAGATCTAGATTCTAATAAATTTGCTTTGGTTTGCACCTTGAGACACTTTGGAACTCAATGTATTTTGTAGGGGAGGAGGGTGTAGGAGCAGTCACAAAATCTTACTGGCTCTGCTTATTTCTAGGTATGATTGCTGAGTATGTGAACAGGTCTCTACCAGCAAAAACATGTATTATTTACTTACACAAATGCAGACAGAGAAAGCATCAAGATGTCTTGTTACTGATAAAAAAATAATACTTTGTATTTTTTCCCTTAAAATATGGGAGACAGGTAGGCAATTGAAGGGAAGTTCAGGTAGAAAATGTATCTCAGCAAATTCCTTCTTCTTTACTTTTGGTGTCTCCTGTAAACCCTTTAAAATGGCACATGGTCCTGGTTCTAATATTGTACTACATAGTTTTACAAAATACACTGACTAAAGAGTATATCATATCTCTCTGTAGTATTTCTTACAACTGCATACAAGTCTACAATTATCTCAAAATATATAAAGTTACATTTAAAACCTCATAAATTGTATAGCTATAGAATAGACACAGAACTGAGCAGGCTGTTTCTTATGTTGCTAATTAATCACTTCCGCTCACCTGCCTGTCCCCCAGACCCCACTTCCCAACCTCCCCAAAAATTTCTAAAAAGAGCAAACACTAGGAGACTGTGGACAACAGCTTTCTCTTTCCTCAAGATCAGGGGACTGAAGGTATAATTTTGTTTTTAAAATTCTGAACTTATCTTCAATAAAAGAAGGAAAAATCTAAATTTTTTAGAAGAAATTAATGATTTAAATGATAGTCAGCTTGTTTTCTCCTTATGTTCCCCGATAGTTTTATAGTTTTTACCCCACAAATTTAATAACTGAGTGAAGAGTAGCAAAATCATTTGTATGGAAGAAACATCATAGTTACAAACACGTTCCAGGTCAAATATCAAACCCATTCCAAATTAGGCTATAGTGGTCATTTCACTGATTCTGAGCAACATGCAGACTATAAACTTTTCCATTGTTGAGCTTCCTAACTGATGTCAATCACTCCGGCCAAACTGGTTGTTGAGCAATCAGCATTGATCACTACGACAAACCAAAGGGATGTGTGGCTCTGCTCAAGCCCAGCATTTAGCAAATATAACACAACTCATATTCATAGGATGCTGCCAAGATTATTTTTTTAAACACTCAAGCTGGTCTACCTGGGGTTACTTGATAAAACATTTGGACTGAGTTAAATAGGTACTTCTGTCAGACAACTGATTAGATTGATTTTTTTCCCACTGTATTAACTGGTTATTTGGATTTTCTACACACATTTAAAAGATTTATGGAATCATAGATACATAGAATTTTAGCATTAGAGATGTCTTTAGAGATCATATATGGTCTAGGGTTTTTGCTCAAGTTTCGTAGATGTTAAATGAAAAAAAAAAGAAAACAAAGGGAAGGATATTTTCATTAAATATGTTTGGGAAACTTTGAGCAAAGAAATTCAGTTGTTTGGTTCCTAGTTTGCTCAGAGGCTTTAAAATGCTAAGAGGCTTTACGATTCTAAAAGAGGGGAATATAATATGCAGGTTCTTCCAAGCTTATATCCAACACAAACACTAAGATGTAATACAAACTATTTCACAGACAAGGAAACAGACACCCAAGGAAGTGATGTGTGTGTTTTTTTAAATACTCCCACTTACAAGGAGTTAAACTAGAATCTAGGCCTCCAGATTCCCACTCTACTCCTTTCGACTGACGCAAATGCATTTATTTTTATTTTTATTATGAAACTTTTCAAACATATTTAAAAGTAGTGAAAATAGACAGCAACATCTATAACCCCACCAATCAGATTCAATAACTCTCTAGATTTTGCTTCACTCTTTGTTTTATATTTTATGTCTATGTAAACCAAAAAACAAAATTCTAAGGCCCCCGACCATCTGAATGCACCTCTCCTCTCCACCAGGGGCATTCCAAAGTTAAGCTGGAAAACGAGTTCAGGCTGTGATGAGAAGGGAGAGCTGGACATGCCTCATTACACTCTCCTCCCATTTGGAATTACTGATGGAACAGACTCTTTATGTCTGATAAGAAACATTTACAATCTATTCTCTCTGAAGCCCGCACCTGGAAGCTTCATCTGCATGATAAAACCTTAGTCTCCACAACCTCTTCTCGTAACCCAGACATCGCTTTCTATTGGTAACTCTTTCAGCCAATTGCCAATCAGAAAATCTCTGAGTCCACCTATGACTTGGAAGCCCTCACTTCCAGCTGTCCTGCCTTTCCAGACCTAACCAATGTACATCTTAACATGTACTGATTGATGCCTGTGTCTCTTTAAGATACATAAACCGAAGCGGTACTGTGACCACCCTAGGCACATGCCATCAGGACCTCCTGAGGCTGTGTCATGGGTGCATCCTTACCTTGGCAAAATTAACTTTCTAAATTGATTGAGACCTGTCTCAAATACTTTCAGGTTCACAAATACGTATCATACACATTATCATAAAATGTGTATAATATATAAATTACTAACTATTATCTTTTTTTTTTGACATAGTCTCACCCTGTCACCCAGGCTGGAGTGCAGTGGGGTGATCTCGGCTCACTGCAAGCTCCACCTCCCGGGTTCACGCCATTCTCCTGCCTCAGCCTCCCAAGTAGCTGGGACTATAGGCACCCGCCACCATGCCTGGCTAATTTTTTTGTATTTTTATTAGAGACGGGGTTTCACAATGTTAGCCAGGATGGTCTAAATCTCCTGACCTCGTAATCCACCCGCCTTAGCCTCCCAAAGTGTATAAATTTTAATTATAAAAATATTCTCCTATATATGTAAAAAATATTCTCAAATACTTTTGGGTTCACAAATATATATTATACATATTATATATATACATACACACACATATAATGTATTAATATAATGTATTATAAAGTATAATGTATAATGTAATATATTATAATGTAGAATATAATGCATTATAATATATAATGTATTATAATACACATATATATTTTAAATATATAAATGTATAAAAATTATCCTTGGACAGTATATAAAAAATTTACCTGTTATAAATATTAAATGAAAGCATCCTGTCTTTAGTATTATGAAGAAATAATTATTCTATTAGGTGTCTTAAAATAGTGATCATATAATTTTGTAATTTCCTCTCTGTGTGTTAGCTGGAATTTTTCTTTGTAAGAGAAGTTTACAGGCCAGGTGCAGTGGCTTATGCCTGTAATCCGAGCACTTTGGGAGGCCAAGGCGGGCAGATCACGAGGTCAAGAGGTCGAGACCATCCTGGCCAACATGGTGAAACCCCATCTCTACTAAAAATACAAAAATTAGCTGGGTGTGGTGGCACACGCCTGTGTCCCAACTGCTCAGGAGGCTGAGGCAGGAGAATCTCTTGAACCCAGGAGGCAGAGGTTGCAGTGAGCCAAGATCATGCCACTGCACTCTAGCCTGGCAACAGAGCGAGACTCCGTCTCAAAAAAAAAAAAAGCAAAGAGAGAAATTTCCTTTGTTAACTGGGACTATCTAGTTACCTAGAAATACCACTCATATAAGCAAGACAGGATAAATGCTTTTTTTTCTTTTAGTTGCCTATCTTTCAGGGTAAGGAGTTAATTCTAATGGTATTCAATTAGTGATGCTTTGGTGGTGGTTGCTTTGGGTTTGCTCTCTCTCTCTGTCTCTCTCTGTCAGCACTCCCCTGCCGCCTTTTATTTGAAGGTCATTGGGCTTAATGTATTTCCACTCCTTATTCTTTTTGATGCTCACAGTGTCCCATTTATTGCCCATAGGAACCCATTCATGTGTTTTTGTGTTCTTTTGACATGACCCATTAGACTTTATAGTTTCTTTGTTTCCTGGCACAACAAGATATCTTGCTGTGACCTTATATATTTCTTGCCACAGGCTGAAACCAGCCAGCCTTTTAAGAAGCCTTAATTCCTCTCAGTGGGGAATGGTATTTAGAGATCACAATCTGGACACAAGGTGTGTTCATTACTTTGGGGTTGCCGTTACTTTTAGGCCTGTTCAGTGGACAGATCTAGGAAATGCTCATCTTGCCTTTTCTAGAAAAATGTTCTTTATTTTCTCAATTTTTTTAACTTTCTCAATTAAGCAATGGTCAAACTACTGGCCTTCTCCAAGTATTTTCAAGAGAGAAAAATTTTATAATATAGGCAGAAACCCACCAACATAGAGAATAAACTAGTGGCATTAATTGAAGAATGGTTCACCTTTGTTTATATATACGATTTCATATGAAATATATTAATTCCTTCCAAAGTCCTATCTACATTAAAATTTCAACTATAGCAGTTATAAACAAAACTTACTTGTTTCTACTTTCATATACTGTTTGTATAAATGGTATTGTTCTGACTCCTTTATTCACATTTGAAATCAGATTTGTCTTTTGCAGAAATAAAAATTGTTTTACACTAATGGATGCTTGTTACTTTCAGATAGGTCCTAAGAATCAAGCTGAAGAGTTTAAGTACAGCAGTGATTTTTTGAAGTGTTATATTTAAATAGTTATTAATTCTATTACAAGAATTGTAAATGGCTGACATTTGCATTAACACCCATGTCACTGGTCAAGCATAAAACTTAGAATGTCTCTTTTTTTTTTTTTTTTTTTTTGAGATGCAGTCTCACTCTGTCACCCAGGCTGGAGTGCAGTGGCATGATCTCAGCTCACTGCAACCTCCACCTCCTGGGTTCAACTGATTTTCCTGCCTCAGCCTCCCAAGTAGCTGGGACTATAGACACGTGCCACCACACCTGGCTAAATTTTGTATTTTTAGTAGAGACAGGGTTTCACCATGTTAGCCAGGATGGTCTCGATCTCCTGACCTCGTGATCCACCCGCCTCGGCCTCCCAAAGTGCTGGGATTACAGGCATGAGCCACCGCACCTGGCCTTAGAATGTATTTTCTATTCAAAATCATGAACTGGGTATGTATATATCCTTCCCCTTCCTTTCAAGTTTCCATTGAAATAACTACATTACTGCTTTTCAAAAGAATGGTAGCATAATTATACTATAAGAGATGATACAGACCTAAACAATGGCTAGAAATTCTGGAATACAAAAAGTAAATGGAGTCTCAGCTTACTGTAGAAGTCAGAGTGAGAAAAACTGTGGCACAAAACACCACAGGCAAGAGTATTTTCCCTAAAAGAGTTCTGGAGAAGTCTACCATGGCGAAGTGGGAACCCTTATGAATATGTTCTTCACATTAGCTTTCATTCGTCTTCCATGGGGTTGTCTAAACTTTATAAACCTAAAGTTGTGATGTATTCACTTCCACAAAACCCCAAATGGACAAATAACATCTCATTGCTACATATTTCTAACATTCTTCACAGTTAGGATATAGGAAGATAGAAAAAAAAATTAAGCCTAAATCTAATGATAACTATTTATTTTTATTTTTGAGATGGAGTTTCACTCTTGTCACCCAGGCTGGAGTGCAATGGCATGATCTCGGCTCACCGCAAGCTCCACCTCCTGGGTTCAAGCAATTCTCCTGCCTCAGCCTCCTGAGTAGCTGGGATTACAGGTGCCCACCACCACACCCAGCAAATTTTTTATATTTTTTTTAGCAGAGACAGGGTTTCACATGTTGGCCAGGCTAGCCTCCAACTCCTGACCTCAGGTGATCCACCCACCTTGGCCTCTCAAAGTGCTGGGATTACAGCCATGAGCCACCGTGCCTGGCCGTTAACTATTTTTTATCTAGACTTCCCAACTGAACCCAACACTTGCACTGGAGTTATATAAGATGATACACAGCAAGAGTGCTTAAGAAGCCATATAAAATCTACATGCTCAGATTTGGGAATTCATTCCAAGTAGTAACAACCTTGTGAAGCTCTGGTCATTGTTGTACTGCCTTGTTTTGAGTAAACTGTAGCATTTGACTAATCTAAACATAAAAGGCTGTAAGATTCATTTTTTTTTTTGCACTAGTCTTAAGATGTAGTAAAGTTAAAACTGCAGGGTTGTGGGAAGTGTCTACAAACCACAACTTTCCCAGCTATGGGGACGCTGACATGGCCTTGGAAAATACTTCCAGAAAACTCAACCTGCACTGACAATATCTGGGCCAATCATGTTCTTTTCCTTCTCATATGCTCCCATTCCTGTACATCCCTCTTCCCCAAGAAATGAGCCTATAATATCTATTCCAGATGAATATGCTCCCTTTTGAACAAACCTAGAAAATCTAAATAAAAGTTTTTAAAATCCACAACTAATCTTAAAAAAGAAGGAAAGCTGTGGTACTAAGAAGGAAAAAACAGGATGAAAACCAGAGAGTTAACCGCATGAGCTGACACTGTGGATAGTGTAGTAAGAATAGGGCATGCATTTCAAATTTAGGACCCCAGAGACACCAGTTTTAATGACTAGGTAGAGATAGAAAATAAGATTGTGTGTTCTGTGTGCTGTGGAGTTAAAATAACGCCCACATAATTTGGGATCATCAAAGAAATTTTGCCATTCTCCTCAGGGAGATAACAATGAAATTTATCGCTACCTGGGATTTGGGTAGAAAATAAGTTCTACTTGTATAGGCAAGGCAAATCCCAGAAATTAATGCACCATAAAATCTTTCTGGATAGACATGTTCAATTCTATCATGCTTAATTCAATTCATGTAACAAATGTCCCACTGTAAATAAACTCACAATTAACAAAATATAGCATAAAAAACTATCTTGAAAGAGAATCAGCAAAACCCAAAACAGTATTAAGACTCTCTAGAACTTCTAGTAAAATTGGACAGATTCTGATCAGATTCTGATAGAGACTGTAATATGAACGTATACAAAATGATTAACACTATATAAGAAATAATAAAAAGCATAGGAAAAAATTACTACGAAACATGAAAGGGCAAATAAAAAATAAATAGTACATTTACAAATTTTAAAAAATATGCTTAGCCATTGAATTCTAAAATCTCAAAAAACAAGCTAAAGAGCAGATTGGAAATAGGTGAAGATAGAATTAGTGAATTGGAAGGTCTATATGAATAACTCATGCGAAGCATAGTACAGAAAGACAAAAATACAGAAAATGTGAAAAAGTGGTTAAGTAAGATTTAGAGGAGCAAGTTCTAACATACATCTAATTGGAGTCCCGGATGATGAGAAAGAAAGAGAATGAGGCAGAGGATATGTTTAAAATAATAGACAAGTAATGGAAGTCAGATTAATAGAGCCTAGTAAATCCTAAGTAGAACAAATAACAGCAAATCCATATCTAAACCTCTCATAATGAAATTTCAGAGCAGCAAAGACAAAGAAAAGACCTTAAAAGTATATAATGTATCTTCAGAGGAGAAACAGATAGACAGCTGACTGCTGATCATCAACAATGGGAGTGAGAAGCCCACAGAATAAAATCAGTGATATGTTAAGAGAGAGTAACTAGAAGTATACACTTCAACAGATAGTGGGGGAAAAATATTTTAAGAACAAAGGTGAAAACCAAAAACAGCTTGCCAACATTAGGACATTACTAAAGGAAAGTCTAAAGGATATACTTTGGACATAATGAAAATTTTTGTAAGTCAAAGATGAAGATGGGATAAAGTCAGGTCGTAGGCATGGGCAAAGATTTTATGATGAAATCACCAAAAGCAACTACAACAAAAGCAAAAATTGACAAATGGGATCTAATTAAACTAAAGAGCTTCTGTACAGCAAACAAACAATCATCAGAGTGAACAGACAACCTACAGAATGGGAGAAAATTTTTGCAATCTATCCATCTGACAAAGGGCTAATATCCAGAATCTACAATGAACTTAAGCAAATTTACAAGAAGAGAAACCCATTAAAAAGTTGGCAAAGGACATGAACAGACACTTCTCAAAAGAAGACATACATGTGGCCAACAAACATGAAAAAAGCTCAACATCACTAATCATTAAAGAAATGCAAATCAAAAAATGAAATACCATCTCATACCAGTCAGAATGGCAATTATTAAAAAGTCAAGAAACAACAGCTGCTGGTGAGATGTGGAGAGACAGGAACACTTTTACACTGTTGGTAAAACAAACAGGCCAGGTGCAGTGGCTCACACTTGTAATCATAGCACTTTGCGAGGCTGAGGTGGGCAGATCACAAGGTCAAGAGATCGAGACCATCCTGGCCAATATGGTGAAACCCCATCTCTACTAAAAATACAAAAATTAGCTGGGCGTGGTGGCACGTGCCTGTAATCCCAGCTACTTGGGAGGCTGAGGCAGGAGAATTGCTTGAACCCGGGAGGTGGAGGCTGCAGTGAGCTGAGATGGTACCACTGCCCTCTGGCCTGGCAACAGAGCAAGACTGTCTCAAAAAACAAACAAAACACACACTGGGGCTTGTTGGGAGGTGGGGGTGGGGAGAACATGAAATACGAACAGCTAATGCATGCCAGGCTTAATACCTTGCTGAAGGGTTGATAGGTGCAGCAAACCACCATGACACGTTTACCTACGTAACAAACCTGCACATCCCGCACATGTATCCCAGAACTTAAAACAAAAACAACAAAAACAAACAACAAAAAGAGTGGTAAGGAATGAAAGGCACAAGGAGTGAAAACTACGTGGGTGAATCTAAAATATTGACTTGATATGTAATGACTTGTGGGATTAAATGAGTAGAAACAAATAATGACAGGAGCAGTTGGTGAGTAATAACTGCAGTTAAAATGTTTCAAGGTCTTGGATGAGTCAGGAGTAGGAAAACATATTGATTAATTTTAGAATTTGATTAACTTATATGTAATTAACAAAAAGAAAGAAAAAAAAGGCATTTAACTTCCAAAGTAGTAGTACAAAAAAATAAACATGGGACAACCAACCAATCCAAAAGAAGGTAAGAGAGGAAATAAAATGTATATGAAAATACAAATATAAAATACAAAATACGATAATAACACAAAATAAGAAAATTCTAAACTAAGAAAATAGACATGGACTATAACTATATATTGTTTTTAACAGACATATTAAAACATACACAAAAGCCAGGCACGGTGGCTCATGCCTATAATCCCAGCACTTTGGGAGGCTGAGACAGGAGGATCACCTGAGGTCAGGAGTTCAAGATGAACCTGGCCAACATGGTGAAACCCCGTCTCTGTTAAAAATAAAAAAATTAGCCGGGTGTGGTGGCACATGCCTGTAATCCCAGCCACTCAGGAGACTCAGGCATGAAAATCTCTTGAAACCAGGAGGCAGAGGTTACAGAAAGCTGAGATCGTACCACTGCACTCCAGCCTGGGTGACACAGCAAGACTCTATCTCAAAAAAAAAAAAAAACAACAAAAAAAAATACAGAAAAGTTGGAGGTAAAACAAACAAACAAAAAACCATAAATGAAACACTCTGGGAGGAAAAAACAACTTACCACAGCTATACTATTATTGGATAAAATAGACTTTAATTTAAAAATGTACTATGAGTATCAGTTCCTCAGAAAGATTTTTGAAAAAATAAAATGTACTTCATGACACAGCCTCATATATATAAAATAAAAATTGATAGGATTACCAGGAGAAACAAGCAAATCAACAGTCATTGATGAAGGTTTTAACTCATTTGTGTTATGGCAGATGAGGCAGACAGAAGATCAACAAATACATGGAGGATCTGAAAAACACAAAACTAAAATTGGCCTAATGGACATATTGTTTTACCACATGAAACAGTTAGTATTAGATGACTTAAAAATTGTCTGAGGTTAGTGAAATTCATATCTAATATATATTCTATAGTCTCTTTAGCATTTTTAATAGAATTCTATTCCTTAATTTTCTTTGTTAATTGGGCTGTTTTTGCTATTATTTTTCCGCTATGTAAATACTGATGTCTTCCAAAGAATGCTGAATACTTTTAAAAAATATGAATTTAAACACACACAAGACCACTGAAACAGGCTGGAGCATCAATTTTGCCTTTGGAGATGGCTCTGTGAAAGAAAGAGTGAAATTTTTGCCTGGTTCTTCAAAAATTATATTCTGAAGAACTGACTCTCAAAGGCCTGGGAGAGGCCCAACTCTGTTTGGAAACATCAGTTCAGAACCGTGATAGAAGCTATTTCACTAATTACAATTTGAGATTTATGACAATGCCTTAACCTCGGCAATAGGGAAGGTGAAAAATTTAGGCAAGTAAATATACCAGCAGATAAAAGACCTTTAAAAACTGAGATGTTTGGAGGTATACATATTGCTTTTTAAAGGGAACCGTAACTGGTGACAAAAATTGGCTGTATAACAATTGCAAATGACCTGGACAATGGTTAGATGTTGATGAAGCTGCACCGAACATGACCAAATAACTTTTGCCAAAATGCTTTTAGTTGACTGCATTTAAGCAACAGAAATTGAACTAAAAGCAACCCGCATTGGCTGTTACCAGACACATTCCCAAACGTTTGCACGCCAACACTCCACCACACTCATCATAAATTCCCATAGCAAAAGCAACAGAACTGGGCTATGACATGTGTCTAACATTCTCACCAGACTTGTATCCAATGTGTTGCCACTTTTCTCAGCATCTGGAGCACTTTCCAATAAAGAAAACATACCCAATGGAGAAATAGTAATTGGAGAGTTTGAGTAATTTATAGTCTAAAAATGTCAAATTTTATTAAAACGAAATATATCATCTAATAGTCCATTCCAAGAAAAACTACCAATGCTAATTGCATACATTTTAAATAAACAAAACATCCTTTTCAAAAAAATGCAGAATTTTCATTCTGACCTGTACAAACAGCAATTTCATACAGTACAACTTAAATAAACATAGTACAACATACCAACCACAGAACAGTATATTATTTTCAAGTACTTATGGAACATTAATAAAAATGGGGCACACACTGGGCCACAAATGGTAAAGCAAATATCAGCAAATTTCAAAGGACTGCAATGACAACATTCTCTGAATACATGTAGTTAAACTAAAAATCAACAATGTAAAGGTAACTAGGGAAACTGCTATGAATTAGGAATTCAGGAAACATTTCTAAAGAAGAAAATCCATAGATCAAAGAAAAGAGTCACCACAAATTAGCAACTATTAAAACTGAATGACAATGAAAATGCTGACCTATATTTTAAAAGTTAAAGAATGCAGATAAAGTTGTACGCAGAAGAAATGACACCACTTTAAATGTTTACAAAGGAATACACATCTATCTGAAGAAAACAGAAAAATAGTTATGTCCAAAAAGCTTGAATTTTTAGATCTAACTACGACTGCATAAAAAAACAAGAGAGAGGAGACCGGGCGCGGTGGCTCATGCCTGTAGTCCCAGCACTTTGGGAGGCCGAGACGGGTGGATCACAAAGTCAGGAGATCGAGACCATCCTGGCTAACATGGTGAAACCCCATCTCCACTAAAAATACAAAAAAAAAAAAATTAGCTGGGCGTGGTGTTGGGCGCCTGTAGTCCCAGCTACTCGGGAGGCTGAGGCAGGAGAATGGCATGAACCTGGGAGGCGGAGCTTGCAGTGAGCTGAGATTGCACCACTGCACTCTAGCCTGGGTGACGGAGTGAGACTCGGTCTCAAAAAAAAAAAGAAAACGAGAGAGAGGAATATATTCAACACCCTAAGGACATGCAATCATCAAAATTCAGACTGTAGAAAATTCTCGGTAACAAATAGTTTCTCTTTAACAAATGAACTGCTGGGGTTGGGGAGAGAGAAAGATCGAGAGAGAACGTGGAGAGGTCTAGACACAGACAGAGAGACAGAGACAGAGGAGAAACATATAGAACACAAGAGAGCCTAGAGTCTGGTTCAAATGAAATTGATTTTAAAAAATGACCTTGGCCGGGCGCGGTGGCTCACGCTTGTAATCGCAGCACTTTGGGAGCCTGAGGTGGGCGGATCACGAGGTCAGGAGATCGAGACCACGGTGAAACCCCGTCTCCACTAAAAATACAAAAAAAAATTAGCCGGGTGTGGTGGCGGGCGCCTGTAGTCCCAGCTACTCGGAGAGGCTGAAGCAGGAGAATGGCGTGAACCCGGGAGGCGGAGCTTGCAGTGAGCCGAGATCGCGCCACTGCACTGCACTCCAGCCTGGGTGACAGAGCGAGACTCCGTCTCAAAAAAAAAAAAAAAATTACCTTGGCCGGGCACAGTGGTTCATGCCTGTAATCCCAGCACTTTGGGAGGCCAAGGCTGGCAGACCATGAAGTCAGCAAATCGAGACCATCCTGGCTAACATGGGGAAACACCATCTCTACTAAAAATACAAAAAATTACCTGGGTGTGGTGGCGCATGCCTATAATCCCAGCTACTCAGGAGGCTGGGCAGGAGAATCGCTTGAAGCGAGAAGCACAGGTTTCAGTGAGCCGAGATTGTGCCACTGCACTCCAGCCTGGGCAACAGAGCAAGATTCTGTCTCAAAAAAAAAAAAAGCCAGGTGTGGTGGCAGGCACCTGTACTCCCAGCTACTTGGGAAGCTGAAGTAGGACGATCACTTGAGAATGAGAGGTTAAGGTTGCAGTGTGCTATGATCACACTACTACACTCTAAACTGGGCAGCAGAGCAAGACACTCTTTCAAAAAGAAAAAAAAGAATATACCCTGTCTTGTGCATTTGACTTTGGAACCTGGTAAAAGCATAAAACAGCAATAAACCAGAAATGCAATGCCTAAACATTGAAAGTCAAATGAAACAAGGGACATTAACTGTGTAACTAGTTGGAAACATTATCTCTCAGAGAAGAACTATTCAAAATGTTTTTAAAAAACAAGTTGACAGTACATCTAAATGGAATATACTCTAAAAAATTAACTGTTTTCAATGATTGTATTGGTGGTGGTAGTGTTAGGATTGTTATGCTGAGACTTTTGTACATATATTGTAGGATAAAGAAGCAATCCTATTGGCATGGGAATTTTGGGCATGGGAAAAAGGACCAGCAGACGTAGAGGTGATATAGGTGAGTAAAAACCTGCAGCCCCGAATTTGAATTGGGAGTATCTGTGTGAACTCGTGATATAAAGAAAACATTTTCCAACATTGTCTGTTAAAGACTCCTAAAGACCATAACTGGCCTGCTACCAATGAGCAGGTCTAACATCCCGATTGTGTCTCTAATTATTCTTTCCAACCAATAGGAACCAGGGCTCATTGGAAAAATAATTGATTCCCCATCTGGGACAGGAATTGTACAAGATGAGCATGGGACATGCTGGAAAACAAGGATAGTGCCAGTGATGACAAAGGCTAAATCAAAAGCACACAGGAATCAATTTAAAGGGATTCCCACTGGCTACAAGCGGGTCAAGAGCAGCAACAGTAACAATAACTTGAGCACACTGAAACACATCAATATATTTAAATCCAAGAGTTCACAGTAACATTTTTGATGACACTGGCCATCATTAGAGTATTCTAGAGAACCAACTCATTATTTTGAAAACTGGTAAATGAAGGGAAATAATCAAGTATTTGTCAGCATAGAGATTTTACCTGTAACCAGATATTTGCTGGGGAGAAGTTATTTTGTTTAGTTTTGTTTTGAGAAGTTTTCCAATTAACAAACAGAAGGCACATCATAGGATATTGCCATTTCACAATCACTAATCAGCTAACAGATGAAGGTCATGATCACCAATGGCTATAACGTCACAACAAGGAAAATGAGAATCATGTGTCATCTCCTGATGGGGGGTGATATCTCATCCCCTATAAAGTAATTTTTGGGAAAAAAAAATCAAACCAGTATGCAGCTAAGCCTGTGGATCTAACTATGAATTTACACAAAATACAGGAACAAAGCACATTAAATGACAAGAGGATGCAAAGAGCAAAATCCAAATCTTGGGAGAAATCTACAGAACAAATGCCTCAAAAACTAGAAAATAAGCCAGGTGTGTGGCTCATGCCCGTAATCCCAGCACTTTGGGAGGCCGAGGTGAGCAGATCACGAGGTTAGGAGCCCGAGACCAGCGTGACCAACATGGTGAAACCCTGTTTCTACTATAAATGCAAAAAAATTAGCTGGGCATGGTGGTGGGAGCTTGTAATCCCAGCTACTCAGGAGGCTGAGGCAGAAGAATTGCTTCAATCCAGGAGGCAGAGGTTGCTGTGAACCGAGATGGCACCACTGCACTCCAGCCTGGGCAACAAAGCAAGACTTTGCCTCAAAACAAAACAAAACGAAACAAAACACCAGAAAACCCAGAAAATAAAGCAGAGGGAGCCAGGCACAGTGGCTCACGCCTGTAATCCCAGCGCTTTGGGAGGCCAAGGCAGGTAGATCACGAAGTCAGGAGATTGATACCATCGTGGCTAACTTGTGAAACCGCGTCTCTACTACAAATACAAAAAAATTAGCAGGGCATGGTGGCAGGCACCTGTAGTCCCAGTTACTCGGGAGACTAAGGCAGGAGAATGGCGTGAACCTGGGAGGCAGAGGTTGCAGTGAGCCGAGATCGTGCCACTGCACTCCAGCCTGGGCGACAGAGCGAGACTCTGTCACAAAAAAAAAAAAAGAAAAAGAGAAAAGAAAAGAAAACGGAGGGATGGGGAATCTACAGAGCAAAAGAGCCTCAGGAGATCTATCAATGAATGAAATGGATGTGGATCTTGATTCAAGGAAATGGTAAAAAAAATTGAGACAATTGGGAAAATGAACACTTAGTGGATATTTGATGATATTAAAGAATTATTGTTAATAATTTTTAGGTATGAACTGTTGGTGTGGCTATATTTTGTAAAGAAGTTCTTGGCCGGGTACGGTGGCTCATGCCTGTAATTCCAGCACTTTGGGAGGCCCAGGTGGGCAGATCACCTGAGGTCAGGAGTTCGAGACCAGCCTGGCCAACATGGTGAAACCCTGTCTCTACTAAAAATACAAAAATTAGACAGGCGTGGTGGTGCCTGCCTGTAATCCCAGCTACTCGAGAGGCCAAGACAGGAGAATGGCTTGAACTCAGGAGGCGGAGGTTGCAGTGAGCTGAGATCACACCACTGCACTCCAGCGTGGGCGACAGAGTGAGACTCTGTCTCAAAACAAACAAACAAAAACAAAAAACAAAACAACAACAACAAAAGTTCTTCGCTTTTGCAGAGATACTCAGATGGTTGCAAATAAAAACGTACAGATTTTTTCTTTAAATAATCTGTGGGAGAGAGAAGGGGGTGGGATGTGGAAGAAATAAGATATTATGAATTGACAGTTGCTAAAACTGGATGATGGTACATGAAGGTTCATTATGCTATTTCCTATACTTTTATATATATTTAAAAAGTTCCAAAATAAAGTATAAAAAATAAAAACTACCAACTTTCCATATTATTTAGAGATATATACTAAAATATTTATGAAGCAAATGGCATGCTGGCTGGCCTTATGCCCTGAAAATAATCCTGAGGCAGGGGAGAGTGGGAGGAAATGTGAATGAAACAGATTGACCATATGTCAGTAACTGTTGAATGTAAATGATGGGGGCCTGAGGGTTCATTTTACTCTTCTTGCTACTGTTACATATGCTTGGAATTTTTCATAATAAAAAGGTTTTTTAAAATAGAGACAAATAGAAAGAAACAATAAAAGAGCAGAAACAAATGGAAATTGAAAAAAAATGCAGAGGAAATAATTCAACAAAACTCGAATCTCTTTTAAAAGATTAATAAAAACAAAGAAACTACTGGTAAGACAAACCAAGAAAACAATGGAAAAGATAAAAAACAGTATTAGTAATGAGAATGAAAATGACTTACAGATGTGCAGACGTAAAAAATAAGACAATATCATAAATAAGTTTATATGAATAAACTTGAAGACTTGGATAAAATGGACAAATTCCTAGAAAAATACAACTTACCAAAAACGGTCCAAAAAGAAAAAGAAAATATAACTATTCACCATGAACATTTAAAAACCAGTTAAATCAGTAATCAAAAGTCCTCCCACAAAGGAAACTGAAGTCTTCAATGGCTTCACCAAAGAGTTTAACCAAATAACCAGGGAACAAACACTTTTAATATTACTCAAACTATTCTGAAGAACAGAAAAAAGGGAACAGTCTCCAACAGATTTTATAAGGCTAGCAAAACCTGGATGTCAAACCCTGACAAAGACATTATGAGAAAGAAAAATTAGGGAAAACATCAATCAAAAAATAGGTGTAAATTTCTAACTCAAGTATGAGCAAACTAAATCAGCAACAAATAAAAATGATAATATGTCATAACCAAACAGGTTTTATCCCAGAAATGAAGAGTTTATTTATCATTAGAAAATTAATTACAGCTGACCCTCCATTTCTGCAGGTTCTGTATTTGTAAATTCAACCAAGCATGAATTGAAATATAGTATTCAGAAGAAAAGAAAAAAAAAGAAAAGAAGGAGGAAGGGAGGGAGGGAGGGAAGGAAGAAAGGAAGGAAGGAAGGAAGGAAGGAAGGAAGGAAGGAAGGAAGGAAGGAAGGAAGGAAGGAAAGCAAAGGAAAAAAGAAAGAAGGAAATTATATACAAATACTATGACTTATATAAAGATTGTGAGCATCTGCAGATTTTGGTACCTGCAGGGATCCTGGAACCAACCTTTTATGGATACTGAGGGATGACTGTACTGTAAGTCACCACGTTAGCACATTAAAAAGAAAAATGATACAGTTTACCCAATAAATCAAAAAAGAGAGAACTTGATAAAACTCAAATCTATTTATTCAACATAAAAACTTTTAGCAAATTAGAAATAGTGTTAAATATCCTTTGTCTGATACAACGTATTTGCCCATGTCAAACTCTTGTTAATGGTCAAATACTGAAAGCTTCCTATGTGAAACGGGGATTAAGAAAGGGTGCCCACTCTTGTTACTCCTATTCAACATTATACTGGAGGTCACAGCCAGTGCAAGAAGAGGTGTGAAAGGTAAAAATGATTGAGAGGCTGAAACAAAACTATTTATGTAAGATATGATTGTGAAAGTAATATAATAAAGGAAATCTAAATTGAAATTAGAATTAATAGGAGAGTTTGGCAATATACTGAAACAATGGACAATAAACAATTATATTTTTATAATCAAATTGAGCTATCAAATTAAATTTTAAAAAGACATCATGTAAAATAGCATAAAATACATCTAGAAATAAATCTAAACATTTATTGGAATAATTTAAAAGATCTAAATAGAGAACCATGCCATATTTATAAATGGGAAGGCTCAATAGGTAAAAATATAAAAATAAAAATAAATCAATTACCTCCCAATGGATGTGCAGCTTGCAGGTAATTTCAATGAAAATTGCAACAAATAGAGATTTTATTAGTGCATATTTACAAGAGTAATTAAGATAGAATTAAGACTGGGAGGTGATAGGACTTATCTTGCCAGAATTTTCATAAAGCCATATTAATCAGAACAGTGTGATACTAATGGATAGAAGATAACTTGGCCAATGAAACAGAATAGCATCTAGAGGTGGAGTTGGGAATATAGAGCTCTAGATAGGTAACAGAGGTGACATTGCAGAATCAGTGCATGTTGTGAGAAGTCAGGTACCCCAAACGGAGGGACCAGCTGAAGCCATGGCAGAAGAACATGGGTTGTGAAGATTTCATGGACATTTATTAGTTCCCCAAATTAATACTTTTATAATTTCTTATGCCTGTCTTTACTGTAATATCTAAACATAAATTGTGAAGATTTCACGGATACTTATCAGTTCCCCAATCAATACCCTTGTGATTTCCTATGCCTGTCTTTACTTTAATCTCTTAATCCTGTCATCTTCGTAAGCTGAGGATGATGTATGTCACCTCAGGACCCTGTGATAATTGCGTTAACTGCACAAATTGTAGAGCATGTGTGTTTAAACAATATGAAATCTGGGCACCTTGAAAAAAGAACAGGATAACAGCAATGTTTAGGAAACAAGAGAGATAACCTTAAACTCTGACCACTGGTGAGCCGGGCGGAACAGAGCCATATTTCTCTTCTTTCAAAAGCAAATGGGAGAAATATCACTGAATTATTTTTCTCAGCAAGGAACATCCCTGGGAAAGAGAATATGCGCCTGGGGGTGGGTCTATGGACAGCCCCCCAGGTGTGGCTGTCTTCTGTGGTTGAGGCTGTAGGGGTGAAATAGACCCCAGTCTCCCATAGTGCTCCCAGGCTTATTAGGAAGAGGAAATTCCCTCCGAATAAATTTTAGTCAGACCGGTTGCTCTCAAAACTCTGTCTCCTGATAAGATGTTCTCAATGACAATGGTGCCCGAAACTTCATTAGCAATTTTAATTTCGCCCCTGTCCTGTGGTCCTGTGATCTTGCCCTGCCTCCATTGGCCTTGTGATATTCCATTACCTTGTGAAGTATGTGATCTTTGTGACCCACACCCTATTCGTACACTCCCTCCCCTTTTGAAAATCCCTAATAAAAACTTGCTGGTTTTGCGGCTCGTGGGGCATCACGGAACCTGCCGACATGTGATGTCTCCCCCGGACGCCCAGCTTTAAAATTTCTCTCTTTTTACTCTGTCCCTTTATTTCTCAAACTGGCTGACACTTAGGGAAAATAGAAAAGAACCTACGTGACTATTGGGGCAGGCTCCCTGATAAGTGCAGAAAGGAGTACCTTCTCAATAAATGATGCTGGAACCACTGGCCGCCCACAAGCCTAACATTGGTATGTGATATTTTATCGTGTAGTTCCAAATATTTTCTAATGTCCATGATAGTTTCTCTTCGAGCCATGAAGTACTTAGAAATGTGCTTTTGTTTCCAAGATAAGGTTTTCATGTTTTTGTTATTGTCTTTTGTTATTAATATTTGTGTATGGTCTGAGTACAGGGTCCAATTTCATCTTTAGCCATGTGAGAAGCCAGTGTTCTTATAACTCAGGTATGGCCCCACAGTTCCATTTCTTGTCAATATCCTGGAGAAGTCCTTGCACAGGTCTCTAAGGGAACATGGTCCCTTGAGGATGAGGAAATTGAGGGGTTTTGTTATGGGGTTGCTTGCACAAGCAGGAAGATGTTACACAGGATGCTTTCCCTGAGAGTAATGGAGCTCATTATCTCTCCTTTCCCCACACATAAATAACTTCTCCCTCTGTATCCCTCTTTCTGTCAATCACATCACCATCATCCCTGTTACCCAAGCTCAAGACTGCTTACCCGACTGTCCATCATCATATTTATTTCCGCCTCCGCTCTCTTCTTCCAGGTCAGCACATCCCATGGGCCAGATGATGGCCTCCAATGTCCTCTAGCAAAGTGTGCCAAGGACTGCTCACTTGCTAAATCCAATGGACTATTTTCAGTCCTTAACTTCCTTGACCTCTCAGCTGCATTAAAAGCATCGACAATTCCCTTCCTGAAACAGTATCTTCCCTTGGCTTCCACGACTCCTTTTTTTCTGGTTTTTACCTTACTTCTTTGGCCACATCCTTTGCTTCCCTTCACCTGCTCATTCCATAATTGCTCAGGCTCCATGGTTCTGGGCTGGGCCTTCATCCATTTTGACTCTATTCACAGTCTCTGTGTGTGATACATCTCATGGTATCAATTACCATAGATATACTGATGGCTTTGACATTTTCCCAGATGGTCTTGACTGATACCCAAATTTGTGTCACTTTACTGGTATCTCTTCTTAAATATCTCCCAAGACCCACAAAGTCACTTGAAATGACTTTACCATCTTTCCCCTCAATACTCACCACTCCAAACTGGTCTCTAATTCACTAAACTATGCATTTGGTTACCTACGCCTGAGGGCCATCTATGGCACCTTCCTCTCCCTCACCTCTGCATCCCATCTATCCCAAATCCCAGTAGATTATAACTCTCAAGTGGCTTTCAAATCAGGTAGCTTCTATTTCCACTGCCCTATGCCAGATCACTGTTTTCTGTCTCCCGACCTTTACTATATTTTATTTTATTTTATTTATTTTATTTTATTTTTTGAGACAGAGTCTGGCTCTGTCGCCCAGGCTGGAGTGCAGTGGTGCAATCTCGGCTCACTGCAACCTCTGCCTCCCGGGTTCAAGCAATTCTCCTGCCTCAGCCTCCTGAGTCAGCTGGGAATACAGGCACATGCTACCACGCTTGGCTAATTTTTTGTATTTTTAGTAGAGATGGGGTTTCAGCATGTTAGCCACGTGTTAGTCTCCATCTCCTGGCCTCCCAAACTGCTGGGATTACAGGTATGAGCCACCAAGCCTGGCCTCAACCATTACTCTCTAATCTCTTTTTCATAAGACTCCACATGGGAGTTTTGCTAACCTATAGCTCTGTCATTGCCTCCAGGGTGGAGTTTCAGCCTGCTCGTGTCTCTCTCTAGCTTCCTTTCTGATCTTTCTGATCTCCTCCTGCACCTCTAGCCTCACTGTGCCTGTCATCCCCACCCACCACTCTTCCTCCTGCAAGAGAATTTCTTTCAGCCTTCCCTGATGGCCCTAGCTTATGAACCTCCAAACATGTTGCCCAGGGCAACATTAGTGCCCTCTTCACCACCTGTGCTCCCATCTCAGCTTTAATATTACTTTTTTCAAAAAGCTTTCCATGGTTAGGATAAGCATTTCTCCTCTGTGTTCCCGTAGTATCCATCATAGCACGTTCAATCATGACACTCAACTTCCATGATCTATTTCTCTGTCTTCTCCACTGAACAGTAAGCTTCTAGTGGGTAAGGAATGTCACTATAACTCACTATTCTATTCCAGATCTGCTATAGTCCTTAGTTTCTAGTAGACAAGAAATATGTGCTGTACAAATGAAGAAATGAATGAAGGCATCCTACACACTACTGCCATATTGATTCTACTTAAAGCCTAAAAGCACAACCTATCACCTCTCTTAAAAAGAAAATCAGTGACTCCTCAGTAAATGCTGAACAAAAGTTCAGAAGTTTTAGCTAGGCATTCATGGTGTCCACAGTCTGCTCCAGCAGACATTTCTGGATATTGTTCACCACCATATGTTCTGTTCTCCAGTCAACCTGAATGACTCATATTTCATGGTTGTGTGCACCACCAATTTGCACCTTCCTGCCCTGGCTCAGGTTCTTTTCCAAACTCTCTCAGTATGTTATCTCTACGCATCTCAGTCCTACTTAACTTCTCATTTAGAACCCAACAACCACGTCAACTCTTCCATGACGCCTTCCCTGATCTTACCCTCTGGAAATTGCTTCCCCTTCTGTTGACCTTCCATAACATTTGGTCTGTATATTTCTTATGGGCCTCATCACTCTGTAGACTATCTACTTAGGTTTGCCTTCTCTCACTCAGGAGGGCAAGCTCCTCAAGGGCAGTTAGTGTAACTTTTTGAAAATCTGTGTGTACTGGGTTGAATAGTGTCCCACTAAAATTTGTGTCCACCCAGCCCCTCAGAATATGACCTTATTTGACAATAGGGACTTTGAAGATGTAATTAGTTAAGATGAGAACATATGGCATAAGGGTTAGCCCTAGATACAATGACTGGCATCTTTTGACACAGGCCATGAGAAGACACAGAGGAGAGCCTCATGGGAAGATGGAGGCTGAGACTGGCATGATGCATCCACAAGCCAAGGACAGCCAAGGACTGCCAGCAGCCACCAAGAGCTAGGGGACAAGCATGGAACAGACTCCAGCCTTAGGCATTCAGAGGGAGCACAGCTCTGCCAACACCTTGATTTCAGACTTCTAGCTTGCAGAACTTGATAAAATGAATTTCTATTGCTTTAAATCACATAGTTCATGCTAATGTAGTACAGCAAACCTGGGAAACTAATACTGTGCACCCATTGGAGTTCAGTACAGCCCTTGGGTGTGAAGTTCAGTAACTGCTGCATGAAAAAATGAATAAATGTTGAAGCTGGCAGTGCGTGACTCTGGAGCACATAGTGACATTATTGCTATGACTGCAGGGATTTGAGATGGTCAGTAATGGCTCCCAAATATCTCTTCGTGAGGGGGTATTTCAAATGTGATTCAATATGAGGGAGGGGACCAAGGGCTCCTGTTAGGCTGCTAAGGAACTCCAGGAGCCTTGGATTCCAGTGCAGTTCAGAAGGGAGGGACAGGACAGTTGGGGAAGGCAGATTCTATGAGAGATAGAAGACTTCTCAGTATAACAAATTTCTGCATTTCAGAGAGCTCACCAGCTTGTATATACTTTTATTTTCTCTGCTGTTTTCTCTCCATCAAATGCCTTCTCCAGGACAAATTCTTCTGGCTTAGCTAGGTCAAGCCATATCACCTCTTCTCCAAAAATCTCAGTTCATATGTATTTTCTTTTGTTGGCCAAGAGTAGGCTGAAAATTTCACACTGTGATGCTAGAATACCATTCTCTTTTTTTTTTTTTTTTTGACAGGATCTTACTCTGTTGCCCAGGCTGGAGTGTAGTGGCTTGATCTTGACTCACTACAGCCTCAAACTCTCAGGCTCAAGCAATCCTTCCATCTCACCCTCCTGAGTAGCTAGGACCACAAGCACGCATCACCACGCCCGACCAATTTTTTAAATTTTTGGTAGAGTCAGAGCCTCTCTGTGTTGCCCAGGCTGGTCTCAAACTCCTGAGCTCAAGCAATCTTCCCATCTCAGACACCAAATGTGTTGGGATTACAGGCATGTGCCATTGTGCCTGGCCTAGAATACCATTCTTGATCACCCATTTCTTCAAATAATCTTTTTTTTTTTTTTTGAGACGAAGTCTTACTTTTGTCGCCCAGGCTGGAGTGCAGTGGCGCAATCGCCACTCACCGCAACCTCCGCCTCCTGGCTTCAAGCAATTCTCTGCCTCAGCCTACCAAGTAGCTGGGATTACAGGAGCCTGCCACCACGCCTAATTTTTGTATTTTTAGTAGAAATGGGGTTTCACCATCGTGGCCTGACTGGTCTTGAACTCCTGACCTCGTGATCCACCCACCTCGGCCTCCCAAAGTGCTGGGATTACAGGTGTGGGCCACGATGCCCGGCCTTTGAATACTATCTTAAAGAGAGGGTTTCATCATACTATCATAGTTCTTATAGAGGATGAGTTTGTTCTCTGTGATCTTTCAAGTTTGATGTCACAGGTAATACCCAGCTTCCTGGTATAAGCCTTCAGTGGATCTCACTGCATGTCCATTATCCCTCCATTAGCCATGGGGGTGTCAGTAGAAGAGAGCCATAAGTTGGAGTCAGCCACTCAACCAGCCTTTTGGAAGTCTGTTCCATCAGTGTGGATATCCTCTAAGATGCAAAGTCGTATTACAATCTATCCGAGAAAAGTCAATCTAAAACCAGGACCAGCTAAATAATTCGCAAGGTCTGGTGCAAAATGAAAATGTGGAGCCCCTTGTTCAAGAATGATTCAAATTTCAAGGCAGCGACTGCACAGCATTACAACAGAAGTGGGGCCCTTCTGGGCACAGGGCTCCATGCCACCGCACAGCTTGCCTACCCATGAAGCTCAACCTGTCTGCAGTTGAAAACCAGACGTTACATTTCACAAGCAAACACTAACAGCATTTGGACTGTAAATTGCTTTGGATTTTCTCCACGACTGCTTCCCTCCATTAGGAGAGATCATCAAAAATGATGGCAGCTGATTGAGAACTATATAAATGGTTTACACAATGAATAATAAATTCCAGATTAAAATGTCATTTAAAAAAAAACAAAACCTAAACCTTCAACAGCCCACTGGTGAATACACTTCTACCGGTATAATGAGACTCACTTTCAGGGCAGAAAAAGATGAGGCCTCTCTTTGGAGAATGGAATTCTTACTCTGTGGACTCTTAGGCCAGTTGCTGTTGATTGGATAGATGGTTTACTCTGTTTTACGCTTGGAGTTTGCTGCAGATGTCAGCCTAACAGCTACTGATGATGGTGATGGCTCTTGTCTCCTCGTTTTCCCCACCCACTTTTGGGGTAAGTTTGGGAGGGCTGGGGTTGCTGGACTTTGGAGTCAATAAGAAGATACGGAGCATCTTATTTGTACATGGCACCATGCCAACATTTTGTAAGGGAATTCTGAGATCTTCTTTGTATCAGAATGTAGGATGCCTTGCAGTTGCACACAAACTGTAAGTAACCTCCAAATCTGGATAAGGTTGTATTAACAAGATCAGACTAAAGGCCAGAGAGAAGGATCCAGAATGGACTGTTTCTAAAGAAGCAGCATCATCCCTGGGAAGAAATCATGAGAAACTTCCCAAGAGATGGTACCTGGTACATCACCAAGAAATATGAAGGCACTGGACTTGTTCTTCCCCATTCTGTTGCTCCTTACCCCATATTTCCATGGCTGCTGCATCTTTTAGCTCTGTGTATAGATCTTGGTTTCTCTACTTTTTTTTTTTTTTTTTTGAGATGGAGTCTCGCTCTGTCACCCAGGCTGGAGTGCAGTGGCGTGATCTCAGCTCACTGCAAGCTCCACCTCCCAGGTTTGCACCATTCTCCTGCCTCAGCCTCCCGAGTAGCTGGGACTAGAGGCGCCCACCACCATGCCCGGCCAATGTGTTTTTGTATTTTTAGTAGAGACGGGGTTTCACCATATTAGCCAGGATGGTCTCGATCTCTTGACCTCGTGATCCGCCAGCCTCGGCCTCCCAAAGTGCTGGGATTACAGGAGTGAGCCACCATGCCCGGCCGTTTTCTCTTCTAATGGCATCGTGGATCTTTGAAATCTACACCATTAGGCTTGTCTTTGTCAACACAGGCTTAGCCTACCACTCACACCCAATCCCTTCCACAAGAGTAGGCACATACCCAAATCTGGTTTGTCATGGAACACCACTGCCCTGAACATGGGGACTGGAACCCAGTCTAACTCCAGATCTCCAAGCTATTCTTTACACCTAGCATAATGCCCTGCCCAAAGCAGGTGGTCAGTAAATATTTGAGGAAAACCTCAGCACCATGAGCGATAGCCTTTTTTGTTTCTCAAAAAAAAAAAAAAAAATGTTGAGTGTTTTATTACAAGCAAATATATTTCCAGTCTGGCTTTGAAGTGTGACAGAACCCAATTCATCTCCTGATAATGAAGCATATACTGCCTTGGGACATTTAAACATTCTTGTACTGTTATTTAACAATTGTTTGGGCCAGGCACAGTGGCTCACGCCTGTAATCCCAGCACTTTGGGAGGCTGAAGCGGGTGGATCACAAAGTCAGGAGATTGAAACCATCCTGGCCAATATGGTGAAACCCCGTCTCTAATAAAAATACAAAAAAAAAAAAAAAAAATTAGCCGAGTGTGGTGGCGCATGCCTGTAATCTCAGCTACTCAGGAGGCTGAGGCAGGAGAATCGCTTGAACCTGGGAGGTGGAGGTTGCAGTGAGCTGAGATCACGCCACTGCACTCCAGTCTGGGCGACAGAGTGAGACTCCATCTCAAAAAAAAAAAAAAAAAAGTTTGGTGCTCTATTTTAACTTATCATGTGGTTATTTTTACTTTCCTTTTTCTTCAGTTAAAACCCATTGAGGGCAGAAAATATGTTTATGATTTTGTACATCTTACATAGTAATCCAACAGAATGGGCATTTAACAAACAGTTCTTTTGATTTCTGGTTCTGTAGCCCACTACTGTTCTTCCTTAAATTTTGTCACTTTCTCCACCTTTACCCCATCAGATATTCCCTGACTTCTAGAGCTTTTTTCAATGTGAACTTTAATATTTTAAGAGGTGAAGCCATCTAGAAAATAATGTTAAGGGAACGGAAAGCACGTTACTGAAATAGATGCTTAGAATAACATTTAGGGACACAGAATAAAGGAAATGCTGGAAAAAAACATCTGAGTGTAGCAAAAGTATAAGATGGTCAGGAACAAAACACACCAACTTCAGGAGAGAGGAAGGGGAGTGGGCTTGGGGGCTGTGACTTTTTTGTTTCTAATAAAGAAAATGAGGCCAGGTGCGGTGGCATATGCCTGCAGTCCCAACTACTCAGGAGGCTGGGGCAGGAGGATTGCTTGAGCCTGGGAGGCTGAGGCTTCAGTGAGCTGTGATGGTACCACTGCACTCCAGCCTAAGCAACAGAGGGAGACCTTGTCTTGAAACAAAACAGAAAAAGGAAAAGAAAAGAAGAACAGAAAAAAAATGTTCTG
Organism: Nomascus leucogenys; assembly: GCF_006542625.1. NCBI lineage: Eukaryota > Metazoa > Chordata > Mammalia > Primates > Hylobatidae > Nomascus > Nomascus leucogenys. The sequence continues at coordinate 49,503,245 of NC_044382.1, forward strand.
AAGCAACTATGACAACATGTTAAACATTTTAAAATCTGGGTGGTGGGTTTTATGTAAAATATTTTATTCTAAAATGATGTTTCAGTTGTTTAATTTGGGACCACCTGTAATCCAAGGTACTCGGGAGGCTGAGGCAGGAGAATTGCTTGAACCTGGGAGGCAAAGGTTGCAGTGAGCCGAGATGGCGCCATTGCACTCCAGCCTAGGTGACACAGCAAGACTCTGACTCAAAAAAAAAAAAAAAAAAAAAATCACCATCTGATAGCCTTAAGATATCCTGCAAGTCAATAAGAAAAAGATATAGGCCGGGCACAGTGGTTCACGCCTGTAATCCCAGCACTTTGGGAGGCCGAAGCGGGTGGATCATGAGGTCAGGAGATGGAGACCATCCTGGCTAACATGGTGAAACCCGTCTCTACTAAAAAATACAAAAAATTAGCCAGGCGTGGTGGCGGGCACCTATAGTCCCAGCTACTCGGGAGGCTAAGGCAGGAGAATGGCGTGAACCCAGGAGGTAGAGCTTGCAGTGAGTCAAGGCTGCATCACTGCACTCCAGCCTGGGTGACAGAGCGAGACCCCATCTCAAAAAAAAAAAAAGGAAAGAAAAAGAGATAAATATGTCAGTAAAAAATGGGCATAGGACAGGAATTGATAACTCTCAGATGTAATACAACTGGCTAATAAGCCTATAACAAAATTAAACTTAATTAAGATGTTGAGGCATTTTTTAAACAATAAGATGGGCAAAGATGAAAAATACGAGAATACTGAAAGCTGGTGAGATGTGCTCCCATAGACAGTTAATAAGAATATAAGTTGATGAAAACTTTCTAAGTACCTGAAAACTTTCTAAGAACCTTGAAACCAGTAATCCCACCTCCAGAAATCCCTCCTACAAAAATTCAAAATAGCATTATTTATTACAATAAATGAACACACAAAAGTGAGTTACATGGCCAACTCTCGGAGAACAAATACATTAATTATTATATCACTAGGAAATGGAATTTTTGCCATCAATATGCTTGTTAAAAATACTCAGGAAAAAAAATATGCTTTTTTTTTTCTTTTTTGAGATGGGGTCTGGCTCTGCCGCCCAGGCTGGAGTGCAGTGGCGTGGCATGATATCGGCTCACTGCAAACTCTGCCTCCCAGGTTCAAGTGATTCTCCTGCCTCAGCCTCCCAAGTAGCTGGGATTACAGGCGTGTGTCACCACGCCTGGCTAATTTTTGTATTTCCAGTAGAGACAGGGTTTCTCCATGTTGGCCAGGCTGGTCTCAAACTCCTGACCTCAGGTGATTTGCCACCTCAGACTCCCACAGTGCTGATTACAAGCATGAGCCACCAAGCCCAGCCATTCTATATTATTAATTAAATAGTAGACTAGAAAACCAAATGCAGTATAATCTCAACACTGTTGATATATATAGATAGATATAGATATATTATATAAACAGAAAATTAAATGTGCTGGAATAGTACCCCTAGTGGCTCTGGGTAGAGGGATTATGGCTTTAAATAGTTTTTTTCTTTTTTTCTTATTTTTTCCCCTAGTTTTCTATATTGGGTTACATTTTATAATTCAGTAATTACCAAATAAACACTATTTTTAAAAGAGAAAGAGAAGTCGCTATTGCCCAAAATCACCTACCCAGGCAATTTCAAATCTAATCCACTGGAAACATAGGTCAACTAATCAGACACACCTTAGCTTAGCAAGTTGCTTTGTTAAAATTCCCATGGGCCGGGCACAGTGGCTCACCCCTGTAATCCCAGCACTTTGGGAGGCTGAGGTGGGCAGATCATGAGGTCAGGAGTTCAATACCAGCCTGGCCAAGATGGTGAAACCTAGTCTCTACTGAAAATACAAAAAGATTAGCTGAGCGTGGTGGCGGACACCTGTAATCCCAGCTACTCGGGATGCTGAGGCAGAGAATTGCTTCACCCCGGGAGGCAGAGGTTGCAGTGGGCAGAGATCGGACCACTGCGCTCCAACCTGGGCGATAAAGGGAGACTCCATGGAAAAAAAAAAAAAATCTCCCATGATCAGGAGTTGCTGGTTGTTCTCTGCCCCATGCTAAACAGTGCAGGGAGAATGGTTGGCTCCAGGCTTCCTATAAGATACCAGTTTTGGTCACCATGTCTGGACTGTTTTTTAAATCTCTGCTGGGGTAGACTGAGGCAGAAGAAAGTCCATTTTTTTTCACCTATGTGTTTTCTATTCTTTTAAAATTCTACTTAATTTACTAAATGTGCCTAGCTGAATTCACCCTTCTTGTGGACTGCTGAGCCAAGACTAACTGCTATACTCCTGCTCTGATTGCCCAACAAGACCACATTCTGCTTTAAAAGTTGCTTGGGCTCTGCTGTAACTAAAAAAGGAATGATTTAGGCCTGAGACTTTCATCCTAAGAAACATCTACTGGTGGCGGATGTGGTCATTCGAACACTTTCAAGACGCTCTTAAAATGGAACCATGTCTAGCAACACTGTCTCCTCTGTTGTCTTTATTTCAAAACACTCACGGCAGCAACGGAGCTTAAAAGAAGCTCGCTGAAAAACCTCATCGTGGAAGGAGTAAGAAATTAAACACAGTAAGCATTTTCCCTTTTAGGATAAAAGTGCGCAAGAGAAAACACTATCTCTGGGATCCTAGGTTTGCCTGAAACACAGTTTACGCTGGAAATCAGATCCTAACGTTAAATCAGCTAATCTTTCACATTTCCACCACATCCCCATTTCTAACCTTAGCCCCAAATTAAGTCAGGATTCCAGGCATAGCTGGCATACTTGGGTTTGTCTGGGTAAGTTAAATGGTCAAACAGTATTAGCCAAATTCCTACAGAGTCCTGTACCTGGTATGCCAAACACTAAGGAAAAAGCAAGCAGATATCTGCTTACAAAGTCAATAATGTAACATAGAGGGTGAGTCTGGGGTAGGCTACGGGGGAAGGCTGGTCTAGGGCATAGAACTGGGGGGCTAGAGAGAAAGAATGATGTCGTGAACAGCAGACATTCTCTTCAAGGAGCAGACAGTAAATACCTGGGGCTTTCTCGGCCTAGGCCAAGAGGTAAAGTGAAAGCTATCACATGCGTATTTATCAAACCATTTAAAATGTAACCACTTAAAAATATAAAAAACGTTTTTTCTTCACACAGCCATTTAAAAAATCCATGCTGGGGCTGGGCGCAGTGGCTCACGCCAGCAATCCCAGCACTTTGGGAGGCCGAGGCAGGCGGATCACGAGGTCAGGAGATGAGACCATCCTGGCTAACACAGTGAAACCCCGTCTCTACTAAAAATACAAAAAATTACCTCGGCGTGGTGGTGGGCACCTGTAGTCCCAGCTACTCGGGAGGCTGAGGCAGGAGAATGGCGTGAAACCAGGAGGCGGAGCTTGCAGTGAGCCGAGATCGCGCCACTGCACTGCAGCCTGGGGGATTGAGCGAGACTCCGTCTCAGAAAAAAAAAAAAAAAAAAAAAATCCATGCTGGACTGGCGCGGTGGCTCACGCCTGTAATCCCAACACTTTAGGAGGCCGAGGTGGGTGGGTCACCTGAGGTCAGGAGTCCGAGACCAGCCTAAAATACAAAAATACAAAAATTAGCCAGGCGTGGTGGTGCGCACCTGTAATCCCAGCTACTCAGGAAGCTGAGGCAGGAGAATCTCCTGAACCTGAGAGGCAGAGGTTGCAATGAGCTGAGTTCGCACCTTTGCACTCTAGTTTGGCGGACAAGAGCGAGACTTCGCCTCAAAAAAAAAAATAAAAAAAAAATCCATGCTCGTCTTGGTCCTAGGGCCTCAGCGTATGGACCCCCAGCTCAGTGTCACTTTACTATAAATGAGTTTTTATTTTATTTCATTTTAAGTTCTGGGCTACATATGCAGGATGTGCAGGCTTGTTACATAGGTAAACGGTGGCTGCTAGCTGCACCTATCAACCCACCACCTAGGTCCACCTAGGTATTACGCCCAGCATGCATTAGCTATTTTACCTGAGGCTCTCCCCCTACTTCCTGCCCTCCCCTGACAGGCCCCGATGTGTGTTGTTTCTCCACATGTGTCCATGTGTTCTCAGTGGTCAGCTCCCACTTACAGGTGGTGTTTGGTTTTCTGTTCCTGGGTTAGTTTGCTGAGGATAATGGCTTCCAGTTCCATCCGTGTCCCTGCAAAGGACAAGATCTCGGCTGGGCATGGTGGCTCACACTTGTAATCTCCAGCTCTGAGCAACAGAGCAAGACTCCGTCTCAGAAAACAAACAAACAAACAAGCAACAACAACAACAACAAAAAACAAAAAGGACATAATCTCTCTCTGTTTTTTTTTTTCTGAGACGGAATTTTGATCTTGTTACCCAGGCTGGAGTGCAATGGCACGGTCTTGGCTCACTGCAACCTCCGCCTCCTAGGTTCAACTGATTCTCCTCCCTCAGCCTCCTGAGTAGCTGGGATTACAGGTGCCCACCACCATGCCTGGGTAATTTTTGTATTTTTAGTAGAGATGGGGTTTCACCATGTTGGCCAGGCTGGTCTTGAACTCCTGACCTCATGATCCACCCACCTTGGCCTCCCAAACTGCTGGGATTACAGGCGTGAGCCACCACGCCCAGCCGATCTCATTCCTTTTTGTGGCTGCATAGTATTCCATGCTGTATATGTACTACATTTTCTTTATCCAGTCTATCATCACTGGGTATATATACCCAAAAGAATATAAATCATTCTATTATAAAGATACCTGCACGCATATGTTCATTGCAGCACTATTCACAATAGCAAAGACATAGAATCAACCCAAATGCCCATTTTTCTTCTATAAAATGTGGAAAATACTAGGTATCCCTAATTATCTAACATCATTGTTTTTGAAGATCCAGTGAGGGAAAAAATGTGAAAAAAACTGTGATCGATCTAAAATTTCTATATCAACACAAGGTATTATTATGAATACTGCTACTTACCCACAGGCAATTTCATCATAAAAATCCTGACATGGGTCCTCTTAACTGGCAATTGTCACAAAAGATTAAAATATATGCTGAACACTCTCACATAAAGAATGGGAGAAGGTCCCGTGCGGTGGCTCATGCCTGTAATCTCAACACTTTGGGAGGCTGAGGTGGGCAGTTGCATCCCTTGAACCCAGGAGTTCGAGACCAGCCTAGGCAACATGGCAAAACCCTGTCACTTCAAAAAGTACACAAAATTCAGCCAGGCACGGAGGTCCATGCCTATAGTCCCAGCTACTCAGGAAGCTGAGATGTAGGAGGATTGCCTGAGCCCAGGAGGTTGAGGCTGCAGTGGACTGTGATCATGCCACTGCACTTCAGCCTGGGCAACAGAACAAGACTCTGTCTCAAAAGAAAAAAAAAAAAAGAGAATAGGAGAAGGGTGTATTTCATAAAGATGACCTGAGAAATAACACTGCAATCTCCACCTAGACTGAGGATTAGTGATGGGCAAAATGTGTGGAAATTGGCTTTAAGCCCCAGAGCACTTCTTTGTCCACAATTTCCACACTTCCTTCCCATTTCCCTGTGTGCTTTCTTGAAGCTGGTCCCATATTCTGACCATAAATCCAAAAGGTAAGTGCTCAGAGCTTCCCACCATGGCAAGACAGTGTACATAAGAGATTCTAACTCACACTTGGCTTAATATTACTTGTACACAGCAGGCACTAAAAACATATATGTTGGAATATAATTCAGCTGACTCTGCTTTGAAGGAACAGATTACAAATACAGACCAGGTAAAATGACTTATTGGCTCAGTTTCAGAGATTATTGAAAAGTACCAAACAATAACAACAACATTGTTTTTTATCTTGATGAAATTGAAAACATTTCTCTAGAGCTCAACATTTATTAATGCTTTTATTCAAAAGCAGAAAACAGCAAGTTTTTTCAGGAGAAATGCGTTCTCGTGGCTTTTCCTCTATTTGATGTGATGTGATATTAACTAATGACTAAATCCATGGCAATTACCCACCAATAGATTCAGGCTCTATCTTCAAAAGGATACTATATGTTTGTCAGCCTTGGTCCATAAGCAGAGCTCTTGCTTAATGGCATCCAGATCCAGATGTAATAAGTACTAAAAGGTATTTAAAAAAAACAACAACCTTTAAAACGAACAAAATAGAGAGGCCATGAAAATTGCCCAATGAACATACATACAACTGAATTATTAGCATTTCTAATTACTCTTTCTTAGCCTTTAGGTTCTATCTTCCATCTATTTTCTCCTCACTATTTGTGGGTGCTCAGACTCTATACATTGCAGCAGTAGTGACTGACTTTCAATTACTCATAAACTTTGTAACAATCTGATGTTTTCCTCCTCTAAAATGGCAGGAAACCCTCTGCTTTTCCCAGTCTCTATATGCACAAGCTGCAGCTTTCATTCTGGTAGAAATGCAGACGTGTGGATTCACTCTGGTAAAATCCCTGACTTAACGCCATTTCAGAAGTGAGAAGGCGATGCAAATACATTTGATTTGCTCATCATCATCATCGCTCCATCATTTGATTTCTGCATCATACAACCAATTTATTCATCATAACCACCTACAGAATGTGCACGTATCACTCACACAGTGTTTGCCCCCTGCTCGTGGAAAATAAATGATCAAGACAAATTCGAATATTTGACACTTCTTCCATTTCAAAAAAATAAAGGGATCAATTTAAAGCCCTTCATTACTGTCCCTAAGAAGAGCGGACCAGAAATTGAAAGGGCTGTCAGCAATAGAAAGGAGTTTTCCTTTAGAATGCTTTGATTTAAACAAAGGATATCAGCGGACACAATAGGAAGCACCCACATTTTTACTTTTAAATTAAAACTTAAAAAGGATTCAGACTGTGGATTTTACCCTCAGCCACTGGGGGACGACTTAGCAGGAAATTCATAGGTAACTTGATGGATGGATGGAAGGAAAGAAAGGAGGGAGGGAGGGAAGGAGGGAGGGAGGGAGGGAGGGAAGGAGGGAGGGAGGGAGGGAGGGAAGGAGGCAGGGAGGGAGGGAGGGAAGGAGGGAAGGGTAATTGGTTGAAGGCATATGTATATTCATTTCAGAAAACTCAGTAGACATGCCAGATAAGAACAGCTACCTCCAAAAATTCAAACCCAATCAAGTTGAATCCTAATTTCATTCTAGCCCATGGCACAGAAAGAAGAGACGCTATTCTCAAATTGCCTAAGCTGTGAAAATTCCAGAGTTGTTACTCCAGTTGGTCAATCTGAAATGTGTAAACATGTATTTATATTTTGTAAATACATATTTAGACCAGGTGTGTGTGTGGGTGGGTGGTGGGGACAGTCAGGCAATATGGTTCCTGGCTGTTACTGATTCCGTATATTAAGAGTGGAGATTTCAAACGGGCAATGTCCCTCCTTCCTCTTTATCTCAGCCAGACCCGAAAATATTTCGTCCCATTGCATAAGAGAAAACAGAAAGCAGGATTTTAATTTTTCTTAGGGAGCCCTGCACTCTGCATTTTTCAAGAGCCAAAGTATGCACTTTCAGAAGCGTTTACTTCAGAGGAAAAAAAAAATAGCGATTCAGGGATTAATGGGAAATGGAGAGGGGCCGGGCCTGGTGGATTTATTTTCACTCCAGAATGAAAATCTGACGCAATCACTCACAAAAGGAGATGGTTTCACACCTCCATCGTTGTATTTGCTTTCTGGGTGTTGTGTGGCCCTGTTCTTCACACACATACGAATGTCGGGTATAGGGAGGCATGTTTGTTCCCAAGCCATCACTATACAGAAACACTGTGCATTTTCCCCCTCTGCTTCGTACATTTCTTGCTCTGAAAATGCTTTGCTTTGCTGGGGATAAATGCACTCCAAGGCACCTTTTTGTTATTGTTTACCCACAGGAAAAACAAACAGTCTGTTAACTGAAACACTACATTAAAGGATACACTTCTTAGCACTGAATTTACAAAATTATCTTTCCCACTCCTCGAACGTTCTTGAGTTTAGAGTATGATTAAATTAAACAATACTTTGTTAAAGAAACAGGATGATAAATAGAACCTCCCAATAAAAATGATCAGGCTGGGATAGAGAGGGATTGTTACATATCTTAGCAAGGAACAAATATGTTTATTTTTCTCAACACTAGTTTAGGATTCTGTTTATTTGGTGACAAAAATTTTGGCTTAGACACATAGATTCTGAATTCAAAGGATTGTCAAAAGCCAGGGGCTTGGGAAGCCGAGCGACTGTATTTCAGGGCTTAGGACAGCACCGCAGCCTCTGACAACAGAAGACTCTGAGACAACCTTTCTCTTGCACCTGTCTGCTGGAGGCTTTGTCAGCCGCTGCTGGAACCACAACTCGAGCAGAAACAGCTGAAACATCAACTCAAGCTGTCACCCCTGTGATAGGTCTCATAAATCCAGATTAAACCTTTCTGTTTGTTTGCTGATCTTATTTTGTTTTTGAAAAGCAGGAGGAAGAAAGAGGGTTAGAGAAGCAGTTTTGGGTTTTTTTTTTTTGAGTTTTTGATGACTATCCACAAGCTCCCCGGGTTCTTCTCAGATAGGCAGGACAATCATTGATTCATTCAACAAACCTTTCCTCAAGGCACTGGGACCATGGATGGGCAAGACATAGATGTGGGGGAGAAGGGGGTCACTGACTCCTGAGGGCTTTTAGTTTCCCGTAAAACAGACGTGAATAAAAAATGCTTTTGCCTTGAGCACTATAGATGATTTGGGGGAGAAAGAGCTGTTTCTCATGAAATCATACATGTTAGAACACAATACTCATTAATTATCTTCTCTATTTGATTTTATTCATCTTTTCCATAGAAAATATAAATTTGCCTGAAAAATATTACATAAAATATTTTTTGAAATTAAATAAAATTAAACTAGATGAATCTCAACTTCTGAAGCATAAGGTGATAGTTAAGCTACCACATACTCTTCTGTGATTGAAAAGAAAAAACACCTCCTAAAATTATCCAGTGAAGGTCTGATTAGGAGTTTCTGGCAATTGTGTGCAAACAAAGTCAGGATTCTCAATTATACTTCATTTAAACTGCCATTCTAATATTGTATTTTGTTTAATTATTTTTTGTTCTTTAACATTTAAAGCCAATTTAATAATTTATAGTTGTTTCTGCACCCTCCACCACCCACTTTTACTATTTTGAAAAGGGCAAAATATGATCCTAAAAATGTAAATGGTTTTCTTTCTAAATATTTTAAATCTTCCAGAGAATATCCATTTACACACACACACACACACACACACACAACTTCTCACAAGATGTGACAGGCTATCTATCTTTTGAAACCATCTTTGGGCTATATTACACACTGTAAAATAATTCTGTTAATAATGCTGGAAGACAGCAATTGTACATAACATGTTTTTTTAGTTTATAAACTGAGTTGGATTTAGGTTTGTAAATATTTGAGGCAAATAACTAATCACAAACTGAGCATGGTGGAGAGTTTTGGGAAACTAAAGGCAATTAAAAACTGCATATACATAAAAAAGTTATTTGGGGAGAAATTCTTACCTAGGCTTTTTGACACTTGCAATGATTTTTTTTTAAAGGGCAATGTGGTGTTTTAAAATTTTAATTTAGTTAAAGAAAACTCAACCCCAAAAAGCTGCTCTATTGCATTGAAATCTCATGAGGCAAGCTTCAGTCTTAGGCAAACAATAGCAGCTGCATTTATAAACCCTTGCAAAAAGGGTTTATAATGCAAACGCTGCCATGACCTTAACTCCAGAGGTGCAAACACGCTGCTGTAATAGGAAAATTATGCATTAAAACAGAATGGGGTTCCCAGAATGTTTTAAGATTTCTATTTGATCATGTTTTGTAGCTTTTCCAGTTTCAAATAACAAATAAACTCATGTAGTTGAATGAGAAGGAACGCTTCTGTTTCCTCAAAACACTTAAAATGGGTGAAATGTATGGTATGTAAATTATATTGCAATAAAGCTGTTTAAAAACAAAACAAAACAAAGTATATTTCCACTGGGGGCAAACAGGAATTGGAGAGAGTGTGAGGACCATCCTATCAGTGATCAGAAAACAAGGATTACTTGGTGATGAGGGATTTTCGAACTACAAGAAAACTCATAAAATAGTGCCAATATTTGCAAATATTACATGAAATTACCTGCATTCTGAAAGCAGAGAAACACACACTGTAAACGTGGCAAAATAATTTGCTTTTGATAGCTTTTGATATAACAGAAAAAATGATTTCGATGAAATGAAAAAAAAGAAGTAGGGATTTAGGATGGTTAAAAAAAGGAGGAGATGAGGGCGTATATCAGTGAAACTCCATACACTTTATTATTCATTCTGAGAGAAAAAAAAAATAGATGAGAAAATTCTCTAAGAGGAAAGACTAATAAGATATCAAGCTGGAGGATTTCCTTCTATTTGAATTTGGGAAACAGATGAAATAGAAAGCAAGTTTTTATTTACATAGTGAAAATTAAAATCTAGATTATAGAAGATTAATATTGGTAATTTGTTATACAGAAAAACAAATCCAGACTTCCCTTGTTGTCTATGGGTCAAAACAATTTCACCTGGACCCGCCAGAGCTGCATCCTCTTTTGGGGTAGTTGAGGCTCATGTGGAACATAAATAATGCCATTCCTTAAGCTCTGATCCACCCAGGGCCCACACTCAGGGTTTTTCCTTAATGTTCATAAGAGAAATAAACATCTGGATAAAATAACAAAGAAAAAAATATTGGCTCCTTATTTTTCATTTACACAAGGAAAATCAAAATTGTTCTTAGCTTTTGCTTTTTTTTTGTTTTTTGGATGTGAGGCAGAAGTCTCAGATTCACACTGAACAGTGCACTTACTACGAAAACAGGTGGAAGTTTCTAGAAGCAGGATGGTTGTGATTTGCTCTTTTTGAAACAAAGGTGACTTGATTTACATGAAAGTAAAGTTGGAAGAAATCGCCCTGGCACAGGCCTGATGAGACTTTGGTCCTCCCTAAAAATAACCTCACAGGGTCCTAAATGGAGTATTATGGCTACTTTGAAATGTTTCTGGAGGGTCTGTTCTATGGAGATTGTGTGCCCCGTTTCACTGGGCATGGTGTTCAGGATTGGTGCCAGCATCTGTGCATTTCACAAGTAGTATTGTGTAAATAACCCTAGGCCCATTAATCTGGCAGAAACAGTCAAGAACCCAGTTCCTGCTGCTGCGGCAGGGGGAGGGTACGGTCACAGTGCTACCAATGTCCTACTAACACCAGCCTCTGGCATCTGAACCCTAACCTCTTTGACACCCTCAGCACACTGCTGTTTTCTATTAGAACTTTTCTTTAGATCCAAAGATCAGGCAATACAATGAATCCGGGCTTTCTGCTACCTCCATCTTCTGCCGCCTGAAATGTAACGCTAAATGTTAAGGTTTAGGTAATATCCTTGGTGATATCTATGCTTGGAAAGAAAAGGATGAAGCATTCTTCCCGACAAAAGAAAGGAAAAAGAATAGGTGTGAACAGAGGGAAGCTGTCCAGCAACATTTCACACGTGAACGTATGTGATGTGTACGGGGCAAAAGTGAGGTTGCTGATGAAAGCCTTCGTCCGGTCAGGAACATCTCTGACTGGTCATCCAGCCATTTACAAATAAAATTCAGGAGTTTGCATGTGATATGGAAACAGCTCAGATTCGGAACACAGTTTTCCCAGGAGTGGTCAGACTTCCAGCTCTGAAACAGAGCCTCTTATTTTGAACACATCGTTTCTTTCTCTTGTTGGTTTTTTGAAAGATGTAAATACCATTTGGTCCCCTTTTTCTCCTTTTTTATCTTGAGTAAAAGCTTAAAATAAAAATGAAAAGATTCCACGGGCACTATATATCTAAGAGAAAAGCTAACACTGAAGGGAATACATGTCTCCACTTTTATTGCTTTCTGTCAGGGTTGAAATCAGGGAAGATCTGAAAGGATCTTATTTCCTGGCTCTTTTTGCTGGAATCTGGAAGCTTTGACCGCTCTACAGGAGAAAAGACTGGGTAGCCCTGCCTCACCTTTATGAATAGAAAGTGTGTCGGCTATGTTTTCATGATAAAAACCGATCTGAGTAGGATAACCTTTTCTTTCTTTCTTTTTTTTTTTTTTGAGACAGGTGTCCTCTGTCACCCAGGCTGAAGTGCAATGGCATGATCACAGCTCACTGCAGCCTCTACCTCCCACGCTCAGATGATCCTCCCTCCTCAGCCTCCCGAGTAGCTGGGACCATAGGCACAAGCTGCCATGCCCAGCTAATTTTTGTATTTTTGGTAGAGATGGGGTTTCATCGTGTTGCCCAGGCTGATCTCGAACTCCTGGGCTCAAGCAATGCACCCACCTCGGCCTCCCAAAGTGCTGGGATTACAGGTGTGAGCCACCATGCCTGGCCACTTTTTTTCTTTCAATCTAAAATGCGATCCTTTCTTTGAACAAATTTCACTAAACAACATGTTCAAGGGAGCAAAGCTATTAAAAAAAAAAAAAAAAGCTCGACACAATGAGGGGCCCCGGGCAGGAGTTTAGCCTAGAAGAAAGGAGGAGGGAGGGGAAGGAACAGGCAAATGAACCGTGCGTGTCCCAAGACAACTGCTGAGGGCAGACCAGAGCTAGAATAGCCAGAGATGACGGATGTGACAGGGCTTGGTCAGGGATAAGAAAGGGGATTCCAGCTCTCAGGAAGTAAGGCAAGCACAGGGCTGTGGCAGAATCCTGTTAAAAAAGAAACATTCTGAAACCAAAATATAAACCAGTCCTTTGCAACTTTGGAATCTTTCTCAAAGGGGCTGGTAACAGGTGAGGGGTACTTGCCATCTAATCTATAAACTAGCAAAATCCTTTTGTAAGTGACTTGGGAACCAGTGCAGATGTGCACTAAAATCACTTTGTTTACAATTACATGTCAATTACAGGGTTCCTCCAAATCCCAAATTGAAGAGAGTTCAGAAGGTATAACTAAAACACAGTGTTAAAATTCTAAATACTCGGTGGATGATTCACAGCAACTCACAACTAAATCCAGGATCTCTGCTGTATTTGCAGAGACATAATTTTATGCTGCTCGGGCTGAGCACACGAAGTACAGTGATACAGAGACAGAACAGGGACTGACACTTGCAGAAACACCTTGGAAGCATGTAGATACAAATAAAAGACACAGCAGAACAAATTGTAACCGTTCACTCCAGCTACAGTTTTATAATTTCAACCCTGGCCTGTTCCCCTCTATGATGCCTTTTTAAACTAGCCATATGGAAAAACAGAAGCTTCAAGTGGGTTGAAGGAAGAGATTTGTGTGGTTTCATACCAGGATGGTTCAGGGGAGACATAAAAGCGACATGAAATTTTAAATGCAATTATTTTAGATTAGAATATTTGGATTGAAAGATCCGGAGGGTATTGTTTTTGATAAGACAGTCCCACTTGACAAGGGCTGTCACCACTCCGGGGCTGTCTGTTGTCAACTAGAGATGAAAGGCCATCAGAAAGAATTAACTTCAGCTTTTAAACAGTTTGAAAATGTCAGAGAGGTCAGAGAAGATCTATTTCTTTATATGGCATATTTACCTGATGAGCTTTTGGGTAACAATGTGCTTTTACTTTCCATTCAAGTTAGTCTAAAATCACGGTAATTGATCACAGGTTAATGACAGCTGACAAGGAAACACTACGATTGGCTGAAGTCTGTGTCAATCACAGCTGTTTCGGGTCTAGGTGGAGCATACTAGATCTAATGGCAGTAATTGGCAACTATGGAGAAAAAAAAAGCAAACACCAATGCTGCTAGGTCTCCTTTTGCATTTTCCATAGCCATTTATTTGGTTTCCAGTTACATGGAAGCCAATTTAAAAGCTTTTGTAACTCACACCTCACTAGTGGACCTATTGTTCCTGTGTTCTCCTGGGGAAGCTCAATGGCCGTTGCAAAATTCAATGTGTATGTGTGTGTGTACGTATATGCACATATATGAAATGCATGTCAACACTAAATGTAAATATTGGTTTACTTAACCAGAAAGAAAGAAAGAATGGGAAAAGAAATCTTGGATGTTATTTATGATCCCCTTAGCAAATTCTTTTGAAAGACACATCCGATTTAATATTATGAGGAAGCTTAGTTTCATTTTAAACAACATGAGGCCTGAAGGTGATTTCACATTTCTAACGTACATTCCTCCTTCTAAAGAGGAAGGCGATAAGTTAAAGCAAGTTCAAGTGCTATTGTAGCAAGCTAATTCCCTTCTTCCACATGCGATTCAGAGAGAAAGGTCAAGTCCGCTGTCACTTCTCTCTAACGGATGCTCAGGGTCTGTGTGCACTGAGCATGATATATTTAAAAGAAGCCAAGCACTCGGCCATTTTCTGTGTCAACTGTATTAATCATAAACCCTCCATCTTGAGCAGCAATGAGAGATTAGGTGCAGATGAGTTCGTAAAGAGCAAATGCACAGAGTTCTTTCTGCTCTAAACTAAACCCCTGTTTCTCCACCATCTTGAAAGGTACAGAAGTCCTGCAACTGGGAGGAAGGGGCCCTATCATCAGCTGTAATTGATATGACAGGCTGCTTATAACGTGGGAATCTAGCTGCAGACCACGCGGTGGCTGACTTCTGATCAAGCTCTCACAATGAGGTGAGGGAAATAGAAAAGGGCAAATCAAAGGCACTGAATATTTAAGACCAATTCAAGATGTGAATTCTTCCCAGAGAATTGGCTGAAATATACACTGGGGATCGTGCAGGTACATACGTACCTACGACATAATTATTTGTATTCTAAATAGGTAGTCCTGATAGCTTAACAGTTACATGATACAATATACAAAACAAAATCAAGAAAACTGACCATCTACTTCAATGCTTTTTACCAGTAAGATAAATTTCTACAATTTACTTAACAGATATTTCCATATAAGATGTACATGCCTATGAATTGTTTATTAAAATTTATGGAAAAAAATAAATACAGTCATTTGAGCCATTATTAGAAAAAGGTATTGTCTTTGTTAGGACTGTGTTTACAGGAGAAAATCACTGAGGAAACTTTCTTGATAGGCAATTGTGTTATAAAAAAGTATACCATAGGGAGGGCTCTCAAAATGTTAACTTGTTTTTTTAAAAAATCTCACTCAAGCTTCCTCTTCCGGGGACATTGTCTGCAGGCACTCAGAATGGTCCAGCGTTTGACATACCAACGTAGGCTTTCCTACAATACGGCCTCTAACAAAACTAGGCTGTCCCGAACCCCTGGTAATAGAATTGTTTACCTTTATACCAAGAAGGTTGGGAAAGCACCAGAATCTGCATGTGGTGTGTGCCCAGGCAGACTTCGAGGGGTTCGTGCTGTAAGACCTAAAGTTCTTATGAGATTGTCCAAAACAAAGAAACATGTCAGCAGGGCCTATGGTGGTTCCATGTATGCTAAATGTGTTCGTGATAGGATCAAGCGTGCTTTCCTTATCGAGGAGCAGAAAATCGTTGTGAAAGTGTTGAAGGCACAAGCACAGAGTCAGAAAGCTAAATAAAAAAAATGAAACTTTTTTGAGTAATAAAAATGAAAAGACTTGCAAAAAAAAAAAATCTCACTCAAATCATAAGAATTGACATCTTTTCTGGGTAGGAAAATGACAATGCCTCCCTTCAGCTACCCAGATGCTATCCTTCTTATTCATGCAGTCCCCCTTGAGTGTCTTAAATAACATCCTTGTCATCTCTCGTTCACTCCCAAGGCAGTGCTGCCCATGAACCTCTGGCTCTGCACATTGGCCTATACTGCAATAGAGCCACTTCTTTCTACGTCATTAACTAATGTTCAGGCACTGTCAGGTCTCTCATAATGGAAAATCCATGCAATCCACAGGGTCTTTCTGTGCCTGGCAAATGAATTTGTTACAACTAGACACTAGCAGTGTGGTCCGGTGTCTATAGTCCAGTCGATAATGATCATTATTATAGTATTCGACATTCAGGGCAGTTCCTCATATTTGAGTTATCTGAGGATGCCAGACTGTAAGAGGTTAGGTGACCATCACCATCCTCTGGTGCTCTTAAAAACTTGCTGGTGATTCTCCACCAAATTAAACTGTAACACATCCTGTGATTAGAAAATTCTATCCTGCCACAAATGCAAAGATAGATAAGATTCAGGAGATCTTCTGATGAGCCAAGCACTTGGCCAAGTTCTTGACATTTTTAATGTAATTTTTAAATAATAAACCTAGGAGGATTATTGTCATTCTCTACCTGCAGATGAGGACACTGAAGCTCAGAAAATTTCAGTAACTTACCCAAGGTTCCACAGTTCATAATGACAAGGTTGATATTCAAAATTAGATTTATTTCTATCACCTTACGGAGAGATAAAAGAGCTGAGAAGCACTTTGTCAAGACTCACATGTGGATTTCAAACCACAGACAGATGGCTGCAACTCCAGCTCCCTTAGTTTATATCTGAAAAAGTCTCCTGTTGATGGAAACAGATTTGAACTTTGAAAAAGGCAAAACAAGCTCTGATAATTCTTTGAAGGTGAAGCAGCGCACCTAGACTAAGGATGACCCCAAAGAGGCCAGGTGGACACATTAGATCTTGGTACCAATTGATTCAATCCTGGACATTCATTCATGTTTTGTTGCTCTCCCTCGGTAGTTTAGAAAATTGCACTTTTGAACTAGAATCCTGGCCTAATTTGTGACAAGGGGCATGAGATGTGATGGGACCATGACTTGTCACAGCTGACTACTGTGGATAATTTAGAGGGCACTTCTGGAGGAGGGAGGTGGAAAGAAGAGCATATTTTAAATCGGGAATATCCTAGTTTATTAAAACATTGATTAGTTCCCATATCAATGGGTGTTTAAGATGGAAAGATAAGAAAAATTCAATATAAAAGCTGTCTTCTGAGAAGATTCAAGACAAGGACACTTTCAAAATTCTTCCCAAAGCTATATAAATGTTAATAAAAATAAGCACTATGGAGAAAATAAAAATATAGGTCTGTGGCCGGGCGCGGTGGCTCACGCCTGTAATCCCAGCACTTTGGGAGGCTGAGGCAGGCAGATCACGAGGTCAGGAGATCGAGACCATCCTGGCTAACATGGTGAAACCCCATCTCTACTAAAAATACAAAAAATTAGCCGGGTGTGGTGGCGGGCGCCTGTAGTTCCAGCTACTCGGGAGGCTAAGGCAGGGGAATGGCATGAACCCGGGAGGCAGAGCTGGCAGTGAGCAGAGATCATGCCACTGCACTCCAGCCTGGATGACAGAGCAAGACTGTGTCTCAAAAAAAAAAAAAAAAAAAAAATATATATATATATATATATATATATGTCTGTAAGCTATCAGCATTTCTTTCAATAGCATTGCCTTTTTCAAACTCAGAGAGTCAATGTTCTTTTAATGTCTCATGATGGACATCCTGCAAAGTTTATGGTCCTTGGCTTCCTTATCCAAATCGAAGTGTATTTCTACCTTTTCTGGATGCCCAGGCTTAAATGCAGACATCTTCCCTCCAGCCCGACCTGTACCTCCCACCAGGAATGCCCTACCCGATTTCCTGCCTACCAAATCCCACTCCCACCCACTTCCACAAAACTATCACTGGCTCCCACACGGTTTTTCTGAATATGCACAACAGTCTCTATCCCACATCTCAAGTTTTTCTCATGTGAGGCCCCATAAATCTTACTATTGGTTGTTTCTCTAACTAAATTTAGGAATGTGGTTTATATTTTTTCTGTACCTCCAAAATACCTAGCACCCTAGTAGGCTTTTTCTTTGAGTGGGGGCTCTCACTATGTTGCCCAGGCTGGACTCAACTCCTGAGCTCAAGGGATCCTCCCACCTCAGTCTCCCAAGTAGCTGGGACTACAGGTGCGCACCACCGTGCAGGTCGTTAGTAGACTTTAATAAATACTTAGTCATGGTCCAGTTTTATCCACACAAGCTACCTTTTCAGTCCCAGAGCTACAATTGCATTTGATGGGCGGGGGAACCCAGGATACTAGAGGAAACAGAAGAAAAAGGTTTTGTTCTGGTAGCACCTTAAGGACAAAAGCACAAAACCACCAGCATAATAGTACACATGTGTTTCTCAGGTTGAGACTTATAAAGGGAAGCATTGATTTCAAGTGTCAAAGAACATAAATATTGTTCTTATGGCAATAAATTGGGGAAAAAAACAAAAGGCTTTGACATTTCCACCAGGTGGCTGTTATTCACCAATTCCAACCTTTGGTTTAAAGTAACCATGAAGCTTCAGTGGCCGTCAGGGGTGGAGGGACATGAGATATTGGCAACGATGTCTCAACACTTAGGGCAGTATTCCTGGTTTGAATAAACATGAACCCACAGTGCTTTACTTCATACTTTCAGAATTGGTGCAATTTAAGATGGTGAGTACAAGTTTGTCCAATTTTCTGACAAATTTCATTCCCAAGTTCAGAATTGATTCTTTTCCCCTTAGTGACAACAATACCTTAGGGAACAAAGTTAGTTGAAGTGCATCCTTATTTATTAACTTCTTTTTGTTCCACTTCTGATAATATCTTTGAAGCCTACGAAGTACCATTCAAGATATACTAAAATTGGCCAAAAATCAAGAATAAACATTTCAAAACAGGTCAACATTCAAAGTTAGTAGATGCATGAGAGATGGTTGAACAGAAGAGAAAAGGACCAGATCTTTGGGTGAGACACAGCTTGGTGGGAATCCCAGCCAGAACCTTAGATGACTTTAAGCAAATTGTTACATCTTCCTGCCCCTTGGTCTCCTTGTGGGAAAAATGGGAATTGTAGCATCCATCTTCCAAAGGGGTTGTAATTATTAAAATCATACTGAATTTTAGTGGTCTAGCACCAAGGGCCATTACTGAGGAAGGGGTCTTGGGGAGGAAGTTAGAAAGGGAATCCTACTGTCATAACATCTGTAGGTCTCCCTCCACTGTATCCTGCGTCTTTATCCCTTTTAGCTCCTTTAGGAGTACTGGCCTCTTATCGTTTCCCTTCTGCAGCGTTACCTATGATTCTCCCCCATTTAAAATTTGCCAAACTGCCAAATTTCTAGGTCTCGATAAAATGCTGTTGGATAAAGCAAATATTTCATTAACAATCTGTCCGCAGGTGCTACAAATGTTCCACCTGAAATGAAAGTAGAAATTCATATGGTCTTTCCCTCCAGCAGTCTCATTCCCTGGCAAAATAGAGGTTTAATTAAGGTCAAATCTCCCAAGCCATAGCAGAGAATGGATTTAGGTCAGTTGAAACAGATATTCTAGTTAATTTGATCTAAATGGTTGTGTTTATTTGGGGAAGGAAGGGAAAGGCCTTTACAAATAGTGGCTCCTGGCTAGCATAGCATCGGGGAGGGAGAACAGTAACTCGCCAAAATTTGAACCACAGGGAGCTGCACACGTCTCAGAAAAATAGCTCCTGAGAATTTAGGGGGAAAAAAAGTCTGCATAATTCTCAACTCCAGGTTATATATCTACAATAACAAATTATTAGCATATTCTTGGTAATGCCAAGAGAGAGAAAGGTTTGATCAGCTTGAAGACCCCAGATCTTCCATTAAAAATGAACCGAAATCTTCCACCAAACAACATAGGAGTTTCAAACATAAAAATAGATATGCAAACCAGAGAACCAGGCACAGGACAAGACAGGAGGATATGAAATGTCATCAGAGCCAAGCATTGCTTCAGTAAATTCTAATGGAGGAGAATTCTACATCAACAGGAAACTGGAGAGATGGACACAGCCCCGCTCTGAAACTTACATTCTTGCTTATTGTTTTTCATTTTTCCCTTTGTTTCTGTTTCAAGCTTTCCATGTATTTCTGGCTCACCTGACCCAACACTTCCCTCAACAGGACTTTACAGTTTAACTTGTAACTTTTGTTCTACGACTCAAACAGGCATCTTCTGCTTACCAGAACTCTGTTACAATCCAGGATGCAAAGAAAAATAGCATCCTTGTTTAGCCACAGATCCAGGTTTTGTGGAGGCCTGAAGCTTATAGAATTTGGAGAGTTCTCTGTAAGAAAGGAATATGGGGCCAGGCGCGGTGGCTCATGCCTGTAATCCCAGCACTTTGGGAGGCCGAGGCGGGTGGATCACGAGGTCAGGAGATCGAGACTGTCCTGGCTAACACGGTGAAACCCTGTCTCTACTAAAAATACAAAAACAAAATTAGCCAGGTGTGGTGGCGGGCGCCTGTAGTCCCAGCTACTCGGGAGGCTGAGGCGGGAGAATGGTGTGAACCCGAGAGGTGGAGCTTGCAGGGAGCCGAGACCATGCCACTGCACTCCAGCCTGGGCGACAGAGCAAGACTCCGTCTCAAAAAAAAAAAAAAAAAAAAAGAAAAGAAAGAAAGAATTTGGAATTATGTTCCAACATTAATATTTACTTAAAATGAGAAAATCAATCAGAATCAGGTGCTGGGGCCTTGGACACTTACGTCCCTCTCTTCTGAGATTTCTGGGAGCTTCCCAGTGACGCTTTGGTATTGCTCCCCAACCTACAGCCTCCATGACTCCCAGCAGCTCTAAGGGCATCCTGCAAGAGGGACCCTGAAGTCTATGGCTCATTTGCATCACAGAAAACTCACTCTGCGAATTTCCCTAAAATAAACCGGAGAAATGTGAACATCTATCCTATCTTGTCTTGTCACTACCTGGCAGACATATTTCACACTTAAGAATAATGCCTGTTGTTTCTACCCTAGTACCTGGGGGTGACCTACGTTGTTTTATCCTCATCCAAAATGTGAGACGATACATTACAAAACAAGTTGCCTAACTGTAAAATTCAGAAGGGCACATTGTATTTTTAAAGTGCAACATATTTTTTTTCCATCTAATTCAAAACTGTGAATGTTAAACTTAAAGACTCTTTCCAGCTTCTGTTAGTGACAGACAGAGCTCCCCAAGGGGTGGCTGCCTTTAAAGACAGGTAAATGAGGGCCCATATAAAACAGCCAAGTATTGATGTTGTAGTAAAATTCCAGAAAAATACATTGGCAGACAAGTAAATTTGTCACTAATAATTTAATGTAATTTCCCTAAAATGGAGGTAATAGGTACTCAGGGAATACACCTCCAGGGTTTACATCAAATGTGCATGTGAAAAATCGTGAAATAATATTTTTTTAAATGTAGATGCTTTGTCTGACATGTTGGTTTATGATGAAAATTATTCTTCCAAAATGAAAATGGGGAGGGGAAAATATAACGTCCCCCGATCCATGTATCCTTTAGCTTCCAAACCTTTCCTGGTGGTGGCAGTTGAGCAGCCGTGACTGACTGGAAGCTAGGAACATTTGTTTGCACTTTATTTCCCCCTTAAAATGATGTACTACAATTACCAAATATTAATGAACCAATCATGTTGCAAATAGTATTTCCTGTGTCACTCTGAGTTATAGAATCTAATATTGGGCTCATTTGAAACATTCCAAAGTTGCATATTTTTTTCCCCTTTGCAAAGTGACAGCTCAAATTGTGTTTAGTTGCATCCGTCCAACCATGAGCAAATCAAGTATAAAAATTTCATTTTGTCTAAGTGTTAATGTAATTTTTTAAGCTCATATCCTAGGATGGCTCACTTTGCACTATGCTGGATGATATTAGACGCTGCTTAAACATTATTATCAATTACATTACATGGTGCCAGAAAATTTTAAAATAGCACTTGTTTGAGACTCAAGTCATGAAGTTCCAAGAAAGGAAAAATACAAAGAAGGAAAAAAAAATTCTTTAGCTGTTTCAAATGCACCAATGTTTATGTTTATATTACAAATAGGCTGATTTCCAGCTATAAATCTGAATTTCATTGCCGTTATCGTGAGTTTAATATGAAAAAAGACCTGCCGTGTGCTAAGGCAATAAGGAGAGACGCAGCTGTCATAAACTCAGCTGCTGAATGGAACAACCTGAGACCTAGAGTCAGGGGCAGGAGGGAGGAAAAGAAAGAAAGGCTTTAAGAGAAAAAGCAGCCCTGAGCTAGAACCATCAACATTATGAATTAATATCAAAGTCAAAATTATAGAATGTCCATCATTTTTTCTATAGAATATTGACAGAGTGAAATGAATTCAGCAGATAATAAAGAATCTATCCCCCAGAAAAAAAAAAAAAAAGGAAAGAAAGAAAGCAGCGAAATATGCCGACTTCATAAGCACATTTCATCAAATGTGTGAGCTTAACACAACTGCCAGGGAGAAGCCTGATCTAATTTTGCAGGAGGTCACTGTAAGAAGTCCCTGGCTGTTAATGTGCCTCCGCTTTCCCTGATTTCTTACTCCAGGTAGTGAGGCCAGATGCTGCTTCATGCTCAAAGACGCTTCATTTCTCCCCACATCCGATCTTACACATACTTCCATGCACAGGACAGATGTGCTATAGTAATGAATGCTAATGGACAAAGTTGCCAGAAAATATTGCTGGTGGTTCCATTTTCATGGGCTCAGAAGATGGACAAATTTCATTTTTCCTGTTACCACACTTCCAGTGGCTGTTCTACACTTTCTAGAAGAAAACAAAAAGTCATTTTTATTTTAGGTGTCTGAGAAAAATGTCTTTGGATTCTAAAATTATTTAAATACAATATATATGTGGAACTGTGCAAAAAACATACCATACTTTTATTTACTCAACTCAGCCTCAGCTAGATCTGCACCATTTGGGTTTGTAAATTACCCAAGCAAAATCTGCTAAATTTTTAGAATGCTGCTGTTTGTAGTGAGCTGGTTATGTTTTCTGATAATTCAGAATAATAAAAAACAGTCACTTCACCAATGGGAAGGCACACATCTCACGGAAAGATTACGGCTCACACCTGCCTAACTCAATGTGTTCATACTTAAGGAAGTTTAAATGTAATAGAAGCAACCTGAATTATCTTCAAGTTCAGGATTCTGGGTGCCTTTCTCAATTGGGATTCTATGAAAGAATTAAGCCCGCATCCTCCAAGATATCCATTATGTATATAATGAATGAACTTCTTACCCCTGCACCTAGAGTGTAATACTCGTGTATTTTTGGAAGAGTGAGAAAACAGCCTCTCAAATCACCTTCTGTGTTTCTGTGGTTTAGATAAGGATTGCTTCTTGTGAAAAGGAGGCAAGCCTCATTACTTAAAGTACAGTCTGCAGACCAGTGGCATTTGTGTCACTTGGGAGCTTGTTCAAATGCAGATTCTGATTCACTAGGTCCAGGGTGGGGCCCAGGAATCTGCATGTCTAACAAGCTCCCAAAGTGATGCTGATGTTGGTTGTCCTAGAACCACCGAGCAGCGAAGCTCTAAAAGCTGCCTGTCCTCTGTGTAATAAAATTCTTTTTTTTGTTTTGTTTTGTTTTTGTTTTTTGAGACGGAGTCTCGCTCTGTCGCCCAGGCTGGAGTGCAGCGGCACAATCTCAGCTCACCACAAGCTCCACCTCCCGGGTTCATGCCATTCTCCTGCCTCAGCCTCCCGAGTAGCTGGGACTACAGGCGCCTGCCACCACGCCCGGCTGATTTTTGTATTTTTAGTAGAGACGGGGTTTCATCGTGTTAGCCAGGATGGTCTCCATCTCTGACCTCGTGATCTGCCCGCCTCAGCTTCCCAAGGCCCTGGGATTACAGGCGTGAGCCACTGCGGCCGGCCGAAATAAAATTCTTAAAGGATATTAACATAGGACTACATAATAAATTTCACACATTTTATGACAAATCTGTTGGTTTTCACTTTGTCTTGGGCAGGGAGCTCTCTGTATCTTCCATAACCAGGATGGAAGCAGTTGATGAGAAAGTGAACCAAAGCAAAGCCACAAAGGAAAATGCCACGGCTTTGGTTTCTTTGAATCCATTTGTGCCCCCTCCCCCCGCCAAAGGAGATTTTCATCTCTAAATGCAAATTTTCATAGGAAATTTGTACCCATATTTCCTCATTGGTATTGGGATATATACTTTGATTTGCAAATCTATTGATATGAAAAAACTTACAAAGGTATGGAAATTAAATTACATTTAAATATTCATTTGATCCATGACCTCCAGTAAAAAGAACTCAGTGATGTGAGATGAGATCCACCTAGGAGACCTAGCCATAGGATCACCAAGGAAGGGTCTACTGACCTTTGCTGCCAGTACCATCTTTCTCTGGAATGCTGTCCCTCTTTCCGTCTGCCAAACACTCTTTCTACCTTTAATGTCCAACTTGGGGCTTCCTTGAAGACTCATTATCCCTTCCATCCCCCATTTTTCACTGACTCTGCACTCCTTAAATTGTGGGCAACTCATATTTGGGGCTCTAAACCTTTCATTATACTACTGCTTTGGCTTTGCTTTCTAGTCGTTTCATTTAACGTGTATAATCTCCCTCAGTGTTCAGCCCAGTGAATATCTATTTAGCAGCTGTTTTGTGCCAGACTCTCTGCTTAGCATCTGGGATAAAGAGGGACTTATACTTCTATGGTAGCCATAAATACTGTTGTTCTCTATGTCAAAAATACACCCATCATTATATTGTAGAGAAGATTGATATGGAAACAAAAATAATATATTGTTATGATTATAAAGTAGAAGCATATGCAAAATTTTGAAGGAGATAGATTTTTCATATTATCTTCCAAGTTAGAAGAATACCTAAGCAAAGAAAATTTCACTAAAGGGTAAAGGGCAAGAGACATGCAAAAAACACAGATGTAGGCAATAGCAAACTGAATCCACATGTTCCAAACTGTCTGTGATTGTTAGAACTTGGGGACAGACAGAGGCAGGAGGAGACAAAATTGAAGAGGCTGGCAGGAGCCATATTATGAAAAGTCTCATTTGCTAAGCTCAGGAAAGGTGTCAACCGGGCCAGATAGGATCAGATTCGCAGATACTATTGACATAGTAGAAGTGAATATCCTAAACTTCATCATGTCCTTTGCAAGCCGGAAAGTTTGAGGCACAGAGACAGGAACAGCTCAAAGACTGACTGATCAGCTTGTCAAGAGAAACCTGCCTTTTAATTCTTATGACTTAAACTCTTTTGAATGAAGGATGTTGAGAAAAACCTGCAATGGGTACCCTTCTAATCTATTTGTTCATATTAATGATCACACGGGGAAAGTCTTGACATGCTTTAAGAAAACAACTGTTGGGCTGGGCGCAGTAGCTCACGCCTGTAATCTCAGAACTTTGGGAGGCCAAGGCGGGTGGATCACAAGGTCAGGAGATTAAGACCATCCTGGCTAACACGGTGAAACTCCGTCTCTACTAAAAGACACAAAAATTAGCTGGGCATGGTGGCATGTACCTGTAATCCCAGCTACTCAGGAGGCTGAGGCAGGAGAATCACTTGAACTCAGGAGGTGGAGGTTGCAGTGAGCCGAGATTGTGCCACTGCACTCCAGAGGGGGCAACAGAGCAAGACTCCGTCTCAAAACAAACAAACAAACAAACAAACAAACAAAAAACAGCTGTTAATGGGAAGTGGCATGAGAAGCTGCATGAAGAGGCAGGTTAAGCTAGCGGGGTAGAGTGCAAAGTATCCCCAGAATTACAGTTTCCTTGAGATCAAGGATTCCTCTTGTTTTTCTTTAGTAACCAGATCCTAGCACAATGGTATCTATTTAATCATTGCACTCAGTAACTACCCAGCGTGTCTACCTCCAACCCATTGACTCCTTCTATCACACACCTGGGGATAAGGAATGCAGTCTACAAGCTTTCTCATTAATAAACACGTCATTGAGAGGTACTGTAATCTTTTAAAAATTACTAGGTGACCCTAATTTTCCCCTCAAATGTTTTCTTTTTAAATTCTTCCCTTAAGCAGACTTTTAAAAAGTAGATGATTCCTAGAGTTCAAATGTATGGATCTAGAAGATCATCCATTTCATAAAGCAACCCTATTTTTCAAGTTTACAGAAATAGTCTGCAGAAAAGGGCCCCAGCCAAAATGAGCTTATATTTGATCCTAAATAAGATTTCTTCACCGGAAAACAGGGGTCCAGCAGGAAGGTAGGGGACTTGAACCATTTAAATCCTGAGAAGTTGAATTTTCTCAAATCGAAATTATCTTGCATTCCTTTTACTACCACGCTCTGGGCCTGCCTTGCCCATAGTAGATACTCAATAAATTAACACTAGATTTGACTAAATTTGTAGCTTTAGAGAGCACTTATGTCTCTTTTAATTGTTCTGAATCATATCAGTAAACCTCCGAGTTTCATGTTGCATGGTAAGCCTCCCCTATTTCTTTCCATTGCATTTATGTTCCTTAAATAATCTAAAATATAATACTAAAAGCAGCAAGCGTTTAGAACCAGACCTTTTAAAATGTGCTCCCAGCCCTTGCTGAGATGAAGTTTAAATGTAATAGAAGCAACCTGAATTCAGTGGTGAAATCCAACCACTGACTCCAGGGGCACCATGCAGGACCCAGTCCCACAGAGAAATGAATGTCTGTGCACCAGCAGGCCCTTGGAAAGAAGGGGTGTGTGGCTGTATAAATCCTGATACAGGAGGACAATGAATCCACAATGCACACACAGCCCACACCTGCTATCACACACTGTAATAAACCCCCGCCGGTGTGCCCGTGACAAAGTTGATCCCAAAGGATAGAGAGCAGTGATGGAAACTATAAATCTGTATCAATAGCCAGCCATTCCTCCCACCTTCCGTGTGTCATCTGTATGTGTGCACAAACAAGTCCGCTGATACGTAAATACTCAGAGAAGTGTAATCCATCTCCTGCTGCACACTGCTTCCAACCCTGCCCTGTATGTTGCCTGGAATTTCATACGGTATTCAGAAGGATCGAGATTGCCCAGCCTTTTGTTCAGAGCAAGTAAGCAGGGGAGTCTGACTCCAGCAGATTCAGAGATTTTATTTTCCTTCCTTCTCAGGGAAAAAAAAAAACTCAGCTTCTTAAAATTGCATTGCTGGTGTTTATGATTCATATTACAACCAATGCAACCTCTACACCAAAATTGAAATTTCATTTATGATATTGTGGACTTAATGTGAATAAAGGCCAAGGTCTAGTGTTTTCCAACACACCAAAGAAAGATGCACCTGCCACGAAGCTAATCACAGGAGGGAATGAGAAGAAGATGGAGGCTGGGAAGGTAATGAAAGACAGAAGCAAACCCAAATGCCATAAAGTGACATGAAGTTAAAAAAAAAAAAGAAAGAAAAAAGAAAGGGGGAAAAAACCCTATAGCATGTCCATCACCTGTGCTTGGGAGATGGACATAAAGAGATGAATTTAA
Source organism: Nomascus leucogenys (assembly GCF_006542625.1). NCBI lineage: Eukaryota > Metazoa > Chordata > Mammalia > Primates > Hylobatidae > Nomascus > Nomascus leucogenys. The sequence continues at coordinate 49,530,504 of NC_044382.1, forward strand.
GGCACACTTAAATTCCTGACACTTTTTTCCTCTAGCTTGGAAATCCTACTAGTTAAAAATATGATTGGGATAACTAAAAAGGCACAGGTGACAAGACACGTTGCATACGAAATTTAAGGTGGTTTGAACTGATAGTCTCTTTCAACCGCACAAGAAAGAGGTAATGGAGAGAATGGTGCAGATTTAAGCAAGCTCTTGATGTAAATGAAAATAAAAACCACAACAACTTTTATATCCTTGTAGCATTTGGGTAATGAGTCACTAAAACTATCCTTGGCCCATCCATCATTTCTATTACAGAGACTCAACCACTCTCTCTCTCTAATTGGTCTAGACAGGTGTCATGATATTTCAGCACACTGAAAAAAAAAATTCCAGAGGTTTTCTTCAGTGAGACTGAAAGGTAGGCACTTTGGAAAACGGTAGTCTAATTTTAACCTTCTTTGAAACAGTTTGCATTTAACAAGAAAATAAAGACAAACAAACATCTCCAGATTTAACTTCACCTCCAAAAAGGCCCTTTAGAGGATCCAAAGAAAAATTGGGAATTAATTTGATCATTTGGAGAGGGTGGCCCTGCTCTCAGAATGAACAAGTTTTATCTGGGGATCTCACTTCATGTACACTGCTTTTCTAGAGCGATAGCAAGCAAAATTAAATACCTAGGGTTTCAAATGACAGCTTCACCTTGCTATAAAGCAGCTTGAGACAATTTTACACTAACAAATGATTTCAGGTGCTGCTCAGTACCTTTCAGGGAACAGGGTTTCACGCAACTCCATACTTAGGAAAGGAAACGGTGGCAATAAAGTAGGCAGAGACCAAATCTGAGGAATGGACTTACCACCATTTTTACCAACAAAACAACAGTTCATTAATGATATTTTAAAGTTGGATTTCCACCAAGTTGTGACATAAGAGAACAACAGTCAGCAAACAGGACGTTCAGCTGGGGTTTCACTGTTCACTCATAAACTGGCAGAGACAGAAGCAAGAAAAGTCTAGGTTAAGGGCAAAGCATGGTGGTGCTCAACTTGTAATTTCCTGGTTGTTATCAGGAGAAATGACAATTTTGCTATTTAAATATGTTTTTGACAATGCCATTTCTTTGGGACAAGGGGTAGCTATGCAATCGGGAATCATTCCCCAGAGAAAGAGGTGACACGAATGTCTACTTTTGTTTTCCTTAGTTTGTTTTAACCCGGTAATAAGAGCCTGTTTGCTGATGCACAAGGCTTGACTGACTTGAAAGTGATGTTGCGCATTCTGGCATCAGTGCTTTCCCTGAGAATGTTTCAACTTGCCGCAGTGGTAAGAAACCACAGGCCTGATTCCTGAGATGGGTGAAATGGGCCATTACCAGTCAGTGTTGTTGAGGACACCAAAGAGAAACTTGAAGTACGCTGTTAGGTCAGGTATGAATTTTAGGTGTGAATTTTACCCACCTCCCTGAGTATCTATATGTAAATGCTCTGAAACTAACATGGCCCACAATACCCAGTGTTATCTGAGAATATTAATTCCTCCTCTAGATATGTTTTAAAAAATGGTATTTTCTTTAACTTGAAATATAGCATACACTGCTTCTGATTTCAAGAGAAAATAAATGGTATAAAAGCAAGGAAATTCAAGCTTCAAACCAGTAGTTTCTATAACTTAAAACATTTAATCTGTATGTGTCTACCATCTTATCTTTTCAGCTATATGTCATCTAGCTAGAGATCATTTCTATCTATGTATAAATTACAAATCTATGCACAGAATTGGGGTTAGATGACAACAAGAAGTCGTCATCTCTGGGTTAGAAACAACACATTAATTTTTTCCTTGTGTTTATATTTTATATTTTTCTGTAATAAAAGTATTTTGCATCTCTGGCTGGGCGCGGTGGCTTACACCTGTAATTCCAGCACTTTGGGAGACCGAGGCAGGTGGATCACTTGAGGCCAGGAGTTTGAGACCAACCTGGGCAAAATGGTGAAACTCCGTCTGTATTAAAAATATACAAAAATTTGCCGGGGGTGGTGGTGCACGCCTATAGTCCCAGCTACTCGAGTGGCTGAGGCAGGAGAATCACTTGAATCTGGGAGGTGGAGGTTGCAGTGAGCCAAGATCGCGCCATTGCACTCCAGCCTGGGTGATAGAGCGGGATTCTTCTCTCTCTCGCACACACACACACACACACACACAAAGTTTTGCATCTCTAATTATAAATAACATTTATTTTTAAAAAAGCAAGTAAGCAATTTTCTTTAAAACTACAAATCTAATTACAAAAAGAAAAGAGGAGCTGGGAAGAAAGAAAATGGCCCAGGATAGATTTCAAAAGAGTCATACAATGTTTTCACTAAAGTGGCTGCACGCAAAATATGATGGTCATTTCCTTATTTAATATACATGTGTTGAGCAAGTTATGTGTTCTTGGAGGGCTTATTCTGCGCATGGGGTTAGGAAAAGAAATAAGAAATGGTTCTTACCCTTGAAGTGGTTATATTCAATTGGTAAAGATGAATATATGTTTGATTATCAAAGCTCACTCTTGCCCCATCAGTACCTAAAACCTAAGTCCCAAGAGGTAGGTGCTTGGCCTTACAAAACTCTACAAAAGAAGTTAATAGAAAGTCATATGAGCCAGGCGCGGTGGCTCACGCCTGTAATCCCAGCACTTTGGGAGGCTGGGGTGGGCAGATCATGAGGTCAAGAGATTGAGACTTATCCTGGCCAACATGGTGAAACCCTATCTCTACTAAAAATACAAAAATTAGCCGGGAATGGTGGCGCGTGCCTGCAGTCCCAGCTACTCAGGAGACTGAGGCAGGAGAATTGCTTGAACCTGGGAGATGAAGGTTGCAGTGAGCTGAGATCGCGCCACTGCACTCCAGCCTGGCAACAGCACAAGACTCTGTCTCAAAAAAAAAAAAGGAAAAAAAAAGAAAAGAAAGTCATGATTATGTGGACTCCAGAATAGAAAGATTTGATGAGCATAAAAGCAATGGACGAAGTTAACATAAAAAGACTGACAGCTTTGGCTGGGAACGGTGGCTCACGCCTTTGGGAGGCCGAGGCAGGCAGATCACAAGGTCAGGAGATCGAGACCATCCTGGCTAACATGGTGAAACCTTGTCTCTACTAAAAATACAAAAATAAATTGGCCTGGTGTGGTGGCAGGAGCCTGTAGTCCCAGCTACTCAGGAGGCTGAGGCAGGAGAATGGTGTGAACCTGGGAGGCAGAGCTTGCAGTGAGCTGGGATCGCACCACTGCACTCTAGGCTGGACGACAGAGCGAGACTCCGTCTCAAAAAGAAAAAAATAAGAAAGACTGACAGCTTTGCTGTACTTTAATTTCTGTGTTTCAAACATCATCTTAAAATTAAAAGACAACAAAGAAAAGTGTTTTCCACCTAATGGCTAAAGGTTGATCTACTTAATATATGAAGGAGATCGAAATTGAGAAGGAGAAACCACCAGAGGCCCATTTTAAAAGGGAGAGATAATTCACATCAGAGAAACTATGACTGGCCAAAAAACGTGAAGTATGTTCAAACCCACAAGTCACCATAGAAATTCTAATTAAATCAGCAATTCAATCTTGTTTTGTCCTCTGTCAGATTAACAAATGTGTAAGAAACACTAGTTTAGTAAAAGTACAGAGATGCGTGCAAAAATGATAAAACCACCCACAGGCCAGGGTAATCTTTGGAGGAAACTGAGGGGCCAACGATCAGGACTTCGAGGCTATTCGTAATGTTTTATTTCTTTTGCTGGGTGGTGGGTATATGGGGTTTGACTACATTATTCTCTAGCTTTTCTCTATAATTGAAGGAGTTTGTTTTAAAAAGGAAATAACAAAACATAATATTGCTCAGTACTAGTGCCTGTGATCGTGGCGTGGATTGGCATGGACTTTCTTCGAGTATCAGGAACATGCGCCAAGGGCCTTAAAAATGGATTTTGAATACAAAAATTAGTTGAGCATGGTGGCACATGCCTGTAATCCCAGATACTCAGGAGGCTGAGAGAATTGCTTGAACCCAGGAGGCGGAGGTTGCAGAGAGCCAAGACTGCACCACTGCACTCCAGCCCGGGCGACAGAGCAAGACTCCATCTCAAAAAAAAAAAGGCTTATTTAAGAGCAGTGATGTTTGGCAAAGTATTATTTCTAATAGTAAAGTATTTAAAATACCCTAAATGTACAACAAAAGAAGAATAGTACAATAATTATAATACATCTAAGAGCAACTATTAAGTGACTGAAATAATATTCTTGACATTTTTATTTACACAAATGAACAAAATATGTTATCCTTTGTATCCAAGCAGGATACAAAGATCTATCCATGTGTACATACTTATACATACATAATTATGCACACACAGTGTATCATGTCAATACTGTAAAAAGGAGATGTGTATGTAATATAAAATTGGGAAATTATCATGTTTTACCAGTGAACTCCAATTTCATATTGCTATTTTCTTCTCTCCAAAAACGGGATTAATTCTACTCCTTTCCCTCAGAGAAGTTTTCACATAGAAGTCGATGTGACTTTTATGAAGAATTAGCTGAAATTTAAGAGATGAGTTTAGGGTCATTTTTTTTTACTGGGGAAATATATAGTCATGGAGAAGGCAACTCAACCAGTTGTTATGTATATAATATATATATATATAAAAATATATATATGTAAAAATCATAACCCCATTAACACTCATTGCTGGCCTATTTCTCCAGATATTTTACAGATACAGTTTTTACAAAGTATAGACTGTGTTCATAGCATTTTGTATCAGCAGGTTATTTAACCCATTTTGCACCTATGGGTCCTACGAGCAAGACAGTCACATCAGTATCTTCTTCATAGTGTCTCTCGAGGACAGCCAACAGAAGGGGCCTATAGTATAGAAATAAATGCTGTTTGGATATTAATGAATGAGCTTTTTAGAGGAAGAAAGACCTTCCAAGTCACCAATGATAGCACTCGGTGACAAAGAAATTAGAGAGAAAGATAAAGGAACAGGACTACTTTCTCCTTTGTAAAATCTTGAAATTTTATTCCAGGATATCTGTGTAACTATTAACTGAAAAGATAGGTGTTTGCGTGTGTGTGTGTGTGTATGTGTGTGTATTTATGAGCTTCTAAAATTACTTCTAAGCAAAAAAGTGAAAGTACAGGTCTACCAAAACCTTAGCAATAATATAATCCATCTGCTTTTTGCTTTCCAAAATTATTTCCTTTATGATGTTACAATGTGTCGAGTCATTTATCATGAAAGATCAATTTAACTGGAAAAGTAATAATTTGAGGTGCTAGGTGGAGGTGGAAGAGGTGGAGGAGAAAACTCAAATTTGCAAACTATCATGCATTTTTCCTAGGTAATCTTGTCAAAGTTTCTTCACTAAAAAGAAATTCAGGCAAAGATCTTTATATGGTATAATTACAAAGGGAAAGTAAGAAACGCCCAAGGATTTTTACTGGTGGGAATAGGCACACGTCGTATTCTATCAAATTACTGCATAATTCACTGATATCCCTTCTTTCCCAAAGCCAAAAGACATTGGATTATTTAGTGGGTTATCAACTACTCAACTATCTGCCAGAGCTGCATGTTACTCAAGTTGTCAGCCCAAGAAGTGACCCCTTTTGAAACAGACACACACACACGTATGCACCGACATGCAACTCAGTGTTCCAACAAATTTTGTGAGGGGAGCTGATGTCCTAGGCTTGTAATAGGTTTGTAACGGTGGGTTGGAAGTGAAAGTAGCTTTCCTCTACTGTTATCCCTGAAAAATATTTCCTCTTTTTCCCTATTCTCCTTTCAAAGCTAACCTCTCACCGTGATCCTGGTTTCAAAGCTAACCTCTCACCCTGTGATCCTGACTTCATTAACCTCTCACCCTGTGATCCTGATTGTCTCCTGCTGACCACTGGCGATCTCACTTCTTCCATCTACTATCTGTCTCCATCAACTATTCGCCTTTGTCTTCAATCTTTTTTCCAATAATAGACACTTCCTTTGACTTTCCCACTGAAGCTACTACCTTATTTCATTCATTTCCTTTACCATAAAACTACTTGAAAGAGTTGCTTATGTTGGCATCTCTGTTTTCTGGATATGCATTTTCCTGATTTCGTGTAATTTGGCTTCAGGCCTTAGTGTGTACGGCACTCAATCTGTTCTTGATAGGGTTAGTCATTTCCTCTTAGCATCACCATGACCTCAGACTATTGAAACAGGGCAGCTTATTTTCCCTCCTCACCCTATTTGATCTTTCTTTACCCTTTAATACACTCTGCATGAGTGAACTTATTTATTGCCGTATTTTCAGATCTGCTCCTATAATTTCAGTTCTCATATAGGTAATGAAAGTCCTGACCACATCACTTTCCTTAACTTGACATCTCCAACTGTGTATCACCAGACTCCTCAAGATCATTATCTTCAAAACTAAACTCATTACAACAAACGAGAAGAATACATGCTCAACATAATAAGGGATATTTATAGGAAACTGACAAATAATATAACTGTAATGATGAAACCCTGGCAACAAAAATAAAACAAAGATGCTTAATTTTATTGTACTATTAATATTCAACTTTGTTTTAGAAATTCCAGCCAAAGCAATAAGATAAGAAAAATAACTAGGAGGTAATGTATATTGGCAAGAAAGAGGCAAAAGTATCATTGTTTACCAACAACATAATTGTCTACCTGATAAACATCACAGAATCAACTGAAAAGCTATGAAAATGAAACCTGTTCAACAAGATGGCAAATTGTAAAATGCAGTTAATTTAAAAAACACGATAGCTTTTCTATATATTAGCAATAATCAGTTAGAAAAAAAAATCTCATTCACCATGGGAATTAAAAGATTTCATTATTAGAAATGTATTTAAAATGTATTAAATGTATTTCACCTATATGATGAAAACTACAATGTTTCACAGTGGAACATAAAGGAAGGTTTAAAAACATAAAGAGACAAAGTCATGTTTGTAGCTATATGGAAAGATATACAATAGGAAAGCTATCAATCTCATGTAAATTAATCTATAACTTTAATACCATTACAATAAAAATCTCTAAGTTTATTTGGGCTCAGGATAGAATTTAATAAAATGATTTTAAAGCTTAACTGAAAAAAATACACAGGTTTGCCAGAAATTTTGGGGACAAACATGATATAATAAGGAATAATTATCCTAGAAGACATTAAAATATATACAAGTACAATAATTAAAACAGTGAAGTTATGGTTTAGAAATAAGAAGATCAATGGAAAAATATGTAAAAATATACTTGAATATATATAAGAATTTGTATAATTTAATGTGGCATTTCAAATCAATAGGAAAGGTAGCCAATATTTAATAAATGCATGACTATCACTAACTAATTGGGAGAAAATGAGGTTAAAACCTTTTTTCTTTTTTTGAGACGGAGTCTCAGTCTGTTGCCCAGGCTGCAGTACAATGGGGCGATCTTGGCTCACCGCAACCTCTGCCTCCCAGGTTCAAATGATTCTCCTGCCTCAGCCTCCTGAGTAGTTGGGATTACAGGTGCCTGCCACCATGCCCGGCTAATTTTTTGTATTTTTAGTAGAGATGGGGTTTCACTATGTTGGTCAGGCTGGTCTTGAACTCCTGACCTTGGGTGATCCGCCCACCTCAGCCTCCCAAAGTGCTTGGATTACAGGTGTAAGCCACCATGCCCAGCCTATTTTGTGTTTTAAAAAGACAGATTGAAAAGAATGTGAGTGTGTGTGTTTGTTAAATGTTATAGTGTTGGGTACATGAGTATCTATTACGTTATTTTTTAAATGTTTAAAATATATCACTATTTACAATTAAAAACTAAAGGATTCCATCAAGCAAGAGATTTATAGATTAGCCTAACTCAGATATAAAACTTACACATTAAAGAATATTATATGAACAAATTGAAAAAAAAGTTTGCATATTGCATAAAAGACAAAAATCTGCAATATATAAAAAGTACTTAAAAACAGTACAAAATGGTGAATACCCCACTAGAAAATAAGACAAGAAATGACTTAGGCAATTTTGTAAAAAGAATTTTAATAAAAGGGTCAGAAAATATAAAATCATTTTCAGCTTCTCTGGTAAATAAAGGCTTGAATATAAGATGATGTGTCATTTTAATCTGTCAAATTGTTAAATATTTTTAAGAACTAAGAATACCCAGTGTAAGGCAGGATACAGGGAAACAGATATTCTCATACACTGTTAGTATGAGTATAAATTTATATATCAACATCCTGAGGGCAGCGTAGCAATATCCTTCAAGAGTCACAAAATGATCACTCTTAGAGAATTTTATTCCATGGAAATAATCTTGAATGTGAAGTAAAGATATATGTATAAAGATGCTCAATGATAGTTTAATTTTAATTTTTCTCAAATTGGAAATTAATCAAGGATTGATATGATTTGGGCAGGTAACTAATTTAACCATATACATATATTTATTAGGAGCTCTTATTGCTTTGTACAGAATGGATTGTTAAGGAGCAAGAATGGAATCAGCCCAATTAGGCATTGCAAATTGCAAATACCTTATTTAACAGGTTTACTTTTACTTGTCGCTTTTCAATATTTAGACATACAGTATAAAGGTTGTCACCTGAATTTGCCCTAGGTATTTAAATGAGTTTCAAATGACTGTGACCTCTTTGAAGAGTTCATGTTAGCATGTTATCATCCTTTGAAAGAATGCGTGTTAGTATCTTGTATACCTTACATACAGTTTGCCTTCAATAAACATATGCTAAATAAACAAACCTCTATTATAGCACCTGTTACATTGTGTTTTCATTGACCAAGTGTCTGTGTTTCTCTTTGACTGCTTGCTCTTTGAGAGCAGGGTCAGGCATTCACTCATCTCTACATCCTTATTACAAAGCACAGTGCCACATACATAAAAGGTATTCAACAAATGTTTGTTGAATGAAGGAATCAAGAACCCTGTTTCTTTCTGCTAAAATGGTTTTTTTAAATATCTATGTTCCAAAACACTAGTCTAAAAATGAAGGCATCTGAAAGTAGGTCTTGGGGTATGGCTTTAATCTTGATGAGAGATACTGAGGCTTCATTGAGACCTATTGAAAAGAGGAGAAGCAAAAGAAACACAAAGGAAGAGTTATATATTAGAATGTGTTAGACTTCTAGACACAGAAATAGGTGAGCAGTGGTTTGTCTAACAGAAGCCATACAGAAAAAAATACCATGCAATGGTCCTTTGCAGTAAGAAAAGGGAAAACATTATTTTATTTTTTTATTCCATCTACTCTTCTTTCTTCATACCCAAGAACCCACTGTAGAACATCTTAGAACCTTTATTCACAGCCTAATCAAGTCCACAGCAGCAAATGCTGCTGTGGAACTGTCTGAATCTGTAAGTACCAGTTTCCCTACTCAGATATATTGCACTGGAGTATTTTTTTTCCTTCTTGCTTTTATTCTTTACTGTTTATGCAAGAAAATCCACTAATATGTTTTGGAGAAGATAAACCCATTTGTCCACAAATAGAAAATTCCAAACCAAGAATCTCTAAACCATGGGTTTACAGTAGCCCCATGAGGTTCAATAGTCATTGAAGAGATCTTTATTGACATGCTCTTGAGAGCAGAGTGGTTTTAATCATATTTTTTCATGAAAGTTAATATTAAAACAGAAACATGTCACCTTACTGAGTTGCATTGAGAGTCAGTGGCAAGGGCAGAATGAAAAATGAGGATTTTTCTTTTCTCTTAAAGCAGGAGTTTCCCTGTATAAATTTAATGGCATTAAAAGCAAGTCTAAACTCAAAGCCTCATAGACTTCCAGTTAAACATGGTAGACTGAACATGTGTTTATCTCTTCTTCTTCTCCCAATCCCACCAAAGTAGTGAGAATAAAAAAGGAATAATAGTAAAAGATTAAAAAATGCATAAACACACCAGGAAAAGTAAACTGGGAACAAAGACAACAATGGATTAGAAACGTCAACAAATCTTTAAGGAAAAAAAGCCATGATAAGAGTATTAATGGCCTTAGCAAAGCAGAGGAAGCTGAAATAAGTTTCTGCAGAGGGATGAGAAGGAAACTGACCCTCCCTGCAGGATCTGAAAGAGGCTAAATATTGGAGGATTGGCCAAAAGTTAGTGGAAAGAGCATTTAGAGCTCTATGTTCTCTTCTCTATCCCTCAAAGCCAGGAGACAACTCCTGTTTCATTTCTTCAGAAGACAGAAGGCTTATTTTAGGAAGTATTTAAGTAGAAGTGACTCTAGATTCAGAGATCCTGGGGCCTGCAATGGAACTGGAGCATTCAGTAAAAGTTTGCAAGCTGAACAGTAATGCTCCCCAGGCAAGAAATTACAGGAGGTTTCTCTAGGGAAACTCGACAGTATCCAAAAAGAGAATTGTCACTTGGGGGTCTCCCAGTGAAAACACTCATTCCCTGCCTCATCCTACAACAGACAAACATATCCAATCAACTTTTTAGTGCCTTGCTCTTGAACACAGGAAGTCAAATAACAGAAGATATTTGGAGGAAGCTGAATCAAGGGACAGAAATAAAGTGCAAAAAAAGAAAGAACTCAGTAAAAAACAAACAATGCAGAGAACAAAAGAAAAACTTCAAGTAGAAGTAATATTTTCAGAAAGGTAACAGAGGACATTGCCTCTAGAAAACATGAACAGATTATACACATGTGAACAATAAAAACTAGAATACCACATTCTCAGAATTGTTTAAAAATCAAGTTGAATAGTAGGAAGATAAAATTGAAGAAGTTTCCCTAAAAGTACAATGAAAAGGCAATAGAGGAGAAAAGATAAAAAAACTGGAGAATATATCCAGGCGGGTTCAACATCTAATTAATAAAAATATCCAAAAGAGAGAATAAACGAAAACCGAGGTAAAGAAATTATCAGATAATTATTTCAGAAAAATTTCCCAGAACTAAGAGATACAAAAACTTCAGATTAAAAGGTTCCAACCAGGTACCCAGCTCAGTGAACGCAAACAGACCCACATGAAGGCACAGCTTTGCAAAATCACATAATATTGGAATCTTAGAGAGGCTTCTAGAAGTTTCCAGGAGAAAAGCAGGTCATACAAAGCAGCTGGAACCAGAATGGCATCGATCTTCTCAGCAGCGGCACTGGAAGCTCAAAGACAACAGGGAAGTACCTTAAACAATATGAGGTAAAATAATTTTCAAGCTAGAATTCTACCCCCACAGTATCGACCTAGTTTGGGGTTGGAATAAAGATATTTTTAGACAGTTAAGTTCTCAAGACATTTACCTCCCAACACATGTTTTCTGAGGAAGCTACCAGTGAAGTACGCTAACAAAATGAGAGAAGAAACAGACAAGCAAGAAAGCACAAAATCCAGGGAAAGCAATTAAAAAAACTTCAGGAAAAACAAACAAAACCAGGAAAGAGGAAATGGGGCTTTCAAGGTGACGACAAAGGAGTGAGAACAAGAGGAAGTGGTCTTGGAGCAGACCTAGAAAGTAACTGCCCACACTGGAGTGGAGACGTGCGGTCCTCTGAAGTGCACGCTTACATATTGTCCCATAGATCTGACCCGATGGAAGGTTCTACTGCGAAGGTCTTGGAGGATATGGATAAAATCTCTGAGAAAATTAAGCAGGCGAAAAGATGTTGTGTCAGTAAAGCAATATAACTTTTATGGAATACGTTATTATATTCAGCATAAAGATAAACAGCATAAAGATATAAACTGATGTAGCGAAGATGGGAGGGGGGACAGAGTTGGTTCTTACCTACTAAAATAGAAGCTCGTAGATGTCTAAAATGGACAAATTGAGTAAAAGCAGCATTATTTAGAAATAATAGCAGAAGACATGGGTAAGTGAGTGGAAAACAGCTTCCTTTGAGGAATAGTATTAGGGGTGGGAGATCGATTATGGGAACTGCCATTGGTAATCATAAGCCTTTTAGTATTACGTGGCTTTTTAAAAGTATATGCCTGCATCACTTTACAAAAACAGAAATTAGTAAACAAGCAAATATCAGTCTCTGCAAATTGGTCTTTCTGTGAAATTCTCAGATGCAAACGAGATAGGTGAGGCGAGCTCTGGGCAGGGATGGAGACGCTGGTCCACATGCTCCTCTGACTCCTCCCTGCAGAGAATACTGAATTCAGGCAGTGTGAGGGACGCTTCCACTGACTTTGTTTCTCTTCAAGGCAGCTGCTTAAGGAGGGAAGGTGGTCCGTGGCCTCGATGACATCAGGTCACATTGGTTCATGAACTCAGACTTAATTCCCAGTCTCTCGTGAAAGCAGCTCTGATTCCCAGTGAAACTCTTTTTTTTTTACTCAAGCACATGGTTCATCAGACAATTCCTGCTCTACGATGGATTCTTTGCCTGCAGCTCTGCTCTAAGTCTTTGAGAGGATACAGATGGAGCCTCTCCTCTGCAGTCTTTCTGGTTTCCCACTTCCTCCCTTCCCACCTTCAGGCTCCTGACTTCAGAGGACCACCTCTCTTGTTGTCTAGGATCCACGCTCTCTTTTTACTTCTGTCATACTGATATGCTCAGTGACCTCCACGGGGAAGGTATATAATCATGGGAGGATGCATGAGTCCACAATCAATGGATACATTCCCCAATACACAAAGCAATTTTGTCACGCATATATTCAAAGATAAACAGCTCTGTTTACAGCCACTCGAAATATTTACATATGCCAAAATATAAAACAGCATATAAAAATGCAATACACACACCACTGGTGTGTTCCTTTATGTGTTAACACATTATATAAACACCACATACCTCCTGCCCCCAAAGCTATATTAAGCGTAGTACATATGTGCACCCTTCCCCATAGGCACCCTAGAACAGAACAGCCTGAACAGACGCTGTTTTTCCTTCCTGACAAACGGGCACGAAATAACAGGCTGACATCTGCCTCTGCAGGTCATTCAAGTCACCCTGCTACATGTCAAAATTCAAACTGCTCCATCCATCAACGGCAGACCCAAAATTAACGTAGCTTGGAAACTCAGCGGCAAGACAGTAACAGCCCAATTCAAAGTCTGACCTTCGAGGAATGGTGGGGTACGAAGGAAAATTATTTCATGCCCTGCACCAAAGCCAACAATAGAATTTGAAGAGATTTTCAGTTAAATTAATTTTAAAGAAAAATCCCCCAGTGTAGCAGTTTAACTCTTAGGGTCACAAAAAAGGAGTGCTAAGCATAAGAGATTTTGCTATCCAGAGGCTCTGCCGGCACCTTGTGCAAAAGAACTAAAACAATATTTTAGGCAAAACAGTTTGAAGTCATTTACACTGTAGCACACACTAAAAGTCTTTATCAGTAAGTGAAGAAATCATCAAGAGATTTAATTCCTCACAGAATTTTTTTGGGAATGGTTATTGATTAAAATAAAATTGCAAATGAGATCAGCCCTTCAGGATTACAAATACAAATGAACCCTTTTCTGGAGATATTTTTAAGGGTGATGATTTCCCTCAGCTCAATTGTCACAAAATATATGCCAGGAGATTTTATAACGAGTATCCAAAGACAACCACCAATTTAATAAATGAACCAGAATCTGATGCACAAAATTATTTTACCTATTGATATGGCTATGATATAAGGCACAGCACACTTTTTAAAAACTGCTATATACATTTGCAGTCAGCGACATCTTGAACTATGCTTTAAACTCATGTCCCATGAAGGTGAAGTTACCTTTTTCTCTCTGCTGAAGCCTGCTTCAAAACTCAACCTGAAAAGTCATCCTAGTGTGTTCCTTCCGACCAATTCCAGTGTTTCCATTGACATGAAGTCCAGGCTAAAGCTGAGTGAGTGTTTCTTATATTTGTTAACAGAATGCTCATTCTGCCAAGTTTTTTCTCCCCACCGTATCTCTTCAGCACCTCTTTTCTCTGTGGTCCTTTGACTGGTAACGAGCTTAAATTCTCCCAAAAACAAAAGCCCTTTTTCAGTTCTATCTCCCTCTTGAGTCATACCCCATTCCACCCTTCTCTCCTTGCCTGCATATTTCTTGAAAGGATAATCCACACCATCTCCTTCTAAGTCTTCTACTCAAAATAGTATTGCTATCAGCTTTCATCCTCATCATCACATTGAAAATAACAACCTCTTAATTGCCACATCCAATGGCCTGTTTTTAGACTTAAGGTTCATTCATCTTTCTGCAGGTCAGACCACACACCCAATCCACCCACCACAAATAACATGTCTATTTCTCTTTTTCTGCTTGGTCTTTGACCTAGGTGGTTCTGGGATTCTGATTTAATCCCTTTCTATCCGGTTTACACCCATTCTCTCTTGGTTAAGGCATTAAAATGCAAACACATGTTGATGACTTCCAAGTCCTCCTTTCCTTGCTCTGAAGCTCCAGGGCATAGTTCCCTGCACATCTCCCTTTGGTTATCTCCCAGCTACTGTAAACTTAAGACATCCCCAGCCTGCATTTCCTCTCCATTCTCTAAACACCCATCAGTTGAAAACAGCAGTTTCCAGGCAGGCAGGGTGGCTCACGCCTGTAATCCCAGCACTTTGGGAGGCCAAGGGGGGCGGATTACCTGAGGTCAGGAGTTTGAGACCAGCCATGGTCAACACGGTGAAACCCCATCTCTACTAAAAAGGCAAAAATTAGCTGGGCGTGGTGGTGGGCCCCTGTAATCCCAGCTACTTGGGAGGCTGAGGTAGGAAAATTGCTTGAACCCAGGAGACGGAGGTTGCAGTGAGCCGAGATCGTGCCACTGCACTCCAGCCTGGGCAACAGAGCGAGACTCCACCTCAAAAAAACAAAACAAACAAAAAAACAAAAAACCCAGCAGTTTCCAATATAAGACATATCTTTGCACATCTCCAGGACTGCACACATTACCCTCTGCAAAGCACCCTCAACTCCTCCAAATAGGTAGAGGCTCCCTTTTCTGTGTGTTCTACGGCACCTCACACAACTTCTCATGTCATTGGAAGAAGTGAGCCTCCGTGTGTGACTTCCCCCTCAAAGCCACAACATATTTAATGTTGTTCTTCATAGAAGCCACAGCAGAAGCTGACACGAAGATCTTCAAGACCTATCCGATGAAGAAATAAATGCACTGATGATGAAATAGTGCTGAATACCTGACTCACTGGCATGACTGACCACAGTTTAGGGGAGGTAGGAGAGAGAAATGGGGTCTGCTGCTAAACTTGCCAGAGCATCGCATGGGACTTACAGTGATGGATTTTAGTTGAGCAACCAGATATTACTGGGGAAAGCTGGTGAACAGAAAGGCTTTCACTGCTAAAAATCCTGGTTGATTTTCCAACAATAAATTTTTTAAAAATTTTCTTGGAGATTCCAAATGTAGCATTTAAAGGACCATCTTTTTAAATTATTATTTTTTTTTATTTTTATTGAGATGGAGTCTCGCTCTGTCACCCAGGCTGGAGTGCAGTGGCACGATCTCGGCTCACTGCAAGCTCTGCCTCCCAGGTTCATGCCAGTCTCCTGCCTCAGCCTCCCGAGTAGCTGGGACTACAGGTGCCCGCCACCACGCCCGGCTAATTTTTTGTATTTTTAGTAGAGATGGGGTTTCACCATATTAGCCAGGATGGTCTCCATCTCCTGACCTTGTGATCCGCCCGCCTCGGCCTCCCAAAGTGTAAAGGACCATCTTTAACTATAAAATTTATTCTAAGCATTTAAATCTTTTACCTAGTTAGCCCTCAATAAATATGTTGATTATGAGAGGATTATACATATGTCATGTTTCCCCTTCTTTATAAAAATACATAGCATGGATAGTTTAACAAGCATTTATTAATAATGCTTTGAGAACATTTAATCGAGAATTTTTTAATGTAGAAAAATTTGAAAAGCATAAAAGGCCATTTGGTTTAATTTCCTGACTTGTAAAAATAAAGTGGCTAAATGACATAATTTCTCAGGTCCTTCCAGGTCCAACATTTTGGTCCCATGATTTCATTTCTTTCTTTCTTAATCTTACCAGCCTTGGAGGTGATGGTAACTGTACAGGGATGACCATAACTTAGCCTTGTGTAGCTCATTCTCCTAAAGCCAAACCCTAGGAATTCTTAGTGTTGCAGATGTGAGGAAATGAGAATTCTCACACTTTGCTGATGACAGTCTGAAAATTGATATAGTCTTTCGGATGGGAAATTTTGAAATGTGTTTCAAAAGACTAAAAATGTGACCATATACATTGATCAAAATTTTCTCAGATTTTATTCTAAAGAAATAAGTGAACTGGTGAACAAATATATTCATTGTAACATTATTTATAACAGTAATGAAATTGGGAACAGTAACAACTTCCAACATGAGGTGATAGATTAAAGAAAGGATGTGTCTTTACAATAGAATGCTATGATAGATTGATACACATTTACTGATATCTAAAGACAGTTGCAAAATCAAAACGACTTAGAGTTGAGACAATGAGGGTACCCACCTCATAATCTAAGACATATGACCAAAATGATACACAGATCAAAATTTATTGTATTTCATAGAAAATAAGAAAGAATGACAAATTAGCTGAACATTCGATTTAAAAAGATAGAAAGAGAAAACAATAATGATAACTCCAGAGAAAGCCAAGATTGATGAAAATAAAAATACACTAAATTTGATAAAACAGATGAAAAGATCTATAAGATAGATAAATGTCTCCTAAAAAAGAAAGGAAAGACAATTAATATTAGAAAATAAAAAAGGCACTTATCTGTTCATATGCAGGAGCCAAAATGAGATGTTACTTACAAGGTACTTGAAAGAAGTAGCTTGTGCAATTGTATATTGATAAACTTCTAACCCTCTGTGAAATGAAAGATTGTCTAAGAAAATAAATACATTTTTAAGTTGGCTCAAAAATAAACAAAAAATTTCAATAGATAATAGTCATATGGGAAATTGAAAAAGTTGTAAAAGATCTAGACTGCCAAATGCCTCAAACTCTGCCAGTTTTATAAGTGAGCTCATCTCAGAGGGATTATATAATTTATCCTCCAAACTGGAACCCTTTGGAGAGTGAAAGAACGTAATTACGCAGGGAAAATCTGAGAAACAGGAGATGTTTCAGGCAAATTAGGACAAATGGTAGTACTGGTTGTACAACTTTTTTTTTTTTTTTTGAGACGGAGCTCTGTCGCCAGGTTGGATGCAGTGGCGCGATTTTGGCTCACTGCATGGTCCGCCTCCCGGGTTGCCGCCATTCTCCTGCCTCAGCCTCCGGAGTAGCTGGGACTATAGGCGCCCACCACCACACACAGCTAATTTTTTGTATTTTTAGTAGAGACGAGGTTTCACCGTGTTGGCCAGGATGGTCTCAATCTCCTGACTTCATGATCTGCCGGCTTCGGCCTCCGGTTGTACCAACTTTTAAAGGATAAATAATTCGAAGTGATATAGTTTGCATTGGTGTCTCCGCTCAAATCTCATGTCAGATTGGAGTAAGGGCCTGGTGGGAGGTGGCTGGATCACTGGGGCAGATTTCCCCCTTGCTGTTCTTTTTTTTTTTTTTTTTTTTCTTGAGACGGAGTCTCGCTCTGTCGCCCAGGCTGGAGTGCAGTGGCGCAATCTCGGCTCACTGCAAGCTCTGCCTCCCAGGTTCACGCCATTCTCCTGCCTCAGCCTCTCCGAGTAGCTGGGACTACAGGAGCCGGCCACCACGCCCGGCTAATTTTTTTGTATTTTTTAGTAGAGACGAGGTTTCACCGCGGTCTCGATCTCCTGACCTCGTGATCCGCCCGCCTCAGCCTCCCAAAGTGCTGGGATTACAAGCGTGAGCCACCGCGCCCGGCCCCCCCTTGCTGTTCTAATGATAGTGAGTTCTCCTGAGATCTGATGGTTTAAAAGTGTGCGGCACTTCCCGCTTCACTGTCTCTCCCCTACTGCCATAGTAAGACCTGCTTGCTCCCCCTTCACCTTCCGCCATGATTGTAAGTTTCCTGAGACCTCCCAGTCATGCTCCCTGTTAAGCCTGTGGAACTGTGAGTCAACTAAACTTGTTTCCTTCATAAATTACCCAGTCTCAGGTAGTTCTTTATAGCAGTGTGGAAATAGACTAATATATTAAAGTTATGAAAACTGTATCATAGTTTAGAAAGAGATTAAAGGTTTTCCAGTTTAGAGTCAGGAAAAGCAGAAAAGAAAAAAAAACAAAAAAGAAGGAAGAAAATTCTATGCCTGAAGCATGTTCCCAAATAAACAAAATGTGTCTATTATACACATTCCTAAATGTTAGTTATAAATCAGTAAGAAACAACCCAAATGAAAAAATGGTCAAAATATACAAAATCAGTTTATAGAAAATAAATACAAACCATAAGCATATTAAAAATATGCTCAATATAACATGCATAAACAAAAAATATATAATATTTTAACCGATCTGCTTGGGAAAATGTTAATAATATTAAATGTCAAAAAGTGTGGTCTTTCATACACTGTTGGTGGGAATGTAAATTGGGGCTACATTCTGGAGAGTCATCTGGCAATTATTTTCCAAAATTTTAAATACACACACCCTCTGATACACTTATTTCCCCTGCTAGGAATCTATACTACAGAAACGCTTGAGCAAATGTGCAGGATATATGTATATGGATGCCGACTGATATATTATTTTAATTATAACAAATAACTAGAAATAATCTAAATTACTCATTTTTCAGGTAATGAAACAGACTCAGGGAGATTAAATGATTTGTCAAAGTCCACATTATTATCAATTGGGTTTATAGGACTAGAAAAAGCTGAGCTTTAAAAAACATAGAACAGTTTGCTAATTGTATTTTTCAATTTTTATTTATTTTTTGGAGATGGAGTTTCACTCTTGTCACCTAGGCTGGAGTTGCAATGGCCCAATCTCAGCTTACTGCAACCTCCGCCTCCTGGGTTCAAGCGATTCTCCTGTCTCAGCCTCCTGAGTACGTGGGATTACAGACATGCACCACCATGCCCAGCTAATTTTTGTATTTTTTTTTTTTAGTAGAGACTGGATTTCACCACGTTGGCCAGGCTGGTCTCAAACCCCTGACCTCAGGTGATAAGCCTGCCTTGGCCTCCCAAAGTGCTGGGATTACAAGTGTGAGCCACTGTGCACACCGCAGTTCGCTAATTTTAAAATAATATTATAATTTGCTTTGCCCCATTGATGGACAATTGCTAGTCTAAGGTTTCCACAGTTGTTTATAATCTCTTGATTAAAAATATCTTAACTTCTTTGCACCAGTCAGCTCTTTTCCTTCAAAATCACTTCCATCCTTGGGATGGATAACTTTGCCCTTTAACATGGGTTGATTTTTAAATGTTTAATGGAAATAAAGACTAATTTTCTAGGGCTTTTAAGTGCTGTGTTAAAGTCCTCTAGATGCAGATATCTTTACATTTGGAGATTATGGTTATCATTTTCAATGTTACATGCTTTGAAATAACTACTCAGAAGAAAGAGATCAACAGGAACAAAATATCACAATAGCCTTAACCACATGGGACAATACTTTCTATGTTAACCATCATAACTATCTCTGCTTCAGAGAGAACAAGTGTTTTTTCTTTACAATGATGTTCCATAGGCAAGTAATGAGTTACTGCATATTAGAAAATAGTGAGGAAAATAAGTCACATTTTACTCCTTTTTCCCAAAGTGAAGCTTGCAATGTCTTAGAAAAGACTTCTGGCTTGGCTTCCTGTTGGTTTCTGGCTTTGGTCTCAATCTCTATTGTTCCCTACTCAACATGTAATCATCATTAAGGCCTGTGATACAGTGCAGCCAAAACCTAGCTATAAAACAGCAGGTATGGCATGACTCCCTTTCAGAACATAAATGTAAATACAGAGTGTGTGTATATGCATAAAGAGTTTGGAAGGATTTTCAAGTGATTGTCTTTGGGTATGATTAGAGGTATTTTGTGGTCTCTTGGTTTTGCGTATTTATATATTCTGATTTTCTATAATGAATATGAGTTTTATATTTTAAAAAATTTTAATAAACTCGTTTTTGTTCTACTTATAGACTTACAGAGAGTTTGGGTCAGCAAATCCAGTGCACCGCACCTCCTAGCCGGTTAGATTCCTTATAACATCTTTGGAAAATAAATAAGCTTATCTAATGATGAGTTCTCAAATTTCTGAAGCCAGAGGCAGATAGCTGGGCAAACCCCAGGAATATCTCATGCCTAATGGTACTCAACATAGAAATAATTCATAACAGTCCAAAGGCCAAAGGAGGGAGGTAAAATCAAAAGGGCAGCTAGGATAATTCTGACCCTGGCAAGAGGAAATCTACATTTGATCGAAAGCACAGGTGTGGTTCAGATAGATCTGGATGTGAGTCACAGCTCTAGCACTTGAAGAAAAAGAGTTGTATAATGATAACTTACTTATCTGGGCATCAGTTTACTCATTTTTAAAATGAGAAAAATAATGGTAACCATATCTTGTGAAGACCATGGTTCCCAAAAAGTTGGAGTCAAGATCTTAAAATGGCAGGCTCTGATCATATACCTTCAGTACATAACTCTAAATTTTCTCCCAAAGTGGAAAAGCAGGACTTGTTATTCATAACCTGAATAGGTTCTTTGAACCTAAAAGGTTCAAATAAGAACCTTTAAGCAGCTACTTAAGATTATCAAAGGTCTGAAAACATAGCAAAAAAATTAGCTCAAAATATCAGAGAAAGCAGAAGCCCAAAGACGGGAGCAGAGTACTAAGGCTTTTTTTGCCCTAAGCACATTTTCCAAAAAAAAAAAAAAAAAAAAGCAAACTTCTCTAAATTAAATGGGAATCTCAAAGACTTACACCCTCAGAATAAGAGTAAGCCCTACCCAGCCCTCCTTCACTCTCAGGGGACTGACATAAAGTTGTCTGAGCACTAAATAGAGCAGAGAGAAAAAAATGACATCAAAAAAGCTATCCTCACTTAGATTTGCAGAATAATAATTCTTGATTAGAAATATCCTAATTTATTTTTACCAATCAGCTATTTTCCTTCAAAAATCACTTCCACCCTTTGGATGGAGAATTTTGCCCTTCAACATTTTTTAAAGCTAAGTAATCACATTAGCTAAGTAATCAAAAACAAACGAAACAACAATAACAACAAAAATTAAGGTGACAAATTCAATTTAGGGTGGTCTTGAAGGTAATTCTCTTAGGTGCCTAGCTAAGCAGATTTAACTCCTGTATGGAGGGAGTATCTTTATCCTAGGTCTCAAACCCACAGATAGTGATTTTCAAGGACATTAAATAGTTCAGAATAAAAAGAAATGCAAGTATGTTAGGGAAAAATGCAAAAGAACAACTATGTCAGGAAGAAAAATAGAAGAAGACAAATGACCAAAACAGACCTATACACAGAAATTATCAGGCACAGTTTATAAGACACTTACGATTATCAAGGTGTAATAAACAAAATAAGAATAAAAATTAAGCTTTAAAGTATACGCAGGACACTATAAAAATATGTTCTAGCAGATTTGATAAAGTACAAAAGAGAACTTCTAGAAATAAAAAATATAGAAACTGAAATTAAAAACACAATAAATCCATACAACAGCAGATTAGAAACAGCCAAAGAGAAAGGAGGCAAATGGGAATATGAGTCAGGTAAAATTATCCAGAATACAGAGGAGGAAAAAAAAAAAAAGTAGAGAAATAAAGAAGTTAAGACTCAGGGGATGATATAGCAAGAAGGCCTAATCTATTTTATGGGAGTTCTATAAAGAGGATAGAGAGAATTGGCAAGAATTATTTAAAGAGAAAATGAGTGTTTTCTAGAAAGGAATAAGAAATAACTGTCCACAGGTTCAGTTTGAGAAGCTGTTAAGATCCAAAGCAGTATTAAATAAAAATGAAGAAAGCAACACACACTTAGAAACATGACAATGAAACTACAGAATACTAAATATATACAATCTTAAGAAAGGTAATAATATAATGAAAAAGACAAGGCCAGGCGCGGTGGCTCATGCCTGTAATCCCAGTACTGTGGGAGGCCGAGGTGGGCGGATCACGAGGTCAGGGAATCGAGACCATCCTGGCTAACACGGTGAAACACCGTCTCTACTAAAAATACAAAAAAAAAAAAATAGCCGGGCATGGTGGCGGGCTCCTGTAGTCCCAGCTACTCGGGAGGCTGAGGCAGGAGAATGGCGTGAACCTGGAAGGCAGAGCTGGCAGTGAGCGGACATCATGCCACTGCACTCCAGCCTGGGTGACAGAGCAAGACTCTGTCTCAAAAAAAAAAAGACAAATTGACTGGACATCTGACATCTTGATGGCCACGCTGGAAGTCAAAAGACAGTAGAATTAAATCTTCATTATGATAAAATAAAATACTTAAAAAATTAGAATTCCATATCCAGAGAAAACATCTTTTAAGAGGGTTTTAAACCCTCTACACACGGACAGGATAGACCCTCACCAAAAATCTGATTTGGATGTTGAGACCGATGATGTCACACACACACCAAGAAGATGTGAAAAGGTGTATTACTTATGTAATTGAGTCTTTTCTGGGGAGAGCTTAGAGAGCAAGGAAAGGAGATTGGCATGGGGCTTTTATAGTGGTGAGGAGGTGGACCCAAAGTGAGGGCTCCCACATGTGGGCAGGAGCTTATGTGCTACCACTTGTACCAAGGAGAGAACACTTTGGCTTTTTTATAAGCTTGCCCAGTTGTGGATCATAGGAAAAAAAAAAATAAGATGAGGCTTAAAAGCAGTCAGCAGTTAAACATCAAAAAATGAAGTTAGAGTCCTTATTACACAGAGTAATAGAGGAAATAAAGACTTTTTTAAAACAAATAAAAACTGAAGATTTGCCACTGGAATATTCTCACTAAAGAAAATAAAAATTTTTGAGAAGGCAGAAGGAATCCCAAGAGGAAATTCTCAGATACAAGAAGATATAAGAAAAAGCTAAACATGTGGACCCACTAAAATGAACATTGACACGAAATTAATGACAATTCTTAGAAAGAATTTAGACACATGCATGACAAAATTATGTATGTTTGAAAGGGAGTAAATGAAGTTAATGTGTTAAAGGTATTGATTAGCTGGAGAAAGTATCTGGAGAAATTGTAAAGGTATTGATTAGCTTTAGATTTTGATAAGTATACCTCCTGCAATTTCTAGGAAAAATCAATAAAAGAATGAAAATAAAGTGTATTATTTCCAAATGAATACAAAAATGAATAGAATGATGAAAAATAATTAATGCAAAAGATATCAAACAAAAAAGAGAAAAGTAAACATATCTGGGAAGACAAATAGAGAATACAAAATACAATGGCAAATTTAACACTGATGGCTTTAAACACAAATGTAAATGAACCAACAACCCCAATTCTCCAATTAAAAAACAAATGGCAGACTGAATAAAAACAAAATCAATTCATATCATGTTTATAAAAGACATATCTACAAAATAAAGATACAAAATATTGATACTAAGAAGATAGGAAAAGATAGATGTGAACATATCAACCAAAAGAAAAGTGGTGTAGCTATATTAGCAAAAGTATAGATTTTAGAATAAAAAGTATTGATAAAGAATGTTACTTTATTGTGATAAAGATTTAATCTACACTTGTCTTGCTAATTATTGGATGGACAGAAAAAAGTCAATGAGGATAAAGAAGATTTAAATAACATGATTAACAAACTTGACCTAATAACCTATGTGGAACATTATACTCAGCAACTACACAACACATTTCTTTCCCAAGTACACACAGAACACTTGCAAAAATTCACCATATGGTGATCCATAAAGCAAGTTTTAAAAAACTTCTAAGAACTGAAATTATACATAGCGTTTTGTCTGATCAGACCTCAATTAAACAGAAATCATTAAACAAAAATAAAACTAGAAAATCTCCCATCAGTTTGGAAATTAGAGAGATATTATTCTAAATAACTATGGCTGAACAAAGGAATCTAATGGAAATTGCACATCTAAAAATGCATGGTAATGAAATACACTACATATAAAAACTTGTGAGATATAACTAAAGCAATACAAATTTATCACTGAAAATTCGGAAAAGTTATGAAGGGCAATGACTACTTTCCCATTTCTAAAACGTATAAAAATAGAAAAAACCCCACCCAAAACAAACAAAAGGGAGTGAAAGTAAAATAGTATATCAAACTAGATTTAATAAAATAGAATGTGTTGAAAAATTAAAGGTGGTTCCTTGAAAGAAGTAAAATTGTGAAACATCTAGTGATAAAGAATAAAGAAAAGATAAAAGGCATTGAAGAAAGAAATATGAAGAATGAAACAGAACATGACTGCAGATGGTGCCATCATTAAAAAGATAAAAAGAGGGCCGGGCACGGTGGCTCACGCCTGTAATCCCAGCACTTTGAGAGGCCGAGGCAGGTGGATCATGAGGTCAGGAGATCGAGACCTTCCTGGCTAACATGGTGAAACCCCGTCTCTACTAAAAATACAAAAAATTAGCCAGGCGTGGTGGCAGGCGCCTGTAGTCCCAGCTACTCGGGAGGCTGAGGCCGGAGAATGGCGTGAACCCGGGAGGCGGAGCTTGCAGTGAGCGGAGATCACGGCACTGCACTCCAGCCTGGGCAACAGAGCGAGACACAGTCTCAAACAAACAAACAAAAAAAGATAAAAAGAGAATGTTACAAAAAACTTCCTCTCAACACATTTAAGTATTTAAGTACAATATTTAACAAAATTGGCTAGATACTTTAATAGTCTAATAACTATTGAGAAAAATTGAAACAATACTCAAAAATTTTCCGACAAATAGAAGTTCAGGTTCAGATAGCTTCACCAGTGAGTTCTATTATACATTCAAGAACAAAACAATCCTATAAAAATTAACCCCCAAAATAGGAAAACAAAGCGGCTCTTCTTCAGTTCTTTTTATGAGGGCAACTTCACCTTGATACCAACTCCTAATGATGACATACACACAAGAAAAGTCATAGGTCAATGTCATTCATGAACATAGATATGAAATTCCTAAAAAAGTTTATTACTTAAACAATTCCAGCAATTTAAAAAGGTAATACAGTATGAATAATTTGGTTGTATATGAGGAATGCAAGGTAAATTAAACATGAGTAAATAATTAATGTATTTTACATTGATAGATTAAAGGAGAAAACATATAATTATTTCAATAAGAGGCAAAAAATTGATAAATGTGTAACAACTCATTTTTACTAAAAAAAGATAGCTTAGCAAACTAGAAATTAAAATAATTTTTTTAAAAAAACAATAGGTTATCTCTCTTCTAAACTATAGTAATCATCTTTTTTTTTTTTTTTTTTTGAGACAGAGTCTCACCATGTCACCCAGGTTGGAGTGCAGTGGCGCGATCTCAGCTCACTGCAACTTCCGCCTCCTGGATTCAAGTAATTCTCCTGCCTCAGCTTCCCCAGTAGCTGGGATTACAGGCAGCAGCCACCATGCCTGGCTAATTTTTGTATTTTTAGTAGAGACGGGGTTTTGCCATGTTGGCCAGGCTGATCTCGAATTCCCGACCTCAAGTGATCTGCCCGCCTTGGCCTCCAAAAGTGCTGGAACTACAGGCGTGAGCCACCACGCCGGGCCGTAATCATCACATTTAATGATGAAATACTGAGATTTCATCATTTCGCATCTTTGAGATTTTCCATCTTTGAGACTGGAAAAAGATAAGGATATTCATTTTCACTTCTACTGAGCATTGTTCTAGAGGTCACAGCCAGTACAAGGCAAAGCAGAAGAAATAAAATATAAGGATTAGAAAGAAGAAAACTAAACTGCCATTACTCTTATATAATTGTACATGTAGAAAATCCAAACTAATCTAGTAATTATTAGAATAGGAGACTCTAATAAGTCCCCTGATGCAAAACTGACATATGAAAATCAATTGCATTTCTATACATCAGCAAAAGACAGTTAGAAAATAACATTTAAAAGATACTGATTACGTGAACCTCAGAAGTGTTGAATAAGAATAAATCTAACAAAAAATTTATTCCAAAATTGAATACATGAAAATACAATCTCATTAATAATTACGGTTATGCGAACAATTATGATTATGTAAAATTTAAAAATGCAAGTGGTACCATTTCCACTAAATTGGCTAAAACTAAAAACGCTGATATTACCAAGTATTGAGGAAGCTGCTGAGTAATAGGAATTCTAAAACACTTCTAGTGAGATTATAAAACAAAAAAACCACCTTGCAAAACCATTTGACATTTAATAGTCATGCTGAAGATGTCATACCTAGTGACCCATTATTTCTACTCCTGGATACATCCACTCTAGAGAAATTATTGTACATTTGCGCCAAAATACTTATGCAATAATGTATACATAGAAGCATTTTTGCAAAATCCCTAACTGAAAACAACCCAAATGTCTGTCAAGAATAAAATATGTAAATAAATGTTGGTATAATTATAGAGTGGAGTACTATGCAATGACGAAAATGAACAAACTATAGCTACTCAGTCACTTGAATCAGGGGTTGGCAAACTATAGACCCAAATTTGATCTGTTTTTGTAAACAAAGCTTTACTGGAACACAACCATGCTTACCCATTTACATATTGTCTGTGGCTAGTTTCAAGCTGCGATAGCAGAACTGAGTACCTGCTGCAGAAATCATGTGGTTCACAAGGCCAAAAATTTTCACCAGGTGGCCCTTAACAGAGTAAGATGTCAACCCCTAACTTAAACGAATCTTGCAAGCATAATGTTGACCCCCACAAAAAAGTAACCAAGAGAATATATACCAAATTATTTCATTTGCATTAAGAGCCTGACGAAACTACATTATACTGTTTAGGGATGCATACATATGTTGTAGAATTTTAAAGCAACACAAGGAAATGATCATCTCAAAAGGATTGAACTGAGTTACCTCTAGGGAGGATCAAGGGGTTGGGATGGGAGAAGAGATCAAAGGGAACTGGGAGCTAACACTGACATTCCTTCATCTGGGCAGGAGATACATAGGAACTTTATCCAATAACCTTAGTGTGTGTGGGGGTGTGCCTGTGTTTTACATAATTTTCTGGTTGTATGCTAAATTTTTCACTTAAAGCAAAAAACAATAAAGTACTTCCACCATTATCTAGTTTATAATTTTAAAGCAAACTGTGAAGTAAAATGTTTCAATTATATTCAAATTTAAACAAGAAAGACTTAGTCCTATATACATAAAAATAACAATAGATTCAAGTTCTGATTACCCTTTCCTCATTCTTTCTAAATTTCAAACATGATTTATATCAAAATGTTAAGAACAGCCAATGCAAAGAAAATTGTTTGCTGAGCTTCAGTCACATAATAAACTATTTTTCTTTTCTAGAAATGCAAATCCTGGGATAGAATGCCAGTGTGTATAACATATTAGCAGAAATTCCACTCTTACCAAAATAGCTTTAGAAAACAATAGTTTTCCTTTTCAAAAGTAATCATATTTTTCCTTTGCTTATTAGCATTTAGTATACAAACATACAAAAATGTCTCCTAATTATTTCGTAGCAGCTTTACTGAAATGTAGTCCATATACTGCAGAATTCACCCATTTAAAATGTACAATTTGGCGGGTGCAGTGGCTCACGCCTGTAATCCCAGCACTTTGGGAGGCCAAGGCAGGAAGTTCACCTGAGGTTAGGAATTCAAGACCAGCCTGGCCAACACGGCAAAATCCTGTCTCTACTAAAAATACAAAAATTAGCGGGGCGCGGTGGTGCGTGCCTGCAATCCCAGCTACTCAGGAGGCTGAGGTAGGGAGAATCACTTAAATCCGGGAGGCAGAGGTTGCAGCGAGCCAAGCTCGCGCCATTGCACTCCAGCCTGGGTGACAGAGCAAGACTCCATCTCAAAAACAAAATAAGTAAAATGTACAATTCATTGGATTTTCATATACTCCCAGAGTTACGCAACCATCACCAAAATCAATGTTAGAACATTTTATCATCTCCATCAGAAACCTGGTACCCTTTAGCTATCACCCTCTCAAACCCCCATCTCCTTTCTCCCCCAGTCCTAGTCAAGCACCCACTATTTATTTTATATCTATACAGATTTGCCTATTCTGAACATTTAATGTAAGTGAAAGCATATGACATGCGGTCTTTTTTGTCTGGCTTCTTTCCCTTTGCATAAAGTTTCAAGATTAATCCATGTTGTAGCATGTGTCAGCTCCTCATTTCTTTCTATGGCTGAATAGTATTCCATTGTATGGATATACCACATTTTGTTCATCCATTCATCAGTGGACGGACATTTGAGTTGTTTCCACCTTTTGACTACTATGAAAAATGATGCTATGAAGATTTGTGTACCAGTTTTTATATGAACATTTATTTTTCTCTTGAGTATATGTTGATGAATGGAATTAATGCTAATATTTTAATATTTGTAAGTCAGAAGACAAGTTATAATACTTCATTTTAATAGTAGATTCTGTGAAATAAATTTCTATTTAGTTTTCTAAAGCTAATTATCACATCACTTGGAAGTACATATAGCTTTTACTGTGATAATACATTACATTTAACATTACATTTATTCTTGTAACCACTATAATCAAATTTGTTCGACTGGAATATATGAATTTCAGGAAATACTAGTCTTTTAAATTCATGGAAAGTTTTAAAAAATATTTCTCATTCATTGAGAATTTTCCAGGCTAAAATAAAAATCCCTCTAATTTTCTTTATTTAAAAATAGAATTTTTTTTTTAATGGGGTCTCGCTCTGTCACTCAGACTGGAGCGCAGTGGCACCAACTCAGCTCACCACAACCTCTGCCTCCCGGGTTCAAGCAATTCTGCCTCAGCCTCCCGAGTAGCTGGGATTATAGGCATGCACCACCACACCCAGCTAATTTTTGTATTTTTCATAGAGACAGGGTTTCACCATGTTGGCTAGGCTCATCTCAAACTCCTGACCTCAGGTGATCTGCCCTCCTTGGCCTCCCAAAGGGCTGGGATTACAGGCATGAGCCGCCGTGCCCGGCCAGAAATAGAAATTTTATGACGTATCATCCTACTTGTATAGTCAGAACCCAACTGCGTAACTCCAAATATGGTTACCATTTTTTAATAATACCAAGTCTTCTGTAATTTAAAATGATTTTTAAAAGCAGGCTAAAACAAATGGATAATTTTAAAACTTAGCACAAAACTATTAACTAAGATTTTCTTAAAAAGTATTCTGTAAAACTACATCTTTGTTCGAGATTTATCTATTTGCATAGCAGTATAACAACCAAAATTTCCAATTCTGGTATTATCATTTTGACTTAAAAATAAAAATAAATAATGGATGCATTATTTACCAAGAACTACTATAATCAGGTGGCACTAACTTTCCCCTAAAATCCACCCAGATTCTAAGATAGGTAACCAAAGAGAAATGGAAAAATTAAGAGTTGATAGGAATTAAGGAGAAAGAGATGGAGAGAGATGGCAAAAAAGGAAAAACAATAGAAAGGAGATGTGGTTGGATTTCATTCTTGCTGAGAAAATCTACCTAAATATATATGGTTCCCACAGCATGCACTTTGGATGGATGTGTAAGTAATGGACAAAAGACCCAGAAGGGTGACAGGACAAAACCGAGCGTCACATTTGGCCACTTGGCCCTGATGACAGGCAGGAATTCACGCAACATCTCTGCAGCCAAAAATGTACATACGTGCAAAAACAACCTTGTCTGCTAGAGGACTCAGGGAAGAGAAGGACCCCGAAGTAGCTTCAAAGAACATCAGCATCCTTCACTCAAATTAAAACCTACTTTTATTTCATTTATATAAGGGTGTCAGGTTCAATTAGAAGCCACGTACGATTTGGCTCTGAGAAGAACGGTAGCTTTCTCTCATGAAGAAAAGCAAAGGAAGAGAAGTAATTCCTAAATGTTACCCTCAGAGGTTCCCAGGGCACCATGTGCACTCACAAGGTCTTAATGTCTCTGGGGAGGGGGCTACAGGCTCTGTTGTCAGCTGTATGGAGAGCTTTCAGGCTCCCCTGAAATAGAAATATGGTATTCTTAGTTAACTGGATACACAAATTCATTAAGCAAGCAAAGCATGGCAAAGTCTATCTTCCGCTTGCAGTTCTGTGCCCCAGTGGGAGAAGAGTGTAACTGTATTCTCTGTGGTTTATCTGTGTATACTCATCCAGGCGTATATCGTGTACATGCCTTCTTATTGCATGTGGTTCCAAAATACTTCGTTCAAGTTTCCTTATTGGCAGCAAGCGGGTCTGTTGAAGCTTAAGAGAGCCATTTAATAAAAATAGAGCCACCCAAATGAACATGGATTGAAAAAAAAATTTAGATTGATGGAGCGAGGTTGGTCACTGTAATTACGGAAGGTGTATCATTTCCTAAGCTCTCTTTGCATTAAGTATATGCCATACATACATCAGACATAATTAGCACTTTAGGTGACAATGATTTGATTTCTTTCCTTGTAATAAAAGCCCTCTGTGTTGGCATATACATTGAGAACGGGAAATTGAACACTGTTGCTGTTTATTCACCCGAGGCAAAATTTAGGACGAACTAGGGAAAATACGAGGAGAGCTTACAGAACAGCCCTTTGTGAATTTTGCAAACAGAAAAAGAAAATAGTTCAATAAAAAGCTTTTAAGGATCACAGTCAAAAGTGTGCTTTTTAAAAGCAAAGGATTTCTATGGAATGTTTCTCTACTTTTAAAGTCAGCATTTAACTTTCCTTTAGATGTGAACAAACCCACACTAAATTGATTTATAGGCACAACTGCAAAACTGGACACATTTAAATTACTGTGTATGAACCAGAAAAATATTTGTGCTGTCTTCTCTGAGGGCACAGAAGAAAATGGTTTTTAAAATTATTTCAAATAAATATCAATCCTTCCTGTTCCTTCACTGCCACAATTAAGAATCATGTTAATCTGCATTTCTGTGGATTAAACCATTTATATAAACATTAAAGATTTTTTTATAAGGGAAAAAGGAGAAACTGAAATGCAAGTTGCTGATCTGTTGTATATGGCTCATAAGGGATACTACATCCTCTTGAAATCTGTAGCCCCACGAGAAACACTATGAAAACATGCTTTTGCATTTAAATCTTCTTGAAAACCCATTTTCTTCTCTTTTTCGTCACAAACAAAATGTGACAGGTGGGTTGGTTAATTCCTTTATTGCATAAGTTAATCAGAAATTAAGTCATAGGTGATTGTTACAATAAACATTTCTAAACTAAACCTAATTTTGTTAGTTAACTTCATGCAAACCTTCCCACTTAAATAGAACTTGCTGACCTTTTGCTTTAATCCTAGGATCTATCTGTTCTACTTAATATGCTGATCTACAGGTATCTACTGATCAATTAGAGGGTAAATTGCATACCCACATCTACTCCAATGATTCTAAAATCCTCACAGCGTCATAAAAGTGAAGACTGTATGAGAGATGCTTAAATTGCACATAACACAGCTGTTCCTAAGGATCTTCATTTTACATTTCCTTAACTTCTATGGACCTTTTACTGACTTAAATAAGAATATCTGAAAATAAAGGGTCCTGTTTTTTGTGTGAGTTCCTATTTCAGAAACTTATAAATAATAAACCAGAAACAAAGAAGACTTTGAAAAATCAGTATGAAGTGTAGGTTATGATGTAAACACATTTTGCCTAAATTGTAAAAAACAAACAAACAAAAAACAGAAAGAAAATAAAGTACCTGCTTAGAGCTTTGCAAAGTTAACTCACTGTAATTTGGAACATATAAGCACGAAAGGAGTTCAACAGTTGGATGCATCATCTACTTTTCCAAGCATAGATTTTAAATAAAGGATGTATGGCCGGGCATGGTGGCTCACGCCTACAATCCCAGCACTTTGGGAGGCAGAGGCAGGCAGATCAGTTGAGGTTGGGAGTTTGAGACCAGCCTGGCCAACAAGGCAAAACCCCGTCTCTACTAAAAATACAAAAAATTAGCCAGGCGTGGTGGTGCGTGCCTGTAATCCCAGCTACTTGGGAGGCTGAGGCAGGAGAATCACTTGAACCCAGGAGGTGGAGGTTGCAGGAGCTGAGATCCTACCTCTGCACTCCAGCCTGGACAACAAAGCAAGACTCCATCTCAGAAAAAAAAAAAAAAAAAAAAAGGATATGTGAGGCGTTAGTAATGGTTTCAAAAAATAATTTCTCTTATCTAAATTTTAACTTGAGCCAGATGGAGTTTAAGGCCACAGACAATAAAAAGTACTATTTTTGTATTCTCCCAGATGATTGTATATTATTCTGTTTTCTCAACATAAGAAATATTTCATTTAGAAACTCAAATCTGATTTTTGCAGGTTTGCACCTGTAACGTAGGTCATTCTTTTTTTTTTTTTTTTTTTTTTTAAGAAAGAATCATGTTACACAAGAACTCAGGGTTGCCAGGCCAGGCTGTACTTGACAAAATGCTGTGGCAGGTGACAGCCGAGGTGCACTCTCTGATCATGCATTATTACGTGAAAGAGAGTTATGTTAAAACCCTGATATTACAAGGTGATATAATCACCTGTTACTCACAGAAATATTAGTTAAGATCAACCAGTTACTAAATAGCATTGCAACCAATTATTAGCACTTTTGTGCAAATGTAAAGCCTTTTCCTAGATTTTTTTGGCTTTATACACAGAATTTTACATCCGTGACATGAGATTTTTTTCTCTCTCTCATGCAAAAATATTAAATATCCATGACCCACGGTCATGGCGTTTCTCCCTTATTTCTCATTAGATGGATATCCTTTACCTTGATGAGACACATGCACGTATATACATAACATACATATGGGATGTCAGAAAGCACTTTCGATTTTTCTTCCATACCCCCCTAGGATGATGTGGGAACCTCATGTCAAAAACCCTCACTTTAGAACAATAAATAAATAAACCAGCCACAGCCTTCCTGAGGCTGGCCAACTCTAGCATAAGTAATTCAAGAGGCTGAGAGATGACAGATAAATTTGATTACTATAAAAGATGGGAATATGTTTCTTTCCTTTGAGAATTCACAAAAAGGGGTCAAAAACAAAGCAATGCTGAAAGCGAACAATTTCATTTCGCCTGCAATTCAAGGCGAAAATTCAAAGGCAATTTTGCAAGAACATTTTATCACAATTTTATAGACCCTCATTTCCTGCACACATCACAATCTTTAATTTCTAAAAGAAGAAGGCAAGAAAAGGGGAAGTGGGCGGGGGAGAAGGGGTGAGGAGGCAGAGACCAACCGTGAGGGGCTTTTTTTTCTTCTTCTTTAAGATATAAATGCAGATATTTACAAAGCAGTGAGAGATTTGTAAATCTTTCTTCAAAGCTGAACCTACTGCTGGGATCGTGATTTGCTAAAAGCTGCTATAGGCATACTCCAAAACTCAGCAGGGTCATCTCTTCCCTTCCAAAAAAATAAAATAAAATAAAAAATAAGAGAGGTTGGGTTGAGTCGGGGAGGACTGAAAGCCATTCTGATTAGTAGCATCTTGACAGACATGAGTTTGAGAAAACTGTTTGCGTTTCATACCTTCTCCTTGACTCATTATTTTTCCTTTCCAAAGACACAACAAGAACATTTAAAACTCAGTAGCTTGCTTCCCATCTTTTTGTCTAATTGACTCTCCTTGATGCTGTTTGGAAATGGCAGGTCATTTCTCAAAGCCAAGCTGTCAGGTGGCCCTTTAGAAGGTCACAATCTAAAGACAAATGCAACAGGCATTCATCCAAGGGCACCTTGACCACCTCCACTCCCCACCCTGCAGGTCTTGCCTGGTACAATGAATGGCACAGTTCATGTGGAGCACAAAGATCTAGTTTCCTGTTCCAATTTCGCCAACAACTTCCTGTATGATCCAAAGGAAAGCCACAAACTCGCTCTCATTTCCTAGTGGGAATAAAAAATAGAAGTCCTACTGGCTTTCCGAGATAGCATGGATAACAGAAAGCAACAAGGGTTTGAAAGCACTTGGCTCATTTTGTACATCAATGCATCCCCAAGACCCAGAATGTGTCTGGGACAGAGGAGATGCTGAATAAATATTTGTTAACTAAGGAATGAATGCATCTGGGGAAGCGTAAGCCATGAAAATCAGAGTAAAACTGTCATAGTAGATACTAAAACGAAACCAAGATGGGTAGTGCTAATAATCCACTACCCCTGAGAGGGAAATGGACTGACTTTAGGATATGGCAGGTATTTCTTTCTCACTGGAACAATTAACCTCTACATGCTGTAACCACCCCCACCTCAGTTTCATGCACTGACACATTTACAACCTACTCAAAGCCTCAGCAAGTCATCGAGCTCAGAGGAACTTCGGGGAACACCACCCATTTAGAGACGTGGCAGAGTAACTTCAAACTTTTCTCTGGATAGATAGATTGTTTTCAAAGAGAACTGAATATAAAATAATTTTACTTTGGGAAGGGAATGTCATTTTTAAAAAAGAAAAGGAAAGAAGTGTGAGAAAAAGAAAATCCTTTTACAAGTCAGTTTTCCAAACTGAATCAGGCACTGCTGTCACCTAGGAGGGCAACGCAACTTTGCCAAACAGTATTGCTGACCTTTTTCTGCACATCTAGAAGCCTTGTTTTCTA
The DNA here is from genome assembly GCF_006542625.1 of Nomascus leucogenys. Lineage (NCBI taxonomy): Eukaryota > Metazoa > Chordata > Mammalia > Primates > Hylobatidae > Nomascus > Nomascus leucogenys. The sequence goes on from NC_044382.1 coordinate 49,565,171, forward strand.
GAGGGAAATCTTGAGATGGGCTAGCACTGTTTAGTGCCGCCCTAATTCCCATGAAAAACAAAGAACTACCATAAATGGAGAAACTGGGCTTTGACAATTGCATGGATATCTAATATAAAAATCGAAGATGGCTTAAGGTTAAAGGATGCATACCCAGCATAGCGCTATATGCAGTACATATATTCATTCTATGTAACAACCACATATTTATATTCTTTCAGAAACTTGCTTTTTATAATGCTAGTCCCTGATTCAGTGATTGCAAGTGATTTAAAAAAAATCAATCCATATCCACAGATAGTCACCAATATATATTGAAATTTGAAATCCCATAGTATTTGCCATTTTGGAATTCCCATCACAAGGAGCAACCATATTCATTCATCTACCAAGAGATCACCAGCAATATACCTGGTGCCATTTAGATGTCCATTAAGATGAGATACGCACAAATTATAAAAACACTCCTTTGGAAGAGCTACCACCTGGTTACAGCTCCACCAAAAGAGGCAGACATGTATACGGTGTACCAAAGAGGAAATTTTAACAGAGCATTCAGATACACCCAGAGGAAAGTAATTATAAATGACAATAACTTTTCCTTTCCATACCAATATTTTTTTAAACATAGCTAACACTTAGTTAATGCATTTCCATAGGACTTTTATTCCATTTAAAATGCGGAATGGGATAAACATAGCAGCACAGTGAGGGTCCATTAGGGAAGGCAGATGCCCTACATTTATTCATTTCTTTAACAAATATTGTGTTAGTGCTTCTTGTCTGCTGAAGTGTGCAGAGTGATTAAGAGCACTATTGTCCCTGCTCTCACGGAGTTTACAGTCTAATGTAGAGGATGAATACATAAGTAAGTAATTAAATATAGTGTGACAAATGCAATGAAAGTGGTCATAACGGGTGCCTGGGGACCACTGAAGAGATGATCTTTCTGATCATCATTGCACTTTTTTTTTTTTTTGGTGAGACAGAGTCTCGCTCTGTTGCCCAGGCTGGAGTGCAGTGGTGCCATCCTGGCTCATTGCAACCTCCACCTCCCAGGTCCAAGCGATTATCCTGCCTCAGCCTCCCGAGTAGCTGGGATTACAGGCTCCAGCCACCATGCCCGGCTAATTTTTGTATTTTTAGTAGAGACGGGGTTTCACCATGTTGGCCAGGCTGGCCTCGAACTCCTGACCTCAAGTGATACACCCACCTCAGCTTCCCAAAGTGCTGGGATTACAGGCGTGAGCCACCGTGCCTGGCCTGATCATTGCACTTTTAAGAAGAGTTTGCTGAGACCCAGGAAGAGGGCAGTGATTTGCCCAGGATGATACAGAGATTGCTCCAGCAAACTGAAGGATATGGCAGTGGGATTGTGACCTAGGAAAATGAACAAATTCCAAGATATCTGCTTTACTAAGGTAATTCATTTTAAAAGCAAATGAGATACAAATAAATTTTAAAACACCACATAAATAGAGATGATTTGGCATCACTGTGGACCAAATGATTTTTTACTGTACCACATGACCAATTTTGTGACTTTTCTTCAATAACTTTTTTTTTTTTTTTTTAAGGGAGACTCTTGCTCTGTCATCCAGGTAGAGTCCCGCTCTGTCACCCAGGCTCACTGCAAGGTCTGCCTGCTGGGTTCATGCCATTCTCCTGCCTCAGCTTCCCGAGTAGCTGGGACTACAGGAGCGCACCACCACGCCCGCCTAATTTTTTTGTATTTTTAGTAGAGACGGGGTTTCACCATGTTAGCCAGTATGGTCTCTATCTCCTGACCTTGCAATCTGCCCACCTCAGCCTCCCAAAGTGCTGGGGTTACAGGCGTGAGCCACTGCACCCAGCTGACATTTCTTCAATAACTTTTAAGCGGCCTGAGTGGCAGTTTGTGGGCTGGAGACTTTGATCGGATATGGAAAAATGGACATACAGATTGGTTTAAAGGATTTAAATCTCCATGTCCTATAAAGCCAGTAGATCCCATTACTCACATAGCAGAGAAGTTACATGGGATCACATCATGTCATATTCATGTCTCAAAAGAGTTACCTATTCCGATATGAAATAATTAAACCTTCTAAAATTGTGCTTCTTTCTTCATATATAAAATATTTGTGTTTCAGAGAGCTCTTATTATCAAATATAAGGTCTTTGGCCATCTCCACAAAAATACTAAGGGAGTTTTAAAGATTCCTTGAAGGGATGATGGAAAGTTTCTGAACAAAACCTCCTGAGACAGAAAATGCTCCCCTATGAAGCCTTGAAGTTTCTACTACAGGAAATGTGAGGACATCACGTCAGATCTGTGAATCTCAGACTGCTGGACCCATCTCTTTATAGTCACGCTTGTTGAAGTATAATTTACATGAAATAAAATTCACTCTTTTTAGTGTACGGGTGTATGAGTTTTGTCAAATGCACAGTTATGCTACCACCACTACAACCGAGATACTGAAAAGTTCCATCACTCCTCCCAAATCCCCTTGTACTCTCAAGTCAACCCCTCTGCCCTGCCCCGCCCTTAGCAACGACTGATCTGTTCTCTGTACCTAGTTTTGCTTTTTTCCAGAATGCAATGAAATGGAATCTGCAGCATGGGGATGTTTGAGTCTGGCTTTTTTCTTTCTTTTTTTTTTAATAGTTTTATTTTTATTTTTTTTTATTATTATACTTTAGGTTTTAGGGTACATGTGCACAATGTGCAGGTTTGTTACATATGTATCCACGTGCCATGTTATTTTGCTGCACCCATTAACTCGTCATTTAGCATTAGGTATATCTCCTAATGCTGTCCCTCCCCGCTCCCCCCACCCACAACAGTCCCCAGAGTGTGATGTTCCCCTTCCTGTGTCCATGAGTTCTCATTGTTCAGTTCCCACCTATGAGGGAGAACATGCGGTGTTTGGTTTTTTGTCCTTGCGATAGTTTACTGAGAATGATGGTTTCCAGCTTCATCCATGTCCCTACAAAGGACATGGACTCATCATTTTTTATGGCTGCATAGTATTCCATGGTGTATATGTGCCACATTTTCTTAATCCAGTCTATCATTGTTGGACATTTGGGTTGGTTCCAAGTCTTTGCTATTGTGAATGGTGCCGCAATAAACATACGTGTGCATGTGTCTTTATAGCAGCATGATTTATAGTCCTTTGGGTATATACCCAGTAATGGGATGGCTGGGTCAAATGGTATTTCTAGTTCTAGATCCCTGAGGAATCGCCACACTGACTTCCACAATGGTTGAACTAGTTTACAGTCCCACCAACAGTGTAAAAGTGTTCCTATTTCTCCACATCCTCTCCAGCACCTGTTGTTTCCTGACTTTTTAATGATGGCCATTCTAACTGGTGTGAGATGGTATCTCACTGTGGTTTTGATTTGCATTTCTCTGATGGCCAGTGATGATGAGCATTTTTTCATATGTTGTTTGGCTGCATAAATGTCTTCTTTTGAGAAGTGTCTGTTCATGTCCTTCACCCACTTTTTCATGGGGTTGTTTTTTTCTTGTAAATTTGTTTGAGTTCATTGTAGATTCTGGATATTAGCCCTTTGTCAGATGAGTAGGTTGCAAAAATTTTCTCCCATTCTGTAGGTTGTCTGTTCACTCTGATGGTAGTTTCTTTTACTGTGCAGAAGCTCTGTAGTTTAATTAGATCCCATTTGTCAATTTTGGCTTTTGTTGCCATTGATTTTGGTGTTTTAGACATGAAGTCCTTGCCCACACCTATGTCCTGAATGGTATTGCCTAGGTTTTCTTGTAGGATTTTAATGGTTTTAGCTCTAACATTTAAGTCTTTAATCCATCTTGAATTAATTTTTGTATAAGGTGTAAGGAAGGGATCCAGTTTCAGCTTTCTACATATGGCTAGCCAGTTTTCCCAGCACCATTTATTAAATAGGGAATCCTTTCCCATTTCTTGTTTTTGTCAGGTTTGTCAAAGATCAGATGGTTGTAGATATGCGGCATTATTCCTGAGGGCTCTGTTCTGTTCCATTGATCTATGTCTCTGTTGTGGTACCAGTACCATGCTGTTTTGGTTACTGTAGCCTTGTAGTATAGTTTGAAGTCAGGTAGCGTGATGCCTCCAGCTTTGTTCTTTTGGCTTAGGATTGACTTGGCAATGTGGGCTCTTTTTTGGTTCCATATGAACTTTAAAGTAGTTTTTTCCAATTCTGTGAAGAAAGTCATTGGTAGCTTGATGGGGATGGCATTGAATCTATAAATTACCTTGGGCAGTATGGCCATTTTCACGATATTGATTCTTCCAACCCATGAGCATGGAATGTTCTTCCATTTGTTTGTATCCTCTTTTATTTCATTGAGCAGTGGTTTGTAGTTCTCCTTGAAGAGGTCCTTCACATCCCTTGTAAGTTGGATTCCTAGGTATTTTATTCTCTTTGAAGCAATTGTGAATGGGATTTGACTCATGATTTGGCTCTCTGTTTGTCTGTGATTGGTGTACAAGAATGCTTGTGATTTTTGTACATTGATTTTGTATCCTGAGACTTTGCTGAAGTTGCTGATCAGCTTAAGGAGATTTTGGGCTGAGGCAGTGGGGTTTTCTAGATATACAATCATGTCGTCTGCAAACAGGGACAATTTGACTTCCTCTTTTCCTAATTGAATACCCTTTATTTCCTTCTCCTGCCTGATTGCCCTGGCCAGAACTTCCAGCACTATGTTGAATAGGAGTGGTGAGAGAGGGCATCCCTGTCTTGTGCCCGTTTTCAAAGGGAATGCTTCCAGTTTTTGCCCATTCAGTATGATATTGGCTGTGGGCTTGTCATAGATAGCTCTTATTATTTTAAGATACGTCCTATCAATACCTAATTTATTGAGAGTTTTTAGCATGAAGCATTGTTGAATTTTGTCAAAGGCCTTTTCTGCATCTATTGAGATAATCATGTGGTTTTTGTCTTTGGTTCTGTTTATATGCTGGATTACATTTATTGATTTGTGTATGTTGAACCAGCCTTGCATCCCAGGGATGAAGCCCACTCAATCATGGTGTATAAGCTTGTTGATGTGATGCTGGATTCAGTTTGCCAGTATTTTATTGAGGATTTTTGCATCAATGTTCATCAAGGATATTGGTCTGAAATTCTCTTTTTTGGTTATGTCTCTGCCAGGCTTTGGTATCAGGACGATGCTGGCCTCATAAAATGTGTTAGGGAGGATTCCCTCTTTTTCTATCGATTAGAATAGTTTCAGAAGGAATGGTACCAGTTCCTCCTTGTACCTCTGGCAGAATTCGGCTGTGAATCCATCAGGTCCTGGACTCTTTTTGGTTGGTAAGCTATTGATTATTGCCACAATTTCAGAGCCTGTTATTGGTCTATTCAGAGATTCAACTTCTTCCTGGTTTAGTCTTGGGAGGGTGTATTTGTCGAGGAATTTATCCATTTCTGCTAGATTTTCTAGTTTATTTGCATAGAGGTGTTTGTAGTATTCTCTGATGGTCGATTGTATTTCTGTGGGATCGGTGGTGATATCCCCTTTTTCATTTTTTATTGCATCTATTTGATTCTTCTCTCTTTTCCTCTTTATTAGTCTTGCTAGCGGTCTATCAATTTTGTTGATCTGTTCAAAAAACCAGCTCCTGGATTCATTAATTTTTTGAAGGGTTTTTTGTGTCTCTATTTCCTTCAGTTCTGCTCTGATTTTAGTTATTTCTAGCCTTATGCTAGCTTTTGAATGTGTCTGCTCTTGCTTTTCTAGTTCTTTTAATTGTGATGTTAGGGTGTCAATTTTGGATCTTTCCTGCTTTCTCTTGTGGGCATTTAGTGCTATAAATTTCCCTCTACACACTGCCTTGAATGTGTCCCAGAGATTCTGGTATGTTGTGTCTTTGTTCTCGTTGGTTTCAAAGAACATCTTTATTTCTGCCTTCATTTCATTATGTACCCAAGAGTCATTCAGGAGCAGGTTGTTCAGTTTCCATGTAGTTGAGCGGTTTTGAGTGAGTTTCTTAATCCTGAGTTCTAGTTTGATTGCACTGTGGTCTGAGAGACAGTTTGTTATAATTTCTGTTCTTTTACATTTGCTGAGGAGAGCTTTACTTCCAACTATGTGGTCAATTTTGGAATAGGTGTGGTGTGGTGCTGAAAAAAATGTATATTCTGTTGATTTGGGGTGGAGAGTTCTGTAGATGTCTATTAGGTCCACTGTTTGCAGAGCTGAGTTCAATTCCTGGATATCCTTGTTAACTTTCTGTCTTGTTGATCTGTCTAATGTTGACAGTGGGGTGTTAAAATCTCCCATTATTATTGTGTGGGAGTTTAAGTCCCTTTGTAGGTCACTCAGGACTTGCTTTATGAATCTGGGTGCTCCTGTGTTGGGTGCATATATATTTAGGATAGTTAGCTTTTCTTGTTGAATTGATCCCTTTACCATTATGTAATGGCCTTCTTTGTCTCTTTTGATCTTTGTTGGTTTAAAGTCTATTTTATCAGAGACTAGGATTGCAACCCCTGCCTTTTCTTGTTTTCCATTTGCTTGATAGATCTTCCTCCATCCCTTTATTTTGAGTCTATGTGTGTCTCTGCACGTGAGATGGGTTTCCTGAATACAGCACACTGATGGGTCTTGACTCCTTATCCAGTTTGCCAGTCTATGTCTTTTAATTGGAACATTTAGCCCATTTACATTTAACGTTAATATTGTTATGTGTGCATTTGATCCTGTCATTATGATGTTAGTTGGTTATTTTGCTCGTTAGTTGATGCAGTTTCTTCCTAGCCTCAATGGTCTTTACAATTTGGCATGTTTTTGCAGTGGCTGGTACGGGTTGTTCCTTTCCATGTTTAGTGCTTCCTTCAGGAGCTCTTTTAGGGCAGGCCTGGTGGTGACAAAATCACTCAGCATTTGCTTGTCTGTAAAGTATTTTATTTCTCCTTCACTTATGAAACTTAGTTTGGCTGGATATGAAATTCTGGGTTGAAAATTCTTTTCTTTAAGAATGTTGATTATCGGCCCCCACTCTCTTTTGGCTTGTAGAGTTTCTGCCGAGAGATCAGCTGTTAGTCTGATGGGCTTCCCTTTGTGGGTAACCTGAACTTTCTCTCTGGCCGCCCTTAACATTTTTTCCTTCATTGCAACTTTGGTGAATCTGACAATTATGTGTCTTGGAGTTGCTCTTCTCGAGGAGTATCTTTGTGGCGTTCTCTGTATTTCCTGAATCTGAATGTTGGCCTGTCTTGCTAGACTGGGGAAGTTCTCCTGGATAATATCTTGCAGAGTGTTTCCCAACTTGGTTCCATTCTCCCTGTCATTTTCAGGTACACCAATCAGACGTAGGTTTGGTCTTTTCACATAGTCCCTAATTTCTTGGAGGCTTTGTTCGTTCCTTTTTATTCTTTTTTCTCTAAACTTCCCTTCTCACTTCATTTCATTCATTTCATCTTCCATCAGCGATACCCTTTCTTCCAGTTGATCGCATCGGCTACCGAGGCTTCTGCAATCTTCGCATAGTTCTCGATACTTGGCTTTCAGCTCCATCAGCTCCTTTAAGCCCTTCTTTGCATTGGTTATTCTAGTTATCCATTCATCTAATTTTTTTTCAAAGTTTTTAACTTCTTTGATACTGTTTTGAATTTCCTCCTGTAGCTCGGAGTAGTTTGATCGTCTGAAGCCTTCTTCTCTCAACTCGTCAAAGTCATTCTCCATCCAGCTTTGTTCCGTTGCTGGTGAGGAACTGCGTTCCTTTGGAGGAGGAGAGGTGCTCTGCTTTTTAGAGTTTCCAGTTTTTCTGCTCTGTTTTTTCCCCATCTTTGTGGTTTTATCTCCTTTTGGTCTTTGATGATGGTGATGTACAGATGGGTTTTTGGTGTGGATGTCCTTTCTGTTTGTTAGTTTTCCTTCTACCAGACAGGACCCTTAGCTGCAGGTCTATTGGAGTTTGCTAGAGGTCCACTCCAGACCGTTTGGCTGGGTGTCAGCAGCGGTGGCTGCAGAACAGCGGATTTTCGTGAGACCACAAATTCAGCTGTCTGACAGTTCCTCTGGAAGTTTTGTCTCAGAGGAGTACCCAGCCGAGTGAGGTGTCAGTCTGTCCCTACTGGGGGGTGCCTCCCAGTTAGGCTGCTCGGGGGTCAGGGACCCACTTTAGGAGGCAGTCTGACCTTTCTCAGATCTCCAGCTGCGTGCTGGGAGAACCACTACTCTCTTCAAAGCTGTCAGTCAGACAGGGACATTTAAGTCTGCAGAGGTTCCTGCTGAATTTTTGTCTGTGCCCTGCCCCCAGAGGTGGAGCCTATAGAGGCAGGCAGGCCTCCTTGAGCTGTGGTGGGCTCCACCCAGTTGGAGCTTCCTGGCTGCTTTGTTTACCTAAGCAAGCCTGGGCAATGGCGGGCGCCCCTCCCCCAGCCTCGCTGCTGCCTTGCAGTTTGATCTCAGACTGCTGTGCTAGCAATCAGCGAGACTCCGTGGGCATAGGACCCTCCAAGCCAGGTGCAGGACGCAATCTCCTGGTGTGCCGTTTTCCAGGCCCATTGGAAAAGTGCAGTATTAGGGTGGGACTGACCCGATTTTCCAGGTGCCCTGTTACCCCTTTCTTTGACTAGGAAAGGGATCTCCCTGACCCCTTGCGCTTCCCGAGTGAGGCAATGCCTCACCCTGCTTCGGCTCGCGCACAGTGCGCTGCACCGGCTGTCCTGCACCCACTGTTTGGCACTCCCTAGTGAGATGAGCCCAGTACCTTAAATGGAGATGCAGAAATCACCCGTCTTCTGTGTCACTCAGGCTGGGAGCTGTAGACCGGAGCTGTTCCTATTCGGCCATCTTGGCTCCACCCCCCGAGTCTGGCTTCTTTCACTTAACACAATGCCTGTGGGATTCACCCACGTTATTGAGTTTATCAGTAGTTCATTCTTGTTATTGCTGAGTAATATTCCATTTTGCAGATATACAAGTTATTTATTTATTTTTGAGATGGGAGTCTCGCTGTGTCACCCAGACTAGAGTGCAGTGGCACCATCTCGGCTCACTGCAACCTCCATCTCTCGGGTTCAAGCTATTCTCCTGCCTCAGCCTCCCGAGTAGCTGGGATTACAGGTGCCTGCCATCATGCCCAGCTAATTTTTGTATTTTTAGTAGAGATGGGATTTTGCCATGTTGCCCAGGCTGGTCTCAAACTCTTGACCTTGTGATCTACCTGCCTCGGCCTCCCAAAGGGCTGTGATTACAGGCGTGAGCCACCACACCCGGCTGGATATGCAACTATTTATCCATTCACTAGTTGAAGGACACCTGGATGGTTTCCAGGTTTTGGTGATTATGAGTAAAGCCACCGTAAATGTTAACATAGGGCTTTTGTGTGAACATAAGTTTTCATTTCTCTTGGGAAAATCCTTAGGAGTAGGTTGGCTGGATCAAATGATACATATATGTTTAAGTTTATTTTTAAGAACTACTAAACTGTTTTTCCAAAGTGGCTGTACCCTTTTGTATTCCACCAGCATGTATGACAGTTTGGTTGCTTATTTGCCATAAGATAAAGACCTGCTAAGTAAGAATGAGTTAAAAATGCTCAAGAAGATACGGGTCCCTAATATTTAGAGCTATGAGAACATTTAAAAGAACTACGCCAATAGGAAGGATAACAACCTGTAAAAGTTTAGCACTAAATTTAGTTGCACATAATATAGACTGAACCAACACATAATCTCATTTTGAGATTAAGGTGGGAACTTACTTGAGAAGCCACAAAACCTACTACACTGAAGTTTTGCCCTTATTGGACGGTAACCTTGCTTGACTTGCACCATCTCATCTTCCCTCACTTCCACCTCCCTTGTCCAAATCTCAGGTTTCCTGAAGAACCAGTTCAAGCGCCACCTTCTCTTGAGCATTCTGGCCAATTAGCAATGTCTTTGAATTCCTACAGCACTTATAATTCCTCATTTAAAGCTTCATTACATATGCAATGGCTTGTGTTCTATTTATAACACATATAAACATATTCATGTTTCCTTCTTCTTGAAAATGATAAGCCAGCTCTACGAAGCTTGCCAAAAGAATGGCCTCATCTGGACCACCCTCTAAACCAGTGCAGATCTATGTGTGCCAGACTATTTTGCGGCACAAGTGTCTATCATGGTCAAGAGAAAGGGAAATGTACTAGCCATTTTAAGTATCCAGGAAGACAAAGAAATGTACAACTCTAGAGTTCATTCATGTCTACCTAGACAGTAAACGCACATACCTCAAGCTGCTGATCTTTGTATTTTCTTTTTTTTAAATTATACTTTAAGTTCTGGGATACATGTGCAGAATGTGCAGGTTTGTTACATAGGTATACATGGGCCATGGTGGTTGGTTGCACCCATCAACCTATCATCTACATTAGGTATTTCTCCTAATGCTATCCCTCACCTAGCCCCCAACCCACTGACAGACCCCGGCTTGTGATGTTCCCCTCCCTGTGTCTATGTGTTCTCATTGCTCAATTGCCACTTATAAGTGAGAACATGTGGTGTTTGGTTTTCTGTTCTTGTGTTCGTTTGCTGAGAATGATGGTTTCCAGCATCATCCATGTCCCTCCGAAGGACATAAACTCATCCTTTTTTTTTGCAATCTATCCATCTGACAAAGGGCTAATATCCAGCATCTACAAAGAACTTAAACAAATTTACAAGAAAAAAACAACCCCATCAAAAAGTGGGCAAAGGATATGAACAGACACTTCTCAAAAGAAGACATTTATGCAGCCAACAAACATATGAAGAAAAGCTCATCATCACTGGTCATTAGAGAAATGTAAATCAAAACCACATGTCATGCCAGTTAGAGTGGCAATTATTAAAAAGTCGGGAAACAACAGATGCTGGAGAGGATATGGAGAAATAGGAATACTTTTAAACTGTTGGTGGGAGTGTAAATTAGTTCAACCATTGTGGAAGACAGTGTGATCTTTGTATTTTCTTTTGTTTCTTTCTTTTTCTTTTTCTTTCTTTTTTTTTTTAAGATGGAGTCTCACTCTGTCAGCCAGATTGGAGTGCAGTGGTGCGATCTGGGCTCACTGCAACTACTGCCTCACGGGCTCAAGCAATTCTCCTGTCTCAGCCTTGTATGTAGCTGGGATTACAAGCATGTGCCACCACGCCCTGCTAATTTTTGTATTTTTAGTACAGATGGGGTTTCACCATGTTGGCCAGGCTTGTCTTGAACTCCTGACCTCAGGTAATCCGCCCGCCTCGGCCTCCCAAAGTGCTGGGATTACAGGCATGAGCCACCATGCCTGGCTGATCTTTGTATTTTCTAATGTGGATCTGGTTTAACTGAATTCAACTGGAGAAACCCCCACGTGATCTCTAGATGACCTTCTAAAGGGAAGTAGAACACGCCACTATATATTCCTGACTGGTGCTCCTGTGCAACCAAAAGACTCAGGGAAGCTTGTAAGTTTTTAAGATAAAAAGGGGTATCCATTAAAAGAAGCCAACCACCTGAAAAGGGTTAGGAAAACCTAACAGGCAGAACTATTTCTGTGAATTAAAAGTCATGCAAAAATCTGAACATGAAGACCTGGAGGCCATGAAAGTGAAGAACACTGTTTATAGAGGCTTTGCCTGCTTTTTCTCTTCACTAGCTCTAGGATGTACAGAAACTGCTTTCACTTTAGTTTCAACTAAGCTTGTTTCCTGGTCTCTCAGATGCCAGCTCAGTGCTACTGAGACCGTGGCAGCATTATTGGGAAATGTCCTAGTCAAACCCCAAATAGCTTTGCTGGGGTATTTTTTTTAAATCTCAGAAAATCACCTTTTATACCTTTATTTAAAACTGATCTTGAGCTAAGCTGCTGTACTTGACTGTGTCCCTTTAACCTAGGGAACTTGCTGCCAAAAAATATTATTGAGGCCAACAGCTTAATAAGTTTTATAGAAGATTAAATATTTATATGAATAAAAATAGCACCTGCAGCGACACCAGGAAGGATAAAATTACAAGGGCTGTGAAATCTTCATGCTTCAGGGCATAAATTGCTTACCAGCTGGATAAGGTGGCTTCCCTCGCACAGCAACACTGCACTGCTAAATATGGCTTCCTGAGAAGTATCTCAATGCTGACCACTTCCAGGACCAAAGACTACAGCGGAAAGACCTTTACATCGTTGGTTTGCATCCAGCCCAGGTTTTTACAGAATTTAGAAAGTGTACGATGCCACGCCAATCTAAAATCTGAAAATAATGATGCAAGAGAGAGGCCAACACGTCCATTCACAAGGAATGGGAGTAAAATGGGATAAAATTATAAAAGATGAAATGGCTCAGGAGGGAAACAGTTCCTAACTTTGTTGGCCAATATGGATTATTTGCAGTAAAACACTCAGAGCTCCAAATCTGAAATCCAGTTAAGACAAAATTAGAAGAAAAGTCACCAATCGACTACTTTAAGCTTAATCTTTTTTTCTTTAGCATTTTCCCCAAAGTAGAAATGTAGCATGAAGATTATCACTAAGACCTTGTCCTTCTAACCTTGCTAGAGCAAAGACCATTATTTGACTCCAGGAAAAAACAATGGGGAAAACATAATGAAATAAGGAGTAAAAACAGGAACAATTAACAAAACGTATGCACCAAATTCTTAGATGCTAGATTTTAGTTCTCCCAGCACCAAACTATACCGTGACATTTGCAAATGACACTTTTTTCCTTAAGGATTACGGGAATAATGGTAAATATCAATCAATCCATTTTATAAATAAAATATTCAACTAAGTAAAGAGTAGCATCCAGCCAGGCAAAGTATGCTAATAAGGTTAATAACTGTTAGCTTTTATTGAAAATTCACTTGAAGTTTGCAAGTTTAGATAACCCAATGTGCACAAACATTCTGCAGTTACTAATATGACTTAATGTTCAGTTACATAATTAGTTGATTTCACCAGAAGGATTATTTAAGAAACAGCTACGGGCTCCAGGAGGATGCTCTTTTTCAAAACAGTGTATGGAAGTGCATGATGGGTGGTCCTCACAATGACTACACGAACAAAGGACTCCTGTGGATTTTAGTAACACTGATCCACTTATGAATCATAAATCAAATGGGAACCCTTTTGCAGTTCGAAGATTTCCAAGACTTCTGGGGGGAATGCTCCAGCACAGCAGCGTGTTATCAGCCAGGATTAACCATATTTGCTCCCATTCTTTTAAAAATAGTGTTTGGCATCCTTGGATGGGTGCTGGCAGGGACCAGCGAAAGAACAGCAATGGAAACAGGGAGGAAAGCAGAGCAAAGCGAGCATCAGTGGCCTTCGAGAATCCAGAGCTCTGCACAGAGATGGCCGGAGCTGAGATGAGCAGAGAAACACAGGCAGATAAAGATGAACCATCACCACCTCAGCCAGAGAGACAAATACATGGTTGGTACAAACAGGAGCCTTTTCTGATTATTTTTAGAAAACCTTTAATTTAATGCATATTTTCTTTGCTGAAAAGGAAATAGTGATATTAACAAATTGGTTTTATTTCTAACCTGGCAGGGTGCCTGCAGTGAAATGTAAATACATGTACATGGAAGCTGGGATTAGCATTTACTGAAGAAAAGGAGTAGTCAATATTTTAATGAGGAAGTCTAAGAAAGCAATTGCATGAAACACACTCCGATGTCACAGGGGAGCTTTTTAAGTTAAGCCAACTAGTTCCAAATTACTACTTTTCCTGGCTTTCCTTTAAGGGGAGTTTAGACTTACTTAGGAAAAAATACAACTGTGGCATTTAGTTTTAAATATCATAAAATAGCTGTAATATTCCTCTCTATAAATACATACATTAACCTATACACATCTCTCTCATTATTTATATAGAAAAAGAACGTCTCACATGCCAGTCTTCAGCTAAATGGCCCATTTAACAGTGTCATCTTTCTGCTTTTTTTTTTTTTTCAAAAACAGAAATACTAGGCAAAGAATATTGACACTACCCAAGAATGAGGGACAGATCTAAGGGGAAAAAAATACATAAAAGAAAACACAGGTAACCAAAGCAAATAAAAATCAATGATAGTTTAAGGACAGAGTAGTGTATATAAGACAGATTCAGATAGCAGATCAAATCAATTAGAAAAACACCATCTATTATATAATCTTTACTCTGACACCCCTAGGAAGCATATTCCCATCTTAGAATCAGATTTCATCAACAACCAGGAAAAGAGAAAGGGACAAGATCATTCTAGGAACAAGGCAAGATATTCAAAACCAAAATATATCACCAATATTAACCCTTAAATGAAATCAAATGATCTGAAGATCTGAAGACTTCTGTGTTACCATTTCTGAACTCCAGGGGACCCAATAGGACTAACTACTTCAAAAATGCACATTAAAACAGCATTTCCTATATTCTGATGAATGCTCCCAAGAACATTTCATATCTGACAAATATTTAAGCATTTTTTGGCCTTATATTGGCCAAGTTCTACCTACCCTTCCAAACTCGGAGCCAACATCAAATAATAAAGAACAGAAATTAGTAATATAGAAACTGAGCATCATAGAAAATGATCATAAAAATCAAAAGTTATTATTTTTCAAAAGAATAATAAAATTGACCAACACATGATGAGAGAATAATAAAAAGAGAAGGCATATAGGGTCAACATTAAGGTTCTGTGGACATTAAAAGGATCAGAAGAAAGACCATATGCTTTTTTATACTTTACACTTTTATACATTTATAATTTTACACTTTTATGAATATGAGGAATCTGAATATCCAAAAGAAATTCTTAACACATGAAAACTGGGAGAACTATACCCAAATATTCAAAGTGACATTATTTTTATTAGATAGATAGTTTTTAATTTAATTGATAGATTACAAAAACATGATACATTTACGCAAAGGCCTATTATACAGCGGTGGAAATGAATGAAATACATTTACTTGCAACAACATAAATGGATCTTGGAAACATCATATTGAGTGAAAATCTGTCACTCTCGTCAGTCTACATTCGTTGTGACACAGTTTTTATAATACTCAAAAATTAGAAAGATCTAAACAATATATTGTTTAGTTCAAATTAATATATTAAATAAAACTGTTTTTTGATAGGCAAGGGAACAGTGAACACACAGTATTCAAAATAGTGGTCCCCTCTAAGTGGGGAGGAGAATATCAAGATAAGAATAAGGAAGGGGCACACAGGTAGAGGCCACTCTCCCATTAATTTTCCTACTTTTAAGCTGGGTCGTAAGTTTATGGGTATTCATTTCATTATTATGCTGTGTAACCTACATATATGTTACATAGTTTGTTTCATATGTATGAAATATTACTAATAAAAATAGTCCCCCCAAAATCATAAAATCACACACAGTGAGAAGATGGGAAAAGACCTTATATTTATCCTGCTGTTAAAGGAACCTCATTCCCTTCCCCATCCCAGGCTATCACCAACAAGTAAGAGATTCCTTGGGCTCTCACAGTCTGCTACCCGAGATAAAAAAAGCTAGCAGCTGTCTCAAGATTAGGCAAGAACTATTTCATGAGAAACTAGACTATTTTTCCACAAAAATATATCTACTGAGTTACCTGCCATCCATTCAGAAACACCAACCTTAGAAAAATTAAAGGAGGAAGAGGGTATGGCATTTGCCTGGAAAAGAGCCTCAAAATTGAAGTGCTCAGCTGGACTTGGGGCAGAACAGGGAGAACAGCAGGGCAGGCTGGAACCTGAGTTTGTTATGTATTCCACCTGAACAGAGATTTAGGCTATAGGGGCAGTGAAGATCCATGAAAACTAGGAATTGATCTAGAAGGTATGCACATCAATACACCCTCCAGATACAGATCCAAGAAGGAAATCTGACCACCACACAAGGAGACAGATATGAGAGCAAACCCCTAAGTCAGGTGACGAACACCAAACAAAGCATCTGTGATTGGCTACTACACAAAAAGGAAACAGAAACTTCTCCCAAACTCAGAGACAGATCATTGCCTCTGAAAATATACTTGAAGAAATCAGAAAATGTACTCAACTCTAATTCCTCGAAGGAAGGGGCCAAATCTTGTTTGCTATTGTTTTTCTAGTATTAAAGCAGTGCTTGGCACAAAATAAGCATGTAATGAATATTCTTAAATAGTTTTGCATATACAGAAGAGTGTAAAATAGACCTCACTATAAAAGGTATGGGAAATTATAAGAAGAAAATAGAATACAAAAAAAGTAACAGAATGAAAAAAGAAAGATGAATGAGAAGAGAGGCTGTGCACAACCAAAAATGCACGGGCAGAATGCAAATCCACATTAAAGGCAGTAAATACAGAATGCTAAGGTAGAAAGTGCACAGTGTGACATTTCAGGAAGACTAAAAATCAATTGGAAGAGATCAAACACACTGTGTAAGCTTAGATTAAGTTTCAATTTAATTGGCCAAGAGGGCAACACAGTCAAGAATAGACAACACTCAGCATGAATTCCTTTGGTTTTCAGAGTCCCTAGTGGGAATGCAGTGAATTGTAAAGATGGCCTCACATTTGCCCCATTTCTGTATTCATGCCCTTGCAATAGGACATGACAGTTTCTCCAATTAAGACCTAGAGTCTCTTTCTCCACCTCTTGAATCTGGGTTGGTCAGGTGACATCCTTTAACTAATGGAATCTAAGCAAAGTGACTAAATCAGTCTCGAAAAGTGCTTATGTGTTGACGTTTGCCCTCTCTTGCTGCTTTAGAAACCCTCAGATATGTGGCTTCAACACCAGACATGTGCAGGAGGCTATCAGGAAGAAAACAGTCCCAGTTGACTTATCAGCTGACTATAATCACAGGAATGACACATATGTCACATGCGAGACTTACAGAAGAACTGCCCAGCTGAGCCCAGCCCAAATTACTAGCCTACAGCACCATGCACGCCCTAATAAATGATTGCTGTTATAAGCTGCTACATTTGGTGGTTTGTAATGCAGTAAAGCTCATGGACACAGAAGCAAGCCAGCTGTCAGTGATACTCTGCCCAAGAGGAGGCTTTGAGTCTGAGCTCAGTTCCAGCCCCAACACCTCCTTCTTATACTTGAAATTAAGCATTCCTTGCAAAGAATTTGAACTAGTTATATGTTAAGAGGGAATGTTTCAGACTTGTGAGACTTTCCTGGTTCTCAAGGAACGACAGTACCATTAAAGCCATATTCTCATAAGAAGGCACGGGAGAGGGACCAGGGAAGCAGAGTCATAGCCCAAGGACCCTCTAGCTGTATCTTGGCCTTCAGTTTTATGGTTAATTAGAGAGCTCATTTCCCAAAACCTCCCTAAAAAGAAGAAAAAATGTAAGATAAAAATTATCAGTGAGGAAAGACACATATAAAATCAGATATGGGGTTTATCTTATATTCATTCATTCATTTGTTCATTCATCTATCCATTACAAATGGATTTACTGAGGGTCTACAATGTGTTGGGGTCTGTATCTATATACCCTGGTAAAGTGCTGTGAATGAAACTGATAGGATTTCCCCATCAGTTTCACTGCCTTTATAGAACTTATTGTTTTAGCATCTTAGATTACTGGGGTTCCTGAAAAGAAGAATAGGATAAATGGAACCAAGTGAATAACTTAAGCTAAAACAGATGAAAATACTTATCAACTGAAAAAGTTCCATGTAACAGATAAAAAGAATGACTATTATCAAGGCAAACTCATACCTGGATCTGGCCAAAAATTCTGAGTTACACAAAAATAAAGTCTCACAAATATCTAGGCATAGAAAAATAACAATACACATACACACACACACATATGCACACACACTGACACAGCCTTCAGTTACCTAAAAAAAAAATCAGCCTTGCCTCAGATATGAAAATTAATACAACAAAATTATAAAATTTTGAGGGGAAATGGTACAACTCAAGAATTGCACATCTAAACAAAGAATTAAAAAAATCCACACAAATGTGTGAACTCAGAAGACGTACCAACCATCCATCTTTCTTGAAAAATTATCTAAAGCCATACTCAAACTCACTGAGAGATTTAAAAAAAAACTAAGAACTCAAAAATAATAAAGAAAAAGGATAAGAATCATATCGAGAATAGTGAAACCAATTAAACATAACAATAACTAATTATAGCAAAAATTTTAAAAGCTAAATAGAAATTATAAACTGTTTTCTATTATTTTTGACTATAAATTATTTTTGAAAAATAAGCATATGCATTAAGACTAATGATTTTTATTAAATAACACTTTTTCTAAAACCTGAGGTTATAAACAAGACCAAGATACAGGGCTGGGGAAAGCAATGGAATGTCTGTTGCAGGGGTGGGGGAGATGAGAAGTATGCTAAACTCTTCCATTTAAATAAAAGACATAATGACTTTTTTTCCCCTTAAATTTGACAGTTGGAGATATATAGATTAAATAATGGTTTTGAGAAATTAGATACAAAAAAACTGAATACCAACATATACTTTATGAAATACTAACAAAGAACCATGCAGTCTACATGCCCAAAGACAGAGAATGAAAAATAATAAAAGACACCCAGAGAATCAAAAAGAAAATATAAAGAAAGCAATAAGGCTAATATTTTATTTATAACAATGTACATAAATGGCTTAAATTTCCCTGTGAGAAGACAAAGACTAGAAGACTGAGTCACAACACCAAATCCAATTACATATCAATTAGAAGAAATACACCTAAGACAAACAAGTACAGAAAGGATGAGCAAAAAGATGAATGAACATATATTAAAGAGATACAAATATAAAGAAGAGTTTTAGTATTAGAGAAATAAAAATGCAAGGCAAAACACATGAAGTGGGCAAAGACAGACTTTATATTAAGGGAATACAATTTAACACAAATATGCAATACTTATGTGTCAAATAACACGACAGTGACTCTCAGAATGTGAATATCTCTAGAAGTAAAAGTTAAAGAATAGTAAGACCAACTTCATAAAGGACTTTAGCATTCCTCACAGTTGGTCAAAGAAGACCAAAGGATATAGTTGGGCTTTATAATTAGTTAATTCTCTATCTCAAGGAAAATAGCCTTCATTTCCAGTGACCATGGATTCTTTTCCAAAGATGATTATATATACTATCCCCAAAATATGTCAACAAAATTTAAGTAAAAGTCATCACAGGTATATTTTAGGAGGCAATTAAATAAAACTGTAAATTAATAATAACAGATGATGTCATAAAATCAACCACTTTAAAATTTAAAATTACTCTTATAAAAGAACTTTAGATCTTAGAGGCTATCAGAATATCACTTTAGATTATTAAACAATGAATAAAGTAAGAATATAACAGCAAAAGTTATATGATGCCGCTAAGTTAAAAAAATAGGAAAGTTCATAGTTTTAAATATTTTTATGAATAAACAACAACAACAAAAAATGAATTAACTAAGCATGTAACTTTAAAAGCTAGTAGGAAAACAGAACAACTGGAAATAGTAAGTAAACTTTAGAGCTGGCCCTTTCACACCACCTTTGGCATAGCTAATCAAGAAAAAAGATATATTAAGAATAAGAAAAGTGATTTAACAATAGATTTCTAGAATTATTTTAACTATAACAGTATTTTGTATGCATCTATAAAAACAAATTTAAATCAACTGATATTTCAACAGGAAAATATAAATCATCAAACTTGGTTCAAATAGAAATAGAAAACAACCTGAACAGGTCAATAATCTTGAAAGAAAATTAGAGACTTCCAACAACTTCTCCTAAACAAAGATGGCACAAAAAAAGAATTATACTGGTACATAATATGCAGAAACCCTAAATAAAATACTCTCGTGACTTAGGGAGGTTTATTTCTGGTACACAAGGATGAATTCATGTTAGAAAATTTACCCATAAATAGAGACACCCTATGTTCTCCAATGGAATGACTCAATATTACACAGATGCCAGTCTACTTCAATAATTTACAAATATAATTCAGTCA
The DNA here is from genome assembly GCF_006542625.1 of Nomascus leucogenys. Taxonomy (NCBI): domain Eukaryota; kingdom Metazoa; phylum Chordata; class Mammalia; order Primates; family Hylobatidae; genus Nomascus; species Nomascus leucogenys. Next base: position 49,585,103 of record NC_044382.1, read on the forward strand.
TTGTCAAAATCCAACAGGGAAAAACAAATGCAAAAGTAAAGAAAATTTTGTAAGAGAAGAACAGAGACAAGTTTGGCATTACCAAATATACACCAAAATTACTGAAATCACATAAACATTACAGTAGTGATACAGGAAATTATTTATATTAGCAAAATTAGAAAAAAACTAAATGTTCATTTTTCAATAACAGGAATGAGTAAAACTTCTCTGTGTTACATGCATGTGTGAACAGCATGCAGTGAGTAAAAGTTACACTGTAGAAGACCACTGGGAGACGTTCAAGCCCCATTGGTTATTGGGAACGAAAGTGTAAAAGAAGGGCATCGGATACTTTTTTCAAAAAGTATATTCTAATTACAGTGAGTAAAAATACCTTAAAGAATATATACAAAATGTAAACAATGGCTATTTCACTATAATGGCATAAAATGATTTCCAATTTTGCTACTTAGGCTCTTCAGTATTTTCCAAATTTTTCAGAACAAAAATGTTGATATTGTTTTCATAAAAATATTATTTTATAAAGGTCTTCTAAAATCTGGTATTGCATTAATTCAAGTACACTTATACAACATTGAAATTTATTTAGAATATATGTAACAGAAATCTGAGCTATGCGCCAATGGCAAGTGTCTGGATGTGACTCACCAAAAAAACTGCTATACGTCTGAAGGAAATATTAAAACAAATAGCCCAGCACCACAGTGATTACACAGAACTGTATATATTCGCTCTGTGCACTGGACAGGAATTTTTCATTTCATACATCATTTACAGCTTGCTGCAGTGATTCTGCAAAATCAGTCCATACCATTAGCACACACCAAGAGAAAAACCCAATGTTCCCATTGTTGGAAAATTCAAGTGTTTTGGGCTCTGATGTGCATCAATGCTCTATCTATGCAGATGTGGTTCTGCTAACAACGATCACAACACCAGATGACCAAGAATCACAAACAGGGATCAAATATCTAGGGTCAAGCACATTGACTTCTAAAAATCTATAGTCCAAGCCTGGCTTGTGCTTGTAGATATACTTAATTTTAAAAACTACTTGAAGTAAATGAAAACAAAATGGTGAAAGTCATAAGTCAATCCCTCCAGAGGGGCTTTTTTTTTTTTAATGGAAACCAGCTCTCATTTCCAAAATATTTTATCAAGGCATTTGATACCAAGCATCTGGTCTATTCAACACTTCATCAAAATGAACGTCTCATGCATTCACCACTGTACCCAAGTCCCTGCTCCTTTTTTAACAATGTCGCCATTTTCAAATCAGAGCATCGAAAAGTATATTTCTATGGCCATACAAAAATTTGCCTTGTATATTTCAGGCCAGTGAGAAAGATGTTTTTGCTAGACAATGGAATGCTCCTAGGATTAAAAGCGTTTTGTGAACACTTTCTTCCTATGGGGACAGCAAAGAGGCTCTGGAACAGCAAATGGTAACTTGGTTCTGCGTCCAACAAACCTTGACATTCAAACTCTTCTCTTTTTTTTACCTTCTTTTCTCTTATGTAAAACAACAACAACAACAACAACAACAAAACCAAAATAAAAAAACCTCATAGTACAATTTTCTGGTGAGTGAATTTGCCATATCTTCTTCTACCTACAGCCACAGAAATGAATTCCAACAAACAACATTCTATTCTACTATTCTGTGGATTTCCTTACCATTGTATCTCATTCATTTGTAGAACAATGAGAATCCAGAGTTGTGCTGAGTTTCAACAAGGAATGCAACTATGAGCCATCATGTGGTACTTTATCAAGACTAGCGGCCATACATTAAGCACTGAAATTATCAAAGCTCATGGTTTATACAGCCAGCACCTCCCGTAGCAATCGTTCTGCTGTGTACTACCCACCAACAAAATCTTTAGCAACCAGATTCATTTTTTCCAGAACAAATATTAAGTAGTTAAGTACAACACCTCAACGTGCAGAGGATATCACAGCTGTGATGACCAAAGTCAAATTCATGCCAGAAAGATACATAGGCATTTTGGAAGTAAAACCATTAACGCGTAAGTTCCTCATTTTTATGTCCTACATTTTCCAAATCATCACATCTCAGAAATTACCTGAAATCAACCTTTAACTACGCTGAATGAAACAGAGCGCTCTGAAGAAAATTCAATGGATAACTTTTAGGCCAAACAAATTGGAACGCTTCTACATACCAAAGTAAGAATTCTTCGACTTATTCTTCTTTTGGTTTCAGAATTCAAAAAGTCCAGAAGCCTGTAAATATGAAAATAAAATAGTTTAAGGAAAAGATCTAGAAAAATATCAATCAAAATGATCAAAGGCAATTGAAAATGGTAACGTGTGTGCTTGGCTAAAACTAAGGCACATTCTGAGTGGAAAGTTGCTAAAAAATGTTCAAAGCCATGGAGGTCACGGCTCGAATGAATGTTGACTGTTTCAGTTCATCTCAAAACAGAAGCACTGTTTCCAATTGCAAAGAAAGCCTGTGGTCTCCCCTTCCAAGAAAGTGGTAGAAGATGGCAACGGAAAACCATCTCACATTAACCAACACATTTTTAATATTAACCGGTTACATTTTAATTTATCACTAAACACTATTTAGGAAATCACTGAAAGGAATTTGGGATTTTCTCATCAGTCTGCATCTGGGAAAGGTACAAAGAAAGTGACAGGAAATTTCTTCTCCCAAAATAATTAGACAGAGGTCCTAAGTTGAGAATGAAACTGAATGGTAGGTGTATATCGTGGAATTTGCCTTATCCTAATGTGAAAGTTTTATATAAAAATGGTGAATCTTAAACTATATCTTTTTGGCAAATGATTTGGATTTAATTGTACCTTTGCTTCATCTGTGTGTGTGAGTGGGGGAAGTGGCTTAGATATTGTGTGGAAACCATTATTCATATATAATTACTAGCTTCCAGTGAGCAGGATCACACAGAGTATAGGGGAAAGATACTATATGCAAAGCCTGAATGCCAAGGAAGAAATTAAAAGTCCAGAAATCTAGCAAGAATAGCACCAGCACAAACTGATTAGAAAGATTTTAGTTATTTTATACAATGTTAGACCACCTCTCAGTGGATGTCTGGTCTTGTGGGAGAGAATAACCTATTATTTATTATTTAAGTAAAAAACTGAAAGTTGAGGTGGCCAAAAATGACAGAAGATGGTTGCATGCATAAGCATCTTGCTATTATTTCCAGACTATAATGGATACACAAATTAAGGCAACATGGGAGAGAAAGGCATTTTAATAGGTGACAATTGTTTTTAGAAGAGTGATAAATAGTGATTGATCCAATTACTGGTTACTCTACAAGCCAGATTTAAGAATGATCATCCAAAGCGAAGGCAGAAGTGTCTCTCCAAGTGAATGCAGCAGGCATAGAGTAAATTTTGAATGTAAAAGGTGAACCTTAAAAGAACTGTCTCATTAAAATTATAGTTATCGGAAACATGGGAAGATTACGATGAGAAAGGGCAGGCCTAACCCAAAATGGGGAGAAGGCCGAGAGATAAAGAATGAAATTTCATTTGAACAGTCATGAGTCTAGAGCACACTGAGGTTTGGGCTTCTGGTTAGCGTTGCTAAGCCATTGTAAAGGGAAGCACCTTGCTAACAGCTAAGTCTGGCAAGGCTTAGGATCATCTAACATACATTCCCTAAGATAGGAGTTGCCCAAAGACAGGCACCTGATCCTGTTCTCCAGACTTAATATCCTGTGTTTCCATGTGCAAACTGCATTCAAAATTATGGTTTTTACAGTATTTTGTAAGCATATGCATTGTTGCTAGAAAATCTGGAAACTATAACAATGGAAGGGTAGGCTTGCATTTCTTCGTAAGATAAACCCGTTTGGAAAATGTAATCATATCTACGTATTAGTGACTTCCTCTATTTGTAATCATCAATTGTAAATTTCCAATAAATACGATTCCCCAAAGAGGGTATCTAATAAATAGGGATAATGATATATACCTAACTAGCTATGAGGATCAAGTGAGCTCATGTACATAAAGCCCTTAACAGAGTGTCTGACGCATAATGGATGCTTAACAAATAAAGGCTAATATGACATACAGAAAATTGCCACAGCAAAGCAGTAGTGTACTTATTTAGAACTTAGGCTCTGAAGTCAGGCAATCTGGCTTTGAAAATCATTTGCCATTGCTCTTATGAGGAGAAAATAAGGTAATATTTGGAAATTGTTAAGCAGAGTGCCACTCTACTAATTAATTCAAAACAAATGTACTTTGCCATGCTCAATTATCATTATCCTGAAATCTTTGTATTTATTCTATTAAGATTATATATATTTTGACAATAAAATAAAATTTATTATATAAAAAATTAGGGTTTTTAATCATAAGGCACATAGGAATGTTGTTTTGGAGAAAGATTACTCAAAATGAAGAAGAAAATTCAAATCCACATCCCTTGAAATGGTCAAGAGTGTCACCATCTAGACAAATCATAATGCATCTATTGCACACTGATCTAAAAGAAAGGTAAGCCGGGCGCGGTGGCTCACGCCTGTAATCCCAACAGTTTCGGAAGCCGAGGTGGGTGGATAACCTGAGGTCAGGAGTTCAAGACCAGCCTGGTCAACATGGTGAAACCCCGTCTCTACTAAAAATACAAAAAATTAGCTGGTCGTGGTAGCGTGCACCTGTAATCCCAGCTACTTGGGAGGCTGAGGCAGGAGAATCACTTGAACCCAGGAGGCGGAGGTTGCAGTGAGCTGAGATCCCACCACTGCACTCCAGCCTGGCAACAAGAGTGGAACTCCATTTCAAAAAGAAAGAGAGAAGGAAAGAACGAACGATTGCATGATTTTTGAAGATAGACTATATACCAGATATTTCCAACATTTTTACTCTCACACATGTCTTTTATTATACTTTTCTCTAGTAAAGAAATGGTGTTTGTTAAAATGTTGTTCTGTTTAAAAACCATCAGCCACGTATATTATGGGTGAATGTACAATTACCATAAGTCTTGTGAAATAGTAGACTAACTCGAAGCCCATTCACTTCCCTCTCAGAGTGAAAGAGAGCAGGGTGTGTGTGTGTGTGTGTGTGTGTGTGTGTCGGCGGGGATGAGGGGTCAGGTTGGTAACCACTGATAAATAAAATTAATCAGAGTCTTAAGCCACGAGATAACCTTTTGTAAATATGTAGACATAGTCTGTCTTAATAAACATTGTATTTTAAGTGACCGTGATTAGGTCCACACTGTCTCAAATCCCCTGGGTAATTTTCCAACCCTCTACAAAAGCCAAAACCTAAAAGTGACAAAAGACCTAACTATGCGACATGTTTGGGGATTTTTTATTTATTTATTTTATTTTTAGACAGAGTTTCTCTCTTGTTGCCCAGGCTGGAGTGCAATGGTGTGATCTCGGCTCACTGCAACCTCTGCCTCCTGGACTCAAGCGATTCTCCTGCCTCTCATCCTCCTGAGTAGCTGGGATTACATGTTTCAGGGATTTTAGGTGACTCATCATCTCCCTTTGCAGCAAAAGACAGCAGCAGCCATTAAACCTCAGAGTTGAAACTGAGTGCAACTCTGGATTCTCATTGTTCTAGAAGTGAATGAGATACACAGTAAGGAAATCCACAGAATAGTAAAATAGAATGTTATTTGTTGTTCAGAGAAGGGTCATAAACTTTTTCTGTAAAGGGCCATGTAGTAATATTTCTTCTTTGTGGGCCGCATGTACGGTCTGTGCCAAACCACTCAACTCTGCGTTTGTAGAAGGAAAGCAGTAGCTGTGTTCCAATAAAACCTTATTTACAAAAACATTGCCAGGCACAGTGGCTCATGCTCATAATCCCAGTACTTTGGGAAGCCAAGGCCAGAGGACAGCTTGAGCCCAGGAGCTTGACACCAGCCTGGGCAGCATAGCAAGACCCTGTCTCTATGCATAATTTAAAAAGTAGCTGAGTGAGGTGGTGGACACCTGTATTCCCAGCTACTCGAGAGGCTGAGGTAAGAGGATCTCTTGAGCCCAGGAGGTCAAGGGAATCCAGACTTAATCTATGGGTTGTAGTTTTCCAATTCCTGCTCTAGGGGTTCATTATTAATATGATTACTTTGATTATATTTTGATGTGGCATGTGTGTGTGTTTGTCTGTGTGTGTGTATATGTGTGTAATGACATGAACTTTAGGAGCGAATTAGACTATAGGAAATAAAGGAATATTAGGATAAAAAAATAAGATGAAGTCCTGTACAATTGCTAGATAACTCTGAGCATCCTAGAAGCCAAATCAAAAAGAGCAATGTGCATATTGGATTAAGGTAGATAGAATAATGGCTCCCCAAACATATCCATATCCTACTCCTCAAAACCCACGAATATGTTGGGTTACATGGCAAGGGGGATTTAAAGTTGCAGATGGAATTAAGATTGCAAATCAGCTGACCTCAAAATAAAGAGATTATCCCAGATTATCTTCATGCGCCCCTGTAATCACAAGGGTCGTTTTTGTTTTTTTGGAGATGGAGTCTAGCTCTGTCACCCAGGCTGAAGTGCAATGACATGATCTCGGCTTACTACAATCTCTACCTCCTGGGTGCAAGCAATTCTCCTGCTTCAGCCTCCTGAGTAGCTGGGATTACAGGCACGCACCACCATGCCTGGCTAATTTTTGTCTTTTTAGTAGAGACAGGGTTTCACTATGTTGGTCAGGCTGGTCTCAAACTCCTGCCTCGTGATCCGCCCGCCTCAGCCTCCCAAAGTGCTGGGATTACAGGCGTGAGCCACTGTGCCCGGCCCAACAAGGGTCATTTTATTTATTATTATTATTTTTGAGACGGAGTCTCACTCTGTCGCCAGGCTGGAGTCCAGTGGCCCAACCTCGGCTCACTGCAACCTCCGCCTTCCGGGTTCAAGTGATTCCCCTGCCTCAGTCTCCCGAGTAGCTGGGACTACAGGTGCATGCCACCATGCCCATGGCTAATTTTTTGTATTTTGCTAGAGACGGGGTTTCACCATGTTGGCCCACATGGTCTCGATCTCCTGACCTCGTGAGCCCTCAGCCTCCCTCAGCCTCCCAAAGTGCTGGGATTACAGGTGTGAGCCACCGCACCCAGCCCACAAGGGTCTTTTAAAAATGGAAGAGGGAGGCAGAAGAGGGAGAACCAGAGTTGGAATCATGACGAAGATAGACAGGTTATTATTGGCTTTGAAGACCGAAGTGGGCTATGAGCCAAGGAATACAGGCAGCCTCTAAAAGCTGGAAAAGGCGAGAAGGCGAATTCCCCCTTGCAACTTCCAGAAAGGATCACAGCCCTGCCAATCTCTTTATTGTAGCCCAATGAGACCCCTCTCAGATTTCTGACAGCCAGAATGGTAAGATGATAGATTTGTGTTGTTTTAAGCCACCAAGTTTGTGGTAGTATGCATCAGCAACCATAGGAATCTATTATATCAGTTCATAACATAGAGTAGAAATTTCCTTGTGGGTCTTTATAATGAGCCTATTATGTAACAATCAACAAAATGCCCACAATGATTCTAATGGCAAGTTTCCTGTACCTCTTCCCTAAAGCAACCCTTGAGCAGGCTGAGAGCAAACAGCAAATCACAGAAGAGCAAATGCTCTTCTATGAGCATCCGACAATGTGAGATCCAGATAGGCTGTTCTCTCAGAGTCTGGCTTAATGTGAGAATAAAATGTAGAATATCTAGAGCAACATTCTCGAAGTGTGGGATGTTATTCTGTTTCAGGAGAAAAAGAAATGTTTTCATGTATGTGTAGGAAAAGGTGGCTTAAGCAAAATTAAACAGTTGTCTTTATGTTGAACTTCTCTGAATCTTCAACATGCTTATGTGAATTTCCAAGAGGGTGATAGTATATTGAGACATTTCTTATTTATTTATTTATTTGTTTGTTTGTTTGTTTATTTGAGATTGAGTCTCACTGTTGCCCAGGCTGGAGTGCAGTGGCGCGATCTCGGCTCACTACAACCTCCACCTCCCGGGTTCAAGCAGTTTCCTGCCTCAGCCTCCTGAGTAGCTGGGATTACAGGTGCCCACCACCACGCGTGGCTAATTTTTTGTATTTTTAGTAGAGATAGGGTTTCACCATATTGTTCAGGCTGGTCTTGAACTCCAGACCTCGTGATCCACCCACCTCGGCCTCCCAAAGTGCTGGGATTACAGGCGTGAGCCACCACGCCTGGCCATATTCAGACATTTCTAACTATGAATGCTTTTCTTCTCCTGAAGTATGGTGAGTTGGGTGTCTTGCATAACACATTTTTCAAAACTTGGACCTATAGTGATGAACAAACTCAACTGACCCTTGGGGAATTCTTGCATGTTCTCTGAATGTTAAGGAAACTCATGCTCAGAGAAGTCAAGAGGTTGGTCTCTGGAGCTGCTCAGCGTGATGAGTCCATAATTGTCGCAGCCTCTTATCTATGATCCAAGCACACAGGCTGTATTCCCTCTGGTTAGGGTGGGCTCCAGGGTTTCCCCTCAACAGACTGAACCCATTGTACTAACTATAAAAGCAGGCAGGCCTAGACTTGCGTGAGACGCGCTAGAATAGCTACTAAGTTTGTAGCACGTGTTTCTGGATTGAAACCTTACCTAAGAGAGTTATAAAGTCTACAGCGTAAGCTTAAAGGAAAGGAGTATAACACAGCCAAGTTGTTTGGGGTGCACTGGTCTTGGTTCACCCTGTATTCGAAACCCTTGCCAGAGTAGAACCCTTGTTGTACACCTTCCAGAGAGGCAGAGCTTAACCAGTAGCACCACCATTTAGAAAGAGACAGAATATATATATATGTTTGTAGCTTTAAGTCTTATTTTTTATTTTAAAACATTTCCAGGCCAGTCGGAGTGGCTCACAACTGTAATCCCAACAGTATGGGAGGCAGAGGTGGGCAGATGGCTTGAGCTCAGGAGTTTGAGACCAGCCTGGGCAACATGGCAAAACCCCATCTCTAAAAAAAAGTACAAAAATTAGCTGTGAATGGTGGCGCATGCCTGTAGGTCCAGGTACTGGGGAGGTTTAGGTGGAAGGATCACTCGAGCTTGGGGGATGGAGGCTGCAGTGAGCACCACTGCACTCCAGCCTGGGTGACAGAGAGAGACCCTGTCTCAATAAAAAAAAAAAAAGTTTCGAAATGACTGGGTCATTTATTACTAGATAAATTTATCCTGTGTTGTTACATGTGGAGAAATAAAAGCTAAGCTACAAAGTGGCCCCACAGCGCATTTTCTGTTGGTGTATATCAGAAAGGGAAATGCCATCATTAGCATCCTCTTAAGATTTAGCAGCTATTGACCGGGTGCGGTGGCTCACGCCTGTAATCCCAGCACTTTGGGAGGCCGAGGCAGGTGGATCACGAGGTCAAGAGATCGAGAACATCCTGGCCAACACGGTGAAACCCCGTCTCTACTAAAAATACAAAAATTAGCCGGGCATGGTGGCACATGCCTGTAATCCCAGCTACTCAGGAGACTGGGGCAGGATAATCTCTTGAACTCAGGAGGCAGAGGTTGCAGTGAGCCGAGATTGCGCCACTGCACTCCAAATTGGTGATACAGCGATACCCTGTCTCAAAAAAAAAAAAAAAAAGATTTAATAGCTATTAATATTGACAATCACTGTGCTCTTTACCCCAAAATTTCCATAATACTTGTAATTTTTTCTTTAAGACAATAATTTTTTTTTTCCAATATAAGACCCCAAATTCACAATAGAACAGGCACATTTCAGCAAACATGGGACATCATGGCTGTTATGGTCTGAATGTTTGTGTCTCCCCAAAATTCACATCTTCAGCCTGGGCACAGTGGCTCATGCCTGTAATCCCAGCACTTTGGGAGGCTGAGGCAGGTAGATCACCTGAGGTCAGGAGTTCAAGATTGGCCTGGCCAACATGGTGAAACCCCCGTCTCTACTAAAAATACAAAAATTAGCCAGGCATAGTGGCACATGCCTGTAATCCCAGCTACTCAGGAGGCTGAGGCAGGAGAATCACTTGAACCCGGGAGGCAGAGGTTGCGGTCAGCCGAGATCACACTGCTGCACTCCAGCCTGGGTGACAGAGTGAGACTCCATCTCGAACAAACAAACAAAAATTGTATCTTGAAATTTAATCCCCATGCAAGTATTAAGAGGTGGAGCCATTGAGAGGTGATTAGGTCATGGGGGGAGACCCTCAGGAATGGAATTAGAACCCTCATGAAAGAGACCCCAGAGAGCTGCCTTGCCCATCCCACCATGTAAGGACACAGTGCAAAGGCGCCCTGTATGAAGCAGAAAGTAGGCCCTCAACAGACACTGCATCTGCTGGTGCCTGGATCTTGGACTTCCCAGACTCTAAAACTGTAAGCAGTACATTTCTGTTGTTTAGAAGTTGCCCAGTCTAAGGTATTTTTTCATAGCAGCCCTGATACGGTTTGGCTGTGTCCCCACCCAAATAATCTCATCTTGAATTGCAGCTCTCATAATTCCCACATGTTGTGGGAGGGACCAGGTGGGAGATAATTGAATCATGGGGGCAGGTCTTTCCCATGCTATTCTCATGATAGTGAGTAAGTCTCATGAGAGCTTATGGTTTTATAAAGGGGAGCTTCCCTGCACCATTTCTCTTCTCTTGTCTGCCACCAAGTGAGATGTGCCTTTCACCATCCACCATGATTGCAAAGCCTCCCCAGCCACGTGGAACTGTGAGTCCATTAAACCTCTTTCTTTTGTAAATTGCCTGGTCTCAGGTATGTCTTTATCAGCAGTGTGAAAACAGACTAATACAAGCCCAAACAAAGACAATGGCCAAACAAAACTTACTGGGTTTAATGCAAACCAACCTGTTTAAAATGATCCAATAAATACTTGCCAAATGATTGATCCCGATTGAACTTAAATTCTCCTGATAATCTTGTATGTCTTTCAATTCAAAATATCAAAATAAGATCTAGCTACTTGAAACCTCTGAAGTTCTATGTCACTATCAGGGACACTGCTGTGATTTCACATTATGCTCTGGGGACAGGGGGGTTTTAGGAAACCCCCAAATTTCTAAATTCATCCAAGACATCCCAGAGAAATAGCCACATGGTCCCTCAGGTTAACTTCCTGGAGTCATTGATTTTGCATCATGCCTGAGCTATGTGGTCAAAGTAAAGAGGGGTGAGAGGGGCTGTAACAGCTACATTTTCTGATCCAGCAAGTGAAGGAGCAGCCCAGGCTCCATTCAGGTGCTTCCTTCGCTGTAGGAAAAATCAGACCTCTGTTCCCATCTCCCTCTTGCCCCTCCCCCAACTCATTCCACATCTAAACAGCTGCCTGACTTAGAGGGAGGGCTAAGGGAATGTGAAGTCAGAGAGGGAAGGGTTGGTGCAGCATGGCAGGTCCCTGAGAAGGCCATATAGGCAGTTCTATGTTACAAGTGAGATGGAATAAATGAAATTTTTGAAAGTTTCCTGGGGTTATTAATTTTCTTAAGAAACCATGGAAAACATGACTATCAGGTTTCATTAGCAAAGCTTACCCAGCTCTGAAGACATACAGTATTTTTTTTTTTTTTTGAGATGGAGTCTTGCTCTGTCACCCAGGCTGGAGTGCAGTGGTGCACGCTCACTACAACCTCCGCCTCCCAGGTTCAAGTGACTCTCTTGCCTCAGCCTCCTGAGTAGCATCGCTCAGGCTGGAGTGCAGTGGCGCGATCTTGGCTCACCACAAACTCCACCTCCCTAGTTCAACCAATTGCCCTGCCTCAGCCTCCTGAGTAGCTGGGATTACAGGTGCACATCGCCACGTCTGGCTAATTTTTTTGTATTTTTAGTAGAGATGGGGTTTCACCATGTTGGCCAGACTGATCTCGAACTCCTGACCTCAGACAATCCTCCCACCTCGGCCTCCCAAAGTGCTGGGATTACAGGTGGACATACAGTATTTAAGAAGCACAAACAAGGTTTTACATCCACCCCAAGAATCCCAAACTAGATTTGCAGACTCAGATCTGTTTGTATCTGAGCATCCGTGTATGGGGACCATACATTCAGGTTTCTGTGATTACCAACTAACATGGTATGGTCCCCTAGGAATCTGCTTGAAGCAGCTAGGTAAGAAGCATATTTCAAATCAGTTTTGGGCCACATGCAATCCTGAGCTGCACACTCCTCAAAAACTTTTCAAGGAATTGCTTTACACCTTGCAAACGTGAACTTGAAACTGTCTTTCACACTGTGGCAATTGTTTACAAAGACTGCTGCAAAGTTTCCTCCCATCCCTTCATGCACACCCTTTGCAATGTGACTCTGTAGCTTCTTGATCAAGAAGAAGTAGTGTCTATTTCTTCACCCCTTGAATCTGGGCATGACCATGCCACTTACTTTAGCAAACGTGATGCAATTCAAAGCTTGAGAATAAATTGTGCATTGTGAGTTTTCCTCTTTTGGCTGCTGTTGGAATCCTGAAGACTTGATGTGAATAAGCCCTGCTATATACTGGAAGACAAGTGGCGCAGCCGACAGCCATCCCTAGCGCCAGACAAATTAGGGAGGTTACCTTACACCATCTGCTTGCACTCTAGCCATCTAGCCCCAGGTGATACCAATAGCACTGCCCAGACAATTCCAGCCCAAATCTGGTGAACAAATTAAAGGGTGGTTGTTTTGAGCCTCTATGGTTTGGTGTAGTTTATTATTCATCAACAGGTAAGAGACACACAGACCAATTTTTCTGCCTGCATAAGACTGGACATTGTAAAAGTAAAAGGAGAAAAGGAACTGTTGTCCATAAGCGATTAAACGTTTCTCGCTAGCTCACCAACATAGATTACACAGGGTCTCTTGGTTATTAACCACAAATTGGAGTGAGCTCTTGCTGCTGCCACTGTTCTTCTTATATAAGTTCACCAATCAAAACAAGTGTTTTCTAAAGACAGTCCTGGTGGTATTATTTTCTACCATTTTCTAGGAACCAGCCTAAAAAAATCTTCTAAATCAGCAAACCTCCAGAAGCCTCACAGTCTTCCTCTACAACTGAATAAAAAGCTTAAGATTTGGTAAAAAGAAAAAAATAAGTATTATAGTACTTATATCAAAATACTGACTGAAGGAACTCAAAGAGCTTCAACACTGCTGTCCATGAAAGAGTAATACTATCTCCAACCCTGAAGGAACAGAAGGTGGGACCATCGGCTTTATTTAGAGTAAGACAAATATGGATTTAAATCCTGGCTCTACCATGTTTATAGCTGGAGAACTTGAGTATTCGAAATAGTTGTAATAACAGCTAACATTTATTATCATATATCAAATATTGTACCTGATAATCGATATCATATAATCTTTACAACAACTCCATGGGATAGATTCTATAACTATTCCCATTTTACATCAGGCTTATAGAGATCAAGTAACTTCCCAAGAAAAACACCCAGTATATATGGTGGGGCCTGAATTTGAACCCAGACAATATGATTCCAGAAAGCATCTGCTACAGTGTTTCAGCATGCTGTCTTTCAAGTTATATAAGGTAGTCACTTGTTCTTCATTAATTTTTAAAATTTACTGAGATACTGACTCATTGATTCAGTCCTTCTAAAAATGTTTAAGGAGCACCTCCTCTATGCGAAAGATCTGAAGAGCTGGGGGACATCAATGGTAATATTGCTGTTGACTTCATAGGGTTTCAAATTTAGAAGGTAAAGGAGATTATAATCAAATAACTCAGCCTCTCCCTACATCAGCACACCATGAATCATGTTTTCAGATTGACCTTTTCCTGTTGCAGATCGATGTCACTGCTTTGTCTGAAATCCTCCTCCAGGATTCTGGTGGTTTGAAAATATGTCCACAAATTATTCGATATTCCTCTCTTCAAGAAGCGGACCTTAATTCTCCTCTCCTTGATTCTGTCCTGCACTTAGTGACACTTCTAATAAATAGATTGAGGTGGAAATGATAGTGCGTAGGAGGACAAAAGTGTGGACAGGAGGTAGGAAGTCTCTCCTGAATGAAACTCTAAGAGTTTCATTTGTAATGTGAAATCAGTACAATCTTCAGATGGGCAGCTACAGAGGAGAACCCAAGGACCAGGTCAGGAGGTGTTTAACACCCTTTTTATATAAACGAATACACCCAGATGTACAGCCAGATGCCAATGACACTGGGCTTCTATTTCATCTCTTAACTATGGCATTCCTAGACAGAAGGGAGGGAATTAAAGGAAGAATTAAAGGAGGTAACTATTTTTAAAGAGCCAAGAGATTCCAAGACAGTAACAAAGGTTGCCTCTGTATATTTTTAATTGCAAGAATTACTCTTCCCTAGGAAAAAGAAATTACTGCCATTTCTCAACTGAATTATGATGTCGCATCTTTGCCCAAGTGCAAATACTTTGGGATCGATACGTTAGAGTTCACAATGGAACAATTTACCCATCCAATTCTAAGGGTGAATGTGAATTAAAGTAGGTATTTTTGTAGGTGAGAGTTTCAATGAAAATATGCCATCTCATTTCTAGAGCATTGACACTTAATCGTCTAATTATTCCTGGCATGAATGAAACAAAGTTAACATCCAATCAAGGCAGAAAGAGGAGCCAACAGAGCTCCGAATGAAACAAATGTTTTGAATTTTATAAATAGTTTTGAACTATACCATTTTATTTTGGCTGGCAAACAATAAGATTCTTAATACATGAAATTAGACCCATTGAAGAAACGAAAGAGGATCGCAGATGAATGCCAAGTTGTTCAACAAGAAATCACGAAAAACTTGGCAGCAGCTATGACTCTCTAGGGGACACCACAGGTCTCTAAAAGTAAAGTTAGCAGTAACTACTTGGCAATCAGGGAAAACAAGAAGGACTTCTACAAGGACAGAGGGCCCTTGGGCTTCATCAGCTTATAATAAATAGCATTTTAAAAGTAGCACTTTTCAGAGATAATACATAAATATTTTAAGTAGCAAATATAGGTGTGGGCTATTTTTCCGGTACCATGTCCAGAAAATTTGCACATACACATCAAACTCTGCATCTGGGGAATCTGTTTTATTGTGATGTTTGCATTTTTAAACAATGTGCCTGACCTATTTGAGGGTTAATATAACTAAATGGAGCCTATTTGCTGTTTATTATTTATAGAAGATTCACTTTGGATTAGGGCTTCTCAAGACATTCAAGACATTTGCGTCTGAGCTGCGCTGAGAAGTGTTCCCGGATAGCTCCCAGCACCGCGGAGGCAAGAAAGTGACAAGTGAGAATATAGACCAATCTATGTCCTGCACTTTTATGAAGGATAAGAGGAAAGTTGGGTTCTTTCTGCTACATAAAGGCCACGGGAACGAGAGAAAAGAAGGGCTTGGCACTGGCCTCTGTCTTATAAGCACAAACTCGGGTTCTTAGAGTACCATAAAGGAAAGCCCTCCAAATCAATGTAAACAGTCCCTCCCTTCAGTTAGGATTTCAATTACATTACACGAAATAAAATATCCACCTTCCATTTACAAGATTTTCTTCGAAATCCTTTGCCTGCCTTACAGCTGCTAAAGAAAGTAACCTGTGCGTTTCCACATCTCATGATGGATTATCAAACACCTACAAATGGCTCTCGGGGTAAGAAGAAACAAAACTATTCAAGAATTAGTACCAAAATAAGCTCTGCTCTCAAGCCTGTCAATTTTATGGTCCAATTCTGAACAAAGTTGTCTCCAACTCTGCTGACTCAAATAAACATGATGGGGTGTTTCGTTTTAGCTAAAAAAAAAAAAAAAAAAAAAAAAAAAAAATTGCTAGGCACAGTGGCTCATGCCTGTAATCCCAGCACCTTGGGAGGCAAAGGCGGGCAAATCATTTGAGGCCAGGAGTTGAAGACCAGCTGGCCAACACAGTGAAACCCTGCCTCTACCAAAAATACAAAAATTAGCCGGGCATGGTGGCGCATGCCTGTAGTCCCAGCTACTGGGGAGGCTGAGGCAGGAGAATCGCTTGAACTGGGGAGGCAGAGGTTGCAGTGAGCCAAGATCACACCACTGCATTCCAGCCTGGGCTGTAGAGTGAGGCTATCTCAAAATTTTATTTTATTTTATTTTTATTTATTTTTTTGAGATGGAGTCTCACTCTGTTGCCCAGGCTGGAGTCCAGTGGCGTGATATTGGCTCACTGCAACCTCCACCTCCCGAGCTCAAGCGATTCTTCTGCCTCACCCTCCTGAGTAGCTGGGGCTACAGACGCACGTCACCATGCCTGGCTAATTTTTGTATTTTTGGTAGAGATGTGGTTTCACCATATTGGCCAGGCTGGTCTTGAACTCCTGACCTCGTGATCCACCCACCTCAGCCTCCCAAAGTGCTGGGATTACAGGCATGAGCCACTGCGCCCGGCCAAAAATTTTTGTTAAAAAACATGTGTTTTCAGTTTCTTTTAGTTGAACAGGTAAGAGTGGATGGCAAGAATGGCCCCTCTGTGCATTTTTCCAAGTTTTTGTGCTGAGAATATGAATGTCTCTCAATGGCCATTGGCCTGCTTTTCATCGCATCTCTCTCCTTTTTCATTATGGTAATGAATGCTGGAAGCTCTCCAAAATACAAAGTCAACCTGACAGTGACAAATATGAAGCAAAAGGCCACATGATGATTAAACCATTTACCAACCAATGGGAAAAACAGCCATGATTGACATAAGAACTCCAAAAGCCAAGTACTCCACTAAGCTGAAGCAGTTGAGAGCCACGGTGTGGCTAACTCCAAGCCAGGCGAGGGTAACTTGCTCAGAGGCACAACGCTGCCTCCTTATTGCAGACCTATTTACACAAGGGATTACAAAAGAGCTGTATATTTAAGGGCAAGCTACTCCTATCCCCAGGTAGGGTGGCGCCAGTCAGTAATTATTTTTCATGAGTACTTTTAGCTAAATATATCTATACTATTTTTTTTCTTTGCTTAAAAATGATGATCTCAGAGCACCCAACTGGCTGAGACTAAATAAAATGTTTTATGATAATAATCTCCTCTCATTTGTCATTTCCCACTTGATAGATGAAAAAACAGCCGTGAAGAAATCAAATTGCTTGCCCAAGACCACAGAACTAGTCAACAGAAAGTGTGGGATTCAAAGTGAGGTTTTCTGGCATTGAGTCCAGGTCTTTCTCTAGAAAAGGAAAAGAAAAGGGAGAAAAGGTTATACGTTTAGGCTCCAAACCTAGTTCCGTTTATTAGCAGCTTTGTCATTTCAGCTTCTTTCATTTCCAAAATAGGAATAATACGCCCTTTCCTCCCAGGGCTGCCAAGAGAATGCGAGAAGATGGCCTTTGTGAAGCTCTGAATACAGGGCAGTGCCTGGCTCAGAGCAGGTGCTCAGGAAGTGCCTGATCCCTCTTCCCTGTCTGACTCTAGGGTACCCATTTGTCTCAGTATCCCCACTGCCTTCTCTCCCACTCACACCCAGGCTCTGCAAGAAGGGCTCAGCTGGGTAAGGGGCCCGAAGAACAAAGCAGATGTGGGAGCAACAAAGGAGAGGGGGTAAGGGAGGTGGAAACTGTCTTATGCCAAGAGATAACTTAGACTTGTCCTGACTATAATTTGGGTTCTCCACAAAAGAGAGTAAGAGGGAAATTGCAGCTCAAACCCACTGGGGACTCTGAGAGGTGAAATATTACATGCCCCAGAGTAATTCCAGCCAAGGGCAGAGGTAGGGTGTATCCACTAAACCTTCATTTGTCATTGGTTGAGGGCTTTCAGTGGCATCAACCCTCTGCTAATTCAGGTTTGTCCTATGCTGGCCAAGGACCTGCAGCCAGAAACAAACAAACAAAAATTAACAAGTCAAGCAGAGAGTTAGTAATGAGCAGCCTTAAGTATAGAGAGGTGAGTTCCCCATAAGATATGGGTAGAACACCGTCAGGGTCTGCCACAGTAACTAAGATTGCTTTCAAGTAGTAAAGAGGTGGATATAAGAGTCACACCTACAGACTCATCCTGAAGCTGGCACTGTGACACATACACTTTTGTGTAGACTGTTGGGATAACCTTGGGCCAAGGAAACAGTGTGTTGGGTTGGGTCATGATTCTGAACCAAAGGGCCATACATAAAAGATACGTTAAGCTATCTCAAACTCTCAACCATTCAGCCTAGAAAGCTCTTCATACAATTTGGAGGTGAAGATGCACCAACAGGGCCTGAAAGTGGCACGTTGCTCAGCTCCAAATTCATTGCTTTCCCTTGTGTGGGTTTGTATATAATGTCAGCTCCATCAAAGCCAGCAGATCTGTGACACTGGTTAAGTGGCAGTCTGATTTATTCTCTAGCCCTTTTCCTTCTTCCACAGCAATCCCCACACAAAAATCCTTCCTTAACTTCCATTCCATCTGCTTGGCTGTGGCTTTCATATCTTTGGTCTTCCCTGAGACTTCTGGAAAGTGAAGAGGCTATTTAAACATAGGTTGTGAGGTAGAAATAAAGTGTTGATGAACTCCAAGCTTAAATTATATAACAATCAATAGTGAGCATTTTATCTAGCGTGTAGCAATTAATTCTAATAGCATCTGGTTGCTTACAGACCATCAAAAAGGGACACAATGGTTAATTTAGAGAAGAAAGGAGAAAAATGTAGAAAAAAGAGAAAATGGAGCAGCTATTTGTAAATTTTTTTGTTGGAGAAATTATAGAAATGCAGAATGGAAAAAAATATTTTAAGCAAATTGGCTCTTAGAAAGACCAATTCTGATATCACTTATTTCTGGTTTATTTCAAGACAAATGATTCCATGGCATTAGGAAACCATCTCTCATGAATTCTAACCCCTTTTTTTTTTTTTTTTTTTTTTTTTTTTTTTTTTTTAGCAATAGTAAACAATCTGGAAAGTAGAGATCATGTGAGTGTCACGACACATATAAGGTGTTTAAAGTATTTGGAATGGACAAACTTTTGGAAAATAAAGAGTTTTGTCATAAATTCAGGTATAAAGAGAAATGAATCACAGTTTCAAAACACAGATGCAGAGTGTTTCATTTAGCACATATATTGACCTGTCACTCAATTATTAAAATATCTTCCCAATTATTAATTACATTTTTACTGGATAAATCACTGATTCAACATTGTTCCCAAGTTGCTATATACCTGACAATGAAATTCAAGGTGAGTCATCCCCAGGTCTCCAAGTCATTGATATGCAAATACAGTGAGGAAGTTCTTGTTTTTGTTTCATATACCCAAGAATCAAGACTTGGCTTAAAATTCTACATTAAGTTCACAGTCCTGACCTGGATATGTGCTAAATTCCAGTTTTAAAATATTTCCGCTTTATTTGTCTACCTACTAATTGTCTTCTTAAAAACGTTTCACCACTTTTATTCTGTGGTCACAAAAATAAAATAGAAACAATTCTAAATCATTTATGGATCTATAAACAAATACTGGTATGGTTGTATGCATGGGCTGGAAAACGTAAGTTTATTTCCAAGCTCTGTTTGCGGAGACAGCCTATAAGCAATGGCACTACTGTAGTGAACACACCTAGAGCCCACCCAGGTTTTGTTCTCTACAAAATCATTTATCCAATGAAAGGAACCAGGGCTCCTTAAATCCAAGATGAGTGTGGGGTATCTTGTAGTGCGAGAGCATGAGAGACAACTCAAAAAGAGGATGAGCCATATCAAAAAAAATAGGAAATGATAAAGTTTTAAGTTTAGTTAATTGTATGTTATTTGGTAATTGTACCATGGTTATGGTACAATTCCCAATGACCGAAATTGGAACAATTTGAGAAAAAAGAATAGTATCTATAGAACAAAATAAACCTCCATGAATTCATATTGGTAGAAATTAATAATTGAATAAATAAAAAATGGAAGAGAAATGATAGCTTTTATTTTCAGAAGAATTCCAATTACTTAATATGGAAGAAATAAGAGAAACAGAAAATTACCATTAGAACACCATAGTAAGAATTGTTGGAGGTAAGGCCCACTTATGGATGCTAATATCAGTGGGTGAAAATTTGAGTCTCAAGAACTCAAAATATTTGATATCACCAAGGGAAAATTAATAATTTTGCAAGGAAGAAACCCAATAGTTACCATCTTAACCAAGAAACCAAGATAACGTCATCAGTAATAAAACATATTGCTGTCACACACCCCATCATATGATAGACTAAGAAGGTGCATCACCTCCGGGGTATTCCTGCCAAAATTATATGACCTCAATGTGATCATGGGTAAACATTGGAAGAACACAAGTTGAGGAGGCATTCAACAAAGTAACCGATCAGTACTCATGAAAACTGTCAAGGTCATGGAAGTTAAGGCCTGAGGAAATGCCACAGATAGAAGGAGACTAAGGAGACTAAGGAGTCACGACAACTTAATGCAACGTGGGGTCCTGCACTGGGTTCTGGATATTAGTGGAAAAACCCAATGCAATTCAAATACAGTTTTTTTTTTGTTTTTTTTTTGAGTTGGGGTCTTCCTCTGTAGCCAGGCTGGAGTGCAGAGGCACGATCTCGGCTCACTGCTCCTCTACATTCCGGGTTCAAGCAATTCTCCTGCCTCAGCCTCCCGAGTAGCTGAGATTATAGGTGCCTGCCACCACGCCTGGCTAATTTCTGTATTTTTTGTAGAGACAGGGTTTCACCATGTTGACCAGGATGGTCTCAGTCTCTTGACTTTGTGATCCGTCCGCCTTGGCCTCCCAATCAAGTATAGTTTTAAGTTTAGTTAATTGTACTATATCAATGTCAATTTCTTAGTTTCGGCAATTTACCACAATTATGCAAGATATTGAGAGGAAGCTGATAGTGGGGGTGTGTAAGGAAACTCTGCTATGTTACAACTTTTCTCTAAGTCTGAAATTATTTGAAAATAAAAAGAAAAAAATAGATATAAAATGACAGATGAACATATTTCCCAAAAATAAAAGAGTAATGTTTTGTGGACTGCCTGCCTGTCTCAGTCACGTCCCCTAGTGGTGTGTGTTTCTCTATTGTTTTTACTTTGAAAAGCTTTTCATATAGGGCAAAATTTAGATTGCCAAGTTTTTTACTACAGGACTTCAATTAAAAATTTCTGTCAATATCTATGCAGGGAAAACAGTCATATTCTCTATTTAAGAAAACAGACACACTAGCTAGCATTTATTAAGTACTTACTCTCCCAAATACCATTGTAAGTGTATTAATTCATTTAATCTGCTCAACAACCTTATGAAGCTGACACTATTATTATTCCTATTTTCACAGATGAGAAACAGTTAAATCACTTGTTTTAACTGATAGTTCCCCCGGTGGTACCTCTTACTTGCACTTTTACACACCAATGACCCTGCCTGTATAACAATGTCAGGGCCACCATAACAGTTCCAGTCTGCCTCAAGTTTGGAAGACAGAAAAAGACCACAGGATAAGAAATTTGGGGTTGATATGAAAATGATAACAAGGATATTGTTAAATGGCATATGCTGAACATTAAAAAGCATTCCTGGCTGGGTGCAGTGGCTCATACCTGTAATCCCCGGACTTTGGGAGGCCAAGGCAGGAGATCACTTAAGCCCAGGAGTTCAAGACCAGCGTGGGTGACATAGTGAGACCCTGTCTCTACAAAAAATTTAAAAATTAGCTAGACATGATAGAACACACTTATGGTCTCAGCTACTTGAAAGGCTGAGGTGGGAGGATCACTTGAGCTGGGAGGTCAAGGCTGCAGTGAGCTGTGATCACGCCACAGACTCCAGCCTGGGCAACAGAGAGAGGGAGACCTGTCACAAAAAAAAAAAAAAAAAAAAGAAGAAAAAAAAGAAAAACAAATTCCTCTCTTCTAAAAAGTTGATGTTACTGAGAATCCTGTTCTCACCTAAATTATATCCCAAAGCCTGCCTGACAGATTTTAAGAAGTAAAAAAGACAAAACTTACTGAGTAATCAGAGACTTACAAACCTTAATAGGGCTTTGCAAGACATGATGATCTTTCACATAATTATAAATTTAGATAATTCCTCAAGTGTGTGTTACTTAATGAATGGCAACAATTTCTGCTATTAAAGAAAATATATTTAAAGGATTTGTAGAATACATGTTATTTTCTTAATACACCTAAAGTCTATTATGTAAATACAAGGTACATTTTCTGAAACACACATTATTTACCCAATAGATTAGGTGTTTAGTGAAGAAGCTATTACAGACTATTGGATAAACAGATATTTAGACCATTTTCAATCAATTATTTAAAACACATGCCATTAAAAGTTTATTAGCGTGATTATTTTTAAAGAAACACCACTAAGATTATTAAAGCAATCAAGGTTCTAGGGAAATAATTAAAATGTAACAATAAGTAAACAATTTGAATTCCAATACATGTAAGGATCACATCACAAGTGCAAGATGTCCTTTTATTTTTTTAGTAACTCAAATGTTTAATCTCTCTCCTCAAAACACCAGCTGAATTGGCCTTATTGTGAGAGACATCTTTGGTCAAAATTAGTTTTCTAAAATTGCTGATTTCAGACCAAAAGCTTGTGAAAGGTCTTTTTTACAAGCAAAGGACTCTGTTCTTTTAAACTTGCCCTTATTTATTTCACAACAGAAGAACGAGTTTTATTCTGCAGCCTCTCTCCTGGTTTGTGTGTTCATATAGATCAGATCCCACACCACAGCCAAGGGAGATGCAGAAGTTTAAATGGAAAGGAAAATAATGAACAAATACCAGAGGTCCACCTTCATGAGCATAAGCCTCGACAATAAACAAGCAAAACAAAGTCATCTGTTATTTGAAAATAAATAAATCAAGTGATGTTGGTTTTCTTGTTGTTGTTATTGTTATTACAAAACAGTATTCCTTCAATTTCAGTAGCTTTTAAGCAAACTGGCAAATGTTTCTAAATGTATTTGAGAACATTAACAACACAAACAAAAGATTTTAATTATATTGTTTAAAGTTTTCAAAAATATTCTAGACATAAAACTCAAAATTCCTGTACCATGTTTTACCCTCAAAAGAAAATTACAGTTAAATTAGAAAATCATGAAACAGAGGATTGATAACGAAAATGCCCACAGAAGGCAGGCTGCAATTGTTCTGCCACTGTAATACAATCTCTTCCAGAATAATTTTTCTTTTTATTATTTCATTAAGTTGTATCTCACTAAAGTTCCTCTTAGGATCTCTCGGCAGCACCAAATTTTTCATTGCGAAAACGATAAATCACTGGCCTAAATTACAATTTAATTATAAACGCCTTTGCCTTCTAATGCTGCCTGGGACCTTTTACCCTGCTACATAATTCTAAAAAATGACCCCTGTCATAATTTCCTTCACTAGAATAATATGGAGAGATCTAATCCTGAATCCTGCTGTCTTATAATTTAATATAAGAGGTAATTATTATTCAAAAGATAATGTTGCAGATATTGAAAATATTCTGAAGTTTGAGTCAAAAAAAAAAAAGCAGAAGAAATCTTAGGTATGTGGGCGATTTCTATCACTGCACCCATAAAAAAAGCAAGGAGAAGAGAAGCAAAAGGGTTTTTAATGAAAAAATATTAGAATCTATACACAGCTGATGTTTTGTACTGTGTGAAATGCATTTATATAGTCTTCAAACCATGGTTAGAAATGAAATGCCTCATTTCCCAAATCAAGGAGGTGGAGAGTGCAGTGTTGCCGTGAGCAGCAATTTCTTTAAGTTCAGAGTCTGCTTTAGTGCTTTGGGTAATAACAACCACACCCCCCCCACACCCCCGTTCACAATCACTGTGGGAGAATTTGGGTGGCAAAAGACTGCCATAGCAAAAGGGGAGGATAGACCCAAGTGACCAAGTAGAAAAGTCCTGAGCTGAAACGTAAGGACACAGCAAAGAGAAGGGGCTGCCTGGGGGCTGCAGGCGTGGGGACATTTGATTGGCAGCATGGGCACAGCCCAGATGGCATACACGGCAGACAATCCTGACCTCCCCAGCAGTGTTTCAGAACTGTGATGAGTGGTGGTGTTTTCTTCCAGGATTCACAGGTAAACAAGAGCAAAGAACAGGTCCCTGTAGGTTTGCGGAAACTTCCTCAAAATTGACATGCTCTTTAAGCCCAAATGAGCGGGAATAAAAATCCCATGAGATTAGTGCCCCTGAAATCTCACCTGTGCAGTTATCAGCCCCTCCACAGTGAGCTGGCCACAGTACAGGTGAAAAGTCAGTGGGATTGGTCGAAGATTCCTCGTTATATGTGACCTGAAAAGATGAGACAGCACAGAATTCAGGGGTTGGGTCCCATAGATGACTACAGGTAGGACTTCAGTGGAAAACTCAATTGAATTTTCTAATACCTGTACAAAAAGAGGGGAAGACAAAGAACTTCTTTTAAATTACAGATGTTCTTGAGATCACATATCTAAGAGCTAATTCCACTGTGCCCAACTGTATGAAATAAAGAGAGGCCCCTTTCACCTTGTTTCCACCAAAAAATTCAAGTGATGGTGAAATGAACCTCATAACTACCTAATGGTATAGGTATAATTATGGAAGGAACATTTTGATGGCTCAGTGGAGGCAGCGATGATAGTGATGGTGGTGATAGTGAAAGAGGAGAAAGAGCTGAGAGCAAACAGAAAACAAAAAAGTGATTCAAATGGAATGATACCTCTTGCCACCCAATCTTAGACTAGTCAGTAATCCCCTATGCAGCTCAGTCAACATCAAACTAAACAGTAATGCAGTGGCTGCTTTCCTGACTCTTTTGTTTTTCTTTGTTTTGTTTTTGCTTTGGGAGCAGTTCATTTAAGATGTAACAAATTGGAAGTGTGCCTCCCCCTCCCACTCCTTATCCCTCCATAAATCTCAGGACAGTACAAATGAGGTTTGTCTCATTATGGACAGAAAGAAAGGGCCTCCCTAGGCAGGGACGTCTGTGACTACCATTAAAACAATCATTAAAAATAACAACCCACCTAAAGAAAAAAATGAGTCGTTTTTAAAAGGATATATATTAATTAGCTAATAATATTAAAAAATAGGTTCGGTTGGTTCAAATAGGAATTGAATCCCACAATGCAAGAGAAAGCAAAAAAAAAAAAAAAATTGATGTGGGAAGGGGAAGGTTTATAGGACAAAGGTCTATAATTTCCTACAGCACCAGCAGAGAGAGTCATGAAACGGTACCCATAACGAACCAGTAATAAAGAAGTGTGCAGAGATCGGCAGACTGTGCCTACCTGAATCATTTCATGAGTAAGAAAGATTTAAGAGTCCCGGGAGGTGCCTGGCAGACACTGCACTGGACTTTCCAATAACTAAACAAAAGTACATTAAGGTGGACACACAGGTAGATGGATAGGAAAGCACAAACAGGCGATCTTCAGGTTTGAGATGCACTAACAGTTTTCTGCTTCACTGTGGTACGTTTTTGAGGGATCCGAGTCGTAACGAGGCCTGCTGAGTGTGTTAAAAGTAGGAGAATAAAAAGCAAGGTGAAAGAGAGCATTAGGGGGCCCTGTCAACCAAGCCAGTTCTATCTGTGTGGCTAACTCTCATCATACCCATCTATACTTCAAATTACTTAGCAGTATTAATATCAGATTGCAAAGTGTAGACATCTGTAGATGTGAACTACATACAAATTTATCTCCTAGCAGCAGTCACAGAGAAATGGAAATTACACAATTTCAGACAAGATTGGGCGCGTTCAGGGTGGTATGGCCGTAAACAGAAATTATATAATTTCAGATTGAACAATTCCAGACTGAAAGAGTGAGCACTCTTTGGTCACTTCTACCACATGAATCCCAATATTAAATAAATACATAAACATCCACCGTTATGAAGTGACCTTCTCCCTGCAACAGGAAGGTTGGAGGGATTAGAAGTCATAGTTCCTGAAGAACGAACAATCATTTGTTCACCATACGACTGTTCTTCAAGGAATGAACGAGAAATTGCTCTTACAGAGCATCTCAAACACAGAAGAGAGAAAATGCAAGATTAAAAAATAAAATAAGGTTGGACATTTTAAATTGTTTTAAAGTCATTATGGTGACACTTCATAGAGAGAAGCTACCCGTTGGCTAATTTCCAGCATGTTACCCAGACAGCGGCACTGTACTGCACATAAGATACTGCTACCGACGGGCTCATGTATGCCTGTTGTTCCTGCCTTGTCATCTACCCTAATGAGAAAGAGGAACCATTCTTATTATTTGTTTTAATTTTGGTTGTTCCAGAAGCAGATCTAGGAACAAGGATTTAATTGTAAGTAGTTTATTTTAGGAGGATCCAAGAATTCCTAGTAAGCAAGTGGGACAGTAAGCCAGAGGAGCCCCGGGGGATAGCCAAGAATGATTTGTGATCAAGCCAGTTACCACTACAGGAAACTGAACTTCACTCCTGCTAGGGAGCTCTGGGAGCCAGTGTAGAATTGCACCTCCAAGCTGTCCCACCTGAGAGGTGAGGAAGCTCGAGTACTTATTTACTGATTCAGTAGTGTGCTGGCAACGGGTTCTCCAGTAGGAGGTCAAGAGAGACCTGATTTGTAGCATTTGCCAATGACCATGGTGTAAATACTCCCACCATGGCTGATTTCAATCTAGCAACATAACATCATGGAGTATGGAGTTGGGAAGAGAAGTGTAAATACCATTCAATAGTATTTCCAACTTACAAAAGACATAGCCTCAAGACAAGAGCATACAGAATAGTAAAATGTAGTAAAATAATTACAAAGTGATTATTGATTATCTTTGCTTTTAATATAATTTAATTATAAATGTGTGTCACTTAATGTTTAATAATGGCCATGTTTAGTAATCAACATGCAAAATTCCTGAAAATGTAGCAATCAGGGCATGCAAGCCAGTAAGAGCTGGCTCCAACCCATCATTACACAGATTCCCCTCAGTCACTGCTTGCAGGAGTCTCCCAATGGGGGTTTCAATCCCTGGCACTTCTGGTCCAGGGTGACCTCAGAGGCCAGATGAAGCAGGAGCTGGCCCTTGGACCTTGGGCCAGTATACTCTGAGGCTGCAAAGGCGAGGAGAAATGGATAAGCCCCAACAGAATTTGCTACTGCCTTAAATTCCTGAGAGGCCAGATTTCCTATAAGGCCTTGAAATAGTTCCTTATTGTTTTCTGTGGTGTTGCTTCTTCTCACCTGGAGCAACTGAGTCCTTGGCTAGACACGCATTTCCTCCATGTTTATTAAGTTCTAAACTCATACTCACTGAGTTGCCCTGCCCTGTGCTTTAACATTGAGTGTGCCCCAAACAATTCCATCCACTCTCTTCTCTCCACTCCATAAACCATCACTCTTTCTATCTTCCCTGTTTTTGCTGAAGAATTAATGTTTTCCTAGTAAGCCTCCCTCCGAATCCCTGATTTCCAACCGTCGTGAACCTATATCTAATTCATGGCCCTATACATTCAGCCTCAGAAAGCTTCCTCTCAATTGCTTGCCACAGTTCCTCTGACACTGTAATGGTCCGACTCTTGTTATACCTCACAGAGGCTCTTGTAAGGGCCTCCTGAGTGGATTCACAGCTTCTAGTGTCCTCTGCCTCTAAGCCACCCAGAAATCATTTCTGGAGTTGGCCGGGCACAGTGACTCACACCTGTAATCCCAGCACTTTGGGAAGCTGAGGTGGGAGGATTGCTTGAGTCCAGGAGTTTGAGACCAGCCTGGACAACATAGTGAGACCTCATCTCTACAAAAATAAACAGAATTATTTTTGTAATTCTGTTTATTTTTTGTAATTTCGTGGCATGTGCCTGTAGTCCCAGCTACTTGGGAGGCTGAGGTGGGAAGATTCCTTGAGCCTGGGAGGTTGAGGCTGCAGTGAGACAAGATTGTGCACTGCCTTACAGCCTGGGTGACGGAGTCTCAAAAAAAAAAAAAAAAAAAAAAAAGAAAGAAATCGTTGTTGGGAGTGGAGGCTCACATCTGTAATCCCAGCACTTTGGAAGGCCGAGGCGGGTGGATCACCTGAGGTCAGGAGTTTGAGACCAGCCTGGCCAACATGGTGAAACCCCATCTCTACTAAAGATACAAAGAATTAGCCAGGTGTGGTGGCAGGTGCCTGTAATCCCAGCTACTCGAGAGGCTGAAGCAGGACAATCACTTGAACTTGAAAGGTTGCAGTAAGCCTAGATCGCACCACTGCACTCCAGCCTGGGTGATAAGAGCAAAACTCTATCTCAGAAAAAAAAAAAAAAAAAAAAAAGAAAAGAAAAGAAATCATTTCTAATCATTTCTGGAACCATCTTTCATCCATGCCCTGAAGAGCATCACAGGGGCTACCGTGGAGAATCCCTGAGATAATATTCAAGGCTCTCTGTGGTGTAGCCCAATCTCTCATCACAGCCCTTCCCACCTATTCCCCTTCATGCCCCAGAAGATCTGATGAACTAAACTTGCTGTCCCCATAACAATGTCTAGAGCTTTTCTGCCTCTGTGTCTTCGCCAAAGATGTTTTCTTTATGAGAAACACAGTTCTCCATCCTTCAAAAGCCATCTCCTATGCCAACTTTTCAACGTATCATCTTCCGTTCCCCCACCCTCCACCCAGAACCCTGCTTCAATGAGCAAACTGCTTTGTCACACAGCCTCTGCATTGCTTATTCTGACTGCTCCGTGAGTTACTTGTCTTCTGCTATTCTTACTTCACTGATTTCTTTCTCCTTTGGGGCCCTAGCAGCGCATTGCACACAGTAGGAGTTTAATATTTGTTGAATTAATGTTTTGCCTTTTTAAATCAAATAAGCTGGATAAAACTAAATTAGGAGTTAACAAGCTAATTGAGCAGCCAGTATATTTTATTATACAGTTCACTGTGTATTGAATTCATCAAAGATTTTTAAAAATTTAATTCAACTTATTTGAAGTCATCTTTCTGGCTGACTTCCTCAGTATTTGCTCTTTCCCCGTGATTTAAGCTGAAACCACTCCAGCCAGGGTAACCCCTTTACTTGGAGCCAAGCAAAACATGTCTACCCATACTCTGAGGGAATGATGGTAAATTTACTTAGAAAACAGGCCTTCAGAATAGTCTACATAGTTCAAGTCTTAAACATATCAACCTGGGTATATTTTTAAAATGTAATGAGGACTGAAAAAAGCAAGTTGTAGATGGAGACCTAGATTATGATAACATTTATGTAACATTAAGTAGGGACATGGATGAAGCTGGAAACCATCATTCTCAGCAAACTATCGCAAGGACAAAAAACCAAACACCACATGTTCTCACTCATAGGTGGGAACTGAACAATGAGAAGACAGGGACACAGGAAGGGGAACATCACACACCGGGGACTGTTGTGGGGTGGGGGGAGGGGGGAGGGATAGCATTAGGAGATATACCTAATGCTAAATGACGAGTTAATGGGTGCAGCACACCAACATGGAACATGGATACATATGTAACAAACCTGCACGTTGTGCACATGTACCCTAGAACTTAAAGTATAATAATAATAAAATTAAAAAAAAAACAGGAGAAACAAAACTACATGCCATTTAAAGTGGCAAACATGGGCAAGAAAAAAAGAAAGCGGAGAATGATAAATAGCAGATTCAGAAGGATTAATTCTTGGGAGATGGAGGAGCAGGGAGGAAGGAACTGAGAGCTTGAAGAGGCACACACAGGAGATTTCCAGCGGACTTGAAACTTTTTGTATTATAGAAAAAAATGGTCTGAAACAACTGTGGCAAAATGTTCAGATTTGGCAGAGCTGGGTAGTGGAGATAGATGTTAATCCCTATGGTTTTTTTGGTACATTTGAAATGTTTCATAATTTGGGTGTATTGGGGGGGGAAGCATCTACAATTATTGGAAGAGTTCCCAAATGGTCGTGCATGAGATTTGTAACTTAGCAAACAACCCTTGAGTGACCATATGGCAAGACACAGAAAGTAGAATTACTGGAGAAATCATCGAAGGCTACATTTTATCGATACTTTTTGATCTTTTAATCTTACAAAATTGATGACAATCTATTTTTAGTTGATTATTCAATATTCACTTTAATTAAATCATTCACTTCTCAAGAATACACAGCTGATGTAAAACAAAAGCAACAAAAACTCAATGAATTGGAAGGTTAATAACATAAACCCCAAATGATGTTGTATGACACAGGTTCATTAAAGGAAATCTATTACTCCAGAAATAATTACTGGGGGTAAAAGAAATATTTCTCACAAACTCTTCATCTATAGCATGGTCCTGGCCCAAGAAGAATGTTCTAGTTCATTCTCCTAAGTAGTAGGATTACCGTCAGAACTGTTACCACGTTCCATTCCCTCAGTAGAATTATAATAAGAAATAAGGAATATTTTTCCTCTACCTTCTGAGAATTCTGTAATTGAATCAATGAAATAAACTCATAACAGTCAGGTGAATAGGAGAAGAGGTATACAGATTTATTATGTGCATGGGGGCAGGACAGAAAAAAAAAAAGTGAATACCCCTAACCACAGGGAGATCTAGAAGCTTATTTATCCTCTTTGTAGGGGGGCAGGAGAGGGGGATGTAGGTAACTTAGGGGAGAGGAAATAATTTGGGAAAAGATGAATGGGCTCTCGAAAGAATAGGAGAAAGCACATAGCAAAGTCAGCCTGGACATGGCGCTCACCTTCCGCCTCCTCTCCCATGACACGAATTTATCTTCCCTGGTTGGTGAGGTGCCTGGGGAGGGAATCCATGACAATTACTTTCCTTTGGAGGATCTGCAAAGCGGCATATTGTGGGGTGGCATTTCCTGACCTTCTTCGGTACCTAGCTCCACAAGCTTGTTTTGGATTAATCTACACTCCCATGTCCCCTGCAGCATTATTCACAATGGCCAAGATATGAAATCATCCTAAGAGTCCATCAGCAGATGAAGAAAGAAAGAAAATGCCAGCCTGCACAAGACCCTCATCTCTACAGAGAAGAAAAGTTAGCCAGGCCTGGTGGGGTGCACCTGTAGTCCCGTTACTTTGGAGGCTAAGGTGGGAGGATCACTTGAGCTCAGGAGTTGGAGGTTGAAGTGAGCTATGATTGCACCACTGCACTCCAGGCTGTGACAGAGAGAGAGAGAGATCCTGTCTCTTAAAAATAAAGAAAAGAAAAAAAGAGAAACGGTCTGTATACATAGTGGAACACTATCCAGCCTTAAAAAAGAAGGAAATCCTCTCATTGCAACAATGTGGATGGACTTGGAGGACATTATGCTGAGTGAAATAAGCCAGGCACAGAAACACAATACACATGATGTTGCTTATATGTGGAATCTAAAAAAGTCAAACTCACAGAAGTAGAGAGTAGAATGCTGATTAGTGGGGGTTGGGGGTGAGG
The DNA here is from genome assembly GCF_006542625.1 of Nomascus leucogenys. Taxonomy (NCBI): domain Eukaryota; kingdom Metazoa; phylum Chordata; class Mammalia; order Primates; family Hylobatidae; genus Nomascus; species Nomascus leucogenys. The sequence continues at coordinate 49,616,393 of NC_044382.1, forward strand.
GTTTAGGGCGATGTGGGTCAAAGGATACAAAATTTCAGTTAGGAAGAATAACTTCAAGAGATCTATTGTAAAACATGATGACTATAGACAGTAACAATGTACTGTCGATTTTAAATGTTCTCAAAGAGTCGATTTTAAATGTTCTCACCACACACAAAAAAATGGTAAGTATGTAAAATAACACATATGTTATTAGGCCAATGGAGCCACTCGATGATGTATACATATTGTAAAACAACATGCTGTACACCATAAATACAGAGTTTTTGGCCAGGCGTGGTGGCTCACGCCTGTAATCCCAGCACTTTGGGAGGCCAAGGTGGGTGGATCACCTGAGGTCAGGAATTCAAGACCAGCCTGGCCAACATGGTGAAGCCTCATCTCTACTAAAAATACAAAAAATTAGCTGGTGTGGTAGCGGGCGCCTATAATCCCAGCTACTCGGGAGGCTGAGGCGGGAGAATTGCTTGAACTTGGGAGGCGGAGGTTGCAGTGAGTTGTGCCATTACACTCCAGCCTGGGCAACAAGAGCAAAACTCTGTCTCAAAAACAAAACAAAACAAAACAATTAAGAAATAAAAATTAAATAAATGAATGGATGCATTAAGCATTTAAATCAGAGCCTCCCATTTAGCTGTTATACTTACTAATGATCTGTAAATGGTAATGATCATGTGGTCACTTTAAATGAGACTTAAAGGTTTTAGGAAAAAGCCACAGCCTCCCTCTTAGCCCTTTTTAACTATGTCCAAAGCCTGTAACAGAAGCTAATTTTCATTCCCAAATCTGTCTTTCTCAGATTCTATTCTTTCGCACCCGTAACTCCAGTAATTAGCAAAACTAAAGTTCAGACACCGACTGTTGTCCGCACAGAAGTCAGGGAGAGGCTGCACCGCTCGGGTTTTCACCCCTTCCCTAAAATAAAACTAGGCCACCGGAACGGGTGAGCTTCAGTTCTCTGAACCTCCATGGAATGTAGAGAGAACCCCACACCTGGCTTCCCACACTGACAAAGGTGGCTTTCCAGCAGGATCCGCTGGCACCTGCCTCCCGTTGTCTCTGGCCACAGGCTCACAGCCGCTGCGTCCTGCTCAGTAACTGGGCATCAAACAAGAATAATTGACAGCTTCCCCCCGACCCCAGCCTCCCTTCTCGGAGCAGCAGTTTCCCAGGAGTCACCTTGTTCAACCTCACACACTTTATTACTGGTCAATTTGGGTTTCCTGCCCACTTTAAGTGGCCGTGCTGAGGGTCTCCAACTCTCTCTAGCCCTCACTGATCAATATTAACAGTCACTTCCACAGCATTTCCCTGCTACTCAGCAAGGCTAGGGACTGGCTGTAAATTACTGCACAGCCTGGTCATTATACTGAAAGACGTGCTGTAATTCAAAAGTTAGAGCTAATTGTGAAAGGAATTTCTTTCATGCTTTTCAGGACCCAAATCAAAGAAGATGAAAGAACACAGACCTTGTCCATTTGGGGGTTGGCTTGTTTAACTGAAGGGTTTAACTGTATGCATTCCCTCTCCCCAAAATGCACTCTCTGTCTGATATTTATGTATATGGGTCTGATATTTCAAGTCCCCACACACAGATGGACCCTCTACTCTCCAGAGAGGTGGGCCAAAAAAAAAACCATCCTGTAAAGTTTAAATTGTGCATTTATAGTCAACGCATTATCGGTATAAGAAAATAAAAAGAAGTCACGATTTAATAATTATTGGCTGGGACTCCCATAGTAATATTTGTTTATGAGATAAAACTTAACAAGAAACGAGCAGTGAGCCTTGTTATAAGCAAATAAGGCAGAGAGAGACTTTGTAAATGCAAATCTCTGAATCTGGCAAAATCACTGAATGGAAAAGACCTGCTGCTGGCAGCTGACTCCATATGTTGGAGGTGACAGGGCCAAGGGGTCACCAAGAAGCAGCCTTCTGAAGTGGGGGTGCAGATATACGATTGAGGCAGACACCACTCAGCCAGAAAATCACACTGCATCTCTAGATTTAGAAGCAAAACTGAAATGCAAGTACAGCAGACACAGAGAGAGGAGAAAAACTAAGAGGCTGATGGAAAGAAACAATAATTATTTTCAGACCCAAGAGGGCCCTTCCCCTCCAAAGATGGATTAGGTGTGTCACCTAGAGCCACCTCAGCTGGGCCGTTTTCCCGTTACCTTCCAAGTGTTGCCACAGGAGGCTCAGGAGAGAGCCCTCTCTCTGGCTGGAAGAGAGCTCACAGCAAATCTATAAAGGGGCCCTCCAGCCCCACCTACAGCCCTCGAGGCCCTGGCCCTTGCCACACTCTCTGGGAAACTGTGAGCGCAAACAGCCTAGGCAAGGAGAGAAGGGGAAGCAAAAGAAAGGAGGAATGAATCAATCACTTGAAATCATCGAGTCACTAAATAAACAACCTTTCTCCTCTCTTTCTTTATACCTGTGGCTCATATGGAGGATGGAGAGATGAGGGAGGAATGGTGAGGACTGGTCCTGAGCCTTAGAAAACCCCTGGTTCATCCTGGGCCTCATTTTCCCCAGCTTTGTCGCCACCAAGTTTGTGAGGTTGAGCTTGTGCTCAACAAACCAGCTGCAGTTTTAAAAAAAAATGAAGGCCCGGGCCTGGGCAGAGATATCCCAGGCTGCCCTCCGCCACCAAGCTCTGCCTGCCTCCTGGTCGGATGTCCAAGCTGCCCTTCTTCCTTGGGGACAAAAGCTATCCTCTCTATGGGGCCTTCTCCTCAGTGGGTTATCAGGGAACATCTCAATTCAAACCCAGGCCTCTGAAATCTCCGGCCCTTCCCCAGCCCCTGCCCAGGTTGCAGGCTAAAGTTAGCCTTCTCGGGTGCAATTTTCTACCAGTCTGTGCAGGGAGCACAAGCCCTGTGTGACTCTTGATTTGGAGGGATATGCCTACCTCTTATTAGCCTCTCAGTGCCCAGTTGGCTTCTTTGAGCATGGGAATCTGGTGGCCAGAGCAAGGGCAGGTGGCCATGTCTGGGAGGCAGCTGGCCTCCCCGAAGGACTTGCCCTCATTTGTACCATGGAGCGTATTCTCTCCACGGTACAAAAGGAAACCAAGTCAGGGCTGAGAATCAGCATCTGTGTTCTCCAAAATCAGCTTCGTTCACCCCAGGTATTTCTTTCATTGTTTTCTCATAAGTGGGGGGATAGGTAATCTTGGCTGCCCAGAAAACACAACGTAAAGGACCCCCCAATTTGTGGCCCAGCAATAGGCAATAACTTTGCCTCATGCCGGAGAGACTACAGGCCATTTGGGCTAGCGTGAGGTCCTGTGTACATTGCAGGGTGGGCTGTCTGCTGATGGGGGCTCCGTGTCGCTCAGAGCCCCGGACTTTCCCATATGCAGGAGCTGGCCCACCAGCCTGGTAATGGGCTGATCTCCAGCTCCAGGACCTGGAGTGGAATTAGACACCAGCCACCCCATGCTCTCTTTTGTTTAGAAAAAGGAGAGAAAGAGAGAGAGAGTGAAAAATAAAATCCCCAATCGTTTAGTACGAGTCATTTTACATGCTGGGATAATGAAGTATAAAAATGCCTTCAAAGAACTGATTTCCTACTTTTAACTCACTACCAGCCAAGCTTTTTGTGAGGCCTCTCCGGAACATGCATTCCCGTCCCACTCAAACAAAAGAGCTGCGAATTCATTAAACTATTTAATTATGCCTTTTTATTTTTCTCCATTAGCAAGTCCTACCAGCACAAAGTAAATAAAGCCACCGCGGTCTTTCCCCAGCAGACACACTGACTGTTTTTATTCTTTATTCAGTTTACAATATAAAGGGCTATTTTTCCTCCTCCTCCTATTCTTGGCGAGTTTCCTAGCACAAACCCTGCAAATAGAAGCACCCAACTGTCCATGCAATGCATGAAGCTGGCGCAGCAGCATTCGGAATTGCAGGCACATACTCCAGACAGCTTTCAAAGTACCCGCAGCCAACGGCAGCCAAACAGCACTTTACAGCCAGGCGCAGAAAAGATATTAGCTTTTTTTTTTTTTTTATACTCTAGTAAATTTGCTTTTTACATCTATTTCTTTTCAGAAGGGCTTGTTATTGAGCTTACTGTCCACAAATTCCATTGATCTCAGGCTGTGACTCAATCCATATGCTCACGCGTTGACACCAGCACAGCAAGCGAGCGATACAAATCCTGTTCAGGCTACAAACTTATTGATTTTATAGATTTCCCCCAAAGTTGTGATAATGATATATCATTGTTAAATTTGGTAGAACAAACTGCTTTCCCAATCTGTCAATGCGAGCATGAAAACCAATTCACAGCCTTGTTTAGAAGGCTTTCGCATCAGAAGAATAAGTACAGCCAGAGGAAGCAGATCACCGACACCCAGCGGCTGGCACCAGCTTGATGTATGATCCCTTCCTCACTGCCCTTTTCTGACCCGCGGCACACTGGGCTGCCAGACTCGTACTTACTGGCTACAATTATCCACAGTGATTCCTCCCTAGGATGCTCAGTATTAATTATTAACAACTGGGAGCATGCTGCTTGGGTGACCCACATCAGTAGGTTTTAAAAGACAATTTTGGTAATTTTCATACGCTATTCGGATGCAGTTGGATACATTAGGATCCTGGGCTTATTGACTTTAATAGGTCAATTTTTTTTTTTTCCTGCAATTGTTTGCTCTCCCCCATCTTTAGGAAGCAAGGCAGCTGCTTCCAGCAGGGGGCAGATGTCAGACAATGTTTCCCTTGGAAAGGACACAACTCCATTCCCAAGCACGGGTTAGGGGACTCCATTTGCCTCAACTTCAGATGCTTTCTCTACAGAGACTGGCTAGATCTGGGAGTCCTACCAGCATGGTAGGATTCCACTAGCTCTGTGTCTTCCTAAGGTATTTGTGTCCTCAAGTCTCCATCCAGCCCAGTGTCCTCCAAATCACCCCGTCTCCTGATTCTCTTCCTGCCTGGGTATTCAAATACTTTATGGCACAGAGACATCTGCACATGTGTGTTAACATTTCAACATGTGCGTTAGCGTCTATTCCCAACTTCCTGATCAGCTGGAACATGCTTTCCACCATTACTGTGTGGTTTCCTTGGGTCATGAAGATTACAATTATTTTTGATGTTTTCCAAAATATCCACTTCCCCTTCTTTCCAAAACTTTAGTCTTGGTGTAGTCTCCATTTTGTCTCATCATCTGTCCCTTGCTGCTTTTCACTTTCCTGCTCAGAAATTCATACCAGCTCCACTCACATGGTAATCTATTAGTCCTGCTCCCACTCATTTAAACAAAAACAGGTTAACAAAGCAACTGCAAACTATGCTAGAGTCTCATCTCCTCGGATAAAATCCGGGTCTCTCTCTCTCTGAGAATCGTTCACTGCCTTCTAAAAATGCTTCCTGTGTCTCTGCCCTCCCTACCCCCATGAAGTTGCAGCTACCTCTCATTTGAGGATATAGCATCTGCTCCCAATCTACCTGCTCAGGTCAAGCTGGATGACTGGAAATTGTAGTTGTGTCACATGATGGTTCTCAGCTAAAATTCTGACTGCCGGCATCCCTGCAGTTTCATTTCCCATCACGTGCCTGCTTAATCTCAACATGGGTTGAGACCTAGGTTTCTTAGAGCCACATGCCCCATAGGAAATTGACCTCACTGAAGAGCATCAAAGTCCGACTGAAATCAAGCATGCTGGCATAGTATGGCTACGAACAGACCCATTTGACTGTCACATTCAATTACCACACAGACCTAGACTTGCGTATCTTCTTTAATGCCAACAATAATTTACATCCTTATAACAACTTCATGCTGGCAATGGATTTTCACATAACTTCCTCACAACCTGTGAGAGAGCTATGGAGGTGTCACCATCCCATTTTATAGATGAAGACACTGAGGCTGAAACTTATGATCATCAAGTTAGCAAGTACCACAGCTAGTCTTTTTTTTTTTTTTTTTTTTTTTTTGAGACAGAGTCTCGCTATGTTGCCCAGGCTGGAGTGCAATGGTGCGATCTTGGCTCTCTGCAACCTCTGCCTCCAGGGTTCAAGCAATTCTCTGCCTCAGCCTCCCAAGTAGCTGGGATTACAGGTGCCCGCCACCACGCCTGGCTAATTTTTTTGTATTTTTAGTAGAGACGGGGTTTCACCATCTTGACCAGGCTGATCTTGAACTCTTGACTTTGTGATCTACCCGCCTCAGCCTCCCAAAGTGCTGGGATTACAGGCATGAGCCACCGCGCCTGGCCCATAGCTAGTCTTTAAAGCTCTAGGTCTCCTGGCTCCAAATCCAGTGGTCTTTCTAACAGAGCATATTTCCTCTACATCTTAATTTTTTAAACAACCACCTGCATAAAACCTTTGCATTCCAGGTGCTCCATTTCCCTAACCCAACATATTGTTTGAAAAATTATTTTATTGACGTCTTTTGTCTATTTCCATCAACTTGGGTTTCATGGCAGTAATTAAGTTTTAGGCTCCTCCTGCTAAGAAAAAAAGTAAATATAGCCATGGCCCACAAGAATCATCATTATGGAAATTACTTCCATTTCTTCTGCAGTTTAGGGGTGGGAATGGGTGGCTGGGAAGGAGTCATAAATTTACAGAAAAAAAATGTCCCTCAAGGGATTTGTGATATCTTTTCAAAGATCACTAAGATGAGAGATTTGGAACGTAAAGAAAATTCTAACACAGCCCAAATATACAAGATTGTTTACAGCCACAGATTCAGCATGTAATTTCCGCAGCCAGGGTAAGGGAGTTTCTAGAAAAGCACCACAACAATTAAGTTGCCGGCCAGGAAATCACAATTAAACAGACAGGCTATTTTCCTTAATCCACCCCTCCCAACTTCCAAAGGATTTGCTAGGGTTTCTAGAACTCAGGGCCTCCCATCTCTCAAGGACAGATGGAAGGATGCACCTAAGAGAACAATTAAAATTTTATGATGAATAAGTTCTTTCTCCCCCAGAATTCTTACTCTGAACACATACACACACACACACACACACACACACACACACAATCACGCACAGACCTAACTGCCCTCCTGTTCATAATTGCACTGGTCCGAGCGTGCAGGGCCTTCACACAGAATGATGGCTTCCCCTGTCTTCTGCATTTGTTCGGCTCCTTTGGGAGGAGCAATTTACAGAAAGCATTATCGATTTTTGCCATAATAGGTACAGAGATGCCTCACCGTCCCTACTCAGCCAGCTCGCTCTCTGCATCACAACTGTCAGGCCAGTTTGTGAAGCCCCGTCATTATTTTTTTTCAAGTAAATCCATCATAAGGTTGGGGTAGGGGGAGGTAAGGGAAGTGATGAAAATAAAATTATTTTCACCTTGCCATATGAAAGAATGTTCACATCCTTCGCTGGAAATGAGTGCGAGCACCATAGAACAGCAGAAAAATAAAAGAAGGAAAAGGAAATTTGCAGTATCTCAAGAAGAAAACCAGATGAAAGACAGAGATGTAGTTGGGACCTACCTGAACTATTCTGAACACAGTTATACCTGGGCTCTAGCTTGCTGTCACTTCTCCCCAGGGGGCTAAAGCACCTGCAGATATTGTCTTCAGTGTGGAATAAAAAGAAAGAGGACGTGCATTTATTTGCTTGCTTGTTTATTTACTTACTTGTATGTGTGCATCACAGGATGGAATCTGCCCTGAAACTCCTTTCTCCAAAGACCACCCACCTATAACAGAGACCACCGATTCCCATTTGACTTATTCTCTTTGTGCCAGAAGTTTCCTGATACTCCCTGCCCCGGTGCCCTCCTCACTGGTCACTGGAGGCCACCACCCTTTGGTTACTGATCAGCATGTGAATGTAAATGTACCTAACTTCAAATATTTCTTAAAATGAGAACAAGCCTCTTAGAAATCACATAGAAAACAAGAGGGGGAAACTACACTAAATGCATTTCTGACGCTCAAACAAGACTTTTGATATTCATGTCCCCACTTGCTTGGTCCTTGGTGAGCACTTCAAGCAGGTTGCTAGGCTCCGAGGAGGGTTGGAGCTTACTGTCCTTCATCTCCAAGTTCGGACCTCTCTCTTCCCCCCAGTTCCTAAACACAGCCTCGTTTGAGGCTCAGAAGATTTAATCCAAGAATTGGCTCTAGATCTCATTCCCAGTTCCCCAGTTCATTAGCCATGAAAAGCGATAGCCGCTTAAGATTTTTACGAGACATTGTTCCGGAGGCGGACCACAGAGAAGTGCACAATTACCCACACTTTGCATGCAGCCCTCCAGCCTGTGGCTCTGGCGTAAAGAGCGCAACAGCCATCACAGTGCAGAATGAAAAGTGGCCTGTTTGCTCTTGGTTACAGGCGAGGATGTGGTGATGTTTTGTTCCAAGTGGTGCTTCCTTGAAAGGATGTTTATTCTCATACAAATTCAAACCCTAACATGTTATCCTTTCTGCACTCCTCCCAGCCCCTCCATCTCTCCATTCTCCAAATACAAGAACCTACTCTTAAAAGCACACAAGTGGGCCGGGCACAGTGGCTCATGCCTGTAATCCCAACACTTTGGGAAGCCAAAGGGGGTAGATGACTTGAGGCCAGGAGTTCGAGACAAACCTGGCCAACATGGCAAAACCCTGCCTCTACTAAAAACACAGAAATTAGCCGGGCATGGTGGCAGGCACCTGTAATCCCAGCTACTCGGGAGGCTGAGGCAGAAGAATCACTTGAACCCAGGAGGTGGAGGTTGCAGTGAGCCAAGATCATGCCACTGCACTCCAGCCTGGGTGAAAGAGTGAGACTCTGTCTCAAAAAATAAAACTAAATAAAAACAACAACAAGCACACAAGTCTCTCCCTCCCTGCTCCTGTTTGGCAGGGACATTTGCAAAGGGACAAATTTAGAGGGACTGAAGTCTAGCTGAGGGTGGGAGACCTGGAATTTACATGGTGCTACCTTACACAGGCAGACCATGAGCTGAATCATGTTTGTTTATCTATTTATGTATTTATGTACTTATTTTTATTTTTTTGAGACAGAGTCTCGCTCTGTCACCCAGGCTGGAGTGCAGTAGCACAATCTCGGCTCACTGCAACCTCCACCTCCTGGGTTCAAGCGATTCTTCTGCCTTAGCGTCCCGAGTAGCTGGGACTACAGGTGCGCACCACCATGCCCAGCTAATTTTTGTATTTTTAATGGAGACGGGGTTTTGCCATATTGGCCAGGCTGGTCTCAAACTCCTGACCTCGTGATCTGCCCGCCTCGACCTCCCAAAGTGCTGGGATTACAGGCGTGAGCCACCGCGCCTGGCCTGAATCATGTTTAAAAACAAAAACCAGCCCTCCTCCGTCAGATCATATGAAATTTAAGACATCAGCATAAGGTTTAAGTTCCATTAAACTTGTATTTCTGCTTAAGGCTGCCTGATTCTTTGTCCCCCTTGATGTCACATGTTCAGCTACAACAGGCAGTGTGCACTGGATTCAAATCTCCCTGTGTATCAAGAACGATAAATAAGAATCTTGGTCACTTTGAACTTTCACTTTCTAATTGTGCTTCAATGATCCCATCTGAGTATTGAGCCTGAGTGATGCCGGTCAAGCACTTATTATCTATCCCACCCAGAGGAAGGTGAACCATAGTAAGAATCTATGTTTTGGCAAAGTTTGCAAAAGTAAGATATGTGAAGCAGTGAAATCTCTCCTCACACTGGCCCAGTTATACCTCCCTTTATGTCAGGTGGCACCTGCGTGGTCACCAGCATCTTGGAATCTGGTTACACTGAATTTGCCTTTGATAAATGTATTTATATGAGGTTCACACACATGCTTAGGAACACCTGGGTCATTGCTAGCCAACTCAATAAAACTTCTAGAAACAACCTGCTCCCAAAATAGTAGCTGATGCTACTACTATAAGATTCTTACAGCTACACCAAGAATGATGGAAAATAACTTGCTGAAATCTTGTATGAGTCAGGCAATACAGTGTTAAGGGTATTATAGGCATTATTTCATTTAATTGTTTGTTTTGTTTTTGCTCTTATTGCCCATGGTGGAGCGCAATGGATGGCGCGATCTCGGCTCACCGCAACCTCCGCCTCCTGGGTTCAAGCGATTCTCCTGCCTCAGCCTCCTGAGTAGCTGAGATTACAGGCATGCACCACCAAGCCCAGCTAATTTTGTACTTTTAGTAGAGACAGGGTTTCTCCGTGTTGGTCAGGCTGCTCTCAAACTCCCAACCTCAGGTGATCTACCTGCCTCGGCCTCCTAAAGTTATTTCATTTAATTCTTTAAACAACAGATGTTTGCTCTTTTTCTCATGGCTATCTTCCACTGCTAGAACAGTACCTGTTACATACAAGCTATGTAATAAATATCTGTGAGACTGACGAGTAACCCACAGAATAACAGGCAATCTCAACAAAATAAGGTTCACAAAGGAGAAATATAACGGACCAATAAGTACTAATAATCAATGAAATGGAAAATAAGGCAAAATTATAACAACTTCTTTTTAACACACTGGCAAAGTTTCATGTTTCATTATTTAATGACAATCTCTAGTGTGGAAAAAGAGTTGTGGACACGGGCTTTAGGGGTATATGATGAAACATCCTTTCTGAGTGACAATCTGGCAATATTTATCAACACTCTTAAAAATATTTATACTCTTTGACAATATACTTCAGTGTTAGGAAATTGATCATAAACATGACAAAAATTACCTATAGACGTATGTATGAAGAATTTTATCTTGCTATCATTTAAAAGGGAGAAAAATTATACAGAACCTAAATGTCCATTTCCGTAGTTAACTGTTAAATGGTGACATAAAATTTGGTCCATTCATATGATAAAATGTCATGTAGCCCTTTTAAATCATGCTTTTAAAGTAGCATTTATTGATACAGGAAAATATACTATAATGTTGAGTTAAACGAAACAAATTTTATGGCACGGCCTCAATTTTGTATAATTCTGTGATGTATATGATTCTATGGACATACTGGAAAAACTCTAAGAGACTGCTACTTGTAACCACTAGAAAAAGGGGTTATCCCTGTGTGATAATGGTATAGTTAGTTTTGTTTTCTCTCATACTTTTCCATTTTTTCCAAATTTTCTACAATGAGCCATTTCTTTCAACAAACGTTTATTGATAATTATTAATACTGCAAAAAGCATGAAAACATCTAGGAAATCTAGGGCACAAGGTTCATTTTTGTTCTCCTTGTTCAGGAAAGACAGATTATTTATCTGTTGTCCTTCCAAGTTAATATCCTTAACTTTTTCATCAAAAATAAGGCACTGGGTTTATTCTGTGATTGTAAAGTGACAGCCTAGGGGCCACGTGTGGCTGACAGACGTGTTTTATTTGGCCTCATGATATTTTTAAAACTTGAATTTCAATGCTTCTGGGCAGGGTCTATGTCTCCCAGTTCACCACAGTTCTTCCTCCTCCATATATATATATATATTTTTTTTTTGACAGAGTCTCACTCAGGCTGGCATGCAGTGGTGGGATCTTGGCTCACTGCAACTTCTGCCTCCCGGGTTCAAGTGATTGTCCTGCCTCAGCCTCCCAGGTAGCTGGGATTACAGGCATGCGCCACCACACCCATCTAATTTTTGTATTTTTAGTAGAGATGGGGTTTCACCATGTTGGCCAGGCTGGTCTCGAACTCCTGACCTCAGGTGATCTGCCCGCCTCGGCCTCCCAAAGTGCTGGAATTACAGGCGTGAGCCACCACACCTGGGCTTCTTCCTCCATATTTTCTTACATCATCCTGTCTGGCTCTGTGTCAGCTCTTGATTTCCCAGTCCTTGGATTTGCTGACCATTTATCTGTATTAGTGAGCCAGGATCTCAATCTGTGACAAATAGAAATTCTAACTGGACTCTGAAGCCCACCCAAGCCCTCTTCCTAACTGGCACGCCCACCCATGAACCATCTGTTCTTCAGCAGTCCCAAAGATGCAGGCAAGGAAGCGATGTTTGGTTCTCCTGCTATAGACCCTGGCTCCATGAGAACAATATCTCAATTCTGGAATCTGTTCATGCCTAAGGGAAATTATTATTAGCAGTTATAAAAAATACCACTAGTGGGCCAGGCACAATGGCTCACACTGGTTATCCCAGCACTTTGGGAGGCTGAGACAGGCAGATTGCTTGAGCCTAGGAGTTCGAGAATAGCCTGGACAACATGGCAAAACCCTGTCTCTACAAAAATTACAAAAACTAGCCAGATGTGGTGATGCATGCCTGTAGTCCCAGCTACTTGGGAGACTGAGGTGGGAGGACCACTTCAGTCCGGAAGGTAGAGGCCGCAGTGAGCTGTGACTGTGTCTCTGCACTGCAGCCTGGGTGACAGAGAGAGATCCTGTCTCAAACAAAACAAAACAAAACAAAACAAAAAAAACATTATTCATCCATTTGCTCATTTGGTAGCTAGTAAGCACTTCCTATATGCTTAGTGCTCAATAGGGTACTGGGCCTATAGCTGTTAACAAAATGAACAAGGTCCCTGCCTTCATGGAACCTACATCCTAATGGAGCAGTGGACAATAAGTAGGCACTCCTGTTCTGGACAGATTCAAAGAAACCAAGGAGGGTGACATGGTACTCAATTGGTTGATGATGCTTTGAACATTGCTCATTTGGACTTGTGAAAAATGAAGAGTGCATTAAACAGCTTCCAGGCCGGGCGCGGTGGCTCACGCTTGTAATCTCAGCACTTTGGGAGGCCGAGGCGGGCGGATCACAAGGTCAGGAGATCGAGACCACGGTGAAACCCCATCTCTACTAAAAATACAAAAAATTAGCCGGGCGTGGTGGCGGGCGCCTGTACTCCCAGCTACTTGGAGAGGCTGAGGCAGGAGAATGGCGTGAACCTGGGAGGCAGAGCTTGCAGTGAGCCGAGATCGCGCCACTGCACTCCAGCCTGGGTGACAGAGCGAGACTCCGTCTCAAAAAAAACAAAAACAAAAAAAAAAATAGCTTCCAACTGTCAGAATTCAATTTCAAGCTATCTGAGACGCCAGCACTATTTTCCTAAAATTAACCTTGACTTTATGAACCAGGAAATCTTCTCACTCTTGGCTCTGATTTTTAGGCAGCAAAATTAAACTCCTTTCAAATGCAGAAGTTCTTTTCTCTCATCTCCCGTTCAGAGAAGATAGTTCAAAATACAGTAGGCAGCGTACTCTATGAAATACACTGGCATGAAAATTAGATATGCCCAGATCTCTAGAAAAGCGTATTTTTTTTTTCTAAGGGAGAACTAAATTGTAAAGGTGAGCTATTTGGAGAGAAGATTCTGAGTGGGGATATACACCATGACATATTTAATGAAACTGCCTCCATTGATATGGGTAAGAAGGGCTCACAAAAAAAGTTTGCCATATTTCTGTGCAAACTGGATCTTACAGAGATCCTAAATCTCTCTGGAAAGGGTACAGTTTATAATTTTTAGTATCTGCATTATTTAATAATGCAGGAAGATTTAAGCAGATAGTAAGAGGGCTAGTCATTTCCCATCTTTTTCCTAGCAGACGGGTAGAATCGGATGGTCAATTCCAAACCTTTTCCTTACATTTCCAATCATCTCAGTATTGAGTCCATTGATTCTCACATGGCTTCCTGATAAGTGTGTGGTCTTCAAGCTAAATGCTAAGGCCCCATGACATAATACAAATGTTCTCCTTTCCATTAATGGGACCATACCTGCCATCCATTTTACCAAAGTGGCTCAATCCTACTTCAGACAGATTACCTAACAATATCCACTGTAAGAAACACAACCCCATTGGCCATGGACTGATCTTTCACTGTTGATTCTCTGAACACTTTACAAATGGCTAAGGCTAGGAATACAGGTGAACCAAACCTGTATTTATGTGTAGAGAGTTTAGTAGGGATCTCGGGAAGTACTAAAAAAAAAAAAGGAATAAGAAAAATAAGATATTCAGAAGGTAGATTCTTCAGCTTAATGATATTGATTCCAGTGCTGTTCAGAAAATTCAAAGTGAGAAATAATATGAATGTATGACCATAAACATTAAATTATGCCATAAAATTTAATGCTGCTCTGCGATTACAACGTGTTCTTGAAGATTATTGAGTAAAGAAAAATGTTCACAATGTATTGTTGACATGAAAACACAGATTATGAAATGGCACGGGCAGGAGGATCCCAAACAAAATACAATTAGAAAAAAAATGAGAAGGATATACACCAAAATGTTCATAGTGGTCATCCCATAAAAACAGGACTGGGGAAATATTTACTTTCTTTGTTTTGCTTGTATTATTTTTGTAATTAAAAAAATATATTTCTCTCATGTGTGACATAAATCATTATAGGCCAAGTTATTAAGCCAATGAGCTATATGACCCATGAAACAATTTCTTCAAATGTAGGATAAACTGGCTGAATTAAACGATCTTTAAAATTTTTCCAACTCTAATGAATCTGCTTCTATGGGTCAAAAGCTACCAGCAGCAAGAAGGGTGAGGAAGAGGATGAAACCCAGGACACCCTGATTATTTAAGCATCGAAGAAAACAATCTATACTTTTATCAATAGGTGAGGCAGCTTTGGCAGTATAGTAGATCGCCTTTGGTCTCTGATAAGGTGTTCACTGGGAAATTTGAAAAGAAACGATAATTCGATGATTTTTTCATAAAAGCACGATTCATCTTAAAAAGCTGTCCTTAAGTATGAGACGGCCTCCTTCCTGTTCTTTTGTTTTGGGAGGGGTGAATAAGGGTAGGTGGAGAATATTGAAATGTCCTTTCTTTTATGAAACAGGTTGGTGATAATAAATAGTAACTCTGTCTGTTTAATACCCTCACATAACCAAATAAAAGGCTGACAACTCCTGTGTGAGCTGCCAAAATTTAAAACCTTTACTAGTCTCAGCAATTCTAATTTGGAGACTACTAATGTATACATGACTTATTTCTATTGATACACATTTTACTAGAACAAGATTTGCAAACCTGTGGTCATCAGGCAGAAAATACCCACAGATGAATTTTGTTTGCTAACTGGGAGATATTTCTTTACAAAGCTCACATCCTCATGGGGCAACCAGGTGTCATCATTGAGAACCCCGCTGTTCCTTTGGTGAGACTTGGGGTGTCTAGTTGGCCACAGTGCGCTGTCTGGCCTAACTTGCTCACTTTTGCTATTTGCCCAGCCCTGGTAGGCATTTGAGTCTGGTATCCTTCTGAGAAACACACGAATGGCCTGTTGTCCGGGAGAGAATTTTAGGGAATTATGGAAGCCACATTCCGTTTAGTGGCACTGGAGAGAAACTAGCCCCGAATTCCTCTGCCTAGCAACTTCCTCGGTTTTGGCTCAAGACCTCCGCATCATTAATCAAAGTTCTAGCAGTCTTTCAGCTTTAGCCAGTAGTTGTGGTTGGAAAGCAAACCAAACAGAAAGAATTCTTAAAAGCACAACTCCAGGAGTGTTTAACAACACTCAACCATTCCATGCATCCCTCCTCCGCCCCTACCCCTCACCAGGCCCCCTTGGGGGATGCCTCATTGAAATATTTCCTTGCCTGAGCCTTCTCCCTCCAAAATCGCTCATGCCATAAAAGTAAAGAAAGAAAACACCAAGAATTTTAAACACCTCAGTCTGTAATGGGATTAGAGCATCTGTAAGGTGTAAAAAATGATTTCATTGTTTCCTATAAACTGGCTCCTTCCTCACCAGAAAGGGCCTCAGTCGAGATGTAGAAAGCAACTTTTTAACCAGCGTATATTAAATCTGACAAACATCTGGTCAATCAAATTTACAGCAATACATAGGGTCTAACAAAGGTTTATTTCTTCTTGAAGAACAAATTTAAAGATTTTTAAAAAGGCTCTTATATATAAAAAGAAAACTAGCCCTGCATTTCTTGGCCCAGCCTGATTTCAAATGCATCGTGCTTTGCCAAGTCCTGGCCACAAAGGGCCCTGTTTCCTTGAGGCAGCAGGGAGGTAAACATGTGCCGGGACCTGGAGGGCAACAGTTCCTCTACATCCCATGCCAAAGGAAGAGAAGGAAGGCCCAGAAGATGATAAGCTTGGAGCCAACTGTGGTCATCAGTGGGAGGGGCAAAATGAGCAACTGAGAGCCCCAAGGAGACAGGGGTCTTATTGACACTACCTCCAACAGAGTGTGAGTGTGAGTGAGTGTGTGTGTGTATGTGTGTGTGTGTGTGTGTGTGTGTGTATAGGCTGAGGGAGGAATCAGGGAATAGGGTGGAATACAGACTGCTTAGGGCCTGGGATAAGAGAACAAAATGGAAAAGCGTTGAGGAGCTACCTAAGTCCTCCCTTTGAACCCTACTCTAATTCTGTCAACTCAGCAACTGTTTAGAACAACATTAAGGACATGATGTAAGCCACTTGGAAATAGGGATGGACAGTGCTTTCCCCTTCAAACCATGAGTGATTCAAGTTACAAAACAGGACATCAACCCAAGCACCGTACCTTTATGCCAGCCTGACATGCCTGGCCCCATATGCTCACCAACCAACTCTGCGGTCACCCCACTAAGCCACAGCATTATGGGGAAAGGAGATATTTGGAGAATATTAAACCATTTAATTTCTGTCCTTATATGGATTCCTTTCACCATCCATTAAATAAATAGGTTTCATTGCTTCAAGGGGAGGGTAGATAGGTAAAAGCTCCTTGTGACAGAACCAAGCTTGGGGGCACCAAAATGATTAGCCATGAAGAGGAATACAAGTAGACTAATGATAAGGGGAAAAAGGTAACAGATCAGATGCAAATGTCTTAACTTATCCTTTGGGGTCAAAACTCTAGAGAAAGTCTAGGGGTGAGGGGTGATAGAAACCCTCACATAAGTGTGTAGTTCCTTCCAACACAGTGGGGCTTGCTCTTAAATTGTGAGGGTAAATGTGTAACAAAGTGCGAGTCTCCTGAAATAGTACTCAATTTAAGCATGGCACCCAGAGGACATATTACTGCCAAGGCACGGCATGGAAGTGGTTTAAGGTGGTATCTACAAGAATGGACTAGAAGGAGGTTTTCAATCTCAGCAATATGGCATTTTGGGCCAGACATGGCTTTGCTATGGGGATTGTCCTATGCACTGGGGGTTTGTCCTACGCACTGTAGGATGTTTAAAGCTATCTGTAGTAGTCCGTTCTTGCATCACCATAAATAAATACCTGAGAATGAGTAATTTATAAAGGAAAGAGGTTTGAGTGGCTCACAATTCTGAAGGCTATATAAGCATGGCACTGGCATCACCTCAGCTTCTGGGGAGGCCTCAGAGAGCTTTTACTCATGGCAGAAGGCAAAGCAGGAGCTGGCCCATCACAGGCAACAGCGGGAGCACGAGGAAGGAGGAGGCGCCATACTTTCAAACAACCAGATCTTGTGGGAAATCACCCACTATCATGAGAACAGCACCCAAGCCATGAGGGACCCACCTCCCACCAGGCCCTACCTCCAACACTGGGGATTGCATTTCAACATGAGATTTAGGGGGACAAATATGCAAACTATATCTGCATCCTGGGCCTCTACCCATTAGATTCCAGTAGCACACTAGCACATCCCCCTCCAGTTGGGACCCCAAAAAGTCTTCAGATGTTGTCAACATTCCCTGGGGAGAAGGCAAAATCATTCCCTGTTGAGAAGCGCAGGACTAGAGGTAGGATCCTAGTTCTCACAGCCTGTGTGAGAATACAGGCCATCCAGGAGGACTAGGGGCCTCTACAGGGGTAGACGTGGAACCAGTGGCAGAGCTGGAGGAAAAGAATACTCTATCCAGGGAGGGGACCAGATGCAATGGCCAGACCAACACAGATCCTGAAAAGACCAGCCAGATCCAGTTGAATCCCAACAGGCAGCAGAGCTGCACAACTGGGGACCCCCCACCCAAGCCAGAGAGGAGCCCCCAGAGACAGCAGGCACACTGGGGACCCTCTCCTTCAGCTACCATTGAGAAGAAATATTCTTCCCCGGCATGCAGACGCTACTGGGGTAACAGAGTATGGTGGGATTAAATGGTTCAAGAGGAGAGAAACAACCCTCCATGAAAGGGTGCTCAAATCTTTCATTAACCCAACAATTTACCTTAAACAGAATGAATCTCACCCACAGACTGTTTTAAACTAGAAGAGATGGAGTTACCCGGAGGTGACAAGTTTCGATTTTTCTTCCACCATTAAGGATTGTGGCAACTCAGGGATAAAATGAGATCAGTTCTAATCAGAGTTGTAGCAAGTGTACAGGACTCATTATGCATTTTTCCGGGTTTTCTTCTGATCCCACCCCATCCCATTTCTAGGTATCTGACTCCATCTCTGGCTAATGGTTCTACTCTTTACCTTCAACCTCAGGAATCTGCTTTTCTGTCTTCTCCAGCCTTGAATGTCACTGTTTCACAAAGAGTTATTGCTCATTCTGATGTGAACAACTATCAGGACACAGCTCTCTGCCTGGGGTTCCAGTTGAACCATCCCTCTGGTGGTCAAGGAGAAATCCCACTGCTATGGACTTTTCTGGACTCATGAGAGAAAAGCTAACGGGTAAATCTTCCAGGGCTACACTGTGTAATATGGTAGCCACTAGCTACATGTGGCTATTTGAATTTGATTAAAATTAGAAATTCAGCTCCTTGGTCCCTTTTATGAGCCGAATTATGCCCCCCCCCCCCATAATTCACATGTTGAAGTTGTAACTCCCAGCATCTAAAAATGTGACTGTATTTGGAGATCAGGTCTTTAAAGAGGTAATTAAGTTAAATGAGGTCCTTATGATGGACTTAATTCCAATCTGACTGATGTTCTTATAAGAAAAGGAGATTTGGATTGACAGAGAGAGAGAGAGAGGAGAGAGAGAGAGAGAGAGAAGACAGGCCAGGGATGTGCATAGACAGAGGAAAGACCACATGAGCCAGAGAGAGGTCCCTGTGTGCAAGCCAAGGAGAGAGGCCTCAGAATCAAAGCAATGCTGCTGACACCTTGATCTCAGACTTCTAGCCTCCAGAACTGCAAGAAAATAAATTTGTGTATTTTCTTATGGCAACTGGCACTAACTAATATAATCGCAATAGCCACATTTAACTAGCAACTACTATATTAGACAGCCCAGATAGAGAATAGTCCCATCATTGTAAAAAGTTCTATTGGACAGTGCCGTTTGCTGTTCTAGGGCTAATGGTAGCTGACATGAAGAGAAAATGTAACGTGTAGCCCGCAACTCAGTCTCCTATGAGATAACTCTTGTGAGTTACTGGTGGCCATGCTGTTCAATTCCTCAACATCTTGGCTTTTGCATTCAGTTAGAGCTAAAACAGCCCAGCCAAGGAACTAGGAATCTGTAGCTCTTTGCTACTGCTTGTGAGAATTTTCCGTCTGTATCTGAAAAGAGCCCCCTGCCTCTGCTCAAGAGTTGTAGTGGTAACACTGCCCTCATAGCACATAATACTTTACCTTAATGCAAAGAATAACCCCCTACACACACACACACACACACACACACACACACACACACACAGTTAAATGTAACTGCACCTAAGTCTCTAAACCATGAAAATCATGCATACCAGGAGCTGTTGGTTCCTTTACTATATTTCCCTGTGGCACCCAGAAGTAACCAGCAGACAGTTCCCATCCACACTGCCTTCCTCCTCTCCTCAGCTGAGGCAGTGTGTTCAGCCAGGGAAGAAGGTAGGTCTGAAGTTCTGGGAATGACTGTCAATTAATAAGGGTCAGGACATAGAGATAAACATCTTTCTTGTCTCTCAACAGCCCCATTCTGAAGGGTAGTCTGCCCAGTCTCTGACAGGGTCCCCAAGAGGAAGAAATTCCAGTTGCTCATGGTGCCAGTCCACTTCACCACACCCACTGCTGACTGTCTTCCTTCCCTGCTACCTCCCTTACAACACACCTGGGCCGGCAATGGCGCGGAGGCTCATGCCTGTAATCCCAACACTTCGGGAAGCCAAGGTGGGTAGATCATTTGAGGTAAGGAATTCGAGACCAGCCTGGTCAACATGGTGAAACCCTGCCTCTACTAAAAAAATACAAAAATCAGCTGGGTATGATGGCTCATGCTTGTAATCCCAGCTACTTGAGAGGCTGAGTCTGCAGAATCCCTTGAACCTGGGCGGCAGAGGCTGTCGTGAGCCAAGTTTGCACCACTATACTCCAGCCTGGGCAACAGAATGAGACTCCATCTCAAAAACAAACAAAAAGCAAACAAACCAAAAAAAAAAAAAAAAAAAAAAGAAAAAAAACACCTGGGCCATTTCCCAGATAAATGACTTACATCAAATCCTTGCCCTAAGGTCTACTATTGCAGAAACCCAAACTAAAACACCATGGCATCCTTGCCAACCTCTCCTGCAATCTTGGCATACACAAAGGACAGAAACTAGAACCATGACATGCCAGTTTTTAATGTCTTCTGACACCTCTTAGACCTGAAGACTTGAGGGTGGTTTCCTTTGTCACAGGTTCTATTAGGTCCCATGAGGCTCTATGGGGTCCCTCTTCTCAAGGAAGAAGAATCTAGACTTGCTTCCATGTGTAATCTGCAGGCTGCCTCAGTAACCATCTCTACCAATTAAGTTAGTGAAAAAAATATGTACAGCAAACTAGACTAAATAATATTCAGAATAACTTCAAGTTTGATCATATCAAACCAAATGGGATTAACTCTCCTAAGAATGGTATGGAAGCCCCTTCAAGACAACCAGACAAACAGGGTCATTTCTGCAAACTGGACAGATCAATATCCATGCACAGAAGGCTGATTCTTCTACATGGTTAATAGAGAAGACTACCGTAGAACAAGTTGCTACTTTTCTGACTCTCCACAATCACTGTATTGAAAAACTTGATGACCATTTGATGGAATCTTACTTGATGACAAATGCAAAGGACAGAATATGGAAATGAGAATAAGAGATAACTTTGCTTGCACTGTGTCAGACAGTGGCACTCATTCATGGTTTTTTTATGGCTCAAATTCTGTTACAACAAAATCACTCAGTGATCAACCCTTGAGTAACACCCTCCCCTCGCAAAAAGAAAAAAGAAAGAGAGAGAGAGAGAAGAAAGAAAGAAGAAAGAGAGAGAAAGAGAGAGAGAGAGAAAGAGAAAGAAAGAAAGAGAGAGAGAGAAAGGAAGGAAGGAAGGAAGGAAGGAAGGAAGGAAGGAAGGAAGGAAGGAAGAAAGAAAAGAAAAGAAAGAGAAAGAGAGAGAGAAAGAGAGAAAGAGAAAGAAGGAAAGAATCCTGCATCTCTGTGGACAGTTCACCTATGTCATATACAAATCCAGTGCATTGTATGTAAGGAATCAGACCATTCCTTTGAAGAGGTTTGGCTCGTGGAAGCTGAGGAGAACGGGCAAGTACCCGGAGACATCTAAATTCCATATGGTTCCCGTCTATCTTGGAGAGTTGGCATCAGGTTCCTAATTGTGCTCTTCCCAAGAGGCCCACTCATGTGCGACTGAAAAGAACTTAAGCCTCATTTATGCTAATGAAGTCCTTTATTGGTCCAACAGGACAGAAAGAACTTGAAAGCATGATATTTCCGGCCATTTTCTCAAACAAAGAGAACAAGTGCCAGTATGGAGCTGGGGAAAAACATCCATGGCCACCATTTTTGTCTCAAGAGTGCAAATAAGACAAGGAATAAGAGCTTCCAGCTCTACACAGCCTCATAGGAGACCCTGGGCTCTCTCCGTAGGTGTCGCTGTGGTCCTGTCCAGGGCTTAGCGGAACATTCCAAGTCTTCGAGAGGAAAGACAGCTGAGGAGGAAGAGTTTCTAGATTTGAATATTTCTAGACTTGAAAATCAATGATGTCAGTCTATCTTCATATGTCAAACTAATTTGAAAGGGCTTTAATTTTCTTAAAGGATAAAAAAAGGTTTCTTTGCTAGATTAAACTTGCGATTGTCATTCATATATTGTTTATAAGGTAGTCATCTCTGCGCTCTGTATTTTTTTGTTTTTGATTTTGTATACTAGTTAGCAGTGAAGACTTGTCTGTGTGTATCAGAAGGAATAAAGAGAGAAACGTCCTTAACTGTCAGTTTTAATAAGAGGAGTCAACATGCCTCTATTCAGGTTAAATATTGTCCTGTCACATTTCAATAGAGTCAACAGATTTTTTTAAAAGAAAAGTCAAAAGCACTGTGTATGCAAAAAACCCACCCTGTCATAGAATGTCAAAGCCCTTCTTTATTTGGGGGAGGGGCGTGGAGGTAGGACAGAAAAATCTTTTGTAAAATGTGCAAAATTACTACTCAATTGGCGCTGACATAAAAAGGGTGTTTTTTTTTTGTTAGAAAAACAAAGAAAATCTCTAATTTAATAATCACCTGCAAAGTGTTATTGTGATGGGAACAAAAAACACACCATCAAAGTCATCTTTTTAAAGTAACTATAGTGTTTTTTAAGCAATCACTGCACTTTATAGCAGCTCATACACAGAAACCAATGATGTTCGGGGTGAAAAAAACCCATTCTGAACTCCTCAAGAAAAGTTTCTGAAATAAGAAGTGACAGGCTACAATAAGAAAATGCAAATGGGACATTATGTTCAAAATAAAACCAAACAAGATTTTTTTTAACCCAAAACATTTCAGTAAGCAGGCATCATTTAGGCTCAAATTGCAAGAGAAGAGGCTTTCTTCATAGAAGGACTGAGGTGTTAAAGACACATGTTTTGGAAGGATAGACTGGAGAGAGCTCAGCATATTTTGAATGGATAACAATTTGTAAAATAGACTAGCAGAATAAAGTCACTTTTTTCTTGCAAGTACCTGCTGATTTGTTAAAAATATGAACCCTACTTGGGGTTTTCAGGCTTTGGCGTGTTTTTATTTGTAGCAAACGCTATAATTTTGAAATTACTCTAACTCTGAATGAAACTCATTCCATCTAGTAAGCATCTCTACCAATTAAGCCAGTGTAAAAAAAAATGTAGACTTTTCTAGACTGTGTAATATTCAGAATAACCTCAAGTTTGATCATATCAAACCCAATGGGATTATCTCTCCCAAAATGGGAAGGAAGGCTGACTCCGAATTTCAACACTTACTATTAACACCCAGGCTCTGTTACTGAGAAAAGAATACTCCAAAGAGGGCTACTTTCTGAAGGTTTCACCAAAGGCCTAATGATCCCTGGAATTATCTGCTGGCCAACAGAGAAGGATTAGAGTTCAGCAAATCTGCTTCAGGTTCTTTAAACAAACAGTGAAATACAAACAGAAAAGAAATATTGCCTTTGAGTACGGTGGCCATATGTCTGGATTTGCCCAGGACAATTCCAGATCACTCCTGCTATTCTGGTGTTTCATAAGTTTCAGGATTTGTCCTGGATTTCTCTCTTACTAATGAAGTATTATTAGTCATAGTTACATTTTAAAAATCCAGAATGGATCTAATAAGACCTGTACTTTGTGCTTCTAGCTTCTACTATGGTATTTGTCTAGTTATTGATGACAGAATTCACAGTCAAATCTGAAAAATGACCAGTGTTAGCCCGTATCTCTTTTCTAGACCCTTTCCAAGGGCAACTTATGCCTCTCTTTAAAGGACAGCTTGTGGGGCACTCACTGATAAAATACGCATTTTGGAAAAGCTAGCTCTAGTGGTCTATGGTGGTGGTGAGAGAAGTATTTGCCTTTGCTGGTTTCTTGTGTCATGATCCATGCCTATAAGCTACATTAAGGTGGTGGGTTCAGCAGGAGAAGTGGAAAATTACAGCAGTCCTGTCATGGATCATATAGAAAGAAGTCTGTGTACTCTTGCTGTTGGGTTTTGTCCTTTAGTGTATGGTGAGGATCTACAGCAGTTAGATTTTAGCAGTTATTTTAATGTTAGGTAATGCTTTTTTTACTGTGTAATAAATTATTTAGGCAGCAATGAGCTCAAAGCCACAAAAATAAGCATTTAAAGAAAATGTAAGTTCTGAATTTCTACTTCTCAAGAAAGTTAATAAGAGTGTGGAACTTGTACAAAGTGTATGTTGGCATTTACTATCCACCATGGAGAAATCAAAATGATATCACTGACTATAAGAAAAGCAAAAGACATAAATCTGCTGAAGAAGTATTATCTTCTACTAAAAAATTTAACAGTTATTCTTAGAAGACATACCAAAAAATGATGATTTAACTCATAATGCTGCAGAGGTGCAAATGCATACCACTCTGTCAACCATGACTTTTCATTTAGATCAAATGACTGGTTTTCTCAATTAATTTTACTCATTTTAGGTTTCAGTAAAAACAGATGTTAAAATTTATATTTTTATATACCTCCAAATTATACTAATTGAAGTACAATTTGTGACTAAGCTGATATAAAATTAATTTTTGAAAAAAGACTTCAATATAGCTGTATGAATTTTCTTTCTTGCTCATCATTAACGTTTTCCTGTCATTGGGGATTAGATATAGAACTGTGCTGACTACTTTAAAGTCAACCTAAGTGATGTATAATATTAATTTTGTCAATAAATGAGTCCTCTAAATTTTAGTTGCATTTTGTTCAACATTAGTCAGAAAGCTTTAATTAAGTCCTCAACAAATGAATACTACAAAACTACAGCTGAAGAATTCAGTGAAGGGCAATTATTTGAAAAATTTGTATACAAGAACACATTAAAATACATCCCCCAAAAAGCAAGAAGGATATTTAAACATATTAGTGATGAGAGTTCAAATAATGTACAAAATTTTGTTTTGAAACTCTTTAACTACGCCTGGTAACAGTGGTCCCCAATTTTTTGGCACCAGGGACTGGTTTCATGGAAGACAGTTTTTCTATGGATTGGGAGGTGGGGGATGGTTTTGGTATGAAACTATTCCACCTCAGATCATCAGGCATTAGTTAGATTCTCACAAAGAGCATGCAACCTAGATCCCTCACATGTGCAGTTCACAATAGTGTTTGTGCTCCTACTAGAATCTAATAGCACTGCTGATCTGTCAGGAGGTGGAGCTCAGGCGGTAATGCTGGCTGGCTTCACCCGCCCTCCCACTTCCTGCTGTGCAGCCCAGCTCCTAATAGGCCACGGACTATTACCAGTCCATGGCCCAGGGTTTGGGGATGGACTTTTGGAATATCTCAAATTGCCCAAGAATATTCTGATGGAGCTACTCTTTAAAAAGTATATAAATCCATATTTTTAACTAGAATAAACTGAAATTGAGAAAGCCTATGATTTTGTAGCATCTTAATTTGGTAAAATACTAAAAAGAATTATGAAGAGATGGATAATGTTCTGAGTTTTAGCTCATAAATTTTGTATCACAAAGAGTTTCCCTGAATGGCAGCAGTAAGATAGTATCTGTAAAAATATTTTGGCTGAAATATTTACATAGTACAAGGTGAAAAAACAGAATTGATGATATATTCCATTGATAGAATTATCTCTGAGTTTACTTGATATGCTAGCATTTGTAGAGAAAATAATTTCCCACTTAAAAGTATGACGGCTTATGAAGATTCATCAATTAAGTGTGTCCACAATTTCAACCAAAATATGAAACTATGAAAAATGTACAAAATTTTATGAAGTATTAAAAATAATAAATTTGAAAAAATACTTTCTAAAGAATACTAGTGATGCTTTATGTGAAACGTGCTAAGAAACTTATTACAGTATGTGCATACGTACCAAGAATAATTTATTCTGTGCATGTTATTTTTAAATATCTACATAGTAATATAAAAAAAGTTGTTCTTAGTTTGCTGCAATACACACTGATATGTATTATTTTATTTCCCAGAAGGAATATTTTTAAAAATAATTTTTAGTAGAACTATTTATAAAACTACCAATACAACAGACAATTTGAAAAATATATACAGATTTTATTTTTTAAAATGGTGAGAAAAGACACATTAAATTAACTATTTTAACCACGTTTAGGTATACAGTTCAGGAGCATTAACCACATTGGCTTTGTTGTGCAGCCATCACCACCACCCACGCACAAAACTTGTTTCACCTTGCAAAAATGAAACTCTGCACCCATTAAACAAGAACTCCCCATTCTCCCCTCTCCTCAGTCCTTGGTAACCGCAATCATACTTTGTATGAATATGACTACTCTAGGTATCTCAAATAAGTGGAATCATACGCTTACAATAAAACAACTTTTAATAAATAACTGTCAAACACAGCCCTCTCTCACTCTCAAAAATAACCTGGTTTGAAACACAAATGTATATGTGATCACTGTACATTTGAGAAAACCACTATCACCAAACAATGACATCTTGCTATTCAGCAAAAAGGAAGTTTCCTGAAAAGGTGCCTTTCTCCCAAGTGTGATGTTTCTGTTACATGCATGCATCCCCATAGACATTCCCTTTTGAGCCATCTCATCCCATGGCTTTGTACAGTGCCACCTTAACTAAGCAGGAGCTGTTTCTCATCATCCCCTTCTCTGTAGGGTTTTGAATTAGAGTTGCCCATAGGTGACATTCTGTGCAAGATTTGGAAGGCAAAATGAAGCACCAGCCATTCTTTTTTTTCGTTTTTAATGCTCTGAAGGTTGGTGCACCTGGTTGAGCAACAGACATGGTGACAGCTCATATATGTTATTGGGGATCTCCTAGCTCCCCCAGGGTAATATGCACTGGACTCACAGCTCTTCCTGCTAGATCTGCTCCTTCAGCTTCTCAGTTCTGGGCCAGATGCACACACAGCTCCTTGAGGCAGGATGCCATCTTTTCTTTCAGGTCACCATGGGATTGAGGTCAGAAATGGTCAGAGACAGATGGGGATTCTAGTCTGTGCTCACAGATTCAGTGATCCCTGTGGTTTTCTTGTTCATCCTCACCCTTGTGCATTTTCAGCATTTCTCTCCAACTGCTGATCTGACTCACCAATGGCTACTTTAGTTTCAACACTAGATGCAGGGGCAGCAGCCTGCATGGACCAATCTTTGAGCTGCCACAATCATGGAAGGTCTACTCTCTGCAGCAAATCCATTATTCTATTCACTCATGATGGTTCTGCTTCTCTGCTCAAACCTTGAAACATCATCCTCATTCCTCAAATGCAGGTGGTTCCTGAGTTTGATTTTATAAGCCACCTGCCAGATACAAACACTGAATTCACTGAATTTCATAGCCACTTTGATGTTTATGAAATTGCTTTCAAATGATATCTGGCAAACAGAAATAAAAGGGACTGAAGAAAATACAGAGAGGAAAATCAGAAAATGCCCTGCTTTTCTCTTTCAGAAAACAAACTTCATTCCTCAGTGGAGAGTACAGACCAAAGGGAAAGAGTCTCCGGCTCCCTTGCAAGGATCACATCAGATGTCAATTCATTTTTCTCCACTCATTCACCCGATTTCACCTATGCACACTTTATCAGCCACTCCATTCATTTAGGGTTGCATTCTGGCACAATGGGAAGACAGTTGGCCATCTTTAGCAGGCACCAACCCGAACAGGGGTATTGTTACAGGTCTTGAAGAATAATCCAAGTTGGGAATTTCAAGAGATCACTGTGTGTATCAACATATGCTTTACTCATGGTCAATGTCGTCAGATTCCCAAAGCATAGAGGATATGGAGAAGTATGGGCAGGTGCATTGGCTGGGTTTGCAGCCAGCTATGTTCGGGTCTCTTTCTATGGTTTTCTGTGACTCCATTCTTTTTCTTTCTTCTTTTTTAAGACAGAGTCTCGCTCTGTCACTCAGGCTGGAGTGCAGTGGCAGCATCACAGCAGCCTCAGTCTCTTGGGCTCAAGGGATCCTCCCACTTCAGCCTCCGAGGTAGCTGGGATTACAGGCACATGCTACCACATCCAGTTATTTTCTTTTTAATTCATTGTAGAGACAGGGTCTTGCTGTGTTGCCCAGGCTGGTCTTGAACTCCTGGGTTCAAGCAATCTTCCTGCCTCAGCCTCTCAAAATGCTGGAATTACAGGCATGAGCCACTGCACTCAGCCTGTGACTCCATTCTTGATAACAAATGCGTTTGACAAACCCAAAACAGAACAAAGAAAAACAAATTTAACCTGCTCTCCAAGCTGTGTCTTGTTTGTGATCATCCTTTGTGGGATGAAGACAGCATAACCATCTCAGTTGCTCTGAAGTTGTCTAAGAAAATACCCGGATATTTTACCATCATGAAGAGTAATATCAATACCATGTATAAAGATTAACAATTAAAAATCTTTCCCTAGAAAATGAATTCCATACAAAAGCTGTGCTATTCAAAGCTTCAAAGCAAGGGTCTGTGAAGGCCCCATCTACCTGGCCCATTTTAGTCATTTCAATTTACTTTGGGAAAAAGGAAAAAAAAAATCCCACAAAGCTGACATTATATAGTAAAGTTTCAGGGATACGGGAGCTATTTAATCATTTTGTGTGTTAGCCTGGCTTTTCTGCAGTCTCTTTTTCCTGTGGTTTTGTTCTTTTGCTGCTCATTAGCACCTCCCCCAGAGAGTGGGCAGCAGAAGGGAAAAAGAGATAAAACTCAAATCAGACAATTTTATCAGTCAGGCTGTCAACAAGTTGAATATATTGAGAACCCAGGGGGTGTAGAGGTACTTTTTAGCAGCTCTGATAAAAGGTTTGGTGGGGGAGGAGGTCAAAACTAATGGCAACGTTGAGATTTTGGGGGATTATCAAGGGATTTTATTGATTTATGCCCTCCACATCTCCATTAGTGCAGCTAATCAAAAGTGGGGCAAAAATAAGCATCTATGGAACTTTCTTAAAGAAGACACTCTTTTGAATCAGGCACTTTTATCCCTGTAAGTTTGGGGACCTGTTGGGAAGTTCAAATGGAAAACAAGTTAATTTCCTTTGCTTTGTCTAGATGCTGCGAATTGCACTGTAAGGAAAAATAAAACCCTTGCAGCAGGCTCTCTAGCTCCCAACAACCTTGTGCTTTCAGCCTGACTTCAGCTTAGAGAGGGGCAGGACCCATGAAGAGGACACATCTAAGCAAAGCAAGAAGCAAGATCGCTGCGACTAAAATGAGCTGAAGCCGGACATTGAAGGATCAAGTTTGCCACAGACATAGCCAAATTAACAACATCCACTGTGCACATTAACATGGCTTTCCATTAAACCTTGCTGTCTGCACAGAGACATGAAACTCTTCATTAAGTCGTGAGGCCACTCAACACATTGTGTTTGCTAGTTCTAAGGCTGAATGATGAAGAAATGATTGGGTCTGCCCTTTCTTTCTCAAAGACTAGGATATTCTTTTATGCTAGAGTTCCAAGGTATAAGAAAAGGGGACGTTTCATGGTGGAAGAGTACCAGAAATAATGTGGAACTCTTGTGAAGGTTGCTCAAAGACACCATTGTTTTGTTGGTTCTGGTGCTCTGGGGAATTCACAGGGCTCCAGTCTTTGGCCAGTTTGTACTCAAATTCATTCCTGCCCCCTTCTCTACAGGCTGTTTCCCAGGTTTCCACGTTGGCTGGATTCCTGCTGAGGAGGCACCCGTGGAAGATTACAAGATGGAAGGAAGGGAGAAATCAGGGTATTTCTCCCCCTTCCTCTGATGTACTTCCAGAAGCTTCCTTTCATCTATAACCTCTTCTCTGTGACTCCGACTCCCACCAGACCAGACTGTGGTTCTAATCCATAACCCCTAGGCACCAGCAATGCCATCTCCTTCCTCTGTCCCTCGGACAAGGAGTGGTCGAGGCTTCCTGCTGTTGCTAATCTTCGCCTGGCCTCACAATTCTCCCTTTTGCTCAGCCTCTCCAATGCCTAGACAACTAAATCTCTGCATTGCACTTGCTCCCTTCCCAACACCAAAGCATTTTCTGCTTTCCCGGCTAGGCTCTGACAGATACACTGTGCATTTTACAGATGATCTTCTGTCTTGACTGTTGACTCAGTGGTTGGAATCCACTCTTCCATGATCTCATCTTTTGTTAGAACAGGGTTTCTCGATTGCTCCATGATTGGCATTTTGAGCTGGTTATTCTTTGTCGCGGGGACTGTGCTGTGCATTACGAGTTATTTAGCAGCATCCCTGACCTCTCTCAGTAGATGCCAATAGCAACCCCCACCCCAGTTATAACAGTCAAAAATGTCCCCAGATGTTGCAAAAGTCCCCTGGCAGGGAAATATCTCCCCAAATTGAGAACTGATGCTGTAGGAGATGAGGTGTCTGGAGCTCCATGGGCACACCTTGGTTGTTCCTGCTTCCATGCCTGGTGAGTCAGTGCCAGGGAAGGAAGGGACTGTGATCAGTGGGGTGCAGGGTGGACTCTTCTGTCTGTTGACTACCAGGGACTCCCAAAAGGGTGGGAGAAAGGGTGACACAGTTACCCCAGTTATCCTGAAGGCCAAACAATTGGTTTCCCTTCTCACTGGGTCCACTGCTGGTCTAGGCTGGTCCAGGCTGTGATAAGGCCCAGGGAGGGGCTCTCACTCACCATTTCTCCTCCTTAAGGACATTTAGAAAATGTGAAGACTGGAGCCCTAAGGCATGAGGAAAACAGTACTCTTCTCTACCCCAATGACCTCTTTCATGTCCACCTCCACTCTGTATTTTTAACTGCAAATCAGCCAACTGTGTGCACTTGGTGACCATTAGCATTTCCTCCTCCCAGTCCCTCTCAGGGACATCATCTTCTGATTGTCATTTCATTCAGGAAGGGCACAACGTTACTGCCAGCACCATCAGCACAGCATGCCAGCCCGGTTCCTTGCAGCCTGGAGGTACCACTGTAATTTAATTAAATGTCAACCCCCAGGTATTATATTTCA
The DNA here is from genome assembly GCF_006542625.1 of Nomascus leucogenys. NCBI lineage: Eukaryota > Metazoa > Chordata > Mammalia > Primates > Hylobatidae > Nomascus > Nomascus leucogenys. Next base: position 49,647,119 of record NC_044382.1, read on the forward strand.
AATGCAAATAACTTTGGTAATGTAATATTGTGGCTGAGACTTTAAACTCAAGGAAATCAAGAAAATCAAGTTATGGTAGCTCCTAGAATTAACATTCCTCTACACACTCCTTGGGCACTGGGCTTGCTTTGTGTCATTAACTACCATCAAAAACATGCCAAAAAGTGACTGAGCAGATATGAGGCAGGCTGGGGAAGGCTCGCTCCCTAAAGGTTGAGATCTTTTCTGTTAAAATGAACATCCTTTAAATTTCACTCTGATCCTTAAGTGGGGACTGTTGGTCAGGGCTACAAATGGCAGGCAGGTGAGTTTTCTTCTAGCCCAGATCCATCATGGGCTAATTGTTCCACATCTCTCTTTGGCCCTTTGCTTCTCAAATCATAAGAAAAAGAAAAAAAAATGCCACTTATTTCCTTCAGCAAGACATCATCCATAATAGCATGATATTCATTTTACCATGCTTTGAATGCCCTACAAAAAAGCAAAATACAAATACAAAATACTTTGAAAGTTACTTCATCTTAAAGACTAAACAACACATTGCTGTTGCTCTTCTCTTGGGGTTCAGATCCTGAGATGATACTCAATAGACAAAGACCTGCCAAGCCCCAGATTCTCGAGTTCACGGTAAATGTGTGAAGAAAGCAGTACCCCTGCCTTCCATCAGGGGCTTCTCATTATGGAATGCAAGAGAGTTGAAAAGTCAAATAATTGCGAAGAAAGAAGCCTCCACTTGAGGGACACCCTGAGGTTACCTCTTCATATACCCAACTGATTATGAGATGGCCAAAGTATCTATGTGAAAAGACTTTGCACATTTTTTAAATGAGAAATTAAAAGAGGTTTCCATTGTACTGGTTACGTGAATCAGCAAAAATGGGCCTTTTTTTGAGAGAGAGTCTCACTCTGTTGCCCAGGCTGGAGTGCAGTGACATGATCTTGGCTCACTGCAACCTCTGCCTCCCAGGTTCAAGCAATTCTCTGCCTCAGCCTCCCGAGTATCTGGGATTACAGGTGCCCGCCACCATGCCCAGATAATTTTTGTAAAAAATGGGCCAACTTTTATAATAAAATGGTTTATCTAGAAAGTGCCCACATACAGAATTACAAGCCTTAAGGAAAACAGCCACTTCACAAGTCAAGTTGGGATAAAAATGGACAGCAAGTGCCAATCAGGGAAATGCTAAGACGTGAAGTCTCTTGAGCCTCTGAATCCTCAAGTTCATGCTCTACCTGAAGCCGCTTCTCCATGCTCCAGAAGCAGGTCTACAGTTTCTCTCACAAACAGTCTCCATGGTTTCCTCCCTCCCAGGCTGCATGTGTGCTTAAGACATGGGTGGAAGAGGTGGAAGAAATTGTCCAGGTGTTTTTTTAATTGTACCTCAGCCAGCTCCAAGCAGCTCTGGGCAGCCAGGAAGCTTTGGAATCTCTTTTCAACAACCTTGGACTCTCCAGTTAGCCCCACAGAAGTTTGGCCTCTGAGCCTCATCAAGTAGGAGACAAAATACCATCATTTCCAGACTACCCACATTTATTTACTTATCTCCACTCCTTTTATAACATTTTTTACTCTTAAGAAAGATTCACAGCTGCTTCACAATTACACAAACAACATAAAATGGAAACTAGGAGGGAGAGGGAAGAAAGACAAACATAAGGGGTATAAAATGGATCCAGAAATAGTTGAATACAAAATAGAATATAGTCTTACCCATTTGTTTGAAGGGACCACTGATTTTATTCTAAGTCTTTCTAGCAACAAAGTCAAAAAGAGAAACCTTAATCATTTACAAAGTCCCCAGTGTTCACACAGTAAGAAAAAACCAGAAGTCCAGCTACTGCTGCTAGTGACATTAAGCAGAAATTTCTTCTGCAGATCCACATTTCAAGGGTGCATATCATCAACACAGTGGTCATCAACTCACAACCACCTCAAATTTCCAAAGCATAAAGCTACAATGACATTTCCTCATTGAAATATTTGAAGAAAGCTATTTATACCTTTCTAAGACCATCTTTACACTGAAGTTACAGCCATTTTTAAACATGTCTCTGAACACAAACATATTACTTTCTATCATACCTTTGTCTAGTTCACTCATTTTAAACACCTACAAAAATAGTGCGTTCATGGAATATCTCTAAAAGGACAGAAAGCCTCTAAGTTGCTTACAAAATGTGTTTGAAGAGGGTGTGTGGGTATTAACAGATTGACTATTGTTTCCATAGTTTCCACTAGATTCTCATAAGTGTTGACCATCCAAAATGGCCAAGACGTCTTCCACCACCAGCAGCATTTAGAAGATAACTGGATGGGTGCTGGTCTTCTATTAATATTAGCCCAGGGCAAATATTCAAAATTGCATCATTTTGATCCTTTAGTGACACATAAAAATTACAAAGACTTCTTGGAGGGGTGAGGGTAGATGTGGTCAACCTGGTTCATATCCATTTAGAATGTGAGTTCTAGGGAAAATACGTATATAGCAGCGCCTTGTCAAAATTTGGGTTTAAGCATACAGAGCAAGTAACCACTGCAAAAGATTGTGGTCACCATTATTTGGGAAGAATCAGGGTTCCCCTTTTTTCTACAGAGCTAGGAATTAGTTCATGGGTGGTCTCATCACCCAGTGTGAGACTGCAACTTCTTGCCTAGGGTATACACCTTTTCATGAGAATTCATGATCTAATGTGACCAACAGAAACTCCAAATGCACTTTCAGTAAGGAAACTGGCAGGTTTATTTCTAATTACAAATGGAAAAAGTTGTCATTATTTATGTCATCATCAAATTTTTTTTAAACTACAGTAATGTATGAGGTGGGAAATGAGAGTCCTTTATAATCTCATCCTTCAGAGATAACCAGAGGTTATTCAGTGCAGTTATTCATACAGACTTGTTTCCACACATAAAGTGAGTGTGTGTAATTTTCATTTACTGAATTTTTATATAAATGGGATGATATTCTACAAACTGAACTATAACTTGCTTTTTTTCTACTTAATGATATAATTCAGGTTGGTTATTATAAACAGATAGGTCTGCTACTCTTGCTTGCAAATACGACCAACTGTGTACCAGCCAGGCAATCTGCTTCACTCTTTGATCATTTCACAGCATTCTACAGCACAGATAGACATTCCACAGCTGATTTCATCAAATTCCCACTTTGGGATGTGCGTAAATATCTGACTGTCTTTGTCATTACAAATTACAATACACAATACTTATACATATGTTTGAATGCTTATGGAAGCATTTCTGTTTGGTCAAAGGATGTGAGCATTTTCATGTAATAGCTATTTCCAAACTTTCCTAAAAGTCAAAAGGCTCTAACAATATATGCTACCAAATAAGAATTTAAGAGAATGCCTATTTCTCTGTCCTCTAGACAACACTGACAATTATCTATACTTTAAATATATGGAAGTATGACAGCTAAAAATTTATATCTAATTTCTTATTAGAAAATGCATATATACGCAAGTAACTCCTATATATATACACGTATATATATACACCTATATATATACACGTATATATATACAAGTATATATATACGTGTATATATACACGTACGTGTATATATATAGGTGTATATATACACATATATACGTGTATATATACACGTATATACGTATATACGTATATGTATATATACGTATACGTGTATATATATATATATATACAAGAAAAAGAGGTACCGTATTTGTTATCAGAATGACTATAAATCCTTGCTGTGAACCAAATTCTTGTTAATCCAGTAGAATATTACACTTACCATTGGTATTCCACGCTGTCACCTGGAAAGAAATGATGGACAGAGCCCTCAGAAGCTTATGGAAGCACTGCAAACAGCTGCAGACACAACTCTAGGGGGCGCCATGCATCTAGACCAGAATCTATGTGAATGTGAATACAGCCTGGACAACCCTGCTGGGTGACCCCATGAAAAGCTGAGTCATTAAGGATCCAGAATGACATCCTCTCTACATAAGAGTCTTCATGCTTAAAATTAATTAAAACTCTCCCTCTTTTAATTCCACAAACCAACCCCCACCACAGATCCAACAAATCAGACCACATTGCATGTGATGCCAACTCAGCAAAAAGTTGGGCAAATTAATCCTTGTAAGACACTATTCATTAGTATCTAAAAGATCTTTGTCCCATTTGTTCACCCAAAGGGCATAACATTAAAATGGCATGATCTCTCGTGACGTACAAAAGTAGTTATTAATTTACGCTCATTATCTAAAGATGTTTGCCAGTAGCCTTTGGATATATCTCTGGTGTGCACAGATGGTGCTTGACAGAGACAATCCAGGGACTTGTCAATGACTACAGGTGACACCATTTAATCGGAACAACTCATCTAGAGATGGAGTTTACTCGGGGCTTCAGATGCAATTATTCAGCTGGCCAAACTGACAGGCTAGAAGTGGAGCTTTCAATTATCTATTTCAGTAAACATTTTCTCCTGCCTCACCCTGGTATTTCTGAAATTCTCTCCTTCAGGCCAGATCACACGCAAGGTCTAGGCAGGTATAATAGTGTGATGTCTTGCATAAGAGTGACTACTAACCAAGGAACAGGCACAGATTTATTTTCCTCATTCTACTTTATGATGCATATCTGGTTGGCATCTTTGCTGCCCCTCTTTTTGGAGCCTCTGCTGGAGCTCTGCATAGTCTGCATGACTTCCGTGTCTCATTACCACCTTGATTCACAAAGCAAAACCCATCTGATTCAAGACCAGTCGATATTTCTGACAGCTTTTGCATTCTGAATATTACTATTTCTCTCTCTTTAAAAATTTCCTCGTGTTATTTCATCTTCTTGACAGAATATTTGATACTGACCCATGAAATAGTGCAGCAGGAACACAATTTTTCAAGAACTGCCCCAAACAAGATTGGATTAAATCTTGCGATTAGCCCACAATTTGCATCTCGCAACAGGAAATTCACTGTTGCAACCACAACTTCAGCGGACTTGGTAGAATAAGCTATTGTTGAAGTAATTCCTGTAAAAGGTCATATATTTAAACCCTTCAATTTTTTTTGACAACCTCTCAGAAATGAGTGATACAGTTGCTCCAGTGTCCAAAAAAGCAATAATGTCTATACCACTTTTCTTTATAGGAAGGGTGGAATATTATTACCCCATTCATCACAGACTATTCTGGTTATAAAATACGTTTCTTGATATTTGAGAGACCTTTTTCCTTCACTGTCTTGAAAAAGCTGAAGGTCTCTTGTGCTGGGTGCCAGCCTAGTAGGTTTTTCATAATATGTTAACTTCTTCAGTGTCTCCTGAACAATGGTGACATTTAGCAATTTCCACTGAATTCCATCTCCTTAAGAGCAGAGGACAAGGAGGCTAGTTTAAGATTTTCTTTTCTTTCCAATCAAGAGTCACTCATCGTCCTACAAGGAGCAGGGCATAGACTCCTGGGTCGGACACAAAGGCCCACATGGGTCAGGAACTGAAGTATATATGCACAGAAATAACAGAAGATAATAGGGAGAGGTGAAGTCCAGTGCAGTAGACTATGAAAATCTGCCCTGAAGGCATTAAAATTCAACTTTACAAAATAGTGTTGTTCAAACCAAATGCGTGTATAGCCAGATTTAGCCTTCCACCTGTCATTTTGAGACAATGGATTAAGTGACTTCTGAAAAGCTTTCTTTTTACTATGAACATGCCCTATGGATCCCACAGTTTTCAAAGCATGATCTACTTTCCAGTCTAAATTACTGTCTTCCTGCCAACTCTGACCCATTGGTGTTGGTGTAACTCAAGTTATCGATACCCTTTGATTATATCTCTGGTGTCCTGACAATTCAGGCTTGGCCTAAGAGTGTGGCAGCTGGATGAGTCTTCTCTTCCTCTTAGGTTACCCAGATCCACACCAAAAATTTAGTTGAAATGTGTTTATGGCCATGTTCCTTATTTTCATTTACCCTTTTGGCACAGGCCTCTCATACTTTCTGAATGAATGTTGCTTGTGGAAATCAGGAGTCTACCCCTGCCAACCTATTCGATTTCAAACTGCCTCTATTTAGTTTTTTATTTTGTATTTTTTTAAGTACAGGCGGGAGAAAGAAAGGGAGGGAAGGAAATGGGAGGGGAATGGGTGGGAAGAGAGACAGAGAGAGCCCAAATCAAGCATATCATTTGATTATTGCGTCAACCCTGCCGCTGTTGCTCCACAGTCTAATACACTTTAGTGGCCTGGAGTCACTCAGCTGAGCACTATGTTACTCTTACCATTATCTAGGGGAGGATTTGTCAGATTCATAAATTGTTCTATCACTGAACAGGGAAAAGCAAGCAGAAGGAAAAGGAAACTTCAGGGTTCCTTTGTCTCTTATTTACGATTTTTATTATAAATCTCTTTCTTATATACGGAACAAGAGAAGTCTTGATAGCACTTAGTTTTAAACCATTCCCAGGTATGAAACAGAAATACAGCACCTTCATAGTCTCTTGACAGAATATTAACTACAGAGTCATCTTCCAGGGCCAACAGATTAGAAAAGTCCCTCCGGGGAGCCCAGGGGCTTATTTTCAGCCCCCTTGGGACTTCTGTCCTGTGATGAGTAGGAGTTCAGAGATGAGACGATTTCCTGTATGGAGGGCCAATTTTCTTAAAATATCAAAACAATGGAGCTGACAGCCATTTAGATAATGGCATGATTCTGTTTGGGCTTCCCCAACATCAAGATTAAATTAACCAAATTATCCAGCAGTCTGAATCATTCCTTAGGTAAGATAACAAATGCCCTGAAATTATCATTTATACGAAAACAGAACAGACCAAAATCTCCCATATATTTAATTAACCAGAGTCTAAACTTTCCTACTATTAAGAGACTAGCCTTTTTTTTCCTTATTGCCAAAGTACACACTTTTCAAAATAAGGACTGTGTTTTAGATTATTAACATTCCATGAATTCTAAAGTTGAGTTTAAATTTTTCATCAATCTTTTTTAAAAATAACAAAAATAGTAGAACTAATAGAAAACAAATGGAGCACATTTGTTTCACAAATGAGTTTGTCCAAGTAGATCTGCTCTGCTACTGGTAGTGTCCCACAGTAGAAGCAGCTCATATATCTTACAGGGGTGAGTGCAAGGGCTCACACTTGTAATCCCAACACTTTGGGAAGTTTAAGTAAGAGAATCACTTGAGGCCAGGAGTTCAAGACCAGCCTGGACAACACAGGGAGACCCTGTCTCTATTAAAAATATAATAAAAATTAGCCAGACGTGATGGCTCATGCCTATAGTCCCAACCACTTAGAAGGCTAAGTTGGGAGGATTGCTTGAGCCTGGGAGGTCGAGGCTATAGTGACCATGATTGTACCATTGCACTTCAGCCTAGGTGACGGAGTAAGACTCTATCTCCAAAAAAAAAAAAAAAAAAAAAAAAAAATTCCTTAGATCTTTGCTTAAAGAACTACTTACCTAGAACATTTGCATCTGTCTCTGAGTGAGCAAGAAATAAATCTTACCTGGTTAGGTCACTACAATTTCTAAGATTTGTTTGTTTCTGCACCAGAACCTAGCATACCCTGACTAATATACTAGGTGATCTAACCAGTCCTATGGATTTAACAACAACAACAACAACAGAAAATCTCTATGTTGATTAGTCCCAAAAACATTTCTTGAGAGACACCTCCCTCAGATAGATATAAGTATAGGTATAGGTAATGTATGTATGTGTAGATATATACTTATTGTATATATACAACTTGATTTCTCCATTTAGATGGCCAACAGCCATCTCAAATTGAATATTGCCAAAAGAGAATTCCTTCAACCAAACACGCACACACACATGCCCCATAGTATTTTTCAAGTCTTATTAAATGATGTCAATACCACAACCAGTTGCTTAGGCTCCTTTATTTCTCAGAGAATAATCTGGAATCAAAGATCTATACCCTCGCACATAAACTGTCAATTTTGTTATCATAAAGCTAAATGGAACGTGTCAAATACCTCTTAGGGAGATTTCTGCCCTTTGTTTACAAATACTTGCAATAAAAGCAAAAGATGTTGGGGATAATATTCTATCAAGTCGGTTGTAGGAACCACTCCAAATGTTTCAGGATTTTCCTGAGAAAATGTAGAATCTAACATTTTGAAATTTCACAGGGAATTTTCATCAATGAAATGGAAAAAGATGAAAACATCGCAATATGCAAAAACAATAATATTTATAAGGTAGAGAGATATTGACAATTATTAAGTCAAAAGTCCAAACTACAAAACCCAAAAGCTAACTACATGTCATACGAAAGAAAAACAGGTCTCTGCTTCTGTTCTGATTGCCTCCATCTACCATAAACTTCTATTAAATCTTTCTAAAATTACACTTCAAGTCATCCCTTTTAAAAAACCTAATGTTATTCCACAATATCATGTAAATAAATTTCAGATTTCCTGATCTGGCATTCAAGATCTCCAATTTCATTCATTCATTGACATTCTCCAAATGTTTTTAAGACTTACACTCTATTTCTTTGATATAAATGCACCTTATCTTCCTCCCTTATGCTGTTGCTCATGCTATACCCTCTGTTTAGTATATTCTTCCCAACATCTCTACCTATACCTCTTTCAAAACCAATCACTCTACCTCCAGGCTTATCTACATTCATGTTTCTGCCTAGCTAGCTTTTCTAAAATCAGATTATATCACTGCCCCGTTTAAGAGCCCTTGGTCTTATAGAAAAAATTGAAGTGTCTTTGCCTAGTATAAATGGCATGCATAATCTTCCAAACTCACCTTTCTTTTATTTATTTATTTATTTTTGAGACGGAGTTTGGTCCTGTCGCCCAGGCTGGAGTGCAATGGCGCAGTCTCGGCTCACTGCAACCTCTGCCTCCTGGGTTCAAGCGATTCTCCTGCCTCAGCCTCCTGAGTAGCTGGGATGGCAGGCACTCACCACCACACCTGACTAATTTTTGTATTTTTAGTAGAGACAGGGTTTCACCATGTTGGCCAGGCTGGTCTTGAACTCCTGACCTCAGGAGATCTACCTGCCTCAACCTCCCAAAGTGCTTGGATTACAGGCGTGAGCCACCGTGGCCGGCCCCAAACTCACCTTTCTAAACTACCCAATCTTTCAGCCTTCCAAATACACTAGATACTGCCATATTGGACCACTTCCCACATGCATTTTGTATTTTTACCTGACCATGCCCTTTCCCTAAAATACCCTTATTGTTTTGTCTGCCTGGTGAAATTTCCTTCTCCTTCAAGGGTCAGACTAAGGATGATTCCTGTGCTTATCCTGTTTATATCACTCCCTTCCCACCACCCCGATAATATCACAACCACCAGCAACAGCACCACCACTGCCACCACCACTTCCAGGTAGGAACCCTACCTTCCAGGCAGGGTTCCCTCATCTCTGGAACCATTATAGACCCATCTCATCTGTAGTGCTTTCTCATAATTTATTACAGCTATTTACTACGCAAATCTTCAAACAGGAAGCCTTTTGAAGGCAGAGTCCATATCTCCATCTCTATGTTTTTATGTTATTATGAAGTATTTAAAAAACCCCAAAAGAGATATAGAATAACACAACAAAGACCAACCAGTAAGAAAATAAAGCACCAGGTAACCTTTCCTAACACTATACTATGTATAACTGTGTGGGAGGGTCCCAGGGAAGAAAAAAGGCAGGACACCAATGCCACATGCCCCAGAATGCATCACAAAATGCAATGTTTGACTTTTCCTGCAGTGGATAAATGCAAAATCTGAGGAGTTGAAAGCATGAATACAAGGTTTGATTTAGAAGATGTCGAAGCTCCCTACTTGAAGGGCAGCCTGGATGGCCCTGAATTGCACCCTAAATGGAAGATGACTGGATTACTCAAAGAACATTATGATGTACATAAAACCAGCGGTAAGTAACTGTCTCCTTGGCCTCCCAAACCATACTTACTAGCCTCAGAGCAGTAAACAGGCTAGTGCCTGAGAGTCTTACGTATCTACTCACCTGGCCACCCAACTACCCATCCATTCATCCATCCATCCAATGGCTAACAATCTGTAATCTCCTGTGGAGAGTCAAGGGATGCACCTTACCTCTGAGATGGAACTGGAGAGAAAGGAACTCAATAGGGAGAAAGAAACCAAGGCTGACAGCTTCCCCTAGGTTTGGTAAGTTGCATTTGCAAAGTCCTTCTATAAAGGGAAGTCTGGATGGATCTTTTGTATCGTCACATGAAGAAAAAAACAGATCCTAAACCAAGGTCAGCAATGAGTGGAAATTGACAGAGTTGTGAGAAGCAGGTCTGGAGTGTATGATCTGCAAAGACACAGCTTCACTCTACCAACTTTATTAAGAATCAGGAAAGAGAGGGGAAGATCTTATTACTATTGTCATGATAATCACATTTGCAGATGACACTAACTTGGGAGGTGTTCCTAACATCAGTGGAAGACTGGCACATAATACCAAGCTATGTGTGGATCTTAGTAACAGATGTCAAAAATAACACAGTGAGGCTCTGGTTGAAAAAATGCAGATGATCTATCTGGGGATGAATAAACTTTAAGAGGGAATTTAACTTGAAGGGGATTCCTGGATGGGAGTAATCAAGAAAACAACAAAATAGTGAGCTAGTGGAAAAAAGCCATGAGGAGGTAAGGCGAGCACTGCAGCTCAGCAAGTCTCTGAGCTAGTAAAAATTTCAGCCACACACACAGGGGCATCCCAAACCGTGGCTAAGAGAGTCTGTCTCTGTGTCAGCAATGAGACCAGACTTGGAACATTGCAGGCAATTAGGGGTAATATGATGCCTTGATGGGAATTTAGAAAAGAAAAGAAAAAGAAATCAAAGGGAGTGAAATATGAGGAAAAGCACAGGCGATAAAATGAACACAATTTGACTAAATAACAACCTAAGGGACTATGATAACCATCTACTGAGCATAAAAATCCAAAATGGGGCCTAGAGGTCTACTGGCCTGGGCATTGTTCTGAGAAATATCTAGAGTTGTATCCATTAGAAAACTCAATAGAAAGGCAGCATTTTGCATCCATTTAATTGAAGTGTGGTGACTCTGTTGTGGGGAATAAACAGACCTGGGTTCCCAGAAACTATGTATGTCTCAAAACTATTTTTCAAAAGATACGGACAGAGGACCTCTGGGAAGAACCCAGGACGTACTGCAAGAAGTCCTTGAATCCATGGGCACAAAGTCACTCACTTGTGCATTTGACAAATGTTTATTCAACAAGTACTCAGTGCCCATACACTATTTGGCACTGAGTACAATGTTTTGAATAAATAAGATATAAACATGTAGTCATAAACTAAATTAGGGAGCCATGAGTAGAAAAACACAGTATACCAGTATTACAGGGTTTTAAGAAACAGTGTCATCATCCCTTCTAGTTTTTAAAAATATGCATGTATACTCTCAATCATTGGACAACATTGTACCTGCAAAGATCATAAACGAATGTCTAACCACATACATGGTTATATGTGTATATGTGTATATGTGTGTATATATGTTTATGTACATACATATGTTTAAATGCATGTTTCTGCATGTATATATTTTTAAGTAACATTTTAAAAATAAAAAAAGATTTTATTAATACAAATGCATATTTTTATAGCCCTATCTTCTCATATTCAGAAATTAGAAGTTAGGGGTCCTAAGAGAAACATAAAGTAGGAGCTATTTTCTGAGAGCTCTATCTTCCTGCTTCCACAGCCTCAACTCCAAATGCACCCATCTAGCTTTGGACACTTCCTCAGATCCAGCCTCCCTTGTGTCAGTGATGCCTGTTGACTACATTCCTACGGTCACTACCTGATACTTTACAGCAATTGGATCTGGGGCAGGAACTTATCTGGGGAAAGAATCTACAGCCTGGTCTTATGAGAAAAGAAGCCAGGTCAATCGGGTTATTCTCTTGGGGATTTGGAAGAGGGATTCTGAGAAACGGGTGGCTAAGACAAGGGGAACAATGTTAAAACACCAGGGCACAGGCCTGGCCATAAGATCTATAAGCAGAGAAAGAGAGAAATGAGGATGGAGCTGTGGTCCAGAGAGAAACAAAGATGAGCTCGTCCACGGTGTCATTTATACATAGGAGAGTAACTCCCAGCTTTCAGCTTCCAATTCCAGTTTTCCCAAGGCCCAGGTAAATGTCCTGAGCTTGGATTCCATGTGTGTCTCTGTGGTCTGTAACGACCTCCTTTTGGTTTCAGCTAGTTTGAGAGTGTGTCAGCTCCTCACTCAAGATCCTTTGACCGGCAGATCTATCTACTGTCCCAGTCTTTTGGCTGAAACCCAACTAGGATTATCTGAGGAAATAAAAATGCGTGAAAATGCACTGCTCACACAATCTCAAAGTCCAGAGTTTCCTTCAGACATGGCTGCACTGAGGCATATTTTTAAAATGACGCCCAGTCTCATACTCTGTCTCTGTTTACTCTCTTTTCCTCTCTTTCTCCCTGTGTTAGTTTTCTTCTGAGATGGCCTCTCTCTTCCTGGTCCCCAACAGCTCCGTATTTCATCTTTTGGCTGTCAATCCCAGCAGGAAAACACTCCCAGAGCTGAGTCTCCTTGGCCAACTCCTGAACAAAACAGCCTGGCTGGCCACGCTTGGGTCAGTCCACCCATGAAGCTGGGGGAAGAATCAGCCCTAACCAAACCATGTCGACTGAGTGAGTGTGTTTCCTGCACAAAGATCCAAGGGATACCAGGACAAGGGGAAATGAATACCAGGAGGGCAATAGTAACCAATATCTGAGGCCATCTCCCAGTACTCCCCAGTATGGACACTCTTTCCGAAGATATGTCTCCTCACATCCTCCTGCAGTGCCAGATAACATCTGCAGGTACCTCCAATAAAACCAGATACCATTTGCAGGTACAGCAGATCCTCATTATTTGAGAATTTGCATACTTGCTACAATATATTTGTAACTCCATACTCAATACTTAAGGCACTTTCATGGGTCATTTGTGGACCTGTGCATTTTTGTATGTATTGTTGGTGATCTTGCTACTTAAAATGACCCCTAAGTGCAGTGCTGAAGTGCGGGTTAGCGTTCCTAAGCACAAGAAGGCTGTGATGTGCCTTAAGACATGTGTTCCGTAAGCTACATTCAGGCATGAGTTACGGTGCTATTGGCTGTGAGTTTGAGGTAGGAGGCTGGCAAGACTTGTGTTCTGGTCATAACTCTACTGACCAAAACAGGACCTGGCCTAGACAGGATAAAGTGAAGAAACCAGAGGAAACCAGCAAAGGGTGACCAAAGCAATCCCTAGCTGCCCTCATTGCTCACTTGCATGAGACACTCCCACTAGTGCCATGACAGTCCACAAATACCAACAATCCAGAAGTTACCACCCCTTTGCCACGGCAATGACCCAGAATTTACTGGTCCTTTCCTAGAAGGTCCTCAATAACCCTTCCCTCAATTTATATTAACCCATTCCTTAATTTTCATGTAATTAGAAGTGGGTTTAAGTGGGTATAAACACAGTTGCCAACAGCCCATAAGGTGCTGGCTCTGGGAACACTACCTGTGTATTAGCCCTGCTCAGCAAGGTAGCAGTACTATTCAATGAAAGATTGCTGTTTGACACCACCAGCTCACCCTCGAATTCTTTCCTGGGCAAAGACAAACCCCCACCGCCACTGGGCTAAGCCCCAATTTTAGGGATCGCCTGTCCTGCATCAAGTTCAATGCTAATTAATCAACAATATACATTCAATAAGGTGTTTTTTATTTTTTTAAGAGAAACACTCACAAAACAAGGTTACATATTGATAGGGTGACAAAATATTGTGACCAGAGATGGACAGGACTCTCTAACCCTGTAATTTCCCTAGGAGAAATAATGCAGTATCTACTAATTCAGTGTTTGTTGTGTCTTTATAGACTATAACTGCTGCAAACAATAATGAGAAAAATAGTAAGAATCAACGTGTGTGTGTGTCTGTGTGTGTGTGTGTAAAATCTGATTCAATTTTATACTTTCTTGGACTGCCTCACAAATGTCTTGTGTATTTTGTCTTTCCATCCACACTGCGAACTCCTCTGGAATTCATACCATGTCAGCAGACAGCTAGGAACACAGTAGGTTCTCCCAAACTTACTGACTCATGAATAGATTGGTCAGTTACGGAATGCACATCAACCGAGCTACAAGTATTTCTACTCAAAAAACGTCCACAGCCTGATCTACTATCTTATTGCTTTTAGTCTTTCCCCTCTGGTTGTGTTGTAGACCTATCCAAATACGGTCTCAATTCAAAACTATTTTTCATTTTAAAGGCAAAGGAGGGTGACACAGGCTAGAGAATTCTGTACTGAAACCCAGTTCTTGACTCCAGGAAGAGAGAGGTTTGTACGTTTTACATCTCGGTGGCCACAGACCACTCCTGCTGAGCAGGTACCTCTCTGGTACCCCCGAGAATCATGGCATACACTGGCATCTCTGGTTTTCCATTGTCTTTGGGCTGACCTTGCAGCCCCAGCTGCCACATGCTCTCCTCTGCACCAGAATATTGTTTGTAGTAAGACAGAGGTGTCCTAGTAAACAAACAAATGTTTCCTACATCCCACTCTGGGTGCTCACGAGAGGCTACTTTGTTTTTCAGGCCTTTACTTCTGATTAGCCTTGGATTTATGAATCTGAATTGAGACAGGCTTTTCTACACATTATTTGTTTTAGCTGAGGGAAGACACAAACTTTACATAAAGAAAAAAAAAGGAGAGATTAATGACAGAGGGTTTTTGAAAATGACACAACATATATAAAAGAAGGTTCACTCAGGGTCTTTCTGCCTATAGCTCTGCATTTCCGGGCAAATTTCACAGATTTCTCAGAACCCCAGTTTCCTTTTCCCCCTCAAACCCAAGAGTTTAAACTACATGATAGTAACAATAACTTATTGAATGTTTACTATATGGACACTTTACACATACAATTTTGTTTAATCTTCAAAACACCCTCCTTACAAAGGAGATGCTTGTGTCATTTCTACTTTACATACAACAAAATTGAAGTTCAGGGAGTTCCAGTGTGGATGAACGATGAATTCATTCATCATTTGATGGTCTGAATCCAGGCAACTTGACTTTAGATCCCACCTGCTTAACCACTCATCCGTACTCCCTGATTAATCTCTAACATCTCCTTTTACTCAAAGATCCTTTGTTATCTCCTGACATTTTCCCCTTTTGCCAACCCAGTTTCCATTTCTAAGACTCTCACCTGTTTACATTGGATATAATGACATATATAAATCTGAATGAGAGAAAGAGGAGAAGAAAGAAGAAAAAAAAAAAGATAGGAAAAGCTTGGAGTTTAAACTCCCTAACGGCCTTGGAAACTCTATAATCTATCCTCCTAACCCAGTTTTAATTATATTGATAAGTAGATGGAGCCTGGACTGTTTTTCAAGACAGTGCATAGTGTATGAGTCATTCTCCATGCCACATCTTCCTTTTAAAAAGAATCCTACAAGAACTTATTAGTATGAACAAACCAAACAATTCAATTTTTTTAAATGCAGTATCCTTATAACAAGATTCAGTGGGATGGTCTGTGAAGTTTAGGAATCCTGCAGGCATGAACTGGGAATTGTCCTGACCACTCACAGTCGGCCCAAGCCTCTGACTTCAGCCAAAGGCAAGGAATCGAACCTCCCGTGAAGAAAAGCAGGAGCTTGGGGCTCAGCTGCTTATCAAAATGAGGCACTGCACCCCCCACCCATGATGTCGGCAAGAGATTAATCCATAAATCAGAAGCAATTTTAATTTTCAAAAACTAGAGGATGAAAGACCTACTTGGAGCAGACACGCTGCCTCATCATAAAATGATGGTGGAACATGTCATCAGCGAGGCACTCGCCCCTCTCCCACGGCCGGGTGACAGCGGCTAGCTCCTGTTGGGTCCTGATAGCATAGGCCAAGATGAACTTCTGACCACTCTCCACCGCTTAGAGAGGCTCACTGGCAACTAAAATTAGACTGGCTTCTATTCCAAGCCCAGGGTTCCTCCATGGCTGACTTTCTTTTGTAAGAGTCTGTGATGGCAGCTTGTTTGATTTAAAGAAAATCAATGAAGAGTTACATGAGAAGGAAGAAAACAGAAGACCAGGTATTCCCAGGTAAAGATAAAAGTCCAAATAAAGGGCACTGCACATGCTCTCACTCTCTTTCTCTTTCCCTCAAAGCAAAAAGAATAAGAAGCTTTTGAGTGTAAAGTGGAAACTGTTTTTGTTGGAGGGGTAGCATTTTCTTCATCTTTAGAGTGTAATCTGATAGGCCTAATCTGGTAAAAATTGCAGCTACTCTCAATGGAATGACTGACACGGGCTAGAATGGATGAGAAAAATATGTGATCGCAAAAGGTGGCTTTTGGTCCTTGCCGGGCCTGAGATCATTCACGCAACATGAACTTGCTTCTGTCTTCTCCCTTCCTGGCAATAATAGGGGGTGTGCAAGACAAGAAAAATGCACAGGCAGATTGATCCTCCTCCGGCCCTTCACTGGGGAGGGAGACAAAGCTGACCTTGGCCTCCGACCAGGTGCAACCCCTCGGCTGCACAATTAGGTTAGCTGAATCAGAAAGAGTTGCAAGAACAGGATGACATTTCTAAGCTTGGGTCCGGAAAGCCCAGGCTTTCCTAGAAACCACCCACCCCCACCACCCCTGCCCCACCCCCGCTCCTAACATCAGGAACCCACTCCTTCTCCCCCCTGGGCATTTTGCTGAGTCTCCTCAAGCCCCTATTGTGTGTATTATTTATGATCTTGGTGCCTTTTCTTTTCAGGGTATTGGTCCATAATAGTGCCGTCTATGTTATTTATGACGCAAGGAATAACTTAAACCACATTAGGAACCTCAACATTATGGGGACTTTAGAGAGCTACATTTTTCTAGTTATGGTTAAACTACTGCAGTGATAAATCCAATCGTAAGAGTGCAAGAGGGAATGCACGGGACAGGTGTTACCCATTAGTCACCGTAAGGAAATGCAGGAACAAACGTGGGCTTACAGATGCTTCAGTGTCTCTTCCGAAGAACAGCTGTGGGAATCTGAAACGGTGAGGGGCAGAGGGCTTCTGAAAGCCAGTAATGGGAAAAGATGGGTATGGCTGGGGTGGAAAGAGAGGGAAGGGTTGTCTGTAACTTGCAGAGGACAGAGAAACAAAGAGCAGAAGTCTGTCTATTTCACACTCTCATCAGGAATTCCGTGGGGTCCCTCGTGTCTGTGAGTGTGCTTCCACTGCAGACTGGATAGCAACCCTAACTCTGAAATACCACTACCCACTAGGAGTAAGGATCCCTTCGGCCTCCATAAGAAGGCCAAGCCAGAAGTCAGATTCTCAGAACATCAGCTGTGAATGTCAGTACTGCGGCAACTTAATCTTTTTCTACAATTAAGTTTTTTTGTCTATGAAAATCAGAAAGTATTTCCCCTTCTCTCTCCCCATGAGGACAATAGGGAATTTTTTTTTAAATTCAGTAAATATTTATTGGGCACCCACCAAGGCTAAGCAATGCGTTAGGCATTGGGATAAAATGGGAGTAAGACACCAACAAGATAGTCAGAGTTTAGTGGAGGAAACAGACCCCAAACGATATTATTATTATGTGAGGGTGTTTGTGATGAAAATATGTAAATGGTATTATTATTGGAGCACAGAGTTGGAGGGTTCCCCACAGGAAGCAGCATTTCACCAGCGTGAAGTGATCAAACCTGGACCATGTGTCTGGCCTCAAGGTGGCTGTGACAACCTTCATATGCTCTCCTGTGTCCGAGAAGCCCAGGAAACCTCGATGCCATTCAGATTTTGTGACTCACTGGGACAAAAGTCAGCCTTCAGTTTATCTTTATACTCCATAAAGCTTCATGTAAGCAACTTTAAAACACAGAAATTATTTCAGTAAAAATGCCTAAAGCTCCTTAAGCATAAGTTCCAAATACCCCAGGTACAAACAATGCACATACACTCTCAGGATTGGCAGACATTTGGAAGACATGGCCCGTTGTTCAGAACATGATGTCCTTCCCAAAATCCTGAACAATTCTCTCGAATGCCTCTGAAATAAGGAGCTCAATGCTTCCCAAAGGGGCCCATTCCACCTTTGCACAGCCCTAGTTGTTAGAATGTTCATTGTGTTGAGATTTCTAATGGTGGGAACTGAAATGTTGCTAGAAATTCATTCATTCATTCATTCATTCAACAGATATTAAATACTCACTCTAAGTGAGGCATTGTGCTTAGTGCTAAGAATTCAGTAGTCAATATTAATGATATAAAGCAACTTCACCACAGAGTTCTCACAGATAACAGTTTTTCTAACCTAGCTCCAATTCAGTCTTCTTCGAAGATAACACAGCTAAAACTCTGTTAGGAGATATGCAACCCAGGCTTTAATTGCTTAGTCATTCTTTACTCACCTGATAACAGGGTGGCTCATAAGTACAGCAACAAGCAAGACACACATGGACACGGCCTTCGTGGGGCATACCATCTGGCTGGTGGGGACAGCCCACCCAAAATTCAAGTATTTTAATTACAGCTTTGTTAAGAGCTAGGGGAAGGATAAGTGGCCTGGTCTGAATACATAGGCCGATCCAACAGGGTTACAGGGATGCATTATTCAGGGTTGCTTCCTTCTCACTGGACTTCACTGCTGTAGGGAGTCCTCTGCTCATTATTCTCCTTTGCTTGTCCACAGCACTACCTACAATTTGGAATTATTTATGCATTTGCTTAGTTCTGTATCCTCCCCTCTGCACTTTGAGTTCTATAGGGATGCAGACCATATCTATTTTGTATATCATTGGATCTTCACCTCTTGGTTTTATACAGTATGCTGTAAGGCAGATACTATTATCCCCATTTTACAAAAGACAAAACTGAGGCTCAGCCATAGATGTGGGTGGTGCAAGGGCATTACAAGTTAATCCAGGTCTACCTGATACCAAAGCCTCACTGTTAACCACTGTGCTTTCCCCTGATGCCATTGGTGATTCATAGTCATCAAGCTGGTACATTTGTTATGACATAGGTGAGGATGATTTAACCAAGATACTAAAACTAATACTGACTTAAACAAGACAGAAGTCTATTTCTCTCTTACATGAAAGTCTAGGGTAGGTGTAGTGGCCGCATATTTTTATTGGCAATTAAGATCCTTCTCTCTTGATGCTTTGCCATCTTTAACACGTGACTCCCATCACATGAGCCAAAGTGGGTGATCCCTCTTCTACCTGCACCATCACATTCTGCCAGTGGGAAGGGAATAAAGCAAAGGAGGGACCTGTCCTTTTCCTTTAAGGACATGACCTGGAAGTTGCACATACCACTTCTACTCACATTTTATTGGCCAGATTTTAGTCACATGACCATACCTAGCTGCAAGGGAAGTTGAGAAATGTATACTGGGAAGCCCATACACCCAGCTAAAAATTCTTGTTAAATAGGAAAGACAGAGAGCTACCTCTGAGACCTGGCTTTAGGAATTACAGAGAAGTATGGGGAAAGAAAAGTTAAAAAGAGGAGGCAGAAATAGAAACTATTTTAGGTAAGATAAACTCTTTAAGGACTCTCTACTCATTCCAGTCTTCTAAATTCCTTCCCCTGAGGCTTTATTTCTGAAATGGGGTCCTTGACTCTCATAAACCCTTAAACTGGAGGACATTTTGGTTTCCAGTATTATGGGCCCAGTTCTATAAGCTATGCCCTTTGAGTTTTGTGAATGAAGGAAGAATACCAAAGGGAGAATGAGTCCATTTTCTGAAGGCAGAATTTTGCTTACCAAGAGCATAACTGATATTTGGGATTGTCTTGGTCTTACAGGAAAAAAAAAAGTAGAAAGTGGGATTCCCAAAGCTATCAGAAGACAAGAAATAACCAAGATCAGAGAGGAACTAAAGGAGATAGAGACGCTAAAAACCCTTCAAAACATCAATGAATCCAGGAGCTGTTTTTTTTGAAAAAATTAATAAAACACACCACTGGCTAGATTAATAAAGAAGAAAAGAAAGAAGAATCAAGTAGATACAATAAAAAATGATAAAGGGGATGTCACCACTTACTCCACAGAAATACCGTCAGAGAATACTATAAAAACCTCTATGGAAATAAACTAGAAAATCTAGAAGAAATGGATAAATTCCTGGATGCATAAGCTTTCCCAAGACTGAACCAGAAAGAAATGGAATCCCTGAATAGACCAATTACGAGCTCTGAAATTGAGGCAGTAATAAATCGCCTACCAACCAAAAAATGCCCAGGACCAGACGGATTTACAGCTGAATTTTACCAGAGGTACAAAAAGGAGCTGGTACCACTTCTTCTGAAACTATTCCAAACAATAGAAAAAGAGGGAATCCTCCCTAAATCATTTTATGAGGCCAGCATCATCCTGATACCAAAACCTGGCAGCATCATCCTGATACCAAAACCTGACAAAAAAAGGAAACTTCAGGCCAGTATGAACATTGATGTAAAAATCCTTAACAAAATACTGACAAACCAAATCTAGCAGCACATCAAAAAGCTTATCCACTATGATCAAGTTGGCTCGATTGCCAGGATGCAAGGCTGGTTCAAGATATGCAAATCAATAAATGTAATTCATTACATAAACAGAACTAAAGACAAAAAACACATGATTTTATCAATAGATGCCGAAAAAGCCTTCAATAAAATTCAACATCCCTTCATGTTAAAACTCTCAATAAAGAGAGGTATATTTGAGGAATGTACCTCAAAATAATAAGAGCCATTTATGACAAATCCATAGCCAATATCATACTAAATGGGCAAAAGCTGGAAGCATTCCCCTTGAAAACTGCCACAAGACAAGGAAGCCCTCTTTCACCACTCCTATTCAACATAGTATTTGGAAGCTCTGGCCAGGGCAATCAGGCAAGAAAAAGAAAAAAATAAAAGGGTATTAAAAGAGGAAGAGAGGAGGTCAAATTGTCTCTGTTTGCAGTTGACATGATTCTTTATCTAGAAAACCTCATCATCTCAGCCCAAA
This sequence comes from Nomascus leucogenys, assembly GCF_006542625.1. NCBI lineage: Eukaryota > Metazoa > Chordata > Mammalia > Primates > Hylobatidae > Nomascus > Nomascus leucogenys. The sequence goes on from NC_044382.1 coordinate 49,668,195, forward strand.
AGCTTCTTAAGCTGATAAGCAACTTCAGCAAAGCCTCAGGAAACAAAATCAATGTGCAAAAATCATAAGCATTCCTATACGTCAACAACAGACAAGCAGAGAGCCAAATCATGGATGAACTCCCATTCATAATTTCTACAAAAAAAGAATAAAATACCTAGGAATACAGCTAACAGGGGAAGTGAAGGACCTCTTCAAGGAGAACTACAAACCACTGCTCAAAGAAATAAGAGAGGACAGATGGAAAAACATTGCATGCTCAAGGACAGGAAGAATCAATATTGTGAAAATGACCATACCAGACTGCCCAAAGTAATTTATACACTCAATGCTATTCCCATTAAACTCCCATTGACATTCTTCACAGAATTAGATAAAACTACTTTAAAATTAATATGGAACCAAAAAAGAGCCCATATAGCCAAGACAATCTTAAGCAAAAAGAACAAAGCTGGAGGGGTCATGCTACCTGACTTCAAACTATACTACAAGGCTATAGTAACCAAAACAGCATAATACTGGTACAAAAACAGACACATAGACCAATGGAACAGAATAAAGAACTCAGAAATAAGATTGCACATCTGCAACCATCTGATCTTCGACAAACCTGACAAAAACAACAAATGGGGAAAGGATTCCCTATGTAATAAATGGTGCTGGGATAACTGGCTAGCCATATGCAGAAAATTGAAACTGGACCCCTTCCTTATGCCTTGTACAAAAATGAACTCAAGATGGATTAAAGACTTAAATGTAAAGCCCCAAACCATAAAAACCCTAGAAGAAAATCTAGGGAATACCGCTCAGGACATAGACACAGGCAAAAATTTCATGACAAAAATGTCAAAAGCAATTGCAACAAAAACCAAACTTGACAAATGGGATCTAATTAAACTAAAGAGCTTCTGACAGAAAAAGAAACTATCATCAGAGCAAACAGACAACCTACAGAATGGGAGAAAATTTTTGCCATCTATCCATGTGACAAAGGTCTAATATCCAGAATCTATAAAGAACTTAAACAAATTTACAAGAAAAAATAAAGCAGGCAAAGGACATGAACAGATGCTTCTCCAAAGAAGACATTTATGTGGCCAACAAACATATGAAAGAAAGCCCAACATCATTTATCATTAGAGAAATGAAAATCAAAACCACAATGAGATACCATCTCATGCCAGTCAGAGTGGCAATTATTAAAAAGTCAAGAAAGAACAGATGCTGAAGAGGCTGTGGAGGAATGCTTTTACACTGTTAGTGGAAATGTAAATTAGTTCAACCATCGTGGAAGACAGTGTGTCAATTCCTTAAAGATCTAAAACCAGAAATACCCTTTGACCCAGCAATCCCATTAGTGGGCATATGTCCAAAGTAATATAAATTATTTTATTATAAAAATACATGCACAAGTATGTTCATTGCAGCACTATTCACAATAGCAAAGACATAGAATCAACCCAAATACCCATCAATGACAGACTGGATAAAGAAAATGTGGTACATATATACCATGGAATACTATGCAGCCATAAAAAGGAATGAGATCATGTCCTTTGCAGGGACATGGATGGAGCAAGAAGCCATTATCCTCAGCAAACTAACAGAGGAACAGAAAATCAAACACCACATGTTCTCACTTATAAGTAGGAGCTGAACAGTGTGAACTCACAGATACAGGGAGGGGAATAACACAGATTGGGGCCTGATGGGGTGGAGCAGAGGGAGGGAGAACATCAGGAAAAATAGAGAATACATGCTGGGCTTAATACCTAGGTGATGGGTTGATAGGTGCAGCAAATCATTATGGCACATGTTTACCTAAGTAAAAACCTGCACATCCTGCACATGTACCCTGGAACTTAAAATATTAATAAAATTTTTTTAAAAAAGAAAGTGGGATTCCTTCCCCTAAATATTTCCCCACTAATGTATTGTAACAAAATACTGCTTAATCTCTTTACCTTGTCTCAAGTTCTCATACATGAAGTCTTTAAAAATTAAGATGTTAAAAAAACAAACTAGGAGTCTTCAGTGTACAGGATACAGTGTTTAAAATGTTATTTCCTAATTACAAAAAAAATTATCCCTCTTTGAAATTGACCTATCATGTATTAAAGGCCTTGGAGAAGGCTGACATCAAGCCTTACCAAATCTTTAAAAGTCTGGCGCACTCACAAAATGAAAGCAATTTTGAAAAACAGAATGTAACTAATGGGCTTGAGTGAGGTGTGTAATTGTAAATCAATTCTAATTAATGTCTTCCAATTTCTTGGTTATTATCTGCATGAACCCATTTATGTGAACTCACAAATGATTCTGCCAAGCAGGAAGGAAATGTAAGCTATTCTGAAAGATGCTTCTTTTCCTGTTCCTTTCACCACATTTAATAGCTTAAAATAATAGGGTGGAGTTAACGGTGACATTTTTGGGGACCCTGGGCATCTTGGAGCATTGATGAGGTATGGAGGTCACACCCATAGGTGACACTCAATGAGTCATACTCTCATATAACTCCCTCCCTTTGAGTGGGTGTGGAACCTGTTACTTGCTTCTTATTAGCAGAATATAGCAATAGTGACAAGATTTTGTAGATATAATTACAATCTCTCAGCAGGTGGCTTTAATCAAAAGAGATTATCATAGGTGGGCCTGAACTAATCAGGGAAGTCCTTTAAAATGGGGTCCTGGGATCAGAGAGTAAGCAGCAAAGATTCTCCCTCTCCCTTGCTGGCTTTGAAGAGACAAGCTGCCATAAATTCTACAACCAAAAGGAAACGAATTCTGTGAATAACCAGGGGCGGGGGGCAGGAGGGCCATGCTTGGAAGTGAATCCATCCCTAGTAGGTCCTCCAAATAAGAACACGGCCCAACCAACACCTTGATCTCAACCTTGTGAGACTCTGAGCAGAGAACCTAGCTCAGCAGGGCCCCAGACTCCTGACCTACAGAAACTGTGAGATCATAAATGGGTATTGTTTTAAGTCACTACATCTGTGATCATTTGTTACACAGGCACAGAAAACTAATACGCAAGCTGTGCCAGTGTGTCAGATGCCAGAGGGAGAGAGGTACAGAGCTCTTTGGAAGCAAATTTCCAATCCCTGCTCACTTCTCGCCCCCAACGCTTTTGCTCTTTGACATTGCTTGCTGCCATCCTGCCTTCAACCTCAAATCAGGTTTCTGCCTGTGATTCAATCTCTGGCTCCCTATGAGAAATCTTTTTTATATAAAATTAATATATAAATAAATTTGCTCATGGAGAGATGCAGTGTGGAACAGAACCTGCCAGGCTCTCTAACGTCCATCACAAAGAAAGACTGCAGAGGAGAGGGGGAAGGCAGAGCTTTATCCTCCATAGGGAAGCAGAGAATTCATAGTGATCTTATTGCAGATGTAAAATTAGGTCAGGGGCTCTATAAACTGATTAAAGCTCATGCTTCACGCTTCCAAGGAAAACAGCCAATACAAAAGGGAATGATCCCTGGCTCAAGATGAGAAGGAAGGAGAGCTCTCTAGGTTCATGGTCCAGCCATGTAGGATGCTTGGCCAAAATGAAGGTACAGAAAAGGAACAACCAAAGAAAGAACAGATGGGAAATTTTCTAAAAGCAAAAACAGCAGACAGCCTGTGGAATACTGCCACGTAGACACAAACCAGTGACTTGAGGTCCCAAAGTTTATAAGCCTAAGCCACCCTGTGTCTCCCTAAATTCATCTCTGTCTCCAGCTCTTAGCCCTCTGATACCTATGCGTCTTGGATTTGACAGGCAGCCAGATTTTAAATCTTCTGTTTTACGTCCTCTAGAAGTCAACGCCTCACCAGTTCAGGATTATCTCAAAGTCTGGATTAGGATACACAGTTTGATCTGAAGAATCTTCTCCCATCCCCGTTTTTCTCTAGGGTATTACCCCAACTTTATTTCTTCCTCTTTCCTCTTCCCTGAAATGTCTGCCTTTCGTTTCCTTCTCAAAGTTGCTAAAAGGCCACCTTCATTTCCCTTAAATCCTAGCCTTGCCCTCCTGCTCCCAGGATGATGCTTTAAGAAACAAAACTCATTCACATTGATTGATCTGTCTCATAGGTTACCCAAGCAACCGAAGTCACTACCTAAGGGTTAAAAAAAAAAAAGACAGATTCTCTAGAGCAAATGGGTAGTGGTTGTTTTTGCAATGCTAATCTGTCTTGTTGAATGGGAAACATTTTGAGTTACTAAAATATCTTTACCTTTTTAAAAATGTGTGTACATGGGGGAAATACGAACTTGGTGAAGCACGCAGTGAATCTGATCTTATACACTGATCTAACTACCTACGAAGAGAATGTCCTGCTTACGTACTTGATTTACACAAGACAGAATAGAAAGAATTGTGAGGCTAGTTAAGGCTGTGGATCAACTGTTCATGGCTCTTGGGCCAAATGCCTCCATTTAGACTTTAAATCAAACATCAGGAAAGGATACCTGGGACTTGAGTCAGTTACATTTTCATTTCAGTAGTGACCAGAGTCATTCAGTTCATTTTTGGTTCAAGGCCAGTTACCAGTCCAAACTAACTTGGGAAAACACTGTCCAAATTCTTTGCTCCATGCAGAACAGAAAATAGCAGGTCTAATTTGAGTTCCACGAAAAATAATGGGCTTAGTTTGGATACAACTGTGAAAGAAGTTTCAACGCCAAGTAAAGGTGCTCTATTTTCCCAGATGGAGACGAATGTTCTGAAACCTGGTTCATGTGTTTCTGCCCCAACCCTTGGCCACACCACTGACCAGGAGGCTCATGTAAGACTGGCTGCTGTGACTGAGTTCTATGGATAGTGAGTAGAATAAAGCCTGAGGCTTACTCTCAGTTCATTTCAATACAGTTTCAGGTTTGGGAATTGGGGAGAAAAGAAAAATTAAAACTTCTGACCTATCTAGTCCCTGGAGAAGAATTTTTTCAAACAGATGCATCATATGGCATTGAAGAAAAAAGTTCTCCCAATCCCACCCCCTGCCCCCAGTAAAATCCATTACAGAAAAAGCATTCCATTCCAATGTCACTTTAGTCCCCCATAGTGACAGCGTGTATAAAATCCAGTTTTATAAAATTAGCTAAAATAAAACCATGCAGCAGCAACTTCTTCTTAGGTAATGTAACCCCTACCAGTCCCCGAAGGCCTGTTGGCTCCTTGTATCACAATTTTAAGATATTTTAACTTAAAATCTCTTGTTTCTTCTGCTGAAATAAATGGTTCAGCTATATCCCCAGGGTGACTGCCTATACATCTCTCATGGGTCTTTTAGGACATGCTGGATCTTTCTGGGTATCATCAAACTTCTCCATCCAAGAATAAGGGATAGCAGCATCTCTTTGACATCCATAGCCCATTTCTGCTTTGCCAATATCACTCATGCATATGGGGCCACCAATGCATCCTATCCTAGCAAGTATCAATGGGAATAAAGAAGAAACTTAGAAAATGACAAAATTCAAGAAGAGCTGAAGCTCTGGAGCTAGCCTTGGTGGAGAAAGAATGATGGGGGATGTTGGACTAAGCGAGAAATGCGTAAGAAGGTGAGTGGAAACGTAACAGTCAGTCCAGCTGTTTAAAGCACCCATCACTCAGGGCAGGACTGCAGACCAGAAGTGACATGGGTTCCCAGGAGTTGTCGCCACTCGCTGTGCCCAGGTTAGCTGGCACTAAAGGAAGCTCATGGAAAATGGTCTGATCTGAGAAAAGTGACTTAATTCCAAGCCATTCAAAATCATTATCTCAGAGGACATTTATGGTGTTAAGTATTCGTAGGTAGTTAGATCAGTGTATAAGATCAGATTCACTGCGTGCTTCACCAAGTTCATATTTCCCCCATGCACACACATTTTTAAAAAGGTAAAGATTGGTGCAAAGGTAATTGCAGGTTTTGCCATTACTCTTTTTTTTTTTTTTTTTGAGACAGAGTCTTGCTCTGTTGCCCAGGCTAGAGTGCAGTGGCACGATCTTGGCTCACTGCAACTTCCACCTCCCGGATTCAAGCAATTCTCCTGCCTCAGCGTCCTGAGTAGCTGGGATTACAGGCGCCCATCACCACGCCTGGCTCATTTTTTTGTATTTTCAGTAGAGACGGGGTTTCACCATGTTGGCCAGGCTGGTTTTGAACTCCTGACCTCAAGTGATCTGCCCGCTTCGGCCTCCCAAAGTGCTGGGATCACAGGTGTGAGTCACTGCGCCCAGCCTTTGCCATTACTTTTCATGGCAGAAACTGCAATTACCTTTGCACCAACCTAATATATCACTCTCCTTGTCCATAATAATGCTTTCTCAAGAATACATTCAGGCTCAGCAGAAGAATCTTCTCTTTATAAGGTAAAATTATTTGGATTTGAGGAAAAGTGATGAGGACTGCAGGTACCAGAAGCATCCTGCTGTAAAGTAGAAAGTACTATATGAGAATTACAAGATTTGGAGGTTATCCTTACTGTTTATTTCTCAGTTTTCTTGAGCTAAGAAAGAATAAACGCAAAAGAATTCTTTTTCTCACCTTCCCAAAATAGAAAACAAGATATATAACGGATGGTGATGTAGGTTTGTTTTCTTGGAATATTTTCCAGGGCAATTAACAGAAATATATTACATAGTTCCAAGACCACGACCAGATTCCCGTGGATCTTCCTGCATCCATTCTCTTCTCTCTTGTTTCTTTCAAATTCACGTAGAGGTACTGGGTCTCAGTTCTGCCATTTATGAGCTATGTGATCTGGGCTGGGAGACTTAACCTCTATGAGACCTATAGTCTCACATAATCAGCTGATAGCAGTACCCATTTATACCAGTCAGAGCCCCAGCAGGAAGCAGATGGCACTCTCAAAATGATTTGAGATTGCAACAAAGGGACTAATTACAAACGTGAGGCAGAATTTAAGGACACAAGACAGGATGAAGCATCTTAATGCTAGCAAACGTAGGGAGCTTTTACATCCCTAGATCTGAAGAGGCATGGCACATGGGTAATTCCTACAACCTTAGAAGAGTAGCCACATGAGAAGCGTACCAGAAAGGATCCAGGGCCTTTGGTCAAAGTGATGCTACCAACCCTTGGCCACTTACTGTGGAATAAACACCCCAACCTTTCCCTCCTCTTACTCTCTAATCCAGTCTTGATCCCAAGACTGTGTTTCTTCTGTCTTAGATTATAAAGTTCAATCCCTTGGTGGGACTTTCCTCCCATTTGTCAAATCCAGTGGAAACCAGAAAGCAATGAGACCCACTAACATGGTCTACTCTGGTCAGCCCCCTGGGCACAAAGGAGGGTGAAGAAAGGATGGGAACAGACATGGAGGCACCAATGGAAAATACCAGAACACTTAAAAAATTGAACTTTCATGCTATTACTCAATGTTACTTTTATATTATTAACCAGTATTTACTGAGCCCAACCCTTCTGATAGTTCTACAATGTATTACTCTTCAAATCCAAGCTAGACCTAAAATCCTATCTTCTGTTTTAAGCTATTACCTTTCAATAGGAAAAGAGAGGTGTTGAGTGTCACCTTAATCCTTCCTGAGATAAACATTCAAATCAGTCTCTCTACAGATTGCCCATAACCTTGTTCTTGTCTGTATTAATACATTCCTGTTGTTTATTTCTGTTTACACTATGTAAATGTTATAGAATCATCAAACTTTAGAAATGGAATTGAGATAACAGATTAAACTAGGGATACCAACTACTCTTTCATTCCACGGATATTTACTGAGCCTGGATTTTATCATCTATGCCAACTATAAGTGATGAGTAGTGGCGACCTACAGCATTGCATTGAGAGAAATTGAAAGCTGTACTCATACATGCTAGGAAACATGACTATTCCAGCTGAGGGAAAGGGACAGTGAACCCACATACCAGAAACTTACTTTATCTCGCCAAACACAAATATGGGATGCCTAGTTAAGTTTGAAGTTCAGATAAACAATGAATCATTTTTGGTACAAATATGCCCCTTGCCATATTTGGGGCATGTACTTAAAAAAGGATTCATTGTTTATCTGAAATTCGAACTAAACTGGGCATCCTGTATTTTCACTTGCTGAATCTGGCAAGCCTGACCCTGACCTTGGACAAGGTTCTTGGCTAACCTTTCCACTTGGTAGACTGGGAATCTAAGACCCATAGACAGCAAGAAACTTTCCCAACTTTACACAGCTAGTTAAAACAGAATCAGAACTAGAAGTACTTTCCACATATGGGGTCCCCTCTGACTTAGATCATAAACTTCATGAGGATTTAAGTAAATCTGTAAGCCACCTAGCAAACCCTTGCAAGCTGCTAGGCCCCTAACGAGCTCTTTCAGATTGATTGAAAATATGACCTGGAAAATGTCATAATGACATTTCATAATAGTGTTGTATTAGTTTGTAATGTACAGTATATTACATAAATTCATCAAATGCTTGCAGAATTAATAGCATCATGCTACCATTCTTATTCAAATTTTAATAGGCATGAGCATCTATATTTATATGCAGGAGTTCCAGATTAGGCAGTCATTTAGTTTTCTGCAAATACAGAAAATCAATGACAATCCAAAAACCTATTACAGCTAAAAAGTGACTTAAAATGTAAAATGGGAATTTCTACCTTTTAAACCACTGAAACTACTTATTTATTGAAGCTGAAAGATATTTAAAAGGAAACCCATTTTTTGCCAGAGATTTGTTGACATATCAACAACCCAGTTATCCTACAAACATACCCAGGGTTCAGGACATGGAAGAATCCTAGGGTTATGACCCATAATCCCTATCCCTTTGAATTGCCCATTATTGAACCATGTATTTGGCTCCAGTGGTCAACAGAACTCTCTCCCCAATGCACAGCTACAGCTCCAAAGGAAAAGATGGCTTAGGTGTGTGAATAAAGAAAGTAGTGATATTACATTGTTTATGATCATAGCGCACTCAGATGTGATGACTGACTACCATCCATGGTAGGCAGAATAATGATCCCCTAAAGATATCTACCCTCTAATCCCCGAAATCTATGAATGTGTTACGTTACATGGCAAAGGAGAATTAAGGTGGCAGAAGGAATTGAGCTTGCTAATCAGATGACCTGATGATAGGGAGATTATTCTGGATGATTGCAATTGGTCCAGTGTAATCACAAAGGCCCATATAGTGGAAGAGGGTGACTTAAGAATCAGAGTCAGAGAGATGCAATGTTAGAAATACTCTGCCAGCCATTGCTGGCTTTGAAAGTGGAAGGGAACCATGAGCCAAAGAATGGGGACAGTCACAGAAGCTGGAAAAAGAGAAGACACAGATTCTCCAACAGAGCCTCCAGAAAGAAACAATTTTCACCCATGAAGACCCATTTTGAACTTCTAAAGTCCAGAAATATATAAAATAGTAAACTTGTATTGCTTTAAACCACTATGTTTATGGTAATTTGTTACAACCACCACAGAAATGAAAACACCACCTTTCTAGGATGATCAATTATGTGTTACTATCAATGTCAAACAAAACATTTAGATAATAATATCACTCTCAAGCATAAGAGTCATAAAAAGTAAGATATTGAGATGATCAACCAAAATAAACAAGAAAATAGCATTGCTATCTGGAACCAGATAGTAGACATTTTCCAAGGATGAGGCCAAATAAGTGTAAACAGAAGCCCTAACATTTTCTTATGATATCTCCAATGAATTGTCTTCTGCACCCCTCGAGGTAGGCACATTCTTCTTTGAAGATGATCATGCTTGAAGCTACAATCTGTATCTGATGCATATTTCAACTCGTTTCCCAACATAGCTGCTGAGTTTAACACAAAGCCATATAGAGGTCATTTCTATAGAGGACAACAAATACCATTATGTGTTGGATGGATGGATGGATGGACGGATGGATGGATGGATGGATGGATGGGTGGATCACTTTTCTCCCCTTGCGAGGTAAGACACTGTCATGAAGAAGATAAAGGACTGGGATTCAGGAGTCTGGTCTAGCTCCTAACTAGCTGTGAGATCTTGAGCAAGTCACTTCACATCTCTGGGCTTTGGTTTTCTCACTGTGAAAAATACAAGATGAGCTCTAAAGCTCCTTGGAACACAAAGGTCAAGGATGCTGGAGAATGGGGTGATGACGGGAAAATTCAGGAGATGATCAATTCAGAAAGTCCTCAGAAAACAGTCAAGGGGTGAATTCAAGCATTTTGGTGATCCCTACCAATGTTACCACAGCCCTGTTTTGCCTGTGCAGATTCAGTAGGGCCAGGATGAATCCTGGAAGTTTCCAAGTGGTACTACAGGATCACCTTCCCCTTAAGCAAGAGATCCTGGTGATGGTGCCCCAACAGCTGGCACCCTGATCCCTGACTCAGCCTAACTCCCACAGCAGAGCTGGTCAGAAAAAACAAGCATGCAGATGAGGAGGAAGGCATGGACAAATGAGGTCATACCACATGAAACTTCTAAACTCAGGGCCTATGTAAAGCAACGGTCAGTAGGGAATTTTCCTCACTGGCCTGCTTTGGCAGGTCTGGAGAAATACCAAGCCAAGGTCTTACCTTCCTCTGAGGCTGTGCACATGCACCACAGCCAAAGACAGATTCCGACCCTATCAGACCAATTATTTTACAGGACATAAGAGTCCCTAGTCTGATGTTCCTTTCCTTTCCATTACTATCTCACTCGATCACTTCTGAATGTAGTGACAGGACTTGGCTTCCTTCCCTAGAGAACTCTGCTCACAGTCCAGTCCTTATTGCCTTAAAGAATTTTTTTTTTTTTATTTTTACTAATGGCTACAATATTTTTTCTTGCTTCACTTTAGGCCATGGCTCCTGGTCCCTGCCATCCCGGAAGATGGTGACTAATCCTTTTCTCTCATTGATATGGTTACCCTGAAAGTATTTATAGACTGTGGTCACCTCCCCCACAGAGGCCTTTCTTCTGGGAGGATATAAATTACTTCTGCAGTCAGTCCACTCAAGTTTGTTCTCCCAACATTCATATCATTTTTGCGGCCTTTCTTTTCTTTCTTCTACATTTTATTTCCCTCTTAAACTGTGGGGATGTGAACCACAGCTAACTTTCCAGACGTGGTTAGAATCTTCTCGGGTGAGGCACAACCATCCAGTTCTCCACCTCCACTCCCTCGCCACAGACCTTTCCTTTGAAGATGGAATTGGCATTGCTGTGTGTACTAGTCCATCTTCACGTTGCTGATACAGACATACCAGAGACTGGGCAATTTACAAAAGAAAGAGGTTTATTGGACTCACAGTTCCACATGGCTGGGGAGACATCACATCATGGTGGTAGGCAAGGCGGAGCAAGTCACATCTTACGTGGATGGCAGCAGGCAAAGAGAGAGCTTGTGCAGATAAACTCCCCCTCATAAAACCATCAGATCTTGTAGGACTTACTTGCCATCACGAGAACAGCATGGGAAAGACCTGCCCCCATGATTCAATTACCTCCCACCAGGTAGCTCCCACAACACATGAGAATTCAAGATGAGATTTAGGTGGGGACACAGCCAAACCATATCACTGTGCATACCTCATTTGGCTGGTCATCTACTTTCTGCCATAGCTGTCTTTCAGATATGTCCATTCTGCAGTTAGCTAGTCTCCTTCTCACTTGGATCTTGGCTGTTTGAATTCCTGCCTGAGTAAGGAACTGTGTATTTAGCACAACTGCATCTCATCCTTGGCCTACAGCTCCTGTCTCTCAATGGTATTCTTCACCTGGCCATTTGATTCTATAGTAACTTCCTATGTGTGTTTCTGAGCTATCTAATCTGGCTGTCATTAAATACATATGTATAATTACTACCGCATATCAGACACTGTTCTTAGAAAATTCTTGCTTTGGGAGAATCTCCAGGCATCTTGAAAGACATGACTCATTTCCCACACTGCCACTACCTGCGGAGATCTCAGAGCATTTATTTCTAAAATCAGGAGCATTTGTTTTTGGTCTTGGCTGTGTCATGCTATCCTAGGCAGAGGATTTTGGGTCCTTAGACCCATGCTGATCAATGCAGTGGCCGTTAGCCACATGGGGCTACTCAAAGTAGTAGATTAATGAAATTAATCAAGCAAATAAATGGAAATAAGACAAACAAAAATCAAATCAAGTTTAAAATTTGGTTCCTGGGTTTCACTAGCTACATCTCAAATGCTCAATGGCCACAGTGGCTAGTGGCTACCATGTTGCACAGCACAGATATGGCACATTTCCACCACCACAGAACATTCTAGAGGAGGGTGCCACCCCAGGCAGCTGCGTCCCACAGTCTCCCTTTCTTTACGGTCCCCAGACCTCACCACCAGGCAGTAGTTCTCCCCAACCCTTGTGCTACATTTTCCATTATCACCAAACTGTTTGTATCAGTGGAGATAGAGAACAGCTGGTCCTCACCTTTATGCATCCAACACACACTTACTGAGCTCCCAGTATGAGCCAGGCCCTGGTCCTGTCTCTGGGGATAAGCAGCGAATAAGGATCTGTCCACCTGAGGCTTCCATTCCAGTGGATGAGACAAACAATTAACAAGTATCTACATAATAATGTGTCCGTGGAAAGCCCGAATGCAAGGAAAGGGACAGAGAGAGGGTCATCCGGGAAGGCCTGTCTCAGATAGAGATATGTGAGCAAGCATTTGGGCACAGTGCGGAAGTGAACCACATGACATATAAATTTCAGTGTTAGTTACATGAAGATTGTAAATAAAGCCATGGGTGCTGATGAAAACACCTAAGGGGCAAATGTAGAGAAAGGAGAGAGGGTTTAGAGCTCAGTACCAGGGGACTCCAACATTCCCTGGTACAACACTTTTAAAAAGTTGAAAAGAGGACAGATGCAGTGGCTCATGCCTGTAAACCCAGCAATTTGGGAGGCTAAGTTAGGGGGATCTCTTGTGGCCAGGAGCTCGAGACTAACCTGGGCAACATAATGAGACCCTGTTTCTACAAAAACATAAAAAATTAGCCAGGCATGGTGGCATGTGCTTGTAGTCCCAGCTACTTGGGAACTTACGCAGGAGAATTGTTTGAGCCCAGGGGTTGCAGTAAACTATGATTGTGTCACTGCACTCTAGCCTAGCTGACAGAGCAATATACTGTCTCTAAAGAAATTAAGTTGAAAAGATACTAAGCTTTTATTAATCTCACTTCAATTATTTACTCATGACTCCTTGGTCCAAAAACTCTCCAAATTCATTTTTGTAATGGGTAAGGGTGGACATTGTCTATTTTATTATTCACTGTAGAATCGCCATGGCCTAGCATGGTGCTTGTATAAGCTCATTAGGTACTTGGTGAATGAATGAAGATTGAGAGAAAGGGGATTTGAGCTCATCCCTTTCGTGACCCTCATTGCTGCCTTCACAGTCCATGCTGGCTTTAGAACAAACATACCCATGACCCACCAGGATCCCAGAGTTGGGTGTCCCAGAGGTATCCAAACAAATACCCATATGCTCTGTTCTTCCTACATGTAAGCACCTGACTTATCTCCAGACTCAATCTTCATACCACTGTATCTGCTGATGATGCTAATCCTAAGTAATAAACATGCTTGTCTACGCACCCCCCAGAGATGGTGCCATTTGTGAAGGCAATAGTTATGCACTATTACGTTCTGTAGCTTGAGGCATCCGTTGCACAAGGAACAGCTGGGCAACATCGCTGAGCCACCAATGGTAACTGGGTACAACTCCAGTTTATCAGTCAGACAACGCTGGTTTTCTTAGTGGGAGTGGTTTTTCAACTCTGTAGTATTTGGAACCGTGAGTGAGCAGTGCGTGTAAATGAATGCGTTCGCTCCAGGAAGTTGTTCTCAGGACTCATTTCGAGACCTGAACATTCCATGAATTGCTCCTAATCATATTTAATCTGGAAGTATGTCCTGAAAACGCTACCTTCAAAATTCATCTTACATCGTTTTACGTCTCCCTATCTCCAAGCCAGGACCCTGGGCTAAGCCCAGATATCATCTCTCTGGACTCTGCTAGCAGCCATGGAAATAGTACCCTGCTTCCACCCCCGCCTCTTCTCATTCCATTTTTCAAGTATAGACACAGCTTAAGGGACAAACAAGATTCAAAACATGAGATTTCCAAAAGTAAATTTTCAAGGTACTCCTATGGGAAAGCGCCGTTGAGAATATTCTTCTCAAGTTTAGCACAGTCCCTCAAGGTAAGCACCTTCAACCCTGCTTCGACTGCAAAGAGTTCTTTAAGAAGGTACGACTGAGAGGTCTCCGCTTTTCCTTCTTCCTATTAAAAATGGCTCTTAGATGCTTTTATTCTTAGTGAGGCCATCCTATTGTAGTGCCAATATAGTTATATAAGCGCATCGTTTCATGCTCTATTCACCTTCTGAATCTTTTAACCCGACCTCTCTCAGCGAATACTATGGGAAATACTCTCTCAGAAATACTGTGGGTTTAAATCTACCCGCTATCAGCTGCAGCACGATAATTCTTACCCTAGGGCCCCAAATCCTCATTGCAGACGGGCTAATCCAAACCTCTTTTGGAGGCAATGCTATTTCCTTCACTACCTGGTTTGGCCGTGTGCTGAGCCCCAGTTATATTTAGGCAGTGGAGGGGAAAAATAGGGATATTAACCTCTAACACTGATGAAAATAATAGCCACAATAAAATCGGGATGAAAAACGCAGGGGTAGTAATTATTCGGCTCTACCTTACCCCAGAGGAAATAGTTTTCAGAGAGAGCCTTAGAAATTTGTAAAAGGCTGCTCCATTTTTTAATAAGGCAGGTGTAGGGGCTTTCTGGAGGCAGAGGAGGGTTTGCCAGAGCCTCAGACAATGTGCCATTAAGTGATGGGGCCCCCAGTAGAACCCTGCTTCTCTCCCTCAATTCTGGAGAGGCTGAAAAATCTGACATTGTAGACTCTTAGAGCCACTTCCCTTTTCTGATCTATCTGGCAGCAGCCTAGTGTGGAAAATATACTAGGCTATATTTCAAATAACCTAAACCAACTGGCAAAAGGTACTAAATTCTTGCTTTTGTGTCTGGCTCTTAAATTCCTGCAGACCTGACTTAACAGACAAGAGAGGGTCATAAAACTGAACCTGTGAAACAAAAATAGACCTTTTGGGACTTCTCATACACACACAGCAGGGGTGCCAAAATCGCTTTCATTTTTTCATGTTGCAAATCGTGTTGTGCTTCCTCCACGTCCTCCTGGGTCTGAGCAGGCACGGGGAGCAGGCGTCTTGCTTTGCATAGCGTGTCTCTCACTGACGTGTGCAGGGCTAGGAGAGCTTAAACTGTTAGGGTCCCGTCTTTATGTAAAACAGCAACTCCACCTTCCCAGAACCTCTCCATTTCCGTAATTAATTTCAGACAGCTAAGACGACATGCCCCGGTTCTATGTGCTACTCTAACTGCTGTGGTTTAAAAAAGGCTTTATGCTTTGAGGTTTCCTCTTTCAGAAATCAAATAATTTAGATCTTTAAAAAAAAATACACAAGTGCCTTCTGGCTATCGACGACAGGGAGTAGCAATAATAGAAAATAATAATAGTAAAAATATGCAACTGCGTTAATGCCAGGGACCTGGGGATGCAATAGACAGAAATGAAATTAGAGGGGAAATCATGATATTGCTGAAGTGCTCGAATGCGGCTCTCACACTAAGACCAGGGGGATTGGGATAAGGTAAAGTTAATTGCATTTCCAGATGACAAACCTCTCACCTCTGAACTGAATGGCTCTTTATAAAAGCTATCAGTAATAAACTGTAAATCTCAGCCATGATTGCAAATAAAGGTCATCCCTTTCATGCTGCCACTTTCCTAGGCCTTATTACATTCCCGCCTGAACCGTTCGCACTTCTTAAGGTGCGCCAGCTGTCCATATAAGCAATCAGTACGGCCTGCTTGCTTTATTTTTTTTTTGAGGAACAACGTTATCGGATTTACATCCATGCACATTGTGCACTTGGATTGGGCCAATCCCCTACTCCTAGAAAGAAGGCAACATCCGGAGCTAGGATTACTCTTCATCTTCTCCCATGAACGTAAAGGAGGTATTGCATTCCCCTATTTCACAAGCCAGCATCACCAGGCTTTGTAAGAAGGAACACACACCATCTAACACATCGATCCTGATTGCTGTGGTCCTGCCACAATTTCCCTTTCTCATATGTGCAGGGCAAGGATCCCTGTCCTCCGCCACTCCCTGGATCAACGAGCCTCCTTTAGAAAGGTGAGTTAAGTGCTGGGCACGGTGGCT
Source organism: Nomascus leucogenys (assembly GCF_006542625.1). NCBI lineage: Eukaryota > Metazoa > Chordata > Mammalia > Primates > Hylobatidae > Nomascus > Nomascus leucogenys. Next base: position 49,684,447 of record NC_044382.1, read on the forward strand.
CATGCCAGTAATCCCAGCGCTTTAGGAGGCCAAGGCAGGAGGATCATGAGGTCAGGAGTTCAAGACCAGCCCAGCTAATATGGTGAAACCCCGTCTCTACTAAAAATATAAAAAATTAGCCGGGTGTGGTGGCGCGTGCCCGTAGTCTCAGCTACTCAGGAGGCTGAGGCAGGAGAAGCGCTTGAACCTGGGAGGCAGAGGTTGCAGTGAGCCAAGATCAAAATCACGCCACTGGGCTCCAGCCTGGGTGACAGAGTGAGACTCTGTCTCAAAAAAAAAATAAAAAATAAATAAAAAAAATAAAAAGGTGAGTTAAATCTAATTTAACAGAATTAAGAAAACATTTATTTATTTCATTTCTACTGCATACATGACACTGTCCCCAAATCTTTTTTTCTCAGTGCATCTTTCCAACTGTATCAATGATAACAATGGCTGATACCCAATGGGCACTTACTCTGTGCCAGTTATAGTGCTAAGCACTTAACATCCAGTACCTCATCTAATCCTCACACTTGCTATGTCTGGGTGACATGTTATTTCCATCTTGCATGTAAGGAAACTGAGGCTCAGGGAGGTTACTGCCTCAGGTTTCCAACAACTGCAAGAATCAGAACTGGGATTTTTTTTTTTTCTCTGTAGCTAAAGGGAGTATCTGGAAGTATCTGAAAGGGATTGAGAAAGATGGAATGTCACAAAATAGCAAAGTCAATTCCTGGATGTTAAGCTGACTTCCCAGAAACTCACTCCGGCTACAATGAGCCATGTTCATGCCCTTGTATTCCAGCCTAGATGACAGAGTGAGACCCTGTCTCCAGAAATAAAAATATAAAAAATAAAAATGAAAAAAATAAAATCAAACAAAATAAATATTTTTTAAAAGCTCACTCCCAAGAAATAGAGCAGATGTTGAAAATGACCCATGCTGAGGAAGAGAAATGGCTATACTAATAATTCTTATGCAACAACTCTCGTCTAAGAGACACCACACAAACCACTATCTTTACTGTTGAAGGAGTGTTTAAAAAAAAAAAAAAGCATTAGACTTCAACTCAAAATGAAATCTAGTTCTAAGTCTATTTTGATGTCACTTACCATTTGGGCATTTATTCATTTGATCACCATGTGACAAGTGAGAAAATTGCTCTGTGAGATTTCAATTTCTCTATCTGTTAATTACCTTACCTTGTCTACAAAAGTTGTATTAAATGAATGGTGAAAATATTTTGCAAAACAACATATTCTTCAAATGTAAGTTTAAAATCACAATAATTCCCTCAGTGGTAGCAGCAATGTGTATTAAGCTGCTGTTTTAAGCTGGGTTCTAACTATTTTCCAAAGTCAGACTTAGGAAAAATCCTAATAGTGAAACCTACCACTGGTGTATTTGCTTATTACCTATTCAAAATGACAATCATTTTCCCTGCGTGTGCCTCTGCACAGCGCTAAATTCTAAAGGATTTAGAAAGTCCTGAAGCTCCTTGCTGTTGCCTTCCAAGAGCTTACAGTTTCTTCTGATGAAAATACAATGGTAAGTTGGCAATGCAGGATTGCTGGCTCCAAATAACACCAGAAATCATATCAATCCAAAAACAATGACTAACAGTTTGTGCCTGAGCCGAAGAAAAGTCAAGATCACTTCATATTAGGGAGCATCTGGGAAGGTGAAAGTAGGAATTGTTCTTCTGTGGAATATTAATCGTTAAGTTTCTGAATGGAAAATGCACAAGTGAGTGGAAAATGACAAAAGCTAGAACTGTTTTCTCTGAACATCTAGGATTCATCTGCTCTAGAAGAAGCCTGAGTGTCCCCAGGCCTGCCCTAGGGTGGGGGTGGGTGGTCCAGATGGAAGCCCCACCAGATGGCGCCAGAGTGGCACACAGAACCCATGTCTTGCATTTGGAACACAGAAACCAGCATATGGCTATAGCATTCCCGAGCCTCCCAACATGTGCCAAAGTGTATCTTGGGAATTCTGGGGGTGATTTTTTTTCTTTATCGACTGAGCTCAAATTCACACATTCAAAGACTACCACAGTAAAATCAGTAAATACAATAATGCTATGTTGGAATGAAACACTATTCAGTTATAGTAATTGCCCAGAAATTAATTTTTAAGTTAGGGATGAATAGAATTCATCTGAGAAAAAGACAACAAATTACAATGATGAAGAAAGAGGAGGAGAAGGTGGTGGTGTTTCATTCTAGTATGGAATCGAGAAGAAAATCCAAAGAATGAGGTTGCCTATCCCGAGCCCTAAAATCCCACACATTGCTCATTTATTCATTCTCTCATTTACCTTGCCGTATCTGCCATGTGCAAGGTGAAACATTTAAGACCCACAAAGATAGATAAGGTCCTAATCTACTAGGACCACGAATCATTCCACAGATGAAAATCCAAGGCAGAGAAGCACCGGTCAACAGTGAAAGCAGAAATGCATTACACTTCCGTTGTACAACAAAGATACCTCTGATGAAACAACAATCCCAAGCCTTTCCTTTTTTTGAGAAAGAGTCTCGTTCTGTTGCCAGGTTGGAGTGCAGTGGCGCAATCTTGGCTCAATGCAACCTCCATCTCCTAGGTTTTAGCAACTCTCCTGCCTCAGCTTCCCGAGTAACTGGGATTACAGGCGTGCACCACCACGCCCAGCTAATTTTTGTATTTTTAGTAGAGATGGGGTTTCACCATATTGGCCAGGATGGTTTTGATCTCCTGACCTCATGACCCACCTGCCTCGGCCTCCCAAAGCACTGGATCCCAAGCCTTTCTAAGACTTTTTTTTCCCCTCTCTTCACCTAGCAGACACCATGAAGTCATGACTGAGATAGCTTCTGCCACCAGAAGGAGTTTACAGACTCCTTCCTGTAAACCAGCAAAACTCACTGCATTTGAATTTTTTTTTTTTTTTTTTTTTTTTTGAGGCAGAGTCTCACTCTATCCCCCAGGCTGGGTTGCAGGTGCAGTGGTGCGATCTCAGCTCACTGCAACCTCCGCCTCCTGGGTTCAAGTGATTCTTGTGCCTCAGCCTCCTGAGTAGCTGGGACTACAGGCATGCGCCACCATGCCTGGCTAATTTTTGTATTTTTAGTAGAGACGGGGTTTTGCCATGTTGGCCAGGCTGGTCTCGAACTCCTGAACTCAGGTAATCTGCCCGCCTTGGCCTTCCAAAGTGTTGAGTTTACAGGCATGAGCCACCATGCCTGAACTTTTTTTTTTTTTAAGACAGAGTCTCACTCTTCCACCCAGGCTGGAGTGCAGTGGCACGATCATGGCTCACTGCAAACTCCAACGCCTGGGTTCAAGCATTTCTCGTGCCTCTGCCTCCCAAGTAGCTGGATTACAGGCATGCGCCACCACGCCCAGCTAATTTTTGTATTTTTAGTAGAGACGAGATTTCACTATGTTGGCGAGGCTGGTCTCAAACTCCTGGCCTTAAGTAATCTGCCCACCTGGGCCTCCCAAAGACCTGGGATTACAGGCACGAGCCACCGTGCCTGGCCTCATTGCAGTTGAATTCTGATGCAGACTCATCATTCTCTGTTAATTTCTTTCCATTTGTGAATAACTTCATATTTTAAGAGTGGATATATGTGCAGAGTGCCTGTCATGAAAGCGCAACATAACTGCCAAGTGCTATTACTATTCAAAGGCTGCTTTTTTAGATACCTATTTGCTATTTACAGGGAAGTCCCTGGGTACACATGAAAGGTAATATCAGTTACTCAATAACAATAATGAAGAAGACTTGCATGTAAAAACTACAGCTTTTGCTTCTTCTATATTAAAAGCTTTAGCAGTGATTATGATGAACAAAAGAGAAAGGGACCATTTGCTTGGGAAGATGAGGAAATTAATATAATTTGGGGGCTTTCTAGGAAGTCGGAGTGTTAAACCTAGTTACTTTATTTGACACTCCCTGCCTCATTACCTGAGCAAGAGAGCAGGTAACATAGCTGTATAAATCTGGAATCACGATGCTTTTTTCCGTGAGATCCATGATTCTCAAACTTCAACATTCATCAGAATTTTACCTGAAGGCCTTTGTAAGGCCCTATCCCCAAAGATTCTGATGAAGCAGCTCGATTATAAGGATAGAGCCTGATCATTTATATTTCTAACAAGTTCCCAGGTCACGTTGCTGATAGTCTTGCATCACACTTTGGGAACCACTGGTGTAGATCATGGTTTGGCAAACTATGGCCCACTGCTTGTATTTGTAAATCAAGTTTTATTAGAACACAGCCACACTCATCATTTACATAACCATCTATGGCTGTCTCACACTACAGTGGCAAACCTGAGTCATTACAACAGAGACTGTGTGGCCTCCAAAGTGAAAAATATTTACTATTGGGTCCTTTACAGAAGAATTGTGCTGACTTTCGGTATAGATTATAGCCAGAGTCATAGGAACTTAGAGCTGGAAGAAACCATCTTTAACTTGATCCTCTATTTAATAAACAAGGGGCCAAGCGTGGTGGCACATGCCTGTAATCGCAGCATTTTGGGAGGCCGAGGTGGGCGGATCACGAGGTCAGGAGTTTGAGACCAGCCTGACCAACACAGTGAAACCCCGTCTCTACTAAAAATACAAAAATTAGCTGAGTGTGGTGGTGCACACCTGTAATCCCAGCTACTCAGGATGTTGAGGCAGGAGAATCGCTTGAACCCAGGAGGTGGAGGTTGCAGTGAGCTGAGATTGCGCCACTGCACTCAAGCTGGGGCGAAAGAGTGAGACTCCATCTCAAAAATAAAATAAAATAAAATAAAATAAATAAAATAAAATAAACAAGAAGGTTACCCTGGAAGTTGAGAAAAGTTCAGACTAAAAGCCCAGGCAGGGTCCCCATTGCCCAGTGCAGAGTCCTGATCTCTACAGGAAGACTCTGGTCAGGAATCGTGCTTTAGATGCTCAGCTGGCTCTGTACAAAGGTAACCGTACATGGAGCTCCTGTCTCCAAATGACAAATGTAAATCTTGAGACCTACGGAGAGATAAAGCTTGAGCTTCTGTTTTGTTGGGTAGGTGAATCCAAGTGCTGATACATTAGGTAGTGACCTACAGGGCCGAGACCTCTAACTTGTTTTGGGTCACAGACCCCTTTGGAGAATCTGTCAAAAGTTACAGACCTTCTACCCCAGAAATATGTATAACACATGCAAAACTTTACATGTAATGTTAAAGGGCCCATTATCCCTGGAAGCCCACTCATGAGCAGCTATTTCAGGTCCCTAATTTAGAGTAGGACTTGAAGGACGCTTCAAACCTAGCTCTTTTCTGGTGGCAGTTATTCATCTGCCATCCTTCCCCTTAGAGAACATGAATATCCTTGAGTGAAGTGTAGCAGAAGCATGGGCTGCCCACTGATTATCTGTGGCTCCTCTTGTGGTTAGACGAGGCCAAATGAATAAGTCTGAAAAGTGGGCTCTGAGGAGGAGTGACAAGATTAACTGCTGAGCAGAAGCATTAAAAGTTGATGCATGACCCTCTGGTTCTGTCCTTCTCTGCAATAAAGGAAATCCTGGGTTCCAGGTTGTCTGCTGCAAGAAGGCGGACCTGGAAGACTGGGTCCCTGAATCACTACATGGAGCAGACCCTTATCCAACACTGAGCTGAGTGAAATATGCACTGTTTATTAGGAATAAACTGTTGTGCTAAGCTTCTGCAAATTGGGAATTTGTTACCACAGCACAAGCTAATCTATTCCAACTAACACAATAGGTGAAAACTTCAGGATAGATAATTCTATGGGATTCTCTATTTTCCCCAACTTCAGATGCTGGGGCAATATGGAAGTGCTAGTTGCCAGAGAGAGAGTGGGGCACTGAAATGGAGGCCATGGTGAGCAGCCTGCTCCCAGCTGCATGTCTAAGGCACTCATTCTCCAGCTGCACAGAGAGTTGGCTTTGGTGGCTCAGAGCTGAGTACCTGGCCAAGGTGAGACACCCCAGGCACAACCTGCAACAAATGACTAGTTAATGTGCTTATAAAGGCCCAACCCCCATTCCCCAATTAGAGACAAATCTGTATGGCCAACCCAGCCTCAGAACTCCCTATGGGATCTGCTGAGGCCTCTGCTGCAACTACGCCACTGTTCAACTCTTTCCTGTGTCCAATCCCATTTCCTTCCCTCCCTTAGTCATGTTGTTCCCCAGTGTATGTCCCCAAAACCTCCTTCACACAAATCTCCACCTCATGCTCTTTCTGGAGAACCCAAACTAAGGATGACACCCAGGAAAGAATGGGAGGTGAAGGTGGACAACAGTCAAAATTCACTGTTGCTTTTTTAACCTGGAAAAACTCCAGAGGGAAAGTTGTGACCTACGGCATCTGGGAAAGTTTCCCATTTTATTCTAGGAAATTGATGATTGATTTACTCAGATTCATATATTTTCTGTCCATTGTTAGTCAGCTGTAAATCAGTACTGATTGCAAATAATAACCACCGATAACACTATGTACCGGTCACAGTAGTAAGGACTTTATATGGATTAACTCATTTAATCTTTGCAACAATCTGATAAGATAGTTACTACTATCATCCCATTTTCCAGATGAAGAAACTAAAATCAGATGCCCTGCTCAAGGTCATACAGCTAGTAAGAAGTAGGAAATTACACAGAGTTGTCCTCAGCACTGAGTTTGACCTTACCCTGGACTCCACCTGTTTCAGCTGGTAGCATCCATACCAGGTTGATGCTGTTCCTAAGAACGGGAAACCTGTCAAACCCCAGATGTCTTTAAAAAACAAAGAAAGGAGACAGAAGGCAAAGCAAGAAAGGGTGTTCTCTGGATGGGATGCCTGCATGAGCACAGCCTCACTGAGAAAATGGTGAGGGCAGCAAATCACAGGAAGATGCCTGGCTGTTTTGGAGAGATGGCAGGAAAAAAAAAAAAAAAAAAAAAGGAGACAGGCAAGCATTTGGGCTGTGGAATCATACAGAGCTATGTGACTTCAGTAAATTACTTAACCTCTCTGAACTTCAATTCCGTCATCTATAAAAGGGGAATAAAAGAGATAACATCTCAGGATGGTAGAAAGGATTAAATGATAAAATACATATCAAGTGCTTAACCTACTAGACGTGCTTAACATGCTTAACGTGTCTAGTGCCTGAAACCTAGAAAGCAATATCAACACATGGTGATCATGGGTCTCTTCCCTAACCATGACCAAAAAAGAAAAAAAAAAGACAGATGCTGTCTTCCAAAATTGTTTTTAAATTTATTTTTTGGCTGGGCGCAGTGGCTCACGCCTGTAATCCCAGCACTTTGGGAGGCCAAAGCAGGCAGATCATGAGGTCAAGACATCGAGACCATCCTGGCCAACGTGGTGAAACCCCGTCTCTACTAAAAATACAAAAATTAGCTGGGGGTGGTGGCACGTGCCTGTAGCCCCAGCTACTCAGAAGGCTGAGGCAGGAGAATTGCTTGAACCCAGGAGGCAGAGGTTGCAGTGAGCCGAGATTGCTCCATTGCACTCCAGCCTGGTGAAAGAGTAAGACTGTCTCAAAAATTAAAAAAATTTTAAAAAAGCTATTTTTAACAAAATAATACACACACACACACACACACACACACACACACACAGTTTGAAAAAGCCAAACAGTCCCATAAGTCCTCTAATGAGGAATAGTGGTCCCATGCTTCACCTTCTTCCCACACCTAATTCCTGCTTCCCAGAGGAAACCACTTTCAGCTCTTTTAGTTGTTTCCTCTGGTATTTGCCTCCATATTTCTAACTAATCTGTGTTTACTAATGTTTCCTGCTTTTCTCTTAAAATATTGTTTGATTTCAAACTATGGAAAATGAGGATTCAAATCTCTTACAATTCCTAAGTACATCATGTGTGCACAGGAACGCACATAACATTCTCATTATACAGTTATGTAACAGCTTTGTTACAATACTACTTTCTGTATACATTATAATTGTATTATTAATAAACATTATTCACACATAAGCCATGTGGTTTATTATAATTACAGTTCTTTTGTATCAACTTTTTGTTTTTCCAAGAGTTAGTAACATCCTTGCTTTTCTGTCTGCTCTGTTTTCTATGTATCTACCAATAATTTATCCCCAAATTCTTCCACATAAATGAATTTTCTGTAAATAAATTTAAATACATCAGACAATCTATCCTATATATCCCAGTCATTTTTTGTTTCTCAGAGTTACCTAGAGCTCTAGTCTTATTGCTGTAAATTAGACTGGGTTTCTGAAAAGCCTCCTGCCCTGCAGTCTGAGATGTCTCTTCACCACCATCCTGAGAATTCCATTTGCCTCCTTCTGGTGTTCAATCACCTATTCCCTGAATACTTATGAGTTCTTTTTTTTAGGTTTCCATCTTTATCAGTATAAAGGTGGGGTGGTGGGGGCAGGGTAAATCCTACCCTCATGCTTAAGCAACACTTTGGCTGGGCATTAAGTTCTACACTGGAAATAATTTTTACTCATTTATTATCTTCTAATTTCCAGAGCTGCTATTGGGAAAGCTGATGCTATTCATATTAGGTCTTCTCTCCTCTCTGAAATGTTTAATCCTTGTTTATATGAAATTTCTGCCGTATTCACTTGTTGCCTGGGTACTTTGTAACCATTTCTAATCTTGAATGTTTTTTTTTTTTTTTTTGAGATGGAGTTTCACTCTTGTTTCCCAGGCTGGAGTGCAATGGTGCGATCTTGGCTCACCACAAGCTCCACCTCCCAGGTTCAAGCGATTTTCCCACCTCAACCTTCCAAGTAGGTGGGATTACAGGCATGCGCCACCACACTTGGCTAATTTTGTATTTTTTTTTATCTTTTTATTATTATACTTTAGGTTTTAGGGTACATGTGCACAATGTGCAGGTTTGTTATATATGTATCCATGTGCCACATTGGTGTGCTGCACCCATTAACTCATCATTTAGCACTAGGCATATCTCCTAATGCTGTTCCTCCCCATTCCCCCCACCCCACAACAGTCCCCGGAGTGTGATGTTCCCCTTCCTGTGTCCATGAGTTCTCATTGTTCAGTTCCCACCTATGAGGGAGAACATGCGGTGTTTGGTTTTTTGTCCTTGCGATAGTTTACTGAGAATGATGTTTTCCAGTTTCATCCATGTCCCTACAAAGGACATGAACTCATCGTTTTTTATGGCTGCATAGTATTCCATGGTGTATATGTGCCACATTTTTTAATCCAGTCTATCGTTCTTGGACATTTGGGTTGGTTCCAACTCTTTGCTATTGTGAATAGTGCCACAATAAACATACGTGTGCATGTGTCTTTATAGCAGCATGATTTATAGTCCTTTGGGTATATACCCAGTAATGGGATGGCTGGGTCAAATGGTATTTCTAGTTCTAGATCCTTGAGGAATTGCCATACTGACTTCCACAATGGTTGAACTAGTTTACAGTCCCACCAACAGTGTAAAAGTGTTCCTATTTCTCCACATCCTCTCCAGCACCTGTTGTTTCCTGACTTTTTAATGATGGCCATTCTAACTGGTGTGAGATGGTATCTCACTGTGGTTTTAATTTGCATTTCTCTGACGGCCAGTGATGATGAGCATTTTTTCATGTGTTTTTTGGCTGCATAGATGTCTTCTTTTGAGAAGTGTCTGTTCATGTCCTTCGCCCACTTTTTGATGGGGTTGTTTGTTTTTTTCTTGTAAATTTGTTTGAGTTCATTGTAGATTCTGGATATTAGCCCTTTGTCAGATGAGTAGGTTGCAAAAATTTTCTCCCATTCTGTAGGTTGCCTGTTCACTCTGATGGTAGTTTCTTTTGTTGTGCAGAAGCTCTTTAGTTTAATTAGATCCCATTTGTCAATTTTGGCTTTTGTTGCCATTGCTTTTGGTGTTTTAGACATGAAGTCCTTGCCCACACCTATGTCCTGAATGGTATTGCCTAGGTTTTTTTGTAGGATTTTAATGGTTTTAGGTCTAACATGTAAGTCTTTAATCCATCTTGAATTAATTTTTGTATAAGGTGTAAGGAAGGGATCCAGTTTCAGCGTTCTACATATGGCTAGCCAGTTTTCCCAGCACCATTTATTAAATAGGAAATCCTTTCCCCATTTCTTGTTTTTGTCAGGTTTGTCAAAGATCAGATAGTTGTAGATATGTGGCATCATTTCTGAGGGCTCTGTTCTGTTCCATCATAATGACATGATCAGATTCACACATAACAATATTAACTTTAAATGTAAATGGGCTAAATGCTCCAATTAAAAGACATAGACTGGCAAACTGGATAAGGAGTCAGGACCCATCAGTGTGCTGTATTCACGAAACCCATCTCACGTGCAGAGACGCACATAGGCTTAAAATAAAGGGATGGAGGAAGATCTATCAAGCAAATGGAAAACAAAAAAAGGCAGGGGTTGCAATCCTAGTCTCTGATAAAGTAGACTTTAAACCAACAAAGATCAAAAGAGACAAAGAAGGCCATTACATAATGGTAAAGGGATCAATTCAACAAGAAGAGCTAACTATCCTAAATATATATGCACCCAACACAGGAGCACCCAGATTCATAAAGCAAGTCCTGAGTGACCTACAAAGGGACTTAAACTCCCACACAATAATAATGGGAGATTTTAACACCCCACTGTCAACATTAGACAGATCAACAAGACAGAAAGTTAACAAGGATATCCAGGAATTGAACTCAGCTCTAAACAAAGTGGACCTAATAGACATCTACAGAACTCTCCACCCCAAATCAACAGAATATACATTTTTTTCAGCACCACACCACACCTATTCCAAAATTGACCACATAGTTGGAAGTAAAGCTCTCCTCAGCAAATGTAAAAGAACAGAAATTATAACAAACTGTCTCTCAGACCACAGTGCAATCAAACTAGAACTCAGGATTAAGAAACTCACTCAAAACCGCTCAACTACATGGAAACTTAACAACCTGCTCCTGAATGACTATTGGGTACATAATGAAATGAAGGCAGAAATAAAGATGTTCTTTGAAACCAATGAGAACAAAGACACAACATACCAGAATCTCTGGACACATTCAAAGCAGTGTGTAGAGGGAAATTTATAGCACTAAAGGCCCACAAGAGAAAGCAGGAAAGATCCAAAATTGACACTCTAACATCACAATTAAAAGAACCAGAAAAGCAAGAGCAAACACATTCAAAAGATAGCAGAAGGCTAGAAATAACTAAAATCAGAGCAGAACTGAAGGAAATAGAGACACAAAAAACCCTTCAAAAAATTAATGAATCCAGGAGCTCGTTTTTTGAAAAGATCAACAAAATTGATAGACTACTAGCAAGACTAATAAAGAAGAAAAGAGAGAAGAATCAAATAGATGCAATAAAAAATGAAAAAGGGGATATCACCACCGATCCCACAGAAATACAATCTACCATCAGAGAATACTACAAACACCTCTATGCAAATAAACTAGAAAATCTAGCAGAAATGGATAAATTCCTGGGCACATACACCCTCTCAAGACTAAACCAGGAAGAAGTTGAATCTCTGAATAGACCAATAACAGGCTCTGAAATTGTGGCAATAATCAATAGCTTACCAACCAAAAAGAGTCCAGGACCTGATGGATTCACAGCCGAATTCTGCCAGAGGTACAAGGAGGAACTGGTACCATTCCTTCTGAAACTATTCCAATCGATAGAAAAAGAGGGAATCCTCCCTAACACATTTTATGAAGCCAGCATCGTCCTGATACCAAAGCCTGGCAGAGACATAACCAAAAAAGAGAATTTCAGACCAGTATCCCTGATGAACATTGATGCAAAAATCCTCAATGAAATACTGGCAAACCGAATCCAGCAGCACATCAACAAGCTTATACACCATGATCGAGTGGGCTTCATCCCTGGGATGCAAGGCTGGTTCAACATATGCAAATCAATAAATGTAATACAGCATATAAACGAACCAAAGACAAAAACCACATGATTATCTCAATAGATGCAGAAAAGGCCTTTGACAAAATTCAACAACCCTTCATGCTAAAAACTCTCAATAAATTAGGTATTGATGGGACATATCTCAAATAATAAGAGCTATCTATGACAAACCCACAGCCAATATCATACTGAATGGGCAAAACTGGAACATTCCCTTGAAAACGGGCACAAGACAGGGATGCCCTCTCTCACCATCCTATTCAACATAGTGCTGGAAGTTCTGGCCAGGCAATCAGGCAGGAGAAGGAAATAAAGGGTATTCATTAGGAAAAGAGGAAGTCAAATTGTCCCTGTTTGCAGATGACATGATTGTATATCTAGAAAACCCCACTGCCTCAGCCCAAAATCTCCTTAAGCTGATTAGCAACTTCAGCAAAGTCTCAGGATACAAAATCAATGTACAAAAATCACAAGCATTCTTGTACACCAATCACAGACAAACAGAGAGCCAAATCATGAGTCAAATCCCATTCACAATTGCTTCAAAGAGAATAAAATACCTAGGAATCCAACTTACAAGGGATGTGAAGGACCTCTTCAAGGAGAACTACAAACCACTGCTCAATGAAATAAAAGAGGATACAAACAAATGGAAGAACATTCCATGCTCACGGGTTGGAAGAATCAATATCGTGAAAATGGCCATACTGCCCACGGTAATTTATAGATTCAATGCCATCCCCATCAAGCTACCAATGACTTTCTTCACAGAATTGGAAAAAACTACTTTAAAGTTCATATGGAACCAAAAAAGAGCTCGCATCGCCAAGTCAATCCTAAGCCAAAAGAACAAAGCTGGAGGCATCACACTACCTGACTTCAAACTATACTACAAGGCTACAGTAACCAAAACAGCATGGTACTGGTAATTTTGTATTTTTTAGTAGAGACGGGGTTTCTCCATATTGGTCAGGCTAGTCTCGAACTCTCAACCTCAGGTGATCTGCCTGCCTCGGCCTCCCAAAGTGCTGGGATTACAGGTGTGAGCCACCGTGCCCAGCCTGAATGATTTTTTTTTAACAGCATCCTACTCTTATTTCATGGATGTGGCCTCTTCCTTTGTGTTTCTGAATACCTTAATTTTGTTTATATGTTTTCTTCTTCTTTTGGCACTGCTTCTGTTTCCTCTGAGTTCACTTTTCTCTTTTCTTCCCCCTGTAATTGTCATAAAGTTTTCCTCAAATGTCTGGATAAGCATTTTCTATTGATTCATATTATAAAATGAGACACATAAAAAAAACTGTTGGAAGCTGTGTGTGGTGTTGGTGGTCCCTGTGTTCAGGAAGGGACCTGGTTGTTTCTTCGGGATCTGAGCTGACAGTATCTGTACATCTTTTATCTTGGGCTGGTGAATTTCCTTAGGAAGGAATCCTCTCAATTCCAGCCTGGAGGTGATAAGCCCGGACAACAATACCCTCCCAACCAAGTGGCAGGGGGGCCAAGGAGGTCTCGATATTTCATATGCCAACCTCATTTCATTCCCACGTGCATGGAATAACATCCCTATTCCATGGGTGTCTGATACCCCAAGTCGGAGCCTGTTCAGCCTCTCCAAAGCTCCAGGCTTCTGATGAATTTAGGGAAAGAGGTCTTTGCTTAGAAGAACAGGGTGAGAGAGTCCAGAGGATCGACCGTCTTTTATGCAACTTCCAGCCAGTTGTCCTATTCCTAGCTCTTCCCATACCCATACCCACAGAGGCAGCCAGAGCCTCCAATAGCTGACGTTTTCATGTTCCAGCACCTCAGACTGGCTCAATTCTTGGTGTTGTCTTTTTCAGGCATGTAGTTTCATCTTTCTGTCATCCACTAAATCAGTTACCATCAGTCCAGCTTCTAGAATTTTACTGACATTTCTTTTGTGCCATAATTTCCTTTTCTATGCTTTTTGTCCTCATGATTGTATGCTTTTTCATACTTTAACTGTCATTTTAGTGAGGCTTTGGGAGAGAGTAAAAAAACGCATGTGTTCAAGCTGCCATGTTTCTGAGTTACATCTTCTTAGGAGATGCTTTTTGGCAAACCATTTCCATCCTATCATTGGGGTATTTCCTCTCTGGAATGCACTGATTTATCCAGTGCAATATCAGAGGAGGGAAAAGCAACCAGACAGTGTAAACCCTTCAATAAAGCACCAGACACACTGTGATTAAAATGCACTCAGGAATCTGTATGGTGGGTGCAAGCACGGATCAACCTCAGCAAGCGGCCCCATGCGTCCCATTTTGGATGACTGACGAAAATTGATGGCAACAATATAAGTACTGTTCAGCTGTTCAGGATGTTCCATGGACAGTTCTGTGGCTCCTGGTTGCATCCTCTCTAAAATCCTCATGCTAGCATTAACAATTTGGGTGAGACCTGGATTCATTAGGTATTCAAACAGCATTTGTTTAGTCCTAGGAATGAAGGGAAATAAGTTTCATGTAGCTTCGTCTTAATGAAAGTTTATTATGTTGTAAATCTGATGTAATTTCAGGGGCTTGCCACCTTGAATGATGGATGCATTATCTGGCATAGGAATCATAAGAAGTGACTTCATAATGTACTCACCACAAATCCCAACACTGGATAGGCCTACTCTATTAATTTTCTGCCTAAATACTGTCACTGTTTTCTTAAAGTGTGTGTGTGTGTGTGTGTGGTGTGTGTGTGTGTGTGAGAGAGAGAGAGAGACAGAGAGAGAGAGAGGGAGAGAGGGAGAGAGAGAGAGGAGAGGGAGGGAGGGAGGGAGGGAGGAGAGAGAGAGAGAGAGAGAATGAATGTAGGGGAATGCACATCATTCTGTCTAGTTTTTGTATCAGCCAGGGCCCAGCAGGAAGCAATTCACATGCATTCCACTGGGGTAGCTGAAGAGAGTTTAACGAAGGGACTGTTTGCAGAGGTGCAAGCTGAGTTTAAGGAAACCCAGAAGTAACAGTGGAGCCCTCTGGGAGCTAAAAACAACATGGTGCCCTCATCACCCCTAGATCTGAAGGTGCCGCCAGAACCTGGCAAGAACAGTAGCTATAGGAGAAGGCGGCAGACAGGAGCTGTAGGCTTCAGTAGAGACAGACAACCAATTCTGAGCCAGGTAAGGAAGAACCAGAGTAAAATACCACGACCTCACTCTCCTCCTGCCTTCCATTCTTCTACTGAGCACTCTTATTGGACAAACAAAGAAACTACATGGCAAAGGAAGGTAGCACTCAGTGGATAAAGGTCATCCCCTGGGCTTGGAGAGAATAGTAGACAGGGTAAAACACCCAGCACAGGTTTACATGAGAAATTTCGTGTCCTTGGGCTCCTCAGAAGAAATAGAAGTGATCGTGTCAGGGTTAGGGGTAGGTGAAAACCCAAATTATTATACAAAGTGACTTCACAACAGACTTCTCTTGTTATCATGCCTCACATCATTACTCTTGTGTGTTGTATGTCTGCTTTGCCCATTAGGTTGTAAGTTCTGGGAGAGCAGGGGTTATGCTTTTTAGTATCCCCAGCCCAGTGCTTAGCACACGGACAACTAGTAACAACTGAATTGAAAGAAATCACACCAATCACAGATCACCTCAGTTTCTCTATCTACAAAATGGGAATGTGGGGGAATAGGAAAAGATATATCTATATCTATATATCGATATATCGATATATAGATCATGAGGTCAGGAAATAGAGACCATCCTGGCTAACACTGTGAAACTCCATCTCTACTAAAAATGCAAAAAATTAGCTGAGTGTGCCGGCACGCGCCTGTAGTCCCAGCTACTCGGGAGGCTGAGGCAGGAGATCCACCCACCTTGGCCTCCCAAAGTGCTGGGATTACAGGTGTGAGGCACACATGGGATCTGATTTTGGCATGTCTATAATAGCAGCAGTAAAAATGATATTTGCAATTCCTTCTAGCACTTTTATTCCAGACATCAGTGTGTTTATATCTATATATATAGATATCTTGTATCTATATATACATATCTTATGTATAGATAACATATATCATATATAGAGATATCTTATAGATATATAAGATATCTATCATATAGATATATATAGATAGATAGGGTTTTTTTATTATTTATTTTTTTTGAGACGGAGTCTCACTCTGTCACCCAGGCTGGAGTGCAGTGGTGCAATCTCAGCTCACTATAACCTCCGCCTCCCAGATTCAAGCGATTCTCCTGCCTCAGCCTCCTGAGTAGCTGGGACTACAGGCACGTGCCAGCACACCCAGCTAATTTTTTGCATTTTTAGTAGAGACGGGGTTTCACCATGTTAGCCAGAATGGTTTCTATTTCCTGACCTCATGATCCGCCCACCTCGGCCTCCCAAACTGCTGGGATTACAGGTGTGAGCCACTGTGCCCAGCCGGGAAAAGATATTAAACTTCATGACATAACTGATTTCAAAGGCTGTAACCTGTAGGTTCAAAACACACTGATGTCTGGAATAAAAGTACTAGAAGGAATTGCAAATATTATTATTATTTTTACTGCTACTATTACAGATCCTATGTGTGGGGTGCTTTTAGATCATAGCAGAGGAGCAGATATGTAACAAATACGTTGCCAGGCAGCAATTGTACAGTCAAACCATATCCAGTCAACAGAATGTGCTTCTTGGGCTTCAACAATTTCTCTCTCTCTCTCTCTTTCTAAAATGGACACTCAAGCCCCAGGCTACATAACCACCGAGGTTTTATTATAAAATACATTTCAAAATAATGGTTGCAAGTCCTGGAAGCAGAGAAGAAGATGAAAAAGGAGAAGTAAACAAGGCCTTTTTCTCCTACTAAATGATAAATTAAAAGCAGCACTTTGCTGTTCTGCCTCATTTATTATCGCATTGCACTCTCGCCACTAGAGTTAAGGTTGTGTCAGCGTTTCCATTATAAACCCCTATTTTCAAGGGTTTATAATTCAGCCATAAAAATTTGCTCCAGGCTGAAACTTGCCATGCAAAAGGTCTCATTGTAGGACCAAACTTAGGGACAAATTTAAAGGAGGGAGAATGGGGTTGGCTGTTCTGAGGTTAAAAATAGTAACAAAAAAATTGTCCTAATTGTTGGTACTTCTCTCAAATTCAGAATGTATCCTGGATCTTACAGGGATCTGAAACATCAAAAGGGGATAAAAAGGGAATGTTATTTTTTTTTTCATTTTTGGAAACCGTCATTATAGAGAAAAAGTGGCACTAGATAGAGGTGTCTATTAAAAACCAACTTACAACATATATTCTTGCATCTGCAATTTACACATTGCTACTGGTTTACAAAAGTGGGTATCTGTTCTGTGCCTGTTTTTTATAAAAACCCTTGTAAAATGTGAAAAGGTGGATGCTTATGACTCAGCCACTGAGAGCTAAGCAATTTCAACTTTAAACATTATTTTCTGCCATTTCTCCTCTCTTTACACCTCAAAGGGTATAATCTGCAAAGTAACTTTCTTCCTTTTATTGTCCCAACTCCAGAGATGTTCTAGCTGCTTTCTGTGGCATCACTTTGCCCTTGAGTACACTTGAGCTCCAAATGTAAGGCTGGTGGCCTTATTCTGGTGATGGTTGCCAATCTTCATGGAAATTTTATTTTGCTGGCATGTGAAACTGATCCTAACCATCATTAAATGGACACTGGGCCATGGGCTGTTGAGTTTTGTGCACCAAAGATGCTCAGTAGAAATTACAAAGCTCACTGGAAAACAAGAAACTCAATTTTGCCTTGGCATCTTCCACCAGTCAGAACTGGAACAGGCCCACATTCCTCACCAGAGTAGAGCAGCTTCCTGAGGTCACCAGCTTCAGGTGCAATCCTTGCTGTGCTTACCTTCCACTCCAACCTCAGGATTTTTGTTGTATTTTAGAGACAGGGTCTCATTCTGTTGCCCAGGCTGGAGTGCAGTGGCACAATCACAGCTCACTGTAACCTTGAATACCTGGACTCAAATGATCCTCCCGCCTCAGCCTCCCAAGTAGCTGGGACTACAGGCTTGCACCACCACACCTGACTAATTTTTCTATTTTTTTGCAGAGAAAGGATCTTGCTGTGTTGCCCAGGCTGGTCTCAAACGCCTGGGCTCAAGCAATCCTCCTGCCTCAGCCACCCAAAGTGCTGGGATTACAGGCATGAGCCACCGTGCCCAGCCCCAACTTCTCTTTCAACTGGCAGAGTTTTGTGGGTTTAACGCCCAAGCTTGAAGCCAAATGTATAGATCAGTAGTTCTCAAACTGTAGTGTGCATCGGAATTACTCCACCATCAATTTCTGATTCAGTAAGACAGACCTGGGCCCGGAATTTGCATTTATTTATTTATTTATTTATTTATTATTAATATTTTTGAGATGGAGTCTTGCTCTGTCACCAGGCTGGAGTGCAGTGGCACCATCTCGGCTCACTGCAACCTCTGTCTCCCAGGTTCAAGCGATTCCCCTGCCTCAGCCTCCTGAGTAGCTGGGACTAGAGGCACATGCCACCATGCCCAGCTAATTTTTTGTATTTTAATAGACACAGGGTTTCACCATGTTGGCCAGGATGATCTCGATCTCCTGACCTCGTGTTCTGTCCACCTCGGCCTCCCAAAGTGCTGGGATTACAGGCGTGAGCCACCGCACCCGGCCTAGAATTTGCATTTCTAACAAATTCCCGGATAATGCTAATGTTGCA
Organism: Nomascus leucogenys; assembly: GCF_006542625.1. Lineage (NCBI taxonomy): Eukaryota > Metazoa > Chordata > Mammalia > Primates > Hylobatidae > Nomascus > Nomascus leucogenys. The sequence goes on from NC_044382.1 coordinate 49,703,030, forward strand.
GGTCTGGAGACCGCACTTGCAAACCACTGGTTTGGATCTTTCAAATATGTATTAATGAAAATAAATGAGTGTTATAGTATGCTAAATGGCACAGTATTCTCAAGTATTGTCTTCTCCAGGCCTTTCAAAGTACAAAGCCATTCAAGCTTATAGAGCCCTTATAATAGTATAATGATTCGTAGTTTACAGATGGGAAAATTAAGAGCAAGAACTTTGTCTAATGCCAGGCAATAAATCAATGGCAGAGCCAGAACGAAGAATCAAAATTCCAGACTCCTAATTCTACCATCCAGGTGTGTTCTGACCTGTGCTGGCCAACTAGCCATTCTTCATAAGATTAAATAACAACATATGCTGCCCACAGATGATTTTAAATAGAATCATGATGTATTTAATACACAGCATGAAAACTGAGCATTTTTATAGCCATACAGTATAAAGATCTATTTTATGTATTCGCCCACTTTTATTTCCGCCATTGTAAAGCATGCCTTAAGACATGCAACATGAATACAGGGGAATGAACTCACTTCCAGGGGCGGCGACCATGTGAGTCCAATGTCACCACAATAAAGCACGCCAAAAGAAGTGCCACAAAAATATCTAGGCAGCAATACACATGATCTTATCTCACTGCAGCAACCAAGAAAGGAGCTGAGAATACTAAATCACAGAAATAATGTGAGATGGAAGAGAAAGAGACAACTGTGGACAAAATAAGAGAGGAAAGTTTTATTAATTCTAAATACGCTTTCCCCATTGGGTTTACGCTTGCATTTGTCCTAATAGGTTCCAGATGTTCGGCCGTCCTGTAAGTAGCTACCTAGGATAAAACAGTAGCTTGCATCCTTTAAGTTAAAAGGGTGAAATCGTGGACCTAAGGGCTGATTTACAGTTTAGTTAAATCAGAGCCCACAGCATGAACGAATGGAGAATGGCAAGTGGTGGGTGAAGGTGAAAACGGTTGTTCGAAAATGCTGGCGGCTCAAGGGTTAATACCAACCTTTTTCTTTGAAGGCAGCCTTCTGTAGTAGCTAATGAAGGTAATGAAATATGACATGTAGTTTGGCCCTTGACCATACAGTGCACCCCCCTCCCCTCTCTGCTGCGAACAAAGCCAAAACAGATGTAGCAACTTCTGTATGGTTTGGGGTTGACGTTTGTTACACAGAGCAGGTCACCCTGCACATTCCCAGAATGTTCGCTTCTGACACAAGCGGCATTATCTGAGAAAGATGCTGCCTTTGTTTGGGAGATGAGGAAAGAAGGGAGGGATGCAGAGGGCAGACAGGGGGACTTCAGCTTATAAGAAAATTAAGCCAAATTTCCCTCTTGTTCTTTGCCTTGGTTCTCAGCCCTCCTGTGCCTGCCTATTTCTTCCTTCTGACCCTCTGTACAATGGAAAAACAAACAAACAAAAATGGCATTCTTTCCCTCAGGGGGAATAAGATGTGGCTTTGCTTCAGCAAGAAAGCTTTCAACCAAGCTGAATTTTGTAGGAAAAAAATTTCTCTGTACATTGACTGCTGACCAATCTTTGAGATTCAAAGAAAGAGAGTGATACCCAAGGATGGCTTGGATTCTTATTTCTGAAAGCCACCTGTGTTGGTCACATTAGACAATGAAAAGGAAGCATCTCCTTGACAAACATCATCATTTCCAGGCTTTAATGTCAGTATCTGTGCTTGGTACCTTGATGCAAGCCAACGTATCTCCAACGAAAATATGCTCCTTGTAATAAAAAGCACTTTGCTTGACTATGCGGTTCATACTAATTGCAGCTGTGCTGTATCTAGCTCCTTCATTCTTGAAGATCACTGGACTATTTGACTGTGTGATTCTCCTCCCTGCCAAGAGATCTCATGCAAGTGGCTTTCTTTAAAAAAATTTCATCAAGTCTTGCCCTAATACAGCATCTATTTTTTTCCCCAAAAGATCAGACCTTCAGCAAAGTTAGGTTTGGAATGAAGAGGAATAAGAGGAGGAGGAGTCCCGACAATTGACAGCCTGTTTCAAATGTTATTTCTCATTCTCAGCGGAGACACTGGCATGTGCCTTTTGAAAGGGGATACTGTACCTTTAACCTTGACTCTGAACGCATTCTTAATTTGGGATGCAAGCTGAGGTTCAAAAATGGACAGCCTTTGGGTGGTGATTAGGGGGAGGGGTGTGGCTGGATTTATTTATGAGGCGTGTGGAAAATTTTGACATCACATGCTAGAGCCATTATTCACATGTTACATGACACGAGATTGGCCCTTTTAATGCAGCAACATCACATAAAAAATTTGATTTTGTCCTCTGACAGCAGGCTGGTCCTCGCCTGCTCTCCCACCACCCCCGCGAAATGTAATCTTTTTAGGTTAAAGGCCACGGGAAAGTGATTGGAGCAGGCTTTCATCAGACCCCAGAAAGCTGGGTTTGGAAGGAGCTCCCTCGGTCACCACAAGCTACAGGAGGGTGGGCATCGAGGGCTGGTTGTGAAGGAGTGTCTTCCATGAGGAGACCCCAGGCCACCCCAGACCCCCTCCCTGCCCTACTCCACCATAGCTGCTCCCTGACGGCCAGGTGAGAAATTGGCAGGGACTCCAAACTGCTCATCAATTTCAAGAAACATTCACTTCTGCGGCATATATTAACCCAGCCTCCTGTCCAATCATGCAAAGTCATCTAATCTAATGAGATGCCTAATAAGAACCACCCTAGAGGGTAAAAGACACTCAACACCTTTAGGTTGCACAGTCCTTTATTCAAATCATTATTGTTCCCACGATTGTGCTTTATAACCATGAGGCGATCCTGAGAGGGGACATAGGGACCCCCCCTTTGCAAATGACACAACTGAGGCCCTATAAGAGTAGTCAGTGCAAACCCATTCACATCAAGTGGCTGAAAGCAGACCTCAGAGTCAACAGCTTTACATCTTTCCTATTTAACCAATTATTCTATACCTTTTCCTGCATCAGATGGGAGTCTATAAAGGGCTATCGATTAGATGTTTTATCTCATTTAAATAGGGTTTACATATTACATAGAAATCTCTATGATCATACATCCCCCATTCAAACTTTGTGCCTTTCATTTTGGAATAACGTCATGGGGTACAGAAGTTCTCAGTTCATGTTCTAGGTAAATGAAGGGAGGTGCCTCTGTCCATTGCCATAAAAAAAAGTATCTAAAAATTCTTCCTTCACATGCTGTTCATAAACACACCCAGGACTGGTTGGCTGCACTTTTATCGGCAACAAAACAATCAGCTCTTGGAGAGGAAGCTCAGTGCTTGGAATAAGCACTGGCTCAAGCAAACACATACTTCAAACTGACTCCTCTCAGTGTCATGAGCCGCCAGCCAAAGGAGCAGTATTACACAGAGGTCCCAGGCTCAGGCCGCAGCCAGGAGTCTGGGAGGAGGATCAAATACCCTGAGCATCTGGCTCTGATACATATGCCAAGAAAACTCTCTCCAGACTCCAAAGACTATTCCCATGACTTTGCTTTGTCTGGAAATCCCATTGCTTGAATAGAGCAGATTCATTCTCTTCGTTTTGAGGACCCCACTTGCTCAGGCAGCCAAAGCAGGCTGTTTAACAGCTGCTATCACCATGTTCGGGGCCAAGACCTGAGAGGCACAAGCTCAGGCGGGATGCAAAGCAGAGTCAGTCTTCATTGATTTTCGATGAGCCTGGAAATGCAGGCTTGGCTGATGAGAGATGACAAGAACAGAGAACCACCTTTCTATCTCATTAAAACCCTGAATAGAGAACCTTTCTATCTCATTAAAATCCTGAATAGAGAACCTTTCTATCCATTAAAACCCTGATTGTTCCTAGGAAGAGCAGTACGACATGACAGGTGTCCTACAGAATCTTGAAGAACAACGATTGTGGCCACTGCTGCCCAGTTTCCAGAATGACCTGTTCCCTGATTTGATATTGATCATCAATCCCTTAACTAACCCAGAATTGCATTCAGAATTTCAATTCTTTGACAACAGATGTTTAAAAGTGTGAGTTAAGAGGTCCCTCTGGGCATGACTGAAATACATGACTGAAATTCTGCCTGGACACAGGAGGATGGATTAGATGGCCTCTCTTACTTCCTATTAGATTTTGCCCTGTGCTGCTGGTGTAGGTTGGACCCTATAAAATTGCTGATATTTCAATGCTTTTGATCTATAAAATTGGCAAATCCATAAGGTTCAGCCTAATACAGCTCTGAATTTGGGAAATAGTTGGGTTTAACAAACAGCCATCGCGTGAATCACAGCAAATTGGGGAACAGCAGAGCTTGGGACATTATTTCCAGTAGAAAAATGTGTTATATAATGTCATGATTGTATTATGTAACAAGTACCTAATTTTCTTTTGCCTCTAAAATACAAAGCATAACTTTTTTATTATTCATGCTCAGAGAAAAAATAGTTATTTAAAATAGCACAAAGTATTACCCAAACCATTAAACCTTTTGCACAGCCACTGCCAATTTAGGGATGAAGATGAGGTCTAAAAGACAGATGCAGAGAGACTCGAAGTATCAAGTCAACAAAACTCTAGACGCCCAAACAGTATGAAAAAATAATGTTGTTGGTAGCAAAGAAATGAACCAATCTTGTCATATTCTCACTGTTTCTTCTTGCAGCCCTTCATCCAAGGAAAACAGCCCAGGCAGTGGAAAATTACAGTTTTCCAATAAGAGAGACCAACCGCAGCTTTGTAGTTTTCATTTCAGAATGAGTACACATGTCATGTCAGAAGAGAAACCCTGGCAGGATCTAGTAGTCACCCGATGCCAGTGAGAGGAGGTGAGGACCCGACAAAGCTATGAGCCTTAGAGGGGCTCCGAGTCTGTGGCTGCCTCCACATATCGTAGTAATTGGAGTGCAAGGCAGGACAGCAGCAGGTCAAGGTCAGCCAGAGGTCATGGCACCTCTGCTGATGGGTTCCTTAATGGTCCAAATAATGCATGCTTCAGGGACAGAGTGGGGACAACGACATAAAGAGATGGTAAAGGGGACCCAAAACCGGCTCACAGCTTGTTCATGAAATCCTGGGGTAAAACAACATTAACCCCTTACTTGTTGGGGCTGTAACATGTCCTGGATCCCTTGCACTGAAGAGCTTCCAGGTTGAAGAAATGTTATGTGGAAAAGTGAAGGCCAGGAGCAGTGGCTCACGCCTGTAATCCCAGCACTTTGGGAGGCCACGGTGGGTGGATCACCTGAGGTCGGGAGTTCGAGACCAGCCTGGCCAACATGGTGAAACCCTGTCTCTACTAAAAAAACACAAAAATAAGCCAGGCATGGTGGCACATGCCTGTAATCCCAAGTGCTTGGAAGGCTGAGGCAGGAGAATGGCTTGAACCCAGGAGGCAGAGGTGGCAGTGAGCCAAGATCATGCCATTGCACTCCAACCTGGGTGACAAGAGTGAACTCTACCTCAAAAAACAAACAAACAACAACAACAAAACGGAAGTAGTGAAGCATTGTTTATGCAGGCCAGTTGTAGCATCCAAGATGTAGCAGCCAGTGCCGAGGCTAAAATTATTCCGAATTTTAAAGAATCGGGTTACACATTTGCAGCAGTTTCCTGACCTGCTCCTGTAGGGCCACAGCCCTCATGAACCTGTGTTTCTGGAACTGCAGAAAACGACAAATGGCAGAGGGCCCATGAGTCCAACACAGGCTGCTGGTTGAATGTTTAGGATTGTCAAAATGCAAAAAGCCAGTTCTGCAGAGGTTTAGGCCCAGGGAGGTCAGTGGAAATTATAAATCTGTGATGGCCAGAGAATGGCTGAAATTTTCAAGTACGATTCATTGTATGACAATGAAATTCAGAAGCCAACCATGGTAGAGGCAGGCGCTGGCAGAGATTTGAATCCACACTGGTATGGTGGAGAATGAACCATGGGTAAGTCAGGAAGCTTGCACTCTATTTCTGGCTCTGCAGGACCTTCAGTTTCTTTATCTAAAAATCAGAATAATAGGAATTACTTGTGGATAAAACATGCTCATGTATAGGACAAGCCTTCTGAAGACTTTTTTTTTTTTTTTTCTGAGATGGAATTGTACTCTTGTCACCCAGGCTGGAGTATAATGGTACCATCTTGGCTCGCTGCAACCTCTGCCTCCTGGGTTCAAGCGATTCTCCTGCCTCAGCCTCCCTGGGATTACAGGTGCTCGCCACCACATCCAGCTAATTTTTGCGTTTTTTTAGTAGAGGTGGGGTTTCACCATGTTGCCCCATGTTGGTCTTAAACTCCTGACCTCAAGTGATCCACCTGCCTTGGCCTCTCAAAGTGCTGGGATTATATGCATAAACCACTGCACTCGGTCCTTCTGAAGACTTTCAATAACTATAAGGTAGTACTATCACTGTTTGTTACTACTATAATGTTCAGAACAATTGGCTTTGGTTTGTTGTGTTACTATATACTGAAGTAACGAGATGGAAAACATGGTCTCTGCTGGCATCAGAATTCCTCTGGGGATGGGGAGGGGGAATCCTCTTTTTAGGGAAGATATTCTTGGTGAGATGCTTGGGGGAAAGGTGAGATCTTGAGGGCATGGGTGAGAAGTTAACAAGTTGGGGGGTAGCTAAGCTGAAATGCATTTAAAACAGGCCAAAATTTAAGGAGAAGGTGCATGTGAGGAAAAAAGGAAAAGGAGAGAGCAGAGATACCCCAAAAAACAGGAAATGGGAACCCAAACCATAAAAGGACCCAGATGCTGATCCGTAAATTCTCCTGTCTTCCCAAAGCTTCAGTGCAGTCTACACAGAGGTGCACACACACAGACACACACACACACACACACAGGCACACATCTTGTGGGAATGGTTTGTCTGAAGGAAATTCAGCAAGTTGGCTGAGCTCCTCAGCTCTGTTGTACATCACAGATGACAGAAAGACATCAAGACAATTTCCAACATGAACCGATTCAGCAGAAGCACAAGTGTGGGGCCAGGGGTAACCACAGGGTGCTTAAGCCCTTTGGAAATGTACAGAAGCACGATGAAGGGCATCTCATTCTCATGGGACGTGTTGGGAGGGGGACGGAGCTTGGCCATCCCTCCTAGAGATTTTAGGACACGAAAACCCTGCCTGATGTCTGAATCATTGTACAAATTCTTTGGCTTCTTCAAATGTCCTGCTAATATTAAATAATCAGAAACAGACTCCTAGAATACAGCTTTCCTAAGTCAATGCTCCTCAGAGGAAGCTGCTCCAAGCACCAATTGTCATCAAAGCTGCCCCGAACCTGATGTGTCTATTTGGAATTTGCAGTGGAGTAAAAAAGCAAGCCCTGTCTCCAGTCCTGTGGCAAATGTTGTATTACTCTGGAGGCACCAATGAGGTGATAGGGGTGAGATGGGAAGGCAACCCTGAGAAACATTCCACCTCTCCGGCCCTCAATCCCTTTATCTATAAAATGCCAATGAGTAATAGCCACTTCAAAGAGCTGATACAGTGACTAAATATGTAATATCTACAAAAGTGTTTCTGAACATGGGAAGATGCTATACTTGTGTAAATGATGTGTATCTTATTTAAAACTCCATAGGTGAATTCCCAAGTAGGCCCATATTACGACAGCGGATGACATCAGGCATTTAGGATGTGGCTACAGAGCATCCAGGCAGCAGAGTTGGAATTGCGGCAGGTTTCTCTGGCCTTCCCTTGCAGGCAGCATTCTCATCTGCAAAGGTGGAGAAGGGAAGAGAGATGCTTGCTGCACTCAGGGAGCTGGTACCCAGGCTCTTCCTCTCAGGAAGAAAGGGATGCAGGAAAGCAACTCCATTTGGGCTCCAGTTCTTCCTTGAAACCTCCTGAGCAGAAGGGGATATAGGACAGAATCAACCCCAAAGACGACCTTCTGTCTTTTTGAAATTGCTTCCAGCTAAGCTGTGAAGAATGTGGGAGACAAAAGGCATCTCACTCTCCCATTTAAAAGAATCAAAAGTCCCAATATTGACTTTTGTCTTTCATTACCAAACACACACATAGGATGCACATAACGCACACGAATGATAACAACAATGACTTCCGGCCAGGTGGAGTGCCCACACCTGGAATCCCAACACTTTGGGAGGCTGAGGAGGGAGGATCTCCCTAGATTAACCTGAGCAACATAGCAAGACCCTGTCTCTACAAAAAAGAGTTAATTTGTATATTAAAAAATTTAATATAAAACAATGTTTAATAATTATTTAATGAAATAATTGTTTAGTAAAACAATGACTTCTATAGAAATCATCTACAAACATGAGAATATTACAACCTCATAAGCCTCAGACATGTATTTATTAAGGACTGCCACCATAGTGCAAGACTGCTTTCTGTTGGCCCATACATTACTATTGTAACTTTTTTTTTTTAGATGGAGTCTCACTCTGTCACCCAGGCTGGAGCACAGTGACCCAATTTCAGCTCATTGAAACCTCCACCTCCTGGGTTCAAGCAATTCTCCTGTCTCAGCCTTCCGAGTAGCTGGGACTACAGACGCACACCACCTGCCTGGCTAATTTTTGTATTTTTAGTAGAGACGGGGTTTCACCATATTGGTCAGGCTGGTCTTGAACTCCTGACCTCAGGTGACCCACCTGCTTTGGCCTCCCAAAGAGCTGCGATTACAGGCATGAGCAGCCGCGCTGGGCCTACTATTGTAATTTATGTTGTGCTTTTCCTTCTTCCTCCTCCTCCTCCTCCTCTTCCCCCCTGTTCTGAAGATTGTCCATAAATTCTACTCTTGCCAGTTAAAGTTAAAATAATGAAACATCAGGGCTCCTCCAAGACCACAGCCCCTGGGGCTTTCTCAATTGGTTTCTGAGTCTGACAGCACTGTGGCCGTGTCAACCTTTTGAGCTGCCCAACTCCAGCTGCTCATGGGCACCTGACCCGGAGTCAGCCAGCAACCTCTGGGCTGAAGTTCAGACTCCGTCTACCCCCAAGAGAAAAACAGCGCCCATCCTTCTGTGAGAGAGCAGGCCACGGGGAAGGGACACTCTGCTTTTTGATGATGGTTTCTGACACACTGACTCTGTAAAAGGCCCATCAGCTCATGCGTCTCCGTTCTTCCGCCACTTGCCAGCCCTGGTAGTTATAAAAGTGAGGCTCCTCCCTTTAGAGTGCAATAACTATAACCTCCCCGTAATGAGCAAAACCAACAGCAGTGACACTGCCTGGAAATGAATGCTACCACTTAGATTCTAATAAAAGAGAACTTGGAACAAGCTGTACCAGGTGCCTTCTATTTGTGCTTATATTCAATTACATAGCATATGTTTTTAGTGGAATTGTTAAAAAGGGATTTGTTTATTTTCATCGGCTGCCTTTTTTATCCCCACTGGTAAAACAAAACCTTAGTTACTGACTCAGGCCCCTATCTCTGGTGCCTGAGCAATTCAAACCAGTTCAATACAATTCTACAAATATTTATTGAGACCCTAACACAGGGAATGACCAATACACATTTTCTGAACGAATAAATGAAACAATATAATCCTCCTTAGGTGGGAGGTGGTTTAAAGGGTTACACATGAAGGTGGTGATCAATCCTTTCCTCCGATAGACACTGGTCCTCCAAAAAAATTGGTTTGCAACTAATTCTGCCAGCCAGGAGACAGCATAAACCAGGAAAGAGTGGACTAGATCAAAAAATCAGGGCACGTGAATTTGAGTTTCAACACTGCTGCTAACTACTACATTAATTCTAGGCATATCGCTTCATTTCCCTGTGTCTCCATTCCTGCAACCACTACAAAACAAGTGCAGAAGTCCAGACCCTCTTCTTCCTCTAAAGCGTGGCTCTGAATTACCTTTACAAATTCCAGAAGTGGTCAGCATCCCACTGATACGGTGATACATGTGCTAATGGGTCTACTTGACCCTGTTTTTATTTGTGAGTGTGGTCATTGCTGTGTCTACAGTTGTCCTAGTTCCACAAAGACTCTCAGTGTGCAACAACACGCTCTGCAACTTGCGCATGTTCGTTTTACTTTCTCTGCCTCAGTTTTCTCGCCTGAGTTCCTTGTAGCTCTCACATTCTGGCTTTCTCTAATAGCTTAGTCAAAAGAAGGGCAGGGAGATGTGTGCACATTCGGATCTCTCCTCGCCATTAGAGGAACAGCCCATGAAAGCATGCCATGAAAGCATGCATCCTGAAGTCATCCTTGTTTATGAAGGACAGTGCGTTAGTCCTGTCAAGGGGAACAAATGCATCAATGACCTTGGTGATGTACCAAAGTCCTTAAAGCCCCGGGCTGTGGAAACTGTGCCTTAACAATATGTTAGATGCAAAATGCGTGACTTTTTTAAAAAATAAGTTGATTCTTCATAAAACCCCACTCGCAGGATGATAGTATCAAATTGTCAGAGATACTAGGCAATTCTGATGACCTCTTCAGGAAGGAGGGACCAAGAGGTGACAAAGCGAAGGCCATCAAAAATGTGACTCCACAGGGAAGGGAGGGGCCGGTGAGCCCCATGCCAAACTCTAGATATTTTGCTATGGGTGTTTCCCAGTGTAAGCAATGGCTTGAGATTTTAGGAAATACTAATTTGTCTTTTGGTGACCATGACTTTCAAAAGTCTCACTTTGTGGTTGAGAGAATCCCCAGTATTTTCTAGCAGAAGCACCCCAGACATTGATGATAGGACACAAGGTGTTTGGCTGGCAGGTGAACCTACACTAAACTCAGGGAAAAGAATGAGAAAGGAGAGACTAATACAGGTCGCAGCTTGGTCTGGGGTAAGTGACAGTACTAGACTTGAATGTCACACTATAGACACGAAGTACTAGAAATGGACACTGCTCTACCCTTTTTTGATGGACACCAGAACTAAAGGTTGAAGAGGGATGTTTTCTAAACAAGACCAAAATAACAATAGACATTATTACAATAAGCAGGTATATATGATATTTTATATTCTTATAGTAAATTATCAACAAAGCATTATGATTTCTTTTTGTTTTTGTTTTTTAATAGAGCCTCACACTGTTGCCCAGGCTAGAGTGCAATGGCACGATCTCGACTCAGTGCAACCTCCACCTCCCAGGTTCAAGCGATTCTCCTGCCTTAGCCTCCTGAGGAGCTGGGATCACAGGCAAATGCCACCACGCCCGGCTAATTTTTGCTTTTTAGTAGAGATGAGGTTTCACCATATTGGCCAGGCTGGTCTTGAACTCCTGACCTCAGGTGATTTGCCCACCTCAGCCTCCCAAAGTGCTGGGATTCTAGGCATGGGCCACCGTGCCCGGACAGCATTATTATTTCTAATATGCGAAGCTCCTATTAACCAATAAGAAAGAAGACAACTCAAAAGAAAACAGGCAAAGATACGAGTAGAAATTTATAGAACAGGAAATGCAAATAGCCAAGAAATGTACGAAAGATACCCAACTCCAGAGACAGTCCTGCAAATGTCATTAAAGCAACAATAACACATCAGTGTTGAGGCATGTTCAGTTGAGGTATGTTCAGTGTTGAGGTATATCAGTTGTCATTGTTGACAAAACTTAAGACCTTGATAATAGCTAGTGCTGGGGATAATGTTAAGAATGAAAATACTCCCATATATTACTGAAGGAAATATAAATTGCTACAAGATTTAAGGAAAATAATCAAGCTGTGCTTATTAAAGACTAAAAATTCACTTACCCTTTGACATGATAATCCCATTTATGAGAGCCTATTGAACGGAACAGAAGTAAAAGCACAAATATATAATAAAATATGTAGAAGGACGTTTATTTAATTCTTGAATGTTATGTTTGAAAAATCTTGATTCACCTAAAGCCTTATGAATAGGCAAACGGGTGTGTACATTTTGTTAGACTTATTCTGCAATTACAATTACTAAAAAGAACAAAACTTGAAAAGATGCTCTTTATACGTTAGCAAGTTTTTAAAAGCACATTTCAGAGTAATATGTGTAATGTCAGTTTTATAAAGTAAAATAAAAGGAACAATTTTCTGCGTGTGTGTCTGTGAACAAAGATAATGATATAGAAAGATATCCATCAAATTACTAGAAACAGCCAGGCATAGTGGCTCATGCCTGTAATCCCAGCACTCTGGGAGGCCAAGGCATGCAGATGCTCGAGCCCAGGAGTTTGAGACCAGTCTGGGCAACATGGCAAAACCGCGTCTCCACAAAAAATACAAAAATTAACTGGGAGTGGTGGCACACGTCTGTAGCCCTAGCTACTCGGGAGGATGAGGTGGGAAGATCACTTTAGCCTGGGAGGCTGAGGCTCCAGTGAGCCAAGATTGTGCTACTGCACTCCAGCTTGGATGCCAGAGCAGACCCTGTCTCAAAAAACAAAAACAAAAACAAAACTAGAAACATAAATTACAAGGGGTAGGAGGAATGAGGAGGAAGAGTGGAACATTAGTTACTTTCTATACACATAATTATGTACCTTAGTATTATTTCACTTGCCACAGTTAAGATGTGATGAAACAGTAACAACACAATTACAATACTGAAAAACAAAAACTACACCAAGTTCTAACAGCTTTACCAATAAGATCCCTACAGATGGCAAGCCACCCAAGGATGGCCGCACAGTCCAAAATGCCACCTCTCACATAGGTGATACCTAGTAAATGTTTGTTGAATGGATGAGCATTAAGCATTCAAAAACATTGATTAAATGCAGTTGAAAGAGGTGTAATTTCAGGGGCCAAGGAAAGCTTTATCCGTACCTTTCTTTCCCTTCTCTATCCCTTAAAAAACAACAGCTTAGTATCTGGAAACTCATTTGATATAATTTACAACCCTCAGAGGCCCATTAGAAGCTTCTAGCATCATGGCAAATATGAGTCTCTTATTGAAAAATATGTGGATCTTGCACAATGCCTGGTCTCACCTGGGAGAAATGCAGCTGCTTCTATTTCATTTGGGGTGAAAACTGTGAATACTTCACCTTTCTGACATACTCTAACATCACTGCAAAGTCATTATATGTTTTCTCTAAACTCTATGAAATCTTCTATGGCCAAAACACTACACACACACACTACATACACACTTACCACACCACACACACACACCCACACCCACACCAAAGGGGGGGGGGAGAGAGAGAGACTCATGTATTTATTATATGATTATTTATGGCTTCAATTCTTAAGCGAGTATACTTCATGTTCATGTATTACCTCCTGCTCCTCTGACACAATTTGAGAAAATACCCTAACTATAGCTCCGTCATTCCACCTGCAACTTTTTCATAAGTACCTGTTTATATATTCTGTTATATTTTTATTTTTATTTTATTTTTTTAGATGGAGTCTCACTCTTGTTGCCCAGGCTGGAGTGCAATGGCACAACCTTGGCTCACTGTAACCTCCGCCTCCCAGGTTCAAGTGATTCTCCTGCCTCAGCCTCCTGAGTAGCTGGGATTACAGGCGCCCACCACTGCGCCTGGCTAATTTTTGTATTTTTAGTACAGACAGGGTTTCACCATGTTGGCCAGGATGGTCTCGAACTCCTGACTTCAGGTGATCCGCCTGCCTCTGCCTCCCAAAGTGCTGGGATTATAGGTGTGAGCTACCACGCCTGGCCATTCTGGTATATTTTTACACATCTATGTTTCCATCAAGACTGCCACCTTCTAGAGGTAAGGACTGTGAGGTTTTCATCTTTGCACGTCGTAGATGCTCAGTCACTGTTCATGGAATGGATGAATGAGTGGATGGGTGGAAATCACTTATTCATTCATCGATGAAACAAACATTTTAAGCACCAATGATACACACGGCACTGCCCTAGCAATGAGACATAGCAACGGACAAAATAGTCAAAATCCCTGCCCTTCTAGAGCTTGTATTCTAGTGGGGAGGCCACAAAGAGATGCACATATAATATAATGCTAGGTGGCATGTGAAGAAAAGGATAGCAGAGTAAAGAGACAGAGGGTGATGGGGGTACTTCTTCAGCTCAGGTGGTCATAGAAGGCCTCTCTGAGAAGGTGACTTGCTCAGAAACGTCAATGAAATGAGGGAACATGTATTATTCCATTCTCAGGCTGCTAATAAAGACACCTGAGACTGGGTAATTTGTAAAGAAAAGAGATTTAATTGACTCACAGTTCCATATGGCTCAGGAGGCCTCAGGAAACTTACAATCATGGTGGAAGGCACCTCTTCACAGGGTGGCAGGAGACAGAATGGGTGCCGAGCAAAGGGGGAAGCCCCTAATAAAAGCATCAGCTCTTGTAAGAACTCACTATCACAACTACAGCAGGGCAGAAATCGCCCCGGTAATTCAATTATCTCCATCTGGTCCCGCCCTTGACATATGGGGTTTGTTACAATTCAAGGTGAGATTTGGGTGGGGACACAGAGCCAAACCGTATCAGAGCACATCTGGAGTAGAACATTCCAGGCAGAGGTAAGAGCAAGTGCAAAGGCCCAGAGATAGGAATATGACTGGCACAACTGAGGAACAGCGGGGAAGCCGTTGTGACCACAGCACAGTGAGAGAACAAGAGATCAGAGATGGAGCCAGAGTGAGATGTGCAAGGCTCTGAGGTCACAGCTTTAGTTCCGCTGAATACAGTGTTGGCATTTGGGGCAATATGAGGAAAGTGGGTCAGTCCTTGTACAGATACACAGTCAGGTGTTCCCAAGAAGGGCAAGCTTAGGGACAGGGTGGGGACAGGGATTAGTTGTCAGCCAATAACATTGGTTGGTGGGGGGCAGTCAAGTAAATCAAATGAGCCCTAGTGTGTCATCCCACGCTAAGGTCTCAAGGCCTCCCCACTGACACTTTGACTTTTGCTTCCTCATTGCTTGTCCTTTTTTAAAATCATCACTTTAACAGCCTTTACGCAAAATGTTACACTTTTTAAAAATCGGTGAAGCATGCCACTTTTGGAAAATGAGACCAAGGAGAGCCCTCTCCATCTCTCCAAGCCCTCTCCAGCTTTGGCACTGCCCTGACCCTTTTGGGGGAAGTGGTTATTGGCTGTGAACTAGAAGGAATCCGTCATCCCATCAGCAGATCTGAGCTTAACTCAAGGGAATGCCAGCGTTCCATCCAATTCCACCAACCACGTGATGGGGTGAGGAGGATGGAGGAAATGTCCTGGGCTTCTGGTCTAGAAGCAGGTGCAACATGAGCGAAACCATAACTAAAAATAGCTGTCATGGAAATGTTTCAGTGGGTACAAAGAAGCACTGTGAATTCAGAGAAAAGGAGTGGCCAATCCAGCTGGAGCACCCGCAAAGAGGCAGCAGGGACCGCTGGCATTTCAGCTGTGGACGCCTCTATTATCATGGAAGTTACCCCAGAAGTTGAGTTGTGTGAATACATCATTTTTCATTACTATACAAGCCTGTTCTGCCCACGTGTGACACGAGGCCATCTGACTACCAGTACCTTTCGACTGATTCCCCCTCCCTTCTTCCCTTTCTTTCCTGCTTTCTTCCTTTTTTTTCAGCCCAAGAGCATTCAGATCCACTGATAGCCAAATTGAGGAAAAGGCCAGAGATATGTTTTAGAAATATCTATAACAATCAAGCTAATTGCACCAACATAATCTGTTAAAAGCTGCTAAAAACGATCCATGGTCTTGCTGTGTCTCCCAGGCTGGGGTGAAGTAGCACAATCATAGCTCACTGCAGCTTCCATCTCCTGGGCTCAAGCAATCCTCCTGCCTCAGCAGACCCCAAGTAGCTGGGCCTACAGGCACATTCCACCAGGACCAAATTTTTTTTTTTTTGGTAGACGCAGGGCTTCTCCATGTTGCCCAAGCTGGTCTTGAACTCCTGAGCTCAAGCAATCCACCCACATCAGCCTCCCAAAATGCTGGAATTATAGGCATAAGCCACTGCACCCAGCCAGAGTATCAATTTTCTAAGGAAAGACACCCCACCTACCCACCCATTCACGTAGGACTCTAACGTCTTTTTTTTCCGACATACATTTTCGATGGGCATCGTACCAGGCCCTGTGCTAGGTTACGTGTATCCCTTGAATCTTCCTAGAAATCCTCATGAACTTTGTACCATTATTACCACTATTTTACATTCAAGGATCACTTGCTTCAAATCACGTATCTACAAATGGAAGATTCAGGGTTCAAAACGAGGGTATAATTTCCATGCTAAGGGGCTTACACTCAGAAACCCTAACTCTCAATATTAACCTTTCTATTAAGGGTGGGGCATGGGCAGGAAGACGTGGGCACTGAAGAGAGACCAGTTTCCCTCTTGAGAACAATCCATGATGAAGGCTTTGCAAGAAAAAGGGAAGAAAAAGGTTAAAACCATCAACTTAGATCATGAGCAGATGCTCATTTTCAAAATAAAACAACTTCTTTGTGAGAATAATTGAGAAATAAATGTTGTAGGGAGGACTGTTGAATTTCATTTTGGTAGAGAAAGTGATGGTAGTTGAAATTCTTGTTTTATTGCTGTTGTTGTAAGTATTACTATCCATGTTGAATAGTTTCAAATATCAGACAAAAAGAAGAGTTTGATGTGTTAGAAAGTCAGCCTGTAAGCTGCTGCTGTGAGTGAGGAGTCCTTCTACTTTATGTTTCAGCTATACAGAAGATGGATGGATACATGAATACAAGGTAAGGCAAGAAATAGATGCCCACGCACACTGTCCAGTGTGTGGACAATGGCACGCTAGTCAGCACTCGATAAGTGTCAGTTGAATGGAAATAAGCTGAATGAATCTGAAGGTGGCACACGTAATGGGATGAGCCTGGGTAAGAGATTTAAGGCTTGAAGCAGACACCCTTGATTATGTGATGTACAACCATTTAAGCATATTAGTTCAGAGGGGAGGGGAAAGAGGCAGAGGCTTGAGTTTCCAGAGCTAGAGGGACAACTTAGAAGAGAAAGAATTAAGAGTGGAAAGGGAGCATATAGTATGCAGAGTATATAACCTACAAGGACAGTAACCTAGCATTCTGAGCAGCCTTGGGATAGAAACTGCTGGAAAAAGGAAGCCAGTCCTGAGGACATCCAGAAGTTTAAGAGTCACAGCAAACTACTATGTAGAGAAGCAGCATTGATAACAGTTGATTATCGACCCAATGCTGGATAGATTTTGTTCTGTCATCTGTGTTGTTTGGCTTGGGTTTGTTTCTGTAATACATTTGTAGTAAGCAGTAAGTGCAATGTTTCCTAAAAGCAGGGGGTGATGGGAAGACGGGAGGAGGTACCGAACGGCAGATTCCTGCTCGCCTTTGCTGTCGGAATGGAGGTGACCCTGCCACAATCCCAAGGTGCAGGTAGAGTTCCTGGGAGGAATTAAAAGCCCGCTTTAAGACTATTCCTGAGGCTGAAACCTCTTTTCAGTGACAAGCATCATCAAAACTGTAATGCAGGTCAGCTGCACCGGGCAAATGCAGTATACGGTGAGGCTGTAACCTCCCTGAAACGGCAACGAAAATGCACCTGACCCAGAGAGGTGCCACTGCGTGGAAGCCTGCCCCTTCCGCGGTAGGGAAAAGATGGCCTGACCTGCAGCTTCATTCAAAGGAGTCCACGTCTCCTCACCTAGGTTAGAGCAGGTCGCGTTATCCACACAGATGCTCCAAAACCCAAGCTGGAGCTGTCATGGATTTATGAGCTCCTCTCTGTTTCACGGTGCTGCTTCTCACTGAGCGTACTTCATCATTTAAATTATTAACAGTGAAAGTGCATTGACTGGGGGAATCGGTGGAATACAGGATCCTGAAGAGGGTGGAAGGGTCTCAACACAGTTTCATCTCTCTCATGCGACTCACCCTCACCAGTCTCCAGATCTGGGCTGCTGAACATGCATGGAATAAATGGAGGGGATTTTTAAGGCAGTTTCTCTTTAGGCTCTACTCATTAAAAAATAAAAAGCTCCATTACCTAACCTAATCTTGCCTATAGTTTTCAGAAATCATGAGACCATCAAAAGTCTACTTTGTCTGGTAAAAATGTCATCCCCACCCAGCCTTCCCTGTGGCCACCTACCTATGCTGACATTTTATTGGTTTGCTTGGTGGCAGTTCAAGGGAATAAAAGCATTTTCTTGCACTCCACACATTGCAGTGTCTAACTCCTCAGCCCTTGCAACAAAGAGGCAAATCTAGAATGTGAAGTTT
The DNA here is from genome assembly GCF_006542625.1 of Nomascus leucogenys. Lineage (NCBI taxonomy): Eukaryota > Metazoa > Chordata > Mammalia > Primates > Hylobatidae > Nomascus > Nomascus leucogenys. The sequence continues at coordinate 49,721,127 of NC_044382.1, forward strand.
GGTCACATGTATTTTGGTCTTAGGATGAAGTCTTGGCTGTTAGAGTCGATATATGAGGCTTAATATTCAGTATTTATTTTCCAGGTTGCCCTAAATCTGGGCACAGCCTCCCCGCCACCTCCCCTTCCACTGACCCTGTTAACCCTGAAAAGAAAGTTAAATCCTACGACTCAAGCCTAGCCCTGCAAAACTGAAGCTGTAGCTCTCAATCAAATAGTCTCTTGCCATTTTTAATAAATTGGATTGTGGATTAATCTTGGGAGTATTTGGGCCCCTGATGAAACATTCTCTTTTAGGGAAGATCAAAGTTTTCCTATTTGCATAGAAAGTTTACAAATAAAGATTCTTTAATAAGGTAAGTCTTTAATTATTTGGTTATTAACCTAGATAACCTCTAAGGGTTCTTAAATCTAATGATTTCTTTTATTTGAGTTGCATTTGTCAAGTTCCCACCATCTTGCCAAATTACTTCAGACAATAGCAATATCTAATGTTTTCACAGCACTTTACAGAGGGTTTGTAAAGCACTTTCACACATTCATTATCCTATTTCAGCCTTAATGCAACCCTATAAATTACGGCATTTATTATTCCTGTTGCAAAAGAAGAAATGGTAGCTCAAGGAGATTAAAAGACTTAGTCAAGGTCATTCAACAACAAACAAAAAAAATGGAAGAGCTTGAACTATCAGGGAAATCTTAGAATTGAATTCAATTCTAGACTCTGTTACTAAATAGCTGTATGGTCTTGAGTATATTACTCACCATTCTGAGCTTGTCTATCTGTAAAAGGGGTTAGTTAACTAGCTAATCATCTCCATGGTCTTCCAAAGCCCTAAAATTTTACTAATTTTATAATATACCTATAATAAATAAGTAAAAATTTACTATATAGCTATAATACTAAATTCTTCCTTTCTCTGGGCCTCATGCCTCCATCCAAAAATAAAAGGATTATATGAACTACACAGGAGGCCTGAGATTAAAAACAATCAGTGTGGCACGCTAAGGAACTTTAAAAATACAAAGATATCAAATGGAAAAAAGAATTTCATGATCCAAAGCTCAGTGCATCGTCACATTATGGTGTAACAGTACCAGAACTCCTGCCCTCTACTAACATTTCATTAATATTTTTGTCCCTCTGTTGTGAGGAAAACCAAGCTAGAATTTGCTTTAGGCTTAGGTTTTGAGACCACAGCTAGCTCTTACCTGAATTAGAGCCCTCCATTTCAGACATCTTTATCTACATTGGGCAAAGCCCCACTAGTTCTTCTTTCTGGGTGATCTAAAAATCTAAAAGTGATAGGTACAGCCTCAATTTCCCAGGGCACATTAGTGCCATAGTTAGTGGCTAATACCCATGAAAGCAAAGTTGATCTTCAGTCCCTTCAGTCTCTTCCCTTTTTTTTTTTTTTTTTTTTTTTTTGAGATGGAGTCCTGCTCTGTCATCTAGGCTGGAGTGGCAGTGGTGCAATCTCAGCTCACTGTAACCTCTGCCTCCCGGGTTCTCCTGCCTCAGCCTCTGGAGTAGCTGGGACTACAGGCATGCACCAACATGCCTGGCTAATTTTTGTATTTTTAATAGAGACGGGGTTTCATCATGTTGGCCAGGCTGGTCTCAAACTCCTGACCTCCTGATCCACCCACCGCTGCCTCCCAAAGTGCTGGGATTATAGGCACGAGCCGCCGCACCCGGCCCCCTTCCCTTTCTAATAGGCAGGAGACTACCTATCTCATAATGACTTTGTTCCCTCTGTTGTGGTGGTATCTTTTGGTGGTTCAGTGGTTTGCCACCACTTGGGAGGCATGTCCAATTCCCAAGCCTCACTTGGCTCTGACCATCTCAGAACACAACTCTAGTTGAATGTTTCTGTGTGTGGAGACTGTGCTGAACTCTTTATCTGCATTTTATCTTTGCAACAATTCTCTTACTATCACCATTTGTGGATGAGAAAACAGAAGCACGAAGAGATTAAATAACCTACCACCAAGGTTATATGGCTAATGAATAGTAGAGTCTAGAATTCAAACTCAAACAGGCTGATTCTGAAGCTTGTGGTGGTCTTTACCACCACACTGTTGCCCACTCATTCACTAACCAGGGCAGTGGAGACATCTCCAAAGGGCTGTATTCTCTAGGTACAAATTTCCCATCACTGAAAGGATGCAATCATGGGCTGGGCCTCCATTCGTCTTCAAACGCTAAGCTCCCATGGCTGAAAATCTGTCTTGGAAACACTCTCACTTCCCCTTTGGGTGTTCTGTCTACTCCTGATATCCTTCCTCTGTCCTCCTGGCATAATACATTTCTTTTCTTTCCTTGCTCCCTTTACACTGCTTGTCCTCCTATATTTGCCACAATGCACTATAGAAATTGTGTTCTTCCTCCCCCAGAAAGTCTTGCAAACTGTCTGCCTTCGTTGACCCCTGATCATAGACATGTTTGTTGGCCAGTTATTACGTCATAATAAACAGATGGGGCAGGGATCTCCAGTCTGCCACAGTCCCCACCACTCCCTATTGTCTCATCCCTACCAGGTCACACATTGGTACTAGCTGCCTGCCCTCTGATGGAATTGAAGGTTTAACCCTGTAAGAACTAGCTCTTTTCTATTATAGACTATACCTTATTCATCTCAGTATCCTCCTAGCATAGCAGCCTAGCATACTACCAGAAATGCAGCTCAATAGATGTTTGATAAATGAGTGAGTGAAAGAACAGATGAACACACGAAGACTGCCAGGCAGCTTAAAGATCCACTGGGCACAAAGGTGACAGATAAGGCAGCAACTCTTTGGGCAAACTCCCAATATGGGAGCCGCCTTAATCTCTTTATGCCTGTTAACTCAATTTATAAAGCAGATATGATAATACTTACCTACTTCTCACTAGGGCACCACATGAAATAATTAGCTAATATCTACAAGGCATTATCTGCACTAAGTGGTAGATATTACTCCTACTGTGAATGTTCAGCTTTGGGCCTCCAATGAATCTACTTTAAATAGAGCTGGAAAACTAAACAAGATTTATCCAGTCTTTCCTTCTGGTTCTGCAAATATTCAGCTACCAAACTAGGAATAAGTAACACCTTTCTCAGAGCAAACCGATCCCTCGCTGTCTCTCTGTCTTCTCTCTCCCCATCCCCCTGCCAACTGTATCATCCCTATCTCTTTCTCTTTCTCTTTGTCTCTCTCTCTGTGTGTTAATGTTTGGACAAGAGACAAAATGCACTAATAAGTGAGCCAGGATTCTCAACTGGGTGAATTACAATGTCTGAGCAGCTCACTAGTTCCCCATAGAAGACAGTGGCCAGGACTGGGGGCCTCTCTCAATTCTGGGCATGTTTTGTCTCTTGATCAGGGAATTGGTTGCATAGGTGAAAATCAGTTGAACTGCATACTTATCATTTGTGTACTTTTCTGTAAGTCCATTTCAGTAAAACTAAAAAAAAAGGAAAAAAATGTGACTCATGCAGTCTGAAAAACAGTGGGCATTGCATACCCCTTCCTTCATTAAACCTAGAGACATTTTCCCACTCATAGTAGGATTTTACCAAACACAAGCTCTCTGAAGCAGACACTCCTCTGCAGTCCATCCCACAGCACTCATCAGACAGCAGTAGCTCTTGCACCCAGCCAGAAATCTGCCTTGCTGGCCGTGCCAATGGTCATTAGCATAACCTCTTTCCTCTTCCTGTACCTCAGACCCAGTAAGTCCTCTGATACTCAAGAACTCCTTCCCGGAGCGGAGACACAGATCATGGCTATCAGATGGGTCCCTTGGCAGCTCAGCTGCAGGCAAGATTTGTTCCCTTGTTTGTCTGGAGCTTTGGTTTTAATTTGTAATGTTTGCTTAATCTACTATTAGTTGGGCTGAATTTAATTTAACTCATTGTAGCAATTCATTTCTTTCAATCTCCTGTTATTGGGTACCACTCTTAAGTTGTAAGTGAGTTTGCCTTCCCTAATCATCATGTAGGAATCTGTTGGCCCAGTTATTTCTCTTTGCAAGTAATATCTGCAATTAAAAATGTATATAATTGCAGAGAGAGCATTGTGATGAGAATGCTGAACGGGATCGGTATCTTCCATTTTTTTCATTAGCTTTTATATTTTAAGTGAAATCAGGCAAAGTGCTGGTAAGGAGTTACTTCCTCTCCCACCTCCACCATTGTCAAATGCCAAATGGAGAGATAATAAATGATAGCCAGACAGATTCTCTTTCTTACTATAAAGTCATAAAGCCAAAACCTAGCACATAGCAATGATTTTTAAAAATTAAAACAAAACAAGACCTCTAGCTTGGCTTATAGCCAATCACAGCTTTCAGATGGTGGAGATCATTCTAAATTTGGAGGAAAAAGTAAAAGTGGGTCTTTCTTCAAAATTTAATTTTAAAACTTGCTCCACAGGTAGACTTTTGGTAAAGATGCCTTTACATGGGAATTTTAAAATATGTGATAGTCGCTTAAGAAAGCTTAACACAATCTTACTTACATAGTTCACAACTTTTTTTTTTTTTTTTTTGAGATGGAGTTTTGCTCTTGTTGCCCAGGCTGGAGTGCAGTGGTGCAATCTCAGCTCACTGCAGCCTCTGCCTCCTGGGTTCAAGTAATTCTCCTGCCTCAGCCTCCTGAGTAGCTGGGATTATGGGCACCCACCAACATGCCTGGCTAATTTTTTATTTTTAGTAGAGATGGGGTTTCACAATGTTGGCCAGGCTGGTCTCAAACTCCTGACCTCAGGTGATCTGCCCGCCTCGGCCTCCCCAAGTGCTGGGATTACAGGAGTGAGCCATCACACCCAGCCCACTTCACAACTTCTTAAAAGTAAAGCTCTCATCCCACATATACTGAAACACTAGGATTTGTCATGTTCCAATCAAGTCAACTTGCTCCAAAATCTCTGAAGAGAATTTTTTAATCACCATACTTACAAGTAGGGTGATAATCACAAATATTAGGAGACATTTCTCCAAATACAATGGGAAATGCTAGATAATGTGTAACATATGGATGTAAACATGTGCAAAGCACTTAACCCAAAGCCTAGCTTACAGAACACACTCAACAAGTAGTAGAATAATGAGAACAATGCCAATTATAATAGCATCTATTGTTATTATTCAGAATATCTCATCCAGTTTGACTTATTTCTGCAGTGAAACAAATCACCAGGCTGTGTCTTTTCAAAGCTCACACTTCCAAACAGAGTAGGTGTTCCTTCTGATCTAAGCATACCCGAATGTTTTTCACCTAGGTTGGTGACTCCTGTAGCCAAATCTACCCTTAGTCTAAACCTGAACTTGGCAACAGAAAACCCCATGCAGAATATGGCCCCTAGGAGACCATGAGAAGTGACCTTCCAACATTCAAGCTACAGGGGAAATCTTTCTCTTTTTTTTTTTTTTTGAGATGGAGTCTCGCTCTGTCGCCCAGGCTGGAGTGCAGTGGCGCGATCTCGGCTCACTGCAAGCTCCGCCTCCCGGGTTCACGCCATTCTCCTGCCTCAGCCTCTCCGAGTAGCTGAGACTACAGGTGCCCGCCACCACGCCCGGCTAATTTTTTGTATTTTTAGTAGAGATGGGGTTTCACCGTGGTCTCGATCTCCTGACCTCGTGATCCGCCCGCCTCGGCCTCCCAAAGTGCTGGGATTACAAGCGTGAGCCACTGCGCCCGGCCGAAATCTTTCTCTTAATTCGAGCTACATTGCACATTATGTCAATTGTGCAGAATTTATTCGGAAGAACCGATATGAACCGAAATCTCATCTACTGTTTACCCATTTTCTGTCTTTTTTTTTTTCTTTTTGGAGACAGAGTCTCGCTCTGTCCACCCAGGCTGGAACGCAATGGCACGATCTCGGCTCACTGCAACCTCCGTCTCACGGGTTCAAGCAATTCTCCTGCCTCAGCCTCTCGAGTAGGTGGAACTACAGGCACGGGCCACCACACCCGGCTAATTTTTTTTGTATTTTTTGTAGAGACAGGTTTTCACCATGTTGACCAGGTTAGTATCAAACTCCTGACCTCAGGTGATCTGCCCCCCTCGGCCTCCCAAAGTGTTGGAATTACAGGCGTGAGCCACTGCACCCGGCCTGTTTACCCATTTTCTAATCTCCAGTGAAACCAACTTCACAAAGGCTGTGGCATTTCTTCCAAGACACTACAATGAAGGTGACATGATCAGGAGACTTAGGGAAAGCTATGACTTTTCAAGTAAATAAAGTGGGTGACCCTCACTATTTTGTGGGCTCAATAGCTGTGTCTTCATCTATAAAAATAAAATGCTAGAGACTATATTGGACAGGAGAGACCTGGAATATGGATCTAGGTAACCAGCTAGCACAAAAATACCCCACTATTTATGTTATGTATACATACACATATACATACGTGCATTGGTGGAGCTAGATAATCTCTTTCAGCTCTGTTACTTTACAGTGAAGTATCTGACTGATACTCATTCGTGCAGAAGATATTTAAAATCTAATTGTGAAGATGACTGAGTCATGAAACATCAAATAATCTTAATATATAAGCTCCCAAAAGGAAGTCTATGAGAAAGCGTTAATTTTGCCATGTATGTTCATAGGAAAGTGAGTGTGACTTGTATCTAAGTTATGGATCAGCAAACTAGACTCCCGAGCCAAGTCCAGACTACCCCCATCTTTATAAATAAAGTTTTATTGGAACACAGCCACTCATTCAATTGTGTATCATCTATGGCTGTTTTCACCTTGCAATGGCAGAAATAAGCAGTTATGACAGAGACTTTATGGCCCACAAAGCTGAAACTATTTACTATCTGGCCTTGTACAGAAAAAGGTTGTTGATCCAAAAAAGGCTGAACAAAGAAGATTTTAAAAGAGATGGTGGGGAGAGAAAAAGAGAGAGGGCTGAGTCTTAGGCAGGGGTAGGGACCGAATAGGCAAAGCAGCTTTCCAAACAAAGAGAAGGGATTGGGTAATTGAATGGATTCAGAACTGGGCACTAGAGGACCAGACTGGATGGTTTGAAGTAACGAAGATGAACTGAATTGAGGGTAGGCACAAGCCAGAGAACTGTGGGCATCCACACCCAGACGAATGGACTTGACTGTGGACAGTTGGCGATTAGTGAGGGTTTCTGAGGAGAGAGTTGACAAAACAGAAGATTTAAAGAATTCCAATGAGGTTGCAGTTTTAGCACAGTTTGAGCTTCCTAGCATGAGACATTGAAGGTCCCCACATCCCAGAAGCCATGGGACTGGACATAATAGTATGAGTAATGGAGACAGTAGGAAAGATAGAACTATGTGACTTGTGATCATTGGGATTGGGATGAGGAAGGAGGAGTATCAGGGCTTGCTTAGGGCTCCCACCCTGGGTCACCAGACAGCTGACCACTTTACATGCAGCCACGTGCATTAGTGCATACGATTTCTTGAGCTGACACTGAAATGCATGCCTGAAAGTTTCATACCATGACTCAAGTCCAAAGTAATTCTAAAGAACAGGGCCAGCGATTTCAGTGGCTTATTTCCTGCCCTACCTTCTAATCAATGTAATGCATTGACTTATTCACCGTATTCTGGAGAGGGCGAAAAGCAGCAGTTTGCTACTTCTCAAAGTTGCTCTGCCCGGTCAGTATCCTGTCATCACTAATCCTGCAAATCTTTTTAAAGACTTCAAGTAAATAGTCAGCTATTACCGTCTTTCAGGGAGTTTCTCTACCTATTCTCTTTTTCATGTTATAGGCACTCTAACGGCGAGTCTTAAAATCACGGCTCTGACAGAGAGATTGTGAAGTTCGAGTCAATTCCTCATTTACCTGCTTGGTCTGCAAAGGAGTTCCAACAGCTTTAGGAACATCTACTTGGTTCCCTTGCAAACAAACAGGTCTGGTGCCCGTGACTCCTCTGTTACGAGGCTCTCCTCCTCGCTGGAGACGAGCAGCATTCCTGTTGCAGAGTGCTGGACATTGTTCTGGGAACGCTCTGCCCAGATACTCATTACTACTGCATTAGTCTGTAAACTCCGAAAGAAACGCCTAGTTCACCTCGCTCTTACTTGATGTACTTGAAAGGTCTGGTGAATTTATGGCAGGATAATGTGGAGCCCAGCACCTATTTATGAGTTGATCATTTGTACCGAACCCCCCTCAAAGTGCCAAGGGTTACCATTCAACCACGGCCTGCACTAATGCCACGGGAAGGCCAACAAAGCCAAGTGTATGAAAGTTAAAAGCATTAATAAAAGTGTGACTTATAAATTACTTCATCTTTGTCACCCTTTTTGAAATGGGGTGAGAGAGGCCAGGGTAAATTTATTTTTTAAGTGCTTTCTGAGACCTGAACGGGTCAGGCTTGAAATGCTGTAGTATATAAATCATTCTTTGCAGATCTGGGGGATGCTGCAAGCATCACAACATTAACAAATATTGATTTATTTTATCATTTGCAACTGTTTATAGTATGACAGATCCTACTGCACGCGAAAAAGCAAATACTTAGAGGCAATGTAGCTAATTAATATCTCTTGTAAGGGGGAAAAAGGGAAAACTTGGCAATAGGATTTCAGCTTGTATGGAGGTTTGTGGCAAGGTGATTTTCATCAGATTGGCTGACATTAACTCAGCCCCCACTCCAATACCGTGGAGATGGATGGATTTCACGCTAAGCAATTTGATGTACAAATGGCATATATGAGAGGTCCTGTCGTCAACACAGCATCATTATACATGATATCAACCAAAGCTCCTGTGAGGCTCAAACCTAGGAAAGGGTCAGCAGGGGTTTCAGACCCCTGGCCACTCTGCTAAACTTTGTATCAAAGCGTTAAATAAGCAGACACCCACACTCAATTCAACCACAGGTTCTAAAGAGATTTATCTGGGGTCCCTGGTGATGCAATGAAGGACAATTAACAAAAATGCCTTCAAGGTAAGGGAGATGAAAGTCTGCATTGTGCTGCAAAGCATCCCCGGCTCTGCTGCGCTTTCTCAAACAGCACTTTGGATGTGTTTTCAAACTTAAATTGCTCACAATTTGGGCCTTCTCCTAACAGGCAACAAAGGGCTACAGACTGATTAGTCAAAGAAGTACAGGGAGCTCTACAGTTTCATTAAGATAAACAATGACAAAAACACAAACAATGACTGAGAAAACCTGATTTAAACTCCTGACAATGATTAATGCATCTGAACTATGCAGGGAGAACTCAATGAAATAATCATAGATTGGTACTTTTGTCTGAGAAGCACAATGAAGTTGATCTCTGTGTCTAAGCACATCTTCAAGTCTCCCGTGCAACTGGGTGCTCCTTATGTGGGGCACTGAGGTCAATGGTACACCATGGAGCTAGTAATTGCTATGTAGTCAATTACCAATGGCATAGCAATGACTGAGATTCCCTTTTAATAGTGTGGCCTGGGAAAGTATCTCCCAATGGCAATGATAGCTGAGGCCAGAACCAAGATTTCTCAGTCTCAGCACTACTGACACTTTAGGCTGAATAGTTCTTTGTTGAGGAGTGGGGCGAGGGGTCTTGTACACTGTAGGATATTTGGCATCATCTCTAGTTTCTGCCTACTAGATGCTGGTAGCAATTACCACCACCCCAACGTGACAGTCAAAAGTTACAGCAGGCATTGCCAATTGTTGTTCGGACTAAAATCTCCCTTTGTTGACAACCACTGGGTTAGACAAAATAACTCAAAGATTTTCTATCAGGCCCTTCCCACCAGAAAATCTTCCTTGGCCACAAACTTTAAGTCGTAGGATTCTAAATGTACGACTTTGGGCCACTTTGTGGTCTAATATTGAACTATGTGGCTGTACCTGTTGATCTTAACCACTATGAAGGGAAGGATCAAGAAGAGACTTCCAAGAACTAAAAGTTATTGTGTATAAGTCAACAGGAGAGGGAAGAGAAAAATTAGCCACCATAAGGCAAGAGTAGGATGGGGGAAAGCAGTTCCAGTGATGTGGGTCATGCTCCACAGGGATGAGGGCTCATAGGTAAGAAGAAAGCACATTCAGAATGTCACCTAGTATAACTTAGTCCAGTGGACTAATGGCAGAGTTGAATCCTAAGACCTTCCCCGTATTTAAACCAAAAAAGCCACTGCCCTCTGGCCAAGTATAAAGTCTTACTCCATACCGGCTGTGGCAGATCTTATTTTCCAAAGATATTCGCGACAACATCTCTCATCCCACCAACTCTTCTGCAATGTGACCTCGCCATGCCCTTAATAAGGAGGCGAGGTTTCTTTCTCCATCTCCTTGAATCTGGGAGGCCATGTCCGACAATGCAACATGGCAGAAGTGACACAGGGCCAGTACTGGGAGTAAGTCTTTTTTTTTTTTTTTTTTTGGAGACAGAGTCTCGCTCTGTCACCCAGGCTGGAGTGCAGTGGCATGATCTCGGCTCACTGCAAGCTCTGCCTCCCGGGTTCACACCATTCTCCTGCCTCAGCCTCCCGAGTAGCTGGGACTACAGGTGCCCGCCACCACACCTGGCTAATTTTTTATATTTTTTAGTACAGACAGGGTTTCACCATGTTAGCCAGGATGGTCTCGATCTCCTGACCTTGTGATCCGCCTGCATTGGCCTCCCAAAGTGCTGGGATTACAGGTGTGAGCCACCGCACCCAGCCTGGGAGTAACTCTTAACTGGCTGGTGGCTTCTGCTCCCTCTTTCTTGGAATGTCTGCTTATGGAACATTCCCTCTCAGAACCCAGCTGCCATACTATGAGATTCACAGTTTACAGGGAGAGGCCATGTGGATGATAGGTTCTGGTCAACTGGACATTGAGTTCCCAGCCAGCCCTATGAGTGAGTCATCTCTGTTATCCAGTCCAATCAAACCCACACATGACTCCAGCACCAGTCAACATCTGAATGTAACCCCCTGAGAGACTCCAAGCAAGAACTGCCCTGCTGAGCCCCATCAATTCCAGACTCATGAGAGATATATAATAATAGTTATTTTAAGCCACCAAGCTCTAGGGTAGTTTGTTATACAGCAATATATAACTGGAACACCAACCACACTGATATTTCTATGAAGCTAAAGACAAATGTGTTCTACTACCAAAGTTATTGAGACTTCAATCTCCGGAAATCTCAATAACTTGGTAGTAGAACACATTTGTCTTTAGATTGAGATTGATCAAAGGGAATTAACAGACATCATCATCGCCCTATTTACTGGATGCACAATACTTTCCATTTGTTATCACATGTCATTCTTGCAGTCAACTTAGGAGACAACTACTATTATCCCCCTTGACAAATGATGGGACTGAGGTCTAGAGAGCATGAGTCTCCTTGCCAAGGCAACACAGTCAGGGGGTGGAGAAACACAGATTCAAAAACAGTCTGACACCAAAGGCTTAATTTCGCCACTAATCTGTGGACAGTTTTAGCCCCAAGACAGAAGACATGGAAGCAGAGATAAATCTGTAAAATGCTATACTCAGGGAATTCTATCAGAGAACTCTGTCCTGTGACCTCTGATTTCCAGAGTCATAAAATCAGCTGTTGTTCTTCCCCATGTACCAGCATAGAGGTCTCTTCTGCTTTGAGGAATGTGGTCGGCAGCACACTGAGGAGGTATATGGATTAGGTACCATCTCTGATGGAATTTCTAAGGGGGCACCGGAATCAGAAAACCCCAGTCTTTCGAAGAACTTATCCTTAACCTTCTCAGCATCTCTGCAACTTAGCTATGCCTATGACCTGTTGGGTGGCCTTAGGCAAACCACAAACCCTCTAAGCCTCACAGTTCTCAGCTGTAAACTGGGAATTACCCCTACCCCTCAGGATTGTTATGACAACTTGAGATAACGTATGGAAGTACTCAGCGTGGTGCTGGCACACAGGGGCACTTGAAACTGGTAGGCTGCCCAAGACCTGTGTCCGGCCTGAATAATCTGAGCTATGAGGAAGCTAGATTGTGATGTTTACACTTAGCCTCTGTCTAAACATTTGCCTGGAAATTTGCAGCCATGCTGAGCACATGCAACCCTCCTGCAGCCTACAACAAACATATGATAGAGAGGAGACGGTCGTCAGGGTGCTGGGCTCAGTGGGAAGTCAAAGATGCTGTGGTGCGAAATGCACAGACATGGGCCCACCTTTGTAAAGGCACTACTCACATGCTCCTGAGGTGCCCACACAGCCTAACAGCATGTTAGAACGGTCACAACCCAAAGACTCCATGTCTGATCATTTCTGATGCTTGGAGGCCCATTCCAAAGGCATCTCCCCCTCTACATTTGCCTTTGAGCACAGGTGAGACACTGCCTTCTCAAAGGACCCCATTCCTGCCCCTTCATGCAATCTTCAGTCACACAGAAAGACATCTCTCCTGGCATCATCAGTGACCAGCACAATAACAAGTCACCGAAATCATCGGGCTGGATCCAATGCCAGCCCAGGTGAGATTTTTTCTTTCCTGTGTGTGGCCTTCTGGCCTCTGTTTTCTCTTTGAAGCTCTTTTCTCTTCCTGGGATGAGAACCCAGAATTGGGGCTCTGATCTCCATTCACCAAATCATCCCAGGCTAAAGCTTTCTTCTCTAGATGCCCAGGAAAGGCACGATAGTTCAGTCATATTAGGTTCCTGCCAGCTAAGAAGCCCAAGCTTCAAAGAAAAAGGCACCATTCATCCCAAATTCACCATGGTCTGACTTTTGTAAAGGCCCTAAAATACAATTAATAACACAATTGCATCTTAACTTAGAATTTTCCACTTGGTGGCTTTTCTCAGGTTGGCTGTCATTGAAAAGCTGCTTTTTGCTATTTTTTTTTTAATTTAAACCTAAAGAACACTATAATGCTTTACTCTTAGTTGCTAATGTCCAGTTGAGTTCTGCTCGGCATAGATACTGAAGGTTCCCCAGTAGAAAGGAATCGTTCTCATCATTTATTGTAAAGTGTGTGCCTGGCAGTTGTAACTGAGTTCAATTTGAAAAGAAATCAAATGTTTGGATGAAGGTGACACAATGATGTAGCATGAGGCATAATCCATACATTTCTAATGGATGCCAGAGGAAGCCCCAGCTGGAAGTCGTGTCACTTTTAGATACTGAGAGCAACAAGTCATTAATTTGTATTCCTTAAATAACTTATTAAGGCTTCATGTGCAAGCTCTTATACAAAACCCAGAGCCAGGGATAACTGAATGATTGAATGAGTTCAATCATCCAAGCCTTAGTTCATGCATTGATTCTTTCAGCAAATTTTCAGTGAGCAACTTACCGTATGTCATGCACTGGGCTATATGCTAAGGATGTAACAGTAAGCACGTAGAAGCCGAATCCCTGCCCTTATGGAGCTTAGAGACCACTGAAAGGGACAGACATTAATTATCTGATCATAAAAGCAAATAGGAAACTGTATTTGAGCCAAGGTCTATGAGGTATATGAAGCTTTTAGTATTTATAATGAGGAAATCTTACCAAATCCATGAGGTCAGGGAAAGCTTAAGTAGGCTAAGGCCTTACACCAAAGTAGGAGTTAATTAGGCAGAGAGAAAGAGGGGGAAGGAGTATGGCAGGCAGAGGAACTAAAAGATGGCCAGAGAGGCCACAGTGGAGGGAAGAAAGAAAAGCCTGATTAGAGAGACAAGATAGAGACACAATGCAATCCCCGGGCCCATCCATCCCTCAGGACAGCATCAGTGACAGATGAAAGGCAACATAGCCAGACAGAATAAAGCAAGTGCTAAACAATGGTTCAAACCAATGCAGGAACAGTGGCTGGAACCCCAAGAAAGGCTGCAAGAAAGAGGTCGACTCTGAACAGAATCTAGAATAGGGGTTGACCAACTATGGCCCCCAGGCCAAATTCTGCCACTGCCTGTTTTTGTAAATAAAGCCGTACTGAAATACAGCCACGCCCATTCATTTACACATTGTCTAGCGCTGCTTTGGCGCTACAATGGCAGAATGGAGAGTTGCTACGGAGACCATCAGGCCCGCAAAACTGAAAATATTCAGTATCTAGCCCTTTACACAAAAGTTTGCTGACTCCTAGTCTAAAAGGATAAGCAGGATTTGCAATCAATGGGACAAGAGAAAAAGTGTGCCAGCACCTCCTGCCTCTCACACCTGCAAGAAACAAACTTGAGCATGTCTTTCAGCTGATGCCCTGATGGCAAGAGTTATAGGAGGGAAAAGGTGCATGATAGACATTTTTAATGACATCTCAGAAATCACACTAGGCCAGATTTGTGCATTTGGGCATATTTTGCTTCACGGAATAATTACACTCCAGGAAAGCTGATGGTACCTTGGCATCTCAAGTTGATTTCCTTAGGGAATTATACAGGGATGTGATACAGAAAATAAACGAAAACACTGTGCTCAAATCAGTTAGAAAAACACTAAATAAACAAAGTTGAACTGGCTTCCCTACTGCAGGACTTATCGGAGCCTTTAATATCCTACTGTGCTTTGGAAATCTCCAGGAGAAAAAAAAGTTATGTTGCGTGTCTCAAATTTATTTGATCACAAACTCCTTCTTTTCCAAAGTCATCTTATCAGGACAGAGTTGCTTGAAGCATAGCATGAGAAACACTGGTCTGAACTTTTTATAAGCAAATGCCCTTTTCTTAATAATCTCCAAAACAATGTCAGAAATGTGTTTTCTTTCCAAATAATTTCAAAACTGTCAGCAGAGGCAAGGGTTAACTGTGGCAAGCTAGAAACCTATGGGTACATGGGAAGTGAAACCTCCCGCCTCTTAACCTCTGATTCTTCCCACACGAACCCATTGGTGTGGATTTTGTGGAGGATTTTATTCCCATTTCCTGTGAAAACTCCCATATCTGAGATGCCCTGGCTCACTATTTAGAGCTACTGGCATTTGCCTCTCTTCTCTTCTACAAATTGTCAACATCAACAAATTGCACTTGGCTCAAAAATTCTAAATTCAAAGCAGCAGTATATGAGAAATAAATGAATACTTTTAACTTCTTGAATAAACTGTCTTATTGCATTCCAAATCCTGGATGCCAAATTTCTTTTAAATATTGCCAAAGATGCCCTTCCTCTGGTCATTCAATATGCAAATGAACAGAAGCCGGCAAGTTCAGAATCTCAAAGAAAACGGTCACAGACAAGACAGCAAACTGTGCTCACTGTTCCCAAGTCCACCACATCTATTGCACAGAAGAAATGGATTCAGGTACCTGGCAGACCAGTTCACTAGCTCAAAGACTAACATTATCCTTAAGAACGCAGATATTACATATTTCTCTTCCCCTTTAGACACATTCAAAAGACCCAAGAGAAGGCCAATAACCATTTTCAAAAGCAACCATAAAAATCTACAAACATTCTAGAGCTTCTCCAGGCAGGCAACTCCCAGGGTATTCACAGCCCTGGAGAAATGGGCCAAATTTTCCATTCTCAAGGCTAAAGGGATTTGAAAAGGGCAACAGAAAAATCACACCATTGATGGCGAGCATCCCTGAAGGCAAAGTCCTGTTTCAGAGTCTGGTACTAACGTCCGGAAGCAGCAGGCCATGTGTCCACTCCGAGGTTGTCACACTTTGGCAGAGAATCCCTGCAGGGTCAGAGCAGCCCTGGGGGCTCTGATGAGAGGTGCTAAATAAGTTAGTGCTATCGTTTATTAGAGCATAAGAAACAGATGGGAATGGGCAAAATGACAGCTGGAAGAGTGAGGCTTCGGGAAGATGAGTATCTACAGCACTCGGAGATTCATCTACACGACGCCTATTAACATTCACGGGAATGGCTTTCTTAGCACAAGCTACGGATTTTGCAGCCTCTCGCAAATTCATTCCTTGGCTTTTTCTCCATCACACAGACAGTTAGTCTCATATCTAATTATAAAATAATTGGCAATCGCACAGCTTTCTCTTGTAGAACTCTCCCACCAAGAATGATTATTTTCAACTCATTGCTCCTTGCATCCACTGGGATGCACGAGACTGGGAAGACACGAGAAGGAACTGAGGGGAGACAGGATGGGCAAGGGAAGGGGCGGAGGAAGTTCACCTATTGCGGCCGTCCTTCAGGGACAGGGACAGGCAATTGGACATCCATTTGTCCCCATCTGGCCAGGGCTGGCCCTCGCCTGACTAGAGTTTCATCTGGCTTTTTTGTTTTTGAAATGGAGTCTCTCTCTGTCACCCAGGCTGGAGTGCAGTGGCGTGATCTTGGCTCACTGCAACCTCTGCCTCCCGGGTTCCAGGGATTCTTTTGCCTCAGCTTCTTGAGTAGCTAGGATTATAGGCACCCACCACCACACCCAGCTAATTTTTGTATTTTTAGTAGAGACGGGGTTTCACCATGTTGGTCAGGCTGGTCTTGAACTCCTGACCTCAAGTGATCCACCTGCCTCAGCCTCCCAAAGTGCTGGAATTAGAGGCTAAGCCACTGTGCCTGACCTCATCTGCTTTTTTTTTTTCTTTTGTATTCTTGAAGCCATTGGTTTTTGACCCAAGTGGCAGCAATCCACCAGGGTTCTGCTATATGCTGAGGTTTCCCAGCCTCCTCACATGTCCTGAAAAGTTCCAGCTCACTTGGGGCTGTTTGGACGTAAGCCCCTGTGTTTACTGTATAAGGAATGGTCACCTAATAGCTTAAGAAACAGTACAAAGACCCATTCCTTAAGACTAGAGATAGAAGACTGAAATAAGCATAAGACATACAATTGATTCAAGGAACATCCCTTGATAACTAACTTTTAACAAATGAAATTATTTTAAGCAAATAGGCCCTTTTTAAGTTTTTTTATTTTTGTTTTTGTTTAAGAGACAGGGTCTCACTCTGTTGCCCAGGCTGGAGTCTAGAGTGCAATGACGCAATCATAGCTCACTGAAGCCTTGAACTCCTGGGCTCAAGCAATCCGCCCCCCTCAGCCTCCCAAAATGCTGGGATTACAGGCATGAGCCACCATATTCTTTTTAAAAGTCTTTTAAAGGTTTTATTCAGTGTTTTTTTCTTTACTATTTGCTCACATGCTGGTATATGTTAAATATATATATCTACACACACACACACATCTTGAAAATCTGTCATTTTGTTGAGAAATATTACTAGATTTTTTTTCTCACAAATTATCTTCATCACAGTGGCTGAAAAGTGTCAGAAATTTGAGGAGGATTTTGAAATCATAAGGCAGGCTATATGACAGTCAAATTTAGTATTTTGTTTTCTACATGAATGTCTATAGCAGCCTTATACACAAAGAATATAACAGAAGCCATCCTGCCCAAGACTTCCAGAAGTTCTCAAAAATAGTTGTAGATCAGTTTTACATAGGCTTCTAGCAATTATTTCAAAAATTTATTTAGCCTATAATCCCAGCACTTTGAGAGGCTGGGGCAGAAGGATTGCTCGAGGCTGGGAGTTCTAGACCAGCCCAGGCAACATAGCAAGACCTCATCTCTACAAAAAGTTTAAAAGTTAGCTGGTCATGGTGGTACACACCTGTAGTCTTACCTACTTGGGAGGCTGAGGCAAGAGGATTGCTTGAGCTCAGGACTTTGAGGCTGCAGTGAGCCATGATCATACCACTCAAGTCTGGGCAGCAGAGCTAGACCCCAGCTTAAAAAAATTATTTAGAATCAGTTACCAATTCCTTGCAATATGGGAAAAGGAATATAAAGCAGAGTTCCTGTCCTCAAGAAAGTCACAAGCTTAATCAAATGGGACATAAAATTTAAACCATCATTCTTCAGCAAACTAACACAAGAAAAGAAAGCCAAACACTGCATGTTCTCACTCATAAGTGGGAGTTGAACAATGAGAACACATGGACACAGGGAGGAGAACATCACACACCGGGGCCTGTCGGGGGTTGGGGGGCAAGGGAAGGGATAGCGTTAGGAGAAATACCTAATGTAGATGACGGGTTGATGGGTGCAACAAACCACCATGGCACGTGTATACCTATGTAACAAAACTGCACATTCTGCACATGTATCCCAGAACTTAAAGTATAATTTTAAAAAATTAAATACAAAGATAATAACTACATCATACAATGTGGTACTTGACATACGGTAGGTATTGAGCACCTGCCATATGTCAGGTACCATATTGTATGATGTGTGTGTGATTTTATGCATATATGTATATGTATGTGTATGTGTATATATGTAACCTCAGTTGCTTCCCTCCAAAATAAACGAGGGTGATATGTTTGAAAAAGGATGAAGAAATTAAGACTCAGAAAAATTAAATAAATTACACCGTGAAGTGCTATACAGTCTACTGATGCACTAGAAAGGAGGAGGGAGACATTAGTGATGTGCTTGAGTCACTCAAGTTTCTCTGAAGACCTGGCCAAGGTGAGCCTCTATGAGTTAAATGAAACTCAAGGTTGATTCTGGAATGACTGGACTGACGGTTTCTCTGGTTCACTCCCTGCCCCAGGCACTCACTCGCTGGTCTTTTGCCATGAAACGCATTTCTTCATCTCATGGTATAATGGGGCTTAATAAATAACACCTTTGCTTCTTGCAAGGAGAGAAACAGTAAGAGCAACAGATGAAGGATCATTTCTATACTAATGAAAAAGGTTAAGTTGTAGGATGTAGAGTAAACTGTCTGACAAGTAAAGCCCAGAATGAGGTACAGATTTTCCTGCAGGGTCACAGCATATGAAGTGTTCTCGGAGGGATGGCAGGTCCCAAGAGAAAGAAGCACACAGCCAAGCCAAAACCTCGGTTATTCCTCCCAGATTTACTGATCAGTTAAATCTGCATCTGCCATGTCAAAGTTAGGCCAGGAGTTAAATTAGCAGATACTTCGTCACTTGGAAGGACACATTAGTAGTGGGAAAGAAGTGTCAGCCGGGCGTGGTGGCTTACGCCTGTAATTCCAGCATTTTGGGAGGCCGAGGCGGGCGGATCATGAGGTCAAGAGATCGAGACCATCCTGGCCAACATGGTGAAAACCTGTCTCTACTAAAAATAGAAAATTTAGCTGGGCATGGTGGCGCGCGCCTGTAGTCCCAGCTACTCATGTCACCGAGGCAGGAGAACCGCTTGAATCCGGGAGGCAGAGGTTGCAATGAGCCTGCCAGCACCACGGCATTCCAGCCTGGCGACAGAGCGAGACTTCGTCTCAAAAAAAAAACAAAAAAAAAGAAGCGTCTCCCCCGTGGGGTCTGCCACATATACTACATTTAACAGTGCACAAATGTGACCTAGGTGAGATTTTGCAGACTGTTTGTAGAACAGGGAAGGACTTGAAGGAGGAGAGCGATGGAGGAAGGTGGCCCTCAGAAGTAACTGGAAAAGGTGTTCTGGTAGCAAAGGTGACACTCTATGTTGTGACTCCCACAGCTACCAAAAACAAAGCAAACAAAAACAACATCTGAAGCAGCTTCTGCAGGGTTGGCGAGGCTATAAGACAAAGTACTCCCCAAACAGGGTGCCTGTGAGATGGGGAAGTAAACTGAGTTAGAAGTTCGTCTGTCGGGTTTTTCTGAGAGACCTAGGATGGAAACTGAAAGAATCCAGACATGACTCTCTCTAGCTTTGGGGTAATGTCTTTTCTAAGCTAAAGAAGAGCTGATACCCTCCAGGTAGTCAAGAAAATTATTTTTCTTTCCCCTTTTCCCACCGTCCCTCTTCTTTCCCCTTTCCCCACCTTTCCCCACCATCCCTCTTCTTCTTTCGCCACCTTTCCTCCACCATCCCTCTTCTGCTTTTTTTTTTTTTGAGTTGGAGTTTCACTCTTGTCGTCCAGGCTGGAGTGCAATGCTGCGATCTCGACTCACTGCAACCTCTGCCTCCTGGGTTCAAGAGATTCTCTTGCCTCAGCCTCCCAAGTAGCTGGGATTACAGGCACCCGCCACCACGCCCAGCTAATTTTTGTATTTTTAGTAGAGACGGGGTTTCACCATGTTGGTCAGGCTGGTGTTGAACTCCTGACCTCAGGAGATCCACCTGCCTCGGCCTCCCAGAGTGCTGGGATTACAGGCATGAGCCACCACGCCCAGCCTCTGCTTTGCTTTCTTTTCCCCGCCCACCCCCCCACCACCTATTAAGAGAAAAAAGAAAATTATGCTTAAATTTCCTGTTTTCTCTTGAAGTAGTCAAGGGTGTTTTTCAGCCAACCTAGCCTTTGACTAAATGTGCCTTACTCCCTGTTCTCTTACTACTTTTCCCACATCCTGGCTAGGAGCAAGGTATAATTCAAAAGGGCCACAAAAGAAAATGAGCTCATGGAAATGAAAAGAATTGTACTCACTTTGCATGGAAAGGAAAATTGAGGAAAATGGAATTGTATTTATTTCAAGTACATGAAAGCTTTCACTCGAAGATGAGAATGATGTTTTAAGCCAGAACAAGAGGGGAGAGATTTAAAATGTAGCACTAGGAACTTTCTTTCACTCTAAGTAGGTTGTCTTGAGTGTCCCCAGGTAAACTTAGGAGCATCTTCTCCACTGCTCCCATTCCACATTGAACCCATCTGCTGAAGAACAGTCATCTTATTTGATTGCATGTGTTTGTCTGCAAAGTCCACTACTACAGGAGACAGTAAGCAACTTGAGGATAGCATTTAACACAATGCCTACATCAGAAAAAAACTGAGTATTTATAGGCTGAATCAATTTAAAGTGAGATTCTTAAATACCGAAATGGGTTATTTAACATGTTCATTTTTTGTGGGGGTGGAGGGAAGGCAACTTTAAAAATGGGATAGATTCAGGACTTAAGTCATTTCATAAACACGTAAGAATAACAAATGATCCTCAGATGTAACTGAAGTAGTCACTGCAGCTATTGACAATGTTCAGTACACATTCTAGGTCAGGAAGCAGGATCACATTGCCCCATCTACTCCAAAGCGACTGGCTTTAATCAACGAAATATGACCAGCATTGACTGGTCACATCCAAGTATTCACGGCTCACCAATCTCTCTTTTCCTGCCTCTGGCATTGTTGATGCCTGCTGTGGTTTGGATGTGGTTTGTCTCTGCCAAAACTCACGATGAAACTTGATTGCCAATGTAATGTGGTTGGGAGTGGTGCCTTCCTTAGATGATTAGTTCGTTAAGCTAGATTAATGTCTCTCTTAGGACACTGGGTTAGTTTTCGAGTGAGTGGATTTGTTCCCTTGAGAGTGGGTTGATATAAAGTGAGGTTGCCTCTCATCTTCTGCCTCCTTGGCAAGCCTGCTTCCCCTTCCGCTTCTCTGCCATGTTATAATGTGCAGCCTGAGACCTTCACCAGAAGCTGAGCAGATGCTGACGCCATGGTTCTTGGACTTCCCAGTCTCCAGAATCATGAGCCAAATAAACTTATTTTCTTTAGAAATTACCCAGTCTCTGGTATTCTGCTGCAGCAACACACAATGGACTAAGACAAAGATGGAGTCAAGATGGAGCTTCTGACAAATCAGGTCTAGGAATGACAATGATGAACCTAAGCTCAGTGCACCATGTGATGGGCCATATGAATAAATTAACAAGTTAGAACTAAACTCATGTTAATATCTTTGGAATGGTTGTTTGATCAAACCTCACTTGCCTGACACAATATCCCCATAAACCCAAATTTCTATTTAATTTCAAAACCATATAGTTTCATCAAAATGTGATTACTGCTCTTTGACTAACAGGCTGTGATCTTCCATCCCTAAGACCTATTTATCTGCTTAGGTAAAACCTTGGAAATCCTGGAGACAAAAAGTGTTGTGGTAAAGAAACAAACCACTTTAAATATGTTAAAAGTGTTTGCCTTTTCAAACCTATTCAACTTTTCTCAAAGAGCTATGCATGCCCATGCTCCAGAATCACTATGAGCACAAGAATTCTTGGAAGCACACACACACTGGGTGAATTATATTTCTATTTCCACATTGCTGCTATTTTCTTTTCTTTTCTTTTTTTCTTTTTCAGACGGAGTTTTGCTCTTGTTGCACAGGCTAGAGTGCAATGGCACGATCTCGGCTCACCACAACCTCCTTCCCGAGTTCAAGTGATTCTCCTGCCTCAGCCTGATGAGTAGCTGGGATTACAGGCATGCGCCACCACGCCCGGCTAATTTTGTATTTTCAGTAGAGACGGGGTTTCTCCATGTTGGTTAGGCCAGTCTTGAACTCCTGACCTCAGGTGATCCACCCACCTTGGCATTCCAAAGTGCTAGGATTACAGGTTTGAGCCACCACACCCAGCCTCCTGCTATTTTCAAAGGAAATCTGTTCCTCTCTCAGTAATGGTATAGGGATAGAAGATTGTCCATAAAGCCCCGTGTCACTGCCACACACGGTCGGACATGACATGGTTGGCTCATTAGCATTTACATGTCTCCATTTCAACATGACCACTTGACACTAAGTGTTTGTCCCACTAGAAATGTCAGAGAGTTGTCAGGTTTTGACTGAATTTGGTAAATGACTACTGTATCTCTAGTGCTCCAAATTGGCTCAGAAAGCCTTTCTTCTGTTAGGACTTGTATGTTACTTTTCCTGTTTTGGGATGCTCTGGCCAGAGCTATAGCCAACATATACCTTAAATTTGTTTTGGAGTTTTTCGCGTTCTATTGAAACAAAATGGCAAGTAAAATATTTTTATATGAGCATATTTCTGTCATGTTTAATGGATTCTAATAAAGTTAGGTACATGGGTGAATTGATGAGAAAATGGCTCCTCTTGCCAGCTCAAAAAATGCATATTGCCAATTCAATTTCTACATGGTGAAATCAGCTACATGAGGTTTGAATAAGGTCCAGCACTTGGAGAACTTCAATGAATCCTAATATAGCTTTCAGATAGCTAAAAAAACATAAGTTTGAAAGACGTTTGCAAAGAGTAAAGTGTTATTTGAAAGGGGAGTTTTCCCATTTGGGAGTCAGGTATCAACAGGTCTTTTTCAACCTCATTGAAAAAGAATTGTTTCTAAACATCAAGCTGTACAGAAAGGAAGCAGAAACATATGTGATTTAGTGAGATCCTGCAAGTCAACTGCTACTGTATATGTGTGTGCGCACGTGTGTGTGTGTGTGTGTGCACGCACATGTATGGTTTGTACCAGTAGGTCAGGAATGAATCGGAGTTCTCTGAAGCCAGAGGTTCGCCAAGAAGCTTCCTATGATGTTTTGTTGGCCTAAAAGGGCAGTTCAGGTAAAAGTCCATAGGAGGAATCTAAAGCTCAAATATCAAGGCAGGGAGATCAAGGAAGAATCAGGATGTCAGAGACAGCTAAGGAGGAAACCAGAATGAAATCCTATCAGGAACACTCAAAGGGGAGCATCCCAGGCGGCTGCTACTAATGTCAGTGGGTACTTGCAGCTCCCCTTACAGAGCTAGCTTGTGTATGTTATATTGGCCTGGTTGTACGAAAGCAGAAAAAAGTTAGGTTGGCTGGGCACGCATCCTGGCGAACACAGTGAAACCCTGTCTCTACTAAAAATGCAAAAACAAAATTAACTGGGCATGGTGGCAGGCGCCTGTATTCCCAGCTACTTGGGGGGCTGAGGCAGGAGAATGGCATGAACCCAGGAGGTGGAACTTGCAGCAACAGAGTGAGACTCCATCTCAAAAAAAAAAAAAAAGTTAGGTTTGCATGGGCAATGAATTGAGGTTATGCTTTGGAGTATTTGGTATACCTTTTCAGAACTTTTCAAAAGGGAATATAAGTATATGAAGAGCCAACCGGTTGGAAGGTAATCCTTGCATTCCCCTACCTAAGCAATCACTATGATGAAAAAATCAAATCATCTTAGAAAAACATCAGTTCAATGGAATACATGGGTACAGCAGAACAGAATAAAATGTTCAAGGGGATTTTAAGTGTCCATCTTTGTGAAGCTATCTTGAGTCCATCACGATAAATTTACAGAATTAAAGTTCTCTTCACTTCCCTGAGTCAAAGAAAGAAGGAAGCACCCAAAGCACTGAAATGGCTCCTCTGCACCCGTGAATTTAGCCAAGATCTCTCAGCGGGCTAGTCCTAAGGGGACATGCTGCTGCCCTCCGACATGGGAAACAGGTTCACGACTCCACCCATCCCCATCACCCTAACCCTATCCCCAGGGACTGTGGTCCACACCAACCTCTGAAGGAGAGGCTTAGTGTGTACCAGGCTCTTCCTGCTGGTCTTGCTAGTAACATTTCCCCTGTGTCTTCTCTTCTCCATTTCCCATTCCTGGACCCATCCTCTGTGTCCTCCCATGTTCAATAACTCTCTCAAATCCCATCTTGCACATGTCAGTTCTCTTGTCCAAGCATCTGGAGTGAACAAGGACCTAATCTTTGTCTCTGCACACCCAGCTCAGGATCCAGCGCACAGCAGGCATTCAATACATGCCGAACAGATCAGGGAATAAGTGATGTATGACCCTAATGCTCAAGGGAGGATGCTGGGCTCTGAGGGGTAAGGATGAAAGTAGCAGGGAGGTAAGATGGGAAGAAAGGAAAACGGCCAAGAGGAGGAAAAGAAAGAGGGGGCAGGAATCCACCCATGTCCTGTTGCTGCTAAGAGTCCCCCTTTCCTCAATCCCAAAAGCCCTCACCACCATCACAGAAAAGGCAAGCAGTGGGACCACCCCTTTAATGGTTCATACACAACCCTCAGCTGAAAGTTCCATGACTACTTTACCTTTAAAGATGGCCTCGATGCTCATTCCAACCTAATTTCACTCAGGTACACAATGTAATTTTTCCTGGTCCGATCCTCAGGAATTGGCTGGCATTTTCTCAACAACAACGTCCTTTGATATAGAACCTTCTAGTACCATGGTCTGATAAAGAAGGATTTAATGTTCCCTGTGTTCCAGAGTGTCGGGCTCTATTGCACATTCAAGGACAGAAGCACTTTTTGTCCATAGCACCTAAAGAGCCTCCAGGGCACTGTACAGTTGTGGTTCTCGATAATTCCTTGTCAATTCCCATATACCCTGAGTGGTCCCACATTATGCAACATGCCTATAAGCTGCCTTGAATACCACAAATTGAAGTAAGACCATGACAGTATTTTGAAAATAGTCAACTGATGTGATTCCCATTCCTCCTCCCGGTAAAACATGTCCCTTGGCAACCATTTCACTCTTCCAGCTGGGAGGGGGTTGGGGAAGAGGTGGGTAGGTAAAGGAAACTGCTCCAAACAACAGGAAGAGGAATGAGAATGCCTATCCCTTCCACCCCAAAGGAATTGGCAGGACACCAGGAAAAGCAATAGGAAAGCAGGTGGTGAAAAATGCATGTGTTGACCACCATTCTCCAGGCTGGAGTCCTGGAAGTGGAGAGGTATGTGAAATCAGTTAAAGGGGAAAATCCAAGCAGAGAAAAGCCTTCCTTCTCACGAGGCACTCAGAATCAGCAAACACTCTATCAGAGATTCACTCCCCTCACCCCATACCAGCCAGGGGTGCCCACGGCAGAGTCAAATTGGAGAACAGGCAGAGGTCTTACGAACCCAAGTTTAGCTTTCCACATCTCCTTCAGCTCCTACATCACAAGGAAAGTATTTATTGGTTACTGGGTATCCTGTGGAAGGACCCAGAAGTACCAGATGAGCTGGGGATGGGTGGGAGTTGGGTGCACAGCAGGGGTTCAGTGAACCCAAGAGCCATAGACTGCAGGGGAGACATGGTGGATGGACCAGGAATCATAACAATCAGGCTCCAGGAAGACACTTGGGCTTGGAGGGGCTGAGTTGGCTGGGAAGTCAGCATGACCAAGCTGAGAGAGAAGAGACCATCATCTCGGAACTGTCAACTTCAGCACCAGTGACAGCAGGGTACCTAGCAACCAGGCAGATACAAGACGATGCCATGGCCACAAGACGGTCCCCAGTGCATGGGCCACTATCTCCTCCCCAAGAGCTGAGATCCCTCCACCACCCATCCGGCAGCTCTCTTGGAGAAGAGCAGAGGCAGGGGAAGAAATCTAAAGAATAAAGTTGCACCCCGAAGAGATCTTTGCATAAGAGGTGACTTAAATTATTGAATCAGACCAAATTTCATTTTTCCTTGGTACTCAGCAGAGTGGAGGCTGCCAGAGAAGAGTAGATTTGACATGAAATAGTTAAAAATACATTTTCTTTGCGCATGAGCGCATAGTGTGTACATGTGCAATCCAACTTCATGACTTTTCATACTTTATATGAAAAACAATGATCACAGTTGGGTGCGGTGGCTCATGCCTGTAATCCCAGCACTTTGGGAGGCTGAGGCAGGTGGATCACTTGAGGTCAGGAGTTCAAGACCAGCCTGACCAACATGGTGAAACCCATCTCTACTTTAAAAAAAAAAAAAATTAGCCAGGCATGGTGGCGCACACCTGTAATCCCAGCTACTTGGGAGGCTGAGGCAGGAGAATCACTTGAATCTGGGAAGCGGAGGTTGCAGTGAGCCGGGATTGCACCACTGCACTCCAGCCTGGGCAACAAGAGTGAGACTCCATCTCAAAAAAAAAAGAAAAAGAAAGAAAGAAAAAGAGAAACAATAATTGCAAGCCACCTCATCATGGTACTTCTTGATACTTACTGCCACCAGGGGAAATGGTGGCTGAGAAAGGGTAGGTCTTAGGTGAGCTGCAGGTACCTTCCCAGGATCATGGCGGGAAGGAATTACCCCCCAGCCTTAAGTTCCTAGAGCTGCTGTTTCAACCTGCTGACTCAGACAGGTAAACCATGCATGGCCAGGAGGTAGAGGCTTGGTGGGCTTTTTTGCTAGGAGTACAGTCTTCAGCCTATACCCCATGCCCCCATACCGATCCCCACATCTGTCCCCTCTGACTCCACCACAGTTCTCCTCTTGGGATGCAGTCAGATGATGGCCATAAGTATGTGTGCATGTGCGTGTGTATATGCAGGATAGCTGCAGCCAAGGATCCATGCTACTAGTAATAGTTTAAGTTAAAACAACAACAGCAACAAAACTTGCCTCTAATTTTATTCCAGGGACCTAACACTTCCACACACAGAGGTTCCAGGATAGGGGCTGCCCAACCACCAGCCATAGTCAGGGCAGATACCTTACTTCGTTTCTCTAAAATGCAGAGGGAGCTACCCCCTCCCCACCCACCGCCACCTCCCATGCCCCAGCTCTTATGACCCACGGAGGGCATTGCCTGTCCAAATCAGAATTACCTCTTTTCTAACACTTATTTTTTTAAAATTCTCTGTGAATGGAACCCCCGCTTTACGATTTGTGAATCCACTGTTCAACTCCTGGACAAGTTTTCAGTAACACATTACGTACAAAATAAAGGACTGTCTGATTTCTTTTTTCCCCATTTTGTTATTTGGATTTCTTTCTTTGTTTTTGCAGAATTTTCCAGAATAGGTGTCAATTTACTTTCTAAACATTGTGCTTAATTGTTTGCAAGACTGCAGAATAACTGGCTTGAAGTGAAGTTATTTTAGACAAGAACAAACAATTTGAATATGGCAGTTAGTGGGGAATAGAGAACAAAGACTGGAGTTTTATTTAAAGAACAAGTCAATCACGCCAATAGAAAGACAATGCATAGGCTCCTTCTGTGTGCAGAGCTGAAAAGCCCCAAGTTGCTCTGTTTTAAAACGTGTGAAGATATTCAGCACAAAAGGCCGGGTTTTGAACATCGATAAAAGAAATTCAGGAAGAACTACTGTGGTTCACAAAGAAACAAAGCCTTTGCCACTGAGGAAACGGATTGTGTCCTATGAAACCCAGTAGTCAAAGATGACAGGGTCTGGTCTTATAGCAGTGTAGAGAATCAAGAAATTGACATGGAAGTCTTATGCAAACCAACTTAACACATATTCCATCAAATATGTTAAATGCATCAGACAAGGAATAGGAAATACTGAAAACCAAAGACAACAGCTCTACAAAGATGGCTGTCCTCATATCATCTGCCTTCAATCCCCACTTCTTACAGCAAGATACCCTGTATTTTTTAATCTGTGGGTTTACCTAGAATGAGATTCCAAGTCAGCAGTCAGCAAACATTTTCCGTAAAGAGCCAGACAGTAAATATTTTAGGCTTTGTGGGCCACTAGGTCTCCTTCGCAGCTACTCAACTCCACCTCTGTCATGTGACAACAGCCACAGACAGTTTCCAAACAAAGGGGCGTGGCTGTGTTTCAATAAAACTTCAAGGACAATGAAATCTGGATTTCGCGTAATCTTCACGTGTCACAAAATATTCTTTCAATTCTTTTTTCAACTATTTAAAAATGTAGAAATCATTCTTAGCTGCCAGGCCATACAAAATTAGGCAGCGGGCTGTGGATTGCCAACCCTTCCTGTATAACTCAGAAACCCTTGAGTGACCACCGTGAAATATTACCTGGTGCAGTTCTAAGCGACTATACTTTCTAACAAGTGTTTCAGAAGAACAGACGCCTGCAAAGAATACAGAAATGGGAGTGGCAACCACATGAAAAAACAATAAGGTAAGAAAAAAATGAACAAACCATAAAAAGAAAAGAGGTACAAAATGCAGTGAAATGTATGGGTCCAGGTCCCAGATATGATGAAGTGATATGACCGCGGGGGTTGAACAGGACACCTGTTTTGCTACTGGTACTTGGACTTGGTTGAAGGTAGGGTTTGACAAAAGTCCCAGATAAGAAAGCATGACCCTGTTCTTGTGAGCGGAAGATGAGAAAAGGAAGGAGACAAGGAGATCATGAAAATAATGAAGACATTGAAGGCCAATACTATGGAGACTTCCTATGTGACAGAAATTATTCTAAATGCTAAATATACATCACTTAATCCTTGTAACAGTCTTCTAGGCTTTATTATTAGTCCCATTTTATAGATGAGAAAACTAAGACCCTGAGATGGTAAATAACATGCTCGAGGGAGGGATGGGGGCATGGGAGGATGGGTAGAGGGATGGAAGGATGGACAGACTGACAGGAAGATGATAGACATGATTGACACATGATAGAGAGATCAGATAAGTTAAGCAGACATGTAGATGATAGGTAGATGGATAGGTAAATGTTACTAGATGACAGAGACAGATAATACAGAGATTAGTAGACAGATGACGGGTAGATCAATGGGTAAACAGATGGTAGACGGATAGATGGGATTGATAGATGGATAGGTAGGTAGGTAGGTAGGTAGGCGGATGGTAGGAAGATGAAGAATAGATGATAGATAGCCCTCCAACTCTAAAAATGGGGCACACAACCCCACACTCTGCTGCTCTAATGGGCAATGGGGAATTAACAAAAGGCTGCTGGAACACAAAATGAGAGCTAAAGAAGGCAGAGGTGGTAGGAGCTCCCCTTTTTTATAAGCAGCCATGCACTGATACCCTCTATTCTTCCAGGAGGTTAGTTTGAGTGGAGGTTTCCTGAAGGAAGTGAGTTTGAAGTCATTTTGAAATAACTGAAGGAACTAAATATTGAAACATGCACGCGACCATAGGCAGTGCGTACATGGAGGACCTGGAACCGGGAAAAACAAAGATTCAGAGGGGATTTGAGAGTGTGAAGATGATTTGAAGAGCCAGACGTTTTTTCTCTCAGATCTAACATAGGAGCAGATTTTCAAAAACACAGGTTCTACAAACTGCCTGTCTTTGATATCCAGGAGGAGCTCGTCGGGAATGCAAAGCAGCTAGTACAAGAGCACCTTCCTTCCTGGGTGGTGAGGCCAGCCCTTTGCACTTAGCGAGTGGATTTTAAATATAAAGAGATTCGTGTCCAGTTATCCAGGTGGCCATTGGAATGACAGTAATTCACACCAAACCACATAAGGAGGAAACATCATCCATCTTTCTCATTTTTTAGAAAAAAAAAAAAAAAAAAAAAAGCAGCTTTAGAAAAACAGCTAACTAGCCCTCAATCAATTCTGAGTCAGCAGATCTATTTACTCTCTTCTGATGCTGCATCACTCGACTGAGTCTTGCTGGCTCCATCAGGATTTTTCCAACATGTGTTGTCATGGATCAAAACCTTCCAGCAACTGTCCTTTCTCTCTCAAAATAGTGTCTTTTCTCATTCCATGAAGTAAGGCATGTCTCACTCAGATCTGCTCAATTGATTTTGAAAAAGATGCCAAAATTCTTTTTTCCTTTTTTTTTAGAGACAGAGTCTCACTATGCCACTCAGGCTGGAGTGCAGTGGCACAATGTTGGCTCACTGCAGCCTCAAATTCCTGGGCTCAAAGGATCACCCTGCCTCAGCCTCCTGAGTAGCTGAACACAGGCATGTGCTACTCTGCCCAGCTAATGTAGAGACAGGGTCTTACCATGTTGCCCAGGCTGGTCTCTAACTTCCGGACTCAAGCAATCTTCTCACACAGGCCTCCCAAGTCCCGGGATTACAGGCATGAGCCACTGTGCTTGGCCTGCAAAAGCTCTTTACTTTGAAAGCACATTGAAATTGTTCTGTACTTGGCAGTAGTGGTTACACAGCTGTATATTGCCATCAACATTCATGGATCTATACACCAAAGAGTGAATTTGACTGTACGCAAGTGATGCTTCCATTTAAGTAAGAGTCAAAGGAAAAAAAATGAAATACTGAAATTTCTGTCTGGATATGGAAGCCTTAAAAAACAGGAGTGTCTATCATCTCTGAGTATCTGCCTGAGTTTTGGAGGGAAAACATGAATGAGCCAATTAAAGATCTCATTTCTAGGTGACTGACAAATCACATTTGAGTCACTCAGCTAGTTCTGGTTTGGGGATTGGTGAGTTTCACTGTATCAAGCTGTGACTCTGTTTAACCCAAGTATTCCCTTGAGGCCATTCTTGGCTGTCTCTCTTCAAGCTGAAATTGAGAGGCTTTGCGAGTGGCCCTATAAACACGCTAATGAATGAATGGACAACTAATTACCTTGTAAATATGCATGAATAAGCACAGGCCTCAGATGCCTCTGCAGTAAGCCAAATGTCTGGGCGCCCCCTTGCTACTTACTTGTGCATGAGAAAACGTGTGATATTCCTATGGTGGAAGCTCAGGCCTCTCATTCTCAGAGGCAAATCTTTCATTGTTGGTGGAAAAGGTCCTGGTATAGGACACTTTAAAAGACACATTAATAAAAATAACAGACAAATGTAGCCATGAAGGATAACCCATCACACACGTTCCTATACCCCCATAAAAGAGTAAACTAACCTCTTGATTAAATTTTTCCAGCAAGGAGGCCCTTTTTTTATTTTTAACTTGTTTTTAAATAGTTCTTTTTTCTCCTTTGTTTTTACATTGTAGGTCACAGTGATTCCCCTTGGTGCTCAAAGATTGCACGGCTTTAAAAGCCCTTAAGGGGCCAGGCACAGTGGCTCACGCCTGTAATCCCAACACTTTGGGAGGCTGAGGCAGGAGGATCACCTGAGGTCAGGAGTTCAAGGCCAGACTAACCAACATGATGAAACCCCATCTCTACTAAAAATACAAAATTAGCCAGGCACGGAGGCGCAGGCCTGCAATCCCAGCTACTCAGGAGGCTGAGTCAGGAGAATCACTCGAACCCAGGAGGCAGAGGTTGCAGTGAACTGAGATTGCGCCATTGCCCTCCAGCCTGGGCCACAAGAGCGCAACTTCATCTCAAAAAGAAAAGCCCTTAAGGATGACACTGCTTCCTGTCCTAGGAACATGAGCATCAAACTACAAAAACCAGTGTCAAGGGGGGATTTGGCTGGTCCCTGGAAAATGCATTCCCGTCAGAGGCTTGGTGGAGAACAGCACCCTTGGCGGGCATTTGTAGACTTATCCTGGGCCAGAGAGAGTTATCCAATCCGGTGTGTTGAATCTGTTCATAGTATAATTGGAGTCAATTATAATAACTAGAGTGACATCCCACATCCATCCTTTGGTGAATGAGCCAACTTCAGCAAGTTATTTAGCCTCCTGGGTCCTCAGTTTACTCATCTGTCTTATGGGACTAATAAAAGCTACCTTGTAGAGTTGTTAGGAAGATTAAATTTGACAATGTATAGGAAGTGCTCAGTTCAGTGTCTAGTATATAGTATTTGATAAGTAATATTTATTATTATTATTATTATTTTGAGATGGAGTCTCCCTCTATTGCCCAGGATGGAGTACAGTGGCACAATCTTGCCTCGCTGCAACTTCCGCCTCCTGGGTTGAAGTGATTCTCCTGCCTCAGCCTCCCGAGTAGCTGGGACTACAGGCACGTGCCACCATGCCTGGCTAGTTTTGTTTTTTGTTTTTGTTTTTGTTTTTAGTAGATACGGAGTTTCACCATATTGGCCAGACTGGTCTCAAACTCCTGACCTCATGATCCACCCACCTCGGCCTCCCAAAGTGCTGGAATTACAGGCATGAGCCACCGCGCCCGGCCAATATTTATTATTAGTGGTATTAATAAGGCCCACCGGAAGAGTAAACTAATTTTGTTTCATTACAGTTTACACTCAATCTAGTCTAGACGTGGGCTAATTTCAGTGGGGGCAACATTTCCCTAAATAGCAGTTGGAGCTGGTCCTACTCTCAGAACTGAGACAAGGACCAGCAGACGCTAGACTCCCTTAGGAGCACTCAGGAGCTTCCTAGACTCTCTTAGGAGCACTTGGGAGCTTCCTATTTCCAGTCTTATTTTTTCCGCTGGTCTATGCTCAGGCCTGAACCCAGGCAATAAGCTGTTACGAAACTAGGGCAATGTTACTTGATCTCTAATAGATAAAAGCAAGAGCTGGTGAGTCCTTCAAAACAGTGCTTCCCACAGCCAGGCCCACAGAACAGGCACCATGTAAGATACCCCTCAAACGCAATAGACCAAAGTAAAGTAGGTTTAAGAAACTCTCAAGGCCACATAATCCAATGGATTTCTTTGATGCAGAATATTTCAGTGCTGGAATTCATTGTGAAGTTCATTTTAATTCAACACCCATGAACATCATATACATTAGGAATTTTTTTAAATCACAGGTTCACGGATATGTTAGATACCATCTAATCCAATCACCTCTTCAGTGCATTCATTCTGTGATAACATCCTGATAAACAATTACCAATTTCCCTGTTGGTGATGGAACTCAGTACATCGCTACGAAGTAGAATCCAAGTTTAATGGTGCTAAAATTATAGGAAACTTCTTCCTTATGTTGAAACAGCTTCTGTCTCTTCTGAAGTTTTTACTCATGTGTACTTTTTGTCCTGTGTATTTTGTCCTTTTGGTGCCACCCACCATGCAACTCCAAGCCACATTCCTTCCAGGACTTGAAATTCCCAAGCGTTTTCTTTTGAGGCTAAACATTTTCTTCGACTGTTCAGTTCATTGGTATTTTTAATTTCCAGACACAGCATTGTTCTTGTTAATGACTGCTGGATGTACTCTAGTTTTATCCATGTCCTTTCAAACATTCCTACATGTAAACTGAACTCATCAGTGCAAAGTATGGAAAGACAATCACCTTCCTTGCTTTGCACAGTATACATCTGTAAACATGGTCAAAGGTTACAGTCGCTCCTTAGGCAGCCCCATGGTGTGTGACGTCAATTCACATCCTGATGTTGCTTTTCATATGAACTGCTATGAAGCCACATCTCACAAATCCTGGAGTCGTGCAGTTGAACTTTGAATCTAAATACTGGGATTTGAATTATCTTTACTGCACTTCACTTCATCTGAACTCAGCCTTCTCCCCCATAGTGATTTTTCTTTAGAACACTGGCTCTAATAGCCAATGTGTTAGTTCTCTCCCACTTTGCATACTGGAAAGTATGATTTCTATTTTTTCTTGTAAGTTATCGATTTACAATTTTAAAAAATGATAACAGGCCTGGTTTAAATTTTTAAAAAGATAACAGGGCCTCCAGGTTGGGAATGATTATGAAATAAGGGTAATTCTCCCAAGTTACCAAAAGTTGTTGATCATGGTTATTCAACAAACTATATTCCACTAGCCAGTCCACATTTCTTCACTGAGTCTTCGAAGATATATAAGTGAATTTGTCAACATCCTGGATTTGCTGAAATCCGAGCTGTTGCCTTAATCCACTGATACAGCATTTATTTATTTATTTTTGAGATGGAGTCTCGCTCTGTCGCCTAGGCTACAGTGCAGTGGTGTGATCTCAGCTCACTGCAATCTCTGCCTCCCAGGTTCAAGCGGTTCTCCTGCCTCAGCCTCCCAAGTAGCTGGGATTTCAGGTGCATGCCACCACGTCTGGCTAATTTTTGTATTTTTAGTAGAGGCAGGATTTCACCATGTTGGTCAGGCTCGTCTCGAACTCCTGACCTCAGGTGATCCACCCACCTCGGCCTCCCGAAGTGCTGGGATTACAGGCGTGAGCCACCGCGCCCGGCCAGCGTTTATTTTTAAAAGGAAGGAAGGGCGGGGAATAAGTCATTTGCCAAGATTTACTTTTTAGTAAACCATGTTGGCTCCTGGAAACTATGGCTTCCTTTGATGAGGATTTACCATCCTGGTGATAAATAACAAAAGAGGTAGAGCAAAACACTTTAGACCGTGGGTTTTGAAGTCAAATGACATCTCCATTAGTTATTAACCCACATGCTATTGGGCAGGTTGGTTAAGGCTTAGTTTCCTCAACTGTAAAAGATTTTTAAAGTAAAAGAGATAATATATGTAAACTGCTTACAGAGTGCTGGGAACAGAGAAAACGCTTAATACAGTGGTCATTATTTTTAAAGTTAGGCTTGCCGGATTTTGGTGGGAAATCAAGATGGCTTCCTTCTGAAAACTGAATGTGTCTCATGTCTGATTTGACAGAAACAACTTGGAGATGGGGATTCTTGAGCACATGAGTTACTGAATGAGAACTCTCAGGGAAAAGGGAGTGAGAGCTGCAGGATGGGGCAGAGAAAGAAGTAAGTCAGAATGTGGTTTCAGGTGAAGTCTCCTTTCATTCCCATCCCAGGGGAAGCTCTGGGGAATAATTTGCCTGTCCTATGTCTGTCCTGGCTTGAGAAAAGGCTTCTGTGGACCCTGCCCCAACCCACCCAAGTCAGTTATGTCTACTGGACACCCAGGGCCGTGGCTTGAGAGATGTAACCTCCAGCACTTCCTCGCAAAGCAGCTCTCTTCGCCCAAAGCCGCTTTTATGGGGAAGGCTGCAGACATGAGCAGCTGCTTCCTCAGGGTGAAGGGCACCTAACCAGTAAAATGGACCCCAGGGGATTTGAGTGTCACATTCTCACCAGCATCTGCCATGGAGACAAGCCAGTCATTCCATCAAAACCCAGAACCCACCAACAAGGGTGATCTCTGGGGCAAAACACATAAAACTGTATGCCACCTCCATTATCTTATCATTTCTCTTTTTTTCCCCCTCCTTCAAAACTTTCCTTTTATTAAAATATATTGTGATTAAGCACAATTACAAAAGACCACAATATCTTCACTTTCGAGTTGTCTGTCTTACTGCTGTCAAAACATGGTTACAAACGATTTTTTTCTGCAAAGAGCTTGAACATAAAGTACAGAACTCAATACAGAGGGGGAAATTAATCTCTGCAACATGATACACAACAAAGCCTTCAGCAGGGCCCAGCACATAAGACAATCAAGAGTCCACATGTTCTACCAGAGGTGCGGTCACATTTTAGACACTTCTAAAGTGTATTTGGGGACAATTCCATCATAAAGTTATAGAAAGAGGGATCCCAACAACTGTCCTCTCCTGAGGTTATCTTTGTTGAGACGATTGTCATACTATTTCCTTGGAAAGCATACGGACTTGAGGTCAAATTTTACTCTGAAAATAGTAGCTGAGGAACTTTCATTGAGGTTCCAACCTCCTTAAGTCTCTGTTTTCTCATTTGCTAAATGGATAAAATAACTTCAAAAATTACAGGTGAGACATTAAGTAAAGTCACATATAAAAATTGCAACGTGGTATTTGGTACATATAAAATCTTCAAAGTGTAGCACATATATTTTAAATTCCTTCAAAAAGCTTCTTTGGATGGGGACAACGAAGCTAAAATGTGAGGACCTACTGAAATCTTAAAATAACGAACCAATACTATTATATCAAAAAGTAGCAAAATACATACTAAATGGATATATCTTGTGTTTAAGTTTGACATCACAGGGCCTTTTTAAAAAATATTGAGGCATTAGGATCAACAGATTTGTGTGTCTCTTGGGTCTCTCCTCACACCACCATCTTCCATAATGGTCCCACCATTTGGAACTGCTCAGACAGTTTTGATTGTCACAATGATAAGGGAGGTAGGGCATTAATGACATTTAGTGGGCAAGTCTAGGGATGCCAAATATCCAGCATCATCCAAAACCATCTCTTACCATGAAGAACTGTCTCATCTACCTCCTGCATGATTGCCCAAGGTTTCACCGGACATTCACAAAGGTAAAAATTGATAAAAATTTATCTGAGACTATAACCTAAATATTTTCACATGAAAACAAACTACTTAATGCTCAGGGTGAATATAAATGGATTTTCCAGAAATGTAACTGCCAGGTAAGTTAAGGAATAACTGCAAGCTGTTTTGTTCCAGACTCTTTTGTTCACCATGCCAGAAAATCATGACAAAGCCACTTAATGAAACCAAGTCACCAACACAACATGTCTTCATCAGTCCACATTTGCAGATGACGTGTTAATGGTGAGTCTCCTCACAGGTGTAGGCGTCTGACTTCTTATGTTTTCCGATGTGGTTGTCCTGAGCATTTTCATGTTAAAATGCATATTTCAATATCAATTGTTTTCCTTTCATTTTGTTTTATATTACAGTTGGAGTATTTTAGTGATTTTTTAAAAAATTACATGAATGGGTAGGTTATATTGTCTATGTATGTCTTTGCAGGATAGTAAAGAAGATGTTAACAAAATGTTTGTTATTAAAAAGGGGTATCTAAAGGTTTATGAACTGACATGATCTCATCTTTGACAGAGATGATGGCATTGGTCATGATCACCCTCATAACACAATCTCAGGTCCTTCAGCTCTGACTCCTTTTTCAGACTTTTCTCCTAGGAAGACTGAGCCTTCTCGCCCAGGCATGAAAGTTTGGCAAGGATGCTCAAGAGGCAAGGTTAAAGTTTCATCTCCGTATGAGACTGTTGGCTAGGATTAGATCCTTGCACATTGCAACGGTTGCTGATGAGACTAAAAAATCTGGAACTTAACTAAAAAGCTCTGCACAGCAAAGGAAATAACAGAGCAAACAGACAACAGAAGGGGGGAAAATATTTGCAAATCATGCCTTCGACACAGGACTAACATCCAGAATCTACAAGGAACTCAAACAGCTCAACAAGAAAAACAAACAAACAAACAAAAAAACAAACATGAAAATCTGAGCAGAGGACCTGAACAGACATTTCTCAAAACAAGAAACATCAGTGGCCAATAAACACATGAAACAATATTCAATGTCACTAATCATCAGATAAATGCAAATTAAGACCTCAGTGAGAGATCATCTCATGCCAGTTAAAATGGTTATTATTAAAAACTTAAAAACAATAGATGTTGGCATGGGTGGAGAAACAAAGGAACGCTTACACACTGTTGGTGGGAATGTAAATTAGTTCAAACTCTATGGACAACAGTATAGAGATTTCTGAAAGAACTAAAAATAGAACTACCATTTGACCCAGGAATCCCACTACTGGGTATCTGCCCAAAGAAAAAGAAATCATTACATTAAAAAGACACCTCTGTGTCACTACAGCACCAAAAGTCATGGACCTACATGCCCATCAACCTAAGTATCCATCAACAGTTGACTGGATGAAGACAATGTGATATACACACACCATGGAATACTACAGAACCATAAAAAAGAATAAAATGATGTCCTTTGCAGCAACATGGATGGAACTAGAGGTCATCATCCTAAGCAAACTAACTGAGAAACAGAAAACCAAATATTGCATGACCTCACTTATAAGTAGGAGCTAAACAATAGGTACAATGAACATAAAGACGGAAATAATAGACACTAGAACTCCAAAAGGGAGAAGGGTGGGAGGGGGACAAGGACTGAAAAATAACCATCCAGGTACAATGTTAACTATTTGGGTAATGGGTACACTAGATGCCCAATCCCCACCAGTATGCAATATGCCCACGTATCAAACAAGCACACGTACCCCCTAAATCTAAAATAAATTTTTCAAAAAGCCTGAAAAAGTTTCCCAAAATCTCTGAAGATCTTCACAAGTGATCCTATTATTGTAAGTGACAATAGGGTCTCCTATTATCACTTGGTCATTCATCTCGATTCTCTACCTCCATCAAGATCACCATAATAGAGTTTCTGTCTTTGATCCTGAAGATTAGACTCTTGCAGGGCCTTTCAGCTAAGCACAAACAAAGCATACAACACAATTTATTCTGCTTGCTAGTAGAGTCAAAGTAGATATCTGAGTATATAAGTAGATATTTTCCTTTATCTCCATTGACAAACCGCAAACACAGGTGGTGTCAGGGCAAACCTACTTAAAAACTTGTTGGAATGTTTAGTGTTTCAGGTTATCTTTGGTTCGGAAAGTTAAAGAGCATTATAAATAGTACACATCGGCTGAGCACAGTGGCTCATGCCTGTAAACCCAGAATTATGGGAGGCAGAGGCGGGTGGATCACCTGAGGTCAGGAGTTCAAGACAAGCCTGGCCGACATGGTGACACTTTGCCTCTACTAAAAAATACAAAAATTAGCTGGGCATGGTAGGAGGCACCTGTAGTCCCAGCTACTCTGGAGACTGAGAATTGCTTGAACCCAGGAACCAGTTGCAATGAGCTGAGATTGTGCCACTGCACTCCAGCCTAGGCAAGAGCAAGACTCTGTCTCATAAGAAGAAAAGAAACGTACACATCTGTCTTTATTTTAGATGGAAAATAAGATGGCTACAAGAATGAATACATAGAATTAGACTATGAATTGACTTTTGCTTCTGTGAATTTTGGTATTTTGTCTGGTTAAATAGAAAAAAAACACAGCAAAATACTAAGTCTGCTGGAGGTGATGAGATAAAGAAACTTATCTCCCACCTTCCACAACAACAACAACAAAAAAGATGAACCAATTTTTAATATTTCTAGAAGGCAACTTAAGACCTTTGGTTGTCTGTCTAGGACATGAAACACTTACCGTATTGCACTTGCATCTGGGTTTTTTCAACTAGGTTGAGCACAGAGAAAGAATCACAAGGATGCTACAATTAAAGGGAGTATATCTGAACACAAATTCAAGGGGACATGTATGTTGTTATTACATAAACCAGAATGCAAAGGCCCTTGAGGTTGAATAAGAACTCTAAATCTCCTAGTTTCTACAATCCCCGAACCAGTATTTTTCCCGAGGAGGCACTGGTGTTTCTAATCCAGCATGGAGCAAAATAAAAAACAATAAGGACCTTACATTTTTCTGAGAAATTAACATGAACAGAAGGAAAAACAGAAATTGCCTCCACTGAAATAACAACCCCTCCTTGCCTGCAGCCATTTGAATCAGAGATTGTTTGCATTAATAAGGCGTTAGCCTTTTTTTTTTTTTTTTTATTGTCAAATGCCATTCGTTCAATGTCCCACATTTGCCCGTGAAATTCAGGGCAATGAAGCTGACAAAATGTAATTTACTTGCATTGAAATGGGCCAGATCCATGATTTACTCTCCCAGCCTCTCAAGCTGGATTTCACATTCAATGGCCTTCCTGAACTATCAGAGAGGAAGTCAACTTCCCTGAGCCACAAACAGCAAGGGTGTAGCAGGTGGGCAGCCCCCAGAGCAGCTGTCCAGGCCTCCAGTAACACCGGGTTTTTTCCAGACGAGGAGGAGGGGGAATGTTCCTATAAACTTCAAACAAGTGCCAAAGCTCTTCCTAAGAATTAGTTCACCTTTACTGCATGTACCTTATAATGAACGCAACTTTATAGACAAGACAAGAGGGAAAACACAGATTTAGTCATCTCTGGAAAACATAACAAGCTCAGAAAGCATTTACTAGAACATAGGACTTAAAAAACAAAACTAAACTTCCCAAATAAGCTACATGTGGAAAATGTTTCATCCTCATCGTGGAGAATTTTTGAAATGGAAGAGAGAGAAAAAATAAGTCAGGGAACATTCAGCAAAGGCATCCCAAAGTGCGGATATTTGGGGCAAGGTTTTCCATACAGATAACACAGTATTGTGCTAAAAACTGTCTTATGAGATCTATGTTCAATGTTGTCTATCATGGCATTATTTATAATACCCAGAAATCCAGAAGAAAATCAATATCCAATAAACAGGGAATTGGTTAAATAAATTATGGTGCATCCATGCTGTGGAGCCACTAAAAAAAAATCAGGTCATAAACATGTACTTAGTACCATGGAAAAATGTTACCAATACAACCTTGCATTTTAAAAGCAGTTTACAAAGACTTATGTACATTTTGATCTTAATTTTATAACCTATACAAAAGCTTATATATGCGTGGGGAGGAGAGGGAAGGATACATACTCTTTAATGTTGGCAGTGACTACGTGTGGGTGGTGGGATTACACATTATTTTTTATTTTCTGTGCTATTCCATAGTTTTAAAAAAAGTTTTACACTAAACATGTCTCACCTTGATAATAAGAAAAAAGAAACAATAAAAATTTTAAATTGCCTCATTTCTGAAAAACAAGGTTGGATGCAGTAGCAGTTCTATGGTATTCAAACTTAACTTCTTTAAACAACATCTACTCCCCCCAACCCCCACCCCTTGGCAAGGGGGAAAAAATTCTTTCTTAGAGGATTTCAATCAAGGATGAGATTAATGGATATCCTCTGCTCCAAAAGAAAAATACATATTTGCCTGTATTTCACATTCATATTTAAAACATATTTTCTCTTCCAAAATAAGCCTGCATCTGATTTTTAATGGATTTGGAGAAATCCATTTCCAAATGCCTGCAGCATCTGTGAATACTTCATTTAACAATTAGCAGGATCTTCCTTTTTAGACGGTATTAGAACTGATTTGCAGGGTTATACCATAATCAGGAATGTTCCTACCCTTTGGAAAGCTCTAATCTTATCTTGACCAGCCTGCCCTCTGCCTCCATGGAATAAAAACAATAATGTCTGCAATAGAGACTAAATGTATAGCCCTCAAAGAAAACTACAACAAACCCAGAAACTGTATAAGGCGTACAAAAAACACGTTTCCATGCCCCACTGTTGTTTGAACAGAGGTAAGTATTGCCGTGATCAACTGATCAGGAACGAATGTCCAACTTGAAATGAATTCAAGCCCAGGGCGCTTCAGTGGTGACCAATCAGAGGGCGGCACAGACAACCAGTGTGCCAAGGTAATTTCTTCAGCAGAATACAGACAACTCAGCAAGAGCCTTTCCTACCAATTAAAGGTAGTCAATATCGATTATCTGAGGGATTTCCATGCTCAGGAAGCAAATTAGAAACTCAATACCTGAACTATTCCTAAATGCAGTTATCAACTTCAGAGTTTTATCTCATAAAACCAATTCAGCTTAGAGTTTAATTCTATTAAATTAGAGCTTAGAAATAAGATTTGCTCTAGAATGAATGCATCATTAGTTTTAAAATGCAATATACTGAAACCCAAAATGTGCTGTATTACAGTTTGGAGAATAAATGAGTAAAGATGGCATCTAAATGCACTTTTCCCTAAGTGTGTTTATCAGTCGAAAAAGTGATTGTTTATAAAGACGTCAAGACCTTTGGTAGGAGGGACACATCCCCTCTCTTTAGCATAAAGTAACCCCACTTGTTCCAATCAAAGACTACAGTTTCCCCTTTGTTCTTAGACCTCCTTATTACACCACTGAGCAATATAAAAGCAGGGAGGAGAGGAAAAACTCCATTTCCCTTGGTTTGTTCTACACGGAAGTCTCGTGAAACTTGGGATACGTGTTCCTCCAAAGTAAATGAGGCTAACCCCCAAGAGGAGCTGCCCAGTACAGTGTAAGTCGTAGCATATTGCACTTGCGCTAGGGTTTTTGTTCTGCCCTTTTTCAATAAGACAGAGAGCCAGGGAAGATTCTCCTTCTATGTGATGTCAGGAACAGGGTCCTTTGGCTGGTAGAGGCTGAGCCTCATTTTTGACATCTTACAGAAATCAAAAATATGTCCCTGGGCCAGGCACGACGGCTCATGCCTATCATCCCAGCACTCTGGGAGACCGAGGTGGATGGATCACTTGAGGAGTTTGAGACCAGCCTAGCCAACATGGTGAAACCAAAGATACAAAAATTAGCAGAGCTGGTGGTGCATGCCTGTAGTCCCAGCTACTCGGGAGGCTGAGGCAGGAGAATTGCTTGAACTTGGGAGGTGGAGGTTGCAGTGAGCTGATATCAGGCCAATGTACTCCAGCCTGGGCAACAGAACAAGACTCTGTCTCAAAAAAAAAAAAAAAAAAAAAAAGAAGTCCCTAATGAAATCTAGCAAAAAGGCTTTTCCTCCCCTGCGATGCCTGCTTCCCCCATGCACATGAGGGTTAGGGCATCCAATACAAGAAAAGCTCAGTAGGTACAAATCTAGTAAACAGTGGTATTACAAGACTGAGAATCATAAATAAAATAGAAACAGTTTCAGGCCATGTCAAAGAACCCCTGGGAAGACCTGAATATTGAAAGATGCGCCATTCTGGGGAGAACAGCTGCTGATCTTGATACAGTCTTAGATGCTCTGATGACAAGAGGCGATTTCCATCTGTAACAATGGCCCGAGCTGAGTTCTTTAGCACTGAAACTACATTTGCCATTTTGAAAGGAAATGATTATGTTTCCATGAATTGCACTGTGTCACACTATATTTTAGGGCCTTGCACAGCATTATTATGCCTTCATGAAATATTGCCACACATTGTCCCATCCACTGTAAAAGAAAGCCAGTGTTCACAGTGTCTTGTAAATAGATGACATATGGGTTAATCTAGCATTTGCATTTGGGAGGAATAATTCAACATTAAACTCTTCCGCATATAAAAACACAAAGCTAACACAAAAGATGTCCAGGGAGCTTCAGCAAATGGAAGGTGATCACAGTGCAGTCTGGTTTTAATACGGGGTTTTCAGGTAGATCATATCATGATGATGGGATTCTTAGCACCATAATAATCCACAGCTTTCAGTACATTATGGGACATGTAAGATGTGAAGGAGAGGATCCCAAGATCTGATTGTGACCAGCTTTTCCCAAATGAACTAACCATGCACCATCTTCCATCCCTCCTTTTTAGCTGTCATCTATTTGTCCTTACATGATTTGTGCAAGCCTAATTTATCTATTGGAAAAACAAAACAAAACAATACCTAAGGGGATACAAGGAGATGGTAAATCCCCATCTTTTCCCTGGGGAAAAGTAGTTGTACAGCTAAATATGAGGAAACATTTCCAAATTTCAGTCCAACATGGGGAATTAGGATCAAAGCTTCCCTAAGGAAAATTTGCGGGTCCCAGTTGAGGACTGATGTCCCCAGTTGGGTAAATTAAGTTTCTGAAACATCCCCCAGTTCCTACTTCATAAAAATGATCAATATAACCAGGCACAATGGTAAAAGAACATCGCTAAATTTAAATCTTGTTATTGTTATGTTACCCGGCTGGGGAGTCAGAATTAATTTAATTTTGTGAATTAAAGCCTTGATGATGATCCATTTCAAACCTCTAATGTGCTCACTTAGAGAAAGAAGGGGCCCTCCCTTGACTCCCGTCTCTCTCTGCCTATCAGCCACCTGGTACAAGGGAAAGGGATTCAAATGGAAGTCTGTAGATCATTAACTGGGTGCATGACCTTGAGTAAGTCATTGCGTTTCTCCATCATCCAGTTTCCTTCACTTCTAGAAAGACTGGAGCAGAGG
Organism: Nomascus leucogenys; assembly: GCF_006542625.1. Taxonomy (NCBI): domain Eukaryota; kingdom Metazoa; phylum Chordata; class Mammalia; order Primates; family Hylobatidae; genus Nomascus; species Nomascus leucogenys. Next base: position 49,764,836 of record NC_044382.1, read on the forward strand.
ATGTCTAGGTCCAGCCTTGCTCTGGAATTTGGAATTTACAATTCTAACAGCTATTAACAAGATAATACCTGGGAATTAAAGAGAGAGGCAATAACAAAAAAGCAAAAACGACATCACCACCACCACTACTAAAAGCCAAAAAAGGAGAAACATTCTCTTTTAGCAAGGAGAAAGGTGAGAAGTTGACCAAAATCAAAGACAAGACTGCTTCATGTATTAATAAAGCCTAAATATAAAATTCACACAATGTCAGCAAGACGTACTTGGGTTCAGAGCCTTTTTACAACCTAGCACGGTACTGTTTATTTGGGAATGAGGATAACATCCGACGAAGTAAAAGCATCCCACTGTCTGTCTTTTTCATGCAGCAGGGGTGGCCTGTAGACAAACACCAAGAGACAGGCACAGCTAATTTAAAAAATAAAATGCAAAGTCCTGTGGCCCAGTTCAAATTGAGCCTGACAGTGAAGGTCACAGCAACTTTTCACTTTTGTTTAAAGATACTGCCTTGATCATTGCCGGATGTGAACAAAGACACAATAGCAAAGAAGAACCATTGTGAAACGAGACCATCTTGACGTGCTCCTCCTCCACCTCCAAAAGCTTTCTTTTCTAGTTAAGAAAAAACATTGATAAATTACCAAATTCCCAACAGTTTGAAAAATGACAAATATAATGTTCCCCCAAGTATGTTGCTAGCAAAAGTAACCAAAATGTCCCAAGAGCAGGGGAATCGCTGGCCTTTTGAAGGTTCTCTGTGCTTCATAATTTCTTGCAACTTTTCAAACTCTTCCATTTTGTTTCTGCTTTCCTTGTTTTTCATTCCCTTACTTTTTTTTTTGGCAATTTTTCTAGTCCCACCAATCACGAGGAGTGGTAAAGCACTTGAGTTTTAAAAAATTGTTCAAACCAGTTGTAAGATTCATTGTCTGTAAAGAAAATAACTTTGGTCTCCAACATGTGTTTTCAATACAAATGCATCACATAAAAAGTAAAAAGACCTCTTGTCTACTACGGCAATTCTCACGGAGCCATTTTGGTCTTTATAGAAAGGTCTCACTTATATCTTGGTAGAAAGGAAAACGTGAAACAAAGCAGACACTTCACCTTCCTCCGGCCTGTTTTATATTTCTCCCATGCTGTCTCCTAAAGACGCTAGCACTTGATAAAAGTTCAGGCCTTCTCAGTGCAGAACTCTGCTTGTCATTCCTTTGGAAGTGATTAAAGACATTAGCACAGCTTCACCATAAAAGCCTCAACAACAGGTGTCAGGGGCCACTCCCCCCACCCCCACTCACCGCTTTCTCCACCTTGCACCTTCCCAGGCAAAAGTTCTATATGGGAGGGGAGGTAATATTCTCTTAGTTTACTTTGTGTAGGTTCTATGATGGAAATAACACTGCTTGTATATTTTTTGCAATTTTTTTTTTTTTTTGAGACAGGATCACCCAGGCAGGAGTGCAGTGGTGCAATCTTGGCTCACTGCAGCCTTGGCTTTCTGGGCTCAAGCAATTCGCCCACCTCAGCCTTCTGAGTAGCTGAGACTACAGGCACGTGTCACCACACCTGGCTGATTTTTTTGTATTTTTGTACAGATGGTCTTTTGCCATGTTGCCCAGGCTGGTCTTGAACTCCTGGGCTCAAGTGATCCATCCACCTTGGTCTCCAAAATGCTGGGATTACAGGTGTGCGCCACCAAGCCCAGCATGTTTTATGCAAATATTTCTAAAGAATTTCACTCTCAGAATCAAAATTGTCTACTTAACCATTGAGATTCTAGGTGATGGTTGCCTCCTGAGACAATCTCCAAAGCCAGAGGAGAACAATGCTCTTTACAACCAAAAAAGATGCCAAAGAAATATGGGGAGGTTAGAGTCAGGCGATTTCTGTGTACAAATAATTTGTACACAGAAATGTGTTCATTGAGGAAGCTCTTCATACCTCAGTTTCCTGGAACTGAGACCCTCTAATATATCCTAGATAGTTTCTTGGCTCTGTTCACAATTACGCAATTGCGTGTTGTTTATTTTCTTCCTCCCACTCACTCCCAGTTCTAGGCCATTGGCACCATGTCCCAGGTCCTGATTTGGGGTAGATTTGAATTACCGTGACTCAGAGAAGCATCCAGTCGTCTGTTAAAACATGCTACTGCTGGCCGGGCATGGTGGCTCACACCTGTAATCCCAGCAAATAATTTGTACACAGAAATAGAATTAATCCTAATGCTATTTCTGTGTACAAATTATTTGGTTCTCTGTACCTTTTTCCCTAACCTTAAAAGAGGAGGCACCAATACCTGCTTACTACAGTTTAGAGGAAATCGTTCATATGGAAGTAAAATATTCAAAATGTGTCATTTGTATTTGTCGAGAGGACTTCTGCAGTTGTCACATCTCAAAATCTCTGGAAGCTCCTTTCCACATTTTGAAAGTTATCTATAGTTAACTACCCACCTTCCCAAGGAAGAATCTAAGTTATATTTCCTAGCTGCCCCTGTAATTTAGATTCTTTAGTTTGTTTAGGGAGAGACCAAGTGCTGAGCATTCATTTTGTGGGCCCAGATCACTAAATACCACATAGTTCTCAAACCAGTAGCCATGGCACCAGCTTTCTGGTCACAGTAAAGGCTGCAGCTCCCATGGCTGGTCTACTCTGGGGTGTGTTTCTAGGTTCCGTCCTGGAAGCCCAACTTGGGCTTCTCATTGATTATAGGAGCTACCATATCATTTAATAAGTCCCCTTTGGTTTCAACTACCAAAAGTGAATTCTGTTGCCTGTAACTAAGAACCCCATCAACTATATATTTGAAAGTTCTTGGCTACATGCGTGACACATGGTAAAAATCTATGTATGTTAACTTCTTCTCTGTCACCCCCAATGCTTGTAATTCCATCCTCATTAGCCAGACAGAGAAGTATAGAAAGATGTGACGAGGACAGTTGCTGTGACTCATGTCTATAATCTCAACACTTTGAGAGGCTGAGGCAGGAGGATCCCTTGAGCCCAGGAGTTCAAGACCACCCTAGGCAACACAGTAAGACCCCATCTCCAAAAAAAAATTTTAAAATTAGCCAGGTGTGGTGGCACATGCCTGTTTGTCTCAGCTATTTGGGAGGCTGAGGTGGGAGGATCACTTGAGCCCAGGAGGAAGAGGTTGTAGAGAGCTGTGATCACACCACTGCACTCCAGCCCGGGTAACAGAGTGAGACCCTGTACAATCAATCAATCAATCAATGTAAAGAAAGTTACCTATACCAAAATCTCAACCCACTAGCCTGACGTGATACCTACACATCCTACAACTTTAGAGTAAGTTATCTCCAGAAGATTCTTGGTTCATACAACTGCAACAGATTAATTAGTAGAAGCATGGCCGGGAGTGGTGGCTCACACCTGTAATCTCAGCACTTTGGGAGGCCAAGGTGGGTGGATCACAAGGTCAGGAGTTCGAGACCAGCCTGGCCAACACAGTGAAACCCCATCTCTACTAAAAATACAAAAAATTAGCTGGGCGTGGTGGCGGGCACCTGTAATCCCAGACACTCAGGAGGCTGAGGCAGGAGAATGGCGTGAACCCAGGAGGCAGAGGTTGCAGTGAGCCGAGATCGTGCCACGCACTCCAGCCTGGGTGACAGAGCGAGACTCCGTCTCAAAATAAATAAATAAATAAATTAGTAGAAGCAGTCCCTAGAGGAATGGGGTATTGAAAGTGAAGCTTTAATAGGTAGGCAATGGGCATAAAGAGGAGGATCATGAACAATGGTCCCAGAAGGTAGACCCAGATGGAGGGTGATCCAGAAGGGACCAGGACTGAAGACTGTGAACAGCAGGACGCCAAAAGGAAACACCCTTTCTTTTGCCTAAGACTGTGAGATGGCTTATATAAACCAAAGCCACCCTTGTGTCCAAAGGGAGACAGTCTTCACACAGAGCAGAATACACAGAAGGGCAGTTTTCAGTCTCAGAAAAAAACCCGAAAGGCAATAAAAGACATACGGTGGTGATGACCAGCTGCTTAAGTTCTGCTGATCATCCTCTGAATTCTCAAGTTATTTTACATGGCCTTCTTTCCAACATAGATCAGTTTCTATATGATACGATGGTCGTGTGTGCATATACCTTAGAGTTCCAATATAGCCTAATAATGCATGGAATTTTTCTGCCTTCTTTAGGTCTTGCGAAGCATCTAGCCAAGTGTATTGTATATTGTATTCAGGAAGAGCTCAATAGATGTTCTGTGAAAGAATAAGTGTTGAAATGTGTTCTAATCCATCTTTTTACGGTCATAATTTTTTATTAGTTACTGAATTCTGCTTAATATGCATATAGTCAAATTTTTCAGATAGAAAAATTATCACGCACTTTTCTCCAAGCAAGACAAGTACCCGTCACTCCCACCTCTCCTCAAAACTTACGAATAATAATTCCAGCTTCAAGTCACAAAGCCAGGGCTTTTTATCTCACCTTGTGCACTTGCCTTATCTAAGCTTGCCAAAAAATTTCCTTCTTTGGTGTGTGTTATATACCTGCCTAATAGATTATTGGCATGTTTACAATCCACTGCCAGAACTTGCAGTTCTGACTTCATGAATTTACACATAACTTATCTCAGCAAACACAGCGCAAGGGTCTTCTTTCAGCTTCCAAGTCTGATTTCTATAGCCTCCTCCAGAATGGCTTCCCTATTAACGTAGTCAACATTAATATACTTGCCCTCAGAGCAATCCTTCATTCACCGAAGGAATATTCATTAACCACACTGTGACAAGCACTATGCTAAATGCCAAAGATACCATGATAAACACAGAGGTTAGAGTGGAACAAACATTCACAAAATACTTGGGGAAAACAAAATATGTAGGCTGGGCCTAGTGGCTCATGCCTCTAATCCCAGCACTTAGGGAGGCTGACGGAGGAGGATCACTTGAGGCCAGGAGCTCGAGACCAGCCTGGCCAACATGGTGAAACCCTGTCTCTACTAGAAATACAAAAATTAGCTGGGCATCGTGGCTGGTGCCTGTAGTCCCAGCTACTTGGGAGGTTGAGGCATGAAAATTGCTTGAACCCAGGAGGTGGAGGTTGCAGTGAGCCAAGATCGCCCCACTGCACTCCCACCTGGACAACAGAGCAAGACTCTGTCTCAATCAATCAGTCAATCAATAATAAAGAAAATAAAATAGGTGGACTTGACATAGTCTGGCAGGAGAGCCATTAGGCATCCCAATAAAGTAATATTTGAATTGGTGTCATAAACTGGAAATGGCCACATACTCATTGCAGCTCCTCTCATTAAGAGGTGACAACAATTTCCTTACCCCTTCAATATGGACTGGCCTCACAGCTTGTTTTGACCAATACAATCTGACAGAGGTAACCCGATGTGAGTTCTGAGCCTTGTTCTTAAGGGAGTTTGCAGCTTCTTCTCTCCTGCTGTTGGAATATCTCTGACATCATGTCAACAAGCCCAGGCTAGCTTCTTTATGCACAAGAGATGACATGAAAGACAGGCCTGGGCATCACAGCTGTCACAGCTGAGGTCCCAGAAAAATGAGTCATCACAGTCAATACCAGAAGTTAGCATCTTAGATGAACCCCACCAAAATTGTTGACCCACAGATTTGTGAGCAACTTTCTGATTGTTGTTTGGGGATGGTTTCTTATGCAGCAAATGCTAACTGATGCAATTGTGATCTGAAAATAAGTTAAAAAAATGAAATGCCTGGAATCTATTTAAATAGGCCATGCAGAGATGTTAAGACCCCCAAGACAGTAACATCAGAGAAACTGGAAGACACGTATGGGAAGGGTTTGGGGCCGGTGTGGGGTGCGCATGAGGCACCTCCCTGAAGCCTGCACGCCAGGTGTTCATTGGGGAAGCTCTTCATACCCCAATTTCCTGGAACTGAGACCCCCTAACCTCCCAACTGTCTTATATTCTAGATAGTTTCTTGGCTCTGTTCACAATTATGCAATTGCACCTTGTTTATTTTCTTCCTGCCTCTCACTCCCAGGTCTGGGCCATTGGCACCATGTTCCAGGTCCTGATTTGGGGTAAATCTGAATTGCCGTGACTCAGAGAAGCATCCAGTCATCTGTTAAAACATGCTACTGCCGGCTGGGCACGGTGGCTCACACCTGTAATCCCAGCACTTTGAGAGGCCCAGGCAGGCAGATCACAAAGTCAGGAGATCAAGACCATCCTGGCTAACATGGTGAAACCCCGTCTCTACTAAAAATACAAAAAAAATAGCCGGGTGTGGTGGCGGGCACCTGTAGTCCCATCTACACTGCAGGCTGAGGCCGGAGAATGGTGTGAACCCGGGAGGTGGAGCTTGTAGTGAGCCAAGATCGCACCACTGCACTCCAGCCTGGGAGACAGAGCGAGACTCCATCTCAAAAAAACAAAACAAAACAAAACATGTTACTGCCCTAGGAATGGCTTTGAGAATCCTGTTCTCAATCTTAAAACGTACTTTTTTTGAGCGTCAATCTCCCGGGCTCAGGCAATCCTCCCACCACAGCCTACCAAGTAGCTGGGACTACAGGCGTACACCACCACGCCAGACTAATTTTTTTTTTTTTTTTGAGACAGTCTTACCCTGTCACCCAGTCTCGAGTGCAGTGGTACAATCTCGGCTCACTGTAACCTCCGTCTCCCAGGTTCAAGGGATTCTCCTGCCCCAGCCTCTCAAGTAGTTGGGATTACAGGTGCGCGCCACCATGCCCAGCTAGTTTTTGTATTTTTAGTGGAGATGAGGTTTCACCATGTTGCCCTGGTGGGTCTTGAACTCTGCCTGCCTTGGCCTCCCAAAGTGCAGGGATTACAGGTGTGAGCCACCATCCCCAGAAGAACACACTTTTCTCCAAACAAAACAAATGCCCATCACTCCCAACTCTCCTCAAAACTCATGAAAGATCCATCACTTTTCAAAGAGTTTGGGCCTCAAATTATTTTTGCCTTTCTTCCTTCTCTCATTATTTACTCCAGGCACCAAAAAAAGAAGAGAAAAAAAATGTATTTATCTGTCCACAATAGATTTGATTCTTGGTGTTAATTCTTCCTTTAGTAATTATGTTCCAGTTGGGCTTCTCTCAGAAACTGGATTTGATTCAACAGCACGGGTGCAGGGAGTTTATTTGGGAGGTAAACACAGGAAGGACACGTGAAGGAGTAGGAAAAAGGCAGAAAATAATGGCCTGGTGAGCTGTTGACAGCTACAGGCATCTAACGCTTCATCCTGCCGAGGCAGCTCTAAGGAAACCACATAGAATAGTCTTTGAACTGTCCCGCCAAAGGCTGGAGAAGTGCAGTTCTTATCCCCCAACTCCCTTCATGCCCCTTCTTGCTTTGGCGATTGCCCCAGAGGGCATTCAATTCCTGGCACCTCACGTTGTCTTGTGCTTGGGCTGGGCTATGTCCCTGGCCCAGAGACATCCCATAGACTAAGAGACAGAGATCTTAGAGAGAGGCTGTAGACAGCCTGGAACTGCCCCACCTCAACTACAGGTGAACTGAGATGGGGGCTAGAGGGCTTTGGGATGAGGCATTTACAGTGTCTGCCATGACTCCATTTGCTGAAGACTCTCTATGAGCCAACTCCAACGTGAGATGCTTGCGTGAGCTATCTCATGCAATGTTCAAATCAACACTTCGACATTATCATGAGCTCCATCTTACAGATGAGGAAACTGGGTCTCTGGCCCAAGTAAGTGGGGTACAGCGAGATCCTGAGCTGGGTTCTGCTTCACTCACCCATGCACCTTGATATCATGTAGCTTAGTAAGGTGGATTGCTCACCACTTGCAAAGCTGATGCTCCCCAGTATCACAGGAACCACAAAAGGACCACAGAGGTGACCTTCACTTGGAGTCAATCACAATCTCAAAGCCAAGGTGGGGTTTCTCCCCGATATTTTAGCCTTGGTGCTTCTTAGTTTGACCACTGACAATAACGGGCTTATGGACCAGTGTTCTTTTCTCACTTATACTAATCCTCATGGTACTTAACACTTTACAGTTGTGATAGTTAATAAGTATGTTTAATAAGAAGGTATAGTGGACACCTATCATTTTTCTGGGCATCTGATGTACCCATTCCCCTTCCCAAATGCACTCTGATATCTGTAGATAATTGTATCCCCTCCACTAGGTTAGGCTTGCTGAGAAGGTGGGTTCAGGTGCCTCACTGTCATTTGAGAATTGGCAGCATTCTGATCCTTCCCAGAGGTGTGCCTGTGGCCTAAGCTTGACCAAGCTGATGTCCTCTCAAAGGACTTTGCATCTTGAACACAAGAACAATGAGAACATGGTGAGTCTTTCATCAGAGCAGCAATGAGGGCCGGCCAGCCAGGCCATTCTCCCTAGTGCTGGGTGCCAGGCTTCCTTCTTCATACCTCCAGCCCTCGGAGCTCCCTTCTCCTGCCTCTCCCTAAACCTGGTCTTCTTGTCTCTGGTTGATGCTTTTTGTTCTTCTTTTCCTCCCAATAAATCCCCTTTTGTTAAATAGCCCAGAGTTCATTTCGACATGTGTAACAAAGAGCCATAACGAATACAGACAATAGAAAACCTGATGGTGAAATCTACAGTGTCCACGTCGCCCTCTGAAGTCAAGATTCAACAATGCGGCCAAGTAGGGTGGCTCACGCCTGTAATCCCAGCACTTTGGGAGACCAAGGCAGGTGATCCCCTGAGGTCAGGAGTTCAAGACCAGCCTGGCCAACATGGCAAAACCCCATCTCTACCAAAAACACAAAAAAATTAGCCGGGCGTGGTGGCATGTGCCTGTAATCCCAGCTACTCGGGAGACCGAGGCAGGTGAATTGCTTGAACCTGGGAGGCAGAGGTTACAGTGAGCGGAGATCACGCCACTGCACTCCAGCCTGGGCAACAGAGCGGGATTCCATCTCAAACAAACAAACAAAAAGATTTAAACAATGCAACAGTTGCTGGGTGGCATTCCCACAGCTTCCCTCTGTCACCCTCTGAAAGTTGTACACTCTGCATTTTACCATGTGAATGCAAAACTTACTTCGCCTTAAGGGCAAGTCCTTAGACACTGTAAAAAACCTAAGCATATTAACTGAAATTTTTTCACTTAAATGTAAAGGCTATCCCAGTGCAAATATTACTAAGTGTACACTGAAGGGTTTCTTTTTTTTTTTTAAATGAGCAGCTTTTCCTTCTTGTCCTGCCATATTGCCAAGCTCCATATTTTTATTTCAATATTCTGCATGATCAGTTTATAATCTAAAGGCTTTAAAGCAGCTATTGATCCGCTCTTAAAATAGCATTTCCATTCTTTCTCATGATTTCATAATCTTCTTTACACCATTTCCTTGCCTTGGAACTTGTCCCCTTCAAAAATGGTAAATGTTGTCCTGTTCAATGTAAATTAGGATGAAAGGTCCAGAGAGTGCTCTGGCGGGATTTGGCCGGGTCACTGTTCTTTAAGAATATGTCACATTAACCTCCCCAGTAGCTAGTCATGTTTACAACACTCTTTTAAAAACCTTATCCTGGTCAAGGCACACATAAATTGTACAACTATTGAAACACAGTTGGTCGCGGAGCTGCAAATTCATAGTAGAGCAATCTACAGGGTGTTTTAGAAAAGACAGCATTTTAAATACGACTCATGAATAAGCAAACAGCCCCGACCACCCAAATCAACTTGAAGAGTAAACACAGAGGGAATGTTTAGCTAAATTTTAGACGCCATTTGATGAAGGAAAAGGGCTAAAACTTATCAGCTGAGAATGAATTATGTCAATACCACAAACGCTAAGCAACTGCAGAGAACTGTCTTCAAGCAAAAGTTACACAGGCAAAAGGCTAACTGTTTATGCACCATAGATAAAATACACTCTACTACAAAGGGATTGCCCATGCAAAAGATAACTGGAGAAATGCTTTAGAAAACGCAGGATATACATACATAACTTATTTGTGTATTTGCATGACTGTATTTAAGGATTATCATGGGAAAGAAATAGGCGCTTACATATATGCTGGGACAGAAAAAAAAAACCAGGCAGCTTTTAACTTGTTTCTATCTATAAGTTCTGGTATGTGACCTACTGAAGCCAACTACCCCAATATAAAGCTGTGGAGGTAACAGTATTCATGATGCATAAGACTTAGAGAGAAACCAAAAGGAACTTTATAATGTTTAACCGGGCTTCCTGTTTATTTAGAGGGAGGTAGCGGTCTCCAGCTTTAGCAAGTTTCTTACAGACAGGGATTAAGTCTCTTAAATGTGGAATCTTGGGGCCCTAGGACAGTGCCTGGAACAAAGCAGATGCTCAATAAACATTCATTTCATTCAGTCCAATTCTCCTGTATCTTCTCTCAGTGTCAAGCTTGTAACTGGGAATAAAGTCGTTTAATAAAGCTTCTTGAATCTCTAGAAAATAAAACTTTTGACTCTTTATTGAGCTATTTTTGAATACAGAGTATACGCAGGAAGGTCAAAATTTCATCTTTTCCATCTCCCTCACTAGAAACCTAGTTATATGTCATCTTTAGGGATAAAGAAAGATAGGTCCCTCATAATCAATTTACATACAATCGAGGTTTGCTGTTCGCATGTTGTGCAATTCAGGGACCTCTAGAGAATCTCCCCCGTACCACTGGGCATTGGACAAGCCAGCCAAGTTACGTATTCCATCTCAACTAGCAAGCCGAAGGCAATGGCACTAACAAAGCATTGCCTCCAGCCAATCCTGGGAATCACGAAGTGTCCGCCCCACATGCGTGCCATGCATCTGTTCGGTCCTACGGAGGGGAGACAAGCCTCAAGGAGAGAGAAACCAAAACGAGGGCGGGAGGAGGAAAAAGCCAAAGCAGCTTCACACTAGTCCATGTCAATGCTCAAAACAAATCCCCCTTTTTTTAAGGAACTGAGGAATAGCCAGACAAGTGCCCATTACTCTTTCTGTATTTCTTGGACAAGACTTGACTAGGAAAATGGCATTTGCAATGCGTTTGAGAGCACACTCCTCTTCCTTTTCTTTGCTCAAAAAGTCACTCAGAGGAAAGTGCATTCTGAGTTCTAGTCCCCAATTCAAATTAAGTTCAAAGTCAATTCAGGACTGTGGAAGTGTTGAAGTTTGTTATGGGGCCCGGCGGGCAGCACCTGCTCTCCCTGTATTAGCTAGATCTGAGCACGAACATCAGCAGGTATCAGGCAGCAACTCAGGCGTGGGTGGAAGAAAGACACATAAATACCTCCCCACTTTCTTCTTAAAACCTTTCCTTATGTTTAGATCACCATAAAACCAATAACGACTCAACGGGCAATTTTTTTTATCTGAATCGTGTTTTGCATTGACTCAACAATTCACAAACCAATACCCCTGCTAGACCCTCATGACCATATCATATGTACCAGGGAGCTGTAGATTGCAAGGAAGCCATGCAAGAGACTTTCGTGGGTCAAACAGATGAGAATAGGTATCCCAAATCAACAGTGTTTACAAGTTGTAATTATTTACTTATTGACACAAATTTACATAAAGCTACTTAGGGGGTCAAGGTTGGCACAGCACATGGCGCTCAATTACACTGGATTTTAGCCCTCATGTCACACCCTGACTGGAAAGCAAGAAATGCTGGAAAGTTGTGCACCAGGAATGAGCAGCCTATTAAGATCTGAAAAGCTGTCATCCACACTGAAAGGACTTGCGTCAGCCACTGAGGATATATTTTAAAGCCTGTCCGCAAGAAAACTTTAATAACGCAGCCTTGCTCTAATGTCTTGTGAGAGGAGAGGCAATTTTACTTCTTCTATTAACCCAACGTGATTACAATGGCTTATTTCATGGAATATTAAGTTCAAATTTTGCTCCCTGGGAGGACAATAAAAAAAAGAGAGAGAGAGAGTGTGTGTGTGTGCTTATGACTTTGCCCGAAATAGCCACAGGACCACAGCCCCTCGGTGCTTTGAATGCATCAAAGCAGTCATCTCCCATAATTCGCTAATGGTGAAATAAATTAGTGACCAAATAATAACCTGAAAAGATGATATCAAGATGGAAAGCAAATGTTTATCTTTTGCAAAGGCCAGCATAACAAAGCTTATGGCAGTCTCCCATCAATCCCTCCTTAAAAAAAAAAAAAAAAAATCACCTTCCTATTAGATACCTCTGGTGGTAGTTGTTTCATAGTGAGACCATAGTTAGACTTGCTAACAAAATAAATAATCACCTTGAAAAGCAACAAGCAGACACAAAGCCACCTGAACTATATAGATGCTTATGGAAATGAAACTGGGCTTCCTCTTAATAATTCCCAATGAGACATACTCCCCGAAAATTATTTTGAAGAGTAATTGTACTCATGAAAAATGGCAGGTTCACCATAATGAAGGTCACCGAGTACTTTTTATAGGTCTAACTGTAAGATTGTACACCCAGTTTTGCAATCAATATTCACATTTTGAATTGTAAGTGAAGGATTGGTTGGAATGTGAACCCTAATTAGTGACCCAATAATCTCGAAAGTCAACAGGCATCCCGCACTTGGTTCCCAAAAGCCATGCCCAACACTTATTCTGAATGGCTTTCATTCTCCAATATGGCTGCTGTCCTCCAATCACTCTCCATATAAAAGAGAGGACATCCCTCTTTTTTTTTTTTTTCTTTGAGACAGTCTCATTTTGTTGCCCAGGCTGGAGTATAGTGGCGTGATCTTGGCTCACTGCAGCCTCCACCTCCCAGGCTCTTAGCCTCCCCAGTAGCTGGGATTACAGGTGCCTGCCACCATACCCAGTTAATTTGTTATTATTATTTTTTTTTATTTCTAGTAGACACGGGGTTTCACCATGTTGGCCAGGCTGGTCTTGAACTCCTGGCCTCTAGTGACCAGCCTGCCTCAGCCTCCCAAATTGCTGGGATTACAGGCATGAGCCACTGCCAGGCCAGGAGATCCTTTCTTAATATCAGGAAACAAAGCTCATTTTCCTAGGCTCTGCGTGCCCTCTGAATAGTATATGAATTGTTGGACAGTTATCTCTAAAAAACTTAATTCACATCTTTCATGGTATGAAACTCTCTCTCCATCTGGGGCTTCCATAAACAAGGTTAATTTCATGGAATGGAAACCATAACTTGGTTAGCTACTCTGGTGGTGGTGGTGGTAGGGGGTGGTGGTGGTGGGTGGTGCGGGTGGTGGTGGTGGGTGGTGGTGGTGGGGGGTGGTGGTGGTGGGTGGTAGGGGGTGGGGGGGGGGGGGGGGGGGGGTGGTGGTGGGTGGTGGTGGTGGTGGGGGTGGTGGTGGTGGGTGGTGGGGTGGTGGTGGGTGGTGGTGGGTGGTGGGTGGTGGCGGGCGGTGGGTGGTGGCGGGTGGTGGTGGGTGGCGGGTGGCGGGTGGCGGTGGTGGGCGGTGGGTGGTAGGTGGTGGTGGTGACCAAATTAGCCAGGTGTGCAGCAGCAAATCTCATTTGAAAAGCAACGAGTTCATCAACCACAAAACAAGACTCTTAGATCCATGGAAAACACAAATAGAGAAAATCTTCCCACTAATTTTATATGTGTTTCTTTATCCTAAGTGGCATATTAAGCTAAAACGAAGTATAGTGAGCTCACGCCAATGGCTCAGAAATGACACATTCCCTTATGGATGTGATTTATCACTGTTTTTACTTTTTACAGAGGAAAAAAAAACACATTTACCTTTAACATTTTTATTTGAGAAACGCAAATGGTAGATGGCATCATAATCATAAGCCTACAAACCTAAGGAATGTTGAAAGTTAAATACACATGGAAATTGTGCTATGACTCTTTAGAAAGGAAAAAAATGCATATGAATCAAATAATGCTGATTTCTACTCTCTCTTTAGAGGAGTTCCCTGTTTGTGGCTCACATGACTAAATAATCTGATAAGAGGAGCAAGGCTAAATGGCAAACGGCAAACATCCCCACCTGATGTATTTCCTCAGCCCTGACCTTCAGATAAAAATCGTACAGAAATCTGCAAAAGCTCCAAATATGCAGCACCACATGCCTCCAACATTTTCAGACACAACAGTCAGGAGGGGAAAAAAAAGTAAAAAGGAAAAAAAAGAAACAAAGGTATTGCTACTGAAAACAGTCAGCCTTTTCTCTTCAATATCTCAGGATTAGGGTCAGATGAATGCAATAGCTGCCTACGCCATTTCTTCCTCTGTCTGTGAACATTCATATTACAGGCACATATGTAATGTACATATGTGTGTGTCTATCATTTTTATGTGTATGTGTACCCAGTATCAAGTGTGTGGGGAGTTCACATAAGATATATTATATACATACTGTGTGCATATTTAGGAAGAAAAAAGACTTCAAACGGTAAAAATTTATTGCACTGTGAAATTAGCTAAAATTATGACAACTGTAAGAAAAAAAATTATACGGGCAAAATTTGGGTCTGGTGGAAGAATTCTTTGATGTCTGGATTCCAATTTAACCCCCGACTGAGTTCTAAGAATCAAATGAACAAAGTATATCATACACCCCAAGTCTGCCTGTCAGCACTAGTCATCATTTTTTATTTTATTCTTTCCAGCTGCATGTATTTACAAGACTCTGTTCTGACATTTCCTCCCCTCTAAATGTACACACTCACTGCTACGGGCAGTTGCCAAATACATTTGTAAAACAGTTCAACCCTGTGTTTGTTTATTCATTATGCCTCTCTATCAGTCTCAATAAATATGTATCACCCTAATTTTTTACATTTGCTATTACATCAAACCTTTGTATATTTGACTTACCTGTTTGTGTTTGAATATACACCACCCACGTTTAAAAAATATCTCAAGTACACAGTGAAAAAGAAAACTGAATATTCACATACAAAAATTCACATATAGCCTGCATTTCTGTTTAGGGTAGATTAAAGAATTTTTATAAAGATGAGGATTACAATGACATAGATTTCAAAACATCCCTGGGCACACAAATACTATGCTATTCCTATCTTGATCTGTAACAGCAATGGCATATAACTCTGAACATGTCCACAAATGGGTATTTTATATACACACAGTTGGCAACAGAGGCAGTTGTATATTCACCACGTTGAAGAACGGTGAAGTCTCAACTGCTAGTACATGCTGCATACAGAAAGAACTTTTCCCGGGTATATGGCTGTTAAGTGAGCTAAGACTCTGAATACATTAAGGCAGTTATAAATGTTTAAAATGTTAATAATAAATCTAGGTTGTTTAAGGAGTATTTCCAAATAACATAAAATATTTAGTTTCCCCCACCCAACCCATAAAAGATAAGATTTATCACAAAATGTTTGAGGAATAATCAGCCATTTTTGGCTAATATATTTTAATATTTATACACATGACAAATGCTGAATATAAATGATACATCATGATTTCCCATAGTGTATGGAATTTATACAATTAACTGCAAGATCCAATGGCTTCAAGGCACGTAAGGTGCAAACACAGTTACAAGGTTTTGCTGATTATTGTTATAAATCTTATCAAGCATAAAGGCATTAAAGTATATTCTGTTTACACTGTTCATTCTAAAATACAGCATATAAAAATATTATTATTTCTTATTAAAAGATTTATATTTTTCTGGCTTTTTTCTTTTATGAAGTAAATTTATTTACCAGTATTCAAAAAATACTTTCTATTTTTCCACTTCCAAATATGTGTTTGAAATATACCCTGAGATTCAATATCAATTTTCTGGTTATTTCTCAAGGGTTATATTTGTTCATAATAATAGCAGCAAACATTCTGGCATTATTCATTTGGTTTCTCCGAAGTGCTTAAATTTAAAAAGAATCAAATAACAAAAGCATGATGAATCGGATTGCTTATTTTACACACATCTGATAGCCAGATACATATGTATGCAGTTACGCATGTATATTTCTGGCACACCATTAATCATCAATGACAAAATCATGTTATCAATCCACCTACACCGAACATTAAATATTTTAATATTCATATAAATGGCATCAAAAATATACACATGATTTTGCTTTTTAAATTAAGATACTTTGGTCCTTAATGGAGATATTTTTCACTGGGCCTTTCCATTCCTTCTTAGCCATAGTAATATTTAAATATACTTGTACATAAAAATCTGTAATAAATTCTACAACACACCCCCAAACCGTCCAGTGTCTGAATTTTTTAAAAGGAGCTAAAGCCACAGCGTATGAAACGTGAAATGGAAACATCCCAATCCCTGCATGCGTGATCCTGGGGTTGTCCACCCGTTAGTAAAGAGGCACTGAATTCTGCAGCTGCTTATCAAATCAGCTTTATGTTTCTAGAATGAGTTCCTGCTGGTGAGCCTGAATTTGTAGACAGTCATGAAAAAAATATCCTCTAAGACTGATCTAGCTCAAAACAAAACCTCTGGAAAGACACGTAAGTTTTATCACACTCATGTACACCTAGGCAGCTAAAGAGTATGTTAACACGATGAACATCTGTATGCATGCAGACACAGGCTAATATATTTAATACATTTACTTGTATTCAGACCACATGCATATTAAATGTCATGCCTAGGTGTCAGTGATAAGATCCACATATGGGGTATATGGATCCTATCAGTAACATATATTCAAAAATTTGTATGTTTACATTAGCTAAAGTACATTATCACTTTTCTTTTTTGCTTTCTGCTAAAATAAGTCTGGAAATCAAAATGAAGAAAATACTTGAGTATAGAAAGAGTTCCTTTTATCAGCTCCCCAGTCGGATATGTGGGGTAGGAATTCATTAGCATAGGCTTTTTTTCCTACTCATTTGTTAAACCAGAATGCTAGAAAGAACTAGAAAAGACTGCATTTCTCTTACTTTTCTTAACCATGTAAAACAACCCCCTAGAAGAGGTCTAGAATGAGCTTTGTTTCTTTTTTCAAATGAGTCTAATGTCCTTTCTCTGCCACCCTCACACACAGACACAAAACCCACCGTGTGGGTTCACGGTCCACATCTGGCTCCCACGCAGAGTTGTACATTTGCAAGCACATCTTAAATATTGTGAAGCCAATTTGGACTTACTAAAAAATCTATGATACGAGTGAGAAATCATGCTAAATACAAGCCCTGGTAACTTTATTTTTAATGATGACTTTCAAAATAAAAAAAAAAAAAACAACAAGGTAAGGGAGAGAGATCAGCAGGGTGAATGTAAAAATTGTTAATCTTAAATTTCTACAAACACAAGTGTCAGAGTAAGCATGTATGGTGCATCAAGCATAACAAAAAGAAACGAGGTGGTTGGGTACGGGGGGTTGGGTGGGGGGGTCCCAGGCACTTGCTTCCTTGAATCCCTCTGAATACATTTCACAATTCATCAGTTTTTGTCTTTCCTGCCACGAATGAGGACAATCAGACCAGACACCCATTAGATTTTTCATGCAATTTTTTTTTCTTGTTCATGACATGTTGGCAGGGAGGATGGCAATTCTGAAATCTTACCAAATGAGAAAAATGTCAGAAGCTGAACTGACAGCTAGTGGTTACTATGGTGATTGGTGATATTGAAAAAATAAAATAAAATAAGACTCAGTTAATTCAAAAGGAATCAAGTTGGGTATTTTTAAGCCAGTTGATACAGATGAAAACTTAATCCTGATATTGGGACATTATCTTTTTGAGCTAACAGCCAAAGACACCATTTAGCTTAAATAATAACTAAATACACAGCTCATAATCTTGTGATTAAAAATAATAGAAAGAAACAGTATTGATAAATGGAAGTCAAACATTATTACCAAATGACTATCAGGGAAACATAGATTATATTCAGTGGAAAGAGGATTTTGTTCAGAGGAAAAAAATTAAAGTTTTAGCAAAATATTTTTAAAAAGAGAACATGGAAGCCTCACAGATAAAAAGGATTCTTCAGGGACAACTCAGATTCTATTAAAACACACACAAAGACACACACAAACATGGTGATTTCATCTTCAAAGTTCAACTCCCCCCAAAGAAGAAAATCCATTTTTATTCTAATTGTTAATATATTCAATCTCTTTATTTTAAAAAGATATTTAACAGAGAAAGCTTCATCATGAGATTTTTAGAAATATATATACATATATATCTTCTCCATACCATCATTTCTCTTTTTGGTTGAAACCCAGTGTAATATTCTGACTACTTAAAATGAGGGACCCTCATTTTATACTAAGCAAAATAATAGTAATAACATACATATTGGCAACTTTTTCTAACATCAAGCAATGACAACTCTTGCTGGTTCCATCGATTAGTGCTATTATTTTTAGATTTAAGGGTTTTAAATGAAGGAAACAGAACATCATGAAAATCATATTTATAATTCACCAAAAATTATGCAATTGTTCATCTCACAGGTAATATACATGAAACCGAGAGGTGATTACTTTTTATAAAGAGAGTTTGAACACAGTTAATAAAGAAGATGCAAAGTTAGGGGTTCAGCCAAGAAGAACATACTGTATCTGAAAAATTTTTGACACAGAGTAAAACTTGTTTAAGCCTTCTCTTCACAACAACACTAAAATGCTATAAGCATAATGGATTAATAGGAAAAGTAGACTTAGGAAGACCAGAAACAGCTCTCATTTTGAAACAGTTGCATATTTTATCCATATGCCATACTCCCAGATCTAGTCTATATTTTTTTCATTTGATATAGGGATATTAAATTATCTACTGTTTCTTTTTTTTTCTTTTTCTTAAGTCAAATCTTTTGAGAGTTACAGGTAACTAGTGAAAACAAGATTCTTATTTATAACCTCAAGCTAGTATTTAATGCAAGAGGGAGGGGGGACATTATCAAGGAAGCTGCTCAGAAGGAAAAAAAAATTAAGTCTTATTGGTTCAAGGAAGCTCCTCTCCACTGGACAGACTACAATGCCATCTACTGGAAAAGTGAAGTTCCACGTCACTTGAAACAGCAGCTAGTTTAAAAGGCTGATAGATGTAACTGGAAAGACATCCAGTCCTACATTCTTCACTGTTCAAAAAAGATAAGAGATATATATATATATATTGTTGTGGAAACATCAGTTCCTGTTATAGATCATTATGTTCTTCCTCTGAGATCTCCTCCCAGCATTTTGCTTCTTAATTTCCAGCGAAAGCCTCTCTTTTTTAGCTTCTTCCAACTACTCTTGAGGACCAAGTTAACAACACCCAGAAAAATAATCACCAGCAGCAAGCGACCTTGGGGTCCTTTTCTGCAGTCTCTAGCTTGTGATTTTTCGCAAGCAGTTTGTGTTAGTATTTGCTCTGCAAAAGGTTTTTTTTTTTTTTTTTAAATCCCTAAAATCACAATAGGAAAGACTACCATCGTGGTCAGGAGCAGGTGGAAAAAAAAAAAAAAAAAAGCAGATGCAGATCAAGCCCCCAGCTTCATAAGCACAAAGTCTCTTTTTATATGTTCTTATGCGGTATGGGATGGAGAATCTAAGGTCCCTTTTAAGAATAAGAATTCACCGAGGTTTTGCAAGCCATTCCCACATTTCCACCGGCGTGTCCTTTGCTCGTTTGCACACTTCCCTTTCGTTCTGGTTGCTTCGCCCTGTGATATTTAAAAGTGAGAAATGGGAAGGAGGTAGGGTCACCATTTTCCACTCTCTAGATGAAGCAATTCCAGTTAAGGCAGGCAATATTTAAGAAGCAAGAAGGGACTATCACTGTAATTAAATAAGAATTTGTTTTCACTAGTACTAGCAAAAAGAGAGTAAGTTCCTGCCTAAAAGCTGCTGCCAATATTTTCCATGTATAGGTATAAGCGTAAGTAAACAGCGGGGATTCTCAGCCTCCACAGTGTTGACATTTGGGGCCAGATAATTACTGTAGGATGGTAAGCAGTGTCCCTGGCTTCTACCCACTACTTGCCACTGGTGAAACCACCTGTGCCTGCGTGCCCATGCGCACACACACACACACACACAAACACACACACAGTTATAGCAAACAACAAGGTCTCCAGACATTGTTACATGTCCTCTGGGGAAGGAGAGGGGCAAAATTACACCCTACTGATAACAGCTGTTATAGGATCCTAATTTCAATTTTACATATATTAGTTCTAACCAATCTCTATCTGGCTTTGATTCATAGTGGTGTGTGAAACAACATTTTTAAAGGAACTAAGAACATGGTGGAATCGGTGTGAATGGGAGAGTAACAATCTCCATTCTACACGTTCCATTACTTCAGGGCTGATGAGCGTTCCTGACCTTTCCAAAGGCCTCCCTTGAAAGTTCTCCAGGGGAAACAAAAGGGAGAGGTTGGCTCATGGATGGTCGCTGTCAGATTTGCCCCCAAAAGCAAGGGAAAAATTTTGCCATCAAAATGAAATCTTCTGGCAGGCAGAGAGGTTTAGATGGGGGATGGGAGAGAGGGCTGCAGAGCTATTTTTGGATTCAAAGTGTTTAAATTAAGGGGCTTCACTATTCAAAGGCAAATAATAAACTGAAAAACAGGTCATCTTTAAATGAGAACTCTTTTTTTCCCTATAACAGGAAATCTGCACAGGAAAGTACAACATTTTAATTTCTGGATTTGACATAATTTGAAACTTCAATGTGGAGCTTTTAAAAAGTATCACTCTGTAAGAAAAGATGAGATTAGGATAAAAGTCAGAAGAGAAGTTAGAGTCTGGGGAGACATAGGCCTTATATTCAAGAGGACTAGTGAAGTTCAAATTGTAGTGAAGTTCAGGCTTAGAGCAGTGTAGCTCTGTATTAACCTGAAACGCTTCTATCTAAGAGTAAAATCTCTCAAGTCTCATCCCAGAAGGTGTGTGCAGTCTCCATTTAAATGTCTCCAACAGAACACAAAATAATTTTGCAGTAACTGATCTACTGTATTAGATGTGCCTGGTCTATTTATTTCCGTTGCTTTTTAACATCTACCAAGAATATCAAAGCTTGCTTGTTGGGAAGTTTTCAGTCAGATAGTAATCTTCCCAAACTACATTGAAAAATGTAAACGACATATCTCTGCACCCCTTATTTACCAACCCTTTGATGATATAGGTGAGAACAATACGAACACATTTTTAACACCTGACATTTTCGAATATTCTGAAATCTTACTTTTCCATGTCACAGGCAAAGGGTATGTAGCATTGGGAAGGAACTGAATACAAAGTACTACATCCGCTCTTCAAATATGCAGTCCGTGATAGCACCTTCTATAAGACGGGTGGCTTTTGTGGAGTCTTTCTTTAAATGAGCTGGACCACACATACTCACTCATTCAGAATAAGTCTATAGATGAACTGTCTGTATTTTTAAAGAAACTCAGCTTGTGCGGTCCGCTGATATCTCAGAGAAACAAGGAACCATTTTCACATAATGGATGGGGCTGCAGTGCGAAGCAGACAAGCCCCCCTGGAAAGAAATTGGTCTGTCACGACATGCAGGATAATTCTCCTATGTTTCTGCATCAGGTTTACCTACACTGAGTTGATTTCCAGGGCAGTATTCATGGATTACGTCATATTGGACCCAGGAAGGTTTGAAGGTTTGCTGGTAATAATCACACACACACACACACACACACACACACACGCTCTCTCTCTCTCTCTCTCTCTCTGTCTCTCTCTCCCCTCACTCTGCCCATGCTTACTGCTACTCTAAGCAGGCCCTTGGAGTCCAAAGAGAAAGTGTCTATAGCTTCACTCTTCCATTTTTATCTGTTCAGGAAATATTGATGTTATTAACCACACTTTTAACTGTCAGCATCTTGATATATTCTGGATATTTGCTAGGGTTCCCACTACTTAGTCGGTGCCTTTTAAAAAATATATATGTGTGTGTGTGTCTATATATATACATATACATATACATTTTAGATAGAGATGGGATATGTATGTGTGTGTGCGTATGTATATGAAAAGTTAAAAAAGAAGCTGGCTATTATCTGTTAAGATTGTCCAAGAGTGTGTATCTAAAGGGGTTTCTTTCTGTTCTCTGCAGGTATTACCTGAGCAGTGTCCCCTAAAATCGCTAGCACCTGGTGACCTGCCCCACAGCTCCCCTCCAGTTTCCCTGCCTTTGCTTCATATAGAGGGATTTCTGTGCAGAAAACGCTCGTGGAATCTGTCGTCTCTTAGTCTCTTAACTTTTATCGTCAGTTGCTAAATTAGCTAATGATTAATTAGTTAATGTTTTCAAAGCACTTTGAAGATGAAAAGCACCGCTAAGTGCTAAGTGTAAAACGGCATTAGTAATTCCACTCGGCAAAGACTAATTAGCTTTTAAAAAAATGTTCCCCCCAAACTGATCAATAATGTTTCTGGTATTACAGTAGGACTGTTTGTCCCACAGATCAGTAAGACCTACCTCACGTTTTAAGGCTTTTATGCCCCGAGACACGCAGAAATCCCGACTGAGGTTTATTGCTTGGTAACCTCTTGGCTTTCAATGTGGCTGGAGTTGGACTAGTGATGTCATCTATACAAAAACGCAGCATTTTTGCTGTCAAAAAAGCTTTAAAGGATTATTTAACAAAGCTAAAAGTAAAGAACTAAACTCTAGGAAAGTGGTACAGAAACATGATCAGTGAACTTATATTTAAGAAGAATTAAGCTTTTAAAGTTTTTTTTTTCCATCTCTAAAAAGCTCTTTAACGGTGGTTCTCCAGGTAGCCTCTGAATTTATTGTGAGATTTCACTTTGATGGCTATGAGTCCTCATGGGGACTATTATGTCAATAATTTCTACAGCAACATTTTATTCCAGGTACAGAAATGACTTAGAAGATAGAGCCAGGGTCTGGAAATTCCAGGATCCTACTTTAAATTACCCACACCAACCACAACTGAATGAAAAAAGATAGCTTTCACCCATTTTCCTCTTTCCAGCCAGATTCTTAATGTACAGACCTTTTTTTAAGCTTCTTGGGTGTCAAGTGTCCTGAAACAACTACTCAAAAAAAGTTCAGCATTTTGTTTATTCCATCCACTTTCAAAGACTTAAATAATGTAAAGTTAATGGGAATCATGAAGCCAAAACAGGCAACTTTGCAAGAGGAAGCTTGTGGGTCATTTGTTCCCTTGGTACAAACATACTTGTCCCTGCTGTCCACCAGTGGGCCTTGGTTATAAACACTGGGGATTTAGGTTTTTTTGAAATGCCTGAGATTATTATTTTTAGTCAAGCTTTTTTTTAAAAAAAAAAAACAAAACATAGTCTTTCACATAAAAAAAAAAACTACATGATTTCTATTAGCTTAAGGCTGGGATCTTAGTGGTTTTTTGGTTGTTGTTTTTCTTTTTTTAAGGTGGGCAATTTCAGAATGATATTAAGAAGCTGATTTTTTAGAACATCAAGAAAACATTATTAATATGTCATTCAAAATATGCAGTATTAACACATGAAACTCTACATACATAACAAACTGCAGAAACAACTCAGCTTAGAAAATAAAAAGTTCAGCTAAACAAAAGGAATTTGACGTGTGGCAGCGTACGTTCTCTGTGTATTCTGTTACTCCAGGAATGAGTTTAGCTGGAGCACGAACACAGTAGCACATAAGCCATATATATATATATATATATATATATGCGTGTGTGTGTATATATGAATATGTATTTATAATGTGGACATGATCTATGCATACAATCACACACACGCACAGTGCAACCACATCAATCAGTTACTAAAGACAACAATGACAAGTGCACACATTCTCAGAACTTAAGGTTTGCTACCAACCTCACTATCAGCCTTTCTTCCATGTACAAAACTACAACTGCCAGAAAGGCGCAGTAAAAATCACTTGAAAACAAACAAACAGACATGTTTTGGAAAAGTGTGGCCCGCTACGAGATGATTCCCTTGGGATTTCCTAAGTGAATATTTTTAGAAAAAAGACACCTGAAATATGAAATAATTTGCACATAGCTATAACCCAGCCCCTGTGAAAACTAAAGATAAGCAAAGGTTAGAAGGACGAGGTGGTCAAGTCAAGGGCACCTCTTACTGCCAAGGTCTCCATAAGTGAGTGGGACACAAAATATAGGAAAAGAGAAGGGAATAAACGGGGAAAGCTACAATTTTGATCAGAAGGAGAAGTTACTTTGGAAATTTCAAGGATTATTTGAGATTCTTATCAAGTTCCCTTCTTTTTCTTATAATTGAACAAGTGTTAAACTGTATCAGGCTGTCACAGCTGTCCCAATACATGAACCACACATAGAGTAACAGCTTTCGTTACACATTTTTGTGAAGTAGTTTCCAGCACACTGTGATCAGAGCTTGCATATTTTTATACTACTTGCATATTGAAAATAAACCCAACATTTTAGATTATTTTTCTCATCGTGTACCAGGCCTGTATGGTTTCTGGAAGACAAAGGGGCAATTATGATTGTGTACCTACTGATCTGAACACAACACCTTGTTTTATTTTTGTATATTATGTTCAGTGTTTTGGTTAAAAAAAAATGGTTATGTGGGTCAATAAAGAAGTCCTAAAAAACTGCAGCTTAACCAAATTATTATCCATGGACTAAATGCTAATGCAATTTTTTCCACTTTCAGAACATCTTTATGACAACATATCAAATATCCAAATCTTATAGGAGTGTGGAGGCCATGCCATATGACTTGGTTGGAGCTGTTAACAAAAGAAACATGGAAAAATCACGCAGTTTAGACTTTTAATTAAATTGTTTGCTTTGGATTCAAAAGCACTTGTTCATTCAGCCCTGAGTACCAGTGGTGTTTCCAACCACAGGTGACTATTCCCGAAATGACCACGGTTCACAGCTTCAGTGGTTGCTTTCAGAAAGAGTCTTTATTTGCAAAACACAGACATTCCGAAATGCCTTTATTTAAACTGTAATAAATAGACTATGCTTCAGAAACACTCTACAAAGAATAAGAATCTTTCTGCCTAAGTAAAAATGACTGTGTTTATCTGAATAGTTTTTGAATTAAATATCCACATGCTATTGTTTCAGAAACAATAAAAGTAATGATAGTCATCTATTGTTTATTGTCCTCTTCCTAGAGTTAGAACTTAATTAGCTGCAAATGCCTTATCTTTTCCAAATCAGCATAATACACATGTTACCTAAATTTTGCCTCCTGTTGTTCAAGCCCTCTAAATTGGTAGATTCAAAATTAGCCAGTTATAGCAAAGCTTTTCACTTTAAATTTTAATAATAAACAGAGACATCCCCTTTCTTTCCCCCCACCCAGACCCTCCCTCTTTTCTGAAAACTGAAGGCTGCTGCTGAAAGGATTGAAAATCTGGAAAGAGTTTGGGGTGGACTGGCCAACCCCCTTTCATTTCCTTCAGATGTTTACAATCTAGCACCTTTCTGAAGACAAAGATGGGAAAAAAACCTATTTTTCCCTTTGACTGAAGGGTGAGACAGGGGGGTATTAAAAACTGATCAATGTAATTTTTTTCTCAGAAGTATTTGCACATCTGTGAAATAATGTAATTTATTTTTAAAAAACTTTTTATATGACATTCATGATTATAGCCTGATCTGGAGAATTATTCAAATATAAAATTAAATGTTCAAAAACTAGCTGTGCTGTGGATGGCTGAGCTTATCCCAGCTGTGCATTATACTTATATAATTCTATTAGAAGTATCAAAATGAGCCTTTCTAGATCTCACTGAATCTCTGAAAAGGGGAAGTAGTGTTTTCTAAGAAAGTGTGATGATCTACTTCTTTTTGTTTGTTTCATTTTTCCATGGATAAGCCTCCAGGGGTCTAAAGATGCTCCCACCAAACTGTTCAAAAACAATAACAAAAAAGGTGATGGGAGAAGGGCTACTGAATAATAATAAAAACGTTCCGTAAAGTAGATTGTATTTTATTATCACAGGGTTTGGGAAAATCTGTGACTTAAAAGGAGGTTACAAACTTTAAAAGTAAATTCTGCTGTTTCAGTGAAATTGCTGGAGATATAATATGAGCCATCTGTAATTTCCCCTTCACTGGCCTGTTAAACACTGCAAGTCACTTTCACTCCCAGACCCTGATGCACCCACCCCCATCAAAAACCAGTGAGTACCCCCCCTGACTGAGGGAAATTTGCCCTCCAAATGTACAAACTTTCCCTGACTAAATGTTAGAGCGAAGTTTTCCATCCATATGCCTGTATACTGTCACCTCTGAATACATCTGCCTATAGGGAGGAATTCAATGTAATATTCATCAAATTCAAATTAATCCTGAATCTTACACAATCCATTCAAGGTAACAAATCGTCAATGACTTTTAAAATAATTGGAGCCCAGAAAATAAAAGACTACTAAATCTGTTTGAAGTTACAGATTGAAACCCACACCTCAAATTCTGTTACTTCCTTTTTTAAAAAATAAAATGCATTTCTAAAGCATTTATTCTAAATTATTTAAAAATAAACCAGAATTCGTTTATGGACTAATATTATCCAATTTTAAGAAGGAAGAAAAACACAACTCCCATTATTTGAGGACACAAATTAACAGTCAGATGACCTCAAAAAAGCTTACATTCAAAAGAAAGGGATCTGCGGTTACCATTTCTAAACACGGGAACAGACGGACTTTAATAACACTTAACAGAATGATGCACATAATAATCTCAGAAAGCACTTCTTATGCCTCATCCATCATGCCGAGGAGAAAATGAAGCCTTCGACAGCATTAGGAATTATTCTAGATCTTGTCAGTAATTCGCAGCTCCTCTGTAGTATCACAACACAAATGTGCGTGCGAGCGACACTGACCATTAATCTAGAGAGTTTTTTCACCTCACAACGGTGTGCGGAGAATGTATCAATTGTTACGTGGAGAAATGGCACATGCAAAAAGCCACACAAAATAAAACAAGGAAAATCAGGGACGTGTATGGGGAGATAAACAAACAGTGTTTTAAGAAATAAAAATGTTTTCTATCACTGTGAAAGAAATCAACACAGAGTCCTTAGCACCTAGGTTAGGTGAATTGGGAACTATAAATGTCCTGGCTGAAGGGCCAGTCTGTCACTGATTAAAAGTTTCTATAAAGTTGCAACATACTGTCCACATCCTTAAGTAATAAGCCCTTAGGTGATGAGAAAATGATGGGTTTCTGCTGCTCTCTGGAAGAGACATGCATTTGGATTTTTGCCTTCAGTCAAAAATCCAAATGGTCACCTGAGTTGTTTGTTTCACTCATTGTAAAGTTCTCCTTTCAAATAACTGGGATTGGGGGATGGTAAGGATTAATAAAATTGGGAGAGGCTAAGGATTAATACATGCTAAGGATTATAAAATAAATTAACAAAATATCAGCTTATTCACAGAGATCTCTAGCTTTGACAGCGTGTTTGTGGCAAAGCAAATTTGAACTCTCAGCCCTCGAGATAAAACAAAACGAGAGATTTTGGCAGCATCTTCCTCAAAATGAACTCTAGTCTTAATAGCATGGTGACCATTCTAAAATGGCCTGTGCGCCAAATAAAAAGGTTTATAAATATTTGCAAAACAAACTCTTAAAACATTCTTCTGAGTCTACTCCAAATCGATTTCTATACATGTTCTATAAAGATGAAAGCTAACTGGATGTCTGGTTTATGATAGATTAAAATGGTTTAACTTCCAAAATGATGTACTCCACACAGATGTGTTTCTGTGAAGTTTTGTGAACTACACCACAGCAACAACAAAAAAAGCAGGCTCTTGTCAGATGGAATGAAGTGAATGCTTCTTTAGAGTAGATGAATTGGATTGGGGCCAGGAAGAAACCAAAAAATAAAAAAATAAAAAATACACAGGTGAAAAAAGGTAAACACAAACTAATAAATAATAATTTTAAAGTTTTCTAAAGTAACTCACACACTTTTCTTTGTTAATAAAGTATGTTGGGTAACTTAATACAGCCCAAAATCACTTAGAAGTTCGTGTTCAATGTACACAGAGTTCTATCTCATTTTCAACACTCAGAATATGAAATTTTTTTTAAAAAAAACAAACTTTTACACCTCTTTGGAATGATGAGCAAATTTCAAGAGAAGATATAAGTTACGTTGGACAATTTGACCCACCCCCAGCTGGGAGGAACAGTTTATTATTCACAAGTAACAAACTCAGCAGCAAGATGAAAACAGCTCCCAGGAAGTGGATGCAACGGAGCCCCTCCTTTCCATCTGCATCAGCCCACCTCCGTCTTCCTGTCCCCACCGCAAGCTATAAAGCTCAAATGTCACTAGAAGCATCACCCAGGCCTGGCAATGGACAGGTATTTATACTGAATAATGCTCACGTCAGGAATGAGTAAAACCAGGTTAGAAATTGAGGTTTTCACAAAATAATGAAGAGGAAATGTCATGTTAGCAGCGGTAACGGCATAAATTGTGCTCATTCATTCATTATCCTTTTTCCCTCCCCTTCCCCCCACAGAAACATAATTTTTATTTTTCAAATCCACATGCTTGCGAGGGAATACGGCTTTTGCCATAGTTGTTGCTCTCTCGAAGCCCAAGATGAGAGACAAAGATGATTTGTAAAGATTAAAAAAAAATAGTAATAATAATAAAGATGGGAGTGGGAAGACATTTCTTCTAGATTTCAATTCAAGGAGAAAAGGTAAATAGGATTTCCCAAACAAAATTACCTGGAGCTTTAACTTTATCTAATTGAACTACAGAGAAAATATCAGCTAAAAATGTCACCGGCTCCACAGTAAATATACTGCTCCTAGCACAGGAACTGGAGGAGGAAAAAGAAAAATGTTTACATTTCAATTGTTCAGATGCCGATTCTGAAAACGATAACAAAAGAATACTCAAGAAGATACTTCTGTGGCCAGCTTTCCGGGTGGATGTCTGGGCTGGCGGCTGTGATGTGGGGGCGAATTGTAAGCAGAAACAATTCAGAGAGTCTGGGGTCCACCTTGGAGGTCTAGTGAAGCTGCAGACAGATTTCAGGCTAAAAAAATCGGGAAGGATCCCTGTTCCCCCAACGCCCGCCCCCCACCACCCCCCCAAAAAAATCCTGTAAACCTCTGCTGTCTGGCAGCAAGCCCGCATACTCTCCAGTGCTGAGATAAAGACCCAATCTGCTCATCAAACACCTCCAGGCTCCACCATCTAATAGAAACAAATTGGCAATGACTGCCCAAGCTAGTAACACAGGCCCACTGATTTGTAGATTGATACGGATGCCTAATGATTCCCTTGGGCAGATCAATAGTAACAATCCTCATCCCTGCCTTTCTTCTTTATTGGCACAGAAGACTAAGGCAAGGAGAAAGCGGGTCTTAGAAGAGGCCACAGTGCTACCTGGGGACAGATCGGGAATAAGGATACAGGTGCGGCTGTGCAGGAAGGAAGCCGCGCCAGACCCGCGCTCCAGAACTTTCCACTGACTGTCTCGATTCATTTCATGTTTTTGGCAGGCAAAGGGTGTAAGAATGGGACACGATATGCTTTTCTATTAATAGTATCCGTGCACAGTGTTCAGTGAGACCCAGCCTAGAGTCAGCACAGCTGCCTTCATCTGGGAAGGAGAAGAGAAATGATGCAAGCCCCAGTGCATCTCCCAGAGGATGAACTTGGTGGACAGAAAATGCCAACGATGTGATGACAGGGAATGGAAAAAGGCGAACAAACATGGGAAGTTGCATCTTAGGAAAACTTAGGGTGAAGTACCTACGACCAAAGAGGGGCAATAATGATCCGCATTGTTTTAAATATCATCAAAAGGAGGCAGGTGGATTCATGCGCTGTTGTTTGAACATGCTTAAAACACCCACTGCCTCCCGGACCCCAGTGGATGGGTTAATTCTCACACACAGGAGCTATTCTCTGTGCCCTCACCCTTCTCCTGAGTGCAGGTTTTCTTGAAGTTGACAGCGGCTCACCCTTCTAATGACTCTTCTCCTTTCTGTAGGCCAATCCCATCCCCGCCCCCAGAGCCAGGGTTTATTTTCCATTTGTGTATTATTCTTGTGAATAAAATTATCCAATTAGGAAACCCATTTAAAGTCCTTAACAATAACAGGGAAAAACTAATGGAGTTGCTTTGGATTTTCTTTTTCAATAAATTAATGTTAGTGATGTTCTGTGGATTCTTAAGTGCTCATTTATATCATCAGGGTTATTGCACACATAACAATTAGTCCTAAATTTCTATACTGATTTGTCTATACTCTAGGAAGTCCATTCTCCCAAAGAAGCAGTAGACAAGACTCATATCAGAAGAAAACTCACTGGCAGGCAGAGCGAATTTGACTTCTAAAATGAATAAATCTATGACATCTAAAAACCTTTGTACTTTGTTGTTATATTTTTTTCTTCTTGTAACTATAAGAGTGTAAAAAAAAAAAAAAAACTCTCCCTTCTTCCCCTTTTATAACGACTCTGTGCACATTTGCAGGTGTTGCATACAAAATAGCCAAAAGGGGTAGGGGGCAGCGAATGTTCCATTTTTACTCCTGCATTCAGACCTGCAACTAGCCGCCTGAGAATTTGCTTTGTTCAGCAATCAGTCTCGTTTGGTTTTGTTATTAAAGGGAGATAACACTGAATGCCAGAGATGAAATTGCATTTTCTTTATTGTCAGCGGTTGAAACCTTTGCCACCCAACCGATCTAGTGAAAGATTCGGTTTTTTAATTTTTTGCATTAAAAAAAATGTTTTTATTCTGGTCCCTTCTTTTTTTCTTTTGCATACTCAAACACAGAACTGAAGCTACAATGAAAAGCCTTGGTATCCCAGCCCACTGCGTAATATCACAAATTAGTCATCTTCTCTTTCCTGTACGTTACATCGTCCTATTTAAATAAAAGCAAACGTAGAGCGGTGTTAAATTTTGACAGTAAAGGGTTTGCACTGATGGACCAAATAATCACGTGCGCTAGGGCTCCAGCACTGACCACTTAAAATTCAAATTTCACACTAACGATAAGTGTAATCATCGCAATCAGCATCACCACCACCACCATCACCATCATCACAATAAAGAGATGCATTCTGTGAGCTGGTGACATCAATCAACTGTGTGGTGCAGATCAGAAGCGGCGCTCCCCTCTCCCTCTCTCACTCCGTCTGTCTTGCTGGCTTCCCCCTACCCCACCTCGACGCTCCCCCCGCACCTCACCCCCGCTCAGAGAAGTGATCACATTTAATTCATTGCATCATTATGTCATCTCCATACTAATCTCTGCCCTCACACCTCTGCCACTTTGACATGCAAATGAGCTAGAAAAAAGCCACACATTAATATAAAAAAGTCACAGCAATCATGTCATGATTTCCTGCCTCCCAGCCCCACAACACTCCCTCCAATCCCCACCTCTCCCCCCAGCTCTCTTTCCAGCACGCTGTGCTGGTGATCACAAGAAACAACAGCAATCTGTTGAAGATCAGACGCTAAGACAGGGAGGTGGGGAGAAAGATACACACATACACGTGTCAGCAACGCGGCCCAGGCAGTCCTATTTGCATATTCACATGAGTTCCGTTCTCAGATTGCTTAAGCAGGGAAGAAGTTAGGTAGCTCCCCCACCCTCCTACCCTCCCCGATCCATAAAGAAACAGCTACTGAGAAGGAAGGAGAGGGAGAGAGAGGGGGAGAGAGGACATACGAATGTAAAGGGAAAGAGAGAGAATATGAAAAGGGAGGGGGCATGGAGAGAGAGAAAGACACATGCGGAAAGAGACAGAAGGAAGAAAAGAGAAGAAAAGGAAAGCTGTCCACATCTACCTTACCTCAGCTAGCTTGCTTTCTGTTGCTCTTAAAAGGAATTCCCTGTGGTTCCTTTAGAATTTTTTAGAACCATCCTTCAGGGTTTTTAGTTCTCTCTCTCTCTCTCTCTCTCTTCCTCCTCCTCTTTCTGTGTTGTGACTGGGTTTATAAAAAAAAATAAAAAAGACAACTCCATGTTAAGCTAGCAGTCAAGGAAGCATCATGAAGTCCAGGGCTACAGGGGGAGGGAAGAAAGGAGGAGGGTCACAGCTTAATGCTTTACAAAGGAGAACCTGGAGTCTCTGTTTTAAAACATCCCTCTCACATACAATGACTGACAAAGACAAAAATATATGTACTTATATGTATACACAGAGACATACGTGTGTTTTCACCAGTAAGCCAGATGTCAAAAATGTTAAGATTGTGGTGCAAGCAAATGTAGAAAAATTATGAGTCATTCTGAAAACCCCATTGCGGATCCACTTTGCTGCTCCCTGATTGCAGAGGGGGCCAGGCAGCGAGCTAGGGGCTTTATTTGCTGAATCACATTTGTGGCAATACCTGGGTAATAAGGGACTGACTCTAGATGGGGTTTCAGCTACTGCAATGAATTTCCCAGCTTTGATCAGTTTTCACCAGTACTTTCGTGGTATTGAAAATGTGTGAACATGTCCACGAATTTTCTGGCTTTTTTTTTTCTTGTGACAACTTGAAAAAAAAAAGGAAGAAAAAGAAAAATTGCAATTAAATATATAATGCAAGCTGATGTCACAAATAATAGCTCTCTCTACATATTCCTTATGAAGTACAGTTGGTATGGATTTAAAACATAGAATGATTGGTGCAAAATGCACCTTATTTTCTAGTGGCCTACTGTATAATATTATCCTAATTGACTTTATTAGCTCCGGTGAAATGTTACTGTCCCTCCAAGGAACCTGCCTTCCAAGACAAGCAAGATGCTGCAACACTGACGAACAGCAGCTGATTCAAAGAAATTAAGTGATGGTCTGTTAAGTGAAAGGAATAAAAACATTTTCCAACTACAATGAATGGCATGGAGTTTAATTCCATTTCTCAACCTGTTCATTTCAACTAGCAAAGACACAAAGACATCTGATGGCCTAAGAAACTTTAATAGGAATATAATTCTAAAACCTGGCCAGAGGGATACATTTACAAATTGGTTTTGAATCCTAAACTTGAATAGTAGGAAGCATGTTTCACTGTAAAAGAGGGAAGAAAAACATTTTTATGGTGAAGTCATAAGCTCCTCAATATTTATGTAAGTAGACATTAAATAACTAATATGGGCATCATAAAAAGCACACTAATTATAAGAGCAATGTGAAAACAGGAATTACAGCATCTATATGTACCCTGCACAAAGACCTAAATGTGGGTCATTATTTAAATCACAGCACATATCACATATGAGAGAACACTGTAATATATCTACAATTGACCTTGCAGGGAAAGGAAGAAAGGAAGGAAGGAGTTAAAAAGATGCTCGCCTTTACACCAATAAAGAACTTGGGGGTCAGTTGCTGAGGGTGGGTTAAGGAAATGCCAAAATAAAAATTGTTTCTTTATTTGAAACAGAACTCTTGGCAGACACACATTAGAAAAATTAATTTCTCTGTGTCTCTCAGAGAAACTATGAGAAGAGAGATGTTTTGTATTCATGACCTGAATTCTGAGGAGGGAAAAAGGTAATTTTAAGAATCTGACCCTAGTGCATGAGTTATAGCTCAGTACCCAAAATTGATGAGAACTATCTATGACAAGACTCATCAATGAGTCCCTGAAATAAAGAGAAAGAGAAAATAACCAAAACATTAGACCGAGGAACATTATATTTCAATATTATCATATGAATTAAATGTAATTCTTGAAGCGACTAGTCCCTGGGGTCACATATTAGGCCTTTTCCCACTACCCCACCTCTGCCTTATTTTTTTTTTTTAATAGAGGTCATCCAGGCTGAAAAGAAAAACCCAAATGAAAAGCATCTTCAGTGTGCTTATAACATGAGCTGCAAGGGGTCAGCCAGCGTCTTGTATGGCCTCATAAAAAATACATAACCAGACAGCCTAATAGTATTTCTTTGCATTCATTTTTGGATGGAGAATGGGGGTTGGGGGCTGGGGAGGAGAAAGGGTTGATGTTGGTAGCATGATGGGGAAAAAAAAAAAAACAAAGACAGCAGAAAAAAATATGTGTTTAAAAAGAGGTTAGATCATCTTTTTCTTTTATGAAAAAATATTAAGCACAATTCTAAACAGCAATTGATTTACACTATTCTATTGATTTACACAATTCTAAAATGTGATCGATCTCAATTGTTTAAGACAGGAAAAGGTGTATCTACGGTTATCTCTCTGCCCTCCTATTTCTCTCGGCTAATCATGTGAACTGGAAGCTTAGCTATGCTGGGCCTCTCCCAGTTCATGTTTTTAGCAATGTAAACACTCACTCAAATACAGATGTATAAATAACACTTACTTTGGATGATTTCTCAAACTGAAAAAAAAAATAATAATAATAAGAGGGGAAATATTGCTAGGGCTTCTGCTTCCACTCAACACAGAGGATGCAGAGAGACATATTACAGAGGGAGAAGATAGAGCAGCTAGGGAAAGAGAGAGAGAATGGGGAGAGGGAGGGAGAGAGGAGGAGAGACAGAATAACACAATTGGACAACAAATAAAAATAAATAGCTCTAAATGCTGGGGAGATGCAAGAAGCACTAAATATATTCCTTCCCCTCCCCCTCACTTCTTTGCTCCCAAATATAGCCCAGGGATGAGTGACCCTGCTGGGAAAGATGGAGGCAGAGAGGTGACCCTGTGCTAACCAGCCTGTTAGAACTAATAAGGTGTTCTCCTAAGCCACTCCACTGACATTAGGGCAGTGTGGAGATCACTCTCTTTGTTACTGCCTACCCTCGGCTTCAAATTTACTACCCCATTGCATTATTAAAGAGACAGCTCGCATTCTCTAGATTTGGTGAAGATAAATAACTCTGCATTATTTTTATTTAAATGTTATGTTTGTACTCAGTAGTTCAGATATTAAAAATCTACGATTTTACAACACAGCCACGTGAATAATCTGCCGTGGGTGACTCCCACTGAGATACAAGAAGAAAGGCAAGAAAAGAAGCCTGGTTTTATTTCTCTATTCTCTTTCCTCTCCCCACTCTCCTCACTCCATCTGGGGGTCAAAGAATAGGAAATATTCTTCAGAGGTGCTCAAGCTGGGCAGTAAGTTCAGCATGGCACTGTGTCACTGTAGGTGGGACATCATCTGTAACTTTTTCATGAATAAGACTCTGTAACGGAGTTTCCCACTAGAACTTTACGGTTCTTGGCCGGGTGCGGTGGCTCATACCTGTAATCCCAGCACTTTGGGAGGCCGAGGCAGGCGGATCACGAGGTCAGGAGTTCGAGACCAGCCTGGCCAACATGGCGAATCTCCATCTCTACTAAAAATACAAAAATTATCCGGGCGTGGTGGCTCGCACCTGTAGTCCCGGCTACTCAGGAGACTGAGGCACGAGAATCACTTGAACCTGGGAGGTGGAAGTTGCAGTGAGCCGAGATCACACCACCGCACTCCAGCCTGGGCAACAGAGCAAGACACCGTCTTAAAAAAAAAAGAATAGAACTTTATGGCCCTTAATCATGCAATGGGGTGTAAACTTTTAGGGGTTTTACATATTGTTTAAGGACGTGTCTTAGTCTTCCCATAATAATTTAGTTTGCTTGAGGAGCTTGATATTAGCAGGTCCTAAAGGGATGGAAGACAGGAGATACCCTCAGCCATCCAGTCCCCCAAAAGCATCCCCGAGATGCTTGCCTCATGACATAGCCCAAGAGCACACATGCTTATATATGCTGAATGAACAGTCAACGATCGATCAATTGAAGACAATCAGAGATCCTTTCTTTATAGCAATCATGACCAAAGCAACTTTAGAAATGGACACATGTCTTGGCTGGGCGCGGTGGCTCATGCCTGTAATCCCAGCACTTTGGGAGGCCGAGCGGGCAGATCACGAAGTCAAGAAATTGAGAGCACCCTGGCCAACATGGTGAAACCTTGTCTCTACTAAAAACACAAAAATTAGCTGGGCATGGTGGTGCGCGCCAGTATTCCCAGCTACCCAGGAGGCTGAGGCAGGAGAATCACTTGAACTTGGGAGGCAGAGGTTGCAGTGAGCCGAGATCACGTAATTGCACTCAAGCCTGGTGACAGAGTCTCAAAAAAAAAAAAAAAAAGGACACATATCTTGAATGAATTCTACCGGACTGACCTACAGAGATCATATCCTACCAAAGACTCTGTTTAATCCTGTCTAAATTTATACTACTGGTTTAAACAAACTATTCTGTAGTGTTTTCGAGAAATTGTGTCTACTTAGCTCAAACTCCAAGTTCTTTCACTATTTTGTAAACTCATTCAGGCAATGACTTGCCTCCAATAAATGGTGTACTAGTTCAGGTTCAATACCCTTTGTTACCAAGTGATTTCCACGGAATATGTATTTGCTGTGATTGGACTTAAACATAAATAATTACCATTAGAATATTAGTATATCATAAAGGAAGGCACATGAAGAATCAACATCTCAAGAGACGCCTAAGAAATAAATGGACAGGCTTCCCTCTGCTGAATAACAGCTTTCAAACACAATACATGTTGTTGAGTGAATTAATTTATGAGTTACCAGTTAAAAAGCAGAACCAGGACTACTCTGCTTGCTTTGTGCAGGGCATAGTACCACTATATAATCACACACAGGCAAGGGCCAAGATGCAAGGCGGTACTGTCAAAATATACAAATGGTGCTCTTAAGGGAAGTCTGGAGCTGTGGCCTGGCTCAACCATTAAGCTACTATGTGAACTTGTGAATATCATTTAACGTCTCTTGGCTCTATTTTCCGTGGACATAAAACGAATAAAATGTGGAACTCTTGTCAATAACATGGTTCTACTTCTTTGTAAGATAAATACATGAAATAATATTGAAATACTCTTTCCTTTTCAAATGGAAGAGCTCGAGAGCCTCCCAGCCTACATGGAATAAGCATGAGGTCAGTGGTGAGGAGAGGTGTGTGCCCTGAATGGGTCCATCAGCCCCATGGGTCCTCAACCACTATTGGGTCATGAGTTATCTTATTCCTTGTCATGTGCAGTGCAGTACATAATCGTTACGGACCTTTGGTTAATACCAGAAGCCAAAAAATAAAGTAGGGAGCATATTGAAATGAATGGCCAGGCACAGTGGCTCAGGGAGGTCAAGGCGGGAGGATGGCTTGAGCCTAGGTGTTTGAGACCAGCCTGGGCAAACAGCAAATCTCTGTCTCTACAAAATAAAATAAAAATAGCCAGGCATAGTAGCACTTGTGCCTGTAGTCTTAGCTACTCAGGAGGCTCAGGCACGAGGATCATTTGAGTCCAGGAGTTTGAGGCTGCAGTGAGCAATGATCATACCACTGCACTCCAGCCTAAGCAACGGAGTAAGACCTTGCCTATAAAAAAAAAAGAAAAGAAAAAAGAAATGAAGCTTCCTGAGGAGATTAAAATAGTAAGAATTGTGCCAAATTGCTTCCAGATGGTCATAGGAGACATCTATCTGATCAAAATTCTTATATATCAACATATGACTCTATTACTTGAAAAACATTAAAACGAACTATATGTATGTATACATACGTATATATACACATACAACCCACAAAATTGTATTTAATTTGGCTTTCACTAAGATTTTCCGTCAATACGATTTCTTTAGAGAAGGGAAACCCCATACCGCCCTGATCACATTGTTTAAAGCACAAATACAAAAATTTTAAAAATAAATTAATCTTATAGCATAGTATCTGAGAATTTCAGATATCACATCATGAAAGCAATTTTTGCCTTTTTATACTAATCCACATTTCAATTCCAAAATGACATATGAAAATAATGTCACGTTCTTTTTTTTTTTTAACAATTCATAATTTTTCCCTTTATAATGTCTTTTAGGTAAATTTTTAAAGTTTTTTCATTAACTTAAAAAAGACAATATTTATTTACAAATGCCATCATTAATGACTGTGCTAAAATCAAATTATAATACAATTCTTAATAATGTACTAATCCAAGATAAAATAGTTTTCACTTAAAATTATCTTTTCATACCATACAAAAATGATGAACTGATTTTTAAAATTCCTAAGACGGTTGACAAGATTATAAATTACTATGAAAATGGTCTATGGGTCAAAAAAGGTTGGGAAATGCTGATCTCCGAGGTCTACTTTAGCTCTAAAATTCTATATTTTAAATGAGACACCTCTGACTTTTCTAAATTAGTAGAAAGTAAACTTGCAGAGACTGCTAAATCCCCCATCTCTCACACTAGATACTTCCAATTCATCTGAATATAGCATACTAAGCCTAAAAATTTAAACAGATGAAAATCTGGAAATGGGAAAAATAGATAAATGCATTTAAAATGTGAACTTATCCACTGTATCTTATATTTCCACATTATCTATTTGCTGGGTTAGTAATTTACTTTAGCCAACATGCCATTTGAGCCTCAAACATTGGGAGACAGTAGCCTACACACACTGTCATATACTGGTAACCAACTAGATTTAAAATGTGCCTCAATTTCTAACCAAAATTTTCAGTAACATCACTCAAGTCCCCAAGAGTATACTTTTAAGGAATCAAGCCAGTGACAGAAGCAAGAAAAGCAACAATATCTCAAGACATCCACATCTCTGGACTTATGGATCCGAGGAGAAGGGATAAGGTTGCAGCCTTATTAACAGCGGTCACCTGGTTCTTTATGTGATAGTTTGGATCTTAAATTAATATCTATCTAGGATGTAGGTTCCCAAAAAGTGGATTATAATTGGTCCTGGACTTTAGAGGGGTAGCAACATTTTTCTGTAAAGAGCCAGTGAATGTTTTAGGGTTTGCAAGCCATATAGTCTTCCTCACAACTATTCAACCACTCTCATAATGAAACAGCAGACATAGAATATACATAATCCATGGAGCATGGCTGTGTTCTCATAAAACTTTCTTCACAAAAAAAGGTGGCAGGCAGGACTAAGCCTGCAGTTTGCTGATCCAAATTTATAATAACTTTTCTAATAACGCAATGGAAGGATGGAATAATGGATGGAGCTGTACAATAGAAATGAAAGAATTAGAGAATCTTAATGATTCCAAACACATAACTTTTAAATTTTTCTCTGATTCAGATTTGTGGCCTGTATATAGTATGATATCAAGGTGTAAGCACATCAGTTTCACCCTTTCAAAGTGCAGTAAACTCACAACTCACTCCCTGAAGAGGCAGATCAGGTAATATTTGTTCCATTTTATAGATATGAGAATTGAGGCTCACAGACCTTGACTTCTCGAAGATTTCTGATATCATAACTGGCAGAGCTAGCTCTGTGCTAGGGCTCTTAGGCAGTTTCGTTTGCCCCTTCAAATAAAATTACTATTTAAACACACACACACGCAGAGTTTGTCTTCAACACAAACCAATGCCATAGAGTAAAAATTTACTAATAGAATTAAGGTATTTTTGAGAAGCTTAGAAAACAACTAAATTAGCAATAAAATGACCTAAGTTATAAAGTATCAATTCTGGCCAGGAACGGTGGCTGATGCCTGTAATCGCAGCATTTTGGGAGGCCAAGGCGGGCAGATCACCTGAGGTCAGGAGTTCAAGACCAGCCTGGCCAACATGGTGAAACCCCATCTCTACTAAAAATAGAAAAATTAGCCAGTTGTGGTGGTGGGCACCTGTAATCCCAGCTACTTGGGAGACTGAGGCAGGAGAACCACTTCAACCCAGAAGCCAGAGGTTGCAGTGAGCCAAGATCATGCCATTCACTCTAGCCTAGGCAACAGAGCGAGACTCTGTCTCAGAAAAACACGAAGTACCAATTGACATATTTGGTTAGGGTCTTGCCTTTGAAGTTTCTTTTGCTGAGCTAGATAATTTGCAAAGTTATCTCAGTTCTTAAATGTTTGGGAATCATTACCCTTTGTAACAAAGATGTCTAGATGTCTAAGGTTCAGGTTTGTTTTTTTGTTTTGTTTTGTTTTTTAAATCAACTCTATATATGGTCAGAATAGCAGATATATCCATTTTGCAGTGAAACTTCCTTCTATTTAAGATTTCTTTATCCCTGCCTTTCAATGCAGTCCTTCAAAAACATATTCACGTGCTACACTCAAGTTTCACAAACTTGAAAAATCCAAACCCAAAATAGTCATGCCAGGTTTACCATGATATTCATGTGGAATTCTTTACACTATAAAAACAAAATTTCTTTTGGGGAGTAATACTTATCAGTTGAGAGCCATTTTCACAAAACATGATGTCGGTTCTTAAGTCATGTAACAAATCAAGGTTTTGATTTGACATCAAGAAAATGACAGTGTGGTAGATTAACATGTTCCCCTAATAGTTTGCATCTAATGAGAAAAAAGCAAAGGCCGACTTGATACGTAATGATAGGGCCTTGCCAAATGACTTTTTAGGACATTGCAAGTTTCATAGAAGGTGGAATGCAGGAAAATAATGGGAATACTCAATCCTTACATGGCATGCACTAGTTCAGAGAAGCCGAATTCCAAAGTACCCTTACTGTAACAGTCCCACTGTAATATTCCCATTTCAAATTAATCCTGAGACTCCCTTATTTATCCATAAGAATTTACGACAATTCATTTTCAATAATTGTGGAAGATGATAGCAAGGAAGTTTTCATTAAAGCACATTTTTAAATTTTTCAATATTGTATTCTGAGTTGCATTATTAAATTGATCAGCTCAAAATGATGGATCAGTGATTTAGAATGAATTCAGGGTGTAAAAGGAAAAATAACCATGATAATTAAAATCATTAAAGTGGCAATCCCATCAGGCTCAGAATCCAAAGAATCAACTTATGTAAAATATCAAATAAGCAAGTGTATTTCTCCACTATTAAATCCACCATCGGTGCTTTATTTCAGCAAAACATCAAATAGAACATTAAATTAATGTTGTTAATTTAAACTTTATGGTTTTTATAGTAAATTTATATAGTAATCTGTAAATTTAGTTGAGTTTTACAGCTGTATAAAAGCTATATACATAGAAAATTAATGTCTAACTTAATGTTTATATAAATTTAAATAATATGCCATGTAAAATGGCTAAAATAATTTCCATTAATACCAGGAGTCCAAGAGAATTTCTTTCTTAAGAATTTTTTTTTTTAAAAGACCACCTTAACAAAAATCAAATTTGTGTTTGTTTGTTTGTTTTGAGACGGAGTCTCACTCTGTCGCCCATGCTGGAGTGCAGTGGCCAGATCTCGGCTCACTGCAACCTCTGCCTCCTGGGTTCAAGCAATTCTCTGCCTCAGCCTCCTAAGTAGCTGGGATTATAGGCTCCAGCCACCATGCCAGGCCAATTTTTGTATTTTTAGTAGAGACAGGGTTTCACCATCTTGAACAGACTGGTCTTGAACTCCTGACCTCCTGATCCACCCACCTTGGCCTCCCAAAGTGCTGGGATTATAGGTATGAGCCACTGCTCCCAGCCCAAAATTCGGTTTTTTAAGAGAAGAGCTGGGAATGTACAGCCCCTTCCAATCAGGAAGCTCTATGTTTTTATTTATTTATTTATTTATTTATTTATTTATTTATTTACAGAGGGAGTTTTGCTCTTGTTGCCCAGGCTGGAGTACAACGGTGCAATCTCGACTAACTACAATCTCCGCTTCCTGGGTTGAAGCGATTCTTCTGAATCAGCCTCCCCAGTAGCTGGGATTACAGACATGCGCCACCACGCCCGGCTAATTTTTTTTGTATTTTTAGTAGAGACGAGGTTTCTCCATGTTGGTCAGGCTGGTCTCAAACTCCCGACCTCAGGTGATCCGCCTGCCTCGGCCTAAAGTGCTGGGATTACAGGCATGAGCCACCGCGCCCTGCCAGAAGCTCTATGTTTTCTTACCAGAGCTGGAGACAGCCAGAGCTCATGAAAGCTGCTTAATTGAAGGTCATCCTCAGCATGATTTGAGCTGTCCTGGTGCAGGTCTGACCAACGGCCAAACTCTTGTCCTTGTATTCCTCCGCCCCCAAGGATCTCATTTGCCTATTTTAGATTTTTCACATTATCTAATTGTGATGGTTAATAGTAAGTGTCAACTTGATTCGACTGAAGGATGCAAAGTATTGTTTCTGGGTGTATCTGGGTGTCTCTGGGTGTTGCCAGAAGAGATTAACATTAGAGTTGGTAGACTGGGGCAGGAAGACCTACACTTCCAAAGATCCACCCACAGTGTGGGTGGGCACCATCCAATCAGCTGCCAGCCCGGCTAGAAAAAGCAGGCAGAAGGTGGAAGAAGCTTCCGGCCTTCGTCTTTCTCCTGTGCTGGATGCTTCTTGTCCTCAAACATCAGACTCCAATTTCTTTGGCTTTTGGACTCTTTAGACTTACACCAGTGGTTTGCCAGGGGCTCTTGTGCCTTTGGACATAGACTGAAGGCTGCACTTGTCGGCTTCCCCAGTTTTGAGGTTTGGGGACTTGGGCGGAGCCACTACTGGCTTTGTTGCTCCTTAACTTGCAGACGGCCTATTATGGGACTTCACCTTGTGATCCTGAGTCAGTTCTCCTTAATAAACTCCCTTTCATGTATACATATATTCTATTAGTTCTATCCCTCTAGAGAACCCTGACTGATACACTAATAATAATTTAGATACCATTATAGGAGATTTTCTTACAATGACCATCTTTTCCAAGTATCTTGAAATACACTCCTTTGCCTCCAAATTTATTTATATCTCCTGTAATAAGATTTCCAGAAAAACAGGGTGAAATTAGAAATTGCTCCATCCCTTAAACTCAGTTCAATGCAATTTAATATATACCAGCACTTACTATGCAAAAGACATTTACTAAGCATTAAGGATACAGAGCTGAATTAAGTAATAGTCTCTGCAGCAAAATGCAGAAACTGTTTTACAGAGGTCACATTTCAGCCTCCATCCAGCGACTGTCAGGACATTTCAAGTTACCAAAGGGGAAAAAAAGCAGTTTTTGAATTTGGTGGTGTGAGTAGTCACCCATGAGGCTGAGAATCCAGGGCGTACTCCTCTCATCACCACTGACCTCACGCTCATTCCACATAGACATTTTACAGTCAAGGAAAAGCTACCTGGAACCTGATACAAAGGCAGGATGTTCTCAGAGAAGAGCGAACGAATGCCATGCTTACTGATCAGGGTAACAATTGAAAACACGGGGCATGGGTTCTGTATTTTATAAAGTTGCAGGATCCAAACACTTCTCACTAGCAGCCAACCAAAGACACTGGGGATGAGTAATGAGTATATACTACTCATTCTAAGGTTGGGAATTTCTCATGATTGACTGACACTCCATCGTGTCTCTCTAGAAGTATTTCTATTGGACCAGGCATGGTAGACATGGTAGACAAATACTATGGGTAGTGGTGGTGGTTGTTTTTGAGACAGGCTTTTGCTCTGTTGCCCAGACTGGAGTGCAGTGGCATGATCATGGCTCACTGCAGCCTCAGCCTGCCAGGCTCATGTGATCCTCCCGCCTCAGCCTCTTGAGTAGCTAGGACTACAGGCACATGCCACCACACCCATCAAATTGTTGTATTTTTTTGTAGAGACGAGATCTTACTAGGTTGCTAAGGCTGGTCTTGAACTCCTGAGCTGAAGCCATCCTCCCGCTTCAGCCTCCCAAAGCGCTAGGATTACAGGCATGAGCCACAGCACCCAGCAGCTTTTTTAAAATAAAATCTTAATGATAATATTGGGAGTTTATGATCACTTAACTGTTCTACACAAATTGCATGTATTATCTCACTTAATCTTCACAACAACATTGAAGTTTAATTACTTCCATTTTAAAATGCACAAACTGATCACCGCATCCACGCCAACATCTACTGTTTTTTGATTATGGCCATTCTTGCAGGAGTAAGATGCATTGTGGTTTTGATTTGCATTTCCTTGATTATTAGTGATGTTGAGCATTTTTCCCTATGGTTTGTTGGCCGTTTGTATACCTTCTTTTGAGAATTGTCTATTCATGTCCTTAGCCCACTTTTGGATGGGATTGTTTGTTTTTTTCTTACTGATTTGAGTTCGCCATAGATTCTAGATGTTAGTCCTTTGTCAGATGTACAGATTGTGAAGATTTTCTCCCACTCTGTAGGCTGTCTGTTTACTCTACTAACTGTTCCTTTTGCCATGCAAAAGCTCTTTAGTTTAATTAAGTCCCAACTATTTGTCTTTGTTGATATTGCATTTGCTTTTGGGTTCTTGGTCATGAAATCCTTGCCTAAGCCAATGTCTAGAAGGGTTTTTCCAGTGTTATCTTCTAGAATTTTTAATAGTTTCAGGTCTTATATTTAAGTCCTTAATTCATCTTGAGTTCATTACTGCTGGTGGGAGTGTAAACTAGTGCAGCTACTATGGAAAACAGTGTGGAGATTCCTTAGGTAACTAAAAGTAGAACTACCATTTGATCCA
Source organism: Nomascus leucogenys (assembly GCF_006542625.1). Classification (NCBI taxonomy): domain Eukaryota; kingdom Metazoa; phylum Chordata; class Mammalia; order Primates; family Hylobatidae; genus Nomascus; species Nomascus leucogenys. The sequence goes on from NC_044382.1 coordinate 49,809,080, forward strand.
GCAGTCCCACTGTTGGGTATCTACCCAGAGGAAAAGAAGTCAATATATGAGAAAGATACTTGCACACTCACGTTTATAGCAGCACAATTTGCAATTGCAAAATCATGGAACCAACCCAAATGCCCATCGATCAACAAGCAGATAAAGAAACTGGTATATATATGGATGGAATACTACTCAGCCATAAAAAGGAATGAATTAACAGGATTTGCAGCGACCTGGATGAGATTGGAGACTATTATTCTAAGTGATGTAACTCAGGAATGGAAAACCAAATATTTTATGTTCTCACTGATAATGGAGGAACTAAGCTATGAGGACGCAAAGGCATAAGAATGATACAATGGACTTTGGGGACTTAAGGGGAAGGGTGGGAGTGGGGCGAGGGATAAAAGACTACAAATAGTGTGCAGTGTATATGGCTCAGGTGATGGGTGCACCAAAATCTCACAAATCACCACTAAAGAACTTACTTATATAACCAAATACCACCTGTACCCCAATAACCTATGGAAAAAGAAAAAAAATGCACAAATTAGAGCAAGAATGAATGAACATCTATAGCTTACAGAACGCACCCAAGAAAATTAAGTCGTAAGCCAACACTGCCACCTTTTAGGCCAAAAATAAATGAATTTTGGCAATTATCAACATGCGTGATATATAATATGCAATGAAAAACATTTTATAAGCAAATTCAATCCAAATACCTTCCCTTGCAGTGTAAAACAGCCTGGCCTCAATGTTCCCATTTCCAGGTCACTAGCTCATACATTAACTTAACCTACTATTGATGGAGATGACAGAGATTCATCTTCTTTGACATCTTCAGAATTCTCAAGTAGAGAGTGAAGATGGCTTCATGTGTTAATTAATTAGAAAGTTTGCAAAAATCTGAACATATCACTTTCACTTTTCTCTCCTCAACACAGTCAGGGAGGTTTTTCTGTTTCTTATCTCATGAGACCTCCCTTGTTCTGATTAATTCTTTAGCATTGTACTGGGCACGAGGTGTGTACGTATGAGTTTTTGTTTGTTTGTTTGTTTGTTTGTTTGAGACAGAATCTCACTCTGTCGCCCAGGCTGGAGTGCAGTGGCGCGATCTCGGCTCACTGCAAGCTCCACCTCCCAGGTTCACGCCATTTTCCTGCCTCAGCCTCCCGAGTAGCTGGGACTACAGGCGCCTGCCACCATGCCTGGCTAATTTTTTGTATTTTTAGTAGAGACAGGGTTTCGCTGTGTTAGCCAGGATGGTCTCGATCTCCTGACCTCATGATCCACCTGCCTCGGCCTCCCAAAGTGCTGGGATTACAGGCGTGAGCCACCGCGTCCGGCCCGTGTGAGTTTTTAATGGTGAAAAAAATACAATAAAATCTTCATCAATATTACAAGGACAGTAAAGGATATAAATGACACTTTCATGTAAGGCATGAGCCCCCTTTTCCTAAAACCTTCCCTCTCATACTATATATAGTTACAAAATTACTTGCAAAAAGCTCATATGCACAAGACAAGTACTATAAAATGTAACTTTTAAAATGTACATAGGCAACCTAGAGATCTATATGTGTAACTAAGAATATTTTAATTCCTTGATCAATTTTCAGGGTTTTTTTTTTTTTTAGACAGGGTATCACTCTGTTCCCCAGACTATAGTACAGTTACACAGTCTCAGCTCACTGCAACCTCAACCTCCTGGGCTCAAGTGATCCTCCTACCTCAGACTCCTGAATAGCTGGGACCGCAGGTGTCTGCCACTGTACTCACTAATTTTTTTCATTTTCTGTAGAGATGGGGTCTCACTAGTTTGCCCAGGCTAGTCTCAAACTCCTGGGCTCAAGCAATCCTCCCACCTCAGCCCCACAAAGTGCTGCGATTACAGGGGTGAACCACCATGCCTGGCCTTTAATACTTTAAAATAGATTATTCTCAGAAAAGTTGACTAAAAAATTCTCTGATATTTTGGCAGGGCCACATTTAAGCCATCCCAGACAAGTATAAAAACCATGGTTGTGGTCTCAAGACTTCCAGAAAATGTCATTTATGTTAGCCATTCGTATGCTAGTGTGATTTCAACAATTATTTCTGATATTTAGCCTAAATCTCTCATATTATAAATCATATGAATTTCCTGTCATTTCTTTTCTTAGTGGACAAGAATTAGCATTAAATGGGAGATAGACTCTTAGTCTTCTAAAAAGCTGTATCTAATGAGAAGCTGTTTAGTGCATATCATTAACCTAATATTTAAACTTTTTAAAAGAGATGTTATAAGTGGGGCACGGTGGCTCACGCCTGTAATCCCAGCACTTTGGGAGGCTGAGGCAGGTGGATCACTTGAGGTCAGGGGTTTGAGACCAGCCTGGCTAACACGGTCTCTACTAAAAATACAAAAATTAGCCAAGAGTGGTGGCAGGTGCCTGTGGTCCCACTACAAGGGATGCTGAGGCAGGAGAATCACTTGATCCTGGGAGGCAAAGGTTGCAGTGAGCTGAGATCGTGCCACTGTGCTCCAGCCTGGGCAATAGAGTGAGACCCCATCTCAAAAAATAAAATAAAATCAAGTTATAAAAGTTATTAAAATAATTTATAATATTCAGATATACCGAGTCATAATTACATATCATAGTCATTGACCAAAAATCGCAACGGAGAACCTCTACCAAACACTCTTCCGGAAAGCAACCAAGATATAATATCCCCTATTCAGGAAAGTTTCACATATACCTGATGGAGCCTATGTTCATCAAAGTAAGCTCTGTCCCTACTCCAACCCTAGAGGAGATGGCATCACACAGCAGTTTTACAAGAACACTGGCCTCAGATTGTTAAAAACCAAGAAATCACATGTAGGTTACTCACCTGAGTGAGTCTCTGGAGCCCCAGGACTGCAGTGAAATATACTGATCCTGGCATGAAAAGTTAATTCACTACTTCATGGCTCTCCTGCCAGGTAGTTTCATTGGCCTTCCTAATGTTCTATTGATTTCCATTGATTGAAGTTGCTTAATTCTAAGGTGTATCTTGAAATGGACACTTCATTGGTTCTTATTTTCATTGGTTTCCACAGAGCCTCCTCAAATTGTGGCACAGAATTAAATAACTTGAAGAGCCAACTATGGATGATCAGACTTTCATTCTAAAACTAAAAGCTCCTGTTAAACACCCTTGAAAACAAAGTCAGTGCCTCATTTCCTGGATCATAGTTTATGTAGCATGGTGACTTATTAAATATTAAACTTTTGATAAAACATCAATATTCTTTCTTTTACATCAAAACTTCTGTGCCAGTAAAATGTCACCACAACATCTTCCCCCCACTGTCTTTCTTTGAATTTTGATATGGACAAAATGAAAGTGGGATCATTCTATTTCTGACACAATGACCACTACCAAAATTATCTAACCCATTCTAAAGCCCTTTCCTTCCAAGTGCCGCCATCTAATTTGTCAAGTCCCCTACTCAAACCACAGCACGTGGGAAACAGATGGAATAAACCATAGTTGAGTAGGAATAGAAAATATATTTCAATGGCAAGAACTAAAATAAGAAAGAAACCTGGGTAGAAATTGGAGTCAAATATCCACATGCGGCAGAGCTGAGAGTTAGAGGAGAACCAAAATCAGAGAATGATCGGGAAAGACACAGAAGCAGGATATGGAAGTGGGATAAACCAAGATACACAAAATATGATGGTCATTTATCATGGCCACTCAACTTGATAATTTCCAAAAATGAAATTTTATCTTAATACACAGATTGTTCAATGTGTGGGTTCTTTAAATGAAAGTGTCTTCACCTGAACAGGTTTACCTTAATAGGAATACTGATGAGCCTCAGAGACTGTAAGAGTCCCCTGAATTACTTTGCAAAATGTGGGGTGTCGGGGGGGGGTATGCACAGTTGTTATCAGATTCTCGAAGAAGACCACGGCCCCTAAAACTCAAGAACTACTCAATGCTCTAGAGGATAAAGCCACCTTTATAGCCATCTCCCTCTGGCAAGGGAGAAAGCAACACACTGACTGCCTTGAGTGATTTCCCCTGCAGCTTTCCTTATGGGTCAGGGAACTTACTTGAATTACAGGTCACCAACTGTGATGGGCACTCATGGCCATTTTCACTAGGATCAAAGCTTCCCCTCAACTACTCATAGTGAACATAACATATATAAATAGACATATTTACTCTCTAGGGTTGGGGCAGGGCATTTTGCAGTCAAGGAAAAGCTACCTGAAACCTGATACAAAGGCAGAAGGTTCATGGAGAAGGACAAACGAATACTATCCTTACTGAGCAGGGTAACAATTGAAAACACGGGGCATGAGTTCTGTATTTCATAAAGCTGCAGGATCCAAACACTTCTCACTAGCAGCCAACCAAAGACACTGGGGATGACTAACGAGTATATACCACTCACTGTAAAGTTGGGAATTTCTCATGATTGACTGACACTCCATCATATCTCTCTAGACCAGGCATGGTAGACATGGCATTGGTTTACTTGTGTTGTACCTGCTGTTGCTTCTGTATCTTCCCTGACCATAAATAGAACTTTGCTCAGTGGCTCTGTCAGCTAAACAAATGTCCATCATCAACAATTTACCATAATTAACACCCACCACCCACCCACATATACACATCTACCTAGAGACAAACAAACAAACAAACAAACAAAGCAAACATTCATTCAAAGGTTTCAAAAACCAGACACGGATATTGAAAATGGTACATTTCTACCAAACCAACTTGGTTATGATTCAGTTTAATGGTGAGCCCTGGAGTAATACAATTCTTTTGTGTTCTGTTGAAAGTACTGAAGTTCTCTTTTAAAAAAACTCACTTTGTTGGTTTGTTTTTTTCTGAGACGGAGCCTCACTCCATCTCCCAGTCTGGAGTACAATGGTGTGATCTTGGCTCACTGCAGGCTCCGCCTCCCAGGCTCAAGCGATTCTCCTGCCTCAGCCTCCCAAGTAGCTGGGATTACAGGTGTGTGCCACCCATGGCTGGCTAATTTTTGCATTTTTAGTAGAGACGAGGGTTTCACCATGTTGGCTAGGATGGTCTAGAACTCCTGACCTCAAATGATCCACCCATCTCAGCCTACCAAGTGCTGGGATTATAGGCATGAGCCACCACACCCAGCCAGAACTCACTTTGTATTACTTTACAACATATTTTCTGAAGGAATCCCATTGGACAGTAGGGTATGTACACAGCAACCGTATAGATCCATCAACTGCTTTGCATGCTGAACTAGACCAGTTTTCAACAGCATTGGAGTCCTTTCCAAAGTGTGTGCACGTTTTATGTGCCAAGACCTTTCGAAATGTTTGAACAAGAGATTAAGCCTTGTATTTCACACTCTCACCTACTTGAAATATTCATGTGAAGATAGGGTGGTTTGAGATGTCCAGGAGTTCTCATCAAAAAATATTTAATGACATCATGAAATCTCTCCTAACCTGCAAGTAATTCTTACCAGCTTTTAAAAACTGAGAAGACTGAAGCTTCAGCCATGTAGAAATACAGATGAAAACCAGCAGGCTTCTGGCCAGGAAAACAAATCTGAATCACACATGAAAGCATTTTCATTCGGGCTCTAAAAATCTTTCAATTCTGATTTTCTACATTTGATTTGTACTTGATCAGAAACTCAACTAAGCCAAATTTGGATCTAAAATACAAAGGGCAGGGCTGAATCCAACAGTCTATTTTCATCTTAGCAAAAATTTTGCCTGTGATTTGTTTTCATTTAATTCTGATGTTATTTTTATCTTTATACTTTCATTTATTATTTCTATGTCATGTTTTATCTTCGTAGAGATAAACTAGTAACAACTGAGAGACAGTACCCTTTTTAGAGGTTTGTGAATTTTCAAACACTGATCATTTTTCTCTACGTTATGTAGCCAATTATTGTCCAGATTCCTTTGAAATTTCATTTTCTGTAAGAAGTTTAGTTTCAAATTATTTTCCAAATGGATTTGGATTTTTTCTTTCATGTTTGTCATCCACAAAACTTATTTACTTATTCATTTATAAAGCTTCACAACTAGCCTGAGGAATTCTGAATATTGGCTTCAACAGACACATTTTTATTCATTAGCAGGATCCAAAAATACCTTTTCATATTTACTTCTGGAAACTTCAAACAGTTCCTTCCTTTTATTATTTCTTTGTAGCTTCAATTGTTTTCAACTCTTGGAGGAGAAATGTTTCTTTTCCACTTTAAGAATTCAAATGAGAATATTTCAGTGATTTAAAATCAACTCACTGATGCACTATAAAAACTATAAATGTCATATCTAATGGTCACAAGCAGAACTATCCAAGGACTCATGGCAAGAATCCTCCAAAGTTGTTAGTGGTGGCGGGAGGAGTGTGGCTTGATTTTGCTCTGCCTTAACATCTGCACTTCTAATGGAGCCATTCAGCAGAATGGTTTTTATTTTAACAGCAACCAGTAGCATTCACGCTATGGACTGACCCGTCGTCAAGTAGGAAATCCTTTCATACACCATTCTGCATGTTGAAGATGAGCTCAATTGAAAAGTAGACACAACCACCAAAAAACGTACTAAACCACTTTTCACATACCAACATAGAAGTTAAGAGGTGGGAAGGAGGAGAGAAGAAATGAGAACGGTGTGGAGTAGAGGAAGAAAAAGCTGGGCAATGTGGCAGAAGACTGAAGCCATCAGAGAAAGGAAGTCAGAAATTTCTGGTGTTCATTAGCCAAACATCTTCCCAGAATGTGTGTATGTAACATTCATTATTGAGTTGTCACTACAAAATTTAAAAAAAAAAATTTTTTTTGAAGTTGCTCACACATGTCTTCTATGAGTGGTTTGGAGGAAAACAGGCAAAGCTGACAGCAGTCATTTTCTGAAATGCAGAAAAGAAAGAAAGAAAAGGCCAGGTAGAGTGCAGTTAATGGGGGAACCAGGAACTCACTGGAACAAGCTCCTAGAGCTGGAAAGAGCCACAGAAACACAAGCCCCAGAATTAACTGCATTTTTGGTGGGGACTGTGGATTTCCTAGAGGATATGCTATTGAGCCATCCATTTAAATCTCAAAGGACAAAATAAGTGATAAAATCCATTGACATCTGCGTAACCTTGCAGTCATCATGTTGGTAAACTTCTCTGCTAGGCTTATCTGAATCAACAACTTCTTCACTACGGCAAAGGAACCTCAACTGACGTCATCTCAGAAGGTGAGTTATGAATTGTGTACTTGCCTCCTGTCACACACATGAATTTCTTTCTTCCCCCAGATTTTTACAGTTTTTAATTTTCCATTTGACATAATGGGGAAAAAAAGGGAAAAACAAAACAAAAAACAAAAAAAACCCATATGATTCGTGTTGCCTTTGGTAAAGGCAATCATTGATGAGGGTGTCCTTGAATAGAGAAAAATTCCAGTTGCCGTGACCTAAAGGAAGCTCAGGCTGGCCACAAACCCAGGCTCCTGCCCTGCTCCTCAGTTACAAAACTGAGACAGTGAGGAGGGAAACAGTGATGGACAGCCAGCCTTGTACCCTAGGTATATGCCCACCCCTGCTAGAATACTGCAAAACCCAGTATTTCTTTTTAATCAATCTCTAGACAGAATTAGGCCCTGGCTTATAGCTGAAAATGAGAAATAAATTTATTGTGCTTTCTGTCCCATGTATTTCCTACTACTTCTTGCTTATAATAATATGGAGATAAAGATTCATTGTGTGTGTAAAATTGGTTTTCCAACAAATTCTGTTGCTCTTAAAATAAAAATAAGATTCCCAGGGTAAGAAAAAAAATGAATGTGCAAAAGAAAACAACCAAAGTAGGCAGGAAGTAATAGAGGAAAGAAAACAAACAGTAAAGGACCATTGATAAAACAACATGCATTACCTGGCTAGATCTTTTTCCCCATGAACTAAGATAGTTTGATGCGTTTAAACTGTGCTGTGACTCCCTTCTGGATAAAACCGTAGAGGAAAGACACTGTTGTGTGCTTGGGCTTCTCTCCAGGCAGCTTACTTGGAAGCTGAGAATGTCAGACAGTCTGAACTAGGAAATGGGAGAGTGTGTGTGAGAAGCAATCTTAAGAACAGCCGAATGGGCTGGCCACACTTGCACGATTCCTGGATGGCAAAGAAAGTCTGCAAAAGATGCCAGACTGTTATGTGGCTGCTGGCAGACTCTGCTCTAAAAGTGGAACATTTAGAGTTTCAGTGGGCAGGCTTGGATACATACGAAGCTTAAGCAGAGTGAGACAGACTATCTTTTTACCGACATAGCCAGCTTACGGGAAGCTAGCAAGAGAAAAAAAGTATGTGTAAATAGGTAACCAATGGCCACTTAGCAAAGAGGCAGCCCCTAGATTCCTAAAAAGCATATTTGGAGCTCCGCCTATGGCTTTTACTTATTTGTTCATCTATTTATATATCCACCCACCTACCTACCTACCTACCCGCCTGCCTGCCTGCCTTTCTTCCTACCTACCTGCCTTAATACCTACCTACCTGCCTGCCTGCTTTTCTGCCTCCTACCTTCCTATCTACCTACCTGCCTATCCATCTACCTACCTACCTGCCTATCCACCTACCTGCCTACCTGCCTATTTATCTACCTGCCTATCCATCTACCTACCTACATGCCTATCCATCTACCTGCCTACCTGCCTATCTACCTACCTGCCTTAATACCTACCTACCTTTCTGCCTCCTACCTGCCTATCTATCTACCTGCCTGTCTACCTATCTACCTACCTGCCTATCTATCTACCGGCCTGCCTGCCTTTCTGCCTATCTATCTATTGCCTTAATACCTACCTACCTGCTTACCTGCCTGCCTATGGACTAGAAAGGAATCCTAAAGCACTGCCAAAGCTTTCATGTCTTTTTTACCTTTAGTTGGCTTAGAGCAGAGGTGAATTAAATGGCAAATAGTTGAGACATAAAACTGTATCTACAATTTGTACTTCTTTCAGACCCATCTTAATTTGCTTTAGGCTGAAGGACTCTAGTACCAAATACATGACTTTACTGTGAATCTCAGCAATTACTGAAGGCAGGCAATGAATATTTGTGGCTTCGGGAAAGCCATAGGTAGACTCTACTGGTCTTTTCCTTTACTGGAATGTATCAAGGTAGAAAGTACGTAGTACTGGAAAACAGGAAAACTTCCAGGGCGGGGAAGACACGGCATCCCACAGGCCGGCTTCAATGGCCTCTTTTCATTCTCTGTCACTTCCTCCCCTCTGAATCTCTCTGCTCATATGAACAAAGAGTGTTTCTGCCAAGTGAGTGGGGCTCTTATGCGGTGGTCTGCAGATTTTAGGAGGGGCAATTGCCCCCAACACTGTTCTCAATATTTGTGTGCATATGCATCTTTCTGGACTCCCAAAGAAGTTGATGTCCCAAGCAACGTTTAGAATCACATCTGCCAGTCACAGAGGACCTGGTATTGTATGATTCGATTTACAGCCCATGTCCACAGGAAGCAAATCCACAGATACAGAAAGTCTAGGGCATAACCTAGGGATGAGAAGCAGGGAATGGGGGTGGTTGGGAGGAAACAGGGAGTTATTGCTAATAGGTATGAGATTTCCTTTTGCTGGGTGAAGAAAATGTTCTAAAACTGGTTGTGATGATGGTTGTACAACTCTGAATATACCAGAAACCACTGAATTGTGCACTTTAAATGGGTGAATTGTATTGTATGTGAATTATATCTCAATAAAGCTGTTATTTTAAAAGAAAAAAATCTATAAAACCCTGACCCACCAGAAATGTACAATTTAGCCCTTCCTGAGAAAATAGCAACATCCAGGGGCTCATCAGACCCTGAAATGACAGAGAAAATGGCAAGGATCTTAAGTATAAGAGCTCCCTTCTTTATCAATGCAAACCTCAGAAAAAAAGGAGACTTATTTGGGTCTTTAGTGACTTTGGTTTACGTTTTTCTCCACAGCAACTGGGCCAAATACTGCACTAACTGAATACTCCATGGGTCAAGTGCCTACAAGTTAGTGGGCAACTCCGGAAAAGAACGCAGTCACAAAGTAAATTCAGGAAATCCTATTATGTCAGTAGTTCACTGGACAACCGGCATCCGCTTCTCTGATTATTTTTCTCCTGGTTACCAAATCCCTCATCAGTTAAAACCAATGAGTTTTTAACATCCTAAGACAGAAATGGGGTTATAACACTCACATAGAGATAATTCTTAAAGGGAATATATTTAGCCACTTTTTCTTTTTTTTTTTTTTTGAGACAGAGTCTTGCTGTGTTGCCCAGGCTGGAGTGCAGTGGTGCGATCTCGGCTCACTGCAACCTCCGCCTCCCAGGTTCATGCCATTGTCCTGCCTCAGCATCCTGAGTAGCTGGGACTACGGGGGCCCGCCACCATGCCCAACTAATTTTTTGTATGCTTTAGTAGAAACGGGGTTTCAGCGTGTTAGCCAGGATGGTCTCCATCTCCTGACCTCGTAATCCACCCACCTCGGCTTCCCAAAGTGCTGGGATTACAGGCGTGAGCCACCGCGCCCGGCCAACCACATTTTTAATATAAAATACCATCCTTCCCTCGTCAGAAATAGTGCAACATTATCGTGCAGAATATCATTTTTATTAAGGCTGAGGTATTTGTTACAAGTGGTGCAATACCCTTCATACCATATGTTTTCCCATGTGGACAGAATTTATTTGGAGTTTGCCTGCTGGAGGAAATTTAAATACCAGTAAATTGATGGTGATTTAAAAAAATAAATACTTATAAACGTTCCTATTTTAACTAAGCATTACTGACAGAAACCTTAAAATCCAGGGATCTAACTCTCTGGAAGTAGCCACGAAGAGAGGAATTTTAGCAAAAACCTCACAATGAAACTCATAGCTCAAGACTCACTTTCCAGCCCAATGAAGAGACAGGGGGTGGGAGAGGGAGGGAGCATGACTTTTAAAAGCTAGCAATCTGGCAGGAAGTTGAATGAATTTTCCCTCCTCCTTTAGGAAGAGAGGCAGGACAAAAGGCAGGGTTTCACAGCAATTTTCATTTTTTAGTCATTTACAGGAAAGCCCAACCAGTGTGATTAACATTCAGCCATCTGTCTGAACACAAAAGCCTTCAACGTGCAACATTTAAGTTCTAGCAGATAGCTTTAACATGTTATCAATTAAACAAGTTTTCCTTCCACTGTAGTTGTTGGACTTAAATCTGATTTCTATTTATTGGCGTGGGAGAAGATGAGAAGAAAGAGTGGGAAGAGAGAATCTGAATTACGACTTTATCAGACCCAAGTTAAACGTCATCAGGTTACAACTCTGCAGAATTGACTCCCTGGGTCGCCAGGAGACCAAAGGAAGCCAAGATTGACAATGTACAGATTCAAATGCATTTTCTTCATTATCAACCCCACAAAAAGAAGAGGGATAATAAGGGACATATGTAAACTTTATATACACAGATATCTTGCTGGTTGGAGAAGGCTGCCTGCTAAGTAATTTATCCTGAAATAGTTCCTTTAAAAAAAAAAAGAGAGAGAGAGAGAGAGAGAAAAGAAAAAAAATGCAACCGGGTTTTACTGTCCCAGCGAGGGTATGACAGCAACAATTTACAATTTTCCTCCATCTCATTCTCTCCTCCTCCCTCCTCTGCCTCTCCACTCACCATCCATTCTCCATTTCCTGACAACTTCTCATCACGTTAGTTCATGCCTAATCTAAAATGGTGGTGTGTGAAGGAATTTTTTTAAAAAAACAAGATAGGAAAAGGAAAAGGGAGACAATATGATTAGGAGGAGGACAGGAGAAAGAGAAAGACTGAGAGAGACAGAGAGACTGTCAACGCCCAAGTCTGCATTCTCCTATTTAAATGCAATCCTGCAGCCCTGGCCGAGCTGTGCAATAGATGGGCTGCGTTATGAATTTCTGATCAGACAATGACAGGTTATGAGAGGGGATGTAATTCCATTGAGAAGGCTTTTTCTTCCAAGCAGGGGCAAGTGATACCTACCCCAGAGAGACAGCTCCTTGCTTTGCCCTCTATGTGTATGTAAGTATGTGTGAAAACATATATAAATTTCTACCTTTCTTTAAAAAAAAAAAGTCAAAATAAACATTTTATGATGATAAATGTGCAGTAATAATTGACAGTCGCATCTGAAACAGGAATGTTCCCTGGCAAATCAGACTCACCCACCACATAAACTGCATTTTTTTTTTTTTGGTTTGTTTTTTGAACCTGATTAGAACTCTCTCCTGTGCTCATCTCATTTTTTTTGTACCTGTATTCGTGATCTAAAGAGAAAGTGAAAAGATTGAAAACCACCACCAACACTGGTGTTTTGAGTATATTCTATGGCTTGCTTCCCTTTCAATATTTTGTATTTACCTAAAAAAGAAACTCATACATATACAACGGATAATATATTTCATGTACAGTACTCAATGGAAGAAACCCATCTTAAAGTTTTTTGTTTTTTTACATTTCCACGCATGTGAAACAATACTTTCAATTGCCTTATGAAGTAATTATAGGCAGTTAATTACTCTAGCTGTAGTTAAGCATCACACTAACCAAGAAGTTTGTAGGTTAATTGAAACTTGTGTAATAGAGACAGGGTATTAAGTATTCCAAGTCAGGATTTTGCAACAGCTCTTGGCTACTGTGGGGTAAAAAGTTAGGAACCGTACATCTAGTACATCTAGGATCTGGGGCTGCTGGAGCAAGTATATGAGCCTCCCTGCACCAGATGCAGACACGCACAAGAGACCAGTGCCCATTTACAAGCAGAGAAAGAAGCTACTCCAAGTTATACGAATGTCATGGAAAGAGTAACAGACAAGAGAGGTGTTTATCAATAAAAGCAGGGAAAGCTTAAAATATAAGAATTGTCATCACATTTAAAAGAAGGCAGTTGGACTTCGTCCCTATCCTGTTTTAAGTGACATCACATGGAGTGAACAGCATCTTACAGTCTTGTTTTTCTTCTTTTGCCAGGAGGCATCCCAGGACCTAATGGAAATTCACAGCCAGAGGAGGGTTACTGGTCTACATTTTACGTAATGTTCATCTTACCGCAGGGACTCACTGCGGGCAGAACACAGCATGCCATTTCACCCAGAGTCCTCTAAGTCAGTTTTTTGTTGGTTTGGGGGAAGGGGCGAGGTTGTTTAAAACAACATTTCTTTCACGATTTAGGGATATTTTTTCTTCTTCTTATAAGTGCTCCAATTCCTAATTATGATCTACAACAGCAAAATTGCAAAAGGCTATCAGTACCATTCTGCCTTTTGAAATGCCGTGTTTCTTACGTTCAACTTCTGTTGCACGTACGTGTCAGGGTAACTTCAGTTCTCTTTACCCTCTAAGCTGTAATAGATCCATTAAGCGAGTGTGGATATGGGGGTGGGTAGTGGGATGGGGGGATCATCTGAGAGTACAAATTATTTACCTGATTTAGATTCATTAAAGTCAGGCATGCTGTCTGCATTTCACCATCTTTTTAAAATGGGGAACTTGCCCTGAAAGAATATTATGTAAATCTTTCTGTCACAGATTAGTGCCTCTATACATGACTTCCACAATGTGCATCTGCCTTCTGTGCAAGCTTATTACATACACACACACAGTTTCCGATTTTTAACCTCCCGTCCTGCCCATTCTCCTCCTTCCCCCAACACTCATTATGGGAAAATTACCTCAAACAGGACACTAGTGGTTGCCTTCCATTCTATTTACATAATTGCTGTTTTGTTGCTTTTCTTTTTCATAAGTGGAAATTTTGTTCCCCAAAGGAATAGCATCGATGTTAAAGTGACAAAATGGAGTTTCCACTCGGGGTGGCAAATGGAGAGGAGCTTCTAGCAACATGTTCTGGGGCACTCTGTGCTCACCAGGACACAAGTTGTTCTGAGGATTACAGGCAGAGGTTTTCGTAATGGCGGCAACCCACTGGAAAAAAATTCCTAGGCCAGGGATGGTAAGCTTCTGAGAACCACGAAAATAGCTGTGCTAGGACCGATGCCTCCTGAGGGTTTAATACAGCACTATGCCAAATCTGAAATGAACTGATTTAACTTTCATTCATAATTAATATCAACATTTATATACATGGGAATAAACAGAAAACTACTTCTTTAAGAAACTTTTATGAGAAAGCAAATTTCAAAAGAAGCAACTTTGTAGCTTCCATGTTCACACTCTGGATTCTGTGATTTCCATATTAGGTACTATAAGACAAATAAAAACTACGTGAGATAGACTCATGCATTTTTTAACCATGAAGTATATCACATATACAGAAAAGCATAAAATACGTATGTTCAGTATGGATGTGTGTAATGATCTCCGTTTCTGGTTTTAATTTGTAGTACCCTGATTACCAGTGGGGTTAAGCATTTTTTTCGTATGTTTATTGGCCAGTGGGGTTTGTCCTTTTGTGAAGGGTCTGTTGGATTTGTCTTTTTCTTATTCCTTTGCCAGAATTCTTTATATTTTCTGGATACTACTTATTTGTCACTTAAATGTATTGCAAATATCTCTCCCCATGAGATGGTTTTATTTCTCACTCGCTTTATGATATCTTATGATGAATGTTAAGTTATTAATTTTAATGTAGTTCTATTCATTATATCTATCCCTTATGGTTAGTGTTTTTGTGCCTTGGTTAAGAAAATCTCCCCTATCCTGAGGTCATGAATAATTATCTTCTAAAAGCTTTATTGCTTTGTCTATTACATCTTTAGGGCTTTATTCCACTTGGAACTGGTTATTTTGTATACCATAAGCTAGAGGTCTAATTTCGTTTTTTTCATATAGATCACCAATTGTCCTAGCATCATTTACTAAAAGTTTTCTCCTTTCCCCGCAAGTCTATATATCAAATGTATAAACACAGATTGGTCTATTTCTCAGTTTTCTATTCTGTTCCATTGGCCTGTTTATACCTATACCATTTCTACACTTGTATCAATGTGGTCCAGTGATATATCTTGACATCTGGTAAGGAAGTTCCCAAACGTATTTTCTTTTAAAAGCTTCCTGCAACACTTCATCCTTTGCATTTCTACCGACATTTCTTATATCAATTTGGAATTTTGATTGAGAGTGCATTGAACCTGTAGATCAGTTTTGGGAGAACTGCTATCATTCATGAACATGCCATATTTCTCCATATATTCAGATCCTCTTCAAAGTTGCTCAATAAAGTTCGATTTTCAGATAACAGGCTTTATACAACTTTGATTAGACTTATTCGTAGGTTCTCTATATTTTTGATACACTTAGAAATGGTATATACATAAAAATTTATTTTCTATTTGTTACAATATATAGCAATGCAGTTTATTTTTCCATATTTATTATGTTTTCAACAACCTTGCTAAGTCTTTACTAATTTAATTAATTTTTCAATTGATTCTTTTGGATTTTCTACATTCACAATATAATCATCTATGAAGAATGACAGTTTCATTTCTTCCTCTATGATCCTATACATTTTATTTCTTTTTCCTGCCATGTCACACTGGCTAGGACCTCCAGTGCTGTGTTCAATCAAGTGATGATAGATACACATTTATCTTTTTTTCTGATCTCAAAGGGAAAGTCTTTTACTGTTTAGCCATTAAGAATGATGGGTTT
Organism: Nomascus leucogenys; assembly: GCF_006542625.1. NCBI lineage: Eukaryota > Metazoa > Chordata > Mammalia > Primates > Hylobatidae > Nomascus > Nomascus leucogenys. Next base: position 49,824,713 of record NC_044382.1, read on the forward strand.
TGCAGATTTTTCTTAGATATTAGTTATCAGATAAAAGATGTTTCTTTTTATTCCTAGTTCGCTAAAAACTCTTACATTGGCTATAATACATTTTATCAAATTCTTTTTCTGTAACTATTTAAATTATTATATGTTATTCTCTTTTAAGCAATAATATATAACTAATTATATATTAATTGATTTTCTAATGTTAAACCAACATTGCATGCCAGGAACTAGGCCAGGTCATAAAACAGTATCCTTTATACAAATTGTTACCTTTATACAAATTGCTAACATCTTGTTTTTGATTTTGCATCTGTGTTTCTGAGAGAGATGGGCTGTCGTTTTTCCTTTCTCACACCATCCTTGTTGGGTCTTGCTATCAAGGTTATGCTAACCTCCTACAACGAGTTAGGTGACATCTTCAACACTTCACCATTGGAATTAGGAAACTGATGGCAGAAAACCAGTGATGCCTTGATTTTATTTTCCCCCCGAGATAGAGCCTCACTCTGTCATCAAGGCTGGAGTGCAGTGGCACCATCTTGGCTCACTGCAACCTGTGCCTTTTGGGTTCAAGCGATTGTACTGCCTCAGCCCCCCAGTAGCTGGAACTACAGGCACGCACCACCACACCCGGGTAATATTTTTGTATTTTTAGTAGAGACAAGGTTTTGCTATGTTGCCCAGGCTGGTCTCGAACTCCTGACCTCAGTTATCCGCCCACCTCAGCTTCCCAGAGTGCTGAGATTACAGGCATGAGCCACCGCGCCCTGACACCTTGAATATTTCAACCCAGTTTCCCCTCCCTGTTTCTTCTTCCTCCCTGAATTAGTCAAGGTTCAGTCAGAAAACATAAACTATACCAGTTAACATAACAGAAAATTTCACATAAAGAATTGTTGACTGAGTGGAAAGAACTGTTAACCAGCTAACTGAAAAGATAAAAAGAACCCTAATATTTCAAGTAAGTGCCAACAACCCCAGGACTGGGAGAATAAAGAGAAGAGGTTGGAATTATTAAAACTAGGGGTTTTGGAGATGGAGCCCGATTCGGGGCTCTGAGGAGGGAGTGCTAGGTGGCTAGCACTGGTCTACCTGAATGCAACATGATGAAGCTGGTCCTGAAGATGTCGGGAAAACGTCAAATGGGATTCCGCTGCCACCATAGGAAGAAACTTGCACAGAGTGGCAAAATGATGCTGGAATGATGCTCACAGGAAAAAAAAAAAGAAGCTGATGGGAAATCCACAAAAAAAAAGCAGACCATAAGGACATGACATTTTTTTCTCTCTACCTTTCAGTATCCTTCTAGTGGACCCTATTGGCAGAGCTTCATAGGGAGCCTGCTGGCCAAGCAAAGATGGGGGTTGCAGGGCTCTAGCCCCCAGAATCACAAAGCAGGGTATGTAAGGTTGGGTTTGGAGCTGAAAGACAATGGCTTCATAAATGGCGCAATACTAAAAATGGTGACTCACAGGTGATGCTTGCCAGAGAAGACAAACATTTTCTTACAAATGATGGAATCCACCTCTACCACCTAGAAACTTACAGCAATGCTGAGAATCTGGATGATGAATCCATTGTGTCACGTGAGCTCATGCAAACCAATGGACGCTTCAGTCAACAGAAAATTAACAAGCATGATGCATTCAGAGGCTCAAAAAATACTTGCCCTCTCTCACTGCTGGGCACCGAAACTACCACGTGTGAAATCATGGGTTAGCCTCCTGGAAAATGAGACCACATGGAAAGAGATCTCATTAAACTCAGCATTTCCAGACATTCTACTGGAGGCCACAGACATGTAGAGCCATCCAGCTCCAATCAAGCCAGCAGAGAGCACAGGAATTGCCAGTTAACTTACAAAAGTAGAAGAAACAATAAATGTTCATTGTTTTATATTACTACGTTGTGAGGTAGTTTGTTATGCATCAAAATCTACCTGATACCGTATATTCCATGTATTAACCAAGCTCTGCTCAGTGCTCAACTCGGTGGATGCAAAGGAAGTCACATCAACGTCAATCAAACCAAGTTCCTACTGTTACCCCACAAGCTGACAGAGCATCTTATGCTTCTCTTTCAAAGCCCCTCATCCAGAAGAACATCTGAGAGGATTTAAAGGGAGAGTCTCAGGTGTGCTTGCAAACTGTCTGTTCTACCATCACCATACAGCACCTGACATGTTTTGCACTGGCTTGTGAGCCTGCAAAGCTACCTGGGTGAATATCACTGTTGTCACTTGGAGTCCATTATGAGGAAGCGAATAACTGAGTCAAAGGGACTTTCTCCAGATACTCCCAAAGTTATCACCTCTGAGTGTTCAGAGAATACTCTGGAATTTCCCTTTCCCCAACTCTATACTGTACTTTTACACCTAGACATTAATGAATACAGATTCCTGGAGACACGGATTCTCAGTATCTCATAAAAACACCACTTTCAACTTCAGTTTAGCAACTCTAAAAAAAGAGGACATGGCTGGGCGCAGTGGCTCACACCTGTAATCCCAGCACTTTGGGATGCCAAGGTGGGTGGATCATGAGGTCATGAGATCCTGACCAGAAATCCCGTCTCTACTAAAATACAAAAAACTAGCTGGGTATGGTGGCATGAGCCTGTAGTCCCAGCTACTTGGCGGGCTGAGGCAGGGGAATCACTTGAACCTGGGAGGCAGAGGTTGCAGTGAGCCAAGATCATACCACTGCACTCCAGCCTGGCAACAGAGCAAGACTCTGTCTAAAAAAAAAAAAAGAAAGGACACATATCTTCAAATTAACAAGCATCAGTTTTCTAGGACAGTGCTGTTTCAATCAACTTACAAGTAGAAATGTCTCTAGGATGCACTCTACATGTGCTGCAGAATAAACATTAAGTTATCCAGCAGGATTTCCCACACACCAGACCAGTGAAAATTATTAATAGACCATGGTATTTTTTTAATAATTAAGGACAAGTGGTGAGATTTTATATGGCATATGAAATTTAAAATACTATCCATTTCTCTAATTTTTTTTACTAAGCTGTGTTTTTGGTAATAATATGACTGTGATAACTGAGACTACTGTTTCTGCTTTTTTTTTTTTTTTTTTTTTGTTTTGTTTTGTTTTGTTTTGTTTTTTTGAGAAGGAGTCTCGCTCTTTCACCCAGGCTGGAGTGCAGTGGCGCGATCTTGGCTCACTGCAGGCTCCGTCCCCCGGGGTTCACGCCATTCTCCTGCCTCAGCCTCTCCGAGTAGCTGGGACCACAGGCGCCCGCCACCACGCCCGGCTAATTTTTTTTGTATTTTTTTTAGTAGAGATGGGGTTTCACCGTGGTCTCGATCTCCTGACCTCGTGATCCGCCCGCCTCGGCCTCCCACAGTGCTGGGATTACAAGCGTGAGCCACCGCGCCCGGCCGTGTTTCTGCTTTTTAACATACTTCCTTGGTAAAACTAAGAAGTTGAGCTCTATGTTTATCTCCCCATTTTTTTCCAGGAACATACAATCAAAAACTGTCTAGGAAACACCAATTCAGAATGATTTAATGTGTGAGAGCCTGTGGACAAATATATCTTTGTTTTTATTTAGCCTGTTCAGGTGGATATTTCTAGAAAAAAAAAAAGGTAAAAAAAAAAATCCAAGCGTCCTTCTCTTGCAAGATAGAGAACTGTGTTGCAATGTGACATGACATTCCCATCCCAGGGGACTGAGGGCCAAAAGAAAACCTCTAGGAATGATGGCTCAGCTTTGAGATAAAGAAATGGAAAGAATATTCCCTTTTCTCTGTGGAGTGATTCGCATAACACAGAGCACTAGATCTGTTTCACCCAATACTGATGCATTAGCCAGGGTCAAGTCAGAAAATAGAAACACTCTAGGAATTTCAAACAGAAGAACTTAATACAGGGAATTGATCATACAGCTTTCAAAATGACTGAATGAGTAAAAAGGTGGTGAGGTAACCCAAAGACTAGTAACTAACTAGACAATGCAACTGTCATGCCTAGAGCTGGAAAGTAGAGGTGGTTGTATTACCAGAGCCTAGAAGTACAGAAGAGTGCTGAACTGCCGTGCTGGGACTATGAGGAGGACCTGACTAAAGCTGAGACTGCTGGGTGCTACTGAGACCAAGGAAAAGGCTCCAGGCAGCATGTGCTGGAACCGACACACACACATACACATAAACACACACACACACACACACACACGCTGCCTTCTATAGCTGCCTGCTATTGCTGGACAAACGTCAATGGAAGCCGGAAATGAAAAAAAAAAAAAAAGTAGCTCCTACCTATATTCTGTCTTCCAGTCTCTCCCCAGGATCACCAATTGGTAGGACCTAACTAGAAGCCAGGTGAAATTTGGGAGCAGTCACTTGCAAGGTCCTGGCACCCTGACCATACGTAATCATAGAACACAGAAGGGTGAGAATGACAGCTGAAAGCTTTGAGAGCTAACTAGCAAATGACTGACAGAGTTGCAATTCATTAAGGTATGACTGACATACAAAAAGATGTACATATTTAACACATACAAATTTATGAGTTTGCAGTAAGTATGCACCAGTGAAACTACTACCACAATCAATGCCATAAACATATCCATCACCTTCAAAAGTTTCAACTTGTTTTTTTATTGATCTATAATTTTCTTTTTTTTTTTTTTTTCTGGAGCAGGGGGCACTGTCTTTGGATTTGCTATCAGGCGCTATCAGTTTCATAGAATGAACTGGTAAGACTGGCAAGTGTACCCTCCTCTTCTATTTTCTGTATAATTATGCAGAATTGGGGTTAATTCTTTAAACATTTGGTAGAATTATGTAGTGAAACCATCGGGGCCAGATTTTTTTAACAAGGTTTTAAATTATGAATTCAATTTTCTTAAGAATTAATGAACTACTCAAATTATCTGTTTCATAGTTTTAGTAGTTTCTTATCAAATTTATGTATAAAGAGTTATTTGTAATACTTCTTTATTATTCTTTTGATGTCTACAGGCATCTAGTATTATCCTGTTTCATTCCTGATATTAGTAATTTGTGTATTTTTCTTTTATCAGTATTGCTAGAGGTTTGTCAATGTTATTGATCTTTTCAATGAACCAGCCCTTTATTGATTTTCTCTATTTTACTATTTTTTATTTCATTGATTTCTACTCATATCTTTATTATTTCCTTCCTCCTACTTGCTCGGTTCATTTTTATCTTCCAATTTATTGAGGTGGGAGTTTAAATTATTGATTTGAAATTTTTTCCTCCTTTCCAGTATAAGCATTTGTGCTATAACTTTTCCTCTCAGCATTGCCTTAGCTATGTGCCACAAGTTTTGATATGGTACACTTTTAGTTTCATTTGATTTCATGGGTTTTTTTTACTTTTTCTTGAGACTTCCTGTTTGACCAATGGATTTACAAATATGTTGTTTACTTTCTAAGTGTTTGGAGATTTCCATTATCTTTCTATTACTGATTTCTAGTTTGATTCTATTGTCTATCATATTCAGAGGATACACTATTATACGCTATTATTTCAATTATTTTAAGTTGGTTGAGATTTGTTTTACGGCCCAAGATATGGTCTATCTTGGCATATGTGCCTTGAACACTTGAAAAGAATGTGTATTCTGCTATTGTTAGGTGGAGTGTTCTATAATATCAATTAGTTCCTGTTAGTGGTTTTGTTGCTTTCTTTTATTAATATATCTTTGCTCATCTTCTGTATAGTTGTTATATTAATTGTTGTGAGAGGGGTGAAGTCTCCAACTTTAATTATGGATATGTCTATTTCTCCTTTCAATTCTGTCAGTGTTTGCTTCACAGTTTGCAGCTATGTTGTTTGGTATATACACATTTAGGATCACTATATCTTCATGGCAGACTGATCTTTTTATCATTATGCAATGTGCCTCTCTGTCTCTGAATTTTATTTGCCCTAAAATCTACTTTACCTGATATTAATTTAGCCACTCTTGCTCCCTTTTGATTATTTTTGCATGGTGTAACTTTTTGTATCCTTTTACTTTCAGCCTATCTATATCATATGTGAATGAGTTTCTTTTAGAGAGCATATAGTTGGACAATGTGGTTTTTTAAAAATCAATTCTGCCAATCTCTGTATTTTTACTTGTGTACTCAGATTATTCACACTTAATGTAATTATTGATATGTTAAGACCTAAATCTGCCATTTTATTTTTTGTTTTCTGATTGTTTTATCTGGGTTATTTTTTCTTTGTTTTCTTTTACTTGCCTTCTTGTGAGTTATTCAAGCAATTTTCAGACTTCGTTTTTTATTTCTTTTTAGTTTGTGTTTTTCATTAGTGTATCTGCTTGGACAGCTCTCAGTATATGCTATAGGTATTAAACTGTGTATACACAATTTATTACAGTATACTGATACTAACATCAGTATGTTTAGTGATGTTTAGAAACCTCATGTTGCTTTATATCATCCCTATAGCTTCTCCTTTGTAAAAAAAAAAAAAAAAAAAAATCCCTACATACATTGAGATATATTGGACAGTGCTATTTTGTTTTTGCTTCAAATATCACACTTAGTTTAGAAAATTCAAGACATTAAAATCTGTTGTTATTTCCTCCTTCCTGATATTCCAAGATTCCTTCTTTTTTGTTTCCTTTCTATTAAAAAATTCTTTTATCTATTCTGTTAGAATAGGTCTGCTGGCAACAAATTTCATTAGCTTTTCTTCGTCTGAAACTGTCTTGATTTCTCCTTCATTCTTGAAGGATATTTTCAGTGGAAACAGAATTGGAGCTGGCTATTCTTTATTTTCAGGTCTTGAAAAAATCTCATGCCACTTCATTCTGGGCTCCATAGGTTTTGATGAAAAAAATACTGTAATTTGAATTGCTTTTTCCATAAATAATGTATTGTTTCTTCTTTGACTTTCGTTTTCAAAAGTTCAACAATGATGTGTGTTGATGTGGAGGTATTTGGGTTTCTACTCCCCAGGTTTCACTCAGCTTCTTGGGTCTGTAGGTTCAGGTCTTTTGCCAAATCTGGGGAATTTTCAGCTATTATATCTTTGAATACTTTTTCAGCCCCATCTTTTTTCTCTTCTCCTTTTGGGACTTCAATGACCTGAATGATAGATCTTTTGTTATAGTCACATATATCCTTTTATTTTCTTTTCAGTCTCTCTCTTCTCTGTTGTTCAATTTGATTAATTTCTATTGCTCTATTTTCAGCATCAGTGATTATTTCCTCTCTCCTCTTCATTCTGCTAGTGGCCCATCCGTTGAGTTTTTAATTTCCATCATTGTATTTTGCAGTTCGAAAGCTTTTGTTTCTTGTTTATATCTTTTCTTTCTGTGCTGAGGCTTTCTTTGTTGAGACTTTCTCCATTTTCATTTGTTTCAAGCATGTTGATAATTGTTTGTTGAAGCATTTTGAGGATGGCTGCTTCAGATAATTCTAACCTCTGTGTCATCTCAGTGGTGGTGTCTGTTGTCTTTTCTCATTTACATTGAGATCTTCCTGGTTCTTAGTATAAGAAGTCCTGTTTTATTAATACCTGAACATTTTGGACACTGTAAGACTCTGTGTCTTATTGAAATCTGTTTTAACAGGCCTCTTCCGACACCACTCCAGCAGGGTAAGGGGGCATGCTATCTCATTACTGCCAGATGACAGTAGAGGCCCAGCTTCTCTACTCTACCTCCACTGACATCCAGAGAATTTCTTGTTACTGCTGGGAGTGAATAAGAGTTTAGACTTCCCAGTAGGCTTCCACTGATATCATCTGCCTGGGAAAGGATGGGACACAATCACAGTGAGGAGTAGGAACTGGGAGTCCAAGCTCCCCACATGGTCTTCACTAATGGAAATGGTGGATGGGGATGGACTGGGGACACCTCATTATAGCCTGGCCAAGAAGGAAGAACAAGCTTTCTACTCAGCCTTTGCTGGTGGGGCATGGGATAAGATCAGAGTTTTTCTGTGATGTTTGGCTAGAGTAGTGCAGGTACTATCTGTCATAGGTTGAACTGTGTTATCCCCCAGACTCACATGTTTAAGTCCTAACCCCCAGAAACTCAGGACATGACTTTATATGGAGATAGAGTCTTTACAGAAGTCATCAGTTAAAACGAGGTCATGAGGGTTGGCCCTAGTCCAACATAACTGGCACCCTTATAAACAGAGGAAATCTGGACATGGACATGCATGGAGGAAAGATGGTGTAAAGAGACGTAAGTAGAAGATGGCCAGCTATAAGCCATGGAGAGATCTGGAAAGATCCCTTCCTCACAACCCTAAGAAGTAACAAACCTGCCAACACCATGATGGTATAAGACATCCAGCCTCCAGAACTGACAATAAACTTGTATAGTCTAAGTTAATCAGTCCACAGGACTTTGTTACAGCAGCTCTAGCAAACTAATATTCTGACTCAAAGTTTTCCATCTTGCTAGGCTATTCCTTCCCTGGTCCTCTGGATGGAGGGCAAAGGCTTTACCTGGGTCCTTTTTTGTGCGTGCTCATTGAAATTTCCAGGTTGCCAGCTTCTCTGATACCCAGTCTGGGATATATGGATAGCAGCAAACACCCAGGAGACTGACTACTGTGTCCTTTCTTGGATCCCAAGGTCACTATCTAGTCTACCTTCTTCTTTCCACCTTTATAACAGAAAGAATTAGCTGAACTTAGTGGAATGAATAGATAAAAATGACTATTTCATCTTTCCAGAAGTGGAAGTTCACAATGTGTTTTTTTGTTTGTTTTTTTTGTTTTTTGAGACAGAGTCTCACTCTGTTGTCCAGGCTGGAGTGTAGTGACATGATCTCGGCTCACTGCAACCTCCACCTCCCAAGTTCAACCGATTCTCCTGCCTCAGCTTCCCAAGTAGCTGGGATTACAGGCACAAGCCACCACACCTGGCTAATTTTTGTATTTTTAGTAGAGACGGAGTTTCACCATGTTGGCCAGGCTGGTCTCGAACTCCTGACCTCAGGCAATCCACCCACCTCGGCCTCCCAAAGTGCTGGGATTACAGGCGTGAACCACCATGCCCGGCCCACAATGTGCTTTTAATGCCTGGCTAATGTGAAAACTATTCAAAAACTGTGACGACTTGGAGAAACAAACTCCAGATCAATAAGAAGACATTTATGCATACTAAAGCTACTTGAGTTTTAATCTTGGTGAAAATAATGAGGAATGTGTGCATCCCATATCACAAGATGAAAACAGCTGAGATTTAGGGGAAGTCATTAATTACATAAACTATTTTTTCTCTTTAATCCTTGAATCCTACTACTAAAAATGTCTCATATTTATTTAGTACTATTTTTCAGATTCCAAAACCATTTTACCTCTGTCTCATTTGAGCTCACAGATCTATGAAGTAGATGGGGACGATGTTCCCAATTTACAGGTGAGACTTAGTGAGGTTGCAGAGTTGCGTAAAGTCACATGGCCACTAAGAAAAAGAAACAGGACTCAAACCCATGTCTTTTGACATCGAAGCCAGAACATTTTCCATTCTACCTCATCAAAACCACTCTTGCTTGTAATAGTGGCCAAAAGTCCCCACATGATCAATTACAACAGGATTGACCATGATCCCCTAAAGCTTTCTAAAACCTTCATAATCATTCTGGGAAGGGTTATGGTATCTTTCTCCTCTGGTTTTACATGTCTTAAATTCAGTAAAAACCCATGATAGCTATTTGTTGTGCAGACTATTCTAGATAATCCAAAGTAACCGTTTTCAAAATGTTTTCCACAGAGCCCTAAGGTGCCTTGGTGTCTACCCTAAGAATCGGATATGGGGCTCAGGGCCTGTCTCTCCTGCTTAGCCATAAAGTTTCTGCTTATATCTGTTTCATATATTGAATTTCCTTATAGGATTTGATTTGAAAAACTAAGACTGAAATAATATAGAGTCTTTAGTTGCCTATCAAAGGGGCCAAATTGTTCACTTAAGAGCAGTCCTTTCTGGAATAGAAGATAGAGCTTGCATTTGGCTAGCTTGATGAAGATAGCAGTAATCACTAATAAGTAAAGTGGTCTACTATTGACTCTTCTGGTTTAGTCTGACAAGAGATCCCCAAAGTATTTATCCCATCTAATAAGTATATATTGAACACAAACACTGGGAAGTTTTCTACAATAGGGTATAGAAAAGCACATGTTAAACTCTATCCTGTCAGGAAGCTCACAATCTAATGGGAAGACAGAGCACACACATCCAAACAGCAGCAACAAAAGGAAGAATAGGATGCATGAGAAATGTAAACAATGACTATTAGATCTAGCATACCGGGAAAATCATTTTAAAAATAATAACTGTTATTTATTAAAAGTCAGCCAGGTGCAGTGGCTCATGCCTGTAATCCCAGCACTTTGGGAGGCTGAGACGGGCAGATCATCTTAGATCAGGAGTTCGAGACCAGCCTGGCCAACATGATGAAACTCTGTCTCTACTAAAAAATACAAAAAAAAAAATCAGCCAGGTGTGGTGGCAGGCACCTGTAGTCTCAGCTACTCAGCAGTCTGAGGCAGGATTACTTGAACCTGGAAGGCAGAGGTTGCAGTGAGCTGAGATCATGCCACTGCACTCCAGCCTGGGCAACAAAGCGAGATTCCATCTCAAAATGAAAAAGAAAGAATGAAAAAAAGAAAATCTACTTTCACCTAGTTGTTCTACATCCATTAGCTCAAATCTTCACAAGAACTTTGCAAAGTAGAAGTCACTATCCCCATTTTACAGATACAGAAGTTTGGAGGGGTTAAGTAACTTTCTCAGGACCACACAGGTAACATGCAGTAAAACTAGGAGTTAAATTCAGGTATATTAGATAAAAAAGCCAGTGGCCCCCTAAAGCCTTCACAAAGAAGACAAAAGTCAATATAAGGACATGGGGGTGTCTCATGGAACCTGAAGGGTGTAAGGCTGGAAGGTTCATAAAGGAATTGAAATGAGGAAGAGGAACATGGTAAAGGACACTTGTAGCCCTTTCTGCCCATTGCTTAACTTCTCTATGAATTCTGTCTTCTCCACAGTTCCCATAGTGGGAACAGATGACCGTGACATAGCTACTGAGTTTACATGGTTCAGGTTCACTTGCTTGAAGAGAAAATGTCTAGCTTTACCTGGGTTCTAGTTCCTAATGTTCAGGAAAAAAGCACGTTTAGGTCAGTGCCCACATTCATCCAATCAACAGTTGATGGGGAACAAGGGCTTGGTAGCATAGAGAACTATCTGGTAGCTTGTGGAAGGTAGAGAAATGTATTCTAGAATGTAGGTGGGTTGAAAGCTTTTTTAAAAAAAATACACATTTCCTACAGAATCTGTCTCAGGCTCACAGAATTTAAGAGCTGATGAGGTTCTTATTGCTAAAGGCTGGCTGTATCTCTTCCTGATCAAGGTAACTGAGAAAAAGAAACTTTGCTAAAAGAAAAGAAAATTTGATAAACCACACTCCATCACTGTTCCTCTCTGAAAGATACTAACTTCATGAATGTTTCAGCTCTATTGCACAACTAATTTTACCTGAGGTTAGAATTATACACCCAGAAAGGCCATGTATATATTAATTATAGAGGAACTGGGAAACAAAAATGATACGTTTAGCTTTGTTATGCTCAGATATATGCATGAATGAAGAATGTTTAAACACAGGATTAAAAATTTTATGAACCCTTCCAACATTTTCTTTGGGTAACCAATATAATCTAGTTAGGACATGCCATAGGGCTGTGATGTCTCAACCTACTCAATTTTCAAGATCAAATTTAAATCTTACAAAGCTCTCTCCAAGAATTCATTGCACTGTAAACATACTCACAAATACACGTTGCATCAAACATTATACTTAGTAGTGAAACACAGAAAGCATTCCTTTGAAGACGAGAAACAAGGATGACCACTATCACATCTTCTATTAATCATTGTATTAGAGATTCTAGTCACTACAGTAAGAAAATAAAATGGATTAAAAATTATAAGGATTGAAAAAAAAACCCTTGTCATTATTAGCAAGATATATGATTATGTACAGAGAAATTCCAAAAAATTTAGAGATAAACTAGTTGAGCTTTTAAAATTTTATGGATTTCTTTATACTAGCAACAATTTGTTTTTAAAGTAATATTTTAAAAAGAAACCATATGACATCTCCTTTTAGCATTATGGCTATCTGAAAGCACTGAGGGGGTCCAAAATTCACAACTACTATATTCTGAGTGGGACATTCTTTTTTTTTTTTTTTTTGAGATGGAGTCTCGCTCTGTCGCCCAGCCTGGAGTGCAGTGGCACGATATCGGCTCACTGCCAGCTCCGCCTCCTGGGTTCAGGCCATTCTCCTACCTCAGCCTCCCGAGTAGCTGGGACTACAGGTGCCCGCCACCATGCCTGGCTAATTTTTTGTATTTTTAGTAGAAATGGGTTTTCACCTTGTTAGCCAGGATGGTCTCAATCTCCTGACCTCATGATCCATCCGCCTTGGCCTCCCAAAGTTCTGGGATTACAGGCGTGAGCCACTGTGCCTGGCCTGAGTGGGACATTCTTAAGGCTTCATTGATCTAACAAGTCATAGAAAGGGTCTCAAAAGATCCAAGACTTCACTCTCTCCACCAAAAACCTTAAGCTGAGGCCACAGCAACATATAATGAGGAGGGACAATGTTACCCTAAAAGCAATGCCAGCTGAAGCACCCAGTCAAGACATTGAGACTTGGGCCAACAAGGAAGGAAGTTAGGCCTGAGACTTTTGCCCTAAACTAAGAACCCCAAAATTGGAACCAGATTAGAGGCATCTCTTGGCTACAGAAATAAGAACTACTTCTTTTCTGAAGAAGTATATCTATGAATTAGGTCTGGAGGACTCTCAATGATTAAGATTAAAAGGTAGATATCACAATAAGATATCAATATGCATATTATTATAGGAGGCAAGACATTATGAATGAGAGCCACAGACATAACACATGTAAAAGTTATAGACACTCAAATAATGTAAACACTGCACTTTCAGACACAGAAGAGAGCATCTATGGGCAAAAATGCTTAAAGAAGTAAGAGCACAGTTACAATGACCAAAAAAAGCAACAAGAGAGTATTAGCAATTAACAGAAATTTGGGAAAAAAATGGAACTCTTGACATTAAAATATAGCTTTTGAGCACTATTCACAATAGCGAAGACATGGAATCAACCTAGATACTCATTAATGGTAGACCGGATACAGAAAATGTGGTACATATACACCATGGACTACTACATAGCCATAAAAAAGAATGAAATCATGTCATTTGCAGCAACATGGATACAGCTAGAGGCTACTATCCTAAGTGAATTTACACAGGAATAGAAAACCAAATACTGCATGTTCTCACTCATTAGGAGCTAAATATTGAGTACACATGGACACTAAGAAGGTAAAGACAGACACCAGGGCTTACTTGAGGGTGAAGGGAGAGAGGAAGATGAGGGCAGAAAAACTACCTGTCAGGCTCTGGGTGATGAAATAATCTGTACACCAAACCCCCGCAATACACAATTTACCCATATAATAAACCTGCACAAGTACCCCTGAACCTAGATGTGTGTATATGTATGCCTGTGCGTGTGTGTGTGTATGTGTGCATATGTATGTGTGTATGTGTGTGTAGCTGTTGAAATAGAGTACTTAATGGTTGGGTTAAATAGCAGATTCATTGTGGCTGAAGAGAGAATTTATGAAATGGAAAATTCACATGAAGACATTATCAAGAATTTGAAAACAAAGAGATGGAGAACATAAGAGAAATGTTAAGAGGTATAAAGGACAGAATAATTGGGTCTAAACTATATCTACATGGAATACCAGTGAAAGAAAATAGAGAAACTGCAGGAGAGGAAATTTTAAAAGATAAAGGTTGTGAATTTTTAAGAACTAATGAAAAGCTTGATTCCATTGATTCTAGAATTACAGCATATTCCAAGCCAGATAAGTAAGAAACCTGCACCTAAGTACAATGTAGTGAAACTGCAGAATACCAAAAAGAATACCTTAAGAGAAACCATCAAGAATGCTAGAAAACTAACAAAAGAACATTTAGAATTTACTGACTTCTCAATAGCCATAAGGGATAAAGAGAATAATGTTTCAAAGTAATGAAACAATTATTATTATTATTATTATTATTTTGAGACGGAGTCTTGTTTTGTCGCTCAGGCTAGAGTGCACACTGCAACCTCCGTCTCCTGGGTTCAAGCGATTCTCCTGCCTCAGTCTCCCAAGTAACTGGGATTACAGGCACCCACCACTGCGCCTGGCTGATTTTTGTATTTTTAGTAGAGACGGGGTTTAACCATCTTGGCCAGGCTGGTCTCAAACTCCTGACCTCATGATCCACCCACCTTGGCTTCCCAAAGTGCTGGGATTACAGGCATGAGCCACTACGCCTCGCCTGTATAAGGAACTTCTATAAGTATGCCCTACAATCAGGCAAGAGAAAGAAAGAAAGGGTATTCAAATAGGAAGAAAGTCAAACTAACTTAGTGAGAAAATGACATGATCTGATATCTAAGAAACCCCATTGTCTCAGACCAAAAGCTTCTTAGGCTGATAAGCAACTTCAGCAAAATCTCAGGATACAAAAATCAATGTGCAAAAATTGCTAGCATTCCTATACACCAGCAACAGGCAAGCCCAGAGCCAAATCATGAATGAACTCCCATTCACAACTGCCACAAAAAGAATAAAACACAGCTAGGAATATAGCTAAGAAAGGAAGTGAAGGACCTCTTCAAGGAGAACTATAAACCACTGATCAAAGAAATCAGAGATGATACAAAAAAATCGAAAAACATTCCATGCTTACGGATAGAAAGAGTCAGTATCATAACAATGGTCATACTGCCCTAAGTAATTTATAGATTCAATGCTATTCCCATTAAAAACTACAATAGACATTCTTCACAGAATGAGAAAAAAACTATTTTAAAATTCATATGGAATAAATATAATAGCCCATATAGCCAAGACAATCCTAAGTAAAAAGAACAAAGATGGAGGGATCATGCTACCTGACTTCAAACTATATTATAAGGCTACAGTCACCAAAACAGCATGGTACTGGTTACAGACACATAGACCAAGGGAACAGAATAGAGAACTCAGAAATAAGACCATACACCTACAACCATCTGAAATTCAACAAACCTGGGAAAAACAGGCAAAGGGGAAAGGATTCCCTATTTAATAAATGGTGCTGAACTGGCTAGCCATAGGCGGAAGATTGAAACTGAACCCCTTCCTTACACCTTATACAAAAATTAACTCAAGATGGATTAAAAGCTTAAATATAAAACCTCAAACTATAAATACCCTAGAAGAAAATCTAGGCAATACCATTCAGGACATAGGCATGGGCAAAGATTTCATGACAAAGACACCAAAAGCAATTGCAACAAAAGCAAAAATTGGCAAATGGGATCTAACTAAACCAAAGAGCTTCCGCACAGCAAAAGAAACTCATCAGAGAAAACAGACAACCTACAGAATGGGAGAAAATTTTTTCAATCTATCCATCTGACAAAGGTGTAATATCCAGAATCTACAAAGAACTTAAATTTACAAGAAAAAAAACAACACCATTAAAAAATGGGCAAAGGACATGAACAGACACTTCTCAAAAGATGACATACATGTGGCTAAACATATGAAAAAAGAGCTCAAACATCACTGATCATTAGAGAAATGCAAATCAAAACCACAATGAGATACCATCTCACATAAGTCAGGATGGATATTACCAAAAAGTCAAAAAACAACAGATGCTGGCAAGGTTATGGAGAAAAATGAATGCTTTTACACTGTTGGTGGGAGTGTAAATTAGTTCAACCATTATAGAAGACAGTGTGGTGACTTCTTGAAAACCTAGAGGCAGAAATACCATTTGACCCAGCAATCCCATTACTGGGTATATACCCAAAGGAATATAAATCATTCTATTACAAAGATACATGCACACATATGTTTGCTGCAGCACTATTCACAATAGCAAAGATATGGAGTCAACCTAAATGCCCATCAATGATAGACTGGATAAAGAAAATGTGGTACATATACATCATGGAATGCTATGCAGTCATAACAAGGAGTGTGATCATGTCCTTTGGAGGGACATGGATGCAGCTGGAAGCCGTTATCCTCAGTAAACTAAGGCAGGAACAGAAAATCAAATACTGCATGTTCTCACTTATAAGTGGAAGCTGAATGATGAAACCACAAGGACACACGCGGTGAGGAAAAATACACACTTGGGTCTGTCAAAGGGTTGGGGGGTGGGAGGAGGGAGAGCATCTGAAAGAATAGCTAATGGATGCTGGGCTTAATACCCAGGTGATGGGATGATCTGTGCAGCAAACCACCATGGCACATGTTTACCCATGTAACAAACCTGTACATCCCACACACGCACCCCTGAACTTTAAATAAAAGCTGGACATTTTTTAAATGTACATTGGTTTTTTAAGTTGTATTGAAAAAATGATTGTGACTCTAATTGGGATTGTACTGAATTCACAGATCAACTTAAATATTCTTAAAAATCCGTAAAATACTGATTTTTTAAATCTAAGAACCACACTTCCATTTGTCAATGTCTTTTTTAGTATGTTTCAGTAAAACGTGATAATTCTCCTATTGAAAAAGTATGCCCAGCCGGGTGCAGTGGCTCACGCCTGTAAACCCAGCACTTTGGGAGGCCAAGGCGGGTGGATCACGAGGTCAGGAGATCAAGACCATCCTGGCTAACATGGTGAAACCCCGTCTCTACTAAAAATACAAAAAATTAGCCAGGCATGGTGGCACATGCCTGTAGTCCCAGCTACTCGGGAGGCTGAGGCAGGAGAATTGCTTGAACCTGGGAGGTGGAGGTTGCAGTAAGCTGCACTCCAGCCTCAATGACAGAGCGAGACTACATCTCAAAAAAAAAAAAGTATGCCCTTTAAGAAGAAGGAAAATAACCCCCGAAAGGAGGCTTGAGATACAAAAATAAATGGTAAGCAAATAAAAGGAAACATGAATGTAAATGCAAACAAATACTGTCCATAAAAATATTCATACTGATGAGGATGTATAAATTGTGGTACTAAGAAAAAAAGGTGGAACTAAACTGTTTCAACAATGACTGAACAAGACTTTTGAGGAACAAGATAAGAGTTGTAAGAACACTGACTTGGAGAGAAGATTAAGATATTATTTAACTACACAAATGGACAGCAACAACAAAGTTCAAACAAACAGAAAATAAGGCAAGGAAGGAAGGAGGAAATAGCAAGAGAAATACAAAACAGATGATGATAGAAATATAACCAAGTATACTTGGTTATAACTGAATTATAACTGACTTATAACCAAGCATACTTGGTTAAAAAACTGAATCCAAGATGTTAATCATTAACAGTGAGTAGACATTTTTAAAGATATTTGGAAAAAAATCAACATCTAGAGGCTTCCAGCCATGTAGAATGCTTGTTATCAGACTTGGCCTTCCCTCTACTATATACAACTAGAAACTGGGTAGAACATATGAAGCATTGACATAATGATGGGAAAAAAACATATGACCAGCTCAATGTGAAAAAAAATCTGACAAAATGCAACATCATTTCAAGATAAAAATATTCAAGAAACTCTGGATATAAGGAAACTATCTCAACATAATAAAGTTCATGTATGAAAAGCTCATAGCTAACATACTCAGTGATGAAAGACTGAAATTGTTTTCCTCTAAGATCAGGACCAAGATGAGGATGCTCAGTTTTGCCACTCCTACTCGACATATTAACAGAAGTGTTATGTTGAATATTAGAAGTCCTAGCCAGAGCAACTGAGCAAGAAAAAAAAATAAAAGGCATCCAAATTGGAAAGGAAGGAAAATTGTCCCTGCTTGCAGACAACATGATCTTACATGTAGAATACCCTAAAGATTACATGTGTGCACATGTGCCTACACATACAAACTGCTAGAACTAGTTAACTTCAAAGTTGCAGGATATAAAATCAACACACAAAAATCAGTTGTATTTCTATAAACAGTTGAACAATCAGAAAAGGAAATTAAGAAAACAATTTTATTTAGAGTAGCATCAAAAAGAGTAAAATACTTAGGAATGAATTTAACCAAGGAAGCAGAGGACTTATACACTGAAAACTCAAAGGCATTGCTGAAAGAAATTAAAGACAACACAAATAAATGGAAAGTCATCCCGCATTCATGGATTGGAAGACTTAATATTGTTAAAACAATCTACAGGGTCAATATATTTCCTACCAAAATCCCAATGGCGTATTTTTTCAGAAATACAAAAAGCCACCTAAAATTTATACTCAGGGTCTCAAAACCCTGAATAGCCAAAACAATCTTTTTTTTTTTTTTTTTTTTTTTTTTTGAGACAGAGTCTCACTCTGTTGCCAAGCTGGAGTGCAGTCAGCTCACTGCAACCTCTGCCTCCCAGGTTCAAGCAATTCTTCTGCCACAGCCTCCCGAGTAGCTGGGGCTAAAGGCACGTGCCACCACACCAAGCTAATTTTTGTATTTTTAGTAGAGACAGGGTTTCACCATGTTGGCCAGGATGGTCTCGATCTCTTGACCTCATGATCTGCCTGCATGGGCCTCCCAAAGTGCTGGGATTACAGGCATGAGCCACCATGCCCAGCCAACCAAAACAATCTTTAAAAAGAAGAGCAACATTGGAGGTCTTACACTTCCTGATTTCAAAACTTACTAGAGAGCTACAGTTATCAAAACAGTGTGGTACTGGCATAAAGAGACATATAGACCAATGAGATAGAATAGAATGCTCAAAAATAAACTCTTGCATATACAATCAAATGATTTTTGACAAGGGTGCTAAATCCATTCAATGGTGAAAGAATAGTTTTTTCAACAAATGGTGTTAGAAAAACTAGAAATCCACATGCAAAAAAAAATTAAGTTAGAGCATTACTTTACAACATACACAAAATTCAAAATGAATTATGAGACCTCAAACCATAAAACTCTTAGAAGGAAAGAGAAAGGAAAAGCTTCATGAAACTGGATTTGGCATTGGATTTGGCAATGATTAAATATGATACCAAAAGCACAAGCAAGGTAGATAAATTGGATTACATCAAAATATAAAACATCTGTACAAAGGACACAACAGAGTGAAAAACAACCTACCAAATGGGAGAAAATATTTACAAATCACCTATATGTTAAGAGGTTAATATTCAGAATAAAGAACTCTAAATCCACAACAACAACAACAAAACCCACACAACCTGATTTTTAAATGGGCAAAGGAGTTAAATAGACATTTCTCCGAAGAAGACACACAATTATGTGAAAAGACGTTCAATATTATTAATCATTAGAAAAATGCAAATCAAAACAATGAGTTATCACCTTACACCCATCAGAATGGCTACCATCAAAAAGAATATGAAAAATTTACAACCCTTGTGCACTGTTAGTGGAAATGTAAAATGGTGAAGCCACTATGGTAGATGGTTATGGCAGTTCCTCAAAAAAATAGAGGTGGCATAGGATCCAGCAATTCCATTTCTGGATATATATCTAAAAGAACTGAAAGTACAATCTGAAAGGATATTTGTCACGCATGTTCACAGTAGCATTATTTATAACAGCTAAAAGTGCAAGCACCCAAGTATCAGAAGAACCAAGTCAATGGATGAATGGATAAACGAAACATGGTATATACATACAATGGAATATTAGCCTTTAAAAAGGAAATTCTGTCTTATAAGTACTGCGCGCTAAGGTGAAAATCAGTAATTGGAGTTACCCTTTCTGAGGCCCTGCTTTGCAGTATAACCGAGGATCAGGTACTGTTCTGTTTCTGCTCCAAATTCAAGTCCTAGAGGACAGTCTGAACAAAAGCATCATTAAACCAGGGAAGGACCAACCTCTAAGCCAAAAACTAGGGAATTATATGAATCCTCAGAAAAAGAAATGAGCCCAGAGACCTGTGTCCCCAAACATCTGTAAATCTCACAGTAAGGCAGGACAGGATAACCAAAAAAAAACAATGTCCAATTGGTGGTCTGGTTTCTGGTCTCAATGGTACCAAAGGGATAGTCACCACTTCAATCAAACTGAGATCCAAAACAGCGGCTGCTTTCCTACAAGGAAAGACATCAAGAACTACTGAGTCTCAAGGGTGAGGTAATCAACCACAAGAAAATGTTACGGTTTAGCCTGGCACAGTGGTGCATGCCTGCAGTCCCAACTACTGGAAAGGCTGAGGTGGGAGGACTGCTTGGGCCCAGGAGTTCAAGGTCAGCCTGGGCAATATAATGAGACTCTGTCTCTAAAATAAAAAATTAGAGAAATACAAAAATTATAAAATTAAAAAAGAAAATGTCATGATAGCTCAGGTTTCAGAGATGATGCTGCACTACTCTGGGAAAAAAGTGAAGTGACAGTTCAGCCCAGACAGCAGGACCTAGAAGGGCTGAGATGAAGAGGCTGGCCTGTAGAGCTCAGCCCAGACCCACAGGAGGGGTAGCTGAGTTCACAGAAGGATACTGTCATTTAAGCTGGTTGTGAATGGGGTGGTATCAAGACTGACTGCACTAGTATTCTCTCCAGGTTACAAATACCATGACCAAACTGTTCATGTGATACTAATATGCAGAATAAAGCATATTAAAAAACAAAAACAAAAAAAAAAAGGAAATTCTGACATATGCTATAACACGAATGAAACCTATAAAACTGTCACGAAAAGACAAATACTATGATTCTACTTACATGAGGTATTTACAGTAATTAAATTAATTGAAGCAAAAAGTAGAATGGCAGTTGCCAGGGGCAGGCAGGAGGAAGAAAGGGAGAGTTATCATCTTAAGGGTATAGACTTTTGGTCTCATAGGAGGAAGAAGTTCTAGAGACTAGTTGCACAACAATGTGAATATACTTAATATTACTAAACTGCACACTTAAATGGTTAAGATGGTAAATTGTATGTTATGCATATGTTTACCAAAATTAATTTTTTAAAAGAAATGGAAACTCTCTTCCACTGCTAGTATGAATGTTAAGTAGTGCAACCATTTTAGGAAAAAAAAAAGTTTGGCATTATCTAATAAAGTTGGTGTCCCAACTCTATGATGTAGGAACTCATTTCTACATATGCCTTAGAGAAACCCTTGCGTATGTAACCAAAAGACATGTACAGGAGTATTTTGTATGAATAACTAAAAAATCCAAATGCCTATTAATAGTAGAAAGGATAAATTGTGGTCTATTAATAAAATGGAATAACATACAGCAATTAACTTGAGTGAATTATTAGCTGCATGCAGCAACATCAATGAATCTCAAAAATATATTGTTAAAAAATGAAGCACTTTACAGAAGAATACATGCCATGTAATTTTATGTATATGAAGTGCAAAAAACTATGCAAAACCAAGTCATACCTTGTTTATGGATACATATATGTATTGTAAAAATGTACATAAAATCAAAGGAAGAATTAGCGAAAGATACTGACCACCTCCAGGGGACAGGGCAGAGGGTACACACATATATAAAATGGATACATGGGTATTTGTTGTATTATTCATATTTAAGTTGCACATATATATAATTTTATATTCTTGTATATGCATAATATGTTTCACAATTTTTAAAAGTGCTCTTCTCGTACTTCATAGTGTGTTATAGCTCTAGTACAGAAAGTTATATTCCTGATGTTGCCCAAAAATTATGAACTTTGAGATTAGACAATTATTTAAGATACAATCCCTGCTCTAAAAGAGTTCATGATAGGTAACAAACAGATGCCTTCTAACTATAATACAGCATAACAATTAAAATAGACAAAGAAACTAGCAAAGTTACTGATGTTTTTAGCAGATGCACAATAAATATTTCGGTGATTTATAGAGGAAAGCTTCTTGGAGGAGATGTGTCTCGTATGGCTTTGAAATGATGGTGGGATTTTCTTGTTGATTTTAATGAAAGCATGCATAAATGGCACTTTGTAAGTTTCCTAGAGTCTTGCTATTATTTTTGTTTGTTTTCAGACGGAGTTACGCTCTTATTGCCCAGGCTGGAGTGCAGTGGTGCAATCTCGGCTCACTGCAACCTCCGCCTCTCGGGTTCAAGCAATTCTCCTGCCTCAGCCTCCCCAGTAGCTGGGATTACAGGCATGCACCACCACGCCCGGCTAATTTTGTATTTTTTAATAGAGACGGGGTTTCTCCATGTTGGTCAGGCTGGTCTTGAACTCTCGACCTCAGGTGACCCGCCCGCCTCGGCTTCCCAAAGTGCTGGGATTACAGGCGTGAGCCACCCCACCCGGCTGCACATTCCCTAATTCTACAGAACATAGTCATACATTGCTTACAGATAGGAGTATGTTCTGAGGAATGAGTCATTAGGCAATTTCGTCATTGTGTGAACATGTACTTATCCAAACCTAGATGGTACAGCCTACTATACAGCTGGGCTATATGATATAGCCTGTTGCTGCTATAGTATAAACCTGTTCAGTGTGTCACTATACTGAATTCTGTAGGCAACTGTAAAACAATGGTATTTGTTTATCTAAACATAGAAAAGGTAAGGCACTACACTACGACTTTAGGATAGCTAAGACATCACTAGGTGATAGGAATTTTTCGGTTCCAATACAGTCTTACACAACCACCGTCACATAGCAGTCTGCTGTTGAAGGAAACATCATGTGGTACATGACTATACAGAAGAAGTTGTTCTCTGAGAACTTATTCAGAAGTGAATTGAATATCTCTTCTCTATAGAGCAATCCATCCATTAGTTTTTTTCACTTGTTAAATGTGACATGTCACAGCCCTAGTCCCAGCTCTGGGAAGGCGACAATGAAGAAGACAGACAGTGTTCCTGTCCTCATAGAGTTGGCATTTGGCTGGGGAATGAAATGCAAAAGAAAGTATTTTTATATTAATGTTTTATTCAGTATGAAGGCAATATTTCAAAACTTAACTTGGCTGAGTTTTCAAAACAGAAAGTTAATAGGTTTGTAGCTTTCTGTCTGACATGAGCTCATAGGATCACAGAACCTTGAAGTCAAAAGGTACCTTAGAGAATATCCAATTCAACAGCTTATTTACACCTGATACTTAGAGATGTTAAAAATCCAGGATGGGGTCCAAATTTTGTGAAATTACTATGAAGCCCATTTATTTAGTTTATTAACTGTATATATTAAAAGTCACGTTCAGCGGGATTTCAAATCATAGCATTAGTAACATTCCAAGAGAATGTGTTTATTTCTTGTTCTTTTCTCTCAAGGAAACCGATTACACTAACTTTGAGTTACTTACATTCACAGCTAGCACCGAACAGATTTAATAAATACAAATTTGGAAACATGACCAAAAGCCAAAGTTTGAAAGAAAAATTAAAGAACACAGAAGGCTCTTTTGAATTGTCAAATCATAAAGAGAAAACATTGTTTTGTTAATTTAAAGTATGGCTCTTTGGCTATATACCCAGTAGTGGGATTGCTGGGACAAACAGTATTTCTAGTTCTAGACCATGGACACAGGGAGGGGAATATCACACACGGGGGCCTGTCGGGGGGTGGGGGGAAATGGGAGGGAGAGCATTAGGACAAATACATAATGCATGCAGGGCTTAAAACCTAGATGGCGGGTTGATAGGTGCATCAAACCACCATGACACGTATATACCCATGTAACAAATCTACACTTTCAGCACATGTATCCCAGAACTTAAAGTAAAATTAAAAAAAAATTTCAAAAGAGAATACCGTGAAGAAAAATAAATTATAGCTCTTTAAGCTGAGCTGTTTTTCCTTCATTTAAGCACCTCTTTGTTTTTATTGGGAGACTAATGACTACTTGCATTAGAGGATCAGACTTTAATGGGGAGAAAAACAGCCTTGAAATACAAACTAAATAAGATTTCTTGGGCCGCAGGTTAAATTCATCACATGCAAGTTCAAGTTCTGTGGGTAAGATTCATTCAAAAGATTGGATGGTATTTTGACATCATAAATATCTGAATTTCCACCTCATAACCCAAGTCATTCCCAGCACCTGTCTATTTATCAGTTACTACATAATGCACCCCATTCTTCTCCCTAAGGTGAAATTACTTCGGAGGAACAAAGGAAGAAAATTTACACTAACACAAAAGTTGTGCTCTAGCATTTCTTTTACTTATTCATCACACAAAAAAAGGCACAGTAT
Organism: Nomascus leucogenys; assembly: GCF_006542625.1. Lineage (NCBI taxonomy): Eukaryota > Metazoa > Chordata > Mammalia > Primates > Hylobatidae > Nomascus > Nomascus leucogenys. Next base: position 49,848,902 of record NC_044382.1, read on the forward strand.
TCTGATTTTAAGTTTTCCGTTAACAAGAATCTTACATTTTTTATTTTCACATCATGTGAAACATAGAAAATGTTGAAATAATAATAAACCTCCAATCTTCAAAACAAAACGTTTTTCCATCAGCATGCAGAAATTTTGGCTATTATTAGGTTCCCCAGGAACAGTGAACTATCCTATTTTTATGTGGTTTCTGAAAATATTTATTCCCCTGGTTGGGAAGTACTCAACCCTTGCCATTTTTCTTGGGAAGAACCCATTATATAATAAGGTATTTATCTTTCCCTCGGAGCTGGCTTCCCAAGAAATAAAGAAAACATTCAGAACGCTTTGAAATGATGGTGGAGCACATTTTTAAGAGGAAAAAGAAAAAAAAAAGAACAGATTCTGAGAACATTAGTCTGACCCCAAAAGAGAGAAACACTTGTAATCAATTTTCTTTTCATTAATGCAATAAATGCCGCCTGCACTCTGTGTGCCTAAGGAGAACCATTCTGAGATAAAGGATGTCTCCCCAACCTTTTATACTGAACCGGTGGTTTCCCAAATTTAATATGCATGAAGAGTGCACGTGAGCCCTCTTAAATCCAAGAGCCAAACCCTGCCTGTGCAATAAATCTCACCACTACTCCACTATTAGACAGGGGATTAAAACTAATCTAGCAATCCCCAAACCAAGCACTGAGTGGATTAAAATGCAAAACGCATGGGAGTAGGAAGATGCTTAATGCTAAATAACAAACATTTCAATCATAGAAATCATTTTTATCTTCTTGTTTATGCTAAGTAGATACTATTAGACTTAATATCTGCATTAACACAAGTGGAGAAAAGAAACAGTATTACCAAGACCCAAGTACTTTAATGCCTTAGAATAGCTGGTCCAAAAAACAAAAGCAAACAAAAATGAGCTTAATAAAAGGACTACACTGTGATCTTTAGATTAATTGTTTACTCCTTTAAGGTCAACTCAACGATGCTTGACCTTTTTAATTTTCCTTTAAGCCAATGCAGCACACACCATAAAGGTTGAATCAAGAAAGCCAAAAAAGTTTCCAGGGTTTCCAGCCTGAAACTGGAGCAGGCTTTCTCGGAGTAATGCCTATGTAATATTTAAGTCAGCAAGTGCTTTAAGCATCATCTTCTTTGCCAAATTATCACAGCGCAACAATAGGAGAGTCCCCGTTGCAGCGAACCCAGAAGAGGCCCTTGTGAGGCCTGCACCCCGTAAAGCTGTAGCTGATTGCAAATGTAGGAAAGTGAACATGTGCAGGCTCTCATTAGCACTGTCTATCCAAAGAACACAATACACACACACATCTGGCATCTCCTAACGGCTGTGGAACCCATTACACACAAAACCAATGACTTCACTCCAACTGCAATCCATATAATGCTGGAAGGAAATCCATAAAGTTTTATCTGAAATACTGTTGTACCTTTCAACTCTGTCATCTTCCTCAATTTTCCACTCCTGGGTTCTGTTATACCCTCTCTCAGACATCTGCGTTTCAACTTGAATCCCTCCCCGGGCCCTTCCCTACCCCCAGTTCCCTATAAAATATTCTTCAAGTCTCCCCTCCTGTATCATGCTATGCGATTCCTACCAAGTCAGGCTCAGTCTTTCTTATGTAGAACAATTGCTACAAATGGTTATAACACTGACATGGAGGTTGGTCCTAGGACGCTTACCTCATCCCCAGCATTTGTTTCCAAACACAAAATCTAGGAGAAAAACTGGACTATTATACATAAGTGCAGTATAAAACGGAAGGTATGTGCACAAAGCTTGGACTAGCCTAGGCATTCATAACTTGTTTTCAGTTTTCAAGTATTGGTATTCATTTCATTTCCTCTCAACCAAGTCCTCATGGTTCAGAAAGCTTTACACATCACACAGTAGTAAGAGGAGTTATGAATTAACACTTGGAGTTATAAAATAGGAATAGGAAGATCTCCGATTTCAAGCATTGTGATGCGTAAGTTTCTGCAGTGAAATCACTAAGTCATCTCATGTTTGTAACAACATAAAAAAGAAGTTTAGATTCAATGTAATGTGACTTCCTCAAAAAAGCAGGTTTTGTCATATATATATATATATAATTTTTTTTTTTTGAGACTGGATTTCGCTCTTGTTGCCCAGGCTGGAGTGCAATGGCGTGATCTCAGTTCACTGGAACCTCTGCCTCCCAGGTTCAAGCAATTCTCTTGCCTCAGCCTCCCCATCTTTCTTATATTTTAAAGGGTCATAGAATCACTACATCTTAGGGAAACAATAAAAAAATAGACTAGGTACTGGGAAATTCTTCAAGCATGGCTCAGTCAAAATGATGTGAACTTTCATTTATGCGGACAGTTTTGTAAAAATATTCCAATGTTTCTAGTTTCTGATAGCCTATCTGTCTTATCAGCAAAGATCACCAACAAAGTCCCAGGGATCTTCAGAAATCACCCCCAACCCCTCAAGCAAATGGACTTCTCAAAAAGCAGCTGATTTTGTGGAAGGAATTCTCAAATCCCAATCAGTTGGACAGGGCTGGTCCATGATGAAACTTTCACCAGTCTTCACCAACTTATCATAAAGCTAAATTTGTTTAACATGCAGACAAATAATTGTTTATTCTAAGATTATCTCCTTCCTATACTTTCAGTATTCAAATCTCTTTTATGAAGAGATGATTACAATATATGACAGTTGATTCATTTGCTATTTGCTTTCTGCGTTTTGTTTTTTCACTGGGACAAATCTTTCTTGGAAAAATTTTAATTGGCAACATTTTGAAATTTAATGATCCATGAAGTCCAAATTGCTGGGACTTTGTGGAATAAGAAAAATGTTCTAGGGACGAAGTTTTCATTTTTCTTTCCAAATACTAATCCGTCTCACTGGTCTAGTAATCAGATGAGAGAATGAGAAAAAATTGTTGTGTTGGCTTAGTTTTAGCTAACTTGGATTTAATAACCAAGAAGAATCACCACAACAGAATACAGTTTTCTCATCGAGATCCTGATTGATGGATTAGTCAGCTCATGGAGGGATTGATTCTATAGTAGGAATAGACAGAACAATAGGAAAAAGGTATGGAATTCGGGTACATAAATCCCCACACACAACAATCTTGAAAATGTAGGCCTGTCATTGCTGATTAGAAAGTTCCCCATCTTCTTGTTTCCACCTTCCTCATTGTTGCTTTGAGAAGCTGGAAGCTTACTTACCTTCTTGAGGTTGGAGCTGTCTGGCTCCCAAAGGTTTGTAGAATTTCTCCACGTTCCCATCCGCCTGCTGTGAATTTCACTGCACATACACTGCCACTGACCCCGTATATCATGGATCTAGAAAATATTCACTAGAAACTCAGATGCCCATTTCTCATCTTTATGTGATTTTTGTGGGTATGTGTATGTGTGTGTGATCTTACGGTGCTGTTTATAAGAAGATACCATTCATCACTTAGAAGGCAAGTAGTATTTTATTTTCAGGATCCTCCGAAATGCTGGAAAAATCTCATCTCCATTATTTTTAGGCACTGTCACGGTCTTTCAAGACGTAGGTTTTAATACGGTATCATACCAAAAATGATGGCAGTGTAGCAATTTTGGGCCAATGTATGGGCATCCTTTATCATTGCCTAGTGCACCAAGTCATTTGAAGTGAGGGCATTCAATACCTACAGGCATTCCTAGTTGAAATTCCAATTAGAAAGGAAAATAAAGGACAATTGTACAGACTGTTAAAAGTTGGACGATTCCAAATAATATGGAAAGAAAGAATGTCTGATGGCTTTTTGGATCTCTTGAGTATTCCAGATGATACTCTACTTGCAATATGTTTTAAACCCCTAGGAAAGACCATTTCTATGACCATTGAAGATGTAGGTAAAAAATCATCCAAAGAAAAAGTCATTATACAAAACTGGTCTTAACAAATACTTATTGGCCACCCTCACCATGCCAAAAATGACATCCCGGTATCAATCAGGATGATCAGAAAGGACCTCTGGAATATGTGGCTCTTTGACGTGGTTTTTAATCAGATGTCCCCAGAAATCGGCGTTCATGAATCACAGAACTGAAAATGATCCTCAGTCATCACAGAATTCATTCGCCTCCCTCTGAGAGGAGCAGTTCAGAAAGCATTGAAATCAAACCACCTGGCCTTTTCTTTCAAATGCCCTGAGAATGTGCCACAACTCTGCTTTCATCCCATATCCCAATGTTTCACTGCTCTTGCTGGGAGAAGAGAATTCTCCCTGCACATGGATGTCTAACCTAAATTCTTCATGCTGCAGTGTATGTCCATTCCCTTTATTCAAAATGACTGTTTCTTCTCACACCTGCTCCCCATTAGTTGACTATTACATACTTCTGGGTAATCATTCTAGAGGAGAGAAAGGCATAAACTACTGCAGCTGAGGGTAGTAGCATATTTTTCCATGCAGATGTGTGAGTCATCATCATATTGTGAAATCTTTGTGAGTAGGAGCACATGGGAAAGATTGCCTTTTGCCAGCTCTTCTCTGATTACATGTTATAAGGAAATAGACAACAGAAGTGCAGTTAGAAACAGAGTAACATTGGACCTACAAACACAAACACACATACACACAAAATTTATGGGCTTTAGTTGGAATGAAACAAGAATTTATAAGCTGGTAAGTGCCTTCTGTTCTAAGCACTACTGAGTTTCTGATGCTTGGATACCATTTCTTATGCCTCTGCTGTCTAAAGCAGGCTATCATTATGGGTGCATGAAACCAGTCTAACTTGCTAATTCTGCTGAAACTCAAACCTGTCACTCTGGTTGTTTTATGCCATATGGTCAGAACAACCAGTAAATGGTATGCTTCATAGGTTAACTGTTCTGAAATAATTTAGATATAGCCTTGAGGAGAAAATGATACGGTGCTGCTTCCTGAGGCCATGGGGAAGTAGTGCTATGTAATACATTGCTCACTAATGCACTGTGTGCCTAGATGATCCACATCTTAGAAACTCCCAATATGGGTCACAGATTGGCAGCATCAGTACCACCATGGAGCATGTTAGAAATAGAGTCGCAGGCAGGCTGGGCGCGGTGGCTCATGTCTATAATCCCAGCACTTTGGGTGGCTGAGGCGGATGGATCACGAGGTCAGGAGATTGAGACCATCCTGGCTAACACGGTGAAACCCCATCTCTACTAACAATACAAAAAAATAGCTGGGCGTGGTGGCGGACGCCTGTAGTCCCAGCTACTCGGGAGGCTGAGGCAGGAGAATGGCGTGAACTCGGGAGGTGGGGCTTGCAGTAAGGGGACATGGTGCCACTGCACTCCAGCCTGGGCGACACAGCGAGACTCCGTCTCAAAAAAAAAAAGAAAGAAAGAAAGAAAAGAAATAGAGTCCCAGGCCTCCCTCCAGACTGCTGCTTTTTTTTTTTTTTTTTTTTTTTTTTTAGACAGAATTTTGCTCTTGTTGCCCAGGCTGGAGTGCAATGGCACAATATCGGCTCACTGCAACCTCCACCTCCCAGGTTCAGGCGATTCTCCTGCCTCAGCCTCCCAAGTAACGGGGATGATAGGCATGAGCTACCATGCACAGCTAATTTTGTAATTTTTTTTTTTTTTTTTAGAAACAGGGTTTCACCATGTTGGTCAGACTGCTACATCTTAACAAAATTCCTACGCACTTCATGAATACATTTAAATTTGAGAAGCACTGACCTGCTTCACTCCTCAATGCCTCTATTTCCTCATCTATAAAATGGGTATCGGCCGGGTACAGTGACTTACACCTGTAATCCCAACACTTTGGGAGGCTGAGGCAGGAGGATCACTTAAGGCCAGGAGTTCGAGACCAGCCTGGCCAACATCTCAAAACCACATCTCTACTAAAAATATGAAAATTAGCTGGGTGTGGTGGCACAAGCCTGTAATTCCAGCTACTCGGGAGGCTGAGGCACGAGAATCACTTGAACCTGGGAGGCTGAGGTTACAGTGAGCCATGATCACGCCACTGCACTCCAGCCTTGGTGACAGAGCGTGACTCTGTCTCAAAAATAAAATAAAATGGGTATCAACTGACACCTGTTACTTGCTTCGGAGCAAAGGAGGATTAATGTCAGAGGTTTTTTTCCCTCTCCCAGGAATAGTCTCTACATAAACACAGCATGGGGGAGTCATTTCATTTGCTGGAACAGGCAATGACTGAACATTTTTTGGAAGAAGAGCCAGGACTCCTTCCTAGATAATACATCTGTCCTTCATCCAAACTTCTCTTCATGGCCTCATGGCTCCAGAAAGCAGCAGAGCCGTTCAACCCACTGCCTTTGGAGAAACAACCAAGCCTGATCCCAATGAAAACAGCTTTCCTGCTCCCTGTCTTGGCTGTCAAACACAAACACAGACACTCTGTGGGTGAAGTCAGCCCAGCTGGATGTCTGCTGCTGAGCCATCTGCAGAACAACTTGCAGACTAGTAGCTTGACTCTGGCTAAGACAAAAGGCAAGGGGGAAGCTGGGGGAGAAAGGCCACAGCCTGACTCCAGGGACTTTCCTCCTCAGTCCTTCCTTCCTTCCTTCCCTCGGAAGGGACAAGAATGGAAGAAACAGATGAGGACTTCATGGAGCTAGCATGCTCTCATGGCTGTCAGGCAAAACCCTAGCCAGATGCCCAAGGGATGCTACAGAGCATTCACATCACACCTACACCCCAAGAGCCATGTCACTGGGACAGAAAGAGGCAGCCCCCATAGCATAAAAATTCAGAAATCAAGAGGGCACTGAGGCCGGGCACAGTGGCTCACACCTGTAATCCCAGCATTTTGGGAGGCCAAGGCAGGTGGATCACTTGGGTCAGGAGTTCGAGACCAGCCTGGCCAACATGGTGAAACCCCATCTCTACTAAAAATACAAAAATTAACTGGGCATAGTGGCGGGCACCTGTAGTTGGGAGGCTGAGGCACAAAAATCGCTTGAACCCGGGAGGTGGACATTGCAGTGAGCTGAGATCGCACCACTGCCCTCCAGTCTGGGCGACAGAGTGAGACTCTGTCTCAAAAAAAAAAAAAAAAAAAAAAAGAGGGTACTGAATCACTCTCTCCACTCATAATCCCGACCCTCCCCACCCCCAGGTTTGTGCAGACACTAGACAATAAACCTTTTAGACTTACCAAGAAACAAAAACAGATTGAGCCCTTGACCTCCCGGTTACCGGTTCTTTTACATCTAAACACCTGAGTTAGAGAGAGCACATGATTTCTCTGCCAGAGAGGCAGTGGTAGACTCAGTTTCTTTAGGTTGGAGTGACCTGAATAGCAATGTCAAAAAATGTAAGATCAGTCTTGCTGACTTTGGAACCACATAGACAAGATACTGTGAATGTGTCATTTGATTCCACTAGTGGTTAATAAAGGCAACCCTGAATACTAGTAAGGTAGGAGGAAACTAACATTGAATTCTGAGTGTACACACACACACACACACACACACACACACAACACAGACCAGGTTTCCAGAGGTGCCAGTTGTTCAGTTCAAGCCACAGAACAGCCCTTAGCATGCTAACCTGCAGAATAACAGAATAACAGAATAACAGCCATCCAGATTCCCTCCCAGCCTGATCCCACTTCATTTATCCTCTTGACCTCGTTACCTCTTACTCTTTCCTTTTCCCTCCTTCATTTTATTCCATCAGATTTCAAGATTGAAAAAGGGGCAGCTTTGAGAAAATGAATTGCTACAATCAACAACCAAAACATCAACAATAAAAGGCTGGAGATCAAAGGAAAACACCCTCAAACAAAATGATCTGAAGAGTTTCAGTGAAAGGAACTATTTCCAGTCCGATGGGTATTTAAAATAGACAACATGTTGTGTATTTATTGTGTACAACATGTTGTTTTGAAATACATATTCATTGCAGAATGACTCAACTAAGCTAACATATGCATTACCTCACATACCATTTGTGTGGTGAGAGCACTAAAATCCACTCTCAGCAATTTTCAGAATAAGATACATGATTATTAGTATAGCCACCATGTTGTACAATACACCTCTTGAACTTATTCCTCCTAACTGAAATTTGATATTCTTTGACCATCTCTCCAACCCACAAGTAGGCACCATTCTATGCTCCAATGAGTTCAATTTTTTTAGATTCCACATGTAAGTGGAGTACTGAGGTATTTGTCTTCCAGGTTCATCCATGTTTTCACAAATCACAGGATTTCTTTCTTTTTTAAACCTGAATACTATTCCATTGTGTGTATATATATATATATACCTACAGAAAGTATATATACATACAGAAAGTATGGTGTGTGTGTGTGTGTGTATATATATATATATATATATACACCATATATATATACACACACACTATATATATATATATGTCCATACTTTCTGGATTAATTTACCCACTGATGGACACTTAGTTTGATTCCATGTCTTGGCTACTGTGAAAAATCCTGCAATGAACAAGGAAGTGCACATCTCTCTTCAACATACTGATTTCATTTCCTTTGGATATACACCCAGTAGTGGGATTGCTGGATCACACAGTAGCTCTTTTTTGAATGTTTTGAGAAACTTCCGTCCTGCTTTCCATAGTGACTGTGCTCGTTTAGATTCCCATCAGCAGCTGCAGAACAATGTTTCCTTTTTGCCCCCACAACAGGACAGAAATCAAGATATAAAGAGAAACATGGATAGAAGAGATGCTTTCCCCTTTCCTCCCTCATTAAACCATGGCTGCCTCCATAAAGGGAAAGAAGGCTGGATGTGAGCATTCTATGATGTTTCAGGCACTCACTGAAAATTACATAGTTAAAATAAAGACCAGAGTTGATGCTACCATTTCTGCCTGAAGCTTATCCTGAAAGTAGCTCTGGGGAAAGAGTTCTCTCTCTAGGATCCAAAAGTCATGGAGGTAAGTTTGATGTCCTACTATGTCCCACTACTTGTTGCCTCTAGGTTGGGAATTGTCATGTGGTTTAGGTGCCTTAAGATTCTTCCAGTGTGAGATGTGGGAAGCTGCTCCTTGTGACTTGCTCCGCCTTTTTCCTGGTGCCAAATACCATTCTCAACCTCCAACTTCCCACTCCAGGCAGCACATCCTATCTTTGGACAGCCAGCCATGCTAGTGTCTGCCATCCAATAGTCACAGGCCATCTGCCCTCAGGCTCCCAACAACCTGAGAGGCTTATTAATGAGACAGAAACAGAGGCTCAAAGAGGTTAGTCATGTTGCTTTCAGTCACAAAATCAATTAAGGGGAGAGTCAGGATGCCTATACTTTCAAGTTCGGCTGGCTCCAAAGCTTGTCTTCTAAGCCCACAATGCTATTTCCTTAAAAGGACAGAAGGTTCTCCCTTCATCAGGAGCTCATTCATTCATTTTCTTCCCCTGAGAGCCTCCACGTCCTAGCCTGGAGCTGGGCATGCTGCATAATCTCACCCTGGTCTCCTGGAGATAAAGTTTCCTCCTTGCTATCTTAGAGTAGGCAGGAGAATATGATATTTACAAGTAAGTGCTTTGATGGGGGTGCAGGGAAAGCTTGGATTTGAATCTCAGGTCATCTACCTATTTGCTGTAGGACCCTGCACTATACCTCCTTATACCTGTTTCCACACCCTTCAAGTTGGCATAATAATATTCTATTTCATGATAAGATACAAAAGTAAGTTTTGATTCTAAGCCTAGAATCTAAAACAGTGCCTGGCACAAAGAATAATATATATACACCTAATAAATAAAAACTACCCTCCCTCTCCCCCAAGATTGTTGTGATAGAAATGCATCGTTCAGGGAGCAAGGAAAAAAGACCCCACCACAGTTCAAGATGCCACTCAAAGCATAACACTCAGGCCATGGCCTGTTTGGTTTCTACATCGGGTCTGCCCCACCCACCTTTAGCTTTCACTGGACTAAAGACAAAAAGGGCCTAATGCATTCCTGGCGGTTTTTCAAAGCATGGCAGAAGTGAGTCAGGTTTATAAGATTAATTCTTTTCACTCTAGGCAGTGGGTCAAATCAGAACCTTCACTCAACCAACTCAGTGGATAATCTCCTTTTATTACTTTCAATCAAACTAAGTGTCTGCAATCTGTACAATGGCCACTAATTTAGTGGGAAACAATAATTTGTAGAGCATGATTATAAAAAGATGAGATAGAACACAAGGTCCAGATAAGCATCCTGTAAGTTTGCTCCTATCTCGTTGCATAGAAAGCTTTTATGACCCAAACTATATTAGGGACATACAGCTATTCTGCTACGCTAAAAATCAAAGAAAGAAATAGACATTGTTCGCAGATCAGTTTCTTATTTAAATAAGAGAAACAGCCTATTGGTTAAATTCATATCCTTTGTCACACTCACATGGAGCGATCCATCGCTCGTACAAGTTTAACATGAAAAGATTTCATTGTGTAAAAACCAGAAGCTTCTTTTAAAAGATAATAAAATTCTAGTTACACAACTGGACAACATCACAAAGCCGTCTGGATTGTGGAAACCACTCTCTTCCCGTGATGGATAATAAGGCATGGGGTTTTGCTTGCTTTGATTAATTTCAGAATATTGCAGAGAACCCGCATAATCCCTAAGATAGCAAAGGAGAGAAGGAGAAGCGATGGGCAATGATAAAAGCATAGTAATGGAGCAGGAGCTGTGTTTCCTCTGCTGTAGGAACGCTCCCCGCTGCACCGCTCCCCCCCAAAAAAGAAACCAATTTCATTTTGGCAAGTACTAACCACAATAAGAGTTGACACACAAAAACGTCCTCTGGCTCTGGGGCTTAAATTATATGCACCGAGGCCGAGCAATGCAAAACAAAAACTATGAGATGTCTCCGTGACTGTGATCGGATCTATAACATAGCTGGAAAACGTACATTTCCCTTTTTTCAAATCACAGCAGCCATTATCTATACAAGTACTGAATATGGAAAAGGCTCTGACAAATTTACAGTGGTGTTTGGATGGATGAGGATGGCAGATGATGGATGAGGGAGACGGAGGATTCCCTTATTAAAGCATCAAATTCTTCCCTAAATATCAAATAGACATCTTAGCCACAACTGCACTGCTTCTTGCTCAAAATTACATAAACCAACCTTGTTAAATGTTTTTCTTTAATAGGAAAAGGCAGGACTTTCCCCTAATAAATATTGTTAATTTGGACTCTGGCATTAAGTACCTTTCCTTTTTTGCATAATGTGGACTTCAAAGTGTATGCCTGTCAAACAAGAATAAGTGTGACAATTCACAAATATAAATGAATGCCAGCAAAAAACTGAGGCACAATCTCAAGCATGCTATTTTGTTCTAAAATTTTAGAAAATAATTTCAGTAGATATAATCTTCCAAGTGTATTTTTGGTGTCTTTTTGACGGGACAGAAGCTCTGAAGGGGCGGAAACTCGCCATTCACTATATGATTTTTTTATCCTGTGCCCAGATTTTAAAATATACAGAACGTTAGAAGCACTGCAGTGCCCACTAGTGGACACATTAGAATCACAGCTGCATCCTGTCATTCAATGAAAACCAGTCCAAAGGCATTCACCACAGTGGAGCAAAAAACAGGAAGAAAGAGTATGAAATAAAAAGCATCTGCTTTAAAACCCGCTTGTGTGACCATTCACTTCTTATTTTACCTTTGCAATGATAACAGAGGCCTGCACAAAGAGAAAAACTTTCTTCTGCGAGGCTCAACTTTTCTATCACTTGATCCAATTGTCAAGTCAATGGTACACAGAGCTGTATTTGGCGACACTGAAGATACTTTTTAAATGAATAAAATGCTCTGGGTTTAATGACTCTTGACCCGGAAGGAGTTAGGATATAACATTTGAAAGTTCGTCTCAATAAAAAGAAGTGCCTCTTTACAAATTCTAACCAATCCTACTCCAATCAAGTTACCCCTTGTCACTTGGGGTAACCCTTGCTCTGTAGCGAATTGTTAGCACGGTCTCCTTTAATAGTAACAGATCCTGTCTACTCATACCCTGTAATGACATCACTAGAAAAAAATCTTTGAATCTTTGAGCATTAGCACAATGTACATGTAATCCAACAGCAATCTGATTATAATTTACCAGGGAACAATGTTTACACATTGCAAGTGTTACTGATTCCTTTTTTAAAAAATGAAAAACAAGCCTCATTTTGTACTTTAATGTTTCTGTTTAAAAACAATGGTGATTAAGTCCCATAAAAAATATATTTGACTGATAACTCAAAAGTTATTACTTTAACTTGATTTCTAACTAATTCGTTGATTTTTATGCAGTTATATGAAGTCTGTTTTAAAAGAAATAGGAGACATTTATAAAACATCATCCATAAAACTGTAAAACAACAAAACATTCCTAATTCAAGTTGACCCAAGACATCTTATTTAAAAGCATGAATCTGTTAAAAGAACTAACATAAGCCATGGAAACTAAGGCTATAATTGTTTTTAAGATTCTAGAAGTACATAGAACTTAGGCTAGATATTTTATTCTAACACATGTGAACTGGAGATATTATAGTTTGTCAGCAAACCAGCTGGGCTTTACTGCTTACTTTATCTGACAGAGCACTTTAATGGGCCTAATCTGCATTTTGGAGAAATGAGGAAACAGTGTAAAGACAAATGACCCTCCCCAGAATTTATTCCTCAGGTCTAGTCCCCTGCTTTGTTACACCTTCTCTAAAAGGTCCCTGCCCCGGCAGCTTTCAAATCCATTAGAAGCCCACAATATGGTACCGTCCTACTGTAATAAACAGTGTCATGGGCTGGTGGGGAGAGGAGGGAAAATTAGAAAGTGGTCAAAGATAGTCTTGGGAAAGCTATCCTAAGAAAGAACCTTTGAGGAAAATCAGCCGGGTGTGGCAGCATGCGCCTGTAGTCCCAGCTACTCAGGAAGCTGAGGCAGGAGAATCACTTGAACCTGGGAGGCGGAGGTTGCAGTAAGCCGAGATAGTACCATTGCACTCCAGCCTGGGCAACGGAGCAAGACTCCGTCTCAAAAAAAAAAAAACAAACAAACAAACAAAAAAAAACCAAAAAACTTGCATGTTCACTTTTCCCTCAGTCCTGTAAGAGTAGGGAGGACGGTGATCTTGTGATTCTTGAAAATTCAATAGGGGGCAGGTAGGTGGCGTGTAGCCTCCTCCCCTTTGCCTTGCCTTTGCATTTTGTTCTTGGTTCAAAGCAGTAACTTGTCAGACATTTTCATGGGCTGTTTCTGGTAAGGAGTAAGTGTATGGAAATAACAAAATACATATGAGGGGAAAAGGGGACAGGGAAAAGTCAGTATATCTCCTAACAGCATTCCCCAAATTCCCAAAATATCATTCCCAACTACAATTGGAGTTATTCGAAGAAACAAAAACAGACAGTAAATAAACTACGATAAATACCAAGAAATTAGTCTTCCTACCTTCAGGAAAAAAGTCCAACAGGGCTTCTACGAAATGAATCAAATTTTGCGTTGGCACCAGGCTACAATATCAGCACCAAAAACAGGACACTTTTACTTTAAAAAAAACTGCCTCTCCTTTTTCAATGGCTTAAATTACCTGAATGTGTTTGCAATTGGTGGCAGCTGTTTGGCTAACGTATGGTATGGATTTTTTGATATACTTAAGGGATTTTTTTTAACTAATCAGAGAATTCCCACCAACACCACTTTCTGTGCTTTAGCTAACCTCTGTTTTCAAACCCTCCATTAAGAATATACCTTCTTGGGATGTCTTCTTGTACTCTAATTCTTCCTGTACTATATATAATTTGTACAAGGATTGTTCCTCAAATTGTCTTTTATGGAATACTAACTGCAGATTTCAATAGGTATTCCTCAGAAAATGAGGGAGCTCAATGGACAGGTGAGTTTGGAAATCATTTGCTTAAACAGTTTGTTTACTAGAGGTAAGAGCCTTGAATACACTAATAGATGCTGTCAACCTCCAATAGGTTAGACAGAGTATGTCCTTGGACATTCATTTCAAAATAAAGCACAGATTGGAAAATATCAACTTCAATCCATATAGTTCAATAGCATAGTAAAAGTAACAGAATAACGGTGATAATAGAGCAGCAAATAAGCCCCTAAGAGCACAGCGCTAGCACTGTTCTCAGCACTTTACTAACTTTCCCCCTTTAAATCCTCACAACCACCCCCAGAGGTTCCCTAGAAATGAAGAAACTGAGTTCCAAGTAAGTTAAGCTCCTTTCCCTGGCTACTGTGTGGTGGAGATGGGATTTTGACTCAAGTACATCTGGAGACTATGTTCCAAAACACTTAGAACATAGAGAGAAACTGGGCCCAGGAAATAATTATACACTCACAATGGCTGGAGTTGTCAGGTTTCTTCTCCGGACCTACTGCCTATATCTTAGCCTCCAATTTCCAGTCCTCTACTCCACTCTCATGTGAGCAGCTGGACGCCAGCAGCAAAACCCTAAGTGACGGCTGACCAGAAGCAGCGGTGAGGATCCCCTCATCCACGGTGCCTTCATCCATGGCAAGCAGAACAGAGCATGGATAAGGGAGGATCTTTGCTGGGCTTAGGGAACTAAGATAGCCTTAGGACATCTCAAAGGGAAGAATATCATTTTTTTTTTTCTTTTGTAGAGACAGAGTTTCACCATGTTGCCCAGGCTGGTCTCCAACTTCTGGGCTCAAGCAGTATGCCCACCTTGGCCTCCCGAAGTGCTGGGATTACAGGCATGAGCCACTGCAGCCAGCCTAAGAATTTTTATGTATTTTTTATTTTTTATTTTTTTTATTTTTGGAGACAGAGTCTAGCCCTGTCACCCAGGCTGGAGTGCAGTGGTGGGATCTCGGCTCACTGCAAGCTCCGCGTCCCGGGTTCATGCCATTCTCCTGCCTCAGCCTCCCGAGTAGCTGGGACTACATGCCTGCCACTATGCCCAGCTAATTTTTTGTATTTTTAGTAGAGACGGGGTTTCACTGTGTTAGCCAGGATGGTCTTGATCTCCTGACCTCATGATCCACCCGCCTCAGCCTCCTAAAGTGCTGGGATTACAGGCGTGAGCCACCATGCCTGGCCCAGCCTAAGAATTTTTTAAGCTAGACACAGAAAGTACAAACCATCTTGGTTGCACTAAAATGTAAACTTTTGTATAACAAAACACACCATAAACAAAGTGAAAAGACAAGCCACGGATCAGATGAAGACATTTGCCACACATATGGTTAACACAGTATTCTGATGCAGAATTTATGAAGAATTCCTACACATTTATAAGGAAGAAATACTTGATTAAAAAAATGGGCAAAGCAAATGAACAGGCAATTAACAAGTCCACATGAGCAGTTAATTTATGAAAAGATATTCAAACTCACTAGTAATCACAAATTAAAACAAAATTAAAACGAAAATAAAATGCTATTTAAGCCTTAAAGTTCATTGTTTTAAAGAAAAATAAGTATGCCTAATTCCATCAAGTGTCAGTCAGGAAGGAGGAAATTTGAACTTTTATATACTAGAACTTTGGGGTGAAAGAAAATTGGGGAGCATTTGGCAATTCCTGTAAAACTAGTTTACTTATTCAGTGGAATACTATACAGCAGATAAAATAAACTATTTCTAAAAGTATAAATATGGATAAATCCCCAAAATAAAATGCTGAACAAATTTTTATTTTTGTTTATGCATATTGAAAACATAAAATTTTTTTATTTATGCATATTGAAAACATGAAAAAATTATAAAACATGTATTATTTCTAGATACATACATTGGTAGCAAGAATCAAAACACCCCTAGGAATGAGAGAGACAAAATTAGAACAGTGGGGACCTCTGGGGGACAGAGAGGGGACCTGGATGTCTGTAATGCCTTATTTTTTAAAGCAAAGCAATAAATATGGCAAAGATCTATAAAAGCTAGGTGGTAGGCGACATTTCCTGTTTCGTATATTTGAAATATTTCACAATTAAAAACTTTTAAAAGTGTTAAAGATTCAAGGAAGTATGGACAACACAATTATCTCTACAGTAGGCTGACCAGGAAAATAATTTTGTTCTTCTAGTCTGAGTGCCCAAAGGAAATTAAGTGTGTTGAGTTAAAAACAGGAAAGAGTCTCTCACTAAACTATCTTGGAATTTGATGACATTTGGGGGAGTTTTGATGGGGGTCTTTGTTTCTAAGGGATAACTAGGCCCCTTTGATAACTGCACAGTGATGATCCCAGGTGGAGGGAAGGCAATCATCTTGTTGAGGGCATGAGAGTCAATGTGAGGAGGAACTTTGTGAACTTGGCAACGAGGTGAAGAAAGTATGCTTCTTGACCCAAAACTGCTCTGTTTCAGCCACAAACTGGCTATATGTTTGTGAGCATGTCACTTAAGCTCTCTGAGCCTCGATTTTATTACATGGAACATGAAGGGTGTGGGAAGGATGATAAAAGGATTCACACAAGATTATTGCAAGAATTAAAGAATACTAATATATGTAATGATGCTAACAGCAGAATAATTTTCCCAAAGATATATTCCATGCCACATGTTATTCTTACAATGTGACATTGACACTGTGCTGGGAGATGAGGTCTATGTCTCTACCCTCTGTGATTCTGGTGGTAGGGATACTGTATGATACCTAAGACTAAGTTATAAATGGAAATACAGCTTCTGCTTGGCCTTCCATCTGAGATTCTCACCCTTGGGATCCAGCTGCCATCTTGGGAGGAAGCCAAACACCACGTGAAGAGACCATATGTACATAGACTGGCCACAACCCCAGCTGAGATCCCAACCAACAGCCAGCATCAACCACCAGACATATGAATGAGCAAGCCTTCAAAAGATTCCAGCCCCAACCTTCCATCCTTCCCAACTGACATATGAGTGTCCCCGGGAAGCCCTGCCCAAACCGTAGATTCATGAGCAAACTAAATGTTACCATTATTTTAAGCCCCTAAGCATTAGGATATTTTATTTCATAGTAATAGATGACTAGGACAGTGCTCCTAAACCACTATTATTATCATCATCATCATACATGAAAACAAGAAGGATAGACTACCTTAGAATTCTGCAGAATTTAGAAATCCTAATGTCACCTTCATGGCTTTGGTATAGCCTGTACCGTGTAAGAGCTACCCAATATTTCTTCTTAGAACAACACACTTTTTAAAACAATTATTTTCACTAAAACTAATCTTTAGAAAAAAGTTTTGATGTCAATTATACTTGTCTAACATTTTGTTAAATACTATTAACTATTAAAATTTCCAATTTTAGTAGCTGCATTTTAATACATCAATATTTAAATAAGTCTTATCATGTATTAAACTAAATATTCGATGGTTACAATTTAAAATGTTTGGCTATAAGCAAGTCAAAATCATCTTGAACCACCATGGACTAGAAGACAGTAAAGGACAGGATTCATTTACCTCCAAGATTCTATGGATCATATCTTGATTCAATCATTCTGTTACAATCTTCCCTGGGTAAATATGTTTTACCTTTATAAACTGCTTTATTCAAGAAGCATACTTTCTGGGTATAACAATGCAGTCAACGGCAGCAAGACTGCAAGGGAGGAAAAAGATTTTGGAGGTGGCCTCGAGGCAAGAAATGGGTCATAATCCCCTGTCTTACCAATGTCAGGAGCTAGCCCAGCAATTACAGGACATGCATTTTTCTCCCCAGGAAACAGGGTTTCTCTGCCACAGCACTATTGACATTTCTGGACCAGATAATTCTCCATGGAAGAGTGGATGGGTGCTGTCCAATGCATTGTAGGATGTTCAGCAGCATCCCTGGCCTCTACCTACTAGATACCAATTGTATCCCCTTTCTCTCAGCTATGAAAACCAAAATGTCCATAGTTGGGAAGCAAAAACAGTTCCTTCTTGAGAATCAATGACTTAGAATAGAGTTGGAGGAGTGTTCCAGAGTCCCACGCTTGTCCCTGCCCTCAGTATAGGTACAAGAGAAATTTTTGATGATGATGTCAATAATGACAGTGACTTTATCTTTCTTTGCTTCTTCAAGGACAAATTCAGTCTTTTTTCTAAAATAAAGCCAAAGATAATGTTTAAACTGTATCTTGTATTGTCAGCTCTTTTTTCTTTTTTTTTACTTAGCCCTTGGTTAATGAACAGAGCAAGAAAATAACCACTGAATGATAGGCACATCTTCCCACAATTGCATACAAAATCTGCATGTGTATCCTATCCACTATCAATGATTCACTGTAGATTGAAGGAAGCATAGCAAGGCACGTGGGTTCCTTGCAGTCCTTATCTTAATTTGCCATACATTGGCTCTGTTTTTTGATGGAACTTTTGATGGCGAATGGAGTTTCGTGGCTACAATTAAGTAATATTTTTCAGAGGAGATTGGAATAACCACTTCCAAAGGTACAGGCACCTCCTTGAAATTGTGTATTCAAGGGGAAAATTGGAAATGACATTTCATAAGAGAAGATCGTGCCACCAAAAAAAAGGAAAAATGCCTCGTTCAGAATTGACAGACCCAAGGTCTGGGCTATCCAAAGTGCTGAACACTATCATCCCAGGAGGTTGAAACAGTCAGGGTAGCATAATCTGCTGACCTCAATATCCCACAGCTTAGTAGTGACACGCCACACGTATGACGATGTCAATGATACTGACTGCCAGCATTCACTGGGTATTTCACATGAGCCAGACACAATACCAAACACTTCACTTGCACTGTCTCTTAGAATCTTCACCAACCCGGCCGGGCGCGGTGGCTCACGCTTGTAATCCCAGCACTTTGGGAGGCCGAGGCAGGCAGATCACAAGGTCAGGAGATCGAGACCACGGTGAAACTCCGTCTCTACTAAAAATACAAAAAAAAATTAGCCGGGCGTGGTGGCGGGCGCCTGTAGTCCCAGCTACTCGGAGAGGCTGAGGCAGGAGAATGGTGTGAACCCGGGAGGCGGAGCTTGCAGTGAGCCGAGATTGCTCCACTGCACTCCAGCCTGGGCGACAGAGCGAGACTCCGTCTCAAAAAAAAAAAAAAAAAAAAAAAGATTCTTCACCACCCCATGAGTAGATACTGCCATCATCCCTTTTTCACAGATTAGAAAACTGAGGCTTAAAACGCTTAAGTAACTTGTCCACGGTCACAAGTCTAGTAAGTTATACAGCCAGTTATATATATACACACACACTCATATGTACATATACATACACATACAAATACATACATACCCATAGATTTAATGTTGACCTACATCAGCAAGTAAAAGAATGTCTCTCTTCCTAGACCGGGGTCAACAAAATTTTTCTATAAAGGGCCATATTAGTAAATATTTTAAGCTTGGTGGGCCATATGGCCTCTGTCGCAATTATTCAACTATCATGTATCTGCCATGTAGGTGCATGCACATACTGCAAAAGTAGCCACAGACAACACAAAGACGAATGAGGACAACTGTTTCAATAAAACTTTATTTACAAAAATGGGCAACGGGCTAGATTTGGCCCACAGGTGGTAGTTCCCCCACCCTTGTCCTAGACCAATACCCCTCCAAGTGTGGCCGCAGATCAGAATCACCTGGGCTATGTATATAAATTGCAGATTCCTGAGCTGTAGTCCAGAACCACTGAATCACAACCTACTTCTATTTTGACAAGTCTCCTGAGTAATTTGTGAACAAACAAACCTTTGAGGACCACTGTTCTAGACCCAGTTTTTCCCCAGTCCCCATTAAAGCTGTCCTTCCAGCTATCAAAGATAGAACACCATTCAACGGACAGGCAAGCCAAGTGATACAAACCAAGAAAGGAAAATCGGCTGCTTGTCGCAGCTCACCATCTTTATCAAGATGTCAAAATACTGACCCGTGACCATGATTCTCCTAGCTGGAAGATATCCTTTAGTTTTACTGATAGAAAAATCTCATAAATCCGAAAAAAATCTTTTGTTCCCAGTGGAATCACGCTGATCTTTTAATCAACTTGTTGCACACAAACACACACACAAAAGACAGTTTTGCACTGTGCATACCTCGTTTTAAATCTGAAAATTCAGTCGTGCTAAAATGGCTTTCATGTTATTGAGGGGAAATGAACACAGGGCCTTCAGAAATAAGAGGGATGGAACAATACGTGAATTTGTACAGAATTCGCCAGTACACATGCTGCCTGCTTCATGAATACATGAATGCAACTCGTTTTATCTTTTCTTGTTTCAGAACTAAAGGTATTCACATAAATCTGGATCTCCCTTTCTTTGGGGAATTAAGGCTGGCACCATCACTCTGTGCCTTTACCTATATCAGCATGGGAGAGAAAAGGCCAACCCTTCATTGTCTTTTGATAAAGGATTGAAAAAAGTGAACAGGAGTGGAGAGAAATGAATACTAAGGCACATGCTGTAATAGAGCTGACCAGGTCGCCATCCACCTGGGATAACACCCCTCTCCAGCTGGCAGGCACCAGTGATCTGGTTTCAGTCGCCAGCACCCCAAACTTATTAACTCACTCTGATCTTCTCTGTAATGCCAGGAGCCTCCGCCACCCCACCTTGTATCATAAGACTTTAGTTTATAGACCCCTTTGCTTCATCTCACTTTTTATACCTTTCCTCTGATCCTACTCCACCAATGACCCAAATGCCTCCAAGGCACAACCCTGCCAGTGGCGATGGCAGTCCCCCTCTGAATGCTGCGCACAGCTGGGATGTCCAGGCCTGGTTGTAAAGCCTGACTCAGTCCCACCACCAGGGTCCCAGGGGACTGAAACGTGTCTACATATCAAACAGCAGTTGGCTTCTACTGCTTCCTTTTTTTCTCCCACTACTTTGTATCCCATGGCCACCACGGTTATTTTGAAAGCATATTTTAGAGCTGGGTGATGACATTTAAATAAAGTAATCTCAATGAGGAGTTAGGGATTAATAAAAATGTAGCAGAGGGCCCACAAGGTAGCACAACTGTAACAATTGGGGTTAAACTAGCACTGAGCTCATGATGCATTTTTATGTAAGTGAATCATGTCTTGTGTCTACACTGGCAAGTAAAGTGGGCCCTTCAGAGTTGAATTGAACCTGATCTTGGCTGTGTGTAATCATGTGTTAGTTAATTAACCTCTGTAGTACCAGACCATTTGAGCTCCAAGGTTCCTTTCAATTCTAAAATTCTAGGCTGAGGTCAAGTCTATTTGAGTAGGCACACATCTCTTACAGCTGGCTTTTCTGGTGAATTTCCAAAACATTTTTTTAAGCAAAGAAATGCTAAAATATACATGGACCAAGAAATTTGGTGGAATATTTTAGCAGGAGGAGCTACATTATCCTCAGATCTTTTACAAAACTCGATCTTTAAAGTTATCCCAAACTGCAGCCTCTCTTACAAGCTTAATTTTAATTGATAATGATTTTTTTAAAATAGACACTGTAACTTTTACGAAATGTTTCAAGACAAAATGGAATCTTTTTCCTAAAATGAAAAGGTGTAGTGATCAAATAAGTGAAGATCTTTAAAGAGTTGTTAAGAGGCAATGCTGATGACCCAAGCTATCTGATTTTCCTAAAATTAGGGCTTCCTGTTAGTCGTTGGGACACAGTGGCAAAGCCACCAGAGATTCTGTTAATATAACTAAATGCAGAATCATTATTCATTGTCATAGAGGGCCTTACTATATTCACTGTATCACAAGTGCGTAATAAAATGAGGTGTTATTTTAAAAAAAGGCAATAGAGAAAAATCAATAGTAAGTCAACAAGTATTTATAGAATACCTACCAACAGCATTGTGTTAGATGTGGGGTGAGTATAAGACTTGGGCTTTGTCTTCAAGGAGCTTATGATTTAGTTACAACAGCACAACAAATCCCCACCGAATAACACAAGCGTATACACAATCAAACACTAGTGCAATTTTGTAGACACTGCTCCAAACTAATTCTACAAGCAAGGAAGTCACAAGAAAATCTGCCTGCTTTGCAGATTTGGCTAAAACCCTTTATTTTAGTATCATAGAATCTCTCTTCCATTGCACAGCTTCAAGTATCTGCATTTAAAAAGAGGATTCTATGGCTAAACCTATGGCTGTCTGCAAAAATAAGCGTGAATACTGCCAGATTCAAATATTCAGTACTTAAAAGCAACTCAGCTGACCCAAAGCCCATTGTTAAAATATCAAATTTAGCCCATATATGAATGGTAACACAACATTAAGGAGACAAAAAAAATGATGAGCCTGTCAGTAGTCTTCTGAACTCATACGTTTTAACATTCTTAGAATTCAAACTTACTGGAGCATTTAAACATAGCTATATTATTTGACCCTTTATTATTTCATAATACCTTGTGATTCCTATTCATAACTTTTCTGTTTCCACAAGCCCTAGATTTGCAAGAAAATTTAACACATTGTAACAAAAATATCTTAATAACTAATAACTATTTAGTGCTTTTGTGAACATTCTCTTACAGAAATCTCAAAACAAACCTTTAAGATCATTATCCACCTTTTGCAGGTTGCCAAAAGAATCCACAGAAATAAAAGCTAATGTTTATGGAGCAAGTGCTCTGTTTTAAACCTGCACTGTCCAGGACAGTAATCACAGCCCCACATGGATATTTAAATTTCTTTTTTAAATTTTTTTATTTTTTGAGACAAGGTCTTACTCTATCAGCCAGGCTGGAGTGCAGTGATACAATCACAGCTCACTGTAGCCTCAACCACCTGGATGGACTCAAGTGATCCTCCCACCTCAACTTCCCGAGTAGCTGAGACCACAGACATGGGCCACCACGCCTGGCTAATTTATTATTATTATTTGTAGAGACAAAGGTCTCACTATGTCATCCAAGCTGGTCTCAGACTCCCGGCCTCAAGCAATCTTCCCACCTTGGCCTTCCAAAGTGCTGGGATTACAGGCATGAGCCACCATACCTGCCCTAAATTTAATTTTCTATTAATTAAAAGTAAACAAAATTAAAACTTTAGTTTCTCAATCACATCAGCCACATCTTAAGTGCTCAATAGTCACATGTGGCTTGTAGCAACCATATGAGCAATGCAGATACAAGACATTTCCATCACAGCAGAAAGTTCTACTGGACAGCAGTATTCTAGTCATTCTACAAAGCGCTCTACATGCATTCTCTCATTCAACTATCCCAACAATTGCCTCAAGAAGAAGGTACTATTAGTAGTACTATTATTAGTACTATCATTATTATTATTCACTTTACAGATGAATAAAGTTAAGGGGAGTGATTTGGCCAAAGTGAGAGTGGGGCAGAGATTCTGAGTCTAACCCAGTGCTGCTCAAGAATTTCCTGCAATAACAGGAAATTGCAATATTCCATATTTGCAACGTCTAAGATAGGTGCCACCAGCACCGTGTGGCTATTGACCGCCTGAAATATAGGAGGTGTGACTAAGGGACTGGAAGTTTGATACTTTTAATTAATTTAAATATCAGTAGCCACACGAGGCTAGTGACAACCACCTTGGGAAGCTCAGATCTAGCCCCTTTTCTGACCCTTCACCCCCATTGTGTCTAATGCACTGGCCATCTCATCATTCCTACTAAATACATCAGAGGAAAGACGATACAAAAGAAAACAGAATGAGCCCTGTTCAAACCACAGCTTGGCGAGAAATTCCCTGGAGCTGAGCCTTCTCTTTGGTTTCAGTCCGTAAGGCAATCTATGCTGAGAGAGGTGGGATTAAATCTAGAATGGGGCCTGGCAGAGTGGCTCATGCCTATAATCCCAGCACTTTCGGAGGCCAAGGTGAGAGGGTCACTTGAGCCCAGGAGTTTGAGGCCAACCTGGACCTGGGCAACATAGCAAGAGCCCATCTCTCAAAAAAAAAAAAATGACTAGGCGTGATGGAGTGTGCCTGTAGTCATAGCTACATGGACAGCTGAGGCAAGAGGATCACTTGATCCCAGGAGTTTGAGGTTGTAATGAGCTATGATTGCACCGCTGCACTCCAGCCTGGACAACAGAGCAAGACCTTGTCTCAAAAAATCACAATCTAGCGTGGAATCTCTTTTCAATATTTCCTCGATATTCTGGAATTACCTCTTTACATGAGAGCCGATAAAAGTGCACGTGGCCTATGTTTTCCGTGAAATGCAATTGTTACAGAGTAACCCGATGAATTACAACATGAGTCAGGCCACAATTCTCCAGCGTGCTCAGAGGATCAGGCCCGGGGAGCTGCAAGCCAGACACACAACTCCACGGTGGTTCCGGCAAGGAAGGCGAGATGGGCTGGCCTCAGCTCTGTAGAGGCTTTTCCCCGCAACTTGAAACCTTTGCTTTCTTATGTTTCAAGGTATCTAGAGCCACCTACTTGGCTTCCCTTGGGTCATTTGTTCTGGTATCCGCTTTTTATCTGCTTGGCATTTCACACAGTTCTTCTAGAAAACGTTGCCGTGGAATATTTAATAAGAAGAGGAAGCAAGCTCAAAACTTTCCACTTGCACACGGAATTACTGCACGTTTATGGAGTGTTTCTTCCTGCAAGTTTTATGATGGGATTGTGATTTTAACTATCCCTCCTAACAGATCTTCTGTCTATTTAGCAAATGCCATTCTAGAAATCCACATCAAATTCTAATGATAGCTTATGCTCTTCGAGGCTGAAGAAACAGAGCAGTAGCTGGTAGAACTGAGAGGCATAGGCAGCTCTGTCATGTCAAAGGGAATCTGCTCCTGTCTCTCTAGCTTCCTCTTGGGTTCCCCCCTCAGCAGAATTAGCCACCAACAGGAATGTTAGAAGTGAAAATGACAGCCATCATTTTTAATTTCAAGCATAATAAGGTTGAAATAATCCAAGAGCTCATTCCAGACACTTGGGATGTTACCATATGGCTATGAGGGCCCAACCTTTGGAAGAACAGGTCGGTTTTGCCTCAGAGCCTTGGCATAAACTCCATCCTGATTTAGCCAATTCTAAAGAAGAAGCTTAGCAACATCTTACAAACCTACCTCACTTCTTAATCAAGAATACCCTCTGAAAGCCAAGATGAGAAGAGTTAAATACAGTGACCTAGCTTGCACAGCATATGTCTAAGTTGAACAGATCAGGGGGAGAAATATAAAGGCTTCTTCTCCAATCCTACCAGCCTATTACTTTTCAGTAGATGCATACACACACAAAGGGTTTTCTGAATGTAGGAAAACAAGTTTATAATTACATAATTATGCAGACACACCACAATTTTTCTTTTATGTTACCTTTATCTTTAAAAGGCAACAGACAGGGCTGTACTAAAAAGCAATAAAGCATGGGTAATTTAATACCAAATTACATCCATATTGAAAAGTTTACATGCAGTTGAGAGCAGACAGAGGTCAGGTTTTCAACAGGACTGTCTTTAATTGTGGCCATCAGTTTTAGCAATCCCGATCTCTGGATCAAAGACAGATATAATGGGCTTCCTCAACGCTGAATAGTGAAAGCAGACAGCAGGAATGGCGCTATCTGGCACCCAAAGGTCATAAAAAAAATTACCAGAAAGGGAATGTGTCTCATTGTAAAATTATATATCCAAGATAAAATACATTTTTTAAATCATTCTCCCTTGCCCAGTTCCCAGTGAGCTACTTGAAGTGAAGATTTTTTTTCTGGGCAGGGAAGGGTCACTCCATCACAGGTGCAAAGTTTTCCCTCCTTTTCCTCTAATAAATGTGCAACCTTTGCATAAATCTTTAATTTTTTTCAGTTGCTTTCAATCATGATTTTCTCCAATCTGTACAGCAATCCCTCTTTCTTTGAGGAAGGGTAGGTGAGCTCAGACAGGGTTTTTTCTTCCCCTTTTCCTTCCCCCCACCAAATCAAATGAGGAGTAAATTATCAGCAAATCAGATAGAAACAAGTTTCCTGGATCTGCAGATTTATTCTCTAAATGAAGCAATTTCATCTCTGCTGGCTCTGAGGTGGGGGGTGCTAGCATGGGAGGGGGGATTTTAAGTAGCCAGCGGGGACTAGAACAGGGATGCCGGCTGGCGAAGCATCCCCACGCTTATGCGCACATACCACTCAAATCTGCACCAAGAGACTACTTGAGAGAATCCATCTTTTTTCACTTAACAAGATACAAAATATAAAACACATTTGCCTCTTATTAAACCTCTGCTGTAAGTGGTTCCAGGTCCACCTTTTTTAGAGAGGAGAGGGGAGCTGAGACCCCCTTGGGAATTTCAGCAGAGTGACTGGAGATGAGGCACAGGCTGTGAGCCTTTATTACTTTAATTTTATTTTTTTTTTCTAAAAGCACAGAAGGAATAACATTTTAAATCATTAGTGTTTGCTTTAAGTAGTTATTTCTTCCAACTGTAAGAATCTCTGCTCCCAGCCTCCCTCCCCATTAAGCACCCCTCCCAGATCCTGCACAGAACTGCCCAGATGAAATTTCCCTCCACCGTGCAAATCTGGAAGGTGCTTTTAAAGAATTTCAGGTTCTGAATCGAGGCAGCCATGGAAGAAACTGTAATCAGTTTTTCCTTAAAGCACTTGGAGAATAAGGCTCTTGTATTTGTGGCACCTGAGACTGAAAGCTAACTATGTCATCTCAAAATTACTTCAGTGGCAGCAGTTACTGTTATGATAGAACACGATCTTCTCTGTTAAAAAACAGAGTTCTTAGTAGTTCCCATTCAACTCAGAATGCTTTGTGTGAGTGACATGCAGAGCGCTTTTAAGTGGTGAAGTGCAAAACCTAAATTTTTTTTTAGAAATGGAATGAAATCAGCCACCTTATTTAATTTAAGACGATTTATAGTTTCTATCAAGGGAGCAGCAAAAGGTGAAGAAATTTGCAAAACCAGGAAAAGAATCTCAATTCTGTGCTGAGGGTTCAAAATGGCAGGAGGCCATATGCAGGCACAGATTTTTTTTTTTTCTTTTTAATGTTCAGTGTCCCCTTTCATGATCTGGTGGTTGGTTTGCTGCTCATGACCCAAAGATATAAAATAAATCACTGATTACTTCTGCATTTCAACTTTTCTCTGCCAAGAGAAAGATCCTACTTGAGGCAAGGTTATTTTCATCCTCAACAAAGAGCATGTACCAAAAGTGCCATGTGACCAGAAAGGCCTTTAGTGATGCTGCGTAGTGAAGGCGTCCCTTTCAACCATGTTTCCTGTGATATATAAAGGACCTACAAACCAAGCCAGAATTCTAGAACAGGTCGATGGGATGGATGAGCTGTGTTCTTTTGGCCATCAATAATCAGATGCAATAACCGAAAGTGGGGTGTAGTGGTATTTCACACTCATCAAGATTTAACGAACGCAGTCTGTGCTTGCTACACTACCCAAACCACCAGGCTGATGGCATGAATATGCCTCCTGTACCACTGTCACTCGGCTTCAACACCATGGCAGAGGGAGGTGATGGATGGCTCTCCGCTGGCCTGCACATTCTCATCGGCATTGGAGCTTATTTGTTGGGCACCAACAGGGCACCCAGCACCATCCAATATGCCCCTGCAGTCATCAGGCCTGAAGCGAGGCACACCTTCCATCTGCCGCACAGAGAATGAAGGCCATTCCCATTGCAAGCAAAGCAGGAGCTAATAAAAAGTGCCAAGCATGAGTACAGATACCAGATCTCATGCTTGCACAATGTGTGGAAATAAAGAATTGTAATTATTGAAAGAGTGCACAAGGGAAAAGGGAAATAGTTTCTTACAATAGAAAGAAGAGTAACTTTGTATTACAATTTAACAGAATTGAAGGGAAATGGAAGTCAAGAACAAAGAGGCAAGAAATCTGCTCCGGACAAAGCAGCCAGTACCATGGATGTGGAGGACAGGGATCAACAGCCCGCCTTTGCTCCAGGGACCCCCCAGTTCCTAATTGAATAGGATGGGAGGGGTGGCCAAACCCTGTCCACTGGAAATAAAGACTTGCTTTTCTTCTTGTTTTAAGCATTCATTTCATGTTTAAATGACTTGGGAAATTTAAGAGAAATCCAGTCTTGAGAAGCTTAATAATGCAGAATATAGACTTATAATTTCATGTGATTACTGAGTCCATGCCTCCACAGTACCTGCATTTCTTCATGTTCTGAACAGAAAGAGATCATGAAGAACCAGCGTGCAGTGATATCAAAGAACAAGATCTAATGACTAGGATGAGGATGTGGTTTAAACATAAAATACAATCAAAGCAATGAATCAAAGGCAAATCAGTCTGGCAAGCTGGACATACGCCGAGGACTCATTTCAGAGAACCAAGCACGGAGTGTGTGGTTCCTATCTTGGTAGGAGATCCTGCCAGGTTCATCATGGTCTTTGGTAAGAATGTCCATGCTGGGATCTGCACTATGTCTGAATAATAACAGCAACAATAGTAGTAACTTATAACAGCTACCACTTAGCATGCATGTCAAATGTTTCATATTATTTCATTTAATTCTCATATAATCCTGTCAGACCAGTACAATCTTTATGCTCCTCTCACAAAAATATAGCAAAAGCTATGATACCATCTAGAGATTTCAAAGACCTCTGTTAAACCTGAACTGACACAAATGAGATCAACCCATCTGGGGTATTTAGAGCAACAAAAAAGCCAATCTAAATTTATTCCAAAACCTGGCAGATGTTTGTGACACCACTGGCTTCCTTACTCCCCACATCCAATCCACCACCAAATCCCGTTAATTCTACCTCTAAAGCAAGGTTTCTCAACTTCTTTAAAAGACTGAAAATTAATAAGATAAGCATCCAGTTTAAGAAAGTAGAAAAAGGAAAAGCCAAAGAGAGTAGACAGAAAGAAACAATACAGATAAATGCAGAAATTTGGTAATATTTTAAAAAATATTTTAGATCAATAAAACCAAAAGGTGTTTCACTGGATGTTCTATAGGTTAGCCAGGTGATGTAGCTACCTTAGCTTGGCTGAACTTTGGAGTAATCTGGTGAATCAGCTGAGCCCTAATGGTCTCACTCATATGTCTGGTGGTTGCAGCTTGGGACCCCAGCTGAGATTGCTGATCTCTGCTTCACGTGGTCTCTCATCCTCCAGCCTGGGCTTCTTTGCATGGTGGCCTCAGAGTTCCAAAGGGCATCCAGAGAGGGAAAAGCTTAAACGTCTAAGCACTTTTCAAGTCTCTGCCTATGTCACATTTGCTGTCGCACCATTGAACAAAGCAAGTCACACAGTTACATCCAGAGCCAGTATGGGTATGATAATGGGAGGCAGGAATATCATTACTGCAACCATCTGCTGCACCCACACCAGGTAGTCGTACCACTGGTTCTGCCTCCCCACATAGCTATTCAGAGGTGAGTTAAGATTTCTGACAGTCAGTTATGATCTCTGCCACCAGATAATAACTATTGCTTGAGTCTAGCCACATTAGAATTAATCATGGTAGGTATTCTACAATGGAGAGTATGGAAAAACAAAACAAAACTAGAACTAGAATTTTTTACTTGCTGTAGCATTTTCAAGGAAGGGATGTTGAGTCCATTGAACAAGAGAAATTGGACCCAAAAGTGAAAAATTCAAAGACTCATGGCTGCAAGCCACAAATAAATCTGATACCTCTTTTTAAGGAAGCCTGTACTGGCTCCAACTCTGAAAACAAGGATGAGAGATACAATTATTTGTCCCGGATGCTTTAGGTGTTAGTCCATTTCAGTGTCAAAGGGCCAAGCAAATACTTTCTCCTTGACCTTCAATCTGATAGCAAAAGGAAGCCTAACCTTTTCAGGTAGAAATAGGTATGAATGCCAAGTCAACCATGTCAACTGCAATATCAAAAGGGTGCTTTTGTTTGCCCTGCATATTAACTGGACCTTCCAACTTCAGTTCCAATTGTATATTAACATGTTATTGAAAATGATGCATAGCTAACATAAAAACTTTTGTATCTATTCAAAGAGGAGGCTACTGAGGATCTAATTTCCTTTTACAAATACCAATGTTTAAGGTCAAGCACAAGCACAGAGCTCAGAACTATTGGTATTCATTGATGATGTTCAATGAAGTCAATTTGGAAGGTGGATTTGAGGAATTCTACCAGGAGTTTTCATTCAGCCTGAGTAATTCACCCATCTTTACTCATTACATTATCAACTATCTTGAGTCTAGATTTTTCCCCCCAGTGCTGTCAAATACTGTATTAATGGACTTTATACAGAACAACTGTGACATCAAGTGGCCAGCATACATCTATGTCTCCTGGCAGTCCCATCAAAATGGAATCCAGATTCAATTTTCTGTATGTAGAAAACTAGACAGATCCTTGAGTCACCATCAATGGTCTTCTCAACCAAGAAAGAGGGTAACATGATGTTAAAAGTTTTTCCCAAAAATTATTTCAATGGTCAAAAAAAACAAAAAGTCCGCTGTGCTCAAAGAAGCAGCTAATTTGGAACATAAATTTTTCTGGCAGATTTTACATCAGAAAGCTTTGAATTTAAATATAAAAAGTGAGGATTTGCTTTCTAGACAGAATGCAATTCTAAAATGTCATGCAAATTTCTTTTTGGTGGAACAAATGCAAACATTTTGAGAAGAGCTCTCAATATGCACATGGCTTTGGGGAAACCATGTGTAAAATACTATTTTGCCTGAGGCAAACTATCTCCCACATTTGTTGAGGAAGAAAATAATAGCCAATATTCTGTATGACTGTTGATGGTATGAATGGTTTTTATCTGCATGGTTCTACAATACATTGTCAGCTGCTTTTCTGGGAGCTCTGAAAAATCATAGGATCCACAAACCGTGCACTAGACCATGTCCATTTTTAATATGAACCCTCAAGCACCTAGTATAGAACTAAGCATCCTAGGGACACTCAAATACTTATTCCCTAACTACCATGTTTACCAATACATCCTCCCCACAACCTCCTTCTGCTGCTTTCCATGTGCTGAGATGGAGAGATCTTTCCTTTGTTTCCTTCTTCCCTGATTTACACACACTCAATAATTTGCTACCTCCTCCCACATGTTGAAGTACTGGATTCATTGGTATTGCTTTCTGTTCCACTACCTCATTTTCTTGATTCCTTTTTTTCACTCTTTGGCAAATGCACAGTTAACAAAGGTATTAGACACTGGACACAGGCTGTCTAGCTGCCCTGTTCAACAGAACCTCTGCAATGACTGAAAAGCTTCACAGCTCCACTATCCAGCATAGCTGCCAGGAGCTACAGGTGGCTGTTGAGCACCTGAAATGTGGCTAGGGTGACTGTTAGAGAAGGTAGTTAGGCAGACATGAGCAGCGCAGGAGAGAGCCTCCCTCACCCCAGGAATGTCAGGTGACCATCAGGAGATGGTCAGGCAGTTGTTAAGCTGTCTCTCTAAAATAATAATTGGTCACAGCCAGCAACAGGGAAAGGCAGTCTCTAGATAGATAGATAGATAGATAGATAGATAGATAGATAGATAGATAGATGAAAGAAAGAAAGGAAAGAAAGGAAGGAAGGAAGGAAGGAAGGAAGGAAGGAAGGAAGGAAAGAAAGAAAGAAAGAAAGAAAGAAAGAAAGAAAGAAAGAAAGAAAGAAAGAAAGAAAGAAAAAACAGCTGAAGCTGCTGATCAGCAACCTCCAGATAAGATCTCAGGAGGTGGGTGAGTGGGCTCAAGCATGTGCACTAAGAGGAAAAATGGCAGAGTGTAACTGGTGTAAGATCTTCCTCTAGGAACACTCAACTGGTCAGGGAAAAATGCCCCAAATGAACATGCACACAACCTGAGTAAACACACTGCTCATGCTCCCCTCCCACGTGCCAGCAGGCCCCTGTGTGTGCGAACAGTCCACCCAAAGGGAAGAATCAGAGGAGAAGAGATACAAACCTGGGGATCGTGCCAATGTATAAAAATCCCAGGTCCGCTGGGCGCGGTGGCTCATGCCTGTAATCCCAGCACTTTGGGAGGCCGAAGTGGGTGGATCACCTGAGGTCGGGAATTCGAGACCAGCCTGAGCAACCTGGAGAAACCCCGTCTCTGCTAAAAATACAAAATTCTTCGAGCGCGGTGGCACATTCCTGTAATCCCAGCTACTAAGGAGGCTGAGGCAGGAGAATCACTTGTACCCGGGAGGCAGACATTGCGGTGAGCCAAGATTGCGCCATTGCCCTCCAGCCTGGGCAACAAGGGCGAAACTCCATCTCACAAAAAAAAAAAAAAAACCCATGTCAAGGACTGAACAGCCCACTTGGATCTCTCAAGTTGCCTGCCTGGCCCTCCTGCAAGTGTACGTTACTTCCTTTCGTTCCTGCTCTAAAACTTTTTAATAAACTCTCACTCCTGCTCCAACTTGCCTTGATCTGTCACTCTGCCTTTCACCCCTCAGACAAATTCTTTCCTTCAAGGAGGCAAGATTTGAGTTGCTACATATGGATTCGCTACTACCAACATGACCAAGGAAATGATTTTTGAATTTCATTTCAACTTAATCAGCAAATTTAAACAGCCATATGTGGCTAATGGGACACCATACTGGACAGCACAAATTTATAGTTTCAGATTAAGAATTTCCAGAAGTTAACATTGATGGTAGCAAGAATATTAAATCGGAGACTCTGCTCTGCTTTTCTCTGTATGCCCCTGGGCTGGCCACTTAGCACCTGTGATACCACCCTCCTCAGCCATAAAATGGCAATAATAAAATATACTTACATGATTATTGTGACGGTTCAAGAAATAAATTTTATAACATGGCCAGCATATAGCAACTGAGCAATAAAAATAGTGTCCTTTCCTTTTTTGTAAATCTATAAAATGAGATTCAGAAAAAGATGTTTTTCAGGGAAATCGTTAACAATCACATGAAATCATGAATATATTTATAAGCCACAAAGCATTAAATATGATGTATTGTTAATGTCCTTTGCTGGAAAAAAAGTTTAATGTACATTTTTCATTTTTTTCAAGTCTTTGTCTTAAGTCTTTCTATTCTTTCTAGAATTTTGGCATCATCTTTAAACCCAAACATGGTATTTCCTTCTGAAAATTGTAGGATGTCACCTTTGCCAGAGATGTCATGAACCCTGGTGTCTCCAGCCCTCCCCTGCATTCATTTGTACCTCCTCACATTCTGCTACTCTGACCTTCCTGTGAGTTTAAGCACCTACAAGTACTACAACTTTCTCAGTCATGTAAAGAGATACCATCTCATAACAATTCATTCAATGCCAAAGACGATGGCAGCAAGATTTCCTGGAACTCGTGTATTAGAGTACAAAAAATTAGCATAACATCTCCCCATTTATCCTAGTGTTCCATTATTGGAACGCTAAGCATGTGGGAGTTATTTATATCCTAGTGCTCAAGGTCATTTCCAAAGTCTGATTGCAAAAATTCAAAAAATTGCAACCTCAGGTATCAATGGGTTAATCCTCATATTTTCCATCTGCTGATTCAAATGTTTCCTCTATTCTTTTCTAAACTTTAGTTTTCTTGTATGAAAGAAATGGAGCTTCTGAGGTGTGCCTCTTTGAAAACGACTATAACAAGGGTATTTTTAAAGCAACTTGAGAAATGTGGAAAGACTTTTTTGCAAATAGGTCTGCCAACATATAAAGAAAAGCTTCATTCTGAATGTGGAAAATGCCCGGCCTAGGGCAGGGAATAAATATTCTAATTGTCTCATTCAGCTTATAGACAGGTAACCATTGATGAAATGGAAAGGCCACCAAGGCAAAGAGAACTATAAAAGAAAAAATATGAAACAAATATGGCAAAATGATAAGCTCTGAGAAATCTGATTTTAAAACATAAGAGTTTATGATCCCTTAAACATTTTGGCATATTAGAAGTATTTCACAATTAAAAAGTAGACAAATTTATAATGCATAGCTTCTCTCTGTTCTCTCAGAGAATTTGTTCTACATAATAAAGTAAAAAGAATCTTCATTCTTCATTTATTATCTGGCAGTATGAAAGGGAAGGGTGATTAAAAGTGGGCTGGATATTTCACACTTATTAGGATGGCATCAAAGGAATGGAAAACAACAAATGTTGGTGACAATGTAACAAGATTGGAACCCTTATACATTGCAGATGAGAAGGTAAAATGGCACAGCCACTGTGGAAAACAGTAGTTCCCTACAAAGTTAAACGTAGAAATGCCATAGGATCCAGTAATTCTGCTTCTAGGTATATACCCCAAATAATTGAAAACAGGAACTCAAACAGATAATTGTATGCTAATGTTCATAGCAACATTATTCACAACAGCCAAAAGGTAGAAACAACCCAAATGTCCATCAATGATAAGTAAACAAAATGTGGCATATACATTCAATTATAACAGATCCTTGCCAGCATTTGTTATTTTTTCGTCTTTCAGATTATAGCCATTCTGACTGGGGTGAGATGATTATCTCGCTGAGGTTTTGATTTGCATTTCCCTGATGATGAGTAGAGTTGAGCATTTTGGGTGTTTGCGTGTCTTCTTTTGAGAAATGTCTATTTAGATCCTTTGCCTATTTTAAATCATGTACATGTACTACAACACAGATAAACCTTGAAAACATTATGCTACGTGAAATAAGCCAGGCACAAAAGGATATTACACAATTCTAGAATCAGATACCCAGAATAGGCAAATTCATAGAGATAGAAAATATAATAGTGGTTACCAGGGGCAGAAGATGGGGAGAATGAGGAGTTACTGTTTAATGGGTGTGAAATTTTTGCTTGGAATAGTAGAAAAGCTGGATACTGGTTATGGTTGCCTAACATGATGAATGTCCTTACTGTCACAGAATTGTACCCTTAAAAACAGTTAACATGGCCGGGCGCGGTGGCTCATGCCTGTAATCCCAGCATTTTGAGAGGCCGAAGTGGGCGGGTCACCTGAGGTCGGGAGTTTGAGACCAGTCTGACAAACATAGAGAAACCCCGTCTCTACTAAAAATACAAAATTAGCTGGGCGTGGTGGCAAATGCCTGTAATCCCAGCTACTCGGGAGGCTGAGGCAGGAGAATTGCTTGAACCCAGGAGGCAGAGGCTGTGGTGAGCCGAGATTGCGCCATTGAACTCTAGCCTGGGCGACAAGAGCAAAACTCCATCTCAAAAAAAAAAACAAAAAATGGTTAACATTGTACATTTTATGTCACCTATATTTTACCACGATTTTTAGAAATCAATACTCA
Source organism: Nomascus leucogenys (assembly GCF_006542625.1). Classification (NCBI taxonomy): domain Eukaryota; kingdom Metazoa; phylum Chordata; class Mammalia; order Primates; family Hylobatidae; genus Nomascus; species Nomascus leucogenys. The sequence goes on from NC_044382.1 coordinate 49,883,970, forward strand.
GGAAGGAAAAAAAGAAGTGAGAGAGAGGCCTCTCTCCCTCTTTGGGAATCCTAGAATGGAGAAAAGAAAAAAATACGAATGAAGCAATTGATAAAGAGAGAGACAGTGAACAGCAGCAAGCCAGCAACACAGCTGGGCTTATGGTGAAAAACAGCTGGTAACAAATCCTCAGGCAATCTGGGACCATTTATAAAGAGTGAATGTTAGTCTAGAATTCCAACTATTCCTCACTGTGCAATGTAATCACTCTCCCTGACCCTCAAACCTTGACTAAGTCTGCCGCACACAGCAGACATGTTTTTCTGGTGATGTAGAATGAAAGGAGAGAAACAATGCTCAGCAAATAAGCAAAGTGGAGGTAGGAAAAGGGTAGAAACTAGACTGAGGTGCCCCGGAAATTTTGAGAATTAACACTGAGTGTAAGACCTCAAAAATCCTCAGAAAACTTGAATGGACATGTATTAGTCTGTTTTCATGCTGCTGATAAAGACTTACCTAAGACCAGGCAATTTACAAAAGAAACAGGTTGAATTGGACTTACAGTTCCACGTGGCTGGGGAAGACTCACAATCATGGTGGAAGACAAGGAGAAGCAAGTCATGTCTTACATGGATGGCAGCAAGCATAGAGAAAGTTTGTGCAGGCAAACTCCCATTTTTAAAACCATCAGATCCCATGAGGCTCATTCACTACCACGAGGACAGCACAGGAAAGATCTGCCCCCATAATTTAATTACCTCCCTCTGGGCCCCTCCTACAACACATGGAAATTCAAGATGAGATTTGGATGGGGACACAGCCAAACCACATCAGGGCCTAAGATTTCAGACAGACACAAATTAAGATTTAAGTACAATTCCAGACGACAAGACAATGACAGAAGTGTAGGACAGAGTGACGCAGGTGTCTGGGAAGTCCAGGCAATGAGTAAACATCAAAACATCCATACAAGATGAGTGGAATAAAGCAGAGACAGTAGCAGATTCAAGGCACTCAAAATTGAGGGAATTTGCCCATTCTCACATAAAATGGATTAGAAATGATCAATCTCAACCTCAAGGCAAGAGTTATGCCCAAGGTCGAATACAGGCAAACAGGAGACTCTATCTGAGGTGAAAAATACTTTTTAAGATAAAGTCACCCATTTGGCAGGAAGATCTCAGCCACTAGATCCCTGTGCTAAGATATGGGCCTTGGAATCAGAGACCTTGGTGGAGAATCATTGAAAGGAAGTAGATAGTTCTATGATACAAGCAAGTTACCAGAGCAGCAAAAAGTTTAATAGAAAGAACCAGAGAAGAGAATAGGTCTCTTAGGATTACATCAGCTCTGGGGAATGGGAAGACTATGTGCATGCCCTAGGCTACATCAGCTCAGGAGCAATCAGAGACAGGCAGGAGGCAGACTTGAAAGTACTCTCCAAACTACATACAGACCCATCAGCTAGGGAGGGAGTCTCACTAGCACATGGGCTTAAACACAACCTTTGACCAAACACTGAATGAACAATCATCTACTGTAAACCAGGGCAATCCTAAGTAGCCAGGCTAAAGGACTTTTTTTAAGGGGTGAGGAAAGGTGAGTCTTAGCAAGGCCATCAGAGAATACACACTACAAGAGAAATAGACTTTGCAGAATTATTTCAGCAAAGTCACTAAACAAATTTAAAAAACGACCACGTAAACAACAGCAAGAATCCCCAAGATAAAGGTGTCAATATCCAGATTTGCTCCATTATCTGATCTTCTCCCAAAAATTATGAGACATGCAAAGAAACAAGGAAGTGTGATCCATACACAGGGGGAGAAAATCAGGAAATAAAAATTGCTTTCAAGTGCCCCAGATGGTAGACTATGTAGACAAAGACTTCAAAACAGCTATTATGAATATGTTTGAAAATTACAGGAAACCAATCTTAAAGAACTGTAAGAAGGTAAGATGACAATGACTCATAAAATGGAGACTATCAATAAAGAGATAAAAACCATTACAAAGAATCAAGTGGAAATTCTGGAGTTGAAAAACACAATAATCAAAATGAAATATTTACTAGGGGGGCTCAAGAGGGGCTGGAAGAAGAAAAAATGTGCAAATTTGAAGAGATATTAATAGAGATTATGCAATGTGATAAGCAGAGGAAAAAATGAATAAAAATAAGAACTTCAGAGAAATGTAGGATACCACTAAGTGCACCACTTATGAGAGCATGAAGTATTTATCTTTCTGACTTATTTCACTAAACATAATGTCCTCCACTTTCATCTATGTTGCCACAAATGACAAGATGTCATTGTTTTTTATGGCTGAAGAGTATTCTGTTGTATATATATGCCACATTTTCCTTATCCATTAATCTGTTGATAGAAATTTAGGTTGATTCCGTATCTTGACTATTATGAATAGTGCTACAATAAACACAGGGGTGCAAGTGTCCCTTTGCTACACTGATTTCCTTTTGGATAAACATCCAGTAGTGAGATTGCTAAATTTTATGGTAGTTCTATTTTTAGTTTTTTGAGATACCTCTATGCTGTTTTCCACAATGGTTGTACTAATTTACATTCTGACCAACAGTATGTAAGACTTTCCTTTTCTCCACATCCTTGCCAGCATTTGTTATTTTTTTCTCTTTCAGATAATAGCCATCATAACTGGGGTGAGATTATTATCTCATTGAGGTTTTCATTTGCATTTCCCTGATGATGAGTAGAGTTGAGCATTTTGGGTGTTTGCATGTCTTCTTTTGAGAAATGTCTATTTAGATCCTTTGCATATTTTAAATCCAATTATTTAGAAAACTTCTCAAATTTGACAAAAAAACACATTAACCTATACACAAAGAATCTCAACCAACTCTAAGTAGGAACAACTTAAAGAGGTCCAAGCCAGACATATAATCAAAATATTGAAACCCAAAGATTAAAAAAAAATATTGAAAGCACAAGAGAAAAACAACTCCTCATGAACAAGGGAATCTTAAAATGATAATGCCTGACTTCTCATGAGAAACAGTGGAGGCAGAAGGCAACAAGATGACATTCAAGTTACTAAAAGTACGAACTGTCAACCAAGAATCTTATAAGCAGCAAAACTATACTTTAAAAATGAAGATGAGAGATATTCCCAGATGAACAAAAACTGAAATAATTTGCTGCCAGTAGACCTGCCATACAAAGAATACTAAAAGAAGTCCTTCAGGCTGAAAGCCAATGACTGACGTCAGGCAGAAATTCAAAATTACAAAAAAATTGAATGCCAGTAAAGGTAACTATGTAGGTAATTGCAAAAGACAATCTAATTCCATCTTTCTTGTCTTAATTGATTTTAAAAGCAACTGCAAGTAGTAAATATATAATTGTATTGTTGGTCCTGTAACATAAAAATAACAGCACAAAGGAGGCAGGTGGGAAGACTTTATATTGGAGTAAGAAAATAATATCAGATGGTAAATCAAGTCTACATTACAAAGTAAAGAGAAGCAGAAGGAGTAAATCAAAAAAATTAATATAACAATCTCTATAAACATAATCTTGCCATCCCTCCTTCTCTCAGTTTCTTTAAAGGAAATACAATGTAGTGTTGGGTTAATAAAATGTATAGATTTAATATGTATAATAATAGCACAAAAAGGAGGAGAACATGTTCCAAATTAGGAAAAGTTTTTAGAGTTCATTGAAACAAAGTCAGAACAAATCTGAAGTAGATTCTGATAAGATATATAATTGTAAACCATATAGTATATACAAAATAATGCAAGAAACAGAATTTGAGTCTTTAATGGAATTAAAATGCTACCCTAGAAAATATCTAATAGTTAAAAAGAACACATGGAGGAATACAGAAAAAAACACATGAAACATATAGAAAAACATAAAAGCAAAATGGTAGATGTAATTTCAATGATCCAAACAGACTGAAGCAAGATAACAGAAAAAGACACAGCATACAAACAACAACAATAAAAGAGATGCCATATGGAATAGCTACCTTAATATCAGATCAAATTGACTTTAAAAACAAAAAAGCTACTGCAGATAAATAGGGATATTTTATGGAGATAAAAGGGCCAAGCCATCAGGAATACGTAGCAATAATAAACATGTGTGCCTAACAACAAAGCCCCAAAATACACGAAGCAAAGTCTTCAATCTTACAAAATTAAAGGGAAAAATAGTTCAACAACAATAAAGGGAATCTTCAATATCTCATTTTCATTTATGCATAGAAGATCTACAAGGAGATAGATATTTGAACAACACTATAAACCACCTAACAGACTCCTATGAACACTCTACCCAATAGCAGCCAAATTCACATTCTTCTCAAGTACACATGAAACATTCTCCAAGATAAACCATATGCCAGGCCATAAAACGAATCTCAGTACATTTTAAAATATTGCAATTATACAAAGTATGTTCTCTGACCATAATGGAATTACATTAAATCAATAACAAAGAAATTTGGAAAATTCAAAATATATGGACATTAAACAGCATGTTCCTAAATAGCCAATAGGCTAAAAATGAAATCACAAAGAAAATTAGAAACTACTTTGAAAGAAATGAAAATAAAGGCACAACACACCAAAATTTATAGGATGCTGTTAAAACAGTACTCAGAAAGAAATGTATAGATGTAACTACTCATATTATAAAATAAGATAGATCTCAAATCAATAACCTGGGCTTCCAATTTAAGAAACCAAAAAAGAAGAGTAAACTACTTTGGGAGGCCGAGGTGGGCAGATCACCTGAGGTCAGAAGTTTGGGACCAGACTGCCCAACACCGTGAAACTCCATCTCTACTAAAAATACAAAAATTAGCCGGATGTGGTGGTGTGCACCTGTAATCCCTGCTACTTGGGAGGCTGGGGCAGGAGAATGGCTTGAACCCAGGAGGCAGAGCTTGCAGTGAGCTGAGACCACGCCATTGCACTCCAGCCTGGGCAACAGAGCAAAACTCCATTTCAAAAAAAAAGAGCAAACTAAACTAAAACCTAGTAAATAAATGGATAAAATAATGAAGACTAGACTAGAGACAAAGAATAAAATAATAGAGAAAATCAAGACAGCCAAAAATTGTTTATTTAAAAAGATTTAAAAAATTAACCTTTAGCTAGACTGGCCAAGAAAAAAAAGAAGACACAAATGATTAAGATCAGAATGACAGAAGGGATGTTGCTACCAATCTTAAATAATTTTTTCTTTATTTTAGGGGAATACTATGAACAGCTGTATGCCAAAAAAAATTAGGTAATTTAGAGAAGATGGGCAAAGTCATAGAAGGACACCAATTACCAAAAGTGATTGAAAAAAAGATAGAAAATCTGAATAGACCTATAGAAAGTAGAGATCAAATTAGCAATCTTACAACTTCCTACAAGTAAGGCCCAGGCCCACATGGTTTTACTGATGAATTCTACCAAAAACTCAAGAAAGATTTAGTACTTATTCTTCACAAACTCTTCAAAAAAGAGGAGAGAACACATTTTCACCAATTGTATGAGGCCAGTGTTACCCTGACACCAAAACAAAAGACATAACAAGAAAACAAACCACAGACCAACATCCCCTATGATTACAGACACAAAAATTCTCAACAAAATACAGGTGGCCCTCCAAATCCATGGGTTCAGCATCCATGGATTCAACCAATTGCAAATCAAAAATATCCCAAAAAATTAAAACTAATAATACAACAATAAAAAAAATACGTAAATTAGGCCAGGTGCAGTGGCTCATGCCTATAATCCCAACACTCTGGGAGATTAAGGTGGGCAGATTGCTTAAGCCCAGGAGTTTGAGACCAGCCTGGGCAACATGGCAAAACCCCATTTCTACAAAAAAAAAAAACTCACAAAAATTAGCCAGGCATGGTGCCATAGGCCTGTAGCCCCAGCCACTTGGAAGGTTAAGGTAGGAAGATCACCTGGCCTCTGGGGAGGTCAAAGATGCAGTGAGTCAGCCTGGGTAACAGTGAACTACCTGAGGCTGGGTAATTTAAAAGAAAAGAGGTTTAATTGGCTCATAGTTCAGCAGACCGTACAGGTTCTGGGGAGGGCTCAGGAAAGTCACAATCATGGCAGAAGGCAAAGAGGAAGCAGGCAACATCTTAGATGCCAGAGCAAGAGGAATAGAGCAAAGGGGGAGGTGCTACACACTTTGAAACAATCAGATCTCATGATAACTCACTATCACAAGAACAGCAAGGGGGAAATGTGCCTCCATGATCCAATCACCTCCCACCAGGCCTCTTCTCAATACTGGGGATTACAGTTCAACATGAGATTTGGTTGGGGACACAAATCCAAACCATGTCAGCATCTGACAAAGGACCAATATCCACAGTCTATAAGAAACTTAAACTCAACAAGCAAAAAACAAATGACTCTATTAAAAAAGTAAGCAAAGGACATGAATAGACACTTCTTAAAAAGAAGACATGTAAGTGGCCAACAAACATATAAAAAAAAGCTCGCATCACCAATCATTAGAGAAAAGCAAATCAAAACCACAACGAGATACCACTTCACACCAGTCAGAATGGCTATTATTAAAATGTCAAAAAATTACAGGTGCTGGTGAGGTTGCAGAGAAAAGGGAACACTTATACACTGCTGGTAGGAGTTCAGCCATTGTGGAAAGCAGTCTGAAGATTTTTCAAAGAACTTAAAACTGAATTACCATTCAGCCCAGCAATCCCATCACTGGGTATGTACCCAGAGGAAAATAAATCCTTCTACAAAAAATACACATGCACTCATATGTTCATCACAGCACTATTGACAATAGCAAAGACATGGAATCAACCTAAATGCCCATCAGTGGTAGATTAGGTAAAAAACAAAACAAAACAAAAAAAAGTGGTACATATATACCACAGCCATAAAAAAAGAATGAAATTATGTCCTTTGCAGCAACATGAATGCAGCTGGAGGCCATCAGCCTAAGTGAATTAATGCAGGAACAGCAAACCAAATATTGTATGTTCTCACTTATAAGTGGGAACTAAACATTGGATATATATGGACATGAAGATGGGAAAAACATACACTGGGGACTACTGGTGGGGGATAGGGTGAGAGGAGCAAGGGTTATAAAACTACCTGCTCACTACCTGAATGACAGAATCATTCATACTCAAACCTCAGCATCATGCAATATATCTATGTAACAAACATGCATATGTACTCCCTGAATCTAAAATAAAAGTTGAAATTATTAAAAAATTAAATAAAATATACAGAAGGAGGCATGTAGGCTATATGCAAATAATATACCATTTTATATAAGGATCTTGAACATCTGCAGATGTTAGTATCCATGGGGAGTCCTAAAACAAATCCTCCACAGATGCTGACAGACAACTGTACTGGCAAATCTATTAGGTTGGTGCAAAAGAAACTAGGGTTTTTTCCATAACAATTCAGCAACATATAAAAAGAAATATACACTGCCAGGTGTGGTGGCTCACTCCTGTAATCCCAGCACTTTAGGAGGCTGAGGCGGGCGGAGCACAAGGTCAGGAGATCAAGACCATCCTGGCTAACATGGTGAAACCCCGTTCCTACTAAAAATACAAAAAAATTAGCTGGGTGTGGTGGCAGGCACCTGTAGTCCCTGCTACTCGGGAGGCTGAGGCAGGAGAATGGAGTGAACCCAGGAGGCAGAGCTTGAAGAGAGCCGAGATTGCACCACTACACTCCAGCCCAGGCAACAGAGCGAGACTCCGTCTCAAAAAAAAAAAATAAGTAAGAAAGAAAAGAAATATACACTATAACCAAGTGGAATTTACCCTAGGAATACAAGGTTGTTTCAACATCTAAAAAATCAATTAACGTAATATACTACATTATCAGAATAAAGGGAAAACATAATCATCTCAATAATAGATGCAGAAAAAGCATTTGACAAAGTCCAACACCGTTTCATGATAAGAACAAACTAGGAATAGAGGGAGTTTATTCAACCTGATAAAGGTCATCTACAAAAAATCCACAGCTGATATTGTACTTAATGGTAAAAGACCAAATGTTTTTCCTATTAAGTCAGAAACAAGACAAGGATATCCACTCTCACCACTTCTATTCAACATTGTACTGGGTGCTCTAGCCAGAGCAATTCGGCAAGAAAAGAAATAAAAAGCACTGTAGATTGAAAAGGAAGAGATTAAACAATGTGCAGATGACATAATCTTATATATAGAAAATCCTATGAAATACACTAAAAATTATTAGCATTAATAAACAAGTTCAACAAGGTTGCAGGGTACAAGGTCAATATTAAAAAAACCAATTGTATTTCTATACATTTGAAATGAATGTCACAAAAAATTAAATTAAGAAAATAATTCCATTTACAATAGCATCAAAAGAATAAAATACTTAGGAATCAATTTAACAGAAGAAATGTAAAACTCACTGGGCGTGGTGGCTCACGCCTGTAATCCCAGCACTTTGGGAGGCCGAGGTGGGCAGATCACGAGGTCAAAAGATCGAGACGATCCTGGCTAAAGCAGTGAAACCCTGTCTCTACTAAAAATACAAAAAAAAATTAGCCAGGCGTGGTGGGGGGGAGCACCTGTAGTCCCAGTTACTTGGGAGGCTGAGGCAGGAGAATGGCTCGAACCTGGGAGGCAGAGTTTGCAGTGAGCTGAGATCTCGCCACTGCACTCCAGCCTGGGCGACAGAGCGAGACTCCGTCTCAGAAAAAAAAAAAAAAAAGAAATGTAAAACTCATAGACTGCAAACTAGAAAACACTGCTAAAAGAAATTTCACTCTGACACCCAGGCTAGAGGGCAGTGGCATGATCATGGCTCACTGCAGCCTTGAACTCCCAGGATTAAGAGATCCTCCCACTTCAGCCTCTCAAGTGGCTGGGACGACAGGCACATGTACCCATGCCCAGCTAATTCCGAAACAGAAAATTTCCCTTGACCCCTTTGTGGGCCTTGTGATAGGGGTGCCTGGCTTACTTAGCCTGCAGCGCTCAACCCCTCGCGGGAGGGGGAGCAGGCAGGTGAGCAGGTGCAGGAGCCAGAGTGAGCACTTTTGGGCACTGATGGGAGAAAAACTTCATGCAGATCCCACGGCAGCATCTAAGGGGGAGTACCCGTGACCCTGGAAGTCCCAGAGGGCATGTGTTACAGTGCTCATTTAGTTTTGCTGTCCACAGATGGCTTAAGTGTTTAATAGCTCAGTGGACCGACCCTCTGCCTTTTGTGAGGGCAGAAGGTCAGTGTGACAGGTTTCTGTACCCTGAGCTTTCTGTATCCCAAGCTCTTGTCCAAGGTCCAGGAAAAAATCAGGATACACAAACAAATTGAAGTGTGGTGAATGTGGAGGATTTTATTGCCAATGGAAGTGGCTCTCAGCAAGAAGGGGAGTTGGAAAGGGGAGGAAGCCAGAAGCTATTCTTTCCCTGAAGTCTCACCAACAAGCCATCCCTCTGAAATCAAACTGCTTATCTTCAACGTTCAGCTGCTGCTTCTCTTCTCCCCTTCTCTACTCTCTGGCAGTGAAGCCTGGGGTTTTTATGGGTATGGGAAGGGGAGCGGGGTGGGCCAGGGTGATTTTGGAAAAGGCAGCATTCGAGTAGAAAAATGGGGATGTAAAGTTCTCACCTTGGGCTGCAGGTCTAGGCTTGAGGGTGGGGCTTTGCCACAGACCCTGACTTTTCTGCCTAGAATTTCCCTACCACCTGTCCCTATCAATCTTTCTTTTCTAGAGCTATGTTGCCCAGGCTGGTCTTGAACTCCTGGCCTCAGGCAGTCCCCCCACCACAGCCTCACAAAGTGCTGGAATTACAGGCATGAGCCACTGTGCCCAGCTCCTGGAAATGTTTTAAAACCTAATGAAATACTATTCCATGTTCATGCATTGAACAATACTGTTAAGATGGCAATGTTAACCAAATTAATGTACAGATTCAACATGATCTATATCAAAATCTCAGCTGGCTTTTCATAGAAATTGATGAGTTGATCCTAAAATTCGTATGCAAAAGCAAGGGATCCAAAATTTTGAAAACAATCTTGGAAAAGAAAAAGTTCCTACTTTTTCTTACCTACCCACTTCCTAATTTCTTGCCTACCCACTTCCTAGTTTCAAAACTTACAATGTTCTAGTAATCAAGATACTGTGATACTGATAGAAAGGTAGATATGTAGATTAGTGGAATAAAATTGAGCATTTAGAGATAAACCCTGACATTTATGGTCAATTGACTTTTGACAAGTGTCAAAACAATTCGATGGGGAAAGAATGGTCCTTTCAATAAATGCTGCTGGGACAATTAGATAGCCACACCAAAAACACTCAGAAAGGGGCTGAGTGTGGTGGCTCAAGCCTGTAATCCCAGCACTTTGGGAGGCCGAGGCAGGCAGATCACCTGAGGTCGGGAGTTAGAGACTAGCCTGACCAACATGGAGAAACCCCATCTCTACTAAAGATACAAAATTAGCTGGGTGTGGTGGTACATGCCTGTAATCTCAGCTACTCGGGAGGCTGAGGCAGGAGAATCACTTGAACCCAGGAAGTGGAGGCTGTGGTGAGCCGAGATCATGCCATTGCACTCCAGCCTGGGCAACAAGAGCAAAATTCTGTCTCAAAAAAAAGACAAAAAAAAATCAGGATCATAGACCTAAATGTAAGAACTAAAACTACTGAAGAAAAATAAATAAATACATAAATAAAACCTCTTAGAAGAAAACACAAAGAGTAAAGTTTCATGATCTTGGATTGGGCAAAATTTTCTTGGATACAAGAAGAAAAGCACAAGTAATAAATTTTTTATCCAGCCTATATAAAGAACTGTTGCAACTCGATAATTCAAAGGCAGCCCAATTTTTAAAATGGGCTGGGGATCTGAATAGACATTTCTCTAATGAAGGTATACAAATGGTCAATAAACACATTAAATAATGCTCACCATCATTAAGGGAAATTCTAATCAAAACCAAAATTAGAGACCATTTTACCCCCTCTAGGATGGCTATAATTAGAATGACAATAGTAAGTGTTGATGAGCGTGCGGAAAAATTGGTGCCCTCACACCTCGCAAGGGAGACTATGAAATGGTGCCCCCACGGTGGAGAACAGTTTTGCAGTTCCTCAAAGATTATCATACGGAGTTATCAAATGATCCTGAAATTCTACTCCTAGGTATATATTCAAGAGAAATGAAACATTTCTATTATTCTCTCAAACTTTGCCTCAGAACTTGTTATTTCACGGTCACAAAATGGCCACCTCATTTCTTGACATCACTTCCATATTCCAGGATAGAAGAAGGTAAAAGTAAAAGAACAAACTTCAAAACATGCTTACTAGTTAGGTATGCCACTTTTCTTTTCCAGAAAAGCAAGAGGCTTACCAGAAACTTCTGTGTGTTCATTGAGTAGAACGTCCGTCATATGGCCACCCTTGGATAAAGATGACTATGGAAAAGAGGATGTGGGTTCAGATTGGGGCAAAACATCCAACACTGTCTGCCACCATAACTCATTTATGTATTGCTTTATTTAGCACTATCTTATACAGATTACTTCTCCACTGGACCTTACAAATTTACACAGAGTTAGGCTTTGATGACAACCATGGGTGGGGTAGGGTTTTAGATATCATCTGGTCTAACATGCCCCACCTCATTATGGGAAAAGCATCATTCACATTTCATTTGAACAACTTTACAAATCACCATTTCATTGGGTAGTCCATCCTGGCCATAGACAGCTACCATTACAAAAGTCCCTTTTTTTCTTTTTTCTTTTTTTTGAGATGGAATCTCACTCTGTTGCCTAGGCTGGAGTGCAGTGGCAAAATCTCAGCTCATTGCAACCTCCGCCTCCCAGATTCAAGTGATTCTCCTGCCTCAGCCTCCCAAATAGCTGGGACTACAGGCATGTGCCACCATGCTCAGCTAATTTTTTGTATTTTTAGTAGAGACAAGGTTTCACCATGTTAGCCAGGATGGTCTCAATCTCCTGATCTCGTGATCCACCCGCCTTGGCCTCCCAAAGTGCTGGGATTACAGGCTTGAGCCACTGCACCTGGCCAAAAGACCCTCTTTAAGCTGTATCCAAGCTATCTCCACGTGGGTTCATTTATCAATAATATGAGTAGTTACAGGGCTATAGTAATTAAGATATAGTACTATCTCATTTAAACCTTGGAACAGCTATTTAAACTGATAAGCAGGCATCATTCATCTCATCTACCAAAGTGGGAACCTGAGCCTCAGCAAATTTCAGAGACTTTAATCCAGACTGCAATACTGACTCTAGGCCAGTTTCTTTCTATGAGACAGCACTTCACATATTTCAAACAGGGGTTCTTAAGTTGGGGTTCACAAACAACCCATGGATCAGTTTCAGATGGTCCGTGAAGCTCCGAAAATGATATTCAATATTACATATGTGAGCCTGTTTTTATAGAGAAGGTCTAAAAGAATCTGTGACTGACCAAAGAGTTGACAATTGATTGAAAGATGATGATAAAGCACTTCTTCCTGGAATTTTTACTTCCCTAGATGAAACATTTCCACTTTTCCACTTATACCTCTTGATTTCCCCTACGCTACCCCACTCAGATGTGTCCTTCCCCATTGTATCAAGGGACAGTCACCTGAAAGTCATGTTTGATTCCTTGCCATCTCCCACCCTACATGCATTTTAACACAGAAGCTGCCAATTTTTCTTTTCAGTATATATGAATTCACATGTATTTCTTCATCTCAGCTACCATGACCATTTCCAGCCCGGGCTCATGTAGTCTCTTAATCGCCCCCATTCCTGGCTCACCTTTCTTCAGCCATTCTTCATGTGAGAGCCAAGAACAGTCTTTCTAAAATGTCAAGCAGATCATGTCCCTCCCTTGCTTGAAAACCCTCAGTGGCTTCCCATGACACTGAGTAAATTTCAACCTCCACTTCAAACCTTGAGTGGTATGACCCAAGCCTTCCTCTGTGATGCTACCTCAGTCTCCCTTCTCCCCTCCTTTATTGCATTAGAGTGACAGCAGCCTGCTGTTAGGGCATGCCAGATTTCTTCCCATCTTAGGACTGTTACGCTCTTCCAGAATGCTCTTCAACCTATTTTTCCCATCCTTCTGCCCTCAGTTTAAATATTATTTCCTTCTAGATATTGCCTCTGACACATGCTAAATTAGGACCCATTCACCCCACCTGTATATCACAGCTGCGTCATGAGTTTTCATTAGCTAGATAGCTTGTGTGTGTGCTTGTTTAATGATTTCATTTTCTCCTTTAGACTGTAAGCTCCATGAGGGTAGTTTTCATATTTGTCTTTTACCACTGTATTTTCAGTGGTTGGTAGTGTTTGGTGCATGATAAATATTCAAAACTTTACTGAAGGGAGAGTTGGTTTCAAGTCCTCTCACCATCCTGGACATATACTAATTTGAAATATACAACTTAAAATGTGGTCCCCAATACTAAACTCAAATTTGCAGGTGTATTCTATTTCAGAGAGGTCTAGGCATGCCACATTTACCTAATTCTTTTCTCTTCTTCAGGATCAGAATAGTCCACTTCATGAACCTAAACAAATGATCTAATAAGGTCTGTAGCTGTGTGTCTCTGCCATTGACAGATGTGACCATTAACATATACAGCTACTATAGTCTCAATGTCTGTGTCCCTGTGAAACTCATATGTTGAAATCCTTACCTCCAAGGGGACGATGTCAGGAGGTGGGGTCTCTGGGAGGTGATTAGGTCATGAGGGGGAGCCCTCATGAATGGAATTAGTGCCCTCATAAAAGAGGCCTGATAGAAACCCCTCACCCTTTCTACCAGGTGAGGACAGAGCAGGATGGCACCACCTATGAGGAAGCAGACCCTCACTAGACACCGAATCTGCCTTGATCTTGGATCCTTAGCTTCCAGAACCCTAAGAAATAAGCTTCCATGGTTTAGAAGCTACCCAGTTTATGGCATTTTGTTATAGCAGCCCCAATGGACTAAGATACCAGCAAATCACAAATTAAAGAAGGATTCTGAATAAAATACCAGCACCAGAACACAAGTCTCTGGTTCAAAATTCAGTGCTCTTTATGCTGCCTCCCTGAAGTCAGGTGAAATGTCCTCAGTTAAACTTTAATCCCCAAGTAAAAAGTATTTCAATACCTTAGCCATGGGTATGTGTACAATGAAAAACTCTATTTCTATGATCTGCCTCCAAGACACGTGGATGGCTCATCCCATCTATGTTTCCCCTTCTTTCTCCGTGCTGCAAAGCTCAAAGGCACAAAGAGTCCCCAGTATCCAGGCTGGACACACAGATTCAGCTTATTTTCTGAGTGACAGGGGTAAATTCAAAAGATGTTCTCTGATTCAGATATGGAAACAAGCTAGAGCTGGAAGAGGCTGCTGAGAAATCGACTTGCCATCTCAGCTTTCTGAGATAAGCAAAACACAAAATCAAACCAGTCTGCTGAAATTATTACCATCTCCACACTCACCAACAATGATGTGGTAGATGGCAGGGGAACATTCATCACCTGAAAATATCTAATCACAGTAGAGACCTTTCATATTATCATTAAAAGTCTTAACTGCCCCCACCCTGATTTCTTTTAAGCAAAGGCCCACAGGCCTTATACATTTCATGGTTATTTTCTCTGGTTATGGAGGCTGTATTTTTTTCTAGTGTCTCATTTTTGTCCTCCTCCTCCTTTCATTCTTTCAGTTCAAATGGACACAACCTGGTTCCTATCACCTAGAGATGAATTAACCTTTCCAAATATCCTGACATTGCCTTCCTAGAAAAGTTCCCTGGAGCTCTGTAGCTGTTGGGGAAGAGAGGCAGCTTGGTTTTGACTTTAATATACATTTCGAAATACCTTTTGCAGGACGGCTGGAAATAAGGAACTAATAACAAAGCACTTCTAAAATTACCGGTACATCTGAAGCACTCCACCTGGTGCACGGCCTTTGAGAGTCTTTAATTCATCAATTAAGTGATCAAAGATCTTGTTCAAGATATGATTACATTTCTTTTGTTCTGTTTGCGCAACCGTACTAAGATTGATAGCATTCTGAAAATCAACCAGGTTCCAAAGCTAAAAATAAAAACAGACAAAATGACACCCAAACATTCATCACTTTCCAAAAGCAAGGCTATGATTAGTCCTTAACTATCCTGGAATATGAATGCTAGGACAAACCATTCCACAATGATGATGTCAAAGGAGGAACTTGAAGCTTCCACACTCTTTAAAGCAGCTACTATGCATTTAAGGTTGTAGCCAGGCCCTTTCAGAACTAGGATGTGGGTAAGAGGCTAGACAGAGAAGTCCTGGCTACTGGCCAAAGCCAACTCCAAGAGCAAATAATTTCAGTAATATCGAATAGAGGTCTTTGAGTGACTGCCGATGACCTTTGTCACGTACACAGGATTAGTCTTCCTTATACCACTAAAATCAAAACAATGCCATGGCCCAAGAATCAGAAGGAAATGTTTCTTAAGTTACCACAAAATTCTTCTTAATCCTTGTTTCCCAAGGGCCAGTATTATGATTGCATTTTGTCTGAATAATCTTGATTATCTAAAAGAGGAGTTAGTAAACTATGTCTGTAAAAGTTAAGATAACAAAGAAACTGTGGGCCCCTCAGTCTCTTTTGCAACCACCCCATTCTGCAATCGTTTCATGAAAACAACTATAGATGACATGTCAATGAAGGGGCATGGCTGTGTTCCAATAAAACTTTATTCACAAAAATAGGCACTGGTCCAAATTTGGCCCGTAGTCAGTAGTTTGCCGGCCCCTGCTGTGTAACATGGTCATGACTGTAATCCACACTTGGAAAGTTTAGTCTACATCACTAAGTTTGCACCGACTTCAAGAGCATTCTTGTTCTTATGCTGGGTAGTTTGAAGGAGGGTGCTTGCTGAGTGTGATGGCTTTGGGACAAAAATAGAATTGGTCTGATAGGGGGAGAAGTTACTGAGCCACCAGGGTAACTTCGTATGATTTCCCTTCAAAAAGTTCATTTTACTCTCCAAATTTTTAGTCAACATTGTTTCTTTTTAAAGAACATGAGATTTCACATTGCATCCCAGTTATTTATTACCTGAGTTTTGGTCTTAACAAATAGGATTTTGTTATTCTCTGTCATCAACGGAGCAAGCACATGTGGTTTTGATTGACAAAATTGTGATAAAATTCACTGTATCCTTAAAAAAAGTGATTGAAAAAATTTCAGACTGCCGCAGAGAATGTAGGGGGGAAACGAGGGGATTGAATTTCAACAAAAGACATGCCAGATTTTTTTTCTTGCTCTTAATATTCAACATTCTCCCACTACTCAGTATCTAATTAGATACTGGAACAATGCAGGGATCATGTGTTTCTCTTTAAGCTTTTGGCACAGTCCATCACACTCTAGTTAGCACTGGATACACTGAGGTGCCCCTCCAGAAACCAGTACTGGGTGACATCATGTGCTATGTCACAAACAATGGAACATAAATTAAGTGCGCATGCTCTCATTCAAAACACTTGCAGTCATTTCAGTTTTCCCTCTTTTCATTTACTTCAAATCCACATTCATTTTGACGCTTGAAAACCCTCCCTTGTCTCCCAACTTTTTTTCAGAAACAGGTATCCCTTGCTACCCAGAGTATTTTCTGCTTCTCAGAAAAATCACAATTCAATTTATTTTAAAAATTCATATGGGCCACCTAATAGTTATTGTTTGAGCTCTGTGGAAATGATTGGCTTGACTTATGACTAACAACAAAACACAGTGTATTTATTGCAAACACCATGGCCAGCCACCATGTAGCATATATAGGTCCTTACACACAGATAGTCAAAAAGCGAGAATGGGTATCAAAGCTGTCTGCTATGTGATTGTTTCCTTCACAGACTGACAATATGAGTATCTGAGAACCAACATCCCATCTTTGTGCTATACCCTTTCTAATAGAAAACTAGAGAAGGAAATTATGTAACTCATCAATTGCTAGAGAAATGGTGAGGACACCAAAAAAATACACAGACATAGTCAGACCTTTTTAAATCTGGAAATATGTGTTGTTTGTGAAGAAGCATAAATATCCTAAAACTCTCTTCCATATGTCTGCTTTCCTCCCATTGGGCTACGTTCCCAAGAGGCTCTAGTAGTTCCAAATTTGGCTTCTATGCTTGTATCTAAAATATGAAAAATTAATGCTGAGCAGGCTTTATAAATGGTTTTCATCACAGTAATATTAAAATATTGCATATAATTGTTTTAATTAAAATGATGCCTTAAAAATTTAATACATATTTGTACATATTTATGGGATGCATGTGTGATATTTCAATACATGCATAAAATATGTATGATGTTCAAATGAGAGTATTTAGGATATTCATCGTCGTGAACATTTACCATTTCTGTGTGGTGTGAATATTTCAGATATCCTCTTGAAGATCTATTTTAAATATACATTGTTAATTTTAAGATATGTATTAACTGAAGTGACTTCACTGGGCTATCAAACACTAGACTTATTTCTTCTATGTAATCTTATGTTTGTACCCATAACCTGTTTATCTCCCAGCCCCACCCCACACACACCCTTCCCAGCCCCTGCTATCATTCTACTGTCTACCTTCATGAGATCAATTTTAGCTCTGACGTGAATGAGAACATGTGTTATTTTTCTGTGCCTCACTTATTTTACATACCATAATGACTTCCGATTACAGCCATGTTGCTGCAAATGACAGGATTTCATACTTTTTATGGCCGAATAGTATTCCATTGTGCAGATATACCACATTTTCTTTATCCACTCATCTGCTGATAGACATTTAGGTTGATTTCATATCTTGGCTATTGTGAATAGTCCTGCAATAGACATGCGGTGCAAGTATCCCTTTGGTTCACTAATTTTCTTTCCTTTGGATAAATACCCAGTAGTAGGATTGCTGAAATGTGTGGCAGCTCTATTTTTAGAGCTATTTTATTTTCCATAATAATTTACATTCCCACCAACAGTATATAAGAGTTCCCTCTTCTCCACATCCTTGCCAGTTTTTGTCTTTCTAATAATAGCTATTCTAATTGGAGTGAGAGGATTATCTCACTGTGGTTTTGACTTGCATTTCCCTGATGATTAGTGATGTTATTTTTCTATATGCTTGGCTATTTGTATGTCTTCTTTTGAGATATGTCTATTTAGATCCTTTGCCCACTTTTTAATGAGATTATTTGGGATTTTGCTTTTGAGTTCATTGTATATTCTAAATATTAGTCCCTTGTCAGATGAATATTTTTGCAAATATTTTCTTCCATTCAACAGGTTATTTCTTCATTCTATTGATTATTTCCTTTGCTGTGCAAAAGCTTTTTAGTGTAATATAGTCCCATTTGTCTATTTAAGTTTTTATTGCCTTATGCATTTGGGATCTTAGCCATAAAATCTTTGCCTAGACCAATGCCCTAGAGGATTTCCCCTATGTTTTCCTCTAGTAGCTTTATAGTTTTGAGTCTTACATTTAAATCTTTAATTCATTTTGAGTTAATTTTTGTCTATGGTGAGAAACAGGGATCTAGTTCATTCTTGTGTATATTGATTTCCAGTTTTCCCAGCATCATTTATTGAAGGGCGTGTCCTTTCCCAAATGTACGTTCTTGACACCTTTGTCAAAACTCACTTGGCTATAAATTCAACTGGATTTGTTTCTGGGTTCCCTGTACTGTTCCATTGGCCTTTGTGTCTGTCTGTTTTGGTTGCTATAGCTTTGTGGTCTATTCTGTAGTCAGGTAGTGTGACACCTCTAGCTTTGTTCTTTTTGTTCAGTATTGCTTTGGCTGTTTGGGCTCTTTTGGGCTCTTGCGATTCCATATTAATTCTATAATTGTCTTTTCTATTTCTGCGAAGAATGTCATTGGTATTTTGCTAAGGATTGCATTTAATCAGTAGATTGCTTTGTTGTATGGTCAAGTTTTCTGATCCATGAATATGGGATGTTTTTTCATTTATCTATGTTCTCTTCCATTTCTTTCATCAGTGTTTTGTAGTTTTCCTTGTAATGGTCTTTCACCTTCATGGTGACATTTATTCTTGGGTATTTTTGTAGCTATTGTAAGTGGGATTGCCTTCTAGATTTTTTGGCTGTTCATTATTGGTTACATTTTTTGGCTGTTCATTATTGGTACAAATGCTACCAACTTTCATACTTTGATGTTGTATCCTGCAACTTTACTGAATGTATTAGTTCTAACAATATTTTGGTGGTGTCTAGCTCTTTCTATATGTAGGATCATATCATCTGTAAAGAGGGACAATTTGACCTCCTCATTTTCAATTTGCATGTTTTCTTTCTTTTGCCTGATTATTCCGGCTAGAACTTCTAGTACTATGTGGAATAGAAGTGGTAAAAGTAGGCAACCTTGTCTTTTTCATCTATGAACTCATAAAGGAAAGGGTTTCAGCTTTTACCCATTCAGAATGTTAGCCATGGGTTTGTCATTTATGGCCTTTATTATATTGAGGTATATTTCTTCCATGCCTAACTTGTTAACAGTTTTTACTATGAAGTGATGTTAAATTTTATCAAATGTTTTTCCATATATGTTGAGATCATCTTGTGGTTTTTGTCCTTCATTCTGTTGATGTCATGTATCACATTTATTGATTTACATATATTGAACTATCCTTGCATCCCTGGGATGAATCCCACTTGACCATGGTATATTATCTTTTTAGTATGTTGTTGGATTCAGTTTGCCAGCATTTTGTTGAGGACTTTTGCATCTATATTCATAAGGGATATTGGCCTCTAGTTTTTAGTTGTTGTGGTTGTGTCCCTGTCTGGTTTTGTTATCAGTGTAATGCTGGCCTTGCAGAACAAGTTAGGAAGAATTCCCTCTTTTTAAATTTTTTGGACCAGTTTGAGAAGAATCGGTGTTAGTTCTTGATAACTTTGGTAGAACTAGACAGTAAAGCCATCTGGTCCTCAGCTTTTATTTATTGGGATGTTTTTTTAAATTACTAATTTAATCTCATTATTCATTGTTGCTCTGATTAGGTTTTCTATTTCTTTGTGGTTCAATCTTGTTAGATTTTATGTGTCCAGGAATTTATTTCTTCTAGGTTTTCCAGTTTGTTAACATATTGTAACTTGTAATAGTGTCTGATGATCTTTTGCATTTCTGAGGTATCAGTTGTAATGTCTCTTTTTTCATTTCACTTCTGATTTGGGTCTTCTCTCTTTTTCCTGGTTAATCTAGCTAGTAATTTATAATTTTATTTTTTAAGAAAACCAACTGTTCATTTTGTTATAATAATTCTTTTTAAGTTTCTAAGAAAATATCAGGCCTGCTCGGATTTTTATAATTTCTTTCCTTCTAATTTTGGGTTTGGTTTATTCTTGCTTTTCTAGTTTCTCAAGGTACATGATTAGGTTGTTTATTTGAAATCTTCCTACTTTTTTGATACAGGCGTTTATTGCTATGAGCATTCTTCTTAGTATTTTTTTTCTTTATCTCACAGGTTTGGCTATTTTGTGTTTCCATTTTTAATTGTTTCAAGGCATTTTTATTTCCTTCTTAATTTCTTCATTGATCCAATGGTCACATTCAGGAGCATACTGTTTACTATCCATATATTTTTACAGTTTCCCAAGTTCCTCTTGTTATATTTATAGTTTTCTTCCATTGTGGTCTGAGAACATATTTGATATGACTTTTTTTTATTTTTTGACTTGTTTAGTGGTCTAACATACATTCTATCCTGGAGAATGTTCCATGTGCTGATAAGAATATGTATTCTGCAGCTGTTGGATTAAACGTTCTGTAAATGTCTCTTAGATCTATTTGGTCTACACTGCAGTTTAAGTCTGATGTTTGTTGATTTTCTGTCTAGAATATCTATCCAGTGCTCAAAGTGGGGTGCAGTAACCAACTACTAACGTAGGGAAGTTAATCTCTTTCTGCAGATCGAATGATATTTGGTTTATGTATCTGTAGCTCCAGTGCAGGATGCATATTTATTTACAGTTATTATATCTTCTTGCTGAATTGATCCCTTCATTTTAATGACTTTGCCTTTCTTTACTGGTTTTGATGTAAAGTCTGCTTTATCTGATATAAGTATAGCTACTCCTGCTCACTTTCGGTTTCTGTTTGTGTAGTACATCTTTTTCCATCCCTTTAACATTCAGTCTTATGTGTCTTTACAGGTGAAGAAAGTTTCTTGTAGGCAACATGTAAAGAGATCATGGTTTTTAACCCATTTAGCCAATCTGTATCTTTTAAGTGGGGAATTTAATCCATTTACATTCAAGACCGTTACTGGTAGGTGAGAACTTATTTCTGTCATTTTGTTATTTTTTTTAATTGTTATTTATATCCTTTCTCTTCTCATTTTGGTTTAGTTGGTTTTCTGCAGCATTAACATTTGAGTCCTTTCTGTCATTTGTGTGTCTGATCTACCAGTGAGTTTATAATTTTTTTTGAGACAGAGTCTCACTCTGTTACCCAGGCTGGAGTGCAGTGGTGCAATCTCAGCTCACTGCAACCTCTGCCTCCCAGGTTAAAGTGATTCTTGTACCTCAGCCACCCAACTAGCTGGGATTACAGGTGTTTGCCACCATGCCTGGCTAATTTTTGTACTCTTAGTAGAGACAAGATTTTGCATGTCGGCCATTCTGATGTCAAACTCCTGGCCTCAAGTGATCCTTTTGCCTCAGCCTCCCAAAGTGCTGGGATTATAGGTGTGAGCCACCACACCCAACAGGTTTTATACTTTCATGTGTTTTCATGATGGTAGGTGTTGTCCTTTCACTTACAGATGTAGGACTCCCTTAAGCATTGCTGGTAGGGCTGGTCTGGTGGTGATGAATTTTCTCAGTTTTTGCTTATTTGAAAATGATTTCATTTCTCCATCATTTCTGAAGGATGGCTTTTCTGGGTACAGTGTTCTTCATTGACAGAGTTTGTTTTCTGTTTTTTTGGTTTTTTCCTTTCAGCACTTTTACTATATCATCCCATTCTCTCCTGGGCTATAAGGTTTCTACTGAGAAACCCACTGTCTGATGAGGGCTCTCTTACATGTGACTTGATGCTTTACTCTTAACATTTATAGAATTTTCTCTTTGTCTTGACTTTTGACAGTTTGACTATAGTGTACCTTGGGGAAGACTTTTTTGGGTGGAATCTATTTAGGGATCTTTGAGCATCCTGTATCTGGATGTCTATATTTCTTGCAAGACTTGAGAAATTTTCAGCTAGTATTTCATTAAATCCGTTTTCTATGCTTTCACCTATCTCTTCTCCTTTTGGAACACTCAAAATTCAAACAGTTGGTTGATTTATGGCATCCCATGCCATATAGGCTTTTGTTTGACTGGGTTATTTCAAAAGACCTGTCTTCAAGTCTGTACATTCTTTCTTCTGCTTGGTGTAGTCTACTGTTGAAGCCTGACTGTATTTTTGTTTAGTTCATTGAATTCTTCAGCTTTAGAATTTCTGTTTGATTTTTTACGATATCTATCTCTTTGTTGCACTTTTCATTCAGATCATGATTTTTTTCTGACTTCTTTGTATTGTTTATCTGTGTTATATCTCATTGAGTTTGCTTAAATCATTATTTTGAATTATTCAGGCATTTCATAGAATTTTCTCTGGAATCTGTTGGTGGAGAAGTTTTTCTTTTTCCTTTGGAGATGTCATGTTTCCTTGCTTCTTCACATTTCTTCCGTCTTTACATTGATACATGTACATCTAGTGTAATAGTTGCTTCTTCCAGTATTTTGGATTGGCTCACATAGGAAAAGATTTTTTTCCTATCAATTTATCGACAGTGTTGGCTAGGTAGGGAACTCTCACTTTGATTCTGGGTGCGTGTAGTAGTGTAGTATCCATATGATTTCTCCTGCTGTAATCAGCAGCACTGATATCTCTGAGTTTTTCAGTTGCTTAGGTTGTAGCTGTTAGTGGAAGCTGTGGTGAGGCTTTGCTGAGAATGGAGATGCCAGGTAGGACAGTTTTCAGGCCCCAATGGTGGCAGTGGTGGGCTGACCATACCCATCCTTGGACCCCAGGTGGCATATACAGGCATTAATATCAGCAGGTCTAGGTGGGCTGATTCTTGGGCCTCCAAGTGGCTTGCTTGGGTGCTGACAGTAGCAGTGGTGGGTCAAGGCAGGTGGGTGTGTCCTTGGGCCCTTGAGCAGTGTGTGGCATGGGTAATGGCAGTAGTGTTGTCAAGCCAACCCTCAGGCTTCCAGGGGCACATGTGGGCAGTAGCAGTGGCATGGGCAGGCTGGGTAGGGCAGTCCCCAGACTCCCAAGTGGTGTGGGTGGGTGGGTGGATGCTGGGAGTGGTGGTAGTGGCAGCCTAGGTGGGCCCATCCGCAGGCCCCTGGGAGGAATATGCAGGCACCAATGGTGGCAGGTTGATCCCCAGACCCCTGGATGGTACATTTGGGCACCAGAAGCAAGCAGACTGGGCCTGTTGTCAGACATGTGATGATGACACACGCATGCACCAGAAGTAGCAGGCAGGTCAAGTCAATCCCAAGGTTCCTAAATGGCTCACTTGGTCACTGACAAAGGTGGTACCAATAAGGGAAGACCTATCCTCAGCCCCACCCCCGTCCCGCCCCAATGGTGCGCATTAGCACAGGCTGTGGTGGGCAAGATAGGGCAATCCTCAGGCCCCTGGACAGTATTCTTGGAGGCTGGTGGCAGGCAGGCTGGATCTTCATTAGGCTCCCCAATGGTGAGACCACATACCAGAAGTAGAAAGCAAGGCAGGTCCATACCCATGTCCCCAGATGGCATCCTCAGTGGCAGGCAGGTTAGGCCTGCTATCCATGCCCCGATGCGGTGTGTGTATGCCAGAAGCAGCGTGTATATGCCAGAAGCAGCAGGCAAGATGGCCCAATCTCCACGCCTGTGGCTAGCACGCTCAGGCACTGGCAGCAGGTGGGCTGGGCCTGCTGATAGTGGATGCCTGGATCGGGAGCAGCAGCCAGGGTGAGTCAATTCCAAGGCCCCCAGCTGGCACGCTCAGGTACCAGTAATAGTGTGCAGTGTGGGCCTCTTCTCAGCCTTGGGTCAGTATTCATCAGACCAGTCTCCAGGCCCACTGAAGGCATGTGCAAGTGTGCAGTTGCCCTGCGGCTGGGGGTGGGATGGGTTCTGTCAGTAGAGCAGCCCCAGGCAGGTAGCTGCCTTTGGCCACCTTTATCCCAGGGGCCATCTCCCCTATGAGCTTCACTGCCTGTTTTCTCGGCTGTAAGGCATTGTATGGGTCAGAATGTTGGGGACCCAGCCACACCATGGGGTCTACCCGGTATCATGATGCTGTAGCACTCTGGGTAGATACAGTGGGGATGTCAGCAGGGATTCAGAGATACGGAGATACAGGGGCTGCTGGGCCACAGAACAGGATGTGGTCTGGTGTGGGCTGGACTCTCAAAAGGCACCATGCTATAGCTGCTTTGGTCTCAGGGTGGGTGTGGGACTTGGAACAAACTCTCCCTCTGGAATGACGCTCTCACATGGACATCAGGCACCTCCCTATACTAGCCTCGGGATCCTCAAGGGCCAAGGGGCTCTCCCATAGCTAGGATTGCAGAAGTCTGCAGTAAGAATATGGACAGCTGACGATCTCTCACACTTAGCCCTTCCCTGTACTGCAGAGCTTCTCCTGGCTCCTAGTCTATCCCAGCCAGGCTGGCTACCTCACTTCCTTCTGTGCCTCATTTCTTCACTGCTAAATTCCAGTGTTCTCTCTTAGATGTTCTAATTGATGTGTGATGATCTACTCGCTGTTTTGGTCCTTTTTTGTGGAGGAGGCAAATGCCAGGTGGCTCTACTCAGCCACCTTGAAGCCCCTTTTCATTAAGTTGTTTTTAAATTAATTTACCAACAATTGAAATTTCTTAGGTAATTTCTGATTTAAGATATACTTTGATGAGCCACTTATCAGATGATCACCTACTGGTATTAGGGAATAAGAACTTTATTTATACCCCTTAACAACACAAAACATCTATTTAGTAATATTGCCCTACAGCTACAAATATTGGACTATTAATAAAAATTCTCGACATAATATATTAAACATTTTATTTTTGATGACTTCTTACAAAATATCCTTTTCAGAGTTGGAAATAACAATAAAGTACAGACTCTTTCACTGGGTCATCACCTATATGCAAAATATCATGATATATTATGGTCCTGCAATGCACGTGCATTCTGGTATCAAGACATTTTTGCTTACCAACACCAGAAGGTAAGCCATATCACTTATTTGGTTTACTGAAAGATCCTAGTAAAGTGACTATCACCCCGTATGGTTCCCACAAGCCACACTGAATTGTTCAACTGACCTACCACTAACTAATCAGTTCTTCATTTCTTACTTGCTTTTCAGTAGTTCTTTTCAATTTTCTCTTTTTCTGTATCTTTATTTTGTGCTATTTCATACTATCTCCAAAACAGAAATGTGGGCTTTGAGCATTTAAGAAAAACAATTTCAAAACTGTATGAAGTGAGTTCAACTCAAAGGATGGGATGGGCATAGTTTTGGTGAAAATATAAATAATTTCGATCATGTCTATCTCAAAAGACTATTTCCAAGTCAACTAGTTAGCCAGGGCCTGTTTCAAAGCAAAAACACAATAAAAAATGATCTCTGCTCATCTTCATCTCTCTGGTCGAAGGAGCAATAATAGCTATATCCAATTTTTATAGGAGTCAAAGAGATGCATGTAATGATTCTTCTATATATATAAATTAAAAAGGGAATTCATTATGTTATAAACAATTAAAAATGTATATAATGCAGCTTTCTTCAATCCAGAGTTCTGTTCTGTGAGTGGAACTACCAACTGATTATTTTAAAGTTTGCCTTTATATTGAAGTTTCTCAACTGCTTTTAATTATTTTCATTTTTCTTGCCTGAATCTTTTCTAGGTCCATTACACTTTTACTCAATTATAGCAAACAAAGTAACACAGGATGGCTATTCTGGCAGCAGATATATTATGGTCTTAAAATAGTATATTGTTATATGCTAAAAGGCATAATAAGTCTTATATACAAGTCTGCACAAAATCTCAAGTTGTTTTCTACCTCAATTCTCAGCTGCAGGAATAGGTGTAGTTTTTTCTGGCTGGCTCCTATAGTAACTGGCAAGAGTCAAGAAGGAAAAAGGTTCCTTTCCTTACTCATTAACCCAGAGAATGCTGCCAACTACTGTTTTGTTTAAGCTATTATTTTGGTCAGCTTTGAAAACTAAAAAAATATATAGAGTAATAAATGCTTTGGGAAAAAGCATGGTCATCACTTATAGAAAATATATAGAATATATTGCAAAACTCCACCTCAAAAAATGCTGATGAAAATTAAAATGAGTACACAAGTCACGATTCAAAAGATAGGAAATAGTGAAAATATATTCTAAAAAGCTCCAAAAGTAATCAAAGTAATATAGATTAAGCTATCAATCATAATACATATAAATAAGTTAAACACTCAGACAAAAATTCCTAGATTACATTTAAAGAAAAAATACAATTTACCTAAGCACTTACAAAGTGACACAGAAAGTTGAAAAGTAGGACAGAAAAAGATATGGCAGACCAACATAGACCAAAAGAGAGTAATAGTTCCTATGTCAGTAAAAGCAAAAAACAAGGCCAAAAGTATTCAATGAATACAGAAAGTATTATGTTCACAAAAGGTACAATATATATAATGCTATAATAGTCATTAACATTTATACATGGAAAAACATTGCCCTGAAATAGAAAAATAAATTTAAAAGAAGGAAAAATTAACAAACATAAGAAACACCAGGGTATAAATTTGACACATTATTCAAAATGTAAATAATAATACCTTCACACAAATCAAACATTTTAATAACCATGGAATTTAACATTATTAACATTTTAAACCATGGAATTTAACATTATTTTGCCATATTACCTATTAAGAAATACTGACTAAATTCCAAACAGTAAAAATTACACAGGAAGTATTTTTCATTTTCTGTCCACAGTATAATGAACATTTAAGCATAAGCAAAACCAAATAGAACAAAACAAAAGCCTTCAGCAATTTGAACACTTTAGACCTCCTAATAGAAATTCTCAGATTATTTAGGAATTAATCACAATGATCATACCACCGCAGCAATGCTTAAGATGTACCTAAAGCTATGCCCAGAGGCAAATTCATAGCCTAAATTGTTAGCTTATTAGACATTAAGGACTCAAAAGAAATGGCCTAAAATATTCAAATCCAAAAATTATGTAAGTGTGTGTATGTATTTAATGCATATGGTATAATTTTAAAGAACCCCATGTGCTAGCCCATCACAATCAACCTCTATACTCACAGGGGAAATATTAATACTTGGTGGTCGGCTGCTATCTACTATCTGTGGATGGAGAAAGGAAGACCTGCCAAAAACGCACCACTGATATGCTTGGAGAATACTCTAACAAGAAAAAAATGAAAACAAAAGAATACCACTGAAACCAACATGAGCCTACACTAGCTATAAATACTAACCAACCTGCATCAGAAGTTCCCAAACACTGGTCTATACAAATAGTATCAAAGTATTGGGTACCCATTGTAAAAAGTAACATTTGCACGTCTTTCCCTGGAACCTTCAAATTAGAATCTCCATGGGTAGTACATAAAGGTCTGTACCATAGTTACTTTTGGCAACCCACTAGATGCAGATCTTAATTTGTTAGTATCAGGCAATAAGGAAAATGTACCTCATGTTAATGCAGGAAACAATAAAGAACATTTAACTTCAAGTCTCACTGAGATGAAAGAGGCTATTTCATCACTGAAGAAAGAGTAGAATAGAAAAATGGAAAAAGGAGGAGGAGGACGAGCCGCCATCATCTAAGAACAAAAATTAATTCTTTGAAGTAAAAATAAGGATGGGGGTGTTTAATAATGGCAGTGAAGGGCAGAATAAAACTTATGAAAACAAAATGAGTGAATCAGAGGCCAGGACGAATTCTCCATGCATAAGAGTTCTTAAAAGAGCAACTAGAAGAATGTGATGGCTTTGCAATATGTTGGTTTGGTAAGACTGAACCACATTTCCCAGAATTCCATTTCTTGTATATACATACATCCTAATTATGTACCACTGTTCTACGTAATTATCCATCTAATCTTCACAGCCATCTTACAAGCTTGATTCCATAACTATCCACATTTTAAAGGTAAGGAAACTGAGGCACAAAAGTTTACACAGTTTGCTCAAGGCCTCACAGCTAGTAAGTGTTGGACCTGGGTTTGATACCACCTCCACTGGCTCAAGGGTACATCTTTTTAATTACTACCAATCACAGAGTAGTTAAGCCAGTAAAACTATTCATTGTCTAAATACTTGTTGCTAATGTGCTCCTGAAATTTAATGTATTTAGTCATGAGCCACATTATGACATTTTGGTCAAGGACAGATGTCTTATGGTGGTTCCATAAGATTATAATGGAGCTTGGGCACATTGGCTCATGCCTGTAATCCCATTACTTTGCAAGGCCAAGGCAGGTGGATTACCTGAGGTCGGGAGTTCAAGACTAGCCCGGCCAACATGGCAAAACCCTATCTCTACTAAAAATACAAAAATGAGCCAAGAGTGGTGCTGCGTGCCTGTAATCCCAGCTACTTGGGAGGCTGAGGCAGGAGGATCGCCTGAACCCAAGAGACAGAGGTTACAGTGAACCGAGACTGTGCCACTGCACTCCACAGCCTTGGCAACAGAGACCCTCTCTCAAAAAAAAAAAAAAAAAAAAAAAAAAAAAAAAAAGATTATAATGGAGCTGAAGAACTCCTATCACCTTGTGATGTCTTAGGTTGGAATATAACCTTTTCTATGTTTAGCTACATTTAGATACACTAATATTATCTTTGTGTTACAATCATCTACAGCACTCAGTACAGTAACATGCGATACAGGTTTGTAGCCCAGGAGCAATAGGCTAGACCATATGGCCTAGGATTGTAGTAGGCTGTACCATCTAGCTCAGTGTAAGAACACCCTGTGATGTTCCCAGGACACCAAAATCACCTAGTGAGGCACTTCTCAGAGCATATCCCCATTGTTAGGCAACACATGACTGTATATAGCAAGTCTACTGTGTTTGTGTTTTCCAATTCATTAGTTAATTTCTATTGCTGCAATGTAATTAACATGGTTGGTCATTTTCATTCCTAAATGTACTGTTTTTCCTAAATGGAATAAAAGCATACTCCTAAAAAATCCAAATTACAGAGAAATGAAGAAAGCAAAAACACCCCATCATTCCTGCCTCTGCTATCATTTTGTTGTATGTAATTCCAGACATTTTTTATGCATACTGCTAGAAGGAAGGCAGGGAAAGAATTTGGGGAGAGTTACACAAGAGGCTTCATTTGAACGATGAGTATATAGGTATTCATTTAATTACTATTTATACCCTCTATATCTAACATTCCTTTGTAAGAATAATTTGATTGAAAAAATAAACAAGCTGCCTTTCACCACAAATGGCATGCTTATTAATATAGTCGCTGATTTTATTAAACTTTCTAACAGTGATCAGATACAAAAGTGTATCTTGCTACTCTGCAGTTCCCAGTATTACCCTTAGAAATCTGAACTATATGCTATGGAAGTGTTTAAACAATAAGTAAAGAACGCTTGTACTCAGAATTGCCAATCACAACTCTGTAACTTTATGTACTCCCAGGAACAAGCAAGACAACATATTCTTTTCCAGGACATTTTAATAAAAATAATATGAAACAGTCATATGCTATGATAAAAGCACAGTTACTGCGTGCTCAAACACAGAGTATTCCCATTGTGCTGCTTATTTAAAACAAAAACAATAAAAACAGGATGTGACAGACACAGATCTAAGAACCTTCACACATATTAGCTCATTTAATCTTTATGCTAAACAGTTGAGATGGGGAACATGGTTCCCATTTTACAGGTAAGAAAGCTGCGACTCAGAGAGGTTAAATCATATGCCCCATGTCACATGGCCACTAAGTGACAGCTCCTATTTCCAACCCAGGCTCCTGTCTACAAGTCCAGTGTTCCTTCCATTACATCATTGAATAGATTGGTTTTCCTAGTGGGAAACAACAGAAGCCAACCATGGCTGATGAAAAATGAACAAGGATAATAGGTAATGCAGAGAACTTGGGCAATACAGACAAAAGACCCCAAATCACACCACAGAGCCAGTGGAGAGAGGGCACTACTGTCACTGCTAAGCACTGAAGAATACAAGCAGGGAACGCAGGATGTTCTCACTAACGCACCAGCACTGCTGTTCCAGGAACACAGTCTTCATGCAGCCACTGCCCCTACCAAGGAGATGACCTTGAGAATGTGCCTTCCTGTGACTGTGGGGGTAACCCCTGGACTCTAGATGATGCCCACTTGTACTCCAGCTGCAAGAGGGCAAAAGGTGATCTGGTAGGAAAACAAATAACTGGCATTTTCAGCAAGAGGTAGACACCGCCTGCAATGAGACTCAGTAAGATGAGAGAGAACCCAAAACATAGGAAGGAGACCCAGATACTGGGTGGTCCAAAAAGATGACAAATGCTCACTGAAAGACTACCCTTTGACTGGTTCACATCAACAAACATTTTTCTTCCTCATACTTTTTCTCCCTATCTCCCAAAATAAAGATCTTACCTAACATAACACAACCATCCTTATCTAATCCAAAAGCATTCCTGGCCGGGCGGCGCGGTGGCTCACTCCTGTAATCCCAGCACTTTGGAAGGTCGAGGCGGGCAGATCACCTGAGGTCAGGAGTTGGAAATCAGCCTGGCCAACATGGCAAAACCCTGTCTCTACTAAAAACACAAAAACTAGCAGGGCATGGTGGTGTACACCTGTAATCCCAGCTACTCTGGAGGTTGAGGCAGAATTGCTTGAACCCAGGAGACAGGGGTTGCAGTGAGCCAAGACTGCACCATTGCACTCCAGCCTGGGTGACAGAGCGAGACTTCATCTCAAAAAATAAAAATAAAAATAAATAATAATAAAAGCATTCCTTCCTTCCTTCCCCCAATGATGAAAAAGCCAAAAGCCTTTCAGTTGATGCCTCCGGCTACAAGTCCAAGGTCTTCTCTGGTACTCTCACTCTTCAGTATTCTATTATCTACAGACTCAGCTATAAAGTTAATCCCTAATATAGTGTCAGATAGTAGAGAAAAGAAACAGGAAGAGACAAGAAAATGTCTTAAGATATATAAACAAACATGAGACATAGCAGGTAGGAAAATATGGGCCAGTGCTACAGTCATCTGCAGATGGACGTGAGGCTGTAGTGGGGGCTTTGTCTCATCCCCTCTTTTCCTTCCACATTCTCTTCAATTTCATTCTGCTGCTCAGCTGACCAGGTTTGTCTACCCAATATGACGACCTGCCTTCATTCCTGAGGGGTTTGAGATATTGATATGTTCTTCCATTAAATTTTAATCACTGGAGCAGTACAAGGCGGCATCCCAAAACATCCCTTGGGTTCCATACACATTGTTGCTATTACATAGCAGTAACCTTATTGACCAGAAAATCTCCCACACCAACCCAGAACATCCTTTTTCACAGATTTAGCCAATGGCACGAGAAGTCTGCAATAGCCAGGTGGGTTGGTTCACCCTCTCATTCAATGCAATCACTGCTGTTCCTTGATGAAAGCCATCTTCCTTTGGGTATTAAGCCTCTAAAGTAGCAGATCACAGGGTTTCTGAGATGGGAAATGTCCCAAATAGAATTGCTAGGCATTCACCATTCCAACCATTTCTTTATTTCAGCTACCTGACTCCAGAATTTTATCTACGTGGGGTTTTCTTGAACTTAACTATTCTTGAAATGACTGATTCTTACTTCTCCATTTTTTTTTTTTTTTTTTGAGACAGGGTCTTGCTCTATAATCCAGGCAGCAGTGCAGTGGCATGATCACGGCTCACCGCAGCCTTGACCTCCCAGGCTCAAGCAATCCTCCCACCTCAGCCTGCTGAGTAGCTGGGACCACAAGTACATGCCATCACACCCAGCTAATTTGTTTTATTTTTTGTAGAGATGGGTCTATGTTGTCCAGGCTGGTCTCATTCTGGGCTCAAGCAACCCTCCCACCTCAGCCTCCCAAAGTGCTGGGATTGCATGCATGAGCCACTGCACCTGGTCTCCAATGATTTCATAAGCATCTAGTTACCTGCATGAAAGCCCTTTCTGCCTAAAATACCTGAAGTGATTTTTTATCTCCTGCACTGAACCCTGACTAATACAGAAAAGTAACTTTTGTGAGTGGGTCATTAGCTGTACTTGTGAGAGACACTATTGCCTTTTTCTCTCTCTTGGCTTCCAAACTTATACATTCGTTGTATGACAGACACAGGATCACATGCTGATCACTAGTTCAAAGCACACATCACGTCCCACAGGACAGCACCCCAACTTCACAAGGTAGTCTCTAATCTGAAGCTCTAACAGAGTCATCAATAGGCCTTTCTACCATTCTGGATGATTGCACAAATTGTAGGAAATGGTTGATCAGTCCTTAAGTATCCATTCCTACCATTTCATATATGCTTTCCTAAGCTACAGAGGTTAGAAAACTAAAATTTTATTTCACAGACTCCACGGCAGCTTCTGGGAGACTGCATGAATCTTTTGTGTTATATTTGCTGCCTTACTTCTTTCAATGTAGAGAAACTATGTTTAGAAACTATGTGCTGTGGGACACCATCATGGGAAGTAAAGCCTTCAATCAATCTAAGAATGGTAGGCTGGCTAAAGCATGGCAGACAAGGAATGCAAATGCAAATTCAAATTCAAAATTACTTTTGCTCCTTGATGATCTCTACTGATGAATAGTTAGGTTCTAGATGGTCCCCATTGGGCGTGGTACCATACTGGGGGGCTACAGCTAGCAGGTTGAACATTCATTAATGGCAGTTGACAAGGGTGGTTAAGGTAAAGTTTACAAGTTGAGGCCAGGCTACCACTGAATGCATTTATAATGCTAAAATAGTCCTCTTTGAGTTGGTGATAATTTATGCAGAACCAGGGGTAATTAAGTGTCCACTTTTCCCCTTAATCATAGGAACCTCCCCTTGAAAACACAAGTGTAAGTTGAGAAAAATCTCCTTGAAGTAGATGCGATATATAGCCCTGATATGATTTGGCTGTATCCCCACCCAAATGTCATCCTGAATTCCCACCTGTTGCGGGAGGGACCCAGTGAGGGTTAACTGAATCATGGGGGCAGGTCTTCCCCATGCTCTTCTCATTTTAGTGAGTAAGTCTCATGAGATCTAATGGTTTCATAAGGGGAAATTTCTCTGCACAAGTTCTCTTTTGCCTGCTGCCATCTGTGTAAGACATGACTTACTCCTCCTTGCCTTCCACCATGATTGTGAGGCCTCCCCAGCCATGTGGAACTGTAAGTCCATTAAACCTCTCTTCTGTAAATCACCCAGTCTCAGGTATGTCTTTATCAGCAGTGTGAAAACGGACAAATACAACCACCTCTACTTGAAAACCCATTGCAGTTTAGTATACCCAAATACATGGCTAAGTGACTCCTGTGACATGCATCATAGGCAGCTCAGATCGAATAGTTATCTAGTAGGTCATGGTTAAGAATGTAGTCTCTGTAAGACCCTTGAAGAAAGGGGAGAGCTGTTTCTCAATAGACAAATTGCTTGACTAAGAGAACATGGCTTCAATCCCAAACCCCAGGGCTTTTACTATGCTTCTCCTAATGAGACTTAATACAGTCTTCATACAGCATCACAATATGTCAAGACACTTAGAGTAATAAGCAGTAAGGTGTGTTCTGGCAGTCAGAGAAATCCCTAAAGAAAAAAAATTTCAGTTCTGGAAGTTGCAAGTTTGAAGTAGTGAGGGGTTATGGGTGAGGCCCTGACAGCACTGACTATACCTAGTAAGTGGCTTCAAGCAGCATAACCCAATATGGGATATGCTGCCTTCAAAATGAAAATAGACCCATTAGGTGCTGTTTCTTTGTTAGTGGTAGAGGATTCAAAATGCAGCGTACATTGTGAAATGTTCCAAACCAATGAACCCTCAGAAACTTCTATAGCAACTATACCCTTGTAATTTCAAGAATACATCTCTCATTCTCTGGCATGCATGTGTGTTGCCAGAGCATCTAGAGTGTCTACCGCTTCTATTCTCCTGATCATATCAGCATAGTGTCATTGATGTCCTGGACTAGTCTGACGTCTTCTGGGATAATGAGATGATCAAGTTCCCTAGAGATTACGTCATTGCTTGAGGTCAGAGAATTTACATAACTCTGAGGCAAAGTGGCAAAAGTATATTGCTACCCATGCCAAGTGTAAGCAAAATGCTACTGATGTTCTGAATTTATTGTGATAGAGAAAACAAGATTTGCAAGATCAGTAAAGGCTGTGTTCATTTGCTTCAGTAAAGACACCACATTTGGAACACCTGATTTAAGGAAAGTCATCACCTGTTAAGCTTACAATAATCTACCAGCATTTTCCAAGTATAGTAGAGAGTTATGTCAGGAAGCAACAGTAATCAGTTTCTCCACCTCTTTCAAGTGGTTTCTTATGACATTTGTCACTATGGTTCCCCCAGGGATGTGGTATTTCTTTTCATTTACTCTTGGTATTGAGAGGAATACCAGAAGTTTCTTTGCATTTAGTCCTTTCTAGTATAATAGGTGAGAAGCCAGTATGAGGTTCCATCATTGTTGATTATATATATTCCAATGGTACATTCATGAATTAAAGAAATACAGTATGTATTCAAGGTCCCACTGGGCCTACAACGAGATAGATATGAGTTAGATCTCCATCACCTGAATTCCATAAAACCCATACTCAGAACCACAGAAGAACCACCGTGTGTTCTGAGTCACCAGGACTTAGTATTAGCCCAGAGCTAATGTCTAACACTTTCTGAAAGGTCTAAACATTTCACTTCTCCCCACCAAGTTCCCATTTACTCAGGTAAATGGCTTAGGTCACTTTGTAAAGGATAAGAAGATGTATAGCCACTAATTGAGACGTTATGGTAGCTTACTCTTTCTCTCAAGTGTATTTGACTTCCCCTTTATTTAAAGAAGTCTGGAACTGTAAACTTTTATAGATTTGGGACTTTGTTGAGAGTTCGTGACCACTGTGGTAATTCAAGTCAGGCCTTGATTTATAAAGTATGCAATTTCTGTTACTCTTATTGAGTAGAACCTAATTGGGCTAACAATCTATTATAAAACTAGCTACTTCCAAATATTAAAGTTGATCAAACCATTATCCCACCACCTATGATGCATATTACGATAACCATAACCACCTTGTCTCTAATGGTTTGGAGCTGCCACTTAGCCTCTGCCACCCTGGGATCCAGTAACTTCCCTGAAATCATGGAACCTTGCTGTATCTCTCACCAGCATCATTAGCTTACAGAGAATGGCCACTTTGGCACTCTTCCAAGACCTGGAACACTCTCATTCCTGTATTTCTAAATAACTGAAGAGATTATCTTCTGAATCCTCTTAGAGGACATGGTACAGTTAGGCAAATGTGATAAATCCATTCCAACGTTTCTAACTTCCTGAGGAGTTGAATGCCTAGTGTGGCATCTAGCACACTCACTCGAGCTACCATATTGATCAGAATCTGTGGTAAATCAATCCATATCAACAAATTCAGCCAAATTTAACATTACACTTTTTCCTTGTTCATTTGCCTTCAGAATCCATTTATCAGATTTTTGCAAATAAAAATTATCAACATCTTGCAGTTTCGACTTTGCAGTTGGTATTCCAAGGCATGCTGAGATCTGTCTTTAAGATAGAGATCTGGGGATGATGCATGATGTTGAGAATGGGCCATAAGGAGTATGGAATTCCCTTTGCAAAGGGGGTCATTCTGGTTTTCGAGTGAGACAGGCAAGAAGGCTGCTCCAGCCAACAAATGAGACTCATGGGGCTGGGGTCTCATCATACTCTGTTCCTTCCCCATATCTCTACCCCAGTTCTGAGGTTCTCCCCTCTCAATCAATACACTTTCACACCTGGCTGTAAATCCAACTGACTTGGTAGCTCAGCAACCTTGGGATTCAAATCTTAAGTTTACTTTTAATTTCTTCAGCTTTGTGCCTGCAAGAGAGAAGATATTGTTTTGGTGCTATAATAGAAAGTCTCTATCTAAGCCAAGAATTTAGGACTTCGAGCTTATTCTTTTTTTTTTTTTTTCCTGGATACCGAGTCTTGCACTGTCGCCCAGGCTGGAGTGCAGTGGCACAATCTCAGCTCACTGCAACCTTTGCCTCCCAGGTTCATGCCATTCTCCTGCCTCAGCCTCCCGAGTAGCTGGGACTACAGGCGCCCGCCACCACGTGCAGCTAATTTTTGGTATTTTTAGTAGAGACAGGGTTTCACCATGTTAGCCAGGATGGTCTCAATCTCCCGACCTTGTGATCCACCCGCCTCAGCCTCCCAAAGTGTTGGGATTACAGGTGTGAGCCACCGTGCCCAGCCCGAGCTTATTCTTTTGCCTTTAACTGTCCAGCATATTAGAAGCAACCAGGCCTAGTACTACTTATTTATCCATTAATGTCTTAAGTTGCAAGTAACGAAAACCTATATTGGCTTACTGGAGCAAAGACGATGCTCATTAAAAAGTGTTATCTAGTTCACAGAATGGTTGTGGAAGCTGAAGATCCAGGTTCAGCGATACAAAGCTAGGTTCAACGCTAGCATCACAGCAGAGAACTCTTCTACTGAGGACATCCCTGCTGCCACTGCTGAGTCCTGGTCAGTGCAGTCTGCACTGCAGACATATCCATCAGTAGAAACTAGATGCCATGACTGGCACTATCGCTTCTGCTCCCCAGGAACTCAGTCTTTCTACAACTCACCTCAACTCTGAAGTGAGGGTGTCCTATGAGCAAAACCTGGGAACACACCTGTATTCTCACTGTCAGACAGCTTTGGAAGTGTTATTTCTCTAGTGGGAGGTGAGCGCCACTAAGACTCATAACATTGCAGAATTCCCCCCAAATAGAAAAGAGATTCTGATAATAGAGATTTATCGAAACACCAATTATATCCCACAGAATAAAATGAAAACAAAAAAAAATGTTAAGGGGTTTCTAGAATTGAAGATGATGCATGGAAGTAATAATTTGTCCATAAAATTGACAGATTTAAAACGTTAAAACACTCAATGCTGGTAAGATGTGGGGAAATGGCATTCTTACACTCCATAGAAGTGGGAGCTTTCTGGAGTAATAAAGCAGCAGAGTGCCCACCCCAAAGCCTTTCCATTTCTTCTTTTGTGCCCATCTGTCATCTCCACAAATTTTCTAACAAGTATGATTTAACCCCAGAAAAGATAATGTATTATTATTTCAAAATTTAAGAAATATTACCAAGCATTCAGGCAAAACAAAGTTCACATTTGGAACTTCTCTTCTGGAGAAACCTACCAAATACTGTATTTTTCTTTTTTTTCCCTCATATTCATGTATGCATTAAGCAAGTACTTATTGAGCACCTGTCCATCTACCTCGTGTCAGCACTCGGTGATTGTGAAGATATTGATATTGTTTTGTCAACTACATTTTTAAGTTGGTGGAGAAACCAGGATGCAAAGTTGACAACTTCACATTCTCAGGTTGAACTTGAGTTGGCATCTCAAGTCCTAAACATTTTTAATATACTCCAATTGCTCTGCTACAAATTAAAGTGACAATGAGCACTGGATATTTGTATAGCGTAGATCCTCCCAAGTATTAGGAGCTGAAGCCCCAGAGATCTATACATTTCTAAGCCCCAAATTTATTGCCAACAACAGCAAACTCTACTCAGGGTATATCTGATTACAGATCTAGAGTTCCTGAGCTATTGTCCTTAGACAACACAAAAGGTCAGTTGCAAGGTAAATACTGTATTTTAACAGAGACTGATTTCACCTCTAGCCACCACCCTCCAGGTGTTGGGTTCACTGGTGTCTAGTGCTGATAGAATAGCTCATCATTAAAGAGCTATGTAAGGAATGTTGAGAGTGCACTTACCTGGTCTGGGGCTTTAATATTTTTTGTATGAAATTGTTGAGTTCTCAATCATTGTTTTTGTTATTTGAAATTCTTTTTGGAGAATTCAAAATTTGGTAATAATTTCAAGGAGGCTTCCTGGCATGTGTTCTAGATGGCTCTGCACATGAAAATGATAAATCAAGAGATTTATTTCCTCCATAGGTCAAAGTCATCATTACCTTCCCCTTGCCTTTTGGAAGAAAGGAACTTTATCCTTCTATGTGATTTATTCTTTTCATGGGCATCCATTCAGCACAGAGCTATTGTTTCAGAATAGGGAAAATGTATTCCTTTTACAGGTTTATTCCTCCAACTGGAATTTGTTTAAGTAGGTTCCACTGCACAAACACAAAAAGCCCTAATACATGCAGACTGGGTCGGCCTCATGCCATCAGATGTCACCGCTGACGGGTGATGGCACTTATATAGATTTACACAACAAAAACTACATTAAAAATGTTAAGGTGATGAGACAAAGGCACAAAGGCCTAGAAATTCACAGCTCAGTATTTAAACATACTATATCTAAGAGGAATGGAGTGCATTAGGGTAATGGGAAGGTGACAGCGGCCCTATTATACCTACAGTACTAGACACTTAATCCCTAACTGAATTTCCTGGTGGTGCTGGCTTTGTCTCATTCTTGGGGGCTTATGTTTTTTAATGACATTATTGTTGTGTAAATGTTCTTGTTTTATAAAGTAATTTCAGGTTAATTATCATCTGTTTATGCAATTAGTGTAATTACCCCTAATTACAGAGTAGAAACAATATATATAATTAGTTTATTAGAGGTATAACTGTGATATGTAATGATTTTTAAATCTTTATGAAACTTTGTTAACAAATATTCCACACATGTGAAAACAAAATATTTAGATGTCAAGCTCTTTTACCTTATATATTTTTTTCATATGCTCAGTAATCATTAGATTTATTGCCTGTCAAATTTAGTGTTAAAAATCATAGTGCCATATTAGAGGGAATACAAATATTAAAACTGTGCTTACGAAAATTAGAAACACTCTCATGTTTTCCTTAAGGTCTGGTTTTGGAAATCTCTCTTCCATTAAGATTTCTTACCTACAGAGTGTCACCCTCAGGTGAATTTTGATGGTAGTTAAAAACCTAGTAAAGAGATTTATATATAATATCATGACATATAATACACACATGTTCTATTACATTCCTAACAAACTAAGAATATAACCCCGATCTCTATATTGGATTTCTTCCTCTGCCTCTGAACCAAAGGAGAACTAGAAGATGAACCAAAAATGCTTCGACATTAAAGAAACAGTGAAGAAATAGATCATGAAATAAGATGATACATGCTTCCAAAATCAGTCAAGAGTGCTATAAAGTTAAATATAGTTGCTGAAAAACTAAATTCAAATACAAGAAATGCATATTAATGTAGATTATCACCATTTATTTCCTTATTACATTTATTTCTCTGTTATTGGTCACTTAAGAGAATATTATTTAACCATTCCTTCACTCCTCAAAATATTGAAACTAAAAAATGCAATATAAGTAAACTGAATGCAGAAATCAGCTGCTTTTGAATTATGCAGTACATTCTCCCATGTGGATAAAAACCATCAAATATCCTCAATTATTGCTTACTGCTGAGACAAGGATTAGAAGGTCTAATTTACACCATTGGAAATTTCAGCAATAATATCAGAAAAGAAACACTAAACATTAGCAGCACATTACTGTAAAAACGCTATGCTTCTTTTGGATATGGAGTAACTTTCTGAACAGTGAATTCCATCTTTATCAGAAGGCAAATACTGTCAGCATTCGGTCTACAAACAAACTTGCATGAAAATGGTGCCTGGGCTTCAA
The DNA here is from genome assembly GCF_006542625.1 of Nomascus leucogenys. Lineage (NCBI taxonomy): Eukaryota > Metazoa > Chordata > Mammalia > Primates > Hylobatidae > Nomascus > Nomascus leucogenys. The sequence goes on from NC_044382.1 coordinate 49,923,940, forward strand.
TTATTATTGAAGCAAAATATCAACTTAAGATTTAGTCTTTTAGCTAAGACAATAAACTTTTTAGAATCACTCTAAGCATGTCCAACACATAAGTTTATTTAATGAATGGAACAAAATTTCTTAAAAATTCAACTTCAGGCTGGGCTCAGTGGCTCATGCCTGTAAATCCCAGCACTTTTGGAGGCCGAGGCGGGTGGATAACGAGGTCAGGAGATTGAGACCATCCTGGCTAACACAGTGAAACCCCATCTCTACTAAAAATATAAAAATAAAATTAACCACACATGGTAGGGGGGCGCCTGTAGTCTCAGCTACTCGGAAGGTTGAGGCAGGAGAATGGCGTGAACCTGGGAGGCGGAATTTGCAGTGAGCCAAGATCGCACCACTGCACTCCAGCCTGGGCAACAGAGTGAGACTCCATCTCAAAAAAATAAAAAAGAAATTTAAAAAACAAATTTAAGATTGGTGGGAACAGTTGGGCGCAGTGGCTCATACCTACAGTCCTAGCACTTTGGGAGGCCAAGGTGGAAGAACTGTTGGAGCCCAGGAGTTCTAGACCAGTCTGGGCAAGACAGTGGTCTCATAGTGAGACCCTGTGCCTACAAAAAGTAAAGTTTTAAAAAATTAGGTTGGTCGTGGGGGCTAACGCCTGTAATCCCAGCACTTTGGGAGGCTGAGGTGGGTGGATCACCTGAGGTCAGGAGCTCGAGACCAGCCTGGCCAACATGGTGAAATCTCATCTCTACTAAAAATACAAAAATTAGCTGGCCGTGGTGGCCGGCACCTGTAATCCCAGCTACTCAGGAGGCTGAGGCAGGAGAATCGGTTGAACCCAGGACGTGGAAGTTGCAGTGAGCCAAGATAGGGCCATTGCACTCCAGCCTGGGCAACAAGAGTGAAACCCCATTTCAAAAAAAAAAAAATGAGATGGATGTGGTGGCATGCACCTGTAGTCCCAGCTATTTGGGAGATGGTGGTGGGTGGTGGGAGATCACTTGAGCCCAGGAGATGGAGGTAGCAGTGAGCCATGATCATACCATTGCACTCTAGCCTGGGCAACAGAACAAGACCCTATCACCAAAAACAAACAAACAAAAATAGGTAAAAAGAAAAAGACATGTAATAAAAAAAAAAAGATCAGTGGGAACTATCATTACTCTGGGGGAAAAAAAAGACAAATGTTTTCATTTGTTTCTTGATCTCTCTGTCAAAACAAAAAAAAAAAAATCTCGATCCAGAAATTTTGGTTGTTAACATATATGAAAATTACAACACATCCCTGGAAATGATGCATATTAGGGTATACATTTTATGAGGATAAGGACCATGACTTACAGTTCTTTGTTTGAGACGGAGTCTCACCCTGTCGCCAGGCTGGAGTGCAGTGGCGCAATCTCGGCTCACTGCAAGCTCTGCCTCTCATGTTCACGCCATTCTCCTGCCTCAGCCTCCCGAGTAGCTGGGACTACAGGCGCCCACCACCACGCCCGGCTAATTTTTTGTATTTTTAGTAGAGACGGGGTTTCACCATGTTGGCCAGGATGGTCTCGATCTCTTGACCTTGTGATCCACCCGCCTTGGCCTCCCAAAGTGCTGGGATGACAGGCGTGAGCCGCCGCACCTGGCCTGACTTGCAGTTCTTTTATTCCTCCATGATACTATGTATGAACATCTTGCATAAAGGGGATACCCACTATGTAGTTATTGAATGAAAAAATGAGTAATGGAATAGAAGATCAAAACATCCAGCCATTTTTTCACAGAATGAACTAGCTGACAGTAAGCCTTTCTTCTTTTATTTTCTTCCTACTATTCTTTTTAGAAGGATCAAGTTGGTATTTTAAAAATCAAATATTCAGACTTTTCTCCCCTCAAGTACATGAAATTGTATAAAGTAAAGCAAAATTCTAACAACGTGTCTGGCACAAAACAATCATCCGGAAATGTTAGTCTATGAAAGTTCATAAAGAGATACTGATTCCCCAAAAAGTTCTTAGTCAACAAAAACCCCTTTAAACAAAGACACGATCACAATGGTTCAAAAAAAAAAAAAAAACTGAGTACCACGTGGTCCTGGCAATGCCTGGCCACTGACAGGTGCTTAATAATTATTCATTTCTTCCCATCCTCTTTGGACTTTATGATGAGAGGCAGAGCCCATGTTTTGGGGAGAGACTACCTGGGTAAAGAAGGTAAATTCATTCTGTGAGGGAGCCCACAGTGACTCTCTTGAGCCCTCCCTAGCTCAGAGTCTCCCTCTGTACACAGGCGCACTAAGAAAGTGAACCAGACAAGGAAACGCAGAGAATCTCTGCCTGCCACTGGAAGGAGGCAGCAAAAGGAGATTAGCTTGGGAAGGAAGGATGAATGTGACCACGGAACAGCTAGACCCAAACATACTTGTTTTTACTTTCCTGCTACACCCACAAATGGTTAAAAATGTAACAATCAACCTGCAGCTGGCATTAATCTGTAAAAGTTGACATAGATCAAACCAAAAGAAAAATTTCTTTTCCACCTGGGCTTTGGAATCCTAGGGCAAAGTTAGCAGAATAAGGAATGGGGTATGCAAGACCAGCCCTCATTTCTTCACCTGGGAAGTGGATATTCCACAGTCGTGCCTGGGCCCACCATATAATGCACTACCCTCTTCCATCCTGTGGCTCAGACTTGAACCTTGTTGTGCAGATAAAGGAGGCAGCAAATACATGCTTTTCAGACAAAAGTAACACAGCTGAAAGTTTGCTGACTTGTTTCAGCTATGCCTAACTTCTGGGGAGGTGGAGTTACCCTAACTTAAAATTTGCACAAGGCCTAAGCCAGATGGGATGGAATTCACAGATAATACTGACAGCCAGTGATTAAACAGAAGCTTCCATGATTCCCCATATAAGAACTGCATTTAGATTGTGTCTGACCAGTTCAGTGATTTAAAAAAAAAAAAAAATCTTGCATGATGTCCTAAGAGGAGATGAGACAAAAAGGGCTAATGCTCACTGGATTACATTAGGTCTTTTTATGCACTTCAGATGACAAATGTATGGCTTATCTTTGTTCTCTGAATTAGATCCATAAGTGTGAAAATCCTAACAACTTCTGGAAGGTTAGTTAGTTTCTACCTGGTTCTGGAAGTACTGCCCCTTTCTGTCTTTTTCCGTCATTCCTTTTTGAAAGGACAGCAAGATATTAAACTTTGAAAAATGCCTTTCCATATTTTCTCCCATAAAGGATCAGTTTAAAAATTGGAGATTAAAAACGGAAACATTTTGCCGGCTTTATACTAATGTGGCATTTACACATTCTTCCATACCATTTAAACGCACTCACTAGACTGGCATCCATTCTAAGCACAGTGTAAAGCCCAGAAAGGCATTTTATTCTTTCCAGGTGTGCTTGACTGGTTTATTTATGGTCTGACTTCCTTTCATAGTGTGAGAAACTTTAGCCTTCTGCCAGCTGCAAAGGATTGTTCAGAAGAAGCATTTTTAAGTTAAAAAATAGAGAGCAACACTTTTTTCTCCTGCCGCCCTCACCTCCCCCAGCCCCCTGACACACTTCATGCACCTTCTTGCATTGGTTAGTCCATGACATGTCTAAACAGGCATTTAACTGTACTCGCCATCAAAGAAGGTGCCCCATGCAGGCAACAGTATATTAACTTAATGAATACCAGAAAGGATAAGAAGGAGGGTATGGAGCTGTTAACTCCAGCCCAAGTTATCCTTCCTGAGAGCACTCATCACATTCAGTAGAAACACACACACACACACACACACACACACAAGGAGAGAGACAGAGACAGAGAGAGACTTTTCTCTCATTCTTTGGTTCTGGAGAAGCTGGGATGATGTCCCTGAAGCACAGCTGAAAGGCACAGCCCTGATTTGCAAAAAGGCTGTGTGATGTGAGATGCTTCTGTTCTCTGCACACAGCCACACAAACTAAGTCTAAATGTTTTCTCATTCATAACTAACATCAGAAGGTCCCCAGCAGTATTACCTTGCCTGACTCCATAAGGAGGTCCAATGAAAGACCATTGTTTACCACTTTGGTGGCCACATCATGCTGCAAAGAGGTAGGTATAAAAAGATAGTGATTCTGAAAGATCATTTTTTACTGCATAAAAGAAAACGGTATTTCCTAATTTAAATAATTTTCCACTTATTTGCAGAGCTAAATAATTTGGGCTGAAATAACTGACTCCACCCTCAAAAAATTGCACTCAATATAGATGACTTTCTAAATGTTTCTGAAATGACTAAGGTTTTTCAAAAAATTATTTGACAGAGTCCTTTATGACAACTATGACTTTAAAAAGACGAAAGCATGTGAATGACAGCAAAGATAAGACAAAATTGACTCTTAGCAATAAAAAGCTTGACAAGACTTGAAATTTTTAAATAAAAAATTATTGAATCCAAACAACATAGATCCCAGGAAAATTTGAGTGCTTCAATAATAAGATCACAGAGTAGGTATGTTTCTTGGAAAAGAAAACTCGCTTTTATTGGGTAGGCGTGGTTTTGAAAAATTACCACATAATTTAGAGATCTACGGGAATCTTTGGCATTTCAAAACTTGAGTGGAGCCTTTGGAAAAAGCTCATCACAGCTCTTTTTAATCTTTGAGGAAGCTGGCACTCTGCGATGGAGTTGTTAAACAGCCTGGCCATGCCAAAATTCATCATAGCACTGCCCCAGGGAGGCTGCTAGCTGCCTGACCCCAGCAGTTCAGAGTGGGACTGGAACAAAAGGCTAGCATCCATTTCAAAAAGAACCCCAGGAAGCATCTGCGGGAGGATGAAGCGTGTTGAGGTGGAAGCCAGAAGACAGTGGGAGTGAGGAAAGCACTAGCTAAGGAAGCAGAGAGGGCCGAGGAAGGAAGGAGGCTGAGCCAGCAGGTTTATTGGCAGAAGTCACACACATGATTGCTAGGCAATGGTCAATTTCCAGACAACAACCACAGAGTAACGGCAAAGCAGTAAAGAGGAGAGATCGTGAAGAATGCACCTTCACACAGAGAAATGACAAAGAGAGGAAAAGGGAACAGGGAGGAAGGCGTGGAAGGAAGGAAGAAGAAAAAGAAGAAAGGGAGAGAGAGGGAGGAAGGAAAGGAGAGATAAGAAAGAGGGAAGGGGAGGAAAAAATCAAGGAGAGGAGGGAAAGAAAAAGGGAAGATGAGTAAGGGAAGAGAGGAGGGAAGGGAAGGAAGAAAAAGAATATGAAAGTAGCAGGGGAGACACTTGAAGAAAGTAAAGTTTATCAAAATGAATTAGCAGGAAATCTTTTTATTTACAGACTGTAGAATTTACCTAGGCTGGCAAATGGCACGCTATTCCTTTTTTTTTGTGCTGTCAAGAAGCGTTACCAATTGTTAATAGCATTAAAATTTTTATCACTTAATTTATTTTATTAATCCCATTCAGGTTTAACATTACTAGCACATGACTGTAAATAGCAATAATAATGCCACCGAGGTTGGTATCAACAATGCTAAAGGTTATCATGTAAAATCCAGCCTCCCAGCAGCGAGAAAGACTCTTGCAAACCTTTACATTAAGGAAAAGCCTTGCACAGATCCACAAAACTGTGATCTTAATATGATAGAGCATCCCCTGTCCTCTGATGTCCGCTGATGAATTCTCCAATATTTAAAAAACAAATCTCAACATCCAAGAAGCATCTTAGGAAAGGGTTAATGTATATTTAAGTAATGCACGATCTTTAACACTTTCCTTCTGTTTCCACTCTTCTTCCAAAGTCAAAGCAAGTTTTTTTTGCATACAACTTTATCAAATACATTTTAAAACAATAATGCCAGTGTAAAATGGGGTTATTACTTCAGATAATTCTTATTTTCATTTATTTATTTATTTATTTATTTGAGACGGAGTCGCCCTCTGTCACCCAGGCTGGAGTGCAGTGGCATGATCTTGGCTTACTGCAACCTTCACCTCCCAGGTTCAATCAATACTCCTGTCTCAGCCTCCCAAGTAGCTGGGACTACAGGCGCGTGTCACCATGCCCAGCTAATCTTTGTAATTTTAGTAGAAATGGAGTTTCTCCGTGTTGGTGATGCTGGTCTCGAGTTCCTGATCCTAGGTGAACTGCCCGCCTCGGCCTCCCAAAGCACTGGGATTACAGGCCTGAGCCACCGCACCCTGCCTAATTTTTTCAATTGTTCACTCCAGTATTTTATAGTCACCTAAGTTCATGCGATTAAGGACTTGAACTGTCTTTGGGAGTCGGGGGCAAGGGCTGGGATCCTTTCCGGCCACCTTCAATCCCTAGTCCAAACAAACCAGGGGCAGCCATTTCAGCACAACCATCACCCCAAAAAAGTCATTCTGCTTTTTTCTGTCAAACTTGTGGAACTTCTCTTAATTTTTATACATCTTTATTCATAGATGAGACTTGTGAGTGAAAGCCATTCTGATCAGCTCCGTGGGTTTCATCTAATAGGCTGCAATAGGCTGCATCAGGCTGCATCATAGAACGTGTACAACCTCCCCCACGCTAAAAGTGATGCGGGAGGGTGATTTTAATAAGATGAGTGAATCCGAGGGTGGGAATTAAGAAATCAGCATGGTTGAAAGCAATTATCTGGACAATTAAAAACTTCAACTGTGGTGAGGTTTTGTTAAAACACAAAGTTTATAGAAATTCGATTTGGGGAAGCTAGGTGATTTCACTTAAGGAAGGCTCCTCTGTGATGGAGAGTAGCAAATAAATCCTGAAAGGAAAACACTCAAGAGGCGTTCAAGGCAGTCCAATTAAGTTGGTCAAGACATCTGAGGAAGCACTACTAAGGAGTACAGTTTTTTAAAATGATGAATCTGCTATGTAAACATTCAGACTGCACTAGGGACTCATTCATTTAATTATTTTATAGTTTGCCTTTGCACTGAGTTTTGGAACTTAGGTTAAATTCAGATGTGACTTCTAAAGAGAAAGGGAGAAAGCTCTATCTGGCCATTTAAAGCTGTTTCAGGTGACTTTTAAGTCAAGCACTGTCATCTTCCAACGTACCTTCTAGTAGTTATCCAGAAGTATCTCTACTTTTAGGAGCTTATCCTAAACCATACAACTCCCTCGAGAAAGCAGCTGCTTAGGCTGGGCTTATTGTCATTCAATTGAGTCCTCAATCAACCAATGTTTATGAGTAGAGACTAGAGGAATTACAGCTAACATCGCTAGTTTACCAAGTGCTATGATAGGCTTTTATTTTATTACATTTCACCAGACTCCAGGTGGATTTTTGTCCCCACAATTATAGACAAGTTGAGGCTCAGCTTAAGTAGAAGAGTTATCAACTTCCCTGATGTCACACCAACTCAAGAGGCAAGATTGGACTTTGAGCCGGGCTCCAGCACCAAACCTTCAGATCTCCTGGGATGACACAAAGCAGTCCAAACCAGGGTTCCAGGCTTTGGTGACTAACAACCAGGCTGTGAAAAGAAATATGGTAAACACTACATAACATGAGATGTAAATCACACTTTAAGGCACAATACATGTCAAAGCACTTTGCATCCACTTTGAAACCAAACACCACCACTCCACTGGGAACAACAGTCTTCCAGTAAATCTATTTAACTTAAAAGAAAAGGTTGAATAAGTAAACAAATGCCAACAAGCATTGTTTGGCTAATGCAGGGAGGTGGTCTTAGCAATTGCCTAGCCTCTAAAATGTTGCTAATTGTTTTACCAAGAAGAAACGAAGTCTCTTTCTAGCACCATCTTGAGTAAGTATTGCCATGGGAAAGCCTGGGTATGCCACTTTTTATAGCGGTTGCACAGCTACTGTAAAGTGTGCAGAGAGGAATTTTTGTAAGCAGCTGTCAACCGCACCCTAACCCCAGGCAGCTGTCTCACTTTATGAACTACTGCTCATGACAAGAAGTGTGAACGGTGGATAAACCATCACCGTTCAGACAATACAAAATAAGTTTTCCCAGTTGTGGGCAGAGGTAGATGTAGGGTTCAGGAAATTGTATAGAGGTCTACTCTTGCCATCTAGGAAGATAAATGACAGGGATTCATACACATATACTTACTTAAATGCTATTCTTCAACAGACTGGTTAATCAAATGCTCCTGTTCAGCAAATAATAACGAGGCACACACATTCCAAATGTAAAGAGGGAACGAGTTATTTACCCTTCATCCTTCTAAACATGTCCTAAGTGCTGTGGCCAGAAAGCAAAGGAGAGAAACAAGGGTAGACTCCCAGCCAGTCTGGTAAAACCTTCCAAATCACCAATGCAACCTGCACCTTCATTCACCAGGCCCCCCACCCCCCCATCAAAGGACAAGATTGGGCAGGGGGAAACCTCTTGCAGGACTCCAACAATTAAGAAACAAAGCAGAAACCCTCCGTGGAATTCAGGAAGGCACCTTGGTAAAGCTGTTTGAGAGCCTGGAATTCCTAGTCACACCCTAGGGCAGAGTGCCCAGGGGCCAAAGGGCTATGTCCGGCTTGGTGCACTTGCGCCAGGTGATTTACTGTCCTCACCCCTTGATTTTCAGAGAATTGGGGAAAAAGAGTTCAGGCTGTGAAATGCCTTTCTGCTCATTTTTCTCTGCTACAGCATCAGAGGTTACCAAAGTCTGCAAGGGCACAGAATTTAAAAAAAAAAAAAAAAAAAAAACGGTTTCCTGCTGCAGATGTGGAAGGCTGGGCCCTCGAGTCCTGCCTGAGTGGGCCATCATCAGAAGCCCTTCTCCTTTTGTTCCATTTGCTAGGCCTTCCTCGAAAGAACTGAATGAGATAGACGGGAAGGGGAGGGGGTGGGCCGAGGTGGGGGAGGGAAGGCTGGCTGGTGCAAGAATATATTTTCTATGTCTGGATAAGGGAACAGGATTCTAGGTAATTGCCTGGTTTTCTCATTGTTCTCGGCTGCCATGCCGAGATTCATAGAGGGGCTGAAAGGATCTTTTTTTTTCTTTCCCCTCTAATTCTTCACTCCCCCAACACACACACACCCTCCAAATCACCGCTCCCCCCTTTAATCCTTTTCCCTCCCCCCTCTCTATGGTGCTTATTCCATCCTAGGGAAAAAAAAGTAATTTGTCTGTTTTATTTATGATGCAATGAAGGTATGCTGCTCTCGTCGGGATAGCCTGACACTGGTCAAACTATCTGACAGCCGAGAAGAACTGCCTTCATACTCCAATGAGTGTATATTTTAACCATTTGTCCACCAAACTACACCATGAGGTTTTGTCAGGATTCACAACACGCTCTCTTTTGTTGTTTAAGTCTACTTTGTTGCATCCCAGTTAAAATCAGAACATGAAGTGTGTTCATGGACTATTGGGTCTTGCATTTGCACCCTAAAATACAGAGATGCTGTACATCATGTGGCAAAAATGAAGATTGTCTGAATATTCTGGGGGAAGACAGACCACTGGGGATGGTCTTAGAACTACTCTGAATTCAGGAACCTCGAACAGTCATGCTGCAAGTCTTAAATCAAGACACCCGATTTAGTTATCATGTCCATAAAGTGGGATTAGCTCAAATGAAATTGAAATTCCAAGCTCTTCCTCCCAGAATTAAAAATAAAGGCACCAGTCAAAGAGCTAGGGTAGTACTGTTATGAACAAGGTTAGAAAAAAGCACATGGCTAAGTAAAAAGTCCTCAAGCATATAAAGACTTGTTTCCCAGGTGGGACCAAAGTTGCTAAGTAGTTGACATTCCATCTTCTAAGTTTTAATCAGAAAGTTGTATCCACCATTTGCAAATTGGGACTTTTAAGAAAGACTCTGAGAGCAGCAAACGCAATAGCCAAAGAGACCATGGTTTTGTATGTACTCATTCTCGATTCTCATTGCACCGTCCTCACCGGGTCCCATGATCTACCTGCCAAATGTATACTCACTTGTATACACTCTGAAGGGTATTCTCCTTTACTTTCAACCACAAACTCTCAATTCCAGAGGGCCTGCCTCACATTCTCTCTCTCCCTCCCTCCCGTTGGCTTGCCACCAGCAATTTAATTCTCCTTTTCAGACATAAAAGGACACACTGGGTTTTAACAATTATACTTTTTATTTCCTCATAAAAAAAACAATGCTCAGAATTAGGCCCCAGACAATCTGTTCTTGCCCTGCAAAGGCCTGTGAGGCAAGATTTCCAGAAGAACCAATGGGATTTCTGCTGACTGAAAATATTTTTAATAAACTACAAAAGAAAAATGCTAAAAAAAAAGAAAAAAAAAACTCACAACAGGTTCAGAAATGTAATGTAATGCACACAGCATGAAGCAGAAACAAAGACCCAGCAGACAGAGAGTGTGATGAATGGTCCTAACCATATCGTATTTATTTATTTTTTTTAAATCTGCATTTGCCTTTCATCTGCAAATGAAAGGAATAGGGAGAAAGTGAGTAGGCATTCCAAGGAATTTCTTCGGTGTAATAAGAGCAAACACAAATATTATAAACTCAGGCAGAATTAGAGTCTAGCAGCAACAAAGATATAGAATGGCTGAAAAAATCAGAGTTCGCACTGTGTTTTTTTGCACTCAGCTGTGGAAGGTGGCAAGAAAACCCAGTACAACGCAGACTCGAGACAGAGTAGTGACCACAGTGCTGGATGCTTCTGCTTTTCCCATCAAATGTGAAAGTTAGTTAAATTGAATTTTCATGAAATGGCAGGGAAAAAAATTTAGAAATATTTATGAAATGCTTTTTCATAATGTAAAGGTATACTTAAAATTCTCAACCGTTCTTTTTAAAAATTAACATGGTAAGATCACTCAATAACACATACATATACGAGCTGGAAGATTCTGTAAATTTTCAAGCCATGTAAAAGCCACCCACCCACTCCTCCGTATACATCGTTCCCAAGGTGTCAGGAGGCACCGGGCGAACCCAGCTGTATTATTTCATAGTGTGCATGGTACACTTGATAGACTGTAAAAGTTAACATATTTTGGCAAGGGTATTAATTTATAAATAGTTGATTAAGTGTACTTCATTAGCCAGGGAAGAAACTAAGCATATTTTTTGGTAGAAAAGGGTGTTATGCATTATATATGTGCATGCACACCTCCATTCATATAGATACACAGAGTACACCATTTTCATCAGTTGTATCAATATTCATAACAAAATGCACATTAATTTCTCAGGTTGGAAGTCTTCCATTTTTAGTGAAAAATAACCGGTTTAACTTTATAACTCTTTAAATATCTAGAAAACTTAATACTTTACACATTTGTTATATTTAATTTTTCATATTCAATGAGTTTTAGCAGTGTTCATTTCAAACAAAAGGATATGGCACAAATAACTTTTTAAGATTCGTTTAGATTAAAGGGCAAAAGCAATGTTTAACTGTTAATGCCAGCACAGGAAAACATACCCCTCAAAGATAAGCTAGTTTGGTGTATATAAACATTTTATAATTATTCTATAGTTCTGGAAAAGAGTTATGTTGGGCTTGGCAATGATGATAGAACAATGTCAACATCAAGATCAAGAATAGGCTAGTTGATCATAATAAACTTGATAAAATGAAATTCTTTCTTAATAGTTGACACTAACAGCCATGATTATACGTGCAATATCCATATAGCATAGAATGGGTCATTTGGTTAAAATAAACTTGCTTATATGAAAATTCATGGCAGCAAAAATAAACATCTGGACAGTAATATATGCAGTTCTGACTCTCCCTATGTTTTAAATTTTGAAAGGTTTATAATTTATATTTTCAAAATAGTTTCAGAACGGGCTAACAAGATAGATCACATCACTCTATGTAACCTGATTAAATTTCACGTTGGAAACTGACAGAGGCCTCTCTATGATCCTTCCTTACAGTAATTGTCCTGCCATTTTGCGGCTCCTGCTCCACCTGGCTCAACCGCAGCCGTCATAAATTGCAGACTACAAAGCTGCATGATTTGAGAGCCAGCTCCAAAAATGCAAGTTTCAAAAATTGAACCACTCACAGTTCCTCCTCTTCATTTTGAGACAATAAATGTCGTGCTCACATTATCTTGTTATATAATTGCCCGTTAATAAAAACTAGGTAGTGAGAGCCAAATAAATAAATGGCATTTCACAAAATCATCTACACACACACAATTTCTCTCTCTCTCTCTCTCTCTCACACACACACACACACACACACACTCACATTTTCAAACTGCTTTGGAAAAGAAATGGAGAAAATGCTTGCAAGTAAATAGGCAGGCAGGCAGGCAGCAAAAGAAATTCTCAAAGGTATTTCCAAACTTGCATTCACAACATGAAAATCAGTGTAAGCTGCAGATTCCTGGAATATTCCCAAGACATAAGTTTTTGAGCATTACCCCCTTATATTAGTTACTGTGTTTTTAAGGAGTTATTTTACACATTTCTTTTTTGTTGTTGTTGATTTTCAATAAACAAAAAATGCTTAATTTTTTTGGGGGGGGAGGTTATGAATTTCTGCATCAGGAAGGTAATTTGTTTTGCCCATTGAAGCTGATGTATTGAAATGAGCTTTTGCAACTTGATCACTTTTTTCGTGCACCCTTAGAAGAAGCCTTAACAATACCTCTAAGCACTTTTTCCAGGGTCCGCAGAAAGTGGGACGTCTCCTTTAAAGTCCTGGAAAACCACGATTGAACTGTTTGGGAATTCTGTTGTCGCGTATTTATCTGTGTATCGGCTATAGGCATTTCAGCACCTCTTCTTGAAAAGGTCCGATTCTCCTCTGGACTACTGGCCTCTATTTAATTCATTCCTCTCTCAGACAGAGACATACATCAAACAGGAGAGAAATATGACTGGAAGAAATACCTATTTTCTCTCCCCTTTTCAGATTAAATATCTCCAGCCACAGATAGAAACCTCCTTAAACTGAAATTAATTTCTGTATTTACGAAAATACATCAGGTGGTATGTTTTACTTTCATTCCATTTCTGGTGCAATTGGCAGACCCTCAAATTCTTACTATAAATGCATTTTTAATCTACAACCCAGCCTGAGGTTTCTCTTATTCTCCCGATTATCATTTCCCTCTGTGTTTGGGACCTTGTTTGTTATCTCTCTTGCTCAATGCTTATTCAAAAATGCCTTCAATCTTAAAAAACTGGTAAGACAATATATAAAAGGCTGACAGGAAAACTCACATAGAGCTATACACAATCTATAATTTTCTAATATTAGAAGATTTTTTCCCCATAGCCTCATCCAAAAGAAAACGAATTATTTACATTCACAGCTTAAAAAATAATTATACATACTTGTTCTCTACGCGCAAATGCTGCTGGGGACTGGGTGTATTTTATAGAGGCACACTGCCCTCTGCAGGGAAAAACAGCTTTTTAACAACTCTTTGGGGTAACCTCAAAAAAACAGTATCGCCCGGGGCTGAAAATATAAACAAATAGTTTCTTAAATGGGTTTGCTTATAAGCAATTAAGCTGTATTTATGCACCTTAAAATATACTTCTTCACACTCTTATTTTTCTTAAGTGTTGGCTTATCCCATTATACTTCTAGTAACAAAACAGGAAAAGGGCAACATTCTTTATCACAAGCTGAGCCACAATATTGAATGGAACACAGAATTGTTCCAGTTTCATTTCTTCTCCAAATTACAGTAGACTCAAAAAAATTTAATAGTCATTCAAGTGCCTTGTGAACGGTGTGCAATAGGGCCTTGAATTTTTCAAGGAACCTCTCTAGATTTCTGCTCTGGGCTTGGGTTGTGGGTGGTAGAATTTCAGGATTCTTAAATCCCCAGGAAATTGCTTTGTGGTTCTTGTATTTTCACTTTAATACTTTGGAAAATGAGATGAGCTGATATTGATAACACCTCATTGTATGTATTTTGAACAATAAATTAAGATGCTAATCAAGAGGAAGTTTGATGATCCAGTCGTAACTACTCAAAACTTAAATGTTGTGGTGGAAATTAGCAATAGTTAGGAGCTACTGAGTTAAGTTCATCGAGGCTTTCATTCCAGATTGGGTCTACCTGTCTTTGTCAAATACCTGAAAACCTTTTCCAGCAATCAAATGAGAGGGGTTATCTTTTTTTTTTTAAGGATTTTTTTTTTAAGGTTGTCATGGAGTAGATTCTGTAAATAGAAAGTGGATGAAAAGATATCACTATTTAGTGGCATTTCCCAATTCCCAATAAAGTCTTAAGGGGTAATTCCTTCCCCTGAAAAAGACAATTGTGACTTCTGCCTTCATTGTTCCGCCTCCTTTCCACCACAGAGCTGTGCCGTCCCCACAAGAGCACACTTCCTTCTTCCAGTCTCTAAATGTGACCAGCAGGGGGGCTGATGAAGTGCTCATTTTTTACATCAGTCTTATAAATTGCTTTCCCCATTAATTGTGTCCATGGAAACAATACATTTGGCTGGTAAGGGACTCCTGAATAAAATTTAATGGGATTCTCAAAAAAAAAAAAAAAAAAATTGCAGGCTGGGGGACATGCTATGGCTGGCCATTCTAGCAATCTAAGTTTTAGCCCAGTGCAGGACTAATTTCTTGTCTTCAAAAACTGTAATAAACTGAATCCAAATTAAACTGAAGACTAAAAATGTTCTTTTACTATCTGGAAAAGTAATTTAAAGGGCAAATAAAAATTACACAGCAGTTCTGGAAAAAAAAAAAAAAGAAAGAAAAAGAAAACAGCACTAAAAAAAAAAAAAAAAAAGAATTCCCAATACCTCCTAGCAAAGAACAATCGTCAGTGCTCGCCATTCAGGCAATGTTTAGTACCCAAGTCCTGGTAATATAAGCATGGTTTGTTCAGGATAATTGATCAGATCTCCTAAGCAATCCTCAGGCACCTGCAGTATTCTAAGAACACCCCTGCAATCTCCTCCCTGTTCTCCCCTAAGTGGACATTCTACAGGGTCAAACACATTCTCTCTCTCTGGCTTTTTTATTCTCACCTCTCCCTCAGTGCTTATAATCCTTAGGGCAGTTTTGGTTTTAATTTTTTTTCCCCAGCAGGAAAAGTGTCTGTATTATAGGATCTTAAGCCAAGCCAGCATATACCCATATTTAATTTGGAAAATGTGGGGGTAAATACCACTCGTTATGGGATTAGTCAACAGCTGCAAATCTACCACTGTGAAAAGCCGATTTGTTGTTGTTTTTTTTAAGTGTCATTTCTTTACATTAAAAAAAAAAATCATTGAAACCCCTTGGATGTTTCTCTTACAATTAAACTGATATGATCTAGATGAAGAAAGATTTGACTTTAAATAGAATAATAATGCATGGATTTCAAATTACCTATCTTTTTTTTTTTCTATGCCTCAGATCATTTCTGCCTCTGGGTAAATAGGTTAAAATTTTTAAATATATAAAAATTTTATTTCAACATTTCCTTTTATGCAAATTACTCTTTCCCCGAAACCAAACGATGATCTCACTCTGTGAAGCCTTTCTGCACACATGATCTGAAAAAAGGTTTGTTACTGCTGTGTTCAATGTTAAAAGCTGTTTTCCTCCAACCAGAACCCAAGGTTAGCCTGTGAGAAAGGATATGGGTGCTGGTTCTTGAGTGTATCCCGGGCCAACTTCTCTGTCCCTTTCTCTTTAGGAAAAGGTCACATGCAAATGAAATTCAGGACATGTAAATCTGGCAAGAACCGGGGATACCAAAGGCCCTACATGATAGAATATCCAAGCAGCCGAGACCCAAGATACAGTGTCTGAAAGCCAATTCTCTTAAACAACATGGTGGCCTGGTTCTATTATCCACCTGATTTGATTAATCTAGTGGGTTTTTTGTTTTTGCTGTCATCCAAAATTCTTTTTTTTTTCTTTCTGAGAAAGAGTCTTGGTCTGTCGCCCAGGCTGGAGTGCAGTGGTGCAATCTCAGATCACTGAAGCCTCCGCCTCCTGGGTTCAAGTGATTCTCCTGCCTCAGCCTCCTGAGCAGCTGGGATTACAGGCGCCCGCCACCACACACCCAGCTAAATTTCTTTTTTATTTCTTAGTAGAGATGGAGTTTTGCCATGTTAGCCAAGCCAGTCTCAAACTCCGGACCTCAAGTGATCTACCCACCTCGGCCTTCCAAAGTACTGGGATTACAGGTGTGAGCCACCACACCCGGCCAAAAATTCTTAATAGAAGGATTCATTTTCTGAGCCATCAACAATGATTCAACTGCAACCAAATAGATATTTCTTCTCCACGATCACAGATACATTTATAAATTTATCTAAAGCAAAAATATATCAAGGACCTTGAAAATGTTTGTTCCTTTAGCCTAGTACTTCTTAAGGAATTTACCCTAAATAAATCTTTGCACAGTTGTCGTATCATATGCAAAAACATCATAGTATTAGTAATGCATAGTCTATAAAAGCAAATTAGAAACTACATGGCTAACAATGGGTTAAATAAACCATACTACTTTCATAAGATGGAATCGTTCACAAAGCAAATAAAATTGGGTTTATTAAAACGTTTTCCAGGTGCAGTGGTTCACTCCTTTAATTCCTGTGACTTGGGAGACCGAGGCAAGAGGAGAGATTGAGCCCAGGAGTTGGAAGCACAGTGAGCTATGATGGCACCACTGCACTTTAGCATCCACGACACAGCAAGACCTCATCTCTAAAAATAAATTAAATATAAAACTCTGTCATGGCAAAAAAAAAAAAAAAGTGCCCACAATGTGTTAGGGGAAAAAAGCAGGATTTACAAGTCATTTATATAATATACACGGAGAAGAAAGACTGAAAGGAAATGCAAACTTTTCACAGTGATGATTTTCTTTGTACTTTTCTATACTTTCTAAATTTCCACAATGAGTATCTATTAATCTTCTGCATTAAGAGAATCAAAGTTACCATAAATGGATATGAATATATACACTATTGGATCTTAATTAAGACCCACTCTTAGCTTAGTCTTTTATAAACTGAAATGATCAGAATGACCAGAGAAATATTTCCTGGAATCTAATACAAATTCATTTGGTAGATGCAATGTGGAGGAAGATTGCCTTGGGAAACTCTGTTGTTCTAAAGATGGGGCAGCCATGTAAAAATAAAACCGAGTGCCTAAATCCAAATTTCAGCACCAGAGAGACAGACATGAATGAGACACAATCCCAGCAGTTCGAGAGAGACTGAAAGGTTATCAAATAATTGCTATGTGCTGTGAGAAGTGTTGCAAAAATGACTTTCAGAAAGCAATGGTCTTCAAATGCAAGCTGTGCAGGGGTATTTCTGGAGTTACAAAAACTCTTATTTTAATGTCTTCCTGTAAATAGTGCTTATTTCTGAGATGGATGTTTTAAAACATGCATACTCAAGATTATAGGTCAGTCTTAACATTTTTGAAACTTTTAATACATTAGAGTGTACAACCCAATTAGCTTGCTTTTCTGCAGACATTGAATGAAGGTTTTTTTCATTCTTATTTAGGATAAGAAACGAAAGATTGCAAAGCAAATTGCATAAGCAAACAAGATCCTTCAATTTGCAACTACTTATCATGAATCGGAATTCTTTCAATATGGGAATTAAAAAAAAAACAAACTAGAGAAATGAGTCACTTGCTACAGATGACCTCGAACTGCAATGGACATGCATCTCCAATTATAAATTTAAAGTTCTAAAATCAGCTTAACCTAATATTCTATGACTTTTTGGCAGGAGAAATAGGTGTTATTTGGATTTTTTTTTTTTTTTTTTTTGAGACAGAGTCTTGCTCTGTTGCCCAGGCTGGAGCGCATTTGCATGACCTTGGCTCACTGCAACCTCTGCCTCCCAGGTTCAAGCAATTCTCGTGCCTCAGCCTCCTGAATAGCTGAGGAAATAAATTTTTTGAAGTTTGAAAGTAAGTGAGGAGCAAGATGCAGCGAAGGCACAAAGGGAAAATTTCACAGAAAAACAGCAAAGAATAAAAGCCATCACTTCACATTTGAAAACAAAGTTTTTGCTTTTCGTTTTATTTGGCCTCAAATGATTTTTATTGTGTTTTTCCCCTAATTTTCATGGCAAAGGAACTGAATAGGAAATACATGGATTAGTATTGTGTGCTAGCAACAGTCTTCTTTGGTTTAGGTCATTCGGAAATCAGCTGGGAACCCTATGTTTAGGCTGAGAAGGGAGGACTGGAAAGAGATTGTGATACAAGAATGCAAACATCCACTTATTCCAGTGGCTGTCCAAAGGCAATAGACAGAAAAGCAGCCCAAGTCACCTAGAATCTTGTTTGCACCTCCGCATGAGACACCTTAGTAGGCTTCAGCCATTGTCCTGAGGCCACAGTGGAATCCTAGGGTACAACTCTAAAGCCTACCCAGCTTACCTTCTGCATCAGTTAGGAAGATTTTGGCTTTGGGTAATAGAAAACATAATTCAAACCATGTGGGCATTTATTATCGTAGTGTTTTAGGCAGGGCAGCCTTCAAGTTCCTCCTCTCCCTCTTGAGGTTGCCTTCTGCCATGTGTTGACATTAGCCCAAGACTGATCACAAGATGACTACAATGGTTTCAAACACAGCATCCAGACCCAACAATGGCCAGTGAATAAAGGACCTCCCATCTTTGCCCTCCTCTAACAGTGAAGAAACCTTTTCAAGAAACCCCTCAAGAAACTTCAATGTATCTCTTTTTAGTGGGGGTACAGCATTCAATTCACAGCACGATTTCTTCAGCAAAATTTTCCTCCTGTCTCAATTACATCACGCGTCTCTGTTTAGAATGGTCATGAGCAAGAGGAATGCTCTGTGATTGACTTGGATTCACTGGGACCCCGCAGCAGGGGATGGGCCTAGCGTCCCCTGAAGCATAGAGCCCTGCGTAGGAAGATGTTGGAAAACCGGCAGAATTGCATTTTCTGGTGGGAAGAAGAAAGGAGGGGATGACTGTTGGGATGTGGCTCCTGTCACGAAGCTAGAGAACAACCTTGGTAGTGTTGTTCTGACAGCTCACGTGGTGACAGACCATTTGGACTGGGAGTGAGTCCTGGTAAGAGGCCATCCACTTCTACAAGGAAATTCTTGTTGAGATAACCATACTCACAAAATTATTAACAGAGGCAATTATTCCTCCTATAACCATGTATGTGTTCATGTGTTGCCTGAGCTTTTTTTTTTTTGTCATTTTAAAGGTCAATCATCATTTGATAGATATCGTCCCATCTCCAATTTGAGTAGATCCTTCTTTCAGATCTCATACCACTTTCTTGTTACCATTAGTAGATACTTATTTATGTCTGCCTTTTTATTCGTCATTTGTAGTTCTATTTATCTTCATTGAGAGTTCACCTTTACTCTTCCAAAGAACAGTAAGTATGATTTATTCATGATCCCCCCCACCCATTCGTTATTATACTCGACATAATGTCTAATACTTGTATGAATGAACTAAGTGAAAAGAGATTTGAAGCTTGCAATGTATAAGGTTCTAATTTGTTGCACTTCCATCCTCTTTTTACCTATCATTTCTTATTGTTTGGAAATCACATGACATATCCATTTCACACTCACTATTACTGTTTCAGTCATTCAAGTTATGGAGCTCCTATCCTGTTATATGGTATTTATTTTTCACTTCCAAGAAGATAGCCCTAGCAGAGATGCTCACAAAGATATATAAAGATGTTCACAAAAGCATTATTTATAATAGCAAAAAAATGGAAACAACTCAATATGCAACAATCAGATTGCCTAGATAAATGATACATCCATTCTGTGGAAAATAACTACTAAAAAGTTACGGTTTTCATTAATGATAAAAGGCTCATAGTAAATTCTTAAGGGGAAAAAACATATATAGTAGAACCCAAATCTAACGAAAAGAAAATAACCCAATAAAAAAATGGGAGGCTCTTCTAGCCAAGATAGCAGATTGAGGTGAGGTATAAAGTCTCTCTTCCCCCTTTAAACACATCTAGAAAGCCTAAATAAAATTTAAGGAAAATTTTCAAAGCCCATACCTGGACTCGAAAATAAGAAAAATACATTTATAGGGGCCACAAAAATAAGCCTTTGTGTCCTTCGGAAGAAGTAGTGGAGGCAGATTTTAGCATAGACACAGAAAATCAAGGTGACAAATCCTGGCCAGGCGCGGTGGCTCACGCCTGTAATCCCAGCACTCTGGGAGGCCGAGGCAGGTGTATCACGAGGCCAGGAGATCGAGACCATCCTGGCTAACACGATGAAACCCCGTCTCAACTAAAAATACAAAATTAGCCGGACGTCGTGGCGGGTGGCTGTAGTCCCAGCTACTTGGGAGGCTGAGGCAGGAGAGTGGCGTGAACCCTGAAGGCGGAGCTTGCAGTGAGCCCAGATGGCGCCACTGCACTCCAGCCTGGGCGACGGAGTGAGACTCCATCTCAAAACACAAAAAAAGAGAAGAAATATAAAAAAAAAAGAAAAAGATGGCAAATCCTGGGCTTCCTCCCTGAAGCAAGACAAGGTGGCCACCGTAACTGGAAAGCCTCCTCCCATTATCCTAAAGGCGAGAGTTATCTTATGGAAGCAGTCAACGATAACAATTTGAAACTCCCTACCCTGCAAGGCTTGCAAGCACAGGGCAAATTTTGAGCCACGAGGAAACCCCAAACCCATTAACGTAAAAATTGGCCCAAAGCTGGGAAACCGATACATCCATGGCAGAGTAAAGAACAAAACTGCCCCACAAGAATTCTTCCCACAAGTCAGCACATAACCTATAAATATATAACTACTACTGAACCCAAATGAAAACACTGCAAAGAAATCCAACACTGTTAGAGTTTGTAAACGCAACAAAAGGTTATACCCAAATAACTTGCAATAATAAAACAACCTAAAAATAACTTTAAAATAAATGTTTATAACCATCAAGGAGATGAAAAAGATAAAAGATTACATATAGTGGAGACAAAGTATTACAAAAAATAGAAAATTTGACAAAGAATTGTGGAATTAAAACCCTACCACTAAAAGATAAAACAATGATATATTAAGCATGCAATATGTAGACGAAAAAATTTAATAAACTGGAAGATACATCTAAGGAAATAACCTATAATGTATCACAGGAAGTTAAAGTATGGAAAATATAAGAGAAATTTAGATGGAGAGAAGAGAATGAAAAGTCCAACATATGAGTTATCTGAGAAAAGGAGTCTAAAGAGAATGAAAAAAGGGATAAATATTAAAATTCTCCAGAACTAAAGATATAAATCCTCATATTGAAAGAATTCATCAACTCTCATACTAAATAAGACAAAGCCAAAACAAACACTGTAGTGAAACTACACAACACCGAGAAAACGGAAGAAATAATTGTGAAAGCTACAATAGGAAAAAGATTATCTTCTAAGGAACAAAAATCAGACCAACAGGAGTCTTACCATCAGCAACAACAGGAACACAAAGACAATAGTAACCTCAAAGTACCAGGTAAAAATAACATAACCTAGGATTGCATACCCAGCTAAACAATCATCTAAGAGTTAAAACAAAAGACTTTTGAAGATATAAAAACTAAAAGCTCACTAAGCACAGACCCCCTCTGAAAGAACTACTAAAGGATGTAACCAACCAAAAGGAAAATGAATACCACAGGAAGGAGTAGGGTATAAGAAATGATCAGAAGAAAAGAAATTGGTAAAATGTGTTGGTAAATCTAAGCCAATAATTAATTTGGGAGAATTTCAAATCACAATGGAATTCTTGATAACGTGAGATGTGGAAAGTGAGTGTTAGCTTCTAGGACTCTTGTCCTATTTAAGAGCAGATAAAATTTTCAACTCTCTACTTTGTTATGAAAATCAAAATTTAAGTATGCATCTTAAATATTTTAAAGTAAATACTGAAACAATTGAAATAGAATGCAAATTTAAAATTCAGTAAAGGAGAGAAAATATGCAAGAGAGAGAAACAATTCAACTAAAGGCAGGGAAGGAGAGGGGAAAAAAGCAAAGAAACATATAAATAGTAAAAAATAGTAAATAAATACTAAATAGTAAAAATTACTAAATAAATAGTAAAACATAGTAAATAAAAAGCACTTTTCTGTTTTCTAATATTTCACTAGTGGTAAGATCTGTGAAAGAAACCATATCCAAATAGATTGTAGTTCTAGGCATGCATTTTACAGGCACAATTTCGAAACATGATTAGAAATAACCTAAGTCTTCATTATTAAAAGCTGATTAATACATTTCAAGCTTCACTTTGCTAATGCCACCTGGAAACATTACTATTTAGTAAGATAAAAAAAATTTAGGTACAATTATCAAAATTAGTTAAGATAAAAAATTTAGGTACAATTATCAAAATAAATGCAAATGACTTAAATTGTCTTTTTAGAAGACAGAGACTCTCAAACTGAATCAGAATTAAAGTACAGTTATATGATGTTTACTTGAAAGATTCCATGGCATAGCCTGAAAGATTAAAAATAGGGTGATAAGGAAAGGTGTGTTAGGCAAATGCTAACAAGAAAGTAGAGATGCTACCAGAGAAATGACTTACAAGTAAATGCTAATAGTGATTATCTCTGTGGGTAGTGCTGAACGATTTCTATTATGTTTTTTATATCTTTCTGTATTTTTTAAAATTTTTGAATGAAAATATATTGTTATAATTGAAAAAATGCATGTATTTTTAATTATTAAGGAGTTTACTAATACGGCATAATTTAGAATAAGCAGGACCATATATCATTTTAATCCCTTTACTAAGTAACGTGCATTGTCATTTAATCTTTATAACAATGATTGAAATTGTTATAAAAATGTTGGAATTGTTATAAAAATGAGGGAAATACTACTTTTGCTTTATTTTGTAGATGAGATAATCAAGGCAAAGAGAGCTTTCAATAATATATCTAAGTCAAAGAGCTAGCAGAGACAAGAGTAAGAAATATCACCCGTTGTATGTCCTGGAGATATTAGATATCTACACACAGGATAAGCATGGGATCCTAGTTATAGGACTATCCCAAGTCCTATAACTCAGAACTTACAAAAATAACTTTATTTGTATAGGCAATTATTTTCCAATAAAAAATATTTCAAAGACAAAATATATTTAGCACTTACTACAAATAGCAGACTTCACAGACAAGATAGAGAAAATTCCTTTCTATAATTTTGGTTCATGATTTATAATCTAGGACCTCATAACAAAAATACCATTATGTCTACCAATGTATACATCATGGCTTTTTCCAGTATGTATCATTTTTACAATAGATATGATCCTATTTTCGTATCTTGATTGCTTCCAGGTGGCATTAGCAAAGTGAAGTTTGAAACATATTCATCAGCTTTTAATAATGAAGACTTAGAGAATATTTCCAATCATGTTTTGAAATTGTGCCTATAAAATTTATGCCTAGAACTATATTCTATTTGGATATGGTTGTCTTTCTCAGATTATGCTTCCCTTTTCTTTTAAGCAAATATACAGTTTAGAGTAAATTTTAAGATAATATGTAGTATATTTTGAAATAATTTCCACAGCTACAAAAATAGGAAAAAAAAACCCTACATTATTAGAAATTACCTTTTACCTGTATTTACAGTAGCCAAAAAAAGAACCATCATTTATCAGTAATGGATGCATTTCTAACCAAATGGATTTTGAAAGAAAAAGCGACATTTTGCAAGCTCTATCAAAAAAGGCCTTGCAAATAGCATGTAGACAATTACATTTCTGGGAACATTCAATTGGCCACCTATCTTGGCTAAATTACAATAATGTGCATTTTGGCAAATCATATCATTTTACTAAGTCATTTTAAATGTACACTGCACATTTCTTCTCTTACCTCTCTAGAATGCTTCCAACTTAAAGGAATATGCAGATACACCCTGGATATCCCATCATAACCAGGCCTGCTTTGTAGGAAGCCATAGGAAGCCACAGTATCTTTCTCCAGCTAAACCTCATATTCCTAGAGGGTACTAACTAAGCTAAGACCCACCTCTATCTACACTGTCATTGCCGTGGTAGCACGTTAAGCATGTTAGAGTAGATGACATTTGTCAGAGGCCCTATTTAATGAAATAAAGACAGTGGCAAATGGTTGATCAACACCCCTCCTTCCGTTGTCTTAGGCTGACAGGAAATTGTCCCTTCCATGTCAACGAGGTAGGTTTATCATTTTCAAAAGCTAAGGGCCTTTTGTACAATTTCATTCACTATATAATACTGGTTCATATTCATTTATGATATCGCATTATAATGTATGAAAAAGTGATTTTGAGAAATGGGGATGGAGGCATTCAAAGGCATAGCTATAATAGATGTGCAGGAGGCCCTGGAATATAAAACTAATGATTTCATTTGTCTACTCTTGATGTTGTTGAAGAGTATTATCTTATGCATAATTAACGAGGTTTTGAAAGGTTGAATATAAAACATTACAGCGTTTGTCAGCCTACATCGGGAAGTCTGCTGTGACCGATACAAATAACCTATAAGTGAGCTTTCTACCTAATCTGAAAAAATGATCAATATTATTCTTTACTGATGCATCTTTATTTTCACAGGTACATGCTCTCTCTCCATGAGTAACTATAAAGAGTGAAGTAAGATCTATCTGAACACCATTATAAATTCTGGCTTACTTATATTTCACGAGTGACACTGTCTATTGACTTTAAAATTGTAGAAATTAAATTACTGGCATGACCATAGGAATCTCACGTGCAACTACCCAAAACTATAAGCATCTAGCTCACTAGCAGGGGTCTCACCACATATGCCATTGGATCAGTCGAGTAGGACTTGCTAAAAACATCGTAAGCCACATAAAGCGTATTCAAAATGAATGAGGCGGCTCATGAAGCCTTACCAATAGCCTCACTTTCATTCACAAATATGGTCACCCAAAAATACTACCTTCTGTTCCTTCCTATTCAAACTAGTCAACGCTTTCAAGTCTTATATTTATCTTGCAATTACTACTCTTAAAACTGCTCATTGTGGGCTAGACAGTAACAAGCAGATTCAATGGTCTGGGTCAAGTTGGAGCCGAAGCACCATGACTGAAACAAAGGCCCACAGAGCAAACAGATGGCCAAGGAGAGCGGGAACGAAACTGCTGGATTCTTGAGTCTGGGACTATGGCACACCCAGCATTCAACAAATGTGTGTGCCAGGCACTGTTCTACGTGCTGTTTTCAAACATTTGAATGGGATAATTTAGGAAAATTAGAATTCCTGTAATTGTACATAAGCCAGTACTTTAAATCAAAACATTTTCAAAACCTGAAGTCAAGGATGACTCTAAGATGAAACACGACTTACTCAAAACAATTAAGCCTAAGCTTTTAATTGGAAGAGATGACAAATTTGTAGAAGTGGAAACATTAATATATTGTCCCATTTTACAAAGTGAAAAATAGGAATATTCTATAAAAACCATCTTAGTATGGCACAAGTTTGCCTTAAGCCTGCTTTTTTTCAAGAACAGCGTTTGGCACAAACCAGGCATTTAGTAAATAGTTGTTGAGTGAATGAGCAAATGTCTTAGTAACTTTTTATTTATGCAGATAAAAATGCGACATAATATTCATTTCAACGGACTTCTGAATAGGTAACTATTGGATGTAGAAAACAAATTAGGACACAATTTTACTACCAAAGTTAAGGGCAAGACAGACAGTGTAACATCTTTTAATTTCAAAATACCCCTGTAGCAAGAAGGCTGTTCAATCATGATATTGTGAGAATTTCAGAACAAACTTATCCTGCCTAAATAAAAGCCATAAAAAGGAAGGATGTTTCCTATTTCAGTGAGAAAATATCCATTTTTGTAACAACGTATAACCTTTTGTAACCGTGGGTGTGCAGAAGATAAAGATTACTCCCCTAGTTTTGGACATGGCCCTGGAAAACTTTTAAAAACAGCAGGTATACCCCATGAGAAGTACTGAGCAGGCAATGATACAGTAAGAATCCATTCAAGCCACACATAAATCAGTCAGACATGACCAACTCACACCTTTTCTAAACCATTCATGACAATTTTTTTTTCATTTTATGAAGACACACAAAGGAAATTCTAGCTACTAACTGCATAAAAAATGAGGTATTTGCTGGAGAGCTGATAACATTGAGGGTGAAAAAAAGTCAAACATCTTTGCCTAGTGAAAAAGCATGAAAAAAAATCTGACTCTTACAGTTACCTTCAAGGTAAAATTAATTATTAATTGGAAACGCCTGGATATGGAATGATTGCCATCAATATTTTAATACTTTGAGTGCTAATTTCATTCTCACCATCATAGTTTGTCTACTGAAGAAGAGAGATCTGTTTACTTTCAGGGAGGCTTGCTATAATGATCACCTTAAAGTTTCCAGTATTTTGAAATGCTTTGAATCTTCCTCTTCTTTAATTTCTAATATTAAGCAAACTGAAAAAAAAACAACTCACTTCATTCACACAAATGAACAATTCTACCATTCCTAGCGGCTCATGAAATATTAGATTGCTAATTTCTGAACAACATTAATTTTTTAATTCCCACCCACCAGTGCTGCAATTCACATTGCATTCAGATTTCTGCTTTCTCGTAGAGGTTTTGCAGCGGTTCATAAAACTTGAGCTTTGTGAAATTAGAAGGTGAATGTATCAATTAGCTGAATTCAACCCGACTCATCTCCAGAGTCAAGCTCATAGAAAAGCCTAGCTAAAAATGCACCTTTAAATCTAGCAGAATGATTTAAAAGAAACCTTCACATGTTGAGGATTGGATGTGTCAAAAATGGGACGTGCACAAGCAGGAAGAATTAAGCTCTCTCCACTTTAGCTCCTCAGGGTCCACTGCTACAGAGGGAAGAGATGCTGATGAACATCTTTGAAACCTGGAGGTATCAGCCCAAGAAAATCTCAGATTCAAGGGTGAGGTCCAATTTTCCTTGGGGATAGAGCCACTACTCCAGCTGCTAATACCAAGATTCCAGGGCAGATAAAAGGAGTGTCACAGATTTTTTTTGAGACAGGATCTTGCTCTGTCACTCAAACTGGAGTCCAGTGGTACCATCACAACTCACTGCAGCCTCAATTTCCTGGACTCCAGTGATCCTCCTGCTTCAGCCTCCTGAGTAGCTGGGACTACAAATGCATGCCACCATGGTGGCTAATTTTTGTATATATATATTTTTTTCATAGAGATGGAGTTTCGTCATGTTGCCTAGGCTAATCTCAAATTCCTGGACTCAAGTGATCCTCCCACTTCAGCCTCCCAAGGTGTTGGGATTACAGGTGTGAGCCACTGCGCCTGGCCTCAACAGAAATTTGGCATTGCCCAGGGCATTTAAAGCCTAGAGGAGTTTTTCTGGGGACAATACTACTAGAAAAGTATCATACTAGGGTTTTTTAAAATTAGAAGGCTGCCTAGTGCTGCACAGAACCCCGTGAGTGTGGGGGCAACGTCCTATGCTCTCCTGGACTCTGGCCCCAGATTTGCCTTCATCTTCTCTTTTTGACAGCACACTCCTGTTGCTTCTACACACCCTCCTGTCCTGCAGCCTGTGACTAAGTACTTCAGTCTTACCTGGGATGCTGTCTTGTTCCAGACAACAGCTTGTCTGACATTACTCCCGCAAGCCTGTGGTCCACCACAATACCCAGCGCCTGTCAGGGAGGGAGGCAGTGTCCTGGTCAGCCACTGCCAGCAACCTGGCCGTCATGTCCAGCACTCATCTCTCTCGCCCACCACATCTCAACAACCACTAGTTGCTACTGATTCTACCTGCTTAGTGGGTTTCAAATCTGTCACTTCCCTATCCCCACCAGCACGCTAACCTGGGGCAATCTGGTCACCATCACCCTTGACCCTTTTATTATTATTTCAATAGTTTTTGGGATACAGGTGGTTTTTGTTAAATGGATGAGTTACTTACTGGTGAATTCTGAAATTTTTGTGCACTCGTCATCCGAGCAGTGTACACTGTACCCAATATGTAGTCTTTTATCCCTTACCACCCCCCAAGTTGTCCCCTCTGGCCCCTGCCAAGTCCCCAAAGTCCATCATATCTCTGTTTTTGCATCCTTGTAGCTTAGCTCCCACTTATAAGTGAGAACATACAGTGTTTGGTTTTCCATTCCTGCGTTACTTTACTTAGAATAATGGCCTCTAGCTCCATTCAAGTTTCTGCAAAAGACATTTCGTTCTTTTTATGGCTCAGTAGTATTCTATGGTATATACATTCTATATTTTCTTTATCTACTCGTTGATCACCCTTGCCTCTCCACAGCCTCTTAACTCACTTCCTGTACCTGTCAAGGCCCCTCCAATCCATTTTCTATACCGCACAGTGGTGTTGCAAAAAAAAAAAAAAAAATCTCAGCAGATCACTCTCCAACTTAAAATCCTTCAGGAGCCTCCCCTTCTGCCCTCAGGACAGGGCTAAACTCTTTATCATGCATTGAAGATTAGCCCCGGCTTACTTACCTCAACTCGGCACTCCTCAACCTAGAGGCCCCTGCCCTCTCTCAACTTCAAGCTTTTTTTGTGCTTAGTCTAACCTCACCTTATGAGGCTAAAGTAAGACTCTTCCAAGACATGAACTGCCAGACACATACATAACTCAAGTTTTGTTCATTTGTTTGTTTGAGACAGTCTCACTCTGTTGCCCAGGCTGGAGTGCAATGGCACAATCTCGGCTCACTGCAACCTCCGCCTCCCAGGTTCAAGCAATTCTCCTGCCTCAGCCTCCCGAGTGGCTGGGATTACAGTGGTGTGCCACCACATCCGGCTAATTTTTGTGTTTTTAGTAGAGATGGTGTTTCACCATGTTGGACAGGCTGGTCTCAAACTCCTGGCCTCAGGTGATCCGCCCACCTCAGCCTCCCAAAGTGCTGAGATTACAGGCGTGAGCGACTGCGCCTAGCCAGCTCATTTACATTTTGGTCATGCACTAACCTTGTTCATTACAGTACTCTATTATTACCATGTCATTGGAGCTAAAAGTTCTCAAGACAAGAATATTCATCATCTATGCATAGAAATTCTAATCAAAATTTATTGAACACCTACTATGTTCTTGTCATGATTCTAAGCAGTTATTTATTTGCATTAATTTATTTATTCCTTTGAGCCCTACGATTTGATGCAGTTATTCCCATTTTATAGATGAGAAAACAGACACAGAATGATTGAGCAAAAATGACACAACTAATAAGCGCAAAAACCAAGTTTTTTTTTTTTTTTTTTTTTTTTTTTTTTTTTTTTTTTTTTCCCAGACGGAGTCTGACACTGTTGCCCAAGCTGGAGTGCAGTGGCACGATCTTGGCTCACTGCAAGCTCCGCCTCCCAGTTTCACGCCATTCTCCTGCCTCAGCCTCCTGAGTAGCTAGGACTACAGGCGCCCGCCACTACGCCCGACTAATTTTTTGTATTTTTAGTAGAGACAGGGTTTCACCGTGTTAGCCAGGATGGTCTCGATCTCCTGACCTCGTGATCCGCCCATCTCGGCTTCCCAAAGTGCTGGGAGTACAGGCGTGAGCCACCGCGCCCGGCCAGAAACCAAGATTTCAACGAAGGCCAGAAGCTTCCAGAGTTAACTACAAAACTTGACTACTACTCCAGAGACAGTCAAGGAGTACAAACTGTGTTTGAATTCGTGATAGATAATGACAAATGTGTGTCAACTGACAGTAATAAAATCGTTGTGTCCTGGTTGAGGATGGTAATGATGACCAGAATGTCTAGGCTGCAAATGTCTGTAAGAGTTACTTCTGCAAAGCAAACATTACATCCTCCTTCGTTAGGGCACACCTCACCAGGGTACATTTTCCATATAATATTAATTTTAGGCCTATTTTGAAAAATGAAGTAGCAATATCACACTGTAGAATTATGTTGCTGCCCAAACTAAAAACTACATAATTAATGTTACAGAAACATGGGTTCCTGGTGCTTTGAAAATCTAAACTATATATCTACCATTTATAGTTTATTAACAAAATTAGATGCAGCTTTTTTATATTAACTGCGATACATTTTTCTGATATTAAATCAATAGAGTTTCCATTTTTCATCTAGCAGAAATTTAGAAAATTAAATACATCAGAAAAATGGTCATAATGTAACCATAAAATGAAATCTGAAAGATCAAAATGATGGTTATTATTCATCATGCATATTTGCATCCTCAAATGTAAAAGTCCTAATTGCTTGCCTTAGGTTTCGATACATATAAAAGTAAAATATGGATTAACAGACTGGCCTTTTCCTTCTTCCAGAAAAAAAAAAATCCTGGGCACAGAATACGTGGTCGATAAATAAATGATTGATTGATTCCTGTAATAAGCTTGTTTAGTTGCTAGAACATCTGAGGATATTTTAAGTAATGGGGGAGAGGACGCCAACTACTTATATCTGGTTATAGTGAACCATAGTTAAAAACAGTTGAATGTTACAGGAAAAAAAAAAAAAAGAACATTTTAGAAATTAACTGAACACATGGCTGTGGTAGTACAGAGCAAAGCATCTTTATTGAGCACATACTATGTGCTGAGTGTGGTAGTAGTTGCTTGGCAAACACCAGTGAATGAACAGACTTTGTCTTTGCAGAGTTTATGGTCCAGTGGGAGATTTTACCATCACACAGTGAGAATCTCAACATGGTAGGTCACCACCATGAGGTTAAACTCCCGAACCATGAAGTCACTGGAACATGTCTTCCTACCTTCCCTTTCTGAAATTCCAAATTAAACTCTAAGCACAGCCTAATTTCCTTTACAGGGAGTTTCTACTCCAAAACCATACTTCTCTCTCTTATTCCAGATTGAAATTCCATTCTTTCAAAGCTCAATTCTGGACTGAGAAGGAGCCATAAGATGATTTGCGTCAGGGCATGAGTGACTGACGGCTACTTGCATTTTTTCTAATGGGGTTTGCTAAGAGAAATGACTCACTAAAAAATGTAGGCAATAGTAGCAAATGTTATGGGCAAAATAGAGCTATTTGGGGAGATGGGTTTTCTGGATCCTACAACAGTCTAGCTAGGAATTTTTTCTGCCTCTGGCTACACACAGGTTTACCTTGAAAGGCATCATCTTTATGAAGAGGCTATAGCCCAAAATGTTCAGGGTTTAAAAAACAAACAAAAACCATCACAGAGTAGGAATAAAGAAATAAAGAGTGAAATCCCTAATGAGTAAGGTAGGCAATTTGGACAAAGCAGGCCATAATCACCAGTAACAAAACAAGCCCAGAATAATGTTTCCACTTATTTGAAAATTATGCAGCCAGGCCAGGTGGCTCACGCCTATCTTTCCAGCACTTTGGGAGGCCAAGGAGTTTGAGACCAGCCTGGATAACACAGGAAGACACAATCTCTACAAAGCACTTAAGAATTAGCTGGGCATGGTGACATGTACCTGCAGTCCCAGCTACTTGGGAGGCTGAGTGGGGAGGATCACTTGAGACGGGGAGGTTGAGGCTGCAGTGAGCCATGATTGTGCCACTGCACTCCAGCCTGGGTGACAGTAAGACCTGTCTCGAAAAGAAAAGAAAATCATCCAAATATGCCTCTTTGTCCCAAGATCTGGCTTTTCAAGCATCCCTTAAATCCATTTTATTTTATTTATTTATATATTTATTTATTTATTTATTTATTTATTTATTTTTTAGATGGAGTCTCGCTCTGTCACCAGGCTAGAATGTAGTGGCACCACTCGGCTCACTGCAACCTCCACCTCCCGGGTTCAAGTGATTCTCCTGCCTCAGCCTCCCAAGTAGCTGGGACTACAAGTATGTGCCACCACGCCCAGCTAACTTTTGTATCTTTAGTAGAGACAAGGTTTCATTATGTTAGCCAGGATGATCTTGATCCGCCTGCCTTGGCCTCCCAAAGTGCTGGGATTACAGGCGTGAGCCACCGTGCCCGGCCCCTTAAATCTACTTTAATTTACTATCAGGGTCTTTTAATCACAAAGATTTTGAAGTCAGTAAGAGAATTTATTTAATGCTCTAAACTGAAAGCATTCTCTATTTAGAGGATAGGTGTTTTTCCTTCTGTTGAAAGCTGAACATGTGACTCTGAAATCTTACCAGGTTGACAATGGTATTAAATCATCAGGTTGCTCAGGTGCCATGAATTCAGGGGATGGATAATAAGTATAACGTATTTGAGATGTGTCGGCCACAAAAAGAAAGTTCCTTAACTGTCATCCTGTGGTTTCCTGACTGTTAACAACCTTGCCAACTACCACAACAGCATTACTTTTATGTCCAGAATTTTCTTTTTCCTACAATAAACTGAGTTTTACTGTAGGAAAAAGTTTAGGGCAAAGTCACCCATTGAGCCCAGGGTAACCACTGGATAAGCTACCAGCACCAGCTTTTGTAAGACTCAGCTTTTTTCTCTTAAAAAATGAGTTCCAGGAAAATGTTCTATTTCACAAAGGCAGTTTTCCTCCAACTCACTAATGTTTGTTGATCTGAACAAACTCATGCTTTGTTAATAAATTAAGCAAAAATGCTTTTAAAATTCAACCACAATGAAACATTTCATCCCGACCTCATTATTTGCCATTTCCATGCCTCGTCAGAGTTTCTGAGAACTCCCCCGTGTGCACCTAAGTGACAGCAGAAAAATCTGTTCTCGAGCTACTTTTAGCCAAATAAATACTTGGAAATTCACTCTGTAGCTAAGAAAGCATATTATTATGGCCTTTCCAAAGACATCTGGTAAACATCCAGCACTGAGCACAGTAGATAAGCTTTTTTAGACAAGAGGCGAGTCCTACTTTCAATTGCAGTGAAAGCACAGCCACTGAAAAGAGCCTCCTATATGTTCACCCTGAACTATCTCAGGGAAATTCTCATCTTTATGTATGTTAACTGCCCCCTCAACTACCTGTATAGTCTATTAGCTGGAAAGGCATGGGCTTGAGGGTATGGACTATGTCTTGGCCCCTATCGGGGACAATGTAGCTAGCCTACGGTGGGCATTCACTATCAACATTTGTTCTGTGAATGAATACCTCCCATAGGGGCGATGGAGAAAATTAACATCAGGTAAGATTTAAAGGTATTCTAGAACCCAAGCTCTCTGGACCTCAGGGCCCTTTTCTTATCTTCTGGGGCCGACTTCCCTTTAGGGCATCAGTAAATTAGTGGAGTTGGCTTTCTGAGGGGTCAGAGGCTGGTGGTGGCTCTTGGCAAGCACAGGCCTGTTGGTAGTCATGATCTTCTTAGCAGATACAAGATGCTGGTTTTTTGGCTAAACCAAGGCCTAGGAGTAGAGAGAGATAAGTAAGAAAGGAATAGATCCATTATTCAAAATCTGAATTCTCAAATTATTTAGAGGCCGCATGTGTTGCCTGATTAATTTTATAATTCTGAAGGGCCAGACAGCCTGTGGGGTTGCCACATCTATCACTTGGGGTTATTATCACAATGTCTTCTTCCTTTTGAATTTATAATCAAGAACTGACTCTGTAACGTATGCTAAGTTAGGAAAGGGTCTAGAAAGATTTTAGATAAGAGGAGGAGGAAGAAGAATAAGAAAGGGGAAGAAGAAATAAAAGGGGCAGGAGTAGGAGGCAGCAGTAGTGGAAGGAAAAGAGGAAAGGTGAGAAAAAGGAGAAGAAATCTCAGTTGCTTAGAGGATGACATCAGCCATAATTACATTTTTTGCAATGTCCTCCAATCTGATGCTGAAGATGAGGTTGACATCTACTTTGCCAAAATCATAAAACCTTAACAAGAGGTCAAACTATGAGCTCAAAGAGTAAGAAGAGAGTAGAAAGCTTGTAAGAATATGAACTGTGGTTATTAGAAGATAAACAAAGACTGAATCGTGCCAAGCAGAGGACTGACTGGGTCAAGGAGATGATCATGACAGTGATGGTGGTGGTGGTAACCATGAGCTTATCATGGCCGGGTAACCCCTTTGGTTCTCACAACTACCCCCATCAAGTAGGTTTTATTACTGTTATTCTCATTTTGCAGGTGAGGAACAGAGAGGTGAGTTAAATGTACATGGTCACACAGCCAGCAAATGGTAGAACCAACCTATTCATCCAGGAAGTCGCGATACAATGCTCTCACACATTGTATTCATTTCGTGCAGTCACTGTAACAAATTTCCACAAACTTGGTTGCTTAAAACAACAAAGCTATTCCCTCATAGTTCTGGAGGCCAAAAGTCTGAAATCAGTCTCACTGTGCCAAATTCAAAGGGCTGGCAGTGCTGTGCTCTCCAGAGTCTCTCTCCAGAGTCTCCAGGGGTTAATCCATCCCTTGCTCCTCCTGGTGGCTGCCAGCATTCCTTGGCTTGTGGTCACATTGCTTCAATCTTTAAGGCCAACATCTTCAAATCTCTCCCCACTCCAAATTCACATGCTCTTCTTCTCTCACTGTGTGTTTAAAATCTCCCTCTGTCTCTGTCTATTCTAAAAACACTTGTGATTGCACTAAGGGCCTACCCAGATAATCCAGGATAATCTCCCCATCTTAAAATCCTTGACATAACCATACCTGCAAAGACCCTTTTTCCAAATAAGGTAATATTCACAGGGTCCAGGATTAGGACATGCTATCTTTTCTAAAAGGGAGGGCACTTTTTAGCCTACCACACCCATTCTACTCTGCTGTAATAGTTTTTAATGGCTTGTATACACTTTTTTAAAAATGCATATGGTCATTGCCAATAAATGAATTTAAGGCCTCCATTATGGCAGATAAAAAGGCAAATATGAAGCTGGGGTGATATTAGTAGTTTGTCAAATTATGTCAACATTCTAAAGACTCTGTACTATAATGCAATACTGTCCTTTAGATCACTGATCTGTCCTTTAAAACCTCAAACATGGATGATAGTGACAGGTCTTAGGAAAATGTTATCTCGGCTCCATCCTTAGCCACTGTGAGTCAATTAGCAACAGCCATAATAACACCTTGATGGCATTTATCACATAATCCCAGGGCTCAAAACTCTTCAGGAGCATCCTAGGATGAACAGTGTAGTAAATGCCTCAGTGTGGGAAACACCCAGTGTGATGAGTGACTTCATCAACAGGCGCCACATACTCACCTCTCTACTACCTTACCATCCCCTTTCCTTCAATGTGATCTCTTTTTCTCCCCATTGATATGTCTTTTTCCCTGTTTTTCTCATGGCCCTTTGCTTACTTTGGGATACCTTTTCATCGGTTCAATTCCATGATCTTCTATAAGCTTAGCTTAAAACTTACTTCATATGAAAAGAAGTTCAATATCACTAATCATTAGGGAAAAGCAAATGAAAACCATAGTAAGATATCACTTCACTCTCATCAGCATGGCAGCAATGAAAAAAACAAACAACAAACAAAAAATAAAACAAAAATAAAATAGAAGCCAGGCACAGTGGCTCACACCTATAATCCCAACACTTTGGGAGGCCAAGGCGGGAAGATTGCTTGAAGTCAGAAGTTTGAAACCAGCATGATCAACATAGCAAGACCCCATCTCTACAAAAATAAAAACTAAAATGTTAGCCAGGTATGGTGGTGTGTGCCTGTATTCCCAGCTACTTGGGAAGCCGAGGTGGGAGGATCATTTAAGCCCAGGAGTTCAAGGCTACAATGAGCTGTGATTGCACCACTGCACTGCAGCCTGGGTGACAGAGAAAAATCCTGTCTTGGAGGTGGGGGCAGGAAGCATTGGTGAGGATGTAAAGTAATGGAGAAATTGGAACCCTTGTGCACTCTCGATGGGAATGTAAAATGGTATAGCTGATATAGAAAATATGTAGGTTCCTCAAAAAATAGAATTATCACATGATTCAGCAATTGCACTTCTGGGTATCCAAAATAATGAAAGCAGGGTCTCAAAGAGATAGTTATACACCCATGTTTATAACAGCATTATTCACCATAGCCAAAAGGTAGAAGCAACCCAAATGTCCATCAACAAAAGAATAGATAAACCAATTATGGTGTATACACAAAATGGAATATTGTTCAGTCTTAAAAAGGAAGGAAATTTTGGCACATGTTCTAACATAGAAGAAACTTGAGGATATTATGCTAAGTTAAAAAAACAGGCAATCACACACATACACACAAAAAGACAAATAGTATATGATTCCACTTATATGAGGTACCTCAAGGAGTCAAATCCTTGGAGACAAAGCAGAACAGTGGATATCAGGGGCTGGAGGGAGGAGAGTTGGCCATTTAACGGGTATGGAGTTTGTTTTTTTGTTTTTGTTTTTGTTTTTTGAGATGGAGTTTCACTCTCGTTGCCCAAGCTGGAGTGCAATGGCACAATCTCAGCCCGCTGCAACCTCCACCTCCTGGTTCCAATGATTCTCCTGCCTCAGCCTCCCAAGTAGCAGGGATTATAGATGCACACCACCACGCCCAGCTAATTTTTTGTATTTTTATTAGAGATGGGGTTTCACCATGTTAGCAAGGCTGGTCTCGAACTCCTGACTTCAGGTGATCTGCCCACCTTGGCCTCCCAAAGTGCGGGGATTATAGGCGTGAGCCACCATGCCTAGCCCTGGAGTTTCATTTTTATGAGATGAATAAGTTCTGAAGATTGATTGCCTAATAAAATGAGTGTACTTAACACTACTGAACTGTACATTTAAATGGTTAAGATGGTAAATTTTGTTATGCATATTTTACCACAATTTTTTAAAGTTAATACAAAGAACCTTTATTTCATTCAAAAAGCTTGTTTGCCAAATTCAGATGGCTCTTCTTTGTTTATGCTGTTTTCATTTTAATTGTAGAGAAGAAATTTGAGGTCAAGGAAGTGATGCCTGCCTGAATAGGTTTTCCTCTTTCTCCCTAAGGAAAAAGATCAGGTTTTCTCCTTCATTGTTCTTCAAAGCACTCAGTGTGGCACTCTTCACATAGAAAATTGAAATGTCACAAAGTGATCAAGTCAAAATAAAATGTTATAATGTCTAAAGACAACAGGAGACTGAACAAGGACAAAATTGGCCAGGAAAAAAACAAATTCCTAGAGGAATGCAAATGTTAAAAAATGATATAAAAACTAGGAACACTTTTTTTCCACTGCTTACCAATGATAAAGGAGGAAAAATACTTGATAAGTGGTTATGCCTATGGAAGTGCCTAATTTGTGTTTACAAAGGAAAATTTGGTTCAGTACTGATACAGTTTAGCTCTTTGTCCCCAC
Organism: Nomascus leucogenys; assembly: GCF_006542625.1. Classification (NCBI taxonomy): domain Eukaryota; kingdom Metazoa; phylum Chordata; class Mammalia; order Primates; family Hylobatidae; genus Nomascus; species Nomascus leucogenys. Next base: position 49,961,030 of record NC_044382.1, read on the forward strand.
CCAAATCTCATCTCAAATGGTAATCCCCACATGTCAGGGAAGGACCTGGTGGGAGGTGACTGGATCATGGGGGCAGTTTCCCCTATGCTGTTCTCATGATAGTGAGTTCTTATAAGATCTGATGGTTTAAAAGTGGCACTTCCTCCTTTGCTCTCTCTCTCTCTCTCCTGCCACCCATGTAAGACATGCCTCGCCTCCCCTTCACCTACCACCAAGATTTTAAGTTTCCTGAGGCCTCCCCAGCCACATGGAACTGCAAAGTCAATTAAACCTCTTTCCTTCATACATTACCCAGTCTCAGATCTATCTTTATAGCAGTGTGAGGATAGACTAATACAAATACTTAATGGTATGGTTGAGATCCGTTCTCAAATTTTGCATGCCTCAGAATCACCAGGAAGACTTGTTAAGGTGCAGATGGCTCAACCTGATCTCTAGAGATTCTGATTCAGCAGCATTGGGGTGAGACCCAAGAATGTGAATTTCTAGTAAGTTCAAGTGATACTGATCCCATTGGTTCGGGGACCACAGCTTGAGATCACTAGTTTGGATCTGTATTTTCTTGATGAGGACACCAAAAAACATGAAACTGGAAATGTCAGTCCAGACTGGGCTCCATACAAACTCAGAGCAAGACCCTTTGCATCTCACTAGGCTCTTTCCTCCATCTACATTTTTTCCTTTGGCAAAGTTCGGAAATTTAAAAGCAGCATAATATATATATATATTTAGCAGTTGCAGTTTCAAGTAAATCAGAGATGGTTTTATTCAAATAAGGTACAATCCTTCACTTTTAAAGGAAACTCAAAACAGGACTTCAGCTAGATTTAACTGCAATGAGATGCATTTAAGTGAGAAAGGATTGCAGCACCTCTCCCAGAATTAAAGGGAGTTCAGGACAGCAGCACCTCTACCAGGAATTAAAATCAGATACGTTGATACCCAGCAATTGGTGATTTTCCACTTTGATGGCTCCTAAGTCAGAAATCATGCACTTAATTACACCTTTCTTAAAATTACCATCATGTCAGCTGGGCGCGGTGGCTCATGCCTGTAATCCCAGCACTTTGGGAGGCCGAGGCAGGCGGATCACGAGGTCAGGAGATTGAGATCATGCTGGCTAACACGGTAAAACTCTGTCTCTACTAAAAATACAAAAAAATTAGCTGGGACTTGGTGGCAGATGCCTGTAGTCCCAGCTACTCAGGAGGCTGAGGCAGGAGAATTGCATGAACCCGGGAAGTGGAGTTTGCAGTGAGCCAAGATCACACCACTGCACTCCAGCCTGGGCAACAGAGTGAGGACTCCTTCTCAAAAAAAAAAAAAAAAAAAAAATTACCATCATGTCTAAAATAAGGCTGGTTGTGATAGCAATAAAACAGAATAATACTATATTTAAAAATCAGGAACAAAACTAACTTTGAAAGAAACTACTCTCTTCAGCATGAGAAAATAATTCAATTCATAGGTTAAGTGGCACATGAAGTCACAAAATATGGTGCATACATTTTTATAGAATATATAGTGAGTTCATGGACACCATCATCTATCGAAATCTGTAGGGGTATACCTCTACACACACAGCATGACTTAAGAGTACAGTACTATATACATCAACAAAATTCCAGTTCATATTATCTTAGCTAGAGACACAAGACTGAGCAGTTTATGGTTACATTAGACTCTTGAGATATGTCCATCTTTACTCACCATTTTCTATGACTATAAGGAGTACAAGTGTATTTATAAGTTCCTACAGAATTGAAAATAAAATGTATGCCTTTTATTAAAACTCAAGTGAGAAATACACCCGAAACCAACTACATTAATCTTTTAATGGAAGATTTCATTTTTGGGAAACTCTTTGCCAAAAATATCAAGTCTGAAGTTTATTTCCTAGAGTAGTTCATATATGTAAAAGCAAACAAAATTTACAATGTATCTTACTGTTGCAAGGATTCAGTTAGAATGAATCAAGTCATGTGCCACCAAGCTTCCCATTTACACACAGCAACTCTCACACCATAACCCAGCAAGTCCATAACAGAACAGGTGTTATTCATTCACCAGCATTATAATGAGTTTCTACTGAATTCTCATTAATGGAAGGGACACCATTCATGATTTCTATGCTATTTTCTGCATAGGGATAGAAAAGAACAAAACCCGACAGTTCTAGCAGTCCCGTTCAGGAAGCTGAATCACAATGACAAAACTCGCTTAAAACTTACAAACAAGGGGCTGGGCACAGTGGCTCACACTTGTAATCCCAGCACTTTGGGAGGCCGAGGCTGGCGGATTGCCTGAGGTCAGGAGTTTGAGATCAGCCAACACGATGAAAACCCATCTCTACTAAAAATTAAAAAAAAAAAAAAAAAATTAGCCAAGTATGGTGGTGCGCACCTCTAATCCCAGCTACTCGGGAGGCTGAGGCAGGAGAATCGCTTGAACCCAGTAGGCAGAGGCTGCAGTGAGCCGAGATCGCGCCACTTCACTCCAGCCTGGGCAACAGAGTGAGACTCCGCCTCAGGAAAAAAAAAAAAAAAAAAAGCCACTTACAAACAAGGATGTGAAATACCAAGAGACTGAATGGTTGACACAGGGATTTGGCTAACAAGAATGGCGCATACTTGCTCTAGAGCATACAAACATTGCCTAATAACAGCTTCCCAAGAAAGTGAAAAGGTGACTACATAGACCAGCGAAGACCAAGAGACTGCCCAGAAACAGATCCCCACACTTACGAAAACTTGATAAAAGGGCAGGTTCTACAGGCCAGTAGAGAAAGGATGGAGTATCTAATAAGTGGTGATAGGTTAATTGATTATCCGTGTGGGGGGAAAATGAATTTGGATTCCTACATTATACCATACATAGGCACCACCCCCAAGATGATTACAGATTTTACCATGTGATACAGTTTGGATCTGTGTCCCTGCCCAAATTTCATGTTAAATTGTAATCCCTGATGCTGGAGGTGGGCCTGGGGGGAGATGATTGGATCATGGAGGTGGATTGCTCATTAATGGTTTAGCACCATCCTCTTGGTGCTGTATTTGTGAGATTGAGTCAATTTTTTGAGATCTGGTTGTTTAAAAGTGTATGGCATCTCCCCACCCCCTCTCTCCCACTCCTGCTTTTGCCTGGCAACATGCCTGTTCCCCCTTCACCTTCCACCATGATTATAAGTTTCTTGAGGCCTCCCCAGAAGGGTAGCAGGTGCCAGCATCCATGCTTCCTATACAGCCTCCAGAACCATGAGCCAATTAAACCTCTTTTCTTTACAAATTGTCCAATCTCAGGTATTTCTTTATAGCAATGCAAGAATGGCCTAATATACCAGGAAAGGCACAACTTTAAAATATTCAGAATTTAAAACATTTCATAATATGTGGGAGACTATTTTTATGAGTTTAGTGTAGGAAAGGATTTTTTTTTTATACAAGATGCTAAAAATCCAAACCAGAAAATGAAAGACTGATACATAAGAATGTATTAAAATTAAAAACTGTTCTTTATCAAAATATATCATAAAGAACACGAAAAGGCAAACCTCAGAATGGAAAAAGACATCTGCACATGCATAACTAATGGAGTTAATATTCAGAATATGTAAGAAAATTCTACAAAATGGTAAGAAAAAGACAAATGAGTTGGTAGAAAAATGGGTAGAAGACATAAACAGGCACTTTTCATAACAGAAAACAAATGGCTAATATTCATATGAAAAGATTCTCAAGTTCACTAGTATTCAAGGAAGTATAGCCAGAGTGAGATAGAATTTTAGATCACCAGACAGACAAAAATTCAGGATTCTGATGGTTCTGGGGCTGGCAAGGATATGGAACAATGACAGCTGTTATGTAGTGCTAGTAGGTATGTAAACCAGTGCTACCATTTTAGAAAAAAATTTGGCATTATCAAGCAAAGTTGAAAATGTGCATGCCCTACAACCCAGAACTTCTCATGTGAGACACATGCCCTGAAGAAACACTCACACATAGGCAAGAATGTTCCTTGTGGCAATGTTGGGAATAGCAAAAAGTAGAAGCACCACCACTGTCCACCAGCAGGGGACTGGATAAATAAACTGGGCCACATTCATTCAATGAAATACTTTCTAACAATGAAAATAAATGAAGTTAGCAATATGCAACAGTATGGATGAATCTTGGAAGTATACATTTCCATGAAAAAAGCAAGTTGCAAGACAGTGCCTAAAACAGGATACCATATAAAGTTTCAAGATAAGCAAAATTAAAGGAGGCTTTTAGGAACACATATATATCATCCCTATATATCACATGGTCGTACAGTGTGTGTGTGTGTGTGTGTGTGTGTGTGTGTGTGTGTGTAGGGGCAATATCATAAGAAAAAAGAATTCAGGATGCTAGTTACTTCTGGCTAGGAAGAAAAGATGAGTCCCAAGGGAATTTTTAATAAGCTTCGCTTCATTTAGATAGAAAAGGGTTTTTAAAAAATCAAACGTGGTTTTTATAAACCTAATTGCACATATATAAAACCAGAGGTGGTGGAAGACAGCCCTGGGGCCACACAAGGGGAACTTTTCTTGGCTGAGCTGATACCAGCATAAGAAGTCTAGCCTGTCTTCACACTACCCTGATAAATCCATGCACGAGCCCCAGGGATGCACCCTTTGCAGTCCATGACAGAGAGAAGTCAAAGCTCTGGAATATGGTTACACTCCAGAATGGTGTCCAGGTAAGAGAGGGAGCTAGGGTCCCTCACCCCTACCCAAGAGTCTCATCATTCTTATCGCTATTGAAATCAAACTTTCAGTCACTGCTGGCTACTCAGAATGTCAAACACAGCAGGCATCAATGGTTGGAGGAGCTGGGGAGGGAGAGACAAATACTGGAATACATACATAGAGATGCTGTGATGGTTACAAGTGGGCAAAGGGGAGAGAGATTAGGACAGCCAACCATGATTAAATGTTATGTTTTCATTCTACTATCCAACCCTTGTCTCTGGCCCCAGAGTCATTTTATACCATTCTTGTCCTTTGTTTTTAGTTGGGTCATCTCTCAAACTAGATACCATGTCAAATAGATTTTAGCTCCTTTCACATTGACGCCTATTTCTTTGGAAAATACTTGAATTGCATTTCAATGTCAATTATTTAATAGAAATGGACATTTCTGGGATGATGCTGGAGATGCAGAAATGAATCAGACATGGTTCCTGCCCTCAAGTTACTCACTAGTTTAGCAAAGAATGTCAGACAAGTACCAGTGACCAAAGTATTGAATATGGTACCCTAGAAATACACATGGGGCTGGGGAGAAGTACTCAGGAGAGCACGTCAGGTCTGTGTATGAAATATGAGTAGAGAAAGAAGAAAACAGCAATAAAAAGAAAGCAAATTCTGAAAGTAAAAAGTATAAGCCATTAATGTGGAATACTCTGACATTAGGGATCCCTAAAAATTTCCTGTACCTTTGCTAGGATTTATTCTGTGGAAATGTTAGCTACATTATGTACTCTTCTGGATCCTAATACCAACAAACATTTGGTGGATTAAACTTGAGTGATCATCTTCTATCTCTATTAAGTGAATGGACCTAATGAAATCAACAGTTTGTGTCTTTATACATCAGACACTACACTAAGTGTATAAAAGCAAACGAGTCATGGTCCCTACCCTTAGGAGAGTTCACAGTAACACACCCAGCATTCTAAGAAAAAGTATACCATATGATGGGGTAAAAACGTATTTGTAAGAACTACATTGCCTCTACTAGACTAAAGAGGGCACACAGATGACTCAATTTATTTAAAATAATGCCTTCTAATTCATGGCTAACTCAAGGGGAAGGAGACACATGTACACACACACCACCCACACTCTCATTTCAAATCTCTATACGACATGGCAAACCATCTACCAATTATTACTTATATTTGAACCTGCTTTCAAATGATTAGGTTCCAATATATTTCACTGAATATATACTTTTAAATGGTAGGTCCCCAAACATATCTTATTTTGAGCTCTATTTTTAATGTTACAGAAGCAGCAGGGGGCAACCTAACTTAGGAAACCTGCTGTGAAAGTGATGAGGAATAAGCAAGCCTGCATCCTAGAGCTGCTTGGGGGGATAAAAAATCTCCACTTTGCTGAATACAAAATATGGTGTAGCGGGGAAGCTGAAATATGCATTGGAAAGAACACATCCAAGGCAGTTAAAAAAACAGAAGGTGAAGGGTCCACTCTGGGATAAAATACGATGGAAGCAAATGAAATGAATATAAAATAAAATAAAATTTAAAAAAAACCTCATACAGGCTAAGAGAAATCTATGAAGGCATATAGACATACTGGGATTTTTGTTTTAACTTTGCCTGCAGGCACTTCTGAGCCCAAATAACTGCAGACCTGGGAATAACAGGTGTTTATTGATTTCTTTGTGATTTTTCCCTTTTTTATTTCTTCCCTTTTTTTCCTGTGGTACTGGAACAGAAAGACATATGTATTCCATATGTAACACTTTAGAAAATGAAAGGCAAGAGAAACATTGAACAGATGTATGGAGTAGGGACCCACTTTCCCCAGTGCAGCTTAATGTCAATATACCAACTGCTTTCCCTATATTATCTAAAAAGAAAAGGTACCCAAAGTTCCCCACAAAAATATTAACTAACAAGAAGCTTGCATGTTAGCGTGGACATCAGTACTAATCAGAAAGTAGCAACTTTATCTTTCTCAGTTTAATTATTCTTTTTAAAAGGCTTACATGAAATACCATGGAATCCTTAAAGGGCCATCACTAGTTTGGTTTTACATGCATTTGAAGCTTAAAACAGAAAGACCAACAGGCCTCCAAAAACACCCATTTTTTAAAATCTTTAATTGTTAAGTTGAGCTACAAAATCACACATGAAGGTTGATTTAGTCTGATATGTACCAAAAAGTTCAAAAGATAAGAAGCTCTCTCTCTACATGATAAATTATCAACCATAATCTAGTATTTTTAAAATGTATCTGCAGGCTGCTGCCTTCCATCTATCAAATCAAGATGAGTCCCTCTTACAGTTCAAGTATCTAGTAATGTTTAGGGGACAAGTCAACATACCCAAACAAAACACATCTATTTTTATTTTCCCGGAAAATTTAAGGAAAAGCTTTTAATCTCTCTGGGCACTAGGTTTAATTTTAAGAGCAAGGCAAATTATCTATTTTTATTTTCCCCCAGTTTGGGGAAAAACTTTATAATCTCTCTGGTTACTGGGTTTAATTTTAACAGCAAGGCAGATTACATCCCATGAGAGAACAAAAGCTACTGAAACTAAAAAAGAAAGGAGAAATTGGAAGTTTAATGCTGATATTTTGCAAAAGGTGAAGAGGTTTGAAATAGAGGAGGGAAGGGGGGAATGAGCAGGAGATGTTTTCTGAACCCAGTTTGGGAGACAAATGGAAATCAGTGTAGAGGAGCTAGTCACAAAGTGAAGAGGCAGGTGGGGGTAAGCACAGACAAGCAGCTCTCAGGAAAAAAGGAGGGCAGAGTGCCAGGGGTCCCATGGAGTCAGCAGGAAGCCCCATGCTTCCGAAGATGAAACAAACTTCTCTAGAGGAAAAAAAAAAAATTTGTTTAAATATTCCTACATATGTCAAATGGTGAACTTAGGCAGCAAATAAACCACAGGGAAGACTAATGACAGACGGTGCTAAACAGCAGTGGAAGAGTACAGTGGCCTGTGAGGAAGAATTCATTGTTCAGGAATTACAGTTTCATAAGGACCCAGATTTTTTTTTTTGTCTCCAAAGGCTGTGGCAGCTGCAGTCGGTAGATGTGATTTAAAAAAAAAAAACAAAAAACTCTGAGCAGAAGGTACATTCCCTTATGGCATGACCGTATTTTCTATAGCAATAATCTTCAGTCCACAAAAGGAACAAGAGAATAAGAGAAGACCACAGGAGACAGATACAATTTCATTCGAGGGGAAAAGCAAGGGCTGTACAACCAGATTACACAAAGGCGTGTGCTGGGGCTCTTGTTTATTATGATTTAAATGTTGGTAGAGGGTTTATACCCACCAGCTTGTGTTTTGGAATTGGTGGAAGATGCTAGAATCTTCGAGGAGCAAAAGAAAAGAAACTGATTTAAACACACGCACATGCATTCACAATCCTAATCTGGCTGCAGTTTCTTTAAAAAAAAAAATACAAAAAGCTTCCTTCAAATTGTTCAGGACCACTCCAATGTCCTGTGTAGACCTCAACATTTGTATGTTTTCTCTGTGTCTCCTAAGTTACCCAAGTTACTTAATACATGCACAGTATGAAACATTTTTAAATGAGTTAGTCTTTATTGAATTATGATTTCCAGCAAACACTAATAACAAAATTGAAATTGCTCTAGCAGATGAGAATTTTTAGAGTGCTGGGACATAACCGAGATTCTAAGAGAATTCAAAGAGCCAGCCACCAAGTGTGTGTAGTAACTGGGTACTGAGTGATGAAATACTTTAAATAGTTAATTAGATTTGCCAAGAAAAAAAAAAATCAATCATTAAGAGTCCACACGCTAGGAGATACAGATGATGAAGAACTTGTTGGTACACCCAGGGTGCAGTCAAAAGTAAAGCTTAACAAAATAAAGTTTTCAGATTTCCATCACACCATCTGCAGTCAGCACAACGCAATTAGCAACACATCAGAAGGAGGGAAAAGCGACTTTTGCCCCATGATTTCTTTTTTCTAAGAAATTTCTTCAGCTTGCTTAAAAGGCATTTTGCAAGCAAGGAATAACAGAGACACTCAGATTCTATCAGGGGTTGCATCGCCTATGAACACCTGCAAACTGAATTTCCTCTGTTTTGCTAACCATTTATTTTGTCTTTACTGGGTTTTCAAAGGGAAATGTGATAACCCCACTGTTCTTTAGACGCTCAACAGGATGTTTAATCTAATAAAGCTATTGCAACAAAATGGATTAAAGCAACATGGCACATTTGTAATTTGGGATCTGTGAAAGAATTTTAACATTCGGGCGCTGTGAGCTCAATCTTAAAAATGTTATTGGTAGATGAAAGCAAAGCATCTAAGTAACATCTGCTTTTCTTCTTTAAGTATCTTCATATTGCTACTACTTACATGAAGCCAGGACAAGAACGGCTCCTGGGATACCATTCCCTGTGTCTTTGCATCATTAAAAAAATAAAAAATAATAAAAACACTTGAAGTCCTAGAATTATCATCTGGCAGAAACATCTAAGAGTAGGAAGAACACAGAAATGAAATGAGAAACAGGAATTTGAATATAAATATTATGAGGGTATTTTACCCTCAGATTGAAAAGTTGTCACCCAAAAAAGGTGATAAAATTTACTTAACGAATTTTTAAAAATCAGTATTTCCCAAATATGTTTTGCACTGGATGTGTCCCTCTGGCTATGAAATGTATATTACACATCCCACATCTGACCTCGATTGTTTAATGTGTTGGAATTTTTATATTGTTGAGAAGGAAATGGTGATAGCTATCACTCTTCTTTGTACCACTTATTTCAGAAATGACCAGCTAACATCAAGCAAATCTACCTAGTACAGGGTAGAGACCAGTGATAGGCAACAGAAATATAACACGAGTGTAATGGTACATTTTAGGGGTCGACTTGACTGGATTAAGGAATACCTACAGAACTAGTAAAGCCTAGGCCAGGCACAGTGGCTCACACCTGTAACCCCAGCACTTTGAGAGGCCCGAGGTGGGAGGATCACTTGAGGCCAGGAGTCAAAGCCAGAAAGTCATGACCAGCCTGGACAACAACGGGCTGAATAATTAGCCAGGCATGGTGGTACACATCTGTAGTCCCAGCTACTCAGGAGGCTGAGGCGGGTGGATTATTTGAGGCCAGGAGTTCAAGGCTGCAGCAAGCTATGATCATGCCACTGCACTCCAGCCTGGGCAACAGAGCAAGCTCCTGTCTCAAAAAAGAAAAAAAAAAAAAAAGAAGAAGAAGAAGAGGAACTAGTAAGAAAGTACTTTGGAATGTGCCCGTGAGAGTGTTTCCGGAGGAGACTGGTGTGTGAGTCTGAGCTAAGTGATGAAGATCCGCTCTCCATGAGGGCAGGCACCATGCAATCTGCTGGGGGCCCAGATAGAACAAAAACAGAGGAAAGGCAAATTGGTCTTTCTCTCCCCTGGACCTGGGATGCACTCTTCTCCTCCTGCCATTGAACCTCAGAACTCCCAGCTCTCCACCCTTTAGAGTCTGGGACTTAAACCCCAGCTCCCTGGGTTCTCAGGCATTTGGACTTGGACTGAGCCATGCTACTGGCATCCTAGGGTTTCCAGCTTGCACGCAGCCTAATGGTGGGCCTTCTCAGCCTCCATAAATAACCTCTCATATACACAATATATCCTGTTGACTGTTTCTTTGGAGGATCCTAATACAGTGAGTCAAGTATTAATTTTAAATTTTCTAGTAGCCACATTCAAAAAGTTTAAAAAGTGAACTTTATTTAACTCAATATTCTAAAATATCTTTTTAACACAATTGACATGAACATATTAGATTTGTATACACTATTTTGCACTAAGTCTTTGAGATTAGGTATATATTTGAGACTTACAGCCTATCTCAATTACAACTAGTAACATTTCAAGCGCTCAATAGCCAACATGTGACATAGTCGCTACCATACCATACCATAGCAGAACTCTAGATATATAAAAGGGACTGTAAAGGGAAGGAAGTGAAGCAGCCATGGAATGATGTGCTAACTGGGCAGGAGCAGCAGAAGACAAGTGCCCAGATCCCCTTCATGTTTCCCTCCTTTCTGTCCCCATCTCCTCCTATGGGCGTTTCCCAAAGCCACAGGCTTCACCCACTGCCCTTCTCTCTTTAGACATTTTCTCTTGGTAAGCTGAATCATTCATTCACTTATTGATTCAATAAACCTTTTCTGGGTGCCTGTGATGTGCCAAGTACACTGCTAGGTGCTGAGGTTTTAAGGACAAATAAGATAAATACCCATCAATGCACACTCGGGGTATGCATTGTGCTACAGTGAAGGATGCTAATGGGCATGTGTTCAGGCATAGGAGTATGGGGCAGGGGCAAGGAGAGGGGAGGAAGGTGGCTTACAGCTCAAATGTTATCTCCCAGAAGGATTTCTCCTCACTCTTCAATATAGAGCAAAGGTCCTTACCCCCTCCCCAGGCATCCACTATTGCATCACCTTCTTCCATTTTCTTTAGAGCATGTATCCCCATCTGACACTTTTCTTCATTTATTATTTATCATTGACTCTCTTTCTAGAAAGTAAGCCCCATGACAGCAGGACCTTGTGGATCTCCTTCACCCAATGCCTTCAACAGACTAGGCATAAGTCAATAGTGTTCCATCCATCCATCCCTTCCTTTCTTTCTTATACTGCCATCTCCAGCTGGACATCTTATTTTAAGACTGACTGTAACCTGTTCTATGTAGCAAACAACTCTATGCTGTCTTTCCTCTAATTTGTCCTCCACACCACTAGATTAAGCCACCTGAAACAGTGGTTTCATTACATCAATCACCTGTTCAAAATTCACCATACTCTTTAGGAAAAAGATCTCAACACCCTAATGAAGGCCATCTAAGTTTTCTATAATCTGGTCACAAGGTTTTTCCCTAATTCTGCCCCATTCACACCTTCCCTCATTTACTTTACAAACACAGACTCTCATTCCAGGGATAAGGCAAAATTGATGGGTATCAACTATTTCTCTACTATCAACTCATCAACAAAACATAAAAGCAAAAAATAAAAAGGAATTCTTCTCCTCCTCTGCTTTCATTCCAGGAGGATAGCCCGCTCAAAATTCTTTGTTGTCCAGGCTTATTTTACCCCCTGGTGAGAACTGTTTCCAGGACAAAGGGCAGGTTCCATGGGTAACAGCACCTTGCAGGTAACAGAATTCAGATGGCAGTGGCAGTGTGAAGATGTATGATCCACACTCCGTGTCACAGCCTTGGGAGCCACGGACAGGCTGGGTGTGAACACCACCCAGAGAGTGGCCCTCCTTTGAATGGTCCCAGGGCGTGTTCTCAGTAGTGCCTATGATGGATCTGACCAAAGATCCCTTCTCTATTTGTCCTGGATGGCAAAAGTCATGATCTCCTGATATAATCAAAGCAAAGTTATGTGAAAGCTTACATTGAACCTCTCACCATCCGCGGCCAGTGGAGAACCCGATTTGATATGGATGTGAAATAAGTCGTCCTATTTATACTACCCTCTAAGAAGCCATCAACACTTCCAAATTCCAGGGGTTTCCTAATTCCTTTCCCTCTTTGCCCTTGAAATGCCTAGGCATTGCAGATACTCAGGCTTACTATCCTTTTGGAGTAAGGGAATAGAAGAGGAAGAATGCTTTTATTTATTTATTTTATGCAAATGATTCAACACTAGGAGAAAAAAGTTAAGACACTAGTAGCCTGTTCTATCATTTCCCTGACTCATTAGGCAATCCCACATCAAGTACAAAATAAAAAGTAGCTTTAAAAAAGAACAACACTGAAAGTAAAGGATTAGGCTCTAGTAACTAGGAGAGAGGTAACATTCCCCCCCTTGCCTGGGCTTTACAGTCTAAGTACAACACTAAATACTGATTCTAACTGGACTGAGTCATGTAAGAATATTAAACTAAGTGGAGGGACTCTGCACAAAATGTTCTTGGCTTCAGTATCTGTAAAATCAAAAGAAGGGACTGGATAATTTCTAACCACATTTGTAATTTTGCTCTACTTACTTCAGGCTCCAGACCCCAGAGGACTAACTTTCAGCATGTATAACCTATTCTGTTAATTATTTTTCTTAATTAAATAACACCTCTAAGAATTACTTAACCACTGAGTGTATGCCTCGCCTCCATAATTAGAATGTAAAGTCCTCCAGTGTAATTCAACAAAAATATATTAAGTACCTACTGGGTCCAAGTCATAGTACAGGGACAGGGATTTCTCCCTAGGTGGCTGGCACATTCCTTCACACTTAATAGCAGTCACTTTCAACATGAAAAATTTCCTGACTCGGCTCCATTGCAATATTTTCTTAGCTTTTTTTTTTTTTCTTATGAGTAGAATACCTGGTGTAACAGACAGACGGGGCTTGGAGAGATTCCAAAAAACAAAAGAATGTGTCTGCCATCCCAGGATATCTCTAGAGATTTCCAAAATCCATGATTTGTTGTGGAAATCACGAGCCTACCCTGCCAGCTGTTCTCCTTATTTTTCTTTTGTAAACAAAACCCATTTTTTTTTTTTTTTTTTGAGACAGAGTCTAGCTCTGTCGCCCAGGCTGGAGTGCAGTGGCACAATCTCGGCTCACTGCAAGCTCCGCCTCCCAGGTTCACGCGATTCTCCTGCGTCAGCCTCCTGAGTAGCTAGAACAACAGGCACGTGCTCCACCATGCCCGGCTAATTTTTGTATTTTTAGTAGAGACGGGGTTTCACCATGTTGGTTAGGCTGGTCTCAAACCCCTCACCTCGTGATCCGCTCACCTCAGCCTCTCAAAGTGCTGGGATTACAGGCGTGAGCCACTGCGCCCTGCCAATAAAACCAGTCTTTAGCACGATCTAATGTGATGGAATGTGGCACTCTTGCTTCTGCCTTAAGAGTTCTTTGGAACGAGTCTAGGTAGACACCGTCCTAGCTTGCATTCCCCTGAAATCAAGCCCTGAGCCACCAAAGACTTGAGGACAGGTAGTTTATTCAAGGGATGATCCAGGAGATACAATTGCAGGAATGGGGGAAAATGAGACAGGAAAGACAGAAAAGCCCAAAAAGGTCTGTTCACAAGAACTACCGCCGTGGACCACTGCAGCTCAGTTCCACTGGGGACCCTGTGAGCTGCTGTGTCGATCAGAAGTGCTCCTGCAAGGGATGGGAAGGAAGGTGGGGGCGCTCATCCGCTGACTTCTGTCTCTCAGTCGCTGAGGTCACTCCTGGGAAAGTTAAATCACCGGCTTCCGGGCAGCCCTGCATGGAGCTGGAGAAAGCTCACAGGCAGAAAAGCAGAGACACACAGAACTGGACGCTGTCACTGTGCACAGGAACCAGCCACAGTAGCCACAAACGACTCAGCTGCCAGTGAAGGGGACACAGGGCACGGTGTCAGCTGCATTTGCCACGTCGTTCATCTTCCTCAACCATCACAGCCAGGCCAAAGGCCCCTAAACCTGGTTTCTACTAGGGGTCCTATCAGCATCTCCTGATTGACTTGGGATTGATGTTACTTACACCCCTCTATCTCAAAGACCTGTTCTTCAAATGGAAGATGATGATGACTTTTACCATAAGGCGCAAGGAGGCAGAGAGATGTGACTGAGCTCTTATGTTTGATGGGGCTCAGGTCAGGGGTCACAAACGCAAATGCCTTCAATGGCTTTGGCTTTATGAGAATCATAAAGAGGGATAAAGGCACAGTGAGAGTGATCCTGATGGCTCCAAGGGCAGGGTAAGAGGAGCCACAAGAGTGGCAAGGTGGGGAGCGTTGAGGGAGGGTGGGTGGGGGGCTTGCCAAAGGCACACAGTTCTGGAGCTGCCACGTAACTCCTGCCAACTCCAATCACTCAACCGACACCGAGTGTCTAGGAACGCACCACAAACCAGGCTAAATATTCATCATACAGCTATTCACAATCCCACCCCTGGGGAATGAGAAGCAAAATGGTATGATAAATGCTCATGAAGAAAGTCCTTCACCAAGCCTGAAGTCTATTCTTAAAAATCTATTTTATAGTGGAACTGACATGTAAAACCCCTTATAGAAGTTTACATATGGAAAAATAAGGTCAGAGAACAAAAGTACCAAGTTAACCTATGAGCACCGTTATAAATATTTCTTATCACTTCTAACTTACTAATAACTGAGTCCCCCAAAAATGTTTAACTTGCAGATCACAGATGGGTCAAACTTTAAACTCAAATAGTTCAACTATAAAGCCTACACTCCTCATGCATAATCAATGAAACGTGATTAAAATGCAACAGCGATAGAACATTAAATGAACCGAGTATGAACTATATTTCATGCAGCAAAAATATATAATAGAGGTTACTATATTGTTAATTTCTGGTACAGAACAAAGCACCTCAGAACTTAGTGACTTACTACAAACATTTATTATTTCTCATGACTCTGATCTGGGCTGTGATCTGGCCACAGCTAAGTGAGATGAGATGGCCTCACTCATGTCTGTAACCTCAGCTGGATGGCCTAGATGGTTGGCATCTCATTCTCCAAGAGGGTGGCTGGGCTTGGTCACATGGGGACAGAAGGGTTCCCAGCAACTAGACATGTTAATCCTAATCACAAGTACCTTTCCAGCCCCTGAATCATCTGTATTATCCCAAAAGCAAGTCATATAGCCAAGACTGAGTCAGTACGGGAGGAGAGCTGGGGAGGCAAGAACGAATTGGGAGTAATCTACCATACAATTCTCTTGTGAGTTCTATGAAACACTTGTCAATTCCTTTTGCTTTGCAGCAGATGCATGAACTCTATTCCATGTCAGTCATTCATCCAAATATTCAATCCCTTCCCAATTTTATAACTCAGAATAAGTTCTTTCCAGGTCCCACAAAGTAACCAAGTTACAGAATGACTGCACTAAGAAGGTGATGAGCAAGAGAAATAGGAAGAAGAAGGGGAAGAAGATGAGGAAGCAGAGAAGGAGCTACCGCTGCTGCTACTACTGCAGGTAACATTCATGTAACCTACTCAGCATGGTGTGTATTTCTGAACCTCCTCGCAACCCTCAGGAATTGTCCTCCCTGGCTGATTCTGTGCCCTTCTCCCACAGCACCAGGGATGCAGCCTTAAGACCCAGGGTACACCCTCCTCAGCTTCCCTTGTGTCTTCTAAGTTATACTGTTCACACTTCCTACTCCCAAGCCCCAGTTTCCACTCTTTCAAATACCAGTAACAAGAATGACTCACAGTTCATATACTGGAAATGCTCATGGTTGCTAGGAGTGATACAGAAGTATAACTCTTATACTAGAACTTTCCAAAGGGAAATGAGAAGGGATGTGTACACAGACTGCTTTAAGAGCAAGGTGGAAAAGTTGCTCAATGTGCCGGGGAAGGGAGGACAGGACTCTCGGGCAGGTTTCGTGATCCGGGTGAAACAAGTCACACCAGTGTGTGACTTTGGCCAGTGACGCCTTTCTGTGCTCCAGTTTTCTCATCTGAAAAGTAGAGATGATCAGTAATAGGAGGTAATACACTGAAAGCATTTGTCCCAGCCCCTGAAAACAGCAAGGTAGCTGACAAACACCAGGAACCACTACACTTCACTCTGAACTGCACATGGTTTCACATTTAAGTGCCTCCAATTGAAACATCCTTCAATACACACCAAAAGAAACCTGATGGTCAGACTAAAGGGTGAGCTGCCATCAATATCTTCCCAGGCTGTTTGTGCGCCACGTTCATACGCAGAACCCTCCGGCAAGGTCCCTAAGCCTAGGTAGCAACTTCTATCCAGCAGCTCCCCAGGCAGGGAAGGATCTCTCTTCCCTTTCCTTCCTCCTCTCTTCCTGTGGCAAAATCGTCTAATACATCCATTTTAAGAAAGCAAAAGCTAGGAAGGAAATCATTAGCACACATGTGCACATATGCGCGTGCACACATGCAGACGCATGCACACACACACTTCTTTCTCTCTCTCCCTCTCTCTCTGTTTTCTGCCCGTACCTCCAACCTCCCAAGGCAAAGGAGAACAGAGGCCTGGTTATCATCCCTGCAAGAATATAGGGAAAAGGTCTCAACTAACTATGAACTGAGTGCTTATATCCCTCCAAAAATTCATATATTGAAATCCTAATCCCCAATGTGATGGTATTTGCAGATAGGGGTCTTTGGGAGGTGATTAGGTCATGAGTGTGGGGCCCTAATGAATGGGATTAGTGCTCTTATAAGGAGACATGAGAGCATGCCTCCTTCCCTTCCCCTCTCTTCCCCTCCATCCATCCCCCCTCCACCATGTGAGGAACAATGAAAAGACATCTGTCTGCAAACCAGGAAGTGAGCCCTCACCAAACACCAGATCTGTAAGCACCTTGATATT
Source organism: Nomascus leucogenys (assembly GCF_006542625.1). Classification (NCBI taxonomy): domain Eukaryota; kingdom Metazoa; phylum Chordata; class Mammalia; order Primates; family Hylobatidae; genus Nomascus; species Nomascus leucogenys. The sequence goes on from NC_044382.1 coordinate 49,978,118, forward strand.
GGACTTCCCAGCCTTGAGAATTGTAAGAAATATGTGTTTACTGTTTAAGCCACCCACTCTATAATTTGTTACAGCAGCTCGAGCTGACTAAAACAAAAAACAAAACAAAACAAAATCCAAATTGATTTATCAAATGTTATTACTGCCCAGGACAAGCCAAGGAGTTTGGACACCATCCCATGGACGACTGGCGATGATTGCAATGTTTATGCAGGGCATGAACCCATGCATGTTTGCTTTGAAAAACTAGTGTGTGTGGCAGTGGGTTGAGAAAGTCTGGAGCAGTGGTTCTCAAAGTGGGATCCCCAGACCGCGGCATCAGCATCACCTGGGAAACTTGTTAGAAACAATTCTCAGGCTCCACCTCAGCCCTGCTGAGTCAGAAACCATGAGTGGGACCCAGATGCTGTTTAACAAGCCCTCCTGGCCGGGTGCGGTGCTCAGGCTTGTAATCCCAGCACTTTGGGAGGCCGAGGTGGGCGGATCACGAGGTCAGGAGATCGAGACCACGGTGAAACTCCGTCTCTACTAAAAATACAAAAAAATTAGCTAGGCATGGTGGCGGGCACCTGTAGTCCCAGCTACTCGGAGAGGCTGAGGCAGGAGAATGGTGTGAACCCAGGAGGCGGAGCTTGCAGTGAGCCGAGATTGCGCCACTGCACTCCAGCCTGGGGGACAGAGCGAGACTCCGTCTCAAAAACAAACAAACAAACAGACAAACAAAAAACAAGCCCTCCAGGTGATTCTGATGTGCTGAAGGCGGAGAACCCAGGGTGTAGAGGCGGGTAGGCCCGATGGAGTTGTATGGAGCATCTCTGATTAAGACATCTTATCTCTGCTCCTGAAAGCCCATTGAAGTGATACTAAAGAAATATTTAATTTTTTTTTTCTTGAGATGGAGTCTCGCTCTGTTGCCCAGACTGGAGTGCAGTGGTGCAATCTCGGCTCACTGCAATCTCCACCTCCCGGGTTCAAGCAGTTTTCCTGCCTCAGTCTCATGAGTAGCTGGGACTACAGGCACATGCCATCACGCCCAGTTAATTTTTTGTATTTTTAGTAGAGACGGGGTTTCACTGTGTTAGCCAGGATGGTCCCGATCTCCTGACCTCGTGATCTGCCTGCCTCAGCCTCCCAAAGTGCTGGGATTACAGGCATGAGCCACTGTGCCTAGCCAATAAATATTTAAATATTTTAAGATACTGATGAAAGCGAAGAAAACAAGTAGGGAGAACACACACAAAAATGAAAGATGTCATACAAGTTTGGAAGGTGAAAGGAGGATGGAACAGTGAATAGCACTGTAGGAGCTGAAACAAGGGTGTGCAGAAGCCAAGAGAGGGAAGTGAGATGAGCCATCCCTCAGCTCCCTGGAGAGGTGCAAGAATTGGTGATGAAGAGGTTCTTAAGAGAATTCATCTTTTAGCATCTGCCCGGAGTATGGAACTTGGGAAAGGAGAGAGATCTCAAAAGACAAGCTTTAGGAAAGCTTTGCTCACGGTCTGTCTATGCAAAATCCTCTATTGTGACCTCTCCAGGAAACATCTCGTGACTAAAGCTACTGCAAATATGACGTGAGATGGAAAACTGTGCAAACAGAAGAAAGATTTCCTAGAAATGCTTGTTTCAAAATATAGCTAAAACATATTAATTTGTTTTTAATTCTTTTATCATAGCCTGCATATTTATTTGAATTCAGTTTTGCTCAGACAATAGATAATATAGGTTTCCTGTTACATCCATTCCAATTACCTTGGGTTATGCCTAAGATCAGCAGTAAATAGGACTGAGGACCCAGCTGGGGAAGTCTCCAGTTTGCCTTAGGCTTAGGGGTACACAGACGATCATAGAACATATAAAAGACTTATATGGTGTCTTCTCCAGGGGTGATTCAAGTTTTGTGAAACTGAAAGCTTACAGAATTTAAGAAAAAAGAATACAAAATTATGAATACAAACTGCCCCAGGCTCCTCAATGTAATTTGAATAAAAACATTTAAAGACATACAAGACCTAAAATGATTTAGCTCCTGCTCACTGGTTCTCAGGAAGCTATTGGAATTTATGCTCCAACACAAGAAAGGAAACTTAGATGGAGGTAGACACAGGATCTAGAAAATGGGATGACCCAGTGAGCTATCACTTTATACCATCCAGAATGGCTAATATTAAAAAGTCAGATAATAACAAGTGCTGGTGATGATGTGGAGAAATCAGAACCCTCCTACACAGCAGGTGGCAATGCAAAATGGAGCATGCTCTATGGGAGGCAGTCTTGCAGTTCTTCAAAAGATTAAACAGATTGCCATACGACCTAGCAATTCCACTCCTTGGTGTATACCCAAGAAAACTGAAAATATAAGTCTACACAAAAACTTGTACACAGATGTTCATAGCAGCATTATTCATAGTAGCCAAAATGTAGAAACAACCTCAACGTCTATCAACTGATGAATGGATAAACAAAATGTGGTGTATCTACACAATGGAATATTATTTAGCCATAAAAAGGAATGAAGTGCTGATACATGCTACAACATGGAAGAACCTCGAAAACATGATGCTAAGTGAAAGAAGCCAGGCAAAATAGCATATATTATTCCATTTATATGCAATGTCCAGAATAGTCAAATCCATGCAGACAGAAAGTAGGTGATTGTCAGGTGGTGGGGACATCACAGGGAGTGGAATGGAGCAGAGGAGTGATCACTAAAGAGTACAAGGTTTCTTTTTGAGGTGATGAAATTGTTCTCAAATTGACTGTGGTAATGGTTGAATGTACCTGTGAACAAATTTTAAAAATTACTTAATTGTGCACTTTAAATGGGTGAATTACCATGGAATACTATGCAGTTATATAAAGAATGAAATCATGTCCTTTACAGCAACATGGATGCAGCTGGAGGGCCATTATCCTAAGCAAATTAATGCAGGAACAGAAAACTCAATTCCGCATCTTCTCGCTTATAGGTGGGAGCTAAACATTGGGTACTCAGGGACATAAAGATAAAAACAATAGAAACGGGGGGCCTGCGGGGGAGGCAGGGGGAGGAAGAAGGGTTGCAAAGCTAACTACTGTGTACTATGCTCACTACCTGGGTGATGACATCAGTCATACCCTACGCCTCAGCCTCATATGATATATCCATGTAACAAACTCACATGTACCCCTAAAAGTTGAAATTATAAAAAGTTAAAAATGAGTGAATTACATGGTATGTGACTATGTCATAATAAAGCAGGAGGAGGGAATGGAGGATGGGAGGGAGAGAAGGATGGAGACACGGAAGCCAAGAGAAACAGTAGCAGGGGTGAGTGACACCAGGACACGAGAGAATATAATTGACACGGCACATCCCTCCCTCCCTCTCTCCTTTCTTCTTTCCCTCCCTCCCACTGCTGCTCTAACATTTGCAAAAGCATCTCAACACAGTCTCCCTGAAACATGTTACTCTGCACACCACCAAAATCCAAACCCCCTCCCCATGGCGTCGAGTCAAAGGAAATTCCTAAAAAGAGAGTGAACGCGAGTCCCTGAGCTCCCAGGCTGAGCATCTGGCCTAGAAAACAACTGCCTCAGGTAGGGCCAAGAGAAAGGCCAAGGCCAGGAGAACCACCTCCCTCCTAGCCCCAACTCCTTCCCCAGCCACCACCATCACAAAGCCACTAGACGTTTTGACATGTCTGGCCATGTTCAGAGGAGTTTAGCAGCTCTGAAAGAAAGCTGGTGGAAAGATTTAGTGACACATTCCCCAGAAATGTAAGCACAAAACCACAAAATAGTTAATATCTCTAGGAAAACCAAAGTGTAGCCCCAGAAAGTGAGTCCAATTGCTGAACATTGTATGGCTCAGTTGAGAACAGTATTTATGTAGTTAATATAAGCATTAAGTCTTACTGTCACCAAAATTATGGCACCACTATATTTGGAGAAGAAAGAAAGGAGTGGGTATCAGATGGGGAGGTGAATAGTTTAATAAGGCTAAAAACTGATCTTCCTATTGTAAAATCAAGGATAACGTCTAAAAGTTGGCCAGAGAAAGTGGGGAGCAGTAGCGATGTATAACAATGATTGAGGAGAAAAATCCTGAACAAAATAGCTAAAAGAGTTGGAAACAGCTGCCTTCAAGAGGTGGAAATGGGGAACGCAGAACTACTTACAGCTGAACAAGTGTATAATCCTAAAAACACAGGCCCTTAAAAAACTGTATTCATTATACTTTGGGAATCCAACTAGGAGCCATAACTGGTGGCTTTATTAGCATTTAGTTACAAAAAAAATAATTACAAGGCATCCTGGAATGGTCACACATGAAAACATCAGGGAGCAAAAACATTACCCAACTGTTTTCCCGTATGTATCTCTCAGGAATTTGCTTTTCCAACTTTGTTGTTTATAGTGGCAACTTTGGAAGGTTTAATCCAGATATCACAGGACTACCAAAGTTAACCCATTTTTCAGAAGCTACCTGCACACCTCTGAGTCCAAATAAAAATCCTGGACACATCTGAAGTTTGTGCTAAGATTTCGCCACTGCAAACTTTCATTGCTTATCAGAGCGTGAATCTCAGGAGGCTATTCCAATAAGAATAAAGAACTTGACAACTGCCTAAAAGATTAAATTTCACAATATTAATACTCTATACTCATTGCAAGTTTTAAAGAGAGCAAATATCCTTCACTGCAACTCACAGAAATTTCTTATCAAAAACAATGAATTTCTGTCAGTGTGCAGAACCGTAAATCTTCATAATACTATCAACTCTTTAGGGTGATGCAGTATTTAATTTAAGAAACTTTTGTCCTAGAAGGATGGAAAAATTCTTAAACTCACCCTTCAAAGGTCTTTCTTTTCCCCTGGAAGACAAGGAGGTAACGCTCTTCTTCCTCTTCCTGGCTTTGAAATACCCTACTTAATTTCTCCTAGAGATAAGTGCTTGATACCTCTTCTCCAGTTTGCAACAATTACTAAAAGATGTGGAATTAAATACAAGTGTGTTTCGTGACAGTCAATCCCAGCTGGAAACGGTACAGATGAAAGCAATAACTATCAGCAGTTAGTTCTTTTCCCCCTTTCGTGGGTGCAGAAAGAGAAACGAAAAAGTCAGTCTTTTCATTCAGATTACCTCTAGCAAGTTTATCCATCAAGAATTGGTGCCATTAAGTGAAATTCTCCTGGTTAACTTGAGTTAGTTACAGTTTGGAAATCATAAGACATATTACTTTTATCGAAAGCAATAAATGACCACTTAAGCATTAAATTGGAAAAAAATTGGTTTGAGAAGGGTGTACTGTATCCATTCCCTCTAAATAGGTGCAAATCCTAATTCTTCAACTATTAAATAACAGTTGAAAACCAGATCCACGACAGGAGTTTCAGAGGTGCAAGTGAACACCAGGGGAAATTCTGTGAACAGCAGCTTTTCTGACACCTATTTGCAATCAGAGAACGACTCTTTCAGATAAGAGGTGCTCCCACTTTCGTGTGTGTCAGGATCACTGTGGGCTTTTTAAAACACACGGGGCTGGGGCCCACCCCAGAGTTTCTGGTTACGTAGATCTAAGGCAGGCTGGGTAATTGGCTATGTGTAAGAGGTATCCCAGGTGATAGCGATGATACTGATCCCGAGAAAAACACTTTGAGAAACACCGCTTTAGATAAATATCTATTTTAGACACATAATTTTAATCCAGCTCTAATGAACTTTCAAAGTAATTAAGTCATAGGAATGATTTGCTTTAAAATCTTTTATAAGACAATTTAGACAAATTTTCATGAGCATAAGGATGAGTATGGCTTAAAATCCTTATTTTCAAATGTCATCTTTTGTGAATCATTTTCAGAAAATGAGTCATTATTTCGTTATATATTTCTGCAAACACAGGTATTCAAATATCCGAGATCAAAACTGGAAAACTATGTCATTCAGTAACTAATATCTAATTATAAATGGCATACTCATTATAATGAATACAGTAAATTTAGATTATGTCTGAGACTAGAAGTATAGCTGCTGGTACTTATGGCTTTCTAAATGATCATCTTTTCTCTTCCGTAATGAAAAAAACTGTTGCGATTATTCAAATATTGTACTTGTGGAATAATCACTGTAACTCTTGCAGCTTGCAAACTGTGACATTTACATCCTGAATTAGTATTCAAGGCAAGCCTTTAAAGAAGTAAATTAACTCTCTCCAACCACTATGTCTGTATTTTAAAAACTGCCTCCAGGCAAATTTTCGTGACTATTTACCATAATGTAGTGGGTAGTTGTGCTTCAGATATGAATAACTGAAACTAGCAGAAATACAAGAAACACCCCATCAACTCACCAGGCATTTTTCAATGAAAACAAACCATTTTCCTAAACTAACTGTGTTTTGAACTATGTCTATTTTCACTTATAAATAACAATTCCAGACTAAAACAAAGATGAAGAGTGAAATCCACTTATAAGTAGAAAATGAACATTCTTATTAGTGAAGAGTTCAGCCCACCTGAACTAAATCTTTGCTGAGTCCTCTTCCTGTTCTTTACTCTTTCTCACTTTTTACCTGTCTCAGGTGTTTTCTAAAACCCCTACCTGACTTTTCCAGCCCATTTCATGACCTCTATTCAGACTGAAGCATCATCCCACTAATACTTTGGGATGTGGTCTCTTTTCCATAAATGAATTTGGGAAATTTGGCTATTTGGAGATTGATTATAAAAGAATGGGCCACGTGCAGTGGCTCACGCCTGTAATCCCAGCACTTCAGGAGGCCAAGGCAGGTGGATCACCTGAGGTCAGGAGTTTGAGACCAGCCTGGCCAACATAGCAAATCCCCCATCTCTACTAAAAATACAAAATTAGCTGGGTATGGTGGAGCATGCCTGTGATCCCAGCTACTCGGGAGGCTGAGGCTTGAACCTGGGAGGCAGAGGGTGCAGTGAGCTGAGATCGCGCCATTGCACTCCAGCCTGGGCGACAAGAACAAAACTCCGTCTCAAAAAAATAAAATAAAATAAAAGAATGATGATACAACGAAAGAAAAGACAATGATGAAAGATTTGCCGTTCTTATTTTGCTCTGACTTTGGATTTAGGAACCTCAGAGACCTGTATGTCCAAATACCACCTGGAGTAAAACTCACTAAATGAAAGAGGAAACTAAAGAGGAAACTTGAGAAAGAGCTGTGGCTCCACAGATGATTTTGACAGAATAAATATGCAATCCTGTGCCCTCACTTTTATATTAGGTTGGTACAAAAGTAATTGCCATTGAAAGTCATGGCAAAAACTGCAATTACTTTTGCACCAACCTAATAACACTTAACCAGAGCGATGAATTTTTTACGTGTGTGTACGTAAAGACACTTCCCCTGTAGGTTTTCTCTTTAGTTTTCATTTGGTGATGTGCAGTTAAACACGCTCACTTCACTGCTTGCTTATTTACAGTTTCAACTGCCTTCTATCCCCTGACCTTCAGCCAGAATTTTAGATTTTTTTTTTTTTTTTTTAGACAGGGTCTCGCTCTGTCACCCAAGCTGGAGTGCAGTGGTGTGGTCATATCTCACTGCAGCCTCGAACTCCTAGGCTCAAGGAATCCTCCTGCCTCAGCCTCCCAAAATGCTGGGATCACAGGCAGCCACCAGGATCAGTGGGGATTTACCCCGCAGTCACTGGAACACAGTAAATGAAACAACAGTGTTTAAGACATTGGGTGTAAGACAGCAAGGGACAGTGAGCCCTGACTAATGGGAAACAAACACAGTGAGTGCTCTGACTGCCCCAACTTAGTGCCTGGGGAGCGTTTCCAGGCCACAGCACAGGAAGAGGGGGACCCGGGACAGGCCCAGTGACTCCCTGAGTTGAAGCCACAGTGCTGAGAGTCCAGGGAGATCAGGCAGCTAGAATTCTCAGAGCAGAGACTAGAGAAAAGAGAACTGCCCAGAGAGAAAATTCTAGAGATCTCCAGAGCTCTTTCTGTCACGCTTTCAGCAGAAAATGGACCCGTACATGGTCTGAGGAGTCTACCCAAAGCTAGAGAAAGAACCACCTGGAAGGATTAGAGGGAGCAGAACTTCCGGCTCACACAAGGCCAAGAACAGTGCTTGTTCCCACCACCTGAACTGGGAAACTTCATAATTCAGGAGGCCGTGGGCAGAGTACTCAGAAGAGTCTTGCCTCAGTGGTGTGGGATAATTAGGCCTAGACTAAACACAACTCTGATCCTGCCTAACGAATCTTAAAAGCAAGACCCAAAAGGATGGAGCAATTTTCAAGCAACTTAACTGTGTCCCAAAACAAACCCCAAGAATATTTGTAAAACTACATAAATATCCAGCACCCAACAAAGCAAAATCCACAATGTCTGCATCCAGTAGAAAATTACCAGGCAAGGAAGGAAGGAAAACAGGACCCATAATGAAGATAAAGCCAATCAATTGAATCCAAGCCAGAATTAAAATCAGTAAGAAATCCTTTCTTTTTTTTTTTTTTTTTTTGAGACAGGGTCTCACTCTGTTGCCCAGGCTGGAGTGCAGTGGTGCAATCTCAGCTCATTGTAACCTGTGCCTCCCAGGTTCAAGCAATTCTTATGCCTCAGCCTCCCTGGTAGCTGAGATTACAGGCATGCACCACCACACCTGGCTAATTTTTGTATTTTCAGTAGAGACGGGGTTTTGCCATGTTGCCCAGACTGGTCTTGAACTCCTGGCCTCAGGTGATCCGCCCACCTCGGCCTCCCAAAGTGCTGGGATTATAGGCATGAGCCACTATGCCCGGCCAAGAAATCCTGAAGCAAAACAGAACTGAAGCAAATGGAAGCAATAATCAATTCTATTTTGAATGTATACGTCATTTTTATTTTATTTTGATTTTTTTTTTTTTTTACCTAGGCTGTAGTGCAGTGGTGAGATCTTGGCTCACTGCAGCCTTGACCTCCTGGGCTCAAGTGATCCTTCCAAGTAGCTACAGGCCGATACTACCATGCCTGCCTAATTTTTGTATTTTTTGTAGGGAGGAGGTCTCACTACGTTGCCCATGCTGGTCTCAAATGCCTGGACTCAAGTGATCCTCCCACCTCAGCCTCCCAAAGTGCTGGGATTACAGGCATGAGTCAAAGCACCCAGCAGAATTTATAAGTCATTTTAAAAAGACATAATTGTGAAAGAATATGTCAAGTTGTTTTTCTCGTATTTCTTACTCAAAAAGGTAAAAAAAAAAAAAAAAAAAAAAAATGAAGTATCAGAATAATATACCAAAGACAGTGCTTAAATCTCCTCTCCTGAACAGTTTTTAGAAAATTCCTATGTAGCAATGAGACAGATTTTGGCCTATGGTAAGGAAGAACATATTAGGAGGAACCATATGAAATTGCCATTTTATAGGTCAAAAGTGAATGCATGCTAGCAATATCACATACCTGTTGGCTTCCTGCAATCTCATGTGTTCAAGTCAGGTGATCTCCGGCCAAGGAGGATGTGACAGAGTAAAGGAATTCCTGCAGCATTATGAGGAAAGTGGACTAAATCGCCTCTAATGCCCCTTCACATCCTAAGGGTTTGTGTTTTTTTGGCTGATGTACACTTCCCTTTTAGGGTGAGTCAGAAGAGGGATTGCTTCCTTGACATGATGTATTTACCTCTTTCACACCTTTGCAAACGTACTCATTCCTCTCTGTGGCTGCAGAACACTTGAGGGCAGGTCATTTGGGTAGAAAGGGAGATGGTGACCCTGAAAGCTAGACAGTGTGTAGATGTGCAGCTTACAGAATGGAAAACTTAAAACTGGTTGCAAGAGCAAATCATTGTTTTGTCTAAATATTGGCTGAGACCAAATGCCTGTGTTTTACTCTGAATGTCTTCAGTGATCGGATTCGAGCAAATATCTGCCTCTGTAATTTTAATATTTACAAGGTTATTATTATAACTCTGACCCTTGTCTTCCTAACAAGTGTGTTATGGGATTAGCTAATTGATCATGATGAAGTACTCTGAGTTCCTTGTAGAAAAATACTACATTAAATAGAGAACCAGTATCCCGCCTAAATGCCTTATCTCCATGTTGAGATTACTAACTTCCCACTTAATGAAACTGATCTCTAAATACACATAACGAGCTGTAGTTAGTAAATTCAAACACCATAAAATAAATGATTGATTTTTTTTAATTTAAACTGCGCTGTTGGGACTAATTTTGCCAATTTGAAGGTCATTCCTAAATAACCAAATCCTCATTTACACTGCTAACTGGCTCTTTAGTACATTCGCAAATAGAACATATTACATTCCTATCATCAAACAACTTTCCCATTAGCTACAGTAAATACTCTGCACTTTGGTCACCCATCAGTTCCCCATAGAGTTATGGGTTATAAGTTTAATCGTTTCATTTGCATATCCAGCTGAGGTAAATTAGAAAAAGTCGCCACACTCATTACACTTTATTGCATTGCAAACACAGATGTCTGTTTTTCCAGACCCGCTTAACCTTGACCTAAAGAAAAAGATTAGAGTAATACAGTGGGAAAATAGACACTGTGTGTTCACTTGGTTTCTCACATCTGAACTGCATTGAATTTCCTTGGAAATAAGAGAATTTTCATTTTTTAATTAACAGGGTAACCTTGAAAAAAATCATAATTATCAGATACTGCTTCCCTTAGTTATGAATTATCTGTTAAAAGATCTTCAGACATAATTTTCCTGGACAAACATAATCAAACCATCTCTATAAAGAATAACTTCACTACATTGAAAAAAAATTCCTTCACTAGGAAGTGATAACACCCAGCCACCATCTAGCTTAGTGTTAACACTGGTGAATTCATCTTACCACAAAAGACCCCAAATCACAAAAGACCCCAGATGGCCAAAGTGTTTGGGGAAATGCTTTGGAAATGATAACACCCCGCCACCAGCCAGCTTAGTGTTAATGCTGGTGAATTCATCTTACAAAATTAGCTTAGTATTATTAACACTGGTGAATTCATCTTGCAAAATGACAGGCAAACGGGCCAAGAAATAGATGGCCAAGGGTGCACTGGAGTTTGTGACTTTCACTCACTGTGTACTATTGTTACCAGAAAGGGGTCCTGATCCAGACCCCAAGAGAGGGTTCTTGGATCTCGCACAGGAAAGAATTCAGGGCGAGTCCATAGAGTAAAGTGAAAGCAAGCTTATTAAGAAAGTCAAGGAGTAACTAATGGCTACTCCATAGACTGAGTAGGTCATTCCCAAAGGTAACAGGAGGAACATGTCCACCCTAGGTACGATGCTTGTTTATATCATGGGGAAATGTGCTCCACTACAAGGGTTTGTGATAAAGGATTAATTTTCTTAATTACTATATTTTGCAAGAATCAATATGAATATCTTTAAAGCAAAATTAGAAATGCTCTTCTCAAGATATCGGGATACCAGGACATTGCTGAGCCTGGCTCTGTTTAGTAAACGTTATCAATCTGTTCCCTCAACAGTAAACCCCTAGAGGGTAGAAATATCTAATCTGGGAATGCAGCCAGGTAGTCCCAGCCTCATTTTTCCCAGCCCTCCCTCAAGATGGAGTCACTCTGGTTCAAATGCATCTGACACTATCATCTGTCTCCCTCACTGTACTCTGATAACTGAATGAAAGGCCCTCTTCCACCTCCCTGGTATTGCTCCAGGAAAGTTCCTTATGCACACCTGTGCAAGCACATGGTGCAAAGGGATAGACTTTCTGTGTATGCACAAGTGACAAATCTTTAATTAGGGTCCATTATCCCAATTGCCGCATCTTCATACACAATGGAGAAAAGCCATTTCTACATGTAAATTTTGGGAGCTTTTGCTGTTCTTTTTACATTGACAGACACAATTGTATAATTTGTCACATACAACTTGATGTTTTCAAGTATACATACATTGCGAAATGACTAAATCTAGTTAACATATGCATGACCTCACATAGCTAGCGTTTTTGTGGTGAGAACACTTAACATCCACACTCTCAGCATTTTCCAAGAATTCAATGCATTGTTATTAATAACTATAGCCACCACGTTGTGCAATAGGTCTCTTAAACCTATTTCTTCTAATTAAAATTTTGTGTGATTTGACCAACATCTCACCAGCTCCTCTCCCAACCACCTCAGCCCCTGGTAACTGCCACTCTCTACTTGTATGAGACCAACTTTATTAGATTGCACATATGAGTGAGATCATGCATTTTTCTCTTTCTGTGCTTTGCTTATTTTATATAGCATAATGTCCTCCAGGTTCAACCATGTTGTTGCAAATGACAAGAGTTCCTTCTTTCTTATGGCTGAATAGTATTCTATTGTATGTATACCACATCGTCTTTATCCATTCACCCACTGATGGACACTCAGGTTGATTCCATATCTTAGCTATTGTGAATAATGCCACAGTAAACATGGAAGTGCAGATATCTCTTCAATATACTGATTTTATTTCATTTGTATATGCACAGCCAATGGTGGGATTGCTGGATCACATGATAGTTCTATCGTTAATTTTTGTAGGAACGTCCATATTGTTTTCTATAATGGCTGTACTAATCTACATTCCCATCAACAGTGTGCAAAAGTTCCTTTTTCTCCACATCTTCACCAACATCTATTTTCTGTCTTTTTGATAATAGCCATTATAACAGGTGTGAGGTGATATCCCATTGTGGTTTTAATTTGCATTTTCCTGATGATTAGTTATATTGAATATTTTTTAGACACCTGTTGGCCATTTGGATGTCTTCTTTTGAGAAATGTCTATTCAAGTCCTTTGACCATTTTTAACTGAGTTACTCATTTTTTTACTATTCAGTTGTTTGAGTTCCTTATATATTTTGAATATTATTTTCTTTGTTAGGCAGAAGCTTTGTAGTTTGATGTAATCCCACTTTCTATTTTTGCTTTTGGTGCCTGTGCTTTGGGGACCATATTCAAAAAGTCATTGCCCAGACTTTTCTTCTAGTAGTTTTATGGTTTTGAGTCTTACATTTAAGTCTTTAATCCATTTTTGTTGATTTTTGTATATGGTAAGAGACAAAGGGTCTAATTTCGTTTTTCTGCATGTAGATAGGCAGTTTTCCCAACACTGCTTATTGAAGAGACTTTCCCTTGCCCATTGTTTGTTCTTGGCTCCTTTGTCAAAAATCAATTGGTTGCAAACACGTGGATTTACTCCTGTGTTCTCAACTCTGTTTCGTTGGTCTATGTGTCTTTTTATGCCAGTACCATTACTACTTTAGTTACTGTAACTTTGTAGTATATTTAAAATTAGGGGCTGGATGCGGTGGCTCATGCCTGTAATCCCAGCACTTTGGGAGGCCACGGTGGGTAGATCACCTAAAGTCAGGAGTTTGAGACCAGCCTGGTCAACCTGGTGAAACCCTGTCTCTACTAATAGTACAACAATTGGCTGGGCATGGTGGTGGGCACTTGTAATCCCAGCTACTCGAGAGGCTGAGGCAGGAGAATTGCTTGAACCCAGGAGATGGAGGTTGCAGTGGGCCGAGATCACGCCATTGCACTCCAGACTGGGTGACAGAGTGAGACTCTGTCTCAAAAAAAAAAATTAGGTAATGTGATACTTCCAGCTGTGTTCTTTTTGTTCAAAATTGCTTTGGCCATTTGGGGTCTTTTGTGGCTCCATATCAATTTTAGGATTGTTTTTCTATTTCTGTGCAGAATGTCATTGGTATTTTGATAGGAATTGTGTTAAATCTGTAGATTACTTTGGGTAGTATGGACATTTTAACGATATTAACTCTTCCACTTCATGAACATGGGATATATTTCCGTTTATTTGTGTTTTCGTCTATTTCTTTCATCAGTGTTCTATACTTTTTATTGTAGAGATCTTTTACCTCCTTGGTTAAATTTATTTTTAAGTATTTAATATTTTGTAGCTTTTGTAAATGGAATTGTTCTCTTAATTGCTTTTTCAGATAGTTCAGTGTTAATGTATAGAAATGCTACTGATTTCTGTATGTTGATTTTGTATCCTGCAACTTTATTATCAGTTCTGACAATTGTTTGGTGGATACTGTAGGGTTTCTATATATAAGATTGTGTCATCTACAACAGGGCAATTAACTTCTTCCTCTCCAATTTGGATGCTTTTTATTTCCTTCTCTTGCCTAATTGCTTTGGCTAGGACCTCTGGTACTATATTGAATAGAAGTGGTAAGAATGGATATCCTGATCTTAAGAGAAAAAGCTTTCAAATTTTCTCCACTGAATATGATGTTAGCTATGGATTTGTCATGCATGGACTTTGTTTTGTTGAGGTATATTTCTATAAATTGTTAATAGCTATAATCAAAAATTCAGTGTAAAATTAAACTTGAAGAAGTGTCTTTAAACAAATATGAAAATCAGCAAAAGCAATATGTATGTGATGTATGTATGCATTGTATATATGTATATAACATTGAAAGAAGTCCTTTTAGGGAGCATCTGAAACTCAATCAAAGCATACGAACAAATCATTTTCTTTTTTTTATTTTTATTTTATTATTATTATACTTAAAGTTTTAGGGTACGTGTGCACAATGCGCAGGTTTCTTACATATGTATACATGTGCCATGTTGGTGTGCTGCACCCATTAACTTGTCATTTAGCATTAGATATATCTCCTAATGCTATCCCTCCCCCCTCCCCCCACCCCACAACAGTCCCTGGTGTGTGATGTTCCCCTTCCTGTGTCCATGTGTTCTCATTGTTCAATTCTCACCTATGAGTGAGCACACGTGACATTTGGTTTTTTTGTCCTTGCGATAGTTTGCTGAGATTGATAGTTTCCAGCTTCATCCATGTCCCTACAAAGGACATGAACTCATCATTTTTTATGGCTGCGTAGTATTCCATGGTGTATATGTGCCACATTTTCTTAATCCAGTCTAGCATTGTTGGACATTTGGGTTGGTTCCAAGTCTTTGCTATTGTGAATGGTGCCGCAATAAACATACATGTGCATGTGTCTTTATAGCAGCATGATTTATAATCCTTTGGGTATATACCCAGTAATGGGATGGCTGGGTCAAATGGTATTTCTAGTTCTAGATCCTTGAGGAATTGCCACACTGTCTTCCACAATGGTTGAACTAGTTTACAGTCCCACCAACAGTGTAAAAGTGTTCCTATTTCTCCACATCCTCTCCAGCACCTGTTGTTTCCTGACTTTTTAATGATCGCCATGCTAACTGGTGTGAGATGGCATCTCATTGTGGTTTTGATTTGCATCTCTCTGATGGCCAGTGATGATGAGCATGTTTTCATGTGTCTGTTGGCTGTATAAATGTCTTCTTTTGAGAAGTGTCTGTTCATATCCTTTGCCCACTTGTTGATGGGGTTGTTTGTTTTTTTCTTGTAAATTTGTTTGAGTTCATTGTAGATTCTGGATATTAGCCCTTTGTCAGATGAATAGGTTGCAAAAATTTTCTCCCATTCTGTAGGTTGCCTGTTCACTCTGATGGTAATTTCTTTTGCTGTGCAGAAGCTCTTTAGTTTAATTAGATCCCATTTGTCAATGTTGGCTTTTGTTGCCATTGCTTTTGGTGTTTTAGACATGAAGTCCTTGCCCATGCCTATGTCCTGAATGGTATTGCCTAGGTTTTCTTCTAGGGTTTTTATGGTTTTAGGTCTAACATTGAAGTCTTTAATCCATCTTGAATTAATTTTTGTATAAGGTGTAAGGAAGGGATCCAGTTTCAGCTTTCTACATATGGCTAGCCAGTTTTCCCAGCACCATTTATTAAATAGGGAATCCTTTCCCCATTTCTTGTTTCTGTCAGGTTTGTCAAAGATCAGATAGTTGTAGATCTGTGGCATTATTTCTGAGGGCTCTGTTCTGTTCCATTGGTCTATATCTCTGTTTTGGTACCAGTACCATGCTGTTTTGGTTACTGTAGCCTTGTAGTATAGTTTGAAGTCAGGTAACGTGATGCCTCCAGCTCACAAACAAACCATTTTCAAGTGCAGCCATTTTCAAGGGCATGGAAAACACTTGGCTTCATGCTCAAGTTAAAACTGTGTAAGAAGGTACACGAAGTACTTTTATGAGGTACACGCATGCCCAAAGAGATGTGCCTTCAAGATAAACATGGATAAGAAGAATTGCAAAAAGAAAAACCAGAAAGAGGAGATAACAAGTAAAGTATGCCAAAAAAAATTTATATCCAAAAATCAACTTAGGTAACATATGAGAAGTTTATGCCCAGAAAAAAATTTATATCGATGACCAAGAGAAGACCTCAATAAAAACATACAAAATTGTGTTTTATCTTTACAACTGAGGCATCTTTCAGGAAAGCTAATGAAGTTTAAGCTTCCAGGCCCCTCAATTGCACAGCCCTTTCTAAAGCCCTACAGGAGTCCTAGAAATCTGTTTTGGTAAAATTTTCAAATCGAGATATTTTTAGCCATCATTAGTTAAGACACTGTCTCTTTTCATTCTGAATTCTCTGACATCCTTTCCTTTGTGTCAGATGACACTGCAGCAACTGCAGGCATTTCTGATGTTTGGTAAAGGGGAAGTTGAGTTGGGAATACACTGATTTGGGGATTATGGGGGATACTGATGGGTTTTGTCATCCTTCCAAGCATTGTTAAAATACTGCTTACCTTCCCAGAGGAATGCCTGGGAGTACTCCTTACTTCCCACTTTGCCCATTCATCCAGCTACCTGACACAAAGGAGTAGGGTCAGGAGCTATATCATGATCTGCCAAAGTTTGAAAAGCATCAGGCCAGAAACCAGTCGGTAAAATTCTTCCCATCATCAGATATACATAATCGCAAGCAGCGGATTTAGTGCTCATCAATGCATAGTCAAAATAGACGCTCTCTCCTGTCAGAAATGGTACAATCTGTACAATTTGAAACACACCATACATTTATTTTGTCTTTTTAAAATAGGAATGTTTAAACATGCCATTTTTACTACAGTTTTGAAAGATGTAAGGGTTTAATAAAATAAAAGAGATTGTAGACTTCTGATTTGGATGTATATAAAGAGTTTCCTCTTTTAGACTCTTTACATTTATTAAAGAACTGAAAGTTCAGATTAAAACATAGTGAAATATGTAACAAAAGAGATAAAAATGAGAGTCGAAACCAGTAGATACTACTCAGACATCAAGAAAAGAATTTTATCAAAAATGTTCAAATCATGCCAAAAGCAATAATTCATTCAAGGAGGAGATCAATGTTGACTACTAATAATAAATACACTCTTCAACTGTGTGATCATTAAGTTAATAAAGAGAAGGAACTCAAACATGCTGAGGAAAGCTTCAATTTCTTCCTGATTCAACAGGAAGTTCTGACATCAATAAAGATAATATAAAATTTACAATGTACAAGGACATTGACAACAAAGAGTGTTGTCAATTCAAAGACCAACACTAATCACTGCCTGAGAAAATCTGAAATGCCTTGAAATTTCAAAGCCTATATAAAAAAGAAACTTGGCCAGGCGTGGTAATCCCAGCACTTTGGGAGGCCAAGGCGGGTGGATCACGAGGTCAGGAGATTGAGACTATCCTGGCTAACATGATGAAACCCTGTCTTTACTAAAAACACAAAAACAATAGGTGGGCGTGGTGGCACGTGCCTGTAGTCCCAGCTGCTCAGGAGGCTGAGGCAGGAGAATTGCTTGAACCTGGGAGGTGGAGGTTGCAGTGAGCTGAGATTGTGCCACTGCACTCCAGCCTGGGCAACAGAGTGAGACTCCGTCTCAAAAAAAAATAAAAAAAGAAACTTGATAATTTCCCTAAATTTGAATCCTAAACAATTTTAAAACTTTACATGGCATTTCCAATAACAAATTGGAATGCTAAAACAAACTTTCTTAAACATCAATAATAAATTAAAATGTTGATCAACCATGCTTAAAAAAACTGAATGATATTTGTGTCCTCTCAATAGAAATAGTAAAAAATCATGTCAAGACTATGCAACCAGAAACTGTAAGGGAAATAGTACCACGGAGGTGTGTCAGGCAGTTAATCACTAAAAATGGAATATTATTTCCCTGAATCATATGATATTTGTTGCATTTGTCTGCCTTTAAGGCTTTGTAATTTTGTTTGCTTCTTTCAATCTAATGATTTACTTCTATATTTAATTTTGTATCCATCGTTTCGTATTCTGTTAAAGAGGGCTCTAAAACCTACATAAGCTTTAGGCTCTACAAATTCTGGATTTTCTCCTGCCTCAAAGCACCACTCAATTTCATATACGCACAAGAGAATACAATTAGATGTTCACAATGAAACGAAGTCCCCGTGATGAGGTTCAGAATCCTGATGGGACAAAAAATTGAAGATCAAAGTGAAATTTCCTCAGGATAATGAAAACTGGCCTTGTATCTCAGTGGATCTCTTCCACAAAGAAACAACAGCAACCCTTGCCTTTGCCTAGAAACAGAAAGTCATTTGTGGTCTCTTGACTGTTGTGATGTTGATTCTCAACTAAATATTACCAAACGCCATGTCAGAAGGACGATGCACAGGCCACCTAGTTCAAGTTATGATTCCCTCTCTGAAGCACACCATTTTTCTTTAATAAAGAATTACTACTGCAGGCCAGGTGTGGTGGCTCACGCCTGTAATCCCAGCACTTTGGGAGGCTGAGGCAGGTGGATCACTTGAGGTCAAAAGTTCAAGACCCGCCTGGTCAACATGGTGAAACCCCATCTCTAGTAAAAATACAAAAATTTGCCGGGTGTGGTGGTGCAGGCCTGTAATTCCAGCCACTTGGGAGGCTGAGGCAGGAGAATCACTTGAACCTGGGAGGCAGAGGTTGCAGTGAGCTGAGATCATGCCACCGTACTCCAGCCTGGGCGACAGAGCAAGACTCCATCTCAAAAAAAAAAGAAAAAAGAATTATAACTGCAAAAGAAAAAAAGAAAGAAAAGAATATACAGGAGAGTCAAGCTATGCAGCTTCATTTCCCTAGTTCTATATTTTTCTTTAGGCTAATGAAAACATGGAATTTGCACCAGTCTACCCTTCAGTGCTTCTAAAAACATTATGAGGTCCACCATTGTTTATCAGGCCTGTAAAATTTCCTAAGTTGGCACTCACATTTGCTGTGTTATGCCTCCTTCCTTTTGTCTTCCAGAACTTCCTCTCTGGTTTCCTGTATGATAGAACTTAGAGAATACTAACATGTTCTAATAGAAAATTCATTCTGAATTCTTCTGTGAATATAAAATATTTGGAGGATTTAAAAGAAAGAGAACATAAACTTTACTTTGGGCCAGCTGGTTATCATTTGGCCTGCCTTGAAGTTGTTTAATCCTCAGGAATGAGCCAGTCTTTATCCTCAGAGCAGCAAAAGACTCTCAAACGTGAAACAATGGACACTTATGAGTCCCTTGTTGATCTATTTCTGCAAGAGATTTGGTTAGTTTTTCCAGCAAAGAATCTTAAAACCACACTACTGAAAAGGACACAAAGAGGTCATCTTCTGAGCCAGACTGCCAAAAAGGACTGCACTTAAAATAATGAAAACAGATAGTCATTGCTCCTGTTCTTAAAATCTTTATGGGACAGATGCTTCTCTCAAAGACAACTCTGTGTTAGTTTTAGGAGCACTGCGGCTGAATGAAGATCTATAACGCTGGCAAAGTGATCAATACCGCGTCAACTGCAACAACCACGTCAAGATGTCTACATCCAAAGAAACAACTGGCTCAGAGGATTAAGGTAATATATATAACTCCCAGTAGGAAGGTTTCGCCTCCCTGAAACGTTTAATCAAATTAAGCATCAGAAACCATAGTGGCTTACATGGAGAAGGAATTCTTCATCTAACCCTTTAACTAATATCCGTATTAATTATCCATCCAATGGAACTCTGAGTTATACGATCAAGTTTTACTGGACTAAAAGAAAATCCCCAAAACAAAGCTTCCTTTTGATTGATTTGCCTGATATACTGTAAAGTGTCTTTTGTTGTTGTTGTTTTTGAGATGGAGTCTTGCTCTGTCTCCCAGGCTGGAATGCAGCGGCGCGATCTCGGCTCACTGCAACCTCTGTCTCCCAGGTTGAAGCAATTATTCTGCCTCAGCCTCCCCAGTAGCTGGGACTACAGGCACAAGCCACCACACCCAGCTAATTTTTGTATTTTTTGGTAGAGATAGGGTTTCACCACGTTGGCCAGGCCAGTCTTGAACTCCTGACCCCAGGTGATCCACTCACCTCAGCCACCCAAAGTGCTGGAATTACAGGCGTGAGCCACTGCACCGGACTAGTAAAGCTTTTTTTAATTGTGTAAAAAGTGCAGAATAATACATACCACATAGAGTACAGATTGAGAGACTGGCTGCAAATCTTCACCCTTCCTTGCACTTGTACCCTTAACACGGCCTCGCAATGGTAACAAATGTCAATGGCAATAATGAAGTTGATGTTCATCTCAACACAAGATTTTAGAACAGTGCACTTTCTGCCTTCACAACTCTAAGATAATTGCATACATTATGACATACTTAGTTAATGGCTATTATTCAGTGTTTCTCAGGGTTTTCCAAAGAAATGGATCCAATAGGAATATATTTTATATCTATAGATATCCCTATTTATATCTATATTGATAGACATATATATCTCTATGTATATATCCATATATATGATATGTTTCTCTCTGTCTCTCTCTCTCGATATATACATATCTATCTCTGGAAACAGAGAGAGAGAGAGAGGTGTTAAGGATTTCCATGTAACTGTGGAGGCTGACAAATCTAAAGTCAGTAGGGTAAGCCAACAAGCTAGAGACCCGAAGACGCTGATATTTTAGCTCCAGTCTGAAGGTAGTCTGGAGGCAGAATTTCCTCTTCTCAAGGGAGTTGAGTCTTTTCTCTGTTAAAGCCTTCAACTAATTGGATGAGAACCATCCACACTACAGGAGATAATCAGCTTTACTCAGAGGCTGCTGATTTAAATGTTAATCTCAGCTTTAAAATACCTTCACAGACACAACTAGAATAATGGTTTGTCAAATATCTGGGTTCCATGGCCTAGCCGAGTCGACACATAAAATTAACCATCCTATATCCGTTCATCCTTCTGTTTATTCAACAAACTTTCATATGATGCTACCATGTACAAAGCAGCATGCCACATGCCACTGACACACAAATGTTAGCTGCTATACTCATGTTTGTTGCTGTGTGTGTGTATGTGATGGAATCTTGCTCTGTCACACAGGCTGAAGTGCAGTGGCGTGATTTCAGCTCACTGTAACCTCTGCCTCCCAGGTTCAAGCGATTCTCATGCGTCAGCCTCCCAAGTAGCTGGGATTACAGGCATGCGCCAGCACACCCAGCTAATTTTTGTATTTTTGGTAGAGACAGGGTTTCACCATGTTGCCCTGGCTGGTCTCGAACTTCTGACCTCAGGTGATCCACCCGCCTCAGCCTCCCAAAGTGCTGGGATTACAGGCATAAGCCACCATGCCCACCCTATACTCATGTTTTTATTTACAACACATAATGATAGGTGCTATGCAGGTTTGCATACTTTTCTGACCAACAATTTTGTACATTTCTTAGAACTCTTACTGTCTTTACATAGCTTTCCACAACATCAATTAGCTAATATGCTTAAGGAGCACATTAGGAGCAGCTGACACTGCTGTTAAGCTATGAGTAAGAAAAACACCCTCGTGTATATTTCAAATCACAAACAACTCTAATTTGAATATAAGTCCATGAAATAGAAATACTTTATCTTTTTGTTACTATTGTGCAAACCAAGGTCTAATTTTTAAGGTAATTTATTTACAGTTCTTTTGAAAATAATGCCTTGAAGTAATGATTATTTTTTTTCATGATCAACAGAGCTTTGGAAAGCACCAAATGGTATGAGCAGAAAGGGGAAGAAATAGAATAGATTATTTTTAAAAAGAGCAACAGTGACTTAAATGGTCACCTAAACCATGGGCTGTTCTCTTTGTTATTCTTTTTTTTCTCAGGTTAGGAGGTTATTAACCTGTATTCTGGAGTGAATGTGTGCCAATTACATCAATGGGACAGAGCAAGGAAATGCACATTAAAAATTAAACCTATTATGACAACATTTGAGTCCTAACAGTATTTATAATTTAAAAAAATGTTTTTCAGCCAGGCGCGGTGGCTCACGTCTGTAATCTCAGCACTTTGGGAGGCCAACGCGGGCAGATCACAAGGTCAGACCTGGCTAACAGGTGAAACCCCGTCTCTACTAAAAATGCAAAAAATTAGCCAGGCGTGGTGCAGAATGGCGTGAACCCAGGAGGCGGAGCTTGCAATGAGCTGAGACCACACCACTGTACTCCAGCCTGGGCGACAGAGCGGGACTCCATCTCAAAAAAAAAAAAAAAAGTTTTCTCTATTTTAATTTTTGATACCCACTGATGGGGGAAAGCAGCTGAATATATAAGCCAATGTCAACGAAAACAAAAGATGCTTGTTTTATGTGTTTTTCCCTATTCCTTATTTCATACCCAGCATTGTAACAAATCCATTTTGATATCATCCAAGTGGACATACTCCTTTAGCCAGTAGTTTTTCTAAATGGGAAATTATTGCCCATTCTGTTTCAAACTACAATGGCATATCTAAGGGCCATGCCTGGGTTTTTGTAAACATTTAACCACTAAAAAGCAAAGCAGTACTTTGCACTGATCTTCACCAGTGATATAACTTAATAGTTATATTTTGATAGTGAACCATTTCACTATCAAAAATATTTTCTCCCGGATAATTAATTGGTCCTGTGGTCCATGAAAGTCTTGTAGATTCCAGGATCTACCACTCACTAGCTATGTAACCTTGGACACAGACTTCAATCTTTCTCTGCCTCAATTTCTTCATCTGTAAAATCGAGAAACTATGAAGTTGTTATGAATAACAAATGAGTTAAGATTTGTAAAGGATTTAGGACAGTGCCTAGCACATAATAAGCACCATGAAAGTGTTAGCTATTGCAAGTTTCATCAAAGAGATTAAGACCGAAACTAATTGCCCACAATGGTAACATGCATTGGAAAGGACCACGTATTGACTATCTTGCCTTCCTTTTCTCACTTCCCCAACCCCCTGCCCTGCCCTGCCCTCCCACTCAGGGCTACTGCCCTTGCTGCTCCTTCTGCCTGGATGTTCTTCCCCAGATCTTCACACAGTTGCTATTTCTCATCAAATTAAATAGCACAGTGGCTCATGCCTGTAATCCTAGCACGCTGGCAGGCCGAAGTGGGCGGATCACCTGAGGTCAGGAGTTCGAGACCAGCCTGGCCAACATGGAGAAACCCCCTTGTCTACTAAAAATACAAAAATTAGCCAGGTGTGGTGGTGTGTGACTGTAATCCCAGCTACTCAGAGGGTTGAGGCAGGAGAATCACTTGAACCCAGAAGGTGGAGGCTGCAGTAAGCCAAGATCATGCCACTGCAAGAGAGTGAGGCTCTGTCTCAAAAAAAAAGAAAAGAAAAGAAAAACCAAAAGAATGAACAAAAAAAAAATTAAACGGCACTTCCTCAAAGACACCTTCCCTAAACAGTCTAGCAAAAGCAGCTTCAACCTGCCTACAAACACACACACACACACACACACACACACACACCCTTATCTTTTTTTATCGTACTTTTTAGGACTGTCTTAGTTCATCCAGGCTGCTGTAACAATAATCCCATAAACTGGGTGGCTTACAAGCAACAGAAATGTGTTCCTCACAGTAAAGTGCTGGCAGATTCAATGTCTGGTGAGGATCTGTTCCTCATAGATGGTGCCTTCTGTGTGCCTTACATGGAAGAAGGGGTACAGCAGCTCTCTGGGGCCTCTTTTATAAGGGCACTAATCCTATTCATAGGGGCTCTGCCTTCATGATCTAATTAACCCCCAGAGGTGCCACCTGTTTTTTTTTGAGATGGAGTTTCAGTCTTGTTGCCCAGGCTGGAGTGCAATCGCGTGATCTCGGCTCACCACAACCTCCACCTCCCGGGTTCAAGCAATTATCCTGCCTCAGCCTCCGGAGTAGCTGGGATTACAGGCATGCGCCATCACGCCTGGCTATTTTTGTATTTTTAGTAGAAACGTTGTTTCTCCAGGTTGGTCAGGCTGGTCTCAAACTCCCAACCTCAGGTGATCCACCTGCCTCAGCCTCCCAAAGTGCTGGGATTACAGGCATGAGCCACCGCGCCCGGCTCACTTTTTTTTTTAAATAGTGATGGGGTGCTGCTCCATCACCCAGGACGGAGTGCAATGGTGCCATCATGGTGAACTGCAGCCTCCAACTCCTGGGCTTAAGCCATTCTCCCAGCTCAGCCTCCCTAACAGCTGGGACTACAGCCACATGCCCCCATGCCCAGCTAATTTTTTAAATTTTTGTAGAGACAAGGTCTTGCTATGTTGCCCAGGCTGATCTCAAACTCCCGAACTCAAGCAATCCTCCCACCTCAACCTCTCAAAGTGCCAGAATTATAGGCAGGAGCCACCATGCCAAGCCAAGCCTCACCTCATAATATTATCATATGGGGGATTTGGTTTAAACGTATGAATTTCGGGGAAACACAACCATTCAGACCATAGCAAGGACCTAAACCATGTTAATTACTTGTTTTATTGCCTCTTTGTAGTTTATAATAGAATGTTGTAAGTTCCAACTTGTTCACCAGTAAACAGATTGGCACCGAATACTCAATATGTGTTAAAAAATATACATATATTTGTGAAGGCCGAGTGCAGTGGCTCACACCTGTAATGCCAGCACTTTGGGAGGCCGAGGCAGGTGGATCACTTGAGGTCAAGAGTTCGAGACCAGCCTGGCCAACAAGGTGAAACCCCATCTCTACTAAAAATACAAAAATTATCTGGGTATACTGGCGGGCGCCTGTAATCCTAGCTACTTGGGAGGCTGAGGCAGGAGAATTGCTTGAACCCTTGGGGTGGAGGTTGCAGTGAGCCAAGATCGCACCACTGCACTCCAGCCTGGATGACACAGCAAGACTCTCTCTATATATATATTTGTGGACTAAATATGTGCCTGATATTACATAGTTATGACACATGGGATTATAATTTCCCTGAGCTGGTGTTGATAAATATATGCCTGCAGCATTAACCATAAGTATCTTTTTCTTAGAGAGCAAGAGACTAGATATTGTATGCCATTTATAATTAACCAAGGAAAAATGCTAACAGGAATATATGAAATGTGATCAAATTAATGAACCTGATTTTCCCATGTGGATTGTTACATTAGCCTCATTATTTTGTGGTCATGCATTACACAGGGGACTTAACTCTATTAGGTTATCAGTGGTAGAAAAGAAAATACAAGATGCCAGCTGGACCCACGATAGTGAAAGGCAACTCCTCTTACTTTTGCTGCCATATCGGAAAGTCTGTGTATCCATTGCAGGAGACCAGAATATGCTGCTCCAAAACATGACTGTAGGAGACCAGAATAGGTCACCCTAAAATATGCCTTTTTGGAATACGATTATTTTGAGAAACAGCAGCCACAGGAGAAGCACTATGTGTTAGCTACTGTAATTTTCATCATACAAGATTAAGACCAAAACTAATTACCCACAATGGTAACATGCATTGGAAAGGACCATGTAGAAGTTACGCTTTTGTAAGGTAATTTACATCCATAAAGGAAATTTTTATTTGTAAGACCGTCTCCCTCTCAGTACCAGGAAGAAAGGGATGACCTTAAATTACTAGAGGCTCATATCAGTGAAGAAGACCTGGACTTAAATCTATAGAACCAACCTTACCCGGTTCACTGTTTTTCCTGATCACTTCCCCATAACTGGCCTTCCTCATTCTTTCTTTGCTCTTTGTTTCAGCAGACAGTGGTATTTAAGCCTGAATTCAAAGCCAGCACTTGGAGATTTCTCTGGATATCTGCCATGTATGCATGAGACATACATGTTATGAAACTTCTGGGGGGTTTTGTTCTCATTTATCTGCCTGTTATGGGAAACAGTACTTTGGAGGCTTAGAAAAGGACACCCCAAAGTATGGCCCTTTAGTGTGCTGGGTGCTTTGAACGGAAGGAGATTGAATGGCATCAGAAGCAGACTCAGAAACAAAGTCTCTCTCTGAACTTCTCTTGCCCTCCTGTCTCCCAACCCGCTTCCTTCCCCAAAGTGGATCTTACAAACCAGAATTCCTCTTCCCCAAAGCAGATCCTAGAAATTAGAAACCTTCTCCAGAGTAAGCCATAAAACCTAGAAAGGTCATTCTCTGACGTCCTCCTTCTCACTTGAAGACCCTCATTTTGTTAGAGGCATTTGAACCACAGCAACTCCATCTTGGGGAAGTTACCCTATATGGTCTAAAAAGGGGAGGCATGAATAATCCACCCCTTGTTTAGCATATCATCAAGAAATAACCATAAAAATGGGCAACCAGCAGCCCTTGAGGCTGCTCTGTCTATGGAGTAGCCATTCTTTTATTTATTTACTTTCTTTTTTAATTTTTATTATTATTATTTTTTTCTATGAGATGGAGTCTCGCTCTTTCACCCAGGCTGGAGTGCAGTGGCGCGATCTCGGCTCACTGCAAGCTCCACCTCCCGGGTTCAGGCCATTCTCCTGCCTCAGCCTCCCGAGTAGCTGGAACTACAGGCGCCCGCCACCACGCCCAGCTAATTTTTTGTATTTTTTAATACAGACGGGGTTTCACCGTGTTAGTCAGGATGGTCTCGATCTCCTGACCTCGTGATCCACCCGCCTTGGCCTCCCAAAGTGCTGGGATTACAGGCGTGAGCCACCACGCCCGGCTTATTTATTTACTTTCTTAATAACCTTGTTTTCACTTCACTCAGTGGACTCATCCTTAATTGTTTCTTGTGCGAGATCCAAGAACCCTCTCTTTGGGTCTGGAGCAGGACCCCTTTCTGGTAACAGTTCCAGAGGGGTCCTGCCCCACACCGGAGAGGAAGGAAGGCTACCCAGAGAGGTCAAGAAGAATCCGAACAGACAGGCCTTGCTGGGTTTCCCCAGCATAATCTATCACAATATTAGATCATTCTCTTTTCATGCAATCACATTTCTACATGGCTGTCAATTCTTCACTGCGCCTAAGCTTAAAAACAGTCTTCTCTGGGTGTTTGCATCTTCATTTCCGGAGGCTCCTGTGTCCTGTAAGACTTTGATTAAATAAATGTGTTATGTGTTTCTCTTGTTAACCTGTCTTTTGTTGTAGGAGTGCTGGCCATGACCCTTATGATGGATGAGAAACGGCATCACAACTTTTTGCCCTCCCATTCCCAATTAAGAACTATAAAGTGTAAAGAGAAAATTAATTTTCCTCCGCTACATTACACAATGTTAGCTACAATAAAAAGCACTAGCCGATTATTCAACGATGGAAAGACATTAGCTACCAAGCCATGAAAAAACATGGAGTACCCTTAATGCATATTGCTAAGTGAAAATGAGGCCATCCTCAGAGGGTTAACAAGAATTCTGAACAGAAATATGTTATAATTAAGCATTAATTAGGCCACACTTTGCTCCACTCCCTTGTAACCAAAAGTCACGTAGTACTACGTACTGACCACATGCATCCCCATTGTTCTTATAGATAGGATCTCTGATGTTAGAATTATAAGGCTTTTGTTTAAGAATTGCTTAACACGTTTCCAGATTCTGAATTCCAGTGGCCTCCTTATAGAGAAACTGAATCAGCATGAGAATAGTTTCTTCATCTCCCTGTCCCATGAGATAGTGGACTCTTTCCAATCAATGATCACCACATTCCAGCCCACTCCAAAATCCTTAAAAGCCTTAGCCCCAGACTCCTCTGGGAGACGAATCTGAGATTTCCTCCTGTCTCCTCATTTGGCGGCCTTCCAATGAAACCTCTTTCTCTGCAGCAACATGGTGTCTCGGCGATTTGACTTGCCACGTACATCACACAATGAATCTATCATGTTTACAAAAGAAGCCAATCTGAAAAGGCGACATACTGTATGATTCCAACTACATGACATCCTGGAAAAGACAAAACTATGGTGACAGTATAAGATCAGTGGTTAGAGGGGAGAAAGGATGAATAGACAGAGCTCAGGGCAGTGAAACTATTCTGTGTGACGCTGTAATGGTAGATACATGTCATGCACTTGCTGAAAACCACAGAATATACAACGCCAGGAGTGAACCTTACTGTAAACTATGGACTTGAGTTAATTAATGGTGGATCAACATTGCCTCACCAATTGCAATAAATGTACCACACTAACGCAAGATGTTAACAGGGGAAACTAGATGGGGCAAGGAAAGGAGGGGCATATGGAAAGTCTGTAATTTCCCCTCAATTTTTTGTAAGCCTAAAACAGCTCCAAAAAATAAGGCCTATTTAATTTAAAAAAAAAATCGTACAAGCTGTCGTTCTTTTCATGTAATTTGAGAGGCTATTTCCTCAACTCTAAATGCATTAAGACACCCAGAGTCTTACCCATTTTTTAGTTAATTACAACCTGTTTTCTCATCACATTTCTAGATTCTATGTAACAGATGGTGAAAATGTCTATTCTGAAGGCCTAAAAAGTATTCCTGTTCAAGAATAGTGGCTATTACCCAGCATCCCCTGTGCAGGGATTGGAATACCCAGGGCTGGGTGCAGGAAGAGGGGGCCACACATGGGGCACCAGGGTGGAAAACAGAAAGCAAATCCTCAGGGTGCTAACAAGAATAGAGGGAACTCCTAGAGGAATTAAAAGTAACCCCTACCAGGAACCTAGGGAAATAATCTATACAGAGAAAGAAACGACTTGTTTGAAATTCATTCACACTGGCAGGGTCAATAGAAAAATTTCAATGTAAATAACAGGAGACCTTAAATGCCTGTTTGCTGCATGCTGAAGGATCCGGGGCAGAAACTATGCAGAGGTTTCTGCAGTGGCCAAATGTTGCCTCTTATCACAGCAGAACAGCCATTAAAAGGGAAGCCCTGGGAACATAGTGAATGTAGTTGGAGCCAATCAGATACCCCTGTGAGAGATTTTTAAAGATTTTTTTTGTTTTTATTCTCCTTGTAGTCCATTTGGATCGGATAAGATTTGGGAGACTGATAATTTGCCATTATCTTAACCTCAAAGTTGAAGCAACATTTAAAGGGATTAATGCGGCTTTTTTCCCTCCCAAGGGCATTTTCACCTTCACACCACCGACTCTTCATTCGTCATCAGCAAGCTGGGGACAATTACTCAGAAAACAATGGCAGCAGCGCCACAGCACTGTGGGTTTAATGCTATTTCTGTCTCTATAAAATCTTCAATAATTTGTTTACGACTTCCAAAATTCAACAATAGTGTGCAAATGCAATTCTACTTATGTTAATGTGTACCTCCTTTTCTCATATCGGATTCTGAATAAAAATTAGGCAAGTACTCTGTTTTGAAAATATATAAGATGTGAACTTGCTGGGGGGCTGGGGGGACCTCCAAATGCACTATCCTATCAACCACATTTTTTTAACTTAATAACTTAAGTGAACTGTTAGTGAAATTACAACCTGCTTGTGACACAATAAATTTACAACAAAATTCATTCCATAAATTATTCAATTCCAAGACTGCAGTCAAGGAGAGAAATATCACCAGGAGCAGGTGATTAGCATGTGAAAGGAAAAACCCATCTCCCTGCAGAAACAATCACTGTCAAAGCTTCCTATTGGAGTTTTGTAAAAATTACTGTTAAGAACACACATTTAAGGCTTTGTAGTTCCTATAAAAGGGCTAAGTATTTGATTTACATTAGATTCATTTGTTCTTTCTTCAACTGTCTCTTTCTCCTACAAACCATAACTGCCTCAATAAATGCTTGCTCAATCAAGTGTGCATTAAAACAAAAGAATTTAACTTCAATAAAAGTGATGAATCAGGGCCAGAAGTTAACTTTTCCCTCCTCTGTGTTTCTTGCTATAAAGTAGGCAAAGCAGAAATTTTCATCTGATGCTCCACAGGGGAATATAATTGGTTCGTATTGTGTAGTTGGTCATAGCTGTAGATTTTTGAAGAAATCATTTTAAGCCAAAGTTGCGGGACAAAAGGGTTTCAACAAAACTACATTTGTGAACATGGTCTATAGGCAACCTATCTCTGTAAATGGGACTGTCTGCTTTCTACCAACTCTACACACAGAAGACAATGCTGAAAGAGTTACAGGATGTTTTCTGAAATCTGGCACACAAATCCCCAACTGGTGGTATTTTCAGCCAGGTACTAGGAACGTTTCTTACCTTCCACGGTAGTTGGTCTTCAATAAAACAAAGTAGATACTATCACCTTTTTTCTTAATTAAAACAACAACGTGGCTGTTCTCACATATTAATACATACACTGTTATATTTCAGCAAATGCCTTAGAATCTGCTTTTCTTTAGGGGTTGCTCTTTTTCTTATAGGCATGTATGATAGGCAGAACAATAGGAAATGTCCATGCCCTATTTCCCAGAACCTGTGAAGATGTTACAATGCACGGCACAGAGGAATTAAGGTAGCAGATGGAATTAAGGTTGCCAACAGCTGACCTTAAAATAGGGAGATAATCCTGGATTATCCAGGTGGGTGCAGTGTAATTACAAGGGTCTTTAAATGTGGAAAATGGAGGCAAGAGAGTGGCTATCAAAGGGACATGATGTGAGAAAGACTTAACCAGTATAGAGACAGAAAGGTGCAATACTTTTTCATATCCATTATAAACGTCAGAGCCAACACTCTTATAACAAAAAACAGGTTAACAAGAGAAATGCTGTATTCATCTGTTCACGTGCTGCTAATGAAGACATACCCAAGACTGGGTAATTTAAAAGGAAAGAGGTTAAATTGACTCACAGTTCAGCATGGCTGGGGAAGCCTCAGGAAACTTACAATCATGGTGGAAAGGGAAGCAAACATGTCCTTCACATGGCAGCAAGCAAGGAGAACTGCCAAGCAGAAGGAGGGAAAGCTCCTTACAAAACCATCAGATCTTGTGAGAACTCACTCACTATCACAAGACTAGCATGGAGGTAACCGTCCCCATGATTCAATTACCTCCCACTGGGTCCCTCTCAGGACACGTGGGGATCATGGGAACTACAATTCAAGAAGAGAGTTGGGTGAAGACATACCAAACCATACCAAATGCATAATAAATTTATTTAATCAAAGTTATACAGGACACAGGAGCCGTCAGAAATGAAGACCCAAACACCCAGGGAAAACTGATTTTATGTTTAGGTTCAATGAAGAATGACAACCAGGTAGAAACACGACTGGACAAAGAGATGAATCTAATTGTGATAGACTGAGTGGGGAACACACAAGGCTTGTCTATGCAGATTCTTCTTGGCCTCTCTGGGTAGCTTTCCTTCCTCTTGGGTATGGGGCAGGACCCCTCTGGAATGAGCGTCTTCAAAGGAGAAAGCGGAGAGTGACATTTCTAGGTTTAATGGCTTGCTTTGGATGAGAGGGTTTCTAATTTCTAGGATCTACCTTGGGGAAGAGGAATTCTGGTTTCTAAGACTTTGGAGGGGGGACAGGGGTTGGGTGACAGGAGGACAAGAGAAGGTCAGAGAGAGACTTTGTTTCTGAGTCTACTTCTGAGGGCTTCCAATGTCCTAGTGTTCAATGTACTCAGTATGCCCATGCGCCATATTTTGGGGTATTGTTTTCTAAGCCCCAACACTGGCTGCTGCTGGCTCTGAAGATGGAGGAAGGGCAGCGGCTAATGCCTGTAATCCCAGTATTTTGGGAGGCTGAGGCAGGCAGATTGTTTGAGCTCAGGAGTTCAAGGCTAGCCTGAAAAACATGGTGAAACCCCACCTCTACTAAAAATACAATTAGCTGGGCACGGTGGCACACACCTGTGGTCCCAGCTACTCGGGCAGTTGAGGTGGGAGTAACGCCTGAGCCCAGGAGAACAAGGTTGCAGTAAGCCAGGATCACACCACTGCACTCCAGCCTAGGTGAGAGAGTGAGCCTAGAGTAAAAACACAGCCCCATGAGATCTTACTCTCAGGCAGAGAGATCCCTCTTTGTACTTCTGACCTATCACCAGAGCTATCAGATAAATTTGCATTCTCTTACACTTCTAAGTTTGTGGTAATTTATTAAAGCAGTAATGGGAAACTAATACAGAGTATTTAAACAATACACCTGTTAAAAATCTTAGCAAATTAAATTAACAGAGTTTAACTGAGCAGAGAACGAGACGCAAATTGGGCAGCCTCCCGAGCAAGAGTAGGCTCAGACTCCAGCGCAGCCACGTGGTGGGAGAATATTTACAGACAGAAAAAGGAAAGTGATATCTGGAAAATGGAAGTGAGGGACAAACACAGCCGGATTGGTTTCAGCTCAGCCGTTGCCTGATTTGAACACAGTTTGAACACTTGTCCCCCTTTGGCCGTAATTCAGTTAAGCCGAACTTAAAATATATAAGAACTTAAAATATATAAGGAGGCAGCTGTAGGCTATACTTGATTTAACACATGCTATTCTGAAAGGTAAAATGGTATGGAGAAAGGAAAGGAATTCTGCAAATTGTTATTGTTCGTTAATAAAGGAAATCACAAAAGGAGAGGCTTAAAAGTTAATTTTACATAACTCTCCCTAAAATTACATAGGCAGGAATATTTGTGAGTTTTTGTTTGTTTTTTGAAACACGTTTCACCCTGTTGCCCAGGCTGGAGTGCAGTGGCAGGATCTCGGCTCACTACAACCTCCGCCTCCCAGGTTCAAGCGATTCTCATGCCTCAGCCTCCCAAGTAGCTGGGATTACAGGTGCACGCCACCTCGCCTGGCTAATTTTTGTATTATTAGTAGAGACAGGGTTTCACCATGTTGGCCAGGCTGTTCTCAAACTTCTAACCTCAAGTGATCTGCCTGGCTCGGCCTCCCAAAATGCTGGGATCACAGGTGTGAGCCACAGCACCTGGCCAGTAGGAATAATTTGGATGGGCAATTGTTTTGTTTTGTTTTGTTTTGGTTGTATTTTGGTTTTTGTTTTTTGAGACAGAGTCTTGCTCTGTCGCCCAGGCTGGAGTGCAGTGGCACAATCTCAGCTCACCATAAACTCCACCTCCCAGATTCAAGCAATTCTCCTGCCTCAGCCTCCTGAGTAGGTGGGATTACAGGTGTGCACCACCACACCCAGCTAATCTTTGTATTTTTAGTAGAGACAGAGCTTCACCATGTTGGTCAGGCTGGTCTCGAACTCCTGACCTCGTGATCCACCCCTCTCCCCCCCCCCCCCCCCCCACCCCCCCCCGTCAGCCTCCCAAAGTGCTGGGATTACAGGTGTGAGCCACCGTGCCCGGCCTGGATGGGCAATTTTGTTTTAATTGCAATTAGCCTTCTACCATTTATCAAAAAGATTCCTTAGTGTTTATAGATAGATACATCTTCCACTGGCAGTGGAATACTTCACCCTACCTAAAGCGATTCCTTCTTTCTTAGATAATGCCGCCTTCTCACCTATTGTCTGATTCTCCAGAGCCATCAGCCATTGCTTGGCATGTAGTTTGTGCATTGATATACAGAAGCCACCTAAAAACCACCTTGACTTATAACAGTAAATTCCTATTAGATTGTTCAGCGTGGAAGAAAACCAACATACAACTGCAGAATAAAGAGATGAAAGGAACCTTACGTGATCTAGTTTAACCTCTTTTTTGTGTCAGAAAAGTAAGTAGGATCCAAAAACTGGAATTCTCTCTGAAGGTCATGCAGTCTGGAGTGAAAGTAGCTTGAAATGCCAGCCCAGGTCTCTTCCCATAATGTATGCTGCTGTCCACATGGGTTGTTCAAATTCAGTCCTGCATTCACCCAATGGCAATTTACTGAGGAGCTACCTGTGTGCTGGGCACTGCTGTAGACACTGGTTATGCAGTGGAAAATAAGAAAAATGAAGGCCCTATTTTTTGTTTGTTTGTTTTGTTTTGTTTGAGATGGAGTCTCACTCTGTCGCCCAGGCTGGAGTGCAGAGGTGTGCTCTCAGCTCACCGCAGCCTCCACCTCCCAGATTCAAGAGATTCTCTGCCTCAGCCTCCCAAGTAGCCAGGATTACAGGTGCCTGTCACCACGACCAGCTAATTTTTTTTTTTTTTTTTTTTTTTTTTTTTTTTTTAGTAGAGACGGGGTTTCACCATGTTGGCCAGGCTTATCTTGAACTCCTGGCCTCAAATGATCCACCTGCCTCAGCCTCCCAAAGTGCTGAGATTACAGACGTGAACCACCGCATCCAGTCCTCTATGTTAACTATGTAGTAACTACATAGTGAATAGCCCAATGGGATGAAACAGACACTACACAATAAATATGCAAACATGTAACAAGTGCTATCAAAAATGGAACAGGTTGATGTGATAGAAAAAGACTAGGGGTCCATCTCAGATTGGCTGATCAGCAAAAACCTCCCCCAAAAGACCTGAATAACATGAAGGAGACAAGCAGGATGGGAGCAGCACCTTCCTGGCAAATGGAGCACAGACACAGACCATAGCACAGAAGCTAGTCTGACCTTTTGGAGGAAGGTCACGAAGGCCCGTGTGGCAGGAACCTGGCACGGGAGGGTGATGTGGTGGAGGGGCAGTGTGAAAGGTGGGCGACAGCCCAGGCAAGCTCTGTATACACCTGTGTTTATATGTGTGTTGACCTCCGTTTTGGAATGTGAAATGCTTGTGGGGACGGATTTGTTTAATACACAAAGCAAGCATCTAATGTTACCAAGTCAATATGAACTCAGACCTGTCCTGTCTTCATGGGGAAGGATTGGTTTCTTTTTTTAAAGAAACATTTTTTAAGAGATAAGGTCTCACTCTGTTGCCCAGGCTGGAGTGCAGTGGCACAATCATGGCTCACTTCAACCTCAGATCCATGGGCTCCAGCGATCCTCCCATCTCGGCCTCCCAAGTAGCTGAGACTACAGGCGTGCAACACCACATCTAGCTAATCTTTTTATTTTTTGTAGAGATGAGGTCTCACTATGTTGTCCAGGCTGTTCTCGAACTCCTGGCTTCAAGCAATCCTCCCACCTCAGTCTCCC
This sequence comes from Nomascus leucogenys, assembly GCF_006542625.1. Lineage (NCBI taxonomy): Eukaryota > Metazoa > Chordata > Mammalia > Primates > Hylobatidae > Nomascus > Nomascus leucogenys. The sequence continues at coordinate 50,013,130 of NC_044382.1, forward strand.
AAAGTGCCGGGATTACAGGTGTGAGCCACTGCGCCTGACCCAAGGGTTGGTTTCAAAAACACAAAATCAACAAAATGAGTGAATTGTTGGCATTGATCAATGGCATTGTGCTGGGTTTTATGAAGTGAAGGTTCACAAGAGCACTTTAAGATGGGAATGAAATAATTTCAACTAAAGGGAAGTCGGATATTCTCAGCATGGGGGAAGCTATTAGAAGTTACTGAGCGCACACACTATGTGCAGGCAATCCAGTAGCTGCTTCCCCTCCATTATCCCAGTTAACGCCCAGCTCTACAATGTCATATGAGAAGCACTTGGGGCCGGGCGTGGTGGCTCACGCCTGTAATCCCAGCACTTTGGGAGGCCGAAGTGAGCGGATCACAAGGTCAGAAGCTTGAGAATAGCCTGGCCAACATAGTGAAACCCCATGTCTACTAAAAATACAAAAAAATTAGCCGGGCGTGGTGGTGGGCGCCTGTAATCCTAGCTACTCGGGAGGCTGAGGCAGAAAACTAGCTTGAACCTGGGAGGCGGAGGTTGCAGCAAGCCGAGATCGCGCCACTGCACACCATCCTGAGCAACAGTGCGAGACTCTGTCTCAAAAAAATAAAAATAAATAAGAGCAACCAGCTCAAGCCTGCATGCTTAGTGAGAAAACTGGAAACTACACACCGGTCTCTCTCACTCCAAGGGTCATTCATGCCTTTCCCATTTTGCCATCTACCACTCATGTAGACCAAAAACTACTCTGCACAAGTCATGTCACCTCTAAAAAGTCCACTCTTTTCTTGCATGAGATGACAGGTCGGACCAGATGATCTCAAAAATCCCTGTGCCTCCAACATGCTGGGATTACGTGGTTCTAATCTATTGGCAGAACTTCCCCCCCTCATTCTTGCAGGCCTCTGCACCTGGAAATTTCCTCCTCCGTAAGTAAAGCAGTAGCTGCCCAAAGATCAGAAATGCTTCCTACCGTCCAGAAGCCAGATTCTTGCCTGCATGGCTAACAACAGCAAGCGCAAGCCTATCTCCCCCTGCTGGTGGGGGAGGATAACAGGGTCATTACTAGCTCGTGTTTCCTTTCACTTCCACCTCCTCAAATAAAAATCAACTTCCAAATCCGTGAGTCAATCTCGACACGTTTATGTGCCAAGACACTATTATGAGGAAATTGCATTCCCAAATGAACTTTAAAGACAGCTCTCAGCAGCTTAATTTGCAAATGTCAGTATTTTCCCTCTCCATAACGGGCTCAACTTCTTCGGTTCAACGTCAAACAGAAGCAAACAGAAAATTTGCTACTAAGAAGCACAGATTATTTCAGGGGAGTAAAGTTCTCTGCCTTAAAGACTTTTCTACTTAACTGCAATGTCAACAATTTGGGAGGCCGAGGCGAGAGATTCGCTTGAGCTCAGGTGTTCAAGAGCAGCCTGGGCAACATAGGGAGACCCTACAAAAAATCTTAAAATTAGCCAGGCATGGTGGTGCACACCTGTGATCTCAACCACTCAGAAGGCTGAGGTAGGAGAATCTCTTGAGCCCAGGAGGTGATCAAGGCTGCAGTGAGCCATAATCATGCCACTGTTCTCCAGCCTGGGGGACAGAGCAAGACCCTGAAAAAAAAAGAGAGAAAGAAAAGAGAAAGAAAAGAAAAGAAAAGAGAAAGAAAAGGAGAGAGTCACCATCGTATAACATGTCAGTAAGTCACATTTCCAGATTTGGCGTGTGGCTAATCATTTCTTCTTGAATTGTAAATAAATGAGAATTATTTTCATATTCTGGAGCAAAAATTAAATATTTGAATATAGAGAGTCATTATTTTTAATATATTAAATTATCAAGCTTAAAATATCTCATAATTTGGGTCAATTCTGACTACTCCATAAGGCAATGCTAGGACTAAAAAGACCCAGCCTTCCTATATACACTGCTTTTCTTTATATAGAGAGCAGGTCTTCCATGCCCCAAAAAAGTCATCTGATTCTTCTGAGTTGCCATTTGTTGTAGACAGTTGCTGTTTTTGCCTATCCCACATTCTGCATCTAGGTTTTCCTTTAGAAATTACCCCAGTCCAATCCTATGTATCTATGGTTCAGGAGTAGTCAAATTCACATCCAGATCCAGGGGCAGGCACATGATCCAGGCCTTGTCAATCAGCCTATCCCATCCCCCTAATAGCAATTATGGCCCATACCACAAGTCTAATCAGAATTAATCCCTAGTTCATTGCTAGAGAGTCCAAGATAAAAATGTTCTCTTTCTCCTGGGAAAGGCATATCAACCTGGAGCTGCTGGGAACCACTTTGCCAACACAGGTAGCAGCTCGCTTGAGAATAAACAAACACAAAGGAAAGCAAATAAAGATGCAAGAGAATAAGTTTAGTCCGATAACACCACGAAAATTCCTGGATCCAATTGTGCCTGAAGTCTGCATGGACATTTTAGGTATATGAGCCAATTCGTTCATTTTTGAAATTAAGTTGGTTTAAGTTGTACTTTCTGTTACTTGCAACCAAAAAATTCCCATTGGGTATATAAATATATATATAATATCTATTATATATTATAAATATATATAATATCTATTATATATATTTATAATATATAATATCTATTATATATTATAAATATATAATATCTATTATATATTATAAATATATATAATATATATATAAAATATATATAATATCTATTATATATTATAAATATATATAATATATAATATATATTATAAATATATATAATCTATTATCTATTATAAATATATATAATACATAATATATATTATAAATATATATTATATATTATATATTATAAATATATACAATATATAATATATATTATAAATATATATTATATATTATATATTATAAATATATAATATATTATATATTATAAATATATAATATATATTATAAATATATTATAAATATTTATATAATGTATATTTATATATTATATATATTTATTATATATATATAAAATTATATATATTTATTATATAAATATATAAAATTATATATATTTATTATATAAATATATATTTATTATATAAATATATATTTATTATATAAATATATATTTTTATATTTATTATATGAATATATATTTTTATATTTATTATATGAATATATATTTTTATATTTATTATATGAATATATATTTTTATATTTATTATATGAATATATATTTTTATATTTATTATATGAATATATATTTTTATATTTATTATATGAATATCTATTTATTATATAAATATATATTTATTATATAAATATATATTTATTATATAAATATATATTTATTATATAAAAATATATTCATTATATAAATATATATTCATTATATAAATATATATTTATCATATAAATATATTTTTATATATTATATTAATATATATTTATATATGTATATATTTTATATAAATATATTTATATAAAATATACATTTTAATATAATGTATAAATATATTTATATAAAATATATTTTAATATAATATATAAATATATTTATATTAAAATATATTTTAATATATTATATTAAAATATATTTTATATATTTATTATATACATAAAATATATTTAAATATAAAATATATTTTTTTCCCATTTTGGGGTTGCAAGATCACAAAAATCCTATGAAAATCTACCAAGTGCATCTATAGAACAAAGACACAACGTCTTAGAGAATTAGTGGAAATCTTTTTCTACTAAGAAAAAAAAATCACTGGCTAGGCACGATGACTCATGCCTGTAATCCCAGCACTTTGGGAGGCTGAGGCTAGAGGATTGCTGGAGCCTAGGAGTTCAAGACCAGCCTGGGTAACATAGGGACACCCCATCTCTACAAATAATGATGGTGTGCACTTGTGGTCTCTGCTACTTCAGAGGCTGAGGTGGAAGGATCACCTGAGCCTGGGAGGGCAAGGCTGCAGTGAGCCATGATCACATTACTGCATACCAGCCTGGGCAACAGAGCAAGACCTGTCTCAGAAAAAGGGAAAAGAAAAGAAAAGAAAATGTGCTTATGAATTATTTATAAGAGAAACAATGTAAGAGGATCTATATTCTTATTTCTAGCGGCAGAAGAAAACTTTGGCAATCTGTTTTTTAAAAAATAAGCTCTCCCTAAAAACAGAACTAGCATTTGATCAAGCAACTCCACTACTGGGTAAATATAACCAATGGGAACGAAATCATGTCAAAAAAATACCTGCCCTTGTATGTTTATCACAGCCCTATCCACAAAACAACGTTATGGAATCAACCTAAGTGTCCCACAACGACAATGGGGGATTGGATAAAGGCTACGTGGCACATACACACCCTGGAATACTACTCAGCCATAAAAACAAATGAAATAATGTCTTTTGCAGCAATATAGATGGAACTGAAGGCCATTATCCTAAGTGAAATAACTCAGAAACAGAAAGTCAGGCCAGGCACAGTGGCTCAGGCCTGTAATCCCAGCACTTTGGGATGCCGAGGCAGGTGGATCACTTGAGGTCAGAAGTTTGAGACAAGCCTGGCCAACATGGCAAAACTCTATCTCTACTAAAAATACAAAAATTAGCTGGGCATGGTGATGCATACCTGTAATCACAGCTACTCAGGAGGCTGAGGCAGGAGAATCACTTGAACCCGGGAGGTAGAGGTTACAGTGAGCCGAGGTCACACCACTGCACTCCAGCCTGGGCAACAAGAGCGAAACTCAAAAAAAGAAAGAAAGAGAGACAGAGAGAGAAAGAGAGAGAGTGAGGGAAAGTAAAAGTCAAATGGCACATGTTCTCACTTACAAGTGGGAACTAATCGATGGGTCCACATGGGTATACAAAGTAGAGTAACAGACATTGGTGACTGCAAAAGGTGGGAGGGTGGGAGGGAGGAAGGGGGTGAGGGCTGAAAAATCATCTGTTGGATACACTGTTCACTATTCAGGTAACGGGGACACTAAAAGCCCAGATTCACCACTATACAATACATGCAGGTAAGGAATCTGCACTTGTACCCCTTAAATAGATTTTTAAAAATTTTTTAAATTTTAATTTCTTCCATCCCTTCCCTCATGCTACATTTTTATTTATTGACTTATTTATTGATTGATTTTTTTATTTATTTTTGAGACAGAGTCTTGCTCTGTTGCCCAGGCTGGAGTGCAGTGGCGTGATCTTGGCTCACTGCAACCTGTGCCCCACCAGGTTCAAGTGATTCTCCTGCCTCAGCCTCCTGAGTAACCGGCATTACAGACATGCACCATCATGCCCAGCGAATTTTTTTGTATTTTTAGTAGAGACAGGGTTTCACCATGTTGGCCAGGCTGGTCTCAAACTCCTGACCTCAAGTGATCTGCCCACCTCGGCTTCTCAAAGTGCTGGCATTACAGGCGTGAGCCACTGAGCCTGGCCTCATGCTACATTTTTAGTTTGAATAGGTCATCAGCAGGTTATCCTTGTGATACAACATATCTGGGATGCCACCAGGGAATAAATATAATGTAGATAAATACCTAAGTGATGAAATACAGTTTTCCAAAAAGTATACAAATTATGTGTAAATATTATACATTGTCCCATGCTTGAACCAAAAAAGCATTCCCTACTAGACCATGTATGCTTTGTCTTTAAATTATTATACAATTTGGCAACATTTGTTTTTCCATTCTTCTAGGGAACAAGAATGTTACAGATCAGTAGTCATTAGTAAATCTAACCGTAAAAGGGATCTGAATTTGAAAAGCGCTTAGTGAGCGGTGAGATCACAAGCCATCTGGAGAAAGATGGGCTGATAGAGAAATGAAAGCCAGAAATCAGTGCCATGAAGGCAAATCCCACGTAGCCCATTCAGGGAAAGCGTAAGGAGATAATGCAGAGAACAGATGAGGAAAGAAATAGACATAGCCTGCCTTGATACTCCCAGTAACATTAAATAGATCAAGCGACGACAGTGATGACACCATGCATTTATTAGGCAGTGCTTGTTCTCCAAGAATCTCACAGTACTTTGCCAAACTCTTACATCAAACAGTGACAGTCATAAGAGATACTGGAAGGCACGATTCCTATTTTTCCCATATTACAGACCCAAGGCACTCAGATTCTGAGAGGTCCGCCTTGCAGGGGCATGCATTGTGGAACACCTCTGATGAGACATTAAAAGACAACCACCAGGATAAAAAGTGGTGAAGGAAAAAAAAAAGAAAATATTAATCCACAAAACAGAGGAAACAATTTTGTTCAACAATTATTATGGTATGATCTAAAACAATCTTTAAATGTACTATAGTGACCACAAGGAATTACAAAAGTTTAAGAAATACTATTTTTACAGTCACATTAGAGGTCTTAAGACATTAACCTGTGATGAGATTGGGGTGTCCTGACCTAAATGGCAGTACTTACTCTGGGCAGGTGTGATGGTTAATACTGAGTGTCAACTTGATTGCATAAAAGGATACAAAGTATCAATCCTGGGTATGTCTGTGAGGGTGTGGCCAAAGGAGATTCACATTTGAGTCAATGGGCTGGGAAAGGCAGACCCACCCCTAATCTGGGTGGACACCATCTAATCAGCTGCCAGAGTGGCTAGAATATAAGCAGGCAGAAAAATGTGAAAAGAGAGACTGGCCTAGCCTCTCAGCCTCCATCTTTCTCTCATGCTAGATGCTTCCTGCCCTTGAACATCAGACTCCAAGTTCTTCAGTTTTGAACCTGGGACTGGTTCTTCTTGCTCCTCAGCCTGCAGACGGCCTATTGTGGGACCTTGTGATCGTGTGAGTTAATACTTAATAAATTCCCGTTAATATATATATATATATTCCATTAGTTCTGTCCCTCTAGAGACCCTGACTAATGCAGCAAGGAAGAATATAACATATGGAAATATGCAGAAAACCTCATCGTGGGAAAATGTAATTAGCATAAGGATATACGACCAAGTGTCCTTGGAACAAATGTGGGCTACTGTGTCTAACATGGAGTTCAGAGTAGGATAGGAATGCAGGACTCCTGAGCAGGAAATTGTTTTCTTGCAAGCCAATTTTCCAGGACCCATCTCGGAACCACCTCACAGAAAGCAAAATGGAAAAACTGTGTGACGAGATTGAAATGATAAAATCCTGAGATTTCTGCTATGAGGGAAGATTGGAAGTAATGCTCACTGAAAGGAGATGGTTCAAAATGGATATAAATGAGGTTGTTAAGATGCACAAGAGGATGGCAAAGGGCAGGCCATTACCAGGGAGGGGTATTAGAGGCTATTTGCAAGAGCAGCCCAAGTTCAAAATGGTGTGGATGTTAAATTCAGTGGCCACAGACAGTGTACCAGAGCCCAGATTTTGAAGAGTCTGTCAATGAACTTAGTTTTGTAAATATTTTAGAGTACTGCCTTATGCATTACTTAGTAGAATTCACAGTGACGGTGTTAGAGTTGGGAGAATCTACACATCAAACACAGTAGCAATTTTTATAAAGCAAAAACTACAAGAGATACTAGGAAATATAAATAGAAAAATATTAACAGCAGTATGTTTAACTGACAATTCTCATCGCAAGACAGATCAAATGGTCAAGTTAAAGTAAGACTATAGACAATTTAATCAGTAAGATAACTATATGCACATCAGTCACACCAGGTATTCTGACAATGGAGAATATACCTTCTCAAACATCCATGAAACATTCATAAAAAGAGACCAAATTGGCACAAAGAAAACAATGCCCCACAAAATAGAAAAGATACAGAAGTTTCTGAACATAATGCAATAAAACCAATTATTTTAGCAACAAAATCAATAAGCAAAAAGGCCTTGATTAACATTCTCTCCATTAAAGAACTCAGTTTTGGGGTTTTTTTTGTTTTTGCTTCTGTTTTTTTGAGACAGAGTCTCACTTTGTCTCCCAGGCTAGAGTAGAGTGGCACAATCTTGGCTCACTGCAACCTCCACCTCCCAGGTCCAAGTGATTCTCCTGCCTCAGCCTCCTGAGTAGCTGGGATTACAGGTGCCCGCCACTATGCTTGGCTAATTTTTGTATTTTTAGTACAGACGGGGTTTCAGCATGTTGACCAGGCTGGTGTCGAACTGGCCTTAAGTGATCCACCTCCCTCAGCCTCCCAAAGGGCTGGGATTACAGGCATGAGCCACCACACCCAGCCTACTTCACAGTCTTAAATACTTATGTCAACAAAACGGAAAGACTAAAAGTAAATGAATTAAGCTTCCAACCCACCAAACGTAGAAAGAACAACAAAATTAACTAGAAGAAAGTATTAAGCTGCAATTACTTTTGCACCAACCTAATAGAATTAATAAAGATTAAAGCAGAATCACTAGGTTAGAATACAGAAAAATAGTCAAAACATATAAATAAGTAAATAAGCAAACAAGCAAGCAAGTAGGTAATTTGAGGAAAGACAGTAAAATAGATAAGTAGTTAACCTACTACTACAAAGAAGAGCAAGAAAAAATTCACAAAATAAAAAATGACGAAAGAGGGGGTAACCATAACAACAGAAAACTTTAAAAATTATGAGATTTTTCCATAACTCTGCAAATAAATTTAAAAACCTAAATTAAAATGTATCCTTTCTACAAAACTATAATTTTTTAACTGAAGAGATAGAAACCCTAATAAATAAATTTCCATAGAGGAAATAGGGGACGTCGTCAGTGACTCGATCCTCAAAAAGGGCCAGGATTAGCTAGTTCTACAGCGCAATTTCACAGGGAAGTTCTACCAAACTTAAAGATCAGATAATTCTGGTGTTAAACTGTTCCAAATATAGGAAAAGAAGAAAACACTCCAAATTCTTTTTATGACAGTATAAGCACACTGATAACAAAATCTGACAAAGATTGCAATAAAAAAAAATGACAGACAAATCACCCTTAGAAATATCAGTGCAAATATCCTATAGAAAACATTAGCAAGCAGAACCCAATGGCACGTTATAACCTGGAACAAGAGTTTGAGGAATGGATCGTCTGGGAAGTGAGGAGCGCCTCTGCCCTGCCGCCCCGTCTGGGAAGTGAGGAGCGCCTCTGCCGGCCACCCATTGTCTGGGAAGTGAGGAGCGCCTCTGCCCGGCCGCCCTGTCTGGAAAGTGAGGAGCGCCTCTGCCCGGCGCCCGCCGGGAAGAAGTGAGGAGCGCCTCTGCCCGGCCGCCCCGTCTGGGAAGTGAGGAGCGCCTCTGCCCGGCCGCCCGTCTGGGAAGTGAGGAGCGCCTCTGCCCGCCGCCCCGTCCGGGAAGAAGTGAGGAGCGCCTCTGCCCAGCCGCCCCATCTGGGAAATGAGGAGAGCCTCTGTCCAGCCACCCATCGTCTGGGAAGTGAGGAGCACCTCTGCCCGGCCACCCATCGTCTGGGAAGTGAGTAGCGCCTCGGCCCGGCCGCCCCGTCTGGGAAGTGAGGAGCGCCTCTGCCTGGCCGCCCCGTCTGGGAAGTGAGGAGCGCCTCTGCCCGGCCACCCTCATCTGGGAGTGAGTAGCGCCTCGGCCCGGCCGCCCCGTCTGGGAAGTGAGGAGCGCCTCTGCCGGCCGCCGTCTGGGAAGTGAGGAGCGCCTCTGCCTGCCACCCGGGAGGGGGCGCTGCCGGCCCCGTCTGGGAAGTGAGGAGCGCTTGCCAGGCCGTCGGGAGGAGGAGCGTCTGCCGGCTGCCCCGTCTGGAAGTGAGGAGCGCCTCTGCCGGCCCCCATCGTCTGGGAAGTGAGGAGCGCCCTGCCGCCGCCCCGCTGGGAGGGGGAGCGCCTCTGCCGGCGCCCGTCCGGGGGAGGGGGAGCGCCTCTGCCCGGCCGCCCCGTCGGGAGGGGGGGGGCGGGGGGGGGGGGGGGGGGGGGCCCGGCCATCGTCTGGGAGGTGAGGAGCGCCTCTGCCGGCCACCCATCGTCTGGGAAGTGAGGAGCGCCTCTGCCCGGCCGTCTGGGAAGTGAGGAGCGCCTCTGCCCGGCCGTCCCGTCTGGGAAGTGAGGAGCGCCTCTGCCCGGCCACCCACCGTCTGGGAAGTGAGGAGCGCCTCTGCCCGGCCACCCACCGTCTGGGAAGTGAGGAGCGCCTCTGCCCGGCCACCCACCGTCTGGGAAGTGAGGAGCGCCTCTGCCCGGCCACCCACCGTCTGGGAAGTGAGGAGCGCCTCTGCCCGGCCACCCACCGTCTGGGAAGTGAGGAGCGCCTCTGCCCGGCCACCCACCGTCTGGGAAGTGAGGAGCGCCTCTGCCCGGCCACCCACCGTCTGGGAAGTGAGGAGCGCCTCTGCCCGGCCACCCACTGTCTGGGAAGTGAGGAGCGCCTCTGCCCGGCCACCCACCGTCTGGGAAGTGAGGAGCGCCTCTGCCCGGCCACCCCGTCTGGGAAGTGAGGATCGCCTCTGCCCGGCCGCCCCGTCTGGGAAGTGAGGAGAGCCTCTGCCCGGCCACCCATCGCATCGTCTGGGAAGTGAGGAGCGCCTCTGCCCGGCCACCTATCGTCTGGGAGGAAGTGAGGAGCGTCTCTGCCTGGCCGCCCCGTCTGGGAAGTGAGGAGCGATTCTGCCCGGCCGCCCCGTGTCTGGGAAGAAGTGAGGAGCGCCTCTGCCCGGCCGCTCCGTCTGGGAGGTCTACCACGGAGGCCAGAAGCAATGTGGGGGCTGGACGTGGTGGCTCACGCCTGTGGTCCCGGCACTCTGGGGGGCAAGGCGGGTTGATCACTTCAGGCTAGGAGTTCGAGACCAGTCTGGCCAACTTGGCGAAACATGAAAAATACAACAGACAAACCAACCAACCAACTCAGTGACAACAAAACAGGTCTACCCTGGAGTCATACTCTAATTTTTTCTGTTTTCCTCCCTTTCTGATCCTTTATCCCACTTTCTTTTTCTTCCTCTTCCTTCTCCCTCTTCTTTGTCAAATAGAGGATTGAGTTATTATCACTGATCCATATAAAGTCCCTCTCTCATTTATTTTAACTCCCACCCCCCATTTCTATTCCCCGACTTCCCATGTGTAACCTTCCTAATATGTTTGATACGCATCTTTTTGTTTGTATGTATTTTTAGAAAATGTTTATTGTTTTTGTGTGCAAAAAAAAATAATAAAAAAAAAAGAGTTTGAGGAATGGAAGAAATATTCAATATTAGGAAGCCCATTAGTAAAATTCACTATACCAATCTAAGAGGAAAGTTTCTATAATCAAGTCCACAGATGGAAAAACTTGTGACAAAATTCAGTGCTAAGTCCAGGTAAAAACATGCAATATAATAGGAATAATTGGCAATTCCTCAGATACCTGGAGTCAGAAATACCATTTGACCCAGCAATCCCATTACTGGCTGTATACCCAAAGGAATATAAATCATTCTGTCATAAAGATAGACGCATGCATATGTTCACTGCAGCACTATTTACAATAGCAAAGTCATGGAATCAACCTAAATGCCCATCAGTGATATACTGGATAAAGAAAATATAGTACATACACACCATGGAATACTATACAGCCATAAAAAGGAACAAGATCATGTCCTTTGCAGGGACATGGATGGAACTAGAACCCATTACCCTCAGCAAACTAACAAAGGAACAGAAAACCAAACACTGCATGTTCTGACTTATAAGTGGAAGCTGATTGATGAGAACACATGGACACAGGGTGGGGAACAACACACACTGGGCCCTGTTGGGAGTGGGGGAAGGGGGAGCATCGGGAAGAACAGCTAATGGATGCTGGGTTTAATTCCTGAGTGAGAGGATGATCTGTGCGATAAACCACCATGGCACATTTTTACCTATGTAACAAACCTGCATATCCTGCGCATGGACCCTGAATTTAAAATAAAAGTTGAAAAAAAATTAAAAAGCAAAAACAATAGAATCAGTTGTATACTTCTCTGTTAGTTTGAGTCCCCCAAGACCAGGATGTGTGTACAAGTAGTTGATTTTGGAGGTGATTTTCAGGAGGCACCATGAGGGAGTAGGGAATTGAGACAAGTAAAGCTAATGAGAGGTGCATGAGGGGTTAACATTGTGGGCAACTGAGGTTCAGTCCCCCTTGAGATCTTCTGAGAGCCCATGTAGAACACACAACTGAGTTGTTCCCTAGAAGGGTGAAAAGTGGGAGTATTTATCCATTGACTCCCAGACATCATTGGTTGGGAGTCCCTTCTAGAGGCTGTAGTTTCACAGGATACCTAGTCTGCCCACACAGGGCCATGCCCTCCCACTGCTAGAGAATGTGCTCAAGCAGAAAGGGGCAGGAAGTTTGCCGTGTGGATGGGAACTATCTACAGGCGACCTCTGGGGTGGCTGCTGGTATCTGGGTGGGCAGGTGCATGTGTGTGCACATATCCGTGTAAAATTGGTGCAGAGGCCAGCTTCTGACATGGGGGAGAAACACTGGAAGCATTCCTGCCACTGTTAGATGCAAAGATGCTCACAATTACCACTCTATTTAACACCGTATTAAACCAATACAAGTAGACCAGATAAGAAAACTAGAGGCGTAAGATTGGAAAGAGCAAAGCTATCTCTAGTTTGAGATGATTCGATTTTGTATTCATAAGCCCAATAAAGTAACTGAAATAGCACAACAAAATATAAGATAATTCAGTAAAATAGCAGTATGTAAAATTAATTAAAAAGAAATCATGGCCAGGCATGGTGGCCCATGACTGTAGTCCCATCACTTTAGGAGGCCGAGGTGGGAGGATTGCTTGAGCCCAGGAGTCCAAGACCAGCCTGGGCAACATAGAGAGACCCTGTCTCTACAAAAAATTTAAAAAGTAGCCAGGCATAGTGGCATGCAACTGGAGTCCCAGCTACTAGGGAGGCTGAGGTAGGAGGATCCCTTGAGCCTGAAAAGTGGAAATTGCGGTGAGCTATGATTGCACCACTGCACTCCAGCCTGGGTGACAGGGTGAAACCAGGAAGAAAGAGAGGAGAGGAGGGGAGGAGAGGGGAGGGGAGGGAGGGGAGGGGAGAGGAGAAGGAGGGAGGGAGGGAAGACAGGCAGGCAGGCAGGCAGGCAGGTGAAAGAGACAGAGAGAGAGAGAGAGAGAGAGAGAGAAATCATTACCCTTTATATAGTAAAACATCAGTTAGAAGATATAATAGGATGGAATACCCCACTTTCAGCTAGGAGCAAACTTAACTAAAACTGTGCAAAATCAAATAATATGAGAAAAACTTGGAAGTATTACTAATGGCTTTAAAAGTATTATGAAAAAGAAATAGCATATTCTTGGAAAGGAAGACTCAAAGTCAATTCTTCTTAATTTAAAGCAATCCAACAAAAATAACAGCAGGATATTTTTTCAAGAACTAGACAAATTGATTCTAAAATTAACGTGGAAACATAAAATTTTAAATAGCCAGAAAATGAAGAGAAATTATAGAACAGACCTACTAGGTATCAAAATACACCAATTTAAAATGTGCAGTTGGTATCTGAAGAAACATATAAGCACATGGAACAGAATAGAAAGTCCGGAAATAGACCAAAATGTATAAAGGAACGTATTATATCATAAAGACATTCCAAACTATTGAGATGAAGAAGGGCATTTTAATAAATTACAGTGGGACTACTGAGTGGCAGTCTGGGGAAAAAAGATAAAGTAAGTCCCCTACTTCCATTGTGCACAAGTATAAATTCCCAAAGAATTCAATGTTAAAAGGTAGAAAATGAAGTGCTAGAAGTGATAAAGATTAAAAATGGAGTGGGGAAGGCCTTTGCAAGTAAGACTTCAAAATTCAGAAGCAATACAAGGTTGATAAATTTGACTGAAAAAAAATCAAAACCTTCTGCATGCCAAAAAAAAAAAAAATCACCTAAGCAAAATTAAAAGGCAAATGACTAATTTGGAGAAGATGGGGAGGTTACAATTTATATTACAAAGACTGAGCTCCCTAATCTATAAAGATTACCTGGCATGGTGCGGTGGCTCACACCTGCAATCCCAGCACTTTGGGAGGCCGAGGCGGGCAGATCACAAGGTCAGGAGATCGAGACCATCCTAGCCAATGTGTGAAACCACGTCTCTACTAAAAATACAAAAATTAGCCGGGCATAGTGGTGGGTGCCTGTAGTCCCAGCTACTCAGAGGGCTGAGGCAGGAGGATCGCTTGAACCCTGGAGGCGGAAGTTGCGGTGAGCAGAGATTGCGCCACTGCAGTCCAGCCTGGTGACAGAGTGAGACTCTGTCTTTGAAAAAAAAAAAAGATAACCTAAAATTCAGAAAGAAAACGATCAACAATTTGAAATAAAGATGACAAATGACATAAACAGTCCTTGCAGGGGTTGCAGGCAGGATGCATGAAAATGGCCATCAAGCATATGAAAAATGTCTCAACCTTGCTCACAGTAAGGTAAAGGTCAATAAAACTACACTGAGATACATACCATTTACCACCTATTAGAGTGGCAAAAATCCAAAACTCTGACAACACTCTTGTCGGTGGGGCTGAAGGGAAAAAATACCCAATACACTTTGCTGGTGAGAAAGAGAAAATGGTGCAACTCCCATGGAGAACAATCTGGCCATTTCTACCAAAAATACAACTGCACTTGCCTTTTCACCTAGCAATCCTACTTCTGGGAATCTATCCCACAGATAGATCTACCCACATTAAATGGCATATGTAGAAGATTATGCATTACAGCATTATTTGCCATAGCACAAGATTGGAAATGATCCAACAGTCCATGAACAGAAGGTTGACTGAAGAAACTAGGCATCTATTAACCCAGTCAAATACTACGCAATCAAATGAAAGTATGAACAATATTTCTACTTACTGATGTGGAAAGACCTCCAAAATATTTGCTGTTTTAAAAAAAAGCAAAAGTTAAAGCTAATTGTGTAGTATGCTACCTTTTCAATAACAGAAACGAATGAATATACATTTATATTTGCTTTCCTTTGATGAAAGATACACTGAAAATAGAAACAGGAATCTAATAGAAATTGTTACCAATGGAGGGCAGAACAATGAGGAGGGAAGGGGAGGGAAGCAAGAATTCTGAGTGTAACTTTTAATTATTTTTAATTTTGAATTATGTAAATGTATTACCTATAACAAAAAATAAAAATTTGGAATATTCCAAAGAGGAAAATATATATAACCTAAAAGGAAATAAGAAACAGACTGATTTCAGATTTCTGATGGAACAATACAACACTAATGTCCAAAGATGAAAAGATGTGAATCTAAAATTCTGTAAGAGGTAAAAATATTTTTCAAAATAAAGACCTTTCTGACATGCAAAGACTCCGTTTGTCATATACAAACTCTCCAACAAGTTTCTCGTACTCGCTGCAACAGCACATATACCAAAATGGAAATGAAGGATAACATGCAAATTTGTGAAACATTCCATAATTTTCCAAAAAAAAATTTAAACCAACAACTTTTAAAAGAATTTTTAAAGAATGCACTCCAGGAAGAAAAAAAGAATCTGAGAGAGAAACTGAATACAAAAGGCAGGGGTGAGCAAAGAAACCAGAAAACTAATTAAATTTAAATAAATGTTGATTGCAAAGAAAAATATCTTTTAACAATTTGGAACTAAAGACTTGAGAAATGTTGGAGAAGATAGGAAGTAAAGGAAGTAAAAATACATCAAAGTTTTCACCTTATTCAGGGACAGGGGAATGGCAGTTGTCTTAGTCCATCTGTACTAGTCAGGGTTCTCTAGAGGGACAGAACTAATAGGAGAAATATATATATATATATATGTGTGTGTGTGTGTGTATATATATATATATATATCCATATATGTGTATGTATATATATATATCTCCATATATATGTGTGTGTATCTCTCTCTCTCTCTCTCTTTCTCTCTCTCTCTCTCTCTATATATATATGTATATATATATGTCTCTCCACATTCAGGAGTTTATTAATTTGCTCAAGGTTCCACAATAGGCCATCTGCAAGCTGAGGAGCAAAGAGAACCAGTCCAAGTCTCAAAATTGAAGAACTTGGGAGTCTGATGTTCACAGGCAGGAAGCATCCAGCACGAGAGAAAGATGTAGGCTCGGAGGTTAGGCCAATTTAGTCTTTTCATGTTTTTTTGCCCGCTTTATATTCTAGCCACACTGCCAGCTGATTAGATGGTGCTCACCCAGATTAAGGGTGGGTCTGCCTTTCCCAGCCCCACTGACTCAAATGTTAATATCCTTTGACACACCCAGGATCAATACGTTGGATTCTTCAATCCAATCAAGTTGACACTCAGTATTAATCATCACAACCATGTATGCTGCTGTAACGAGATATCTGAGACTGGGTAATTTACAAAGAACAGAAACATTTTCTCACAGTTCTGGAGAACGGGAAGTCCAAGATCAAGGTACCAGTATGCTCCGTTGTCTGGTGGGGGCTGTTCTCTGTTTTAAGGTGGTGGCTTGAGCTCCATCCTGTGCAGTGGAGAGGAAAGCTGTGTCCTCACATGATGGAGGAGCAAAAGAAAGTGAACTCATTCCCTCCAGCTCTTTTGTAAGGGGTCTAATCCCACCCATGAGGGCTGAACCTTCAAAACCAAATACCTCTTAAAGGTTCCACATCACATTGGCTATTAAGTTTCAACACCTGAATTTTGGAGGGGACACATTCAAAACATAGCAGTAGTCTACATGATGGTGGGAAGACGTATAATCAATATGTGTATTAAAAGTCTAAGTGTAAAAGAACAAGAATGGGAGGTGTAACTTAGAAACCACCTAGAAGAAAAAATGGAATAAAATAGATGATGGGATAATCCAGTCAACCAAAAATACGCAGAAAGAGGAGAAACTAAAATGGCACAGTGTCACAGAAAAATAAATAAATAAGTTCAAACACATTGGTAATAATAATCTGAGTGAAGGATGAATTATATATTAAAACAGAATTTTCATTTTGCAATTAAAAAAACCACAGGCTAATTTTTAAAGGCATACCTAAAGATGACAGAAAGGGAGAAGATAAGAGTATAAGAAAAGATATACCAAGCAATTCTGAATATCAGGAAAAAAGATAGAATTTTAGGCAAATGCAGCAAAAGGATAAAAAGGGATGTTTGCCAAGAAGATGTAACATATAAACTTTTGGGTATATTTGACAATTGCAGCTTTCAGGAACCAGTAGACAAAACAGATGAACAAAAAGTAAGAATATAGAATATTTGGCTAATCTAATTAACAAGTTTGATCTAATAGATATAGAATATAACATTGAACACAATGAAGAACATCCTTCTCAAACAGTCAGGACACTCACAAAAAAAAATTGATCATGTATTAGGTCATGAAGAAAAATCTCATCGACTCCCGTAAAGCAGAAATCATATAAGCCATATTGATTGATCACAACGAAATAAAATTAGATTCATCAGCAAAAAGATAGAAAAAAATCCATAGACTTAGAAACTTTAAAACGCCCTTGAGAATAACTCTTATGTTTAGGAGAAAAATCCATACAGAACTTACTAACTACATTTAGAAATGAATGACGATGAGGCCATCGTGATTTAGGTAAAACAGTATTTAAGGAAAATTTAAAAGCACTTCTGGCCCTGCTCTTCCACTTCTTGGTATCTTCCTCAAAGGAACATTTTCACTGTGCGCCAAGACTTGTACAAAGGTTTTTATTGCACTATTGTTTGCCATGGTTAACCATTCTCTATTGATGAACACAGGTTTTTTTCCAGGTCTTTCTAGCACCATGCTATAGAATACCATACGACAGTTAAACAGAATGAAACAGAGTCATGTGTGCTGAAATGGTAATACTTCCAAGCCATTACGTTAAGTAAAATAGACAAAATGCAGAAATAAAGGAGGTGTGATACTTATTATATTATGATAATTTAACAAAAACTAAAACTATTGTATTTCTACAGGTACATATTCTATTTTACAGAGAAAAATGTCAGGAAGGATAGATGCTGAACAGTGTACTACTTTTAAGGAAGGGAATAGGACAGAAGGAAAGATCAAGGAGACATTCAACTAATTCTACTGTTTGATGGTTTTTTACAACAGGAAGATATTTACTTAATATCTGGGTACTAGCAAAAGAAAAGTTCTCTATGTGAATGATTCTAAGGTGATCATACATGAGTCATCTCTTAGAGATAAATTTTGTAGAAACCACTCATTGAGTTTGTATAATAATTTTTGCCCAGGCAAGTTTTTATTGATAAAGCTAGCTTCTTTTGATTTAGAACCTGAAGGGAAAGTAAGGCATTAGATGATTTTCATTGTGTTTTGTTAATTACATCATTTCACGTTTCTAAATTACAGACTAGAAAAATAGCTAAGATAGAAGGGGCAGAAGAACTTAAATGAAGCCCTATTTTACAAACTCTATTTATTGTTTAGGAATTGTGATGCTATCATCTGTAAAATAAATCTTTAATAAATAGCTAAGAAAGAAGGGGCAGAAGAACTTAAATGAAGCCCTATTTTACAAACTCTATTTATTGTTTAGGAATTGTGATGCTATCATCTGTAAAATAAATCTTTAAAGCTCTTACCTTCACCAATATTAACATATTTTAAAGCTCTGCATCTTAGGTTCAGCCTTAAACATAGGGGTCTCTTTTAAAAGAAAAACTCTTCAATGTCATTGGCAGTGCAAGACAGAAAGCAAAATGTAAACGACAAATATAGGAATGAAATAAAATGTTACACGAAGAAAGCACAAGGCAAAAAATGTGTAACCCATTTCACTAGCTGTACAACAAAATATTAAAATAACTCTCAGATACACTGGTTGTTAAATGGGGAGGGGTATGGGTGAATTAAAAAGTTACTCTAATTTAAACAAAATTAATAAAGAACTGTTCTGCATGAGTTTTTTTTTTCCTGTTTCTACTTCTAATCATGTATCATGCAAATGAAAGCAGTAATGGAAAATGTAAAGAAAACAAATTCTGCAATATACTGAAACTCGTATCCAGCAAGAGATAAGATTGAATATCAGAAAGAAGGAGTCTGAAAATTAGCTGTCTGTACAATAACTGGGAGGGAAAACGGTTTTATTTAGCCTGGAGGGATTTTTTTGTAGCAAACTGACTAAATTAAAATCCAGTCTATTAAATCCAGTATCATACTAGAAAATGCCTTTTCCTTGCACTTTTAGATAAATTTTCATTGATCTCATTTTACACATGATTACATTTTTAATGAGTTATGCAATATTTCCAGGCTAATTTTAAATCCCCTCTCTCCTCTCCCCCTTCCACTTACTGCTTGCTGGATTAACATTTCTGATAAATTGTTGGACCAGAAAGAAGGAGCATTACCAAGATGAAATAAATTACTTCCATTTTTTTTTGCAGCTCTAAAGTGCTAATAGGAGAATACAAATGCCCACTGTTTAATTATGCCACATCTTCCAATTCATTTCACAAAAACAATTATTTTATTTTTATGTAATAGGCATGTTACCTTGTATTCATTATAAATAACCCTGCATGGTGTATATAGTCTATTAGAATAAAAAAAATTTCACCCTGACATTGATCAGGTAAACTTGGTATATGGACATCTTAAAAAGGAATGGCCAAGAAGCAACTCATAATATAAAAAGGATATGGAGACAACTGGAAAGCCTACATGCTGACAAATAGTTATTTTTAAAATGATTCATACTGTTTAAAATTAACCTTCAAGCAAAATACAAAATAATACTGTGCATAAGTGTTTTAAAGAGATCTATTTTTGTATAGGATGGGAGGCTGAGGGAGTTCCTTGAGTACAGTCTCCAATAAAAGGAAAGTAAGGTCATTTTTCTCTATCTACACCTTCAGGCCTACACGGCAAGAGGAGAGATGATTTGATGGGAGTCAGTGGAATTCCAGCCCTTGTTCAAGAAAGGAAGTCAAAAACCATTAAAGTTGGGACCTGTGACCAAGACGTTTGTAAGAGTTCTTAAACATCTTCCCCCCATTTTAGTTATTTTTATAACTCCCTGTCTGATTCCTTGAGATGACTAAGAGTAAAACTTTTTAAATAGATTAAACTTTCTAATTCAATGACATATTAGATGATTGAAACAAAATTCAGCTCTATGGTGCTTTAAAATTACGGATCTTGAAAGACTGAAACTAAACATATGGGAAAAAAATTTACCAGGCAAATACTAACCAGAAGAAAGTTGGTAGATGGTGTAGTAATTTTAGTAATGTACACACACACACATATGCACACACATACATACATGCAAATGAGCACACACAAAGCATTAGCTTGTATGCTCCTAACACAATACAGCTTCAAAATATAAAAATTAAAAACTGACAAAAATTAAAAGGAAAAAATGATGGAAGAAATGACAGAGAAAAGATTGAACATAGTAAGTGAAGACCTGAAAGATATAAAGAAAAAGGATACAAATTGAACTTCTGGCGATGAAAACTATAATGTTTGAGATGAACAATATACCATATGAGATTAACAGGAGATTAGACAAAGCAAAAGAAAAGATTGGCAAACTTCAAGATATAGCAATGTGTTTATAAACTGGAACTATAAAATGGAACATCAATTAAAAAAATTAAAAGACAGGAAAAAATGAACAAAGCATTAGTGAACTATGAGACAGCCTCAAATGGCCAAATACAATGTAATTGGCATCCCTAAAAGAATACAGAGGAGATAAATATTTAAAGAAATCATTAATGGCTGAAATTTTTCCAAATTTGATAAAAACTATAAGCCTATGAATCCAAGAAGCTCAATGAACCCCAAGCATAAGAAACACAAAATAAAGGCATGTCATAATCAAACTGTTTAACAACAGCAATAAAGAGAAAAATGTTAAAAGCAGCCAGAGAGGAGAAAAAAAGACATATTGTATATGGAGAAATAGATAAAGAGGAAGGCAGATTTCTCTCTGGAAACAATATAAGCTAGATAATGGTGAACCAACATCTTTAAAATACTGGCTGGAATATAGGGGAGGAAATCAGTGAAAATTGCTAAGAAATGAAGATGAAATAAAGACATTTTCCAGACATACAAATATTGAAAGAATTAATCACCAGAAGACTGACACTATAAGAAATGACAGATAAGTGCTTCAAAGAGAAAACAAGTGAGACCAGATGTACACAAATGAAAGAAGAATCCTAGAAATAGAAACTACAAAAGTAAATATAAAGAATTATTTTAAATTTAAACCTCTTTAAAAGAAAATCAACAGTTTAAGGCAAAAATAGTAGCAATGTATTATAGAGATTTTAACATGTGTAAAAGTGAAATGTATGATCACAGTAGCTCAAAGGCCAGGAGGGGAAGGAGAAATTAAAATATATTATTGTAAGATTTTTATACTATAAGTAGTGCAAAGTCACTTGAAGATAGACTATAATATGTTAAAAGTATATAATATAAATTCCTAAGCAACCAATTCTTTAAAAACAGAGCTAATAAGCAAATAAAGTAGAAACATAGAATTATAAAAATATTAATCTAAAATAATACAGAAATAGAGGACAAAGAGAACAAAGAACAAAAAAGACACACAGAAAACAAACAGCAAGACTTTAGATTCAAATCAATCACATTAGTTCATCACATTAAATGTAAATGGTCTAAGCAACCAAATTAAAAGGCAGAGATTATCAGATTAGGAGGAAAGAAAATAACACCCACTCTATGCTGCTGCATTTTTTTTTAAGTAAAAAGGATGGAAAAATATATTCTTACTAATGTAAGTTGAATGACAGCAAAAATGGGTATATTAATATCAGCCAAAGTAGATTTCAGAGCAAAAATTATTATCAGCGATGAAAAAGGTCATTTTATAATAATACAGGACTTGATTCATCAAGAAGACATAAAAGTCATAAATATTTGTGTTTTTAATAACAGAGCTTCAAAATACATGAAGCAAAAACTGAAAGAACTAAAAAGGAAAATAGAGAAATCTATAATTATACTCTAAGATTTTCACTCATTTCAATAATTGATGGAACAAGTAGACAGAAAATTAGTAAAGACATAGAACTTATGAAAAATGCTATTCGCCAACTTTATCTAAATGACACTCATAGAATACTCCACCCAATGACAGCAGAATAGACATCTGTTTCACATGCCTATGGTATACGTAAGATAGACCATATGTGGGATCATAAAAGAAGTCTTAATAAATTTAAAAAGCATTCGAGTCACATAAATTCTTCTCTGGCCACATTGGAATAAAATTAGAAATCAATAATAGAAAGATTTCTAGAAAATCTTCAAATGTTTGAAAGCTAAATTATACACTTGAATGTAATACATGGGTAAAGGAAGAAATCAAACAGAAATTACACTATATTTGGAATTGAGTGAAAACGAAAGCACAACATATTGAAATTTGTAGCTCTATTCTTCACTGTATTTCTTGGAATCAAAAATTTCTTCTAAAACAATGATGGTAACTAGGATTACATTTAGGAGGCTCATCCAGTATTTGAGGTCTAAGATTCAGTACCAATTTCAACGTTGACTAAAAATCTTCACCCTGGCATTGAAACAATAGAACAGTGTCATCATAACTGCCCAACTTTTGTACTCATGGTATAAAAAGACAGAAGTTAATCTACTTATGGTCTTTTTATGATCTTTTTTAGTTATACCTCTATTTGCCTTCTCTGAGAAATACAAGAAAATTATAATAGGATTATAGTATTTAAACAAACACCCAACTCTAACCAATTTCTGGATATATTTGTCATTTCTACCAGAGAAACAGGTTTCAGGGAATTGAAGAGTTATACTAAAAATCCAAGCCTGAGACTGAGTAATTTAACTATTTTTAGTGATAGTGAACAGTAAATACATGACCAGAAATATAAAATATTAACATCAAAGTGAAATATAGAAAGGCTCAGAAAGTACTGAGAGCCTAAAGGAATGTAGCAGAGGGTTTAACAGACTATAAAGCTCACAAGAGAACTCGGCAAGAATCTAATGCTCAAAATAGTAAAAGTCAATCTTTTATTTGTTTAATTCACTGAAAAATTCTCTCTAGTCTGGACAGCCACAGTCTAAGACTTCAGCAGCAAAAATGTAATTAAGATATGCTAATATTGGACAAAAAAATTAAGACCCAGGAATGCGGAAATGCCTTCCACACCACTCAAGTGGGCAATATTTGAACATGGAATGGTGAGGTTTATTTGGCTGGGTGGAAGAGGATTGTAGAACTGCACAAGTCCTGAAGTCCTGAAAAGTGTTTTTGTTATTAGAGAAGCAATAAATCACAAAGCTTGGAAGTAGTTTCCGTTAACGGAGAAATCTCATAGACCTTGTCCCAGTCTGCATGTTGAGAACAAGAATAACTATTACAAAGAATTTCTGTAAGCAAAATTCAGAGAAATTAACAAATCTGGTACAGAAGAATTTGACAGCAGTTTCAAATACAGACTTCATAGTAGGGGGATGATTAATGGATACAAAAATAGGTAGAATGAAAAAGATCTAGTATTTGATAGCACAACAGGGTGACAAGAGTCAACAATAATTTATCGTACATTTAAAAATAACTACAAAGGTATAAATGGAATGTCTGCAACACAAAGAAAGGATAAATGCTTGAGGTGATGGACACCCCGTTTACCCTGATGTGATTATTATATATTGTATACCTGTATCAAAATATCTCATGGGCCCCATAAATATATACACCTACTATGTACCCACAAAAATGAAAAAAATGAAATGAAACGAAATCAAAAAGAAACTTCATAGCAGACCTAAAAAAAAAACAAAAAAATATCATGTTTCAGTGCAAACAACAACAACAACAAAAAAAAAACAGGCCAGGGAGGGTGGCTCACTCCTATAATCCCAGCACTTTGGGAGGCTGAGGCGGGTGGATCACTTGAGGTCAGGAGTTCAAGACCAGCCTAGCCAACATAGTGAAGCTTCATCTCTAATAAAAATACAAAAAAAATAGACGGGTGTGGTGGTGGGCACCTGTAATCCCAGCTACTTGAACCCGGGAGGCAGAGGTTGCAATGAGCCAAGATTGGGACACTGCACTCCAGCATGGATGACAGAGCGAGACTCTGTCTCAAAAAAAAAGAAAGAAAAAGAAAACAACAACAACAACTTTAAAGTCAGTAACTTCTGGTTTCCAGTGCTGGCTCTGCCAATTTATAAGCTGTAAGAACTTGAACAAGTTTCTGGCTTGCTCAAAGACCAAGTTTTTTAAACCAAGAAAACAGAGCTATCTTCCTCACTGAGTTGTTGAAAGGATTCGCTCATGTACATAAAGAACTAAACTCAGTTCTGAGTACATAGTAAGGCCTAAATAGTACAAATTATTAAGAATAATTAGGAACACCTTTCCCAAAGGGCTAGAAAATGATGGCTGGAACTAGAAAGTGAATGTAAGATTGTTTTTATAAGGAGAACTGAAGATACATGAGAAAATATAATTTATGTAATTAAATGGTGCTTCTATTAACAATAGCCAAGGTATGATGGACAAGCTAAATGTCCATCGACAAATGAATAGATAAAGAAAATGTGGTACATATACAAATGGAATATTATTCAGCTATTTAAAAAGAATGAAATTCTATCATTTGCAACATTGATGGAACTGGAGGACATTATGTTAAATGAAATAGGCCAGAAACAGAAAGACAAGACTGGGCATGGTGGCTCACACCTGTAATCCCAGCACTTTAGGAGGCTAAGGCGTTGGATCACCTGAAGTCAGGAGTTCGAGACCAGTCTGGCCAACATAATGAAACCTTGTCTGTACTAAAAATACAACAATTAGTTGGGCATGGTGGCACAAGCCTGTAATCCCAGCTACTCAGGAGGCTGAGGAACGAGAATCGCTTAAACTCAGGAGGTGGAGGTTGCAGTGAGCCGAGATCACATCACTGCACTCCAGCCTAGGTGACACGGCAAGACTCTGTTAAAAAAGAAAAGAAAAGAAAAGAAAAAGAAGAGAAGAGAAGAAAAGAAAAGAAAAGAAAGAAAGGAAGGAAGGGAGGGAGGGATGGAGGAAGGAAGGAAGGAAGGGAGGAAGGGAGGGAGGGGAAGAGGAAAGGAAGGAAAGGAAGGAAGGAAGGAAAGAGAGAGAGAGAGAAAGAAAGGAAGGAAGAATTCACACGTTCTCATTCATGTGTGGGAGCTATAAAGGTGATCTCATGGAGGTGGAGAATAGATGATGGTTACCAGAGGCTGAGGCTGGGAAGGGTAGAGGGGAAGGAGGGACTAAAATGGGTTGGTTAAGGGGTACAAAAGCACAATTAGACAGAAGAAATTAGATCTAGTGCTGCATAGCAAAATAGGTGACTATAGTTAACAATAATTTATTGCATATTTCAAAATAACTAAAAGAGTAGAACTGAAATGTTCCTAACACAAGGGAATGATAAATGTTTAAGGTGATGGAGATCCCAGTTACTGTGATTTGATCATTATGCATTGTATGCTTGCATCA
This sequence comes from Nomascus leucogenys, assembly GCF_006542625.1. Classification (NCBI taxonomy): domain Eukaryota; kingdom Metazoa; phylum Chordata; class Mammalia; order Primates; family Hylobatidae; genus Nomascus; species Nomascus leucogenys. The sequence goes on from NC_044382.1 coordinate 50,038,538, forward strand.
GAATATCACATGAACCCCATGAATATGTATAATTATGATGTATTCATAAAAAATAATTTTTTAAAAAAAATTAAATGGTGCTAATTTAAAGTGAATAATGAGGCTGTAATAGGTCTCCTCCAAAGACAGCCGCCCTCAATTCCTCCTCTCCCTGAAGAAGCATGTCATTCTGCCTATCCAGAAGTGGAGTCCACTTCCCTTCCCTTTAATTTGGGTGGGCCCTTTAACTTGAGTGAGAGAGACACTGTGCCAGATCCAGGCCCACCCTTGAAGAGGCATGGTGCTACTGCTTTCCCCATTGAACCTCACTGCAGTGTAAGAAGTCTGACCAACTCGAGACCTCCATGTTGTTAGGAGGCCCAACCTAGCAACTGACAAGCACACTTGGAGAAGCACCAAAGCCGAAACACTGAGCGAAGTTTTCTTGGAACTTCCAGCCTAGCCAAGATGCCAACTAAATGTAGCAACATGAGTAAACCCAGTTGACATATGAGGCAGGAAAACCACCCAGTTAAGCCCAGTCAACCCACAGACCCACAGAATCATGAGAAAAAAAAACAATTAAAGTTTTGGGCAATAGATACATGAAACAGAGTCTAAACCTGCCAACTATGAACTGTAATTATCTGTAGTCTAAGACCATCAGAAGCTGCTAATCAAATCATCTTTCTTCTCTCTCTCCTTCTGTCTCTCTCTTATTTTTTAGGAGACAGAGTATCACTCTGCTTCCCAGGCTGGAGAGCAGTGGCATAATCATAGCTCAATGCAACCTCAAATTCCTGGGCTTCAGTGATCCTCCCACCTCAGCCTCCAAGCACCACCATACCTGGCTATTTTTTTATTATTTTTTGTAGAGACAGGGTCTCACTATGTTGCCAAGGCTGGTCTCAAACTCCTGGCCTCAAGCTATCCTCCTTTCTCACACTCTCAAAGTGCTGGGATTACAGGCACCACCCATGTCCAGCCTTGTCTTTCCTCTCTTAACAGATTATTATTGGTGTAGGTGCACTAGGAGCTGTGATTCCAAAAACAATTTTTTTTTTGTAGGACGACCCCAGATTCACTGGTTAGAGGCTACAAGAAGGGAGCCAGCCGGTGAAAACAGCCAGAATGCTTCTGGTAAAAGGGCAATTCTTTCTTACTAGAGATGAAAGAATGTTTTATTAAAAATCTTTCTGACAGAGCTCATAGAAAAACAACTTGCAACTTATGTCTCACTTTCAGGAAATCGGAATTTATTACCAAAAGCCACTTGGCTAATATTTTTTCTCTCCCTACACAGAACTGATATTTAAGATACAACCACAGTCAGCCCTTTCAAATTCATAACTTCACTGGGATTTGATTTATGGTTTCAGGACATGTTGGACTCAGGGTATTCCTCCCCTTTGTGAATAATAAATTAATTAACTAGCAGCCAATGCCATGATGGCACAAAATGGTTCAAAAACACAAGATTATTCAACAGACATGGAATCCTTGAAATGCTTGGACTTCTCTTTTGTAATTCTCTTTCTTTCCTTAGAGTAAAATCATTCTTAGTCTTTAAATGGCTTGGCTGTCTCATTATCGCCTTCAACTAATTATGGAATATAAAAAAGTTTTTCACCCCTTCCCACAAATTTTCTCCCTGACCCATTTCCCACACACTGTGGCAGGAGATGGTATGAAGAATAATTCTGGGCATAAAAGCTTTTCAGGTCTTTAATAACATGAACTCACCTCAATTAATTAGGTAGAAATATTTCTCTGATTTGCTGCCTGTGACCTTGCTCTTAATAGCCTTCAATGAAGCCACTGTGGCTTTCACTCTCTACAATTTCAAGACAGTTATTTACTGGTTTATTCCTTTTACTCCATCATTTATCTTCATAAAATAAAATAAGTTCTAAATTAAGCAAATTTTAAATAGCAGTTTCTAATAGCCAGGCCAGGAAGACTTAACTTTTGATCTCACGATGACCTGTTTTTACATTCAAAGTGGCATTTATTTTCACACACATCTTCCAAAGAGAATGAAAGAAATGGGCTTGATTTTTAAAATATAGAGACCAAAAATTAAAAAAAAAAAAACTAAAGAGAAACTTTCATTAAATACTGAGTGGGAGCCAATTACGTGCCAGTCATATCCCGAGTTGTGGGAATAAAAAGATGAAATAATCTCAACCCTTAGGATGTCCATGGGTTAATACAGGAAATGACTCTGAACAACAAGCTACGTCAAGCACTGTAGGAAAGGAAAATCTGACAATGAAATAAGTGCCGTAAAGGGCTAGGAATGAAAGACTGACTATGCAGAGATGAAGCTGGGGGTGAGGAAGACGAGAACAGAAGCCTGGAAGCACCACGCACCTTCAGGAAATGTTAAGAATGAGTGGATGATGAGCAGGTCTCAGAAGGTGTGATGATTAATACTGAGTGTCAACTTAACTGGATTGAAGGATACAAAGTATCGATCCTAGGTGTGTCTGTGAGGGTGTTGCCAAAGGAGATTAACATTTGAGTCAATGGGCTGGGGAAGGCAGACCCACCCTTAATCTGGATGGGCACCATCTAATCAGGTGCCAGCGCATCTAGAATATAAGCAGGCAGAAAAATGTGAAGAGAGAGACTGGCCTAGCCTCCCAGCCTACATCTTTCTCCCAGTGCTGGATGCTTCCTCCCCTTGAACACTGGACTCCAAGTTCTTCAGTTTTGGAACTCGAACTGGCTGTCCTTGTTCTTCAGCCTGCAGTTGGCCTACTGTGGGACCCTGTGATCGTGTGAGTTAACATGGTACTGGTACCAAAACAGAGATACAGATCAATGGAACAGAACAGAGCCCTCAGAAATAATACCACACTTCTACAACTATCTGATCTTTGACAAACCTGACAAAAACAAGAAATGAGGAAAGGATTCCCTATTTAATAAATGGTGCTGGGAAAACTGGCTAGCCATATGTAGAAAGCGTTGAAACTGGATCCCTTCCTTACACCTTATACAAAAATTAATTCAAGATGGATTAAAGACTTCAATGTTGGACCTAAAACCATAAAAACCCTAGAAGAAAACCTAGGCAATACCATTCAGGACGTAGGCATGGGCAAGGACTTCATGTCTAAAACACCAAAAGCAATGGCAACAAAAGCCAAAATTGACAAATGGGATCTAATTAAACTGAAGAGCTTCTGCACAGCAAAAGAAATTACCATCAGAGTGAACAGGCAACCTACAGAATGGGAGAAAATTTTTGCAACCTATTCATCTGACAAAGGGCTAATATCCAGAATCTACAATGAACTCAAACAAATTTACAAGAAAAAAACCACCCCATCAACAAGTGGGTGAAGGATATGAACAGACACTTCTCAAAAGAAGACATTTATACAGCCAACAGACACATGAAAACATGCTCATCATCACTGGCCATCAGACAAATGCAAATCAAAACCACAATGAGATACCATCTCACACCAGTTAGAATGGCCGTCATTAAAAAGTCAGGAAACAATGGGTGCTGGAGAGGATGTGGAGAAATAGGAACACTTTTACACTGTTGGTGGGACTGTAAACTAGTTCAACCATTGTGGAAGTCAGTGTGGCGATTCCTCAGGGATCTAGAACTAGAAATACCATTTGACCCAGCCATCCCATTACTGGGTATATACCCAAAGGATTATAAATCATGCTGCTATAAACACACATGCACACGTATGTTTATTGCAGCACTATTCACAATAGCAAAGAGTTGGAACCAACCCAAATGTCCAACAATGCTAGACTGGATTAAGAAAATGTGGCACATATACACCATGGAATACTATGCAGCCATAAAAAATGATGAGTTCATGTCCTTTGTAGGGACATGGATGAAGCTGGAAACCATCATTCTCAGCAAACTATCGTAAGGACAAAAAACCAAACACTGCATGTTCTCACTCATAGGTGGGAACTGAACAATGAGAACACTTAGACACAGGATAGGGAACATCACACACCAGGGCCTGCGATGGGGTTCGGGGAGGAGGGAGGGCTAGCATTTGGAGATACACCTAATGTAAATGATGAGTTAATGGGTGCAGCACACCAACATGGCACACGTATACATATGTAACAAACCTGCACGTTGTGCACATGTACCCTAGAACTTAAAATATAATAAAATATATATACATAAATAAAAATAAAAACATTTCTGCTTAAAAAAATACTTAATAAACTCCCATATATATGTATGTGGCTGGTTCCTAACAAGCCACAGACTGGTACCAGTCTGCGGCCCAGGAGTTGAGGTCCCTTGCTCTAAGGTATCCATAAAATGTTTATCAAATTTTTAATGAAAATAGAATTTTAATAATGAAATACATAGCATAATAAATCTGAATTATAAAAATGCATACCCCAAAATAGATTCCTCAGTGATGAGACTGCAACTGTTGATAATCAGTTAATATAATAAGAGATTTAGGCTGGGTATAGTGGCTCACACCTGTAATCCTAACACTTTGGGAGGCCAAGGTGGGAGGATCGCTTGAGGCCAGGAGTTCAAGATCAGCCTGGGCAACATAAGTGAGCCTCCCTCTGTACCAAAAAAACAAACGAACAAACAAACAAAAAGACCAGGTGTAGTGGCTCACACATGTAATCCCAGCACTTTGGGAGACTGAGGCAGGTGGATCACATGAGGCCAGGAATTCGAGACCAGCCTGGCCAACGTGGTGAAATCCCATCTCTATTAAAAATACAAAAGGTTAATCTCTTTTTCTTTTTTGTATTTCTGCATAATCTCACTTATACATGGAATCTAAAAAAGATTAACTCAGGCCAGGCACGGTGGCTCAAGCATGGAATCCCAGCACTTTGGGAGGCTAAGGCAGGTAGATTGATTGAGCCCAGGAGTTCCAGATGAGCCTGGGGAAAGTGGCAAAATTCCGTCTCTGCAAAAAATACAAAAATTAGCTTGGTGTGAAGAAGGCTTCTGACCAAAGCACCAGAAACTTGTTCTACCTAGAAGTTTCAAGTATTTGGTAATATGTGAAAAATAACGGACGAAAGATCCTTATATACTCACCCCTGGCACACAATTTGAGAAAATCCTTACAAGGACCTTCTAGCAAGTTCCAGTGTCTCCTCATAATGTTCACAATTGTTGATGAGTTCTTCAGACAGGTTCTTTTTTTTTTTTTGAGCCAAGTCTTGCTCTGTTGTCCAGGCTGGAGTGCAGTAGCATGATTTCATCTCGCTGCAAACTTCACCTTCTGGGTTCAAGCAATTCTCCTGTCTCAGCCTCCTGAGTAGCTGGGACTACAGGTGCATGCCACCATGCCTGGCTAATTTCTGTATTTTTAGTAGAGATGGGGTTTCACCATGTTGGCCAGGCTGGTCTCAAACTCCTGACCTTGGGTGATCCGCGCACCTCAGCCTCCCAAAGTGCTGGGATTATGAGCATGAGCCACCATGCACCAGGCCTCAGATGGGTTCTTTAGATGGATTAATAACCAGGTCTTTCAGAAAAGCCTTTCCATATTGCTGAACAGATGAATGGGGTTAAAGGGTCCATCCAGCTTATAATAATAACTGCTACCATTACTCAGCACTACTATATCTAGGCATTGCATAAAGCCACCAATATGCATTTTCTCATTTAACTTTCACAACACCTTCAAAGTAGCTACTATTATCTGCTGGGGAAACTGAGGTTCAGAGAGATGGTGAGATTTGGCTGAAGCTTATATTACCCTTAAGGAGAAAAGTGACAACTCCAACCTAGGTGGGAGCTTCTAGCACCTATGATCTCATGGGAACATGAACCAGAATTGGGGGCTACATCTCCATCTCACTTTTCCTATAACACCTTGTCTCCAGATCCCAGAACTGGCCTCAGTCACCAGGCCAGGGCTGCTTCTGCCTGGGGAATCCATGTGGCTGGGCTGCAGGAAAATCCATGGTGGGATGAGTAGCCAGTTGGGGGCTGGAAAGCAGAGGGGAAGGGTGGGTCTCTGAGAGTGAAAGAAGTGAATGCCTAAATTAGGGCCATCAGCTGGCACGGTGGCTCACACCTGTAATCTCAGCACTTTGGGAGGCTGAAGCAGGCAGATCACCTGAGGTCAGGAGTTTGAGACCAGCTTGGCCAACATGGTGAAACCCTGTTTCTCCTAAAAATACAAAAATTAGCTGAGCATGGTGGCGTGCAGCATGAGAATTGCTTGAACCCTGGAGGCGGAGGTTGCAGTGAGCCAAGATTGCGCCACTGCACTCTAGCCTGGGCAACAGAGAGAGACTCCATCTCAAAAATAAATACATACATAATAAAAATAAAAAACACCTGTCATTTCTCAGGGACTTCTGAAGTATTCTGCTTTGTGCCTGTGAAAAGTCTGGGAGTGAGATGTTATTTTGCCTTCTAGGTTTTATCCTCTGCAGCTAAAGACATCTAGAACATTTGAACTTTGTATTTTTATGAGGCTTCTTTCAAAGCATGTTGACAGTGCAGCTCATGGTCTAGTTACAAATTGAGAATTTGTGGTAATTTCTAGAAACACATAATTGTGAGATCAACCAATACCTGGAAGAAAAGTTCCAGGATAAACACAGAGTGACAGTTCCTATATACAATTCAGGAAGCATCTTTTCCTGAGCAGTTTCCTTCATAAATGCATAAAATCAATGCACTTACTTGTAAATCATTATTTACAAGTAAAAGTTACGTACAAATGCAAGGTCTCATACTCAAGGAGTTTACAGACTCCTCTTACGTACACACACACACACACACACACACACACACACACAGCCTTTCTGCAAATGCCTGGGACTCTGTCTAAGAGCTTTCTCTGGCCACAAGACCTGAAGTCCTCAGGAAAGTAATACCTTGGTGAGTAGCCCTCGACCAATGACCAGTGAAATACAGTAGACAGAAAGCCCAGCTTCCTTGTGCCTCAGGCAGGACAACTCGGACATGCGCTGTAGAGTTCCTCCAAGGTCTTCAGCAGAACTGAGCCCCAGTTGCCCTCAATAGCCACCTTCTCATTAATGCACCTTGACTGGCCTTTTTCCCTCCTCTGTCTCACTTCCCCATACCCTTCCTGGAGTCACTTTCCAAATACCTGTGATACGGGAGAGTTCCCTGACTCCTCTCACAGGATGTGCAATAGGGGTGTGGCTCATCTCTTTGGCTGCTGCTGCTCAAACCTCTTATGGGAGGGGGAGCATGCAGATAGGCAGGTGCAGGAGCCAGGGTGCTGGACTCTGGCCCCACGGCAGCATCTAGGAGTAGGAGTCTGTGACTCCCAAAGCCCAAATGGGAATGTGTTACAGTGCGCTCTTTTAGCCTTGCCATCTGTGGATGGCTTAAGGGTTAACCAGCTCAGTGGACCCTCTACATTTTTGTAAGTGCACAGGGCCAGTATGACAGCTTTCTGTATCTCAAGCTCTTGTCCAGCATCCTGGAAGAATCGAGTCACACACGGACTTGAAAGATTAATGCAGGGGTTTTATTCAGTGGTGGAGGTGGCTCTCAGTGGGATGGATGGGGAGCTGGAAGGGGGATGGAGTGGGAAGATGATCTTCCTCTGGAGTTTGGTTGTCCAGCAGCCAGTCTCCTATGATCAACCCCAGCCAAACTCCTCTCGATATTCAGACTCCTATTCTCTTTTCTCTGCTGTGCCGTTCCACTCTTCCATTTGTCTGATCATCTCCTTGTCTGCTTCTGGAGCCTGGTGTCTGGGGTTTATGTGGGTACAGCCTAGGGGGTGTGGTGGGCCAGAAGGCAGATTTTGGGTGCAAAAACAGGAATGCCTTTCCTCATTTAAGGCCATGGGTATCCAGGCTTGAGGGTGGGGCCTTTGCCAAGGAACTGTCCTCTTCTACCCAGTATTTCTCTATCTCCTGTCTGTATTACATACACTCAAAGTTGGGGACTATTGAGGAAATAAGGTGAATTTAAAAGAACTGCCACCAGGTTAGTGATGGCAGCAAATTACTAAATATTGTTGCAAAATCTCGTTAACCAGATACTCTGTTGCTGGATAGTGCTAATAACTTTTGGCTTCTTTCACTATCATCTATACAAAAGAGAAGAAACTCTGGTGGGCCGGAGAAAATAGCCTTCACGTTCATGTATAACATAGAGGAAATTCTCAGTCAAGGCTCAATCAAGAAAATAGAAGTCCATGCCTGGAATTTTAATGCAGGATATTTTATATAGGGAACTACTTATAAAGTGGCTGGAAAAACAAATCGTCAAAGAAAAGAATGAGACAATGGAGACATTTGCAACAGAAAGAAACCACTCTCCAGTTTTTTAGTAAGTTAAATGCAGAGTTGCCATAGGATCCAGCAATTCTTCTCCTAGGTATGGGTATCCAAGAGAATTGAAAACATATGTCTATACAAAAACTTGTACATGAATGTTTATAGCAGCATTATTCATAATAGCCCAAAAAAACCCAGAAACAATGCAAATGTCCATCAACTGATGAATGGCTAGATAAGGAAAATGTGGTATGTCCACACAATGGAATATTACTAAGCCATAAACATGAAGTACTGGCCAGGCATGGTGGCTCATGCCTGTAATCCCAGCATTTTGGGAGGCCAAGGTGGGCAGATTACCTGTGGTCGGGAGTTCGAGACCAGTCTGGCCAACATGATGAAACCTCATCTCTACTAAAAATACAAAAATCAGCCAGGCAGAGTGGTAGGTGCCTGTAGTCTCAGCTACTTGGGAGGTTGAGGCAGAAGAATCACTTGAACCCAGGAGGTGGAGGTTGAAGTGAGGCGAGATCATGCCATTGCACTCCAGCCTGGGTGACAGAGCAATACTCTGTTTCACAAAAAAAAAAAAAAAGTACTGATACATACCACAACACAGATGAGCCTTGAAGACAGTACACTAAGTGAAAGAAGCTGGTCATGAAAGGCCACATGTTGTATGATTCCACCAATAAAATGTGCAGAATAAGCAAATCCATAGACAAAAAGTAGAAGAATGGTTGCCAGGGGCTTTGGGGAGAGGAGAATGAGGAGAGACTGCGAATGGGTATGGGGTGTTTTTTTGAGGGGGATGATGAAAATGCTCCAGAATTAGATAGTGATGATGGTTTCACAAGCCTGTGAATATATTAAAACCCACTGGATTGTACATTTTAAAAGGGTGAATTTTATAGAATCTAAATTCTATCTCAAAAGGAAGGGAGGGAGGGAGGGAGAAAGAAAAGAAGGAAAGGGCCGGACACGGTGGCTCACGCCTGTAATCCCAACACTAGGAGGCTGAGGTGGGTGGATCACATGAGGTCAGGAGTTTGAGACCAGCCTGGCCAACAGGGTGAAATGCCATTTCCACTAAAAATACAAAAATTAGCCAGGCATGGTGACATGTGCCTGTAATCCCAGCTACTTGGGAAGCTGAGGCAGGAGAATCTCTTGAGCCTTGGAGGCGGAGGTTGCAGTGAGCTGAGATCACGTGTCACTGCATTCCAAGCTGAGCAACAGCGACCGAGTGAGACTCTGTCTCAAAAAAAAAAGAAAAAGAAAAGAAAAGAAGCAGATGAGAAAAAGGAGCCACGATCATTGATCATCTCTTGGGCAAGAGAGACAAAGAGATGAGGTTTTACCAGAACTTAAGAGCCAGAGCCCCTAGCAGAAACTGGAGCCACTACAGAAGCAGCATGCGGTGGGAGCTGGCCCCAGGGGGGGGGACACAGTCACAGCCAGGCACTCATTAATAAGCAGAACCCCCTGATTTTTCTCTTCCTCCTGCCTACAATTCTCTTGGTATTGGCCAATCCTGGCCACAAACCAGTTAGCAGGGGAATCCGAGAAATGTGGTTTGCAGGTGTTGGCCCTATGATACAGAGAAGAGTAAGGAAGGGCGGGGTATTTGTCTGCAAACAAACAGGCAGACACCTTGCAGAGAACCCTATCACTTCAAACATGAAACTCTTCCTTGTTGAGATTATGAATACAACCTAGCCAAGAGGATGCGTAGTGTCATTTGTGAAAACTCAACACAAGCCCTCAATGAATGCTTTTTTGGAGATAACAGAGGAATAAGTGGAGGAAGGGAATAATTATTTCAGAAGTAGTTACAACATGAAAATGGGAGAACAAGCCTTCCTTTAAGCCAAATGGATACTCTTATTGGGTCTTAAATTTCACAAATATCTTTGAGCACCCTAGGGATACAGTGAAAGTGACACTGTCCTTCTCTCAAGGAGATTATTAAGGAACCCTCAGTACATGGAAGGAAAAAAATATTAACCAGGCCTGGTTAACATAAATCAAAAATTCAGGAATCATAACAGAATGGAAAGTGTTTATTTAAATGTACATTTGAATAGTGCCTCTCTACTAAATACCTCAAAGAGCTTAAAACTGGAAGGACATCCTTTGGAAGTGTGTCGAGGAATCCTGCATTCTCACTGAATTTCAATCTGTCTAAACATCATTACCTCTGGGCATGCTGCAGTTTTCTTAAACCATATTCCCATACACCTATCTCCTGCTAACATAATTGCTGCTCATTTTGGTATACTGCAAGGAATAACCTACTTAAACACAGAACGGAACTTGTAGCTTAAACTTCCCAATGAGAACAACTGGGGAGAAAACAAAGTCAGACTGAGACTGATCCAAGTTTCTGTAAACCCTTCAGGACATTTAACATTCCCAGGGAGATATGGCTCCAAACCAAGTCTTGACATTCAAATGGCCAGTTATTATTCTGACATCTGTGAGCTGTTGCACCTTGCTGTTAATTTCATCCCTAGAAATAGTGTTGGAGAAGAATCGACTCTTGTAGACATTAATTTGAACTGAGGCTAGATTCCTGCTGACTATACGAATACCTTTAATCTAGGGTATATGTCATTCCTTGAAGAAATCCTAAAACAGAATTATTAAAGATGTCTTTCTTTAAAAAAAAAAAGTCAGAAGGTTCTTTTTCCTTTATATAAGCAAGTGTATCACAAAAGCAAATTTCCTTTTTTTGCTTAAGGCCAAAACAATGTCAAATAAAATAAAGCAAAAGATAAACACATACCTCTGAGGCCATTCTTGTCTCATTTCCACCTTTCCTCTTGGATAATTCTCAATATTAACACAGCTTGGGAGGGTGAGGTGACCAGAATTGGGAAAGGGCAAGAGAGAGAATTTAGCAAAAGAGCAAATGGAACTACTACTGCATTGCAAGCTTATGCAAATATTTCCAAAGATAAAATATTTCAAAGCAAATCCATAAGTAATAAAGAACCGAGTCACTATTATAGTAAAGTCACACTTTTCAATAGTTTACTAAAATACACCATTTATTTTGGGCTCTAGCCATACATCAAAGTACAGCACAAAAACTAAATGTTTTGCTTCTCAAAATGTATTTATGAAAAGTAGAGCTGTATCAAGCAATAAACATAGCCAGTTTTGTTCTTGGATCTTGCCAGCTGTGTACACCTCAAGTAGAAGAGCATTTGGCTACAAGACTTTGAAGTGGTTTTCCTTCTTTCCAGAGCTCCAAAGGAAAACTCTCCACAATTGATGATACATGTGTACGAATCAGAATTGCTGATCAACATCTTAAAACACAGAAAAGCACTACCAAACATAAAATCTACCCCAAAAGTGACTTTAAATGCTTCCTTTAATTCGTTTAATGAAGACAATTCCCAATTACCAGCTTATTTTGTTTTCATGTTCTTACTGAAATAATTAACCAGAATAAATTAAAAATTATAGAAGTTGTGGTATTCCTTGTCTCTTGATTACTTATACTGTGTACAGCCCAGCTGGGAGTTTTAAACTAAAATACGTAATCATCTCATTCACACGGAAGAATATGTAAAACACAAATATAGAAAGAATGGCCCACTCTTCTGAGAGTATTTTCTGCCTATTTAATATGGAAAGAAAATCATGGGAATACTCTGGGCAGATGAAGAATCATAAAGCGGAAGACGGGCATATTGGCTGGAGTGTTTGTGAAATTACTAAACGTTGAAGATACCTGGTATTCGTATGTTCATACAAATGCACAACAGCAAACCATTTTGCATAATCTTTCCCATTAATGTGATAATAAAAACTGACTATGAAACACCACACTCAGGTTACCATTGATTCTAAAATAAAGACGTGGACTATATCTGTGCACCATATCTGAGATTCTCAGACGTTACTGTTAGCACTTTCTATTGGTCCCACACAATTTAGTGAAAAATAATACAATGCCTTACGTTATTGTTTGGTATATTGATCCCATCTTGATAACTAGATTAAATATTCCTCTATACTCCCAAATTTCCTTACTCATATAACAGGTACTCAAATAAATACTTCCTGACTGATAGGCATGTCTGCCTAAATTAGAGGTTTCTATCCTATAAATATACTGGCTGATATCCAATTCTTAGTTTCATTTTGTTATTTTAATAGCCAAAAGTTTATGTCTACATGTCAGGAACACTCATATCAAAATTATGCATCAATATCATTTTATTTACATTTCCCAGATATCCAAGCACGATTTAAATTTTTGTGTTACTCTAGAAAAAAAACAACCTGTTGTGTAAATGAATAAACAGTTCAGGCAATTACTAAGGGGAGGGTTCTTTCCTTTTTATTTTGTTTCTCACTTTATTTTGATTTTTATATATGAAATATATGTGTAAAATATTTTTCTCTGTGTGCTAGCTTTGGATGAATTCTTTTTTTTAATTTTTTTATTTCAACATTTATTTTAGATTCAGGGGGCCGTGCACAGATTTGTTACATGGGTATATTGCATGATGCTGAGGTTTAGGGTACATAAGCAGGCATCAATCTCTTCCTTTATGCTTAGGGTTTGTGTTTCGTGTTTAAGAAATCCTTCCCTACCTCGGAGTCATGAAAATAATCTCCTACGTTATTTTCTGAAAGTCTTCTTGTTTAAAAATTATAGTTTAAAGACTCATTAAGGACTGTAATGCACCTGATATTGATTTCTCCATGTAGTACAAAATAAAGGTACAATTCCAATTTATTTTCATATCCATACTCCAATGTCCCAGCACCATTAATCCTGCCCTCCACTAATCTGCAATATCACATCTGTCACGTATCAAAGGCCCTCATATGTGTGGATCTCTAACTGGGCTACCTCTGCTCTCCTGCTGCTCTATGCCTGTAACACCACCAAAGCATCTCAATTACTGTAGCTTTGAAATCTTGATCTTGGTAGGCAACTTCCTGAACTCTGTTCTTTTTCATTAAGAATACTGGGGTTATTTTCAGTCCCTTGCATTGCCATATATACTTTATAAGTAGCTTATCAAATTTCACAAAAGAAAAATAAATCCTATATATATTCTAAACAGAATTACATTGAATGTAAATCAATTATAGGAGAATCCACATCTTAACCATATTGAGTCTTCTGATCCAGAAGCAGGGCTTACTTATCTCTCTATTTAGTTAGATCTGCTTTAATATCTCTCAATAAAATTTTGCACTTTTTCCATAAAGGTCTTGCATATGTTTTGTTACATTTCTTCCTCAGTGTTTCATGTCTTAAGCTCTTACAAGCACTTTTTATTCATTTTCGAAATGTTTGTTGCTGGCATGCATGTAGAAATGCAATTGATTTTTGTACATTGATTTTATATTTAACTACATTTCTAAACTCACTTATTAATTCTAATAAATTGTGTGCAGATTCCTTTGTGTTTTCTACATAATCATATCACTTGTAAATAGTAACAGGTTTCTTTCCTCCCATCTATTCCTGATACCTTTTATTCCTTGCTTTTCTTTGCTGTACTTGTGAGAACCTTCAATAGAGCCTCCAACCTCAGCCTCCCGAGTAGCTGAGACTACAGGCGCATGCCACCACACCGGGCTAATTTTTTATAGAAATGGGTTTCTGCCATGTTGCCCAGGCTGGTCTCAAACTCCTGAGCTCAAGCCATCCACCTGCCTCTCCCATAGTGCTGGGATTACAGGTGTGAGCCACCATACCCAGCCTTAATAGATTGTTGAATAAAGTAACTATAGGGACACTCTTGTCTTTTGCTAATCTCAAATATAAGGTCAAAGTTTTACTAGAAGTATGAAAGTACTTCTTTTTTTAGAAACCCTTAACCAGTTTAAGGAATTTCCCTTCTCGTATCAGTTTGCTAAGAGTATTTCCTAATTGTATTGAGTTTCATTCAATGCTTTGCATCTATTAAGGTAATCATATGATTTTTATCTTTAATATACTAATGTGGTAAATAACAATTGATTTTCTTTTTTTTTTAACAATTGATTTTCTAAAGTAGAACCAACCTTATATTCCTGTGACAAAAACAGTTTGCTCATGATTCTTTACCCTTTATATATATTACTCGTTTGGGTTTGCTAATATTTTGAACAGGATTTCTACACGTATTTCATTATAATATTGGTCTATAATTCTTTCTTATATTACCTGTTTCAGGTTTTGGTATCAAAGACATGCTAATTTTTATTCTATGCTCTGAAATATAGTAAATTTTGAACTTTTTTCTTGAATGATTGATTTTGCTGGGATTGGAGGGGGTTCGTGGAAATATTTTTGACTATGGAGTAATTGTTTTAATGATCTTGTTATTGCTTGGGTTTTCTATTTATTCTTGAGTCAGTTTGGGTCCACTGTATTTTTCTAAGATTTTGCCCATTTCTTAACAACTTTCAAAGTGATATGGTTTGGCTCTGTGTCCCCACCCAAATCTCACCTTCGACTGGAATCCTCATAATCTCCACATCAACAGCAGGGCCAGGTGGAGGTATTCAGATCATGGGGGCAGTTTCACCCATGCTGTTCTCATGACAGTGAGTGAGTCTCATGAGATCTAATGGTTTTATAAGCATTGTCTGGCATTTCCCCCACTTGCAATCATTCTCCTGCCACCCTGTGAAGAGGTGCCTTCAGCCATGATTGTAAGTTTCCTGAGGTTTCCCCAACCATGCAGAACTGTGAGTCAATTAAACCTCTTTTCTTTATAAATTACCCAGTCTTGGGTGTTTCTTCATAGCAGCATAAGAATGGACTAATACACAAAGTTACAGCTTGAAATTTATCATTATAATCTTTTGTCATTGTAATATCCAGAACATCAATAATTAAGGTTTTTTCAATCATGATAATGATTACTATTCCTTGATCAATATCACTAGGGGGTTGTCAATTATATTAGTCTTTTCAAATAACTTACTTAGCTTTGTAGATTATCTTTATTAAAAGCTTAATTTCTATTGTATTGATTTCAGTTTTTGCACTTATTACTTTCTTCCTTCTACTTTCTTTGCATTTAATTCAGGTGGAAGCTTCTTGCATTAATTTTTATCCTTCCTTCTTTTATATTGTAGCTTTTAATGCCATAAAATTCCCTCTAAGTTCTGCTTTAGCTGTCTTCTACCAGATTTGACATTTAATACTTTTATTATAAATCAGTTCTAAGTATTTTCTAATTCTCATTATAATTCATTTATTGAACCTTTTAATTGTTATTTTTTCATTTCCTAACATATGCTTTTTCTGATTTTTCCAGATTCATTTTAGTTGTTGATTTCTAAATTACATTACACATTTAGTTATTATACATTATACATTTAGTTTCATTACATTTAGTTATTTATTTCTATAATTACATTATAACACCCAAGCATATTTTCCTTACTTGTATCTACATATTTGTATATATTCATCTGCCCCCCCTTCCCCCCATCCTGCCTACATCTACCTCCCTTTCTGCATCATTTTATTTCATGTTAAGTGGCTAAATTGTAAATTTAGCCTTTATGTTACAGAATATCCAGGAGGAATTGTTACTGAATTAGAAGAAAAATTAACAACATTCTGAGATGGATTCAGTAATAGGATCACGTATCTTCCATTTTAGGGAGAAAGCGACTGCATCTTTGTATAAAAGATATTTTCACACTGTTAGGCAGAAGCATAATGTTATTTTTATTGTTGTTTTAAATATAAGAGTGTATATATGGGTGCTGAGTAGCCAAAGGAGTGGATTGTGCTGAACAGTGTCTGCTGTCCTGCATTTGCTCTTCAGCCATGTTCTTTCTAATGCCAGGCCTGGGAGCCTACAATTACACTTCCCAGACTCCCTTTCCAGCTGTCCTCCTATTGGGCCTGCCAGTAAGAGGCACTAATAAGAGACTGGAAGGCAGAGGAAGGAAGAAGCTACTTTCTCCTGGCTGAAACTACTTTCTCCTGGCCTCTACCAGTGCTTCTGGCTGTGCCTCTGGCAGTGATTGTAGTAGCAGCAAAGGCATAAGGGTGGCATCCCAAAGGCACATAAATCATCAATTTTGTATAACCATATATTCTATTTTGTTTTTCCAAGCCTTTCAACCCCTTTGCAACACATTTTCTGAATCCTTTTTGAAATACCCAAAATGGTTCCTATTAAACATTGATAAATTTATACTAGGTAATTTTAGTTATTTTTTATTATGGATTACATTGAGATCAGAGAATGTAGACTATATAATCCGAATGCCTTCAAATATTTTGTGACTTGCTTCAAGATCCAGAATATGGTCAATTTGCATAAATATGCCATATGTATTTGAAAATATATGTATTCTGGAGTTGTTGGGTGGAGTGTTTTACATATGTCTATTAGGTTAAGTTTGTTAATTGTGTTGATCATATTTTCCATACCCTTACAGAATTTTTGTGTACTTGAGCTACCAATTTCTGAGAGAGATTATTGTGGTTTTATCTACTTTTCCTTATAGTTCTCCAATTTTTGCTCTATGTATTTTGAGACTTTGTTACTAGGTGAATAAAAATTGTAATTGTTATATTTTCCTGGTGAATAAGACACTTTATAGTTACAAAATGATCCTCTTTATCTTCAGTAATATTCGTTGTCTTAAAATGTATTTCATCTTATATTAATATAACTATACAATCTTCCCTTCATTTCAAATTTTCCTGGTATACCATTTCCCATGCTTTTATTTTCAGTCTATTTGCTTATGTTTCAGACGTCTTTCTTATCAATAACACATTGTTGGATTTTGCTTGTTCTTTTTTAACTCAATCTGATAACTTTTGTCCTCTAATTTAGACCATTTACACTTAATGTAATTACTGACATATTTGTCTTTATATCTACTGTCTTATTTCAGGTTTTCTATTTATGTAGTCTTTTCTCCCTTCCTCTCCCCACTTTTTTGTATTCTTTTGGGTTTTTGTTTGTTGTCTTTCCATTTTTCTCCTCTACTGATTTAAAAATTATATATTTTGTTTTTATTCTTTAAGAGGTGTACAAAAACTTATCCAAGTCAAAAGTTCGCCAATATATTTACCTCCTAAAAACACCACAAGAGCATTAGAACACTTGACTTTCAGTCATCTACTCCTAACTTATATATACCTAGATTAGGTTAAAGTTTCTTCATATTTAGACAATATGAATTCAGGCTAGAAAACCCTATGAATATTGACTCATGAGTCCACATAGACTACTCTGATCAAAGCACTTGACCTTCCAACCACCCTCAGTAATCTTCACTTCTCACAGTGCTCCATCTTCTGTCTCCCTGATTCTTTGTATATGTTCATCCTTTGCCTGGGACACACTTCTTTATTTGTCATCTGGCTCCTTGGTCTTACATATCACCTCTTCTAAGATGACTTCCTTGACCACCCCACCCCCCATCTAATTCCATGTTATTTTCCTTGCTTAAATATTGTAATTCCTTGTAATTCCTTGTAATTCCTCCCATTATAGCATCTATCACACTATTTTGTAATTGCCTTTTTTCTTATCTACATAGGTTCTTTGACAATAGGAACTATGTCTGCTCTCTCACTTGTGAATCCCCAGTTCTTAGCACAATGCCTGATGCTATTAATATTTGTTAAACAATAGGGTCCCTTACTTGAAATCCTTCACTGGTTTTCCAGTGCCTTCTTACAAAATCTCACAGGACCTAGCAATTATGAAAGTCCCATTTAAGCTTTTGTGTTTAGTTGACAGGACACTACTTGTATTGTAGAAGCTGGTCTGGCCACTGATCAATGCAGATACCCATATATCTGCCTGGTAATGTATCTCAAGAGAAAAAGGGATTGTGATTATACTAAGGTGGTCCCATGGCATCCAATGTGAATTATCAGAAGGTGGTCAGAACTTAAAGCAGGCTTAGACACTGCCATTTGTCACCTCTAAAGTCAGATGACAAACCAATGGACCTAGTATACCATGCCGTTTAAATGTAGCCAGACCGTGCTAAGTTATGAGGATGCAAAGGCATAAGAATGACATAATGAACTTTGGGGACTCAGGTGAGGGAAGGTTGAGGTGGGGGTGAGGGATAAAACTCTACATATTGGGTACAGTGTACACTGCTTGGGCAACAGGTGCAGTAAAATCTCAGAAATACCACTAAAGAACTTATCCATGTAACAAAAAGCCACCTGTACCCCCAAAAACTATTGAAATAAAAATAAACATTAAAAATAAATGTAGCTAGACCAACATCATCTTGTACCTGAAAGGGAAAGAAAAATCCATTTGTCTGCTTAAGTAATACCATTCTTCCTAATGAACGGACATTGTAATTTGAGACTGCTATGACGCAGGATTGTCATTTCTAGAGCAGGGGGCATTTAACAGCTTTACAGCTGCTTAAGAGTACTTCTATTAAAAAGACTGTTCAATATATGCTTCCTGAATAAGAATTGACCTTGTATACTCCAATAATATACTATAAAAGACAAAATCATAGAATTCTTGAAGCCAGAAGAAATGTCAATAAGCTAGTAATTCAAATTCCTAACCTATAAGTAGGACTTCATCTAAAGTCAGTTGTTCAGCAAATGTCTAGGAAGCAGTTGTCTGATACTCCCTTGGCTGGTCCAGTACTTCATCAGGTCTATTGTTAGAAAAGTCATCCTTGTTATTCCTCAGCTTTATCTCTGGCCCTTTAAACCCCCTAGGTACTTTCTGGCATTGAACAAACCACTAAAAGAGAAGGTAGGCCAGACGAACTCATGTCTGTACTAGGATAACCCAAGTGACCCAGGGACATTTGCCTAGAGGTGGCCTTTTGCCACCTGTTTCCATAGCCTGGTTCCATGCTTTGGAATTTGATATCTGACTCTGATTTCTTCACTCATTCAATGATCTATTTGGCCTCCTGGCTTTGGCCTATGAACCTTGGATTTCTGATGAAATCTTACTATGCACACTCCAGATTTCAGCATCACCTGCTACTTTAGAGGAAATAGCCAATCCATCAGCCAGCCTCTTTCTATGGCTCTCCCATCAGCCAGATTAGTTTTCTCTAAAACCTTTATTCTTTTCTTTGCCTGCCCACCCTGCAGAGCTGATTCTGCCCCACCAACCAGAGACAGGTACTCAGACAATTTGTCAGCTAAGTGTCATTACTTCAGATGAATTTTGCATTCTCTGATTATATATTCTATTAAGATACAGAATATTTGGAGATCATCCTTCACATAATCACATTCCTTTAAAAAAATCTTCATGTTTTCTTCAAAATGACAATGTGTTGGAAACATCACTGACATTAATTATATTTCTGTGGATTATAACCATTCAAGTCAACTCAACTGAATGACAATATTTGGAGTAGCAAACCAAGGACATAATAGAAAGAGAAACATAAACCATAATCTTTCTATTAATATAGGGAAATCTAGATAATAGCTTTTATTCTGATTAAGGACAAATCTACATGCCACAAAATAAAGTAAAAGGCTATGTAACCACCAGCTAAAACATACATGACTGAGAGAGAAAGAGAAAAAAAATGGCAAAGACCTCATTCTCCTGCCCTCCCCCACACAATTTGATAAATAGGACATCTGGAGAATTAACCTAAAAATGGAAACCGATCAGAACATAACAATTATATTGGGTAATGGATGAAATTGTCATTTTAGGCAGATAACATAATTCAAGTCACAGAAATCACAGAAAAGGTATAAACAATTACTTGAACTCAGTAGGAAATGATTCTAAAAAAAAATAAACAATACTTTGCCAAGAACCAAAAAATACTAAGCATAATATAAATGTTTTGTGTCCTTTTCAAGAAATGGCTCTCTGTCCTTTTATTCTTTTAATGGCTTCTATTTTCTATTCACTCAGAATCACTCACTCAAAATCCTATTCATATAGGGCTGTTAATAATGTTGTCCATCTGCAAGGAAAAAACCTCCACATACAAATACACACATTTTGGCTTTTCCTCTTGGTCTTTGTTGGATACATTATAGGTAGATGTCATGATGCTGTGCTGCTGGGATCTAACACCAAAGGATATCTTTGTTCATGTTCACTTTTCTTTTACTCATTCTTTGAGAAAGACAGTAAAACATGCTGGAGCCACTATAGTTTGTTTGTTTGAAATTATACGTAAAAGACAGAAATGGAAAGTTGGAAAGAGCTGTGTTAATTAAGAAACACATCAATGTAAAGCACTGGCCTTACAACCTACAGAGATACAAAAATAATGCCATTTATCACTCTGTTTTACCCAGTATTTTTAATGGGTTGCATTAAAAATATCAATCAAAGGCTACTACCTGTCCTTTCATATTAGTTGCCTCAACATTCTACATTTCAAATTACTGTTGAACAGATGGCTTCCTGTACCCTTACAGGAGTGCGAGACTGAGCTTTACTGACGCATCTGTTAAGCTAAACATGCACGTAATCCATAAGAGATTTAGCACTTACTGAAACTAAGCATGGTTTACTTCCTGCAAGTACTATCCTAAGAACCTCTGAGTATTTGAAGTTTGTTATAGGTTAGCCTTTTTTTCGCTTTTATTGGCCTTCCTGTTAGGGATATTTCCTGATCTTCTTTTTGCCTGGGTCCTACAGTAGATTAAGGAGACACAAATGGGCAGCGGTGGAAGGAGACACACACTACCAACTCAATTTCTCTCCACCTCCACCATCACCTCCGTAATCCAATCTGCCATTATCTCTTGCCTAGAAACTAGCAATCATTTCCCAATTTCTTCTTACTTTCCCTCTTGAATCCATTCAATGTTCCATCATGTATCCAGAGGGGTCTTTCTGAAGCACATGATCTCCTGGCTTAAATCCCTTCTACAGTGTCTCTCTGCTGCTAGGATAAAGATCAACATCCTCAACAAACCAACAAAGCCCTCTGAGTTCAGCCCTGCCTTTCTCATCCATCTCCTTTTATTCTCCATACTCCCACCTCACTGGCCCCTTATACTTCCTCATGTGAAACAGGCTCACTCCCATCACAGAGCATTTGTTCTGTCTGCAAGGAAAGTTCAATATAGACTGAGGTATAGAAGAGTCCTACCAGCATTAATATACCTGTTCAGTGTGCCCAAAATTCGATGATTAAATTTATTTCTTTCACTTCATTAATTCACTCATACATGTGAGAATGAAAACAGGGAATAGGGCACCAGCTTCATAGCAGATATTTCTGTATAACTTAGTATAGAAGGAGACACTTTGGGTCCATGAATTCTTCAAATACTGACGTAATAACTCTATTTCTTTAGTATAAGAATTTAAGATATACTTTTAAAAATATAAAAAGTGTTAAGTAGTCATCATAAATTACACTAGCAACTTATGCTAGTATAATTTACAGATACAAGAAAAGATCTGGGCCAGGTGCGGTGACTAATGCCTTAATTCCAGCACTTTGGGAGGCCAAGGCGGATGGATCACCTGAGGTCAGGAGTTCGAGACCAGCCTGGCCAACATGGTGAAACCCCGTCTCTACTAAAAATACAAAAATTAGCCAGGCATGGTGGCAGGCACCTGTAATCCCAGCTACTCAGGAGGCTGAGGCAGGAGAATTGCCTGAACCCAAGAGGCAGAGGTTGCGGTGAGCCAAGATCACGCCACTGCACTCCAGCCCAGGCAACAAGAGCAAAACTCCATCTCGAAAGAAAGAAACAAGGAAAGAAAGAAAGAAAGAAGAAAGAAAGAGAGAGAGAGAGAGAGAGAGAAAGAAAGAAAGAAAGAAAGAAAGAAAGAAAGAAAGAAAGAAAGAAAGAAAGAAAGAAACAAGATCTGAAAGACATACTGACAGAAGGGTAAACATAGCGCAGGGAATTTTGGGTAACAAGTAAAATAGAATAATCCCCCTGGGAGAGCTAAAGATAAATATTAACTGTTTTGCTATTCTGTCAAAAAGCAGTCAATTTAAACATGTCTCAGGATTAGTGATCTTAAAATAATTTTATGGGATTTCTTATTATAAAAGTGCTATCAGCAGAACACACATTCTTTTCAAGTCCACAAGGAAAATTCACCAAAACAGACATGCTGAGTCATAAAAGTAGTCTCAATAAATATCTTAAGATTGAAATTATGCAGAGTATATTCTCTGATCATAAAAGTGTTATATTAAAAATCAATTATGAGTAGCTATCAAGAATATACCCTCAAATATTTGGAATTTGAACAGTATACTTTTAAATAACAAATGACCAAAGAAGAAATCACAAGATGAGAAAATAATAGAAACATAGTACTTCAAAACTGTGGGATACAGCCTAACCAGTGCTTAAAGGGAAATTTTTAGCTTTAACTGCTTTTTTATAAAAAATTTTCTTAAAAAGAAAGGTAAACCGTCATTCTCAGCAAACTATCGCAAGGACAAAAAACCAAACACCGCATGTTCTCACTCATAGGTGGGAATTGAACAATGAGAACACGTGGACACAGGAAGGGGAACGTCACACACCAGGGCCTGTTGTGGGGCAGGGGGAGGGGGGAGGGACAGCATTAGGAGATATACCTAATGTAAATGACGAGTTAATAGGTGCAGCACACCAACATGACGCATGTATACATATGTAACAAACCTGCACATTGTGCACATGTACCCTAGAACTTAAAGTATAATAATAAAAAAAAGAAAGGTATAAAGTCAATAATCTAAGCTCCATCTTGAGAAACTAAAACAAAATAGAGAAAATTGAATGCACAGTAAGTAGGAGGAAGGAGAGAATAAAAATTAGAATGGAAATCAATGAAATAGAAAACACACAAATTAGTAGAAAAAATAAATAAATCGAAGTTGGTTCTTTAATATAATTGAGTAAGTTGATAAACCCCTAGCAAAACTATTCAAGAAAAGAAATAGAAGTTACCAATATCAGGAATGTGACTATAGATTCTAAAGATATTAAAATGATAAGGTTTCAATAAATTTAACAACTTAGATGAAATGAAAAATTCCTTGACAAGTACATATTACCAAAATTTACATGAAAAGAAATTGACAATCTAAATAACCTGGTATCTATTTAAAAGCTGAATTTAAAATCAAAAACTTCTCCACAATAAAATCTTCCGAACCAGATAGCTTCACTGGTGAATTCTACCAAATGCTTAAAGAAGATGTAATATCAATCCTATATAAACTCTTTCAGAAAATAGAGAAGATGAGAATACTTATCAACTTGTTTTACATAGCAGCACAGAAGCCTGACAAAGATATTATAATTAAAAATATATAGATCAGTATCTTTCATGAACACAGGTTAAAAAAAATGTTTAACAACATGTTAGCAAATTAAATTCAGCAATATATTAGAACAGTAATACACCATGACCAAGTAGGGTCTATCTCATAAATTCAAGGTTGATTAACTTTTGAAAATCAATCAGTGTAATATACCACATTCATAGAATAAGAAAAAAATCATACTATCATCTCAAGAGATGTTTAAAAAATCATTTGACAATATTCAACACCCCTTTATGATAAAACTTCAGCAAATTAGAAGTAAAAAAAGAACTCTCTCAATGTGATGAAGGACATCTACAAAACCCATGCCTATCATTGTACTTAATTGTGAAAGAGTAACTCTTTTTGCCTGAGATCAGGAACAAGGCAAGGGTGTCCACGCTTACCAAGCCTTTTCAATATTGTACTAAAAGTTCTAGCCAGTGCAATAAGGAAAAAGATGCATAAAGATCGGAGAAGAAGAAATTAGTATATTAAAGACTTATTGCAAGAAATGTATGAAAATATAGATATGCAAGCATGTATTTCTACCACCCAAACTACCACTGTTAATATTTTGTTTTACAGCCTTCTTTCTTCTATAGTTTCTATAAATATATATATATATGCTTTTTCCCCCAAAAAAGATCATAGATTTTGTAGCCTGCTTTTTCTACCTAATGAGACATAGTGAACTCTTTCCCATGCCCTTAAATATTCTTAATAGCATCATTTTTCATTGTTAAATAGTATTTCATTGTATGAATATTAACTGTTCAATACACAATTTCATCAAATCCATGCAGTTAGACATTTAAATATTTCCAAATTTTTAGTTACTATAAATGATGCAGCTTTAGTTACATAATAGCCAGATATTATTGTATTATATATCCATAACTATTTCTCTGATATAAATTCCAAGAAATTGAATTTCTGAATAACATTATAAGCACATTTTAAAGTTTTTAATTCCTATTGCCAGTTTCATAACAGGAAGTATATGTCAAATTTTATGTCCAGAAGCAATGCATGGATAGTGGACATTTTATGTGCTTCCCCAAAATCTCTTGTCTGTCTCTTGACAGCATCCCCAATTTCCTATGCAGGCATTTTCACCTCTTCTATCCAACACACACACTTTGAGGGAAGGTGGTCCCACTCTTGATCCCAGATGGGAGATGTAGCTCAAGCCTTAGCTAAGTAATGTAACCACATGGATCCAGCTGTTGTTTCAGGGATGAGCATATGTCTCAAGTTGGGCCAAAAAGATCTAAAAAAGAAATCGGGATTCTGTCAAAGGAAACTGCTCCCCTTCTGAGAAAGCTTCCAGAATAACCCTCTTATTTACCCTGCAAGTAGGAAGCAAAGAGTCTCAGGAAATGTTGATAATCTATCTTCTGGTGACAGCAATGAGAAGCCAGTCTTAGGAAGAAGCCAACACTTTAGAAAGCAGAGAGGAGAAAGAAAAAGAAACTAGGTTCTAGATAATACTGCTGAGTCCCTGAAACAAACCAATCCTCTCGAATTCAAATAACAAGAGCCAATAAATCTCATTTATTAAGTTATTCGAATTGGGCTTTCTATTACTTGTAACCAAATATATCCTCACGCAATAGGAGAGTATCTATATTACTCTTCATAATTAATGACAATAATCTTTTTAAATTATTGTCATTTTATAGAAAGTTATTTGAATTTGCATTTCTTTGACTGCTAGTGAGGTTAAAAATGTTTTCAGAAATTTGGTTAAAAATGTTTTCAGAAATTTACTGGTTATATGCATTTCTTCTTCAGTAAATTTTCTGCTAACATATTTTTTTTCAATTGATATGGTTATCTTCTTGATTTGTAAAAACTTCATATATAGAATACTAGCACTTTGGCACATGTATTACAGTTATTTTATGAATTTATTTCTTGTCCTTGTTTTATATAGACAAAGCTACCAGTAATTTTCTTTCTAGTTTGTTTTTTTTTTCTTGTGACAGAGCTTCACTCTTGTTGCCTAGGCTGGAGTGCAATGGCATTATCTCGGCTCACTGCAACCTCCATCTCCTGGGTTCAAGTGATTCTCCTGCCTCAGCCTCCTGAGTAACTGGGATTATAGGCATGCACCACCATGCCTAGCTAATTTTGTATTTTTAGTAGAGACGGAGTTTGTCCGTGTTGGTCAGGCTAGTCTCGAACTCCCAGCCTCAGGTGATACGCCCACCTCGGCCTCCCAAAGTGTTGGGATTACAGGCGTGAGCCACCACAACCAGACTTTTCTTTCTAGTTTTATCTTTTAGTAATAAGCCTAGAAAGCCCTGCAGCACATTAAGATTACATAAATAATAATTACATTAATGGAAGGGTAAATAGTCATTGTTGAGCCCTGAAATAATGGCATAGCAGTTAAAACAGAAGAAATATTTTAAAATCTAGATAAAAACAGAGATTAGCATCAAAAAGGAAAAGATCCAAGGCCTGGGGAAATAGACACTGGAAATCCAGGAGGTGAATAATAGCAGTTACACAAGGAGAAGAGTAAAACTATAGAGGAGAGGCAATAATTAAATAACATGAAAAACTGTCCCTGAGCTAAAGCCTACAGAGGGAAAAGGCTCGTGTAGTTTCAGGTAAGAGTAAGAAGAAACACACACTCAGGCATCCTGAAAAATTTCTGAACTCCAAGGATAAAAAGAAAATATGACAATTTTCAAGACAGTATGTGCAAGTTACAAATAAAGAAAAAAGAAATGAGGCTGACATCAGACATTTCATCTGCAACACTGGAACCTAGATGATAATGGAATAATATTTTTAAGATTAGTGTGAGGGGGAAGAATGAACACCAAGAATTTGGGGACCCAGTCAAAATATGAAAGAAAAACATTTGTAAACATGTAATAAGTCAGGGAAAATATCACCCAAGATACAATAGAAGTTCTGGTCATAAACTGGGATAAAGTAGTAAATTATCTCAGCAAAATGTAGGACAATGAGAGTGGAAGAGGAATGAGAAGAAATAAAATATTCCTTATTGTTCCCTGAGAATGAGAGAAAAGGAGAAAGTAGAGTAGAGAACTGAAAATGTTCTTAAGAGTTTAATTTGTTGGGAGAATAGTGTCTCTTGCAGATATCTTGTTTTAATATGAAATATTAATGATGATAGTTATCTATACAGTGTGTAATATGTACCACACACTGTTTTATGTGCAGTACATATATTGTCACTTAATCCTCATGAAAACTCTATGAGTAAAATTAAAAGAAAGCAATAAACATAAAGTGAGATGTACAGAATTAAGCTAATTGCGTGTTGCACTAAGAGACAGACACTGTCAAAATGCATTAAGAAACAATAGTTATATGGTATTTAATATTTATATTTTAAACCTGAAAATAATACTACAAAGTATTTGAACCTGGAAAGCTGTCAGACTAGTAGACTCAGCTGATCAGAGAAAGCAAAACCTGGGCTAGTCGTAGCTGCACAACTTCAGAAAGGCTCAAGAGAGACACCAGGCAACTCTGAAGTTTGGGGTTCAGGGCATTGAAAGTTTGTATAAAGAGGAATTAAAATCCCTGCTCCAACTCAGCACAGCCAAGGTGTGGATCCCAGTTCCAATATGTATCACCTGCATAATCTGAGACACATTGACCTCTCTGAGTTCAATTTCTTCATCTGGAAAATGAACATGATAGTGATACCTACTTCAACCTAATACAAGTGAAGCCATTAGAAGAGGGTCTGCCACACATAGTAAATTCTGAATAAAGTTTAGGTATTCATATGAGGTCCAGAAAGAAAAAATAGAGGGAAGGAAATTATCAAAATTATAATATTTTTAAAAATTCATAATTAAAGGACATGAGTTTCCAGCTGGTGTCCAGTATAATGAATGTAAGGAGACTCCCTCCAGAGCACATAATCTGTTTTAAAAATGAAAAGATCTAAAAACTCTCAAAGTGAAAAAATATGTCTTACACAAAGTATAAGAACTCAGAATAGCATTTGACCTCTCAACAGCAATGCCAAAAGCAAGTGTGTCTCACAAAAATTCTAAAAGAAAAACGAAAGGAGACTAAAGACATTTTCAAACATGCAAGACCTCAGAAAAAATTACCTCGAATGCACCATTTCTCGGGAAGCTATGAGATATGACAAAACTGAAAGCTTAAAGCAAGGAAGAGGAAGACAGGATACAAAAATTAGGCGATCCAACACAAAGGATTGGTGACAGGAATTCACAGGATGGTGCTGAAGGAAGTCCCAGGTTGATGACTCTGCAACATTCTTGGAAAGCAAGCAGTCCATAGTGAAGCACAATGATAGAAGGTTCCAGGAGAAATGCCTATATGAAAATAAATATCATTGAGAAATTATCCGTAGCTTTTAATTACGTTTCGCAACTTGGCAAAGAATGTGAGGTTGAATTGGTAATACATATTAATATATAGAACATAAAATGAGAAATACAAAGTAATTACCAAATCCAGGAAAAACAAAAGGTTAAACATGCAAGATAATGTTGACATAGCACACACAAAAAAGATATAGTTGTATATGTTTCTGTCATCATGATAATAAAAATTCTGGTTATTGATTTAACCAAACATGACATCTCTATAATGACAGGACAGAAGGAATAGAACTGTGTGTGGTTGTGAGAGGGGAAAGACATAAGAAAATTAAAACTTATCAACACTAATAGGAAGTCCATTGATAATATAAAAATGAAGAAAATCACTCAATGCAGTATTGTTTTATTCTAAAATATCCAAGAAAATAACAGAGAAAATACCTAAAATGTTTGAAAGTAATTGCCACCAGGGAACAGGAGTTAGGACTAAGGACACCTGCAATATTATATATCACAGGCCTTGTAATATTCTGCATTCATTATGTGATATTATGTACTTTGATTAAAATAAAATGTAAATTTAAAACAATAAAACCAAATGATGGGATGATCAAAGAAATTCCAGACAGATGGAAAACAAAATTAGCAATATTAATCACAAAAAAAAGAAAAATAAATTTAAGTACTAAATAAAAAGCAAAATTATGTAATAAAAAGTTGAATTTTTTTAATGATTCAACATTTAATGATTCAACATTTATAGACCTGCTTGCATCAAACATATGGGAGGTAAATATATGAAGAAAAAAAGTTTGATGCAAATTTATTTACAATCCAGTTACAGGGACTTCCACTTCTAACAAAGATGGAGTAACAAGAACTAGATAAACCCTCCTGCCAGAAACAAATAAATAATGGTCAAAATATATGAAAAACTGGACATTTGGCAGTGGAAAACGGTAATCCCTATGAGATACAAAATGAATAAAATGAGCCCTAAGATTGCCTCAGCTTACAGCCTTGAGAAAATTTCTAGGCCATGGCGCAGGAAGGGGAAACTGAGCCAGCACCTAGAAAATGCCCTGATGAGGAGATATAGAACTCTATGTACAGTGAAAACATCTTTGAAAAACAAAAGTAAATAAAGACTTTCAGATATATAAAAGCTGGAAGAATACATTACCTGTAAGACCTGCACTATAAGAAATGTTAAAAGAAGGGCTTCAGAAAAAAGGAAAATAATACCAGATGGAAATATGGATCTATATAAAGGAATGAAGATTACCAGAAATGGTAACAACATGGATAAATATGTAGATTTCTTCTTATCATTTAAATCTCTTTAAAAGATACTTGACTGCTTAAATAAAAATAACTACAATATAGTATGGATTTGTAACATATGTAAAAGTTAAACATGACAATAGTAACACAAAGGTCAGGGAGGGAGAAATGGAAATATGCTGCTTAAGATTTTTATACTACACATGAAATGATTTTATGTCACTTGAAAGTAAAGTAAACTGTGATAAATTAAAGATGCACCAAAAGTAAAATGTGATACATTAAAGATGTAAAAAAGCAAACTAGAGTTATAGCTAATGAACCAAAAAAGGAGATAAAATGGAATTACTAAAAAGGTTCAATTAGTCCAAAAGGAATAAGAAGAGAAAATAAAGAAAAATGGAACAAATGCAAAACAAATAGCTAGATGATAGATTTAGGCCTAACCAAATAAATAATCACACTAAGTATAAATGGTCTAAATACCCCAATTAAAAAGGGAAGGTTGTCAGATTGAAGATAAAAGCAAGACTTAACTATATTCTGCCTACAAAAACACACTTTAAATACAGTCACATATAAGTTAAAAATAAAAGGATGAAAAAAGATACACCATGCTAACACTAATCAAAAAAAAAGCTGGAGTGATATTATTATCGGACAAAGCAGATTACAGAGTAAAGAATATCACAGCTCTATGGGGATCAAATTGCCAATACGACATAATAATCCTAAACTGTTATGCACCTAATAGCACAGTTTCAGAGCATATGAAGCAAAATTCAGAGAAAAATAAACAGAAAATCAGTAAGGTATAGAAGACTTGAACAACATCACCAACGAACACATCCTAATTGACTCCACTCAACAATAGCAAAATACACATTGTGCACCTGTGGTCTAAGATAGACTATCTGGTTTTATTGAGATAAGACAAATCTCAATAAAGTTAAAAGGATTTAAGTCATACAAAATATGTTCTCTGATCACAATGAAAAGGCATTAAAAGAAACACACAAAAATAGGATGGTTGTGGTTAGTTGTAACAGTAAGTTCTATGTAACTTAGCCCGACATATGCCCAAGTGTAAATTAGCAATGAGTATTGTACAATGCTATACCTGGTATATGTGACAGACTAATATTTTCCCCCCAACTCCCAATTTCTAAAGATCACTCTTGCCCTCAACCCCCTGACTCTTCAAGCTTACACTTGGGTTTTTCTTAGAGTTGTTCCGCTTTGAAGGAAAGGGAGGCATTTCTTTCACGTGCTAGTTGGCTCTCCTCATAGTTCGATCTTTTCTACAGTGTATTTTGCAAAAATCTCTCCAAGTTCCTGAATGTCAGTAGCATTGTAGCCTAGTTTCTAACACTGGCTTACCTTTTTCTCTAATTTTTTATTGCTTTGGTTGTTTCAATGAGCATTTAAAAGGAATTGTTAAATGCATATGCTCAAATAATTTCCTTAAATCATAACCCACATGTCTTTTCTAATAAAGTTTGTTTTAATTTCAAAGCACATAGAAATACAGAATTTCACAAACTTGACTCTTGAAACTGCATATTTAGTTTTTTCTCTAATTACCTCCAAACATCTAGCTAAAGTAAAAAGGCTTCCATATACATTTTTTTCTGAGATAGATAGATAGAGATATATATATATCAGAATAAAAACTCCATAGAATTAATAGGCGTATTCTTCCTGCATTGCCTTCATAAAAATGGAACTGAAGGATTTTCAGAATCATAATATTGTCTGGGAAGCTGAAGAGTAAAGAAGGAGACTTGGGGAAAGGTGAGGAAAAAAAGGATAAAATTAATGACAGACCAAATAGCTAAAGTCCTTGTTCAATCATAGCCATAAAATGTGTGCAAGAGTTCGCACACACACACACACACACACAGAGTCTACTTCTTTATTAAAATGCATAAAGCAGCCAGAAGCAGGAGTACCAATAAATTCTTCTGTATAAGCAGAATTTTTTAATGGCTCCCTGAACACTAATAACCACTGCTCTCTTATGTGTACTTGACTCTGTTTAACCTTTTTCTGGTGCTTTTTAACTTCTCTAAGTCAGGTACTAATATAGAACTAATGTGGGGTTTATTTCCCCTATAGGAATAGCAAAAAGAGCAGTGCACATTATCGTAATCATGCGAGTCCTTCTAGCAACGGTAGGACTTTAGATCAAAGCCTATGCATTATAGCCCAGGAAAAGAATTTAATAACAATTGCAAAGCTAAGCAATCTTGTTTTTAACCATCAGATATTTTACTGAATATTAGTCACGGAAAAAAATACTCTTGGCAAGCAAGTGACCCAGCAAGAGAGAATATGGACATCATTTCAGTCCTGGCTAAGTTGCTGTTTGCCTCAGCAGCAGCAATACCCATGTAATGACTGACTATCACAGCCTGACATTGATGAAGGATGGCTAGAAACGTGAATCCGTTTTGCCATTGGAAGATGAATTTTTGAGGTGGTTTTCACTGCTGGAAGTAATACAATATGAGTAGATGGGGCAGGAACAATGTCACATTTCTAGCCATATCAAGCATGCGCCTCAGTATTCCAGGTTCCTTGTGAGTTGCTAATTTGAAATGTATTAAAACATATCCCAGACTCAGCATTTCTGCCTGACCACTTCATCTTCATTTAAAGTTTTTGTGTGTATGTGTGTATATGTGTGTGTGTTTATGACTTTTCTGTCACAAGATAAACCTCGGAGATGCAGCAAACACTTCCACAGTGGAAATGAACAAGATGCATTAAGATTTTTCCCCCCGACTTTTAGCTGCCAGATACTTTTCAATTCTTTTATTTTTCAGATACAGAGGTCACCCAGCATCCTGACACTACAGTAGTTGTGTTCCAGCTGCATTAATCCATTTCCAGCTGAGCTTCTGCAGAAAGAGGAATTCATTTGACACCAGCAGGGAGAAGACAAGGGAAAAATTAAGAGAGAATGAATAAATATATAATTTAACAAAAGAGAATAACAAGAACAAAGTAAAGGAATACATGTGGGTATGTATGTATTTAGGTAAAAATGGAGAGCCATGAGTGAAATTGTATAGCAAAGGAACCAACGTATATTCTTAAAAAAGAAAAAAAAATTGAGAATGCATTGGTCTTCCGTGAAACGTAGCTACTGTAAGGTTTTTATCTCGGTCCAATTTAAATACCACCTTGAAATAAGAATTGGGTCACACTTCTCTCAGCTGAATAAAGATATGCCTACTGAGCAGTCCATAGCAATAAAATCAGTGGCTTCCAATATCAACCCAGTATTTTCATCAAAGCTGTAGTTAGACATGGCTGAGTCAATGCAGTTTTAAACCATCACTCTGACACCCTAAATATGTTCAACATATTTGGAAATGCAGAATGTTTGCACCCATAATTATTTTCAGGCACAAGACCACATATAGAAATGAACTTGGATAATGTCTATTTCTTTTATCTAAGGTTAGCTGGGAATACTAAAATACCCTCTCCTAAGACACATACCTGCAGAAGAAAAAGTTGAAGCACACTTCCTTTTGATTTGTGAGATAACTAAAATACAAGGTAATTAAAATGACTAGAATAAGCATATATACCTGATAAATAAATGCCGAAATACTGCTAGAGTAGTTTTGAAAATATGGCCCTAAAGAGATTATTTACAACATGACATCCAAGAAAGAACTTGTAATGCAACATTTTTAATGATGCAATAAAAAAAGATGCAGGTATCTGGCTAATTAGCCAATATGCTTTTAACTTGCATTTCTCATTTCCTTAAATCATATTTATACAGTGAAAACTTACATTAAAGCCATATATTTATTTTATGAATAAGTTCCCTCTCACCTTCAAAACTAGAGAATTAATTTTTTTTGCAACTTTTTAAGTTCTGGGATACATGTACAGAATGTGCAGGTTTGTTACATAGGTGTACATGTGCCATGGCAGTTTGCTGCACCTACCAACCTGTCACCTAGGTTTTAAGCCCCGCGTGCATTAGGTATTTGTCCTGATGCTCTCCCTCCCGCTCCCCACACCTCCTGACAGGCCATGGTGTATAATGTTCCCCTCCCTGTGTCCATGTGTTCTCACTGTTCAACTCACTTATGAGTGAGAACATGTGGTGGTTGGTTTTCTGTTTCTGTGTTAGTTTGCTGAGGATGATGGTTTCCAGCTTCATCCATGTCCCTGCAAAGGACATGAACTCATTCTTTTTTATGGCTGCATAGTATTCCATGGTGTATATGTGCCACATTTTCTTTATCCAGTCTATCATTGATGGGCATTTGGGTTGGTTCCAAGTCTTTGCTATTGTAAATAGTGCTACAATAAACATACGCATGCATGTGTCTTTATGGTAGAATGATTTATAACCCTTTGGGTATATACCCAGTAACAGGATTGCTGGATCAAATTGTATTTCTGATTCTTGATCCTTGAGGAATCACCATGCTGTCTTCCACAATGGTTGAACTAATTTACACTCCCACCAACAGTGTAAAAGTGTTCCTACTTGGAGAATTAATTTCTATGACCTCTCCTTTCTCTCATTCTCTAAAGAGAGCAATGGCAGAAAATAAAAGATAGTGATCTGAAGTGTGCAGACACTATATAATTATCTTGGTAACAATTGAGTTAATTGTTATAAATATAGTTATAGGTTTACCTTAATTGGAATGATGGTAACATTTAATTGAAACAATGGCCTCCATGTGTGAGAACTCATCGATGTGCAAGGCACTGATTTTGATGTGATTTCATCATATCTAGTTTATAGATGAAGAAACTGAGGGTTGAAGAAATTAATGACTTTGTTAAGGTCACATGACCAGAAGTCAAGGTGTGAATGGAGGCTAGTTAAATGTCAGAGCTGATCTTCTCAGCCACTACACTTATGGCCTCCCTAATACTGACACATCCTCAGCTAAGGTACAGAAGTATATGATTCCTATTCACAGTGTTCCAATATTAATGTAAAACTGTAAATTCTGTACGTCTGGGAGTCTGTGTTCATCTGAATCCCAAGGGTCAATGTGTTACAAATTCTAATTTAAAGGATCATATTTTCAGTCTGACCAGTAATACCCCTAAGCATTGAGATTTTCACTTACATGTTACACCTGGAAAATAATCACTGACAGCATCGGCTTCAAAAATGAAGAACAATAATAAGAAATCCATGTAAGCCATTTTCTTAAAGGAAAATTTAAAAAAAAATTTTCTATTAGTTGTGTACATTTTTTGAAGATATGAAACTCACAGCTCATTCTATGGCAATTCTGCATTCCTTCTTAAATGGCTAGTTTTTACAAAGGGCAAACAGGTTTCCAGCTCCACAGAGCAATAATACTGATAACAATACATTGTGTTTCTATAGAGCCGTTTCTCCAAGGAACTCCAAGTTACTGGATTAACTCCACCAGTTTCCCTGCCATCACACTTCCAAATATAATATTACTTCTTATTGCTGTGCATTATAAGGAGAAAAAAATTTGAAGTGCAAATAGTATGCTGAAAAATCAACAAATATAGGTTATCCCTAATGCAAACACATTTCAGGAAAAATATATGTATTTTAACATATATTTAGGCTTATTATTAGAATTCTTTATTTTTATTTACATTTAACTGAATTGTATTTCCATAACTAATGGTTACCCATAAAGTTTTAAGTACTTGAATGTTTGGTTAAATCTTAAGGAGATAACCAATTTGGCATTTTTGTACCTACCCTCATTATGAAATGGAATACTGAGAAATATTTCTGAATGTAGACATGCACTTTTCTCTTTCAATTCAATAGCATCTTAAGAAAATATCATTTAATTAAAAGACAAGAAAAAAAAGACAACTATAGATTCTGGGGCAGCTAACCAACTGTTTTCTTGCTGTAAGCCCAGATTGTAACCTATGAACTTAATAATTACGTGTTTGTTTCTACCACAAGTATCCCCATATCATACTGAAATACTCCAACTCTTTAATTTGCCTACATTGTGCTCATTCAAACACCACGACTGCCCACATATCATGAGAGTGAAGGCTATTTAAAGAATCAACCCCCCAATTTTTCTTTTACTTCTTAGAAAATATTATAATTATGTGGACAACATGATGCTGACTGAGCCACATGGCTTCTTTCTTTCTTTTCAGAAATATCCAGGCAAGTAAGAATCCAGACAGCCAGATGTGGAGTATTTACTTTTGTGATCTCATTGTTTATGACAGTCAAGTCAAACAGAAACTTTTCTGCGAATCAACCCTCGTTTCCCAGTTGCTTAGTTTGAATGCTCCTGTGGACATTTGCCGTAAATAGTTTGACCACAATTGTCACGTGTCTGGAACTCACTTCAGAAGCAAAATGGGAATATGCAGCATATGGGCATAGAATTCACAGAAAGTTCTCTCGTGAGGGCAAAGATTAGAATTTCATGATCACAGCAGAGGAAGTTGTTAACTCAGCAATTCCAGACGGCGTGTCCTGCCAAGCAGTGGAGAGTGAACTGGGGGAGACGGGATAGGGTCAGAAATTAAAACATGAGATGAGGGTGCCAAAAATTAAAAATCATAGTGATAAAGTACAAGTTACAACAATGGCTAGATAGACTATATTTATACAGTTTACATATGCCTGTAAGAAAGGTGGTGCCTGGTAAGGCCACAGTTAGAGTTCATCACATTGTTTCTCTTTTTTTTTTTTTTTGAAACGGAGTCTGGTTCTGTCACCCAGGCTGGAGTGCAATAGTGCGATCTCTGCTCACTGCAACCTCCACCTCCCAGGTTCAAGTGATTCTCCTGCCTCAACCTCCAGAATAGCTGGGACTACAGGTGCCCACCACCACACCTGGCTAATTTTTGTATTTTTAGTAGAGATGGGGTTTCATCCTGTTGGCCAGGCTGGTCTCTAACTCCTGACCTCAAGTGATCCACCTACCTCGGCCTCCCAAAGTGCTGGGATTACAGGTATGGGCCACCATGCTCAGCCTAATCACATTATTTCATTTGTTCTCAATAAAAAGAAGTTTCTAGAACAAAACAAGCTGATTTTGGAAATATAATATCCAACAGTTGCAAAAATTTATTCAGGGTTTCCCAGAAACCCTAGAATGTACTAGAAGTATTTCTTCTTTTATTTTTATTTTTTGTATTTTTTAGAGACAGGGTCTTCCTCTGTTGCTCAGGCTAGAGTCCACTGGTACAATCATAGCTCGCTGCAATCTCGAACTCCTGGGCTCAAGCAATCCTCCCACCTCAGCCTCCTAAGCAGCTGTGACTACAGGTGCATGCCACCATACCTGGCTAATTTTTTTTCCCCCCAGAGGGACAAAGTCTTGCTATGTTGCCCAAGCTGGTTTCAAACTCCTGGGCTCAAGTGATCCTCCCACCTCAGCCTTCCAAAGTGTTGGAATTACAGGCATGAGCCACCCATGCCCAGTGGCAAGAAGTACTTCTAAATGCTGAAGAGAAATAATAAATGTATCTAACCCCACTGGAAACAAGAAAAATAATAAATAAATAATAAATTTAAAACCAACTGTATAGTTACTACTTTTATAATTAGAAAGACCACTACACCCTAACAACAGATCAATTTCTAGATTTAGCAGACATGGCAAGATCATGTATTACTAACACAGATCTTAATATTATCTTAAATTTTATTCTAATGGAAATGAATGGTAATAATTGCTCTACACATTGTTGTCAAAGCTTCCTTGTGACAAACGGTATAATACCAGTTTCACTGAATCCTGTTGCAAAGTACAAATATTAGCTACCTATATAAAATATGGAGAATTCAACTGGATTTCACAATTTAGTTTTTATTCTTTCTTTCTAAAGTGTTATCAATATTGCCACAGTTAAAAGGAACAATATTCCCTTGGACCTACTGGTATACCCAATGAGAAGGATACTAGTCAGAGGTGACGCCTTTCTTCAAAATCCAGTACACCAGCAGGGCCCAGTGGCTCACGCTTGTAATTCTAGCACTTTGGGAGGCCAAGATGGGCAGACCACTTGAGGCCAGGAGTTCGAGACCAGCCTGGCCAACATGGTGAAACCCTGTCTCTATTAAAAATACAAAAACTAGCCAGGCATGGTGGTGCATGTCTGCAAACCCAGCTACTCGGGAGGCAAAGCAGGAGAATTGTGTGAATCCAGGAGGCAGAGGTTGCAGTGAGCCAAGACGGCACCATTGCACTCCAGCCTGGGCAACAGAGCAAGACTCTGTCTAAAAAAAAGAAAGAAAAAATCCAGTACACCAAAGAAAGCCCACAATTTTCAATAGTGTGAGTCTCATTGTCATCTTATAAAGCTCCTATTGTCTCCTTGTGATGCAATTATGATGGTTTTTCAGAATGATTTTGGGGGGTAGATTGTGTCTCTAAGGCTGGCCACAACACACCTTTTGCAGTGTGACCTCACCACCTCTTTGTCAAAAGATAGAGTCTACTTCACCTCTCTTTAAGTCTAGCCTTTCCTGGGACCTATTCTGATTACAGGACCAGTCTGACTGTGATGGACATGACTTTGTACAACATCATAGGCTTGGCCTTAAGAGATCTGCAACTCTCGTCTCACCTCTGGAATGCCCCTTCTTAGAACGTACCTGCCCATGCTGTTGGCAAGTGGACACAGCCCAACCCACCCTCAGAATATGCTCTTTCTACCTTCTTTCTTGCTAGAGATGGTTTTAAATAACTAGGACCACTTCAAATCCCAATGGCTATAGGCTTTAATGCCTAAAGTAATTCTTCACAAATAAAAAATGTCAACTTCCTTAAAATGCTCAAAAGTCTATCTGGATAAAAAGAGCCCACACATCTTTTTATTTGTTTGAAGGAAGCCAGAAGCCCTTTGCACTTAAAAACCTGGGTTTGAATCCTGACTCTGCCACATTACTTGAGTCTCTATTTTCTCGCTTCTAAAATGAGAAAAATGGCCAGGCGCAGTGGCTCATGCCTGTAATCCTAGCACTTTCGGAGGCCGAGGCAGATGGATCACCTGAGGTCAGGAGTTCGAGACCAGGCTGGCCAACATGGTGAAACCCCATCTCTACTAAAAATACAAAAATTAGCTGGGTGTGGTGGCGGGTGCCTGTAAACCCAGCTACTTAGGATGCTGAGGTAGGAGAATCACTTGAACCCAGGAGGAGGAGGTTGCAGTGAGCCGAGATTGTGCACTGCACTCCAGCCTGGGCAACAGAGAGAGACTCTGTCTCAAAAAAAAATAAAATAGGCCGGGCACGGTGACTCACACCTATAATCCCAGCATTTTGGGAGGCCAAGGAGGGCGGATCACCTGAGGTCAGGAGTTCAAGACTAGCCTGGCCAATATGGCAAAACCCTGTCTCTACTAAAACTTAGCTGGGCATGGTGGCAGGCGCCTGTAATCCCAGCTACTTGGGATGCTGAGGCAGGAGAATCGCTTGAACCCAGGAGGTGGAGGTTGCAGTGAGCCGAGATCGTGCCATTGCACTCCAGACTGGGCAACAGAATGAGACTCTGTAAAAAAATTAATTAATTAATTAAAATAAAATGAGAAAAATAATTGTGAGAATTCAACGCAATCATATGTGATATCTTAGTTGACTTGAGCGACCATAACAGAATACCACAGGCTGAGAGGCTTAAACAACATTTATTTCTCACAGTTCTGGAGGCTAGGAAGTCTAAGATCAGACAGCCAGCCTGGTCTGGTTCTTGGTGAAGACTCTCTTCCTGATTTGCAGAGAGCCATCTTCCTGCCGTGCCCTCACATGGCAGAGAGCTCTGGTCTCTTCATCCTTTTCTATGAGTACCAATCCCATCACGAGGACTCCACCCTCATGACTCATCCAAATCCAATTACCTGCCAAAGACTCACCTCCAAACAGCACCACAATGGTGAGCAGAGCCTCAACATACGAGTTTAGAGGGGACACATTCAATCCATAGCATGTGGGAAAGGGCTTATAAATCCTTGGACATGGAGCAAATGTGAGAAATTATTATTCAACAGGCCATTCTGCACACTGTAAGATGATAATCCCATACAGAAGTGGCTCTGGCTGGCTCTAGCTGGCTTTTCAGAAGCATGAATGTGGGTTGTGACTTTCTCAGAACTAGGGCACCAAGCCCAAGTGAAGGAGACTCAACAGACACTGACCTTCATGTATGCATTCCACAAACATTGACTGAACATCTGTGATGTAGCTGGCACTCTCCTCAACACGGAAACGCCACATGAACAAAACACAATCTATCGTTTTTGGTTTTTTTTGGTTTTTTTGTTTTTGAGACAGAGTCTAGCTCTGTCACCCAGGCTGGAGTGCAATGGCGCAATCTGTGCTCACTGCAACCTCTGCCTCCCGGCTTCAAGCAATTCTCCTGCCTCGGCTTCCCGAGTAGCTGGGATTACAGGCATGCACCACCATGCCAGACTAATTTTCGCATTTTTAATAGAGATAGGGTTTCATCGTGTTGGCCAGCCTTTTCTCGGACTCCTGACCTCAGGTGATCCACCCGCCTCGGCCTCCCAAAGTGTTGGGATTACAGGTGTGAGCCACCGTGCCCAGCCAATCTATGCTCTCTTATAACTTTTTTTTTCTTTTTTTTTTTTCAGACAGAGTCTTGCTCTGTCAGCCAGGCTGGAGTGCAGTGGCAAAATCTCGGCTCACTGCAACCTCTGCCTCCTGGGTTCAAGTGATTCTTCTGCCTCAGCCTCCCGAGTAGCTGGGATTTCAGGCAGGCACTACCACTCCAGGCTAATTTTTGTATTTTTAATAGAGATGGGGTTTCATGATGTTGGCCAGCCCGGTCTCTGACTCCTGACCTCAGGTGATCCACCCTTCTCCATCTCCCAAAATGCAGGATTACAAGCGTGAGCCACTGCGCCCAGCCGCTCTCTTAGAACTCTTATCTTCATGACTAGAGACAGGCTATCATACTAATAAGAGCTAAGAATAACTGAATCCAAGTAAGGAGACAGACAGTAACTAGGCCATTTTAGGAAAGGCCTCTCTGATAAGGTGACATCTGTGTGGACATCTGAATGAAGTCAGGAGCAAACCACACATGTATGTGCAGGAAGATATTCCAGGTGGTGGGAATGGCCTGTGCAAAAACTCTGAGGTGGGATCACGCTCACTGTGCCCAAAGACTAGCAGGGAGGCAGGTGCAGCTGGGGTAGAAGCAGCCAAGGGAAGAGTGGAGAGATGCGAACAGATATCTAGAGGTATCTAGACAGATTCCAGCCTGACGGACCATGGCAACAACACTAGATTTTATTCTAAGTGAAAGGAGACAGCAAAGTAACCTTTGAGCAAAGGAGAGGCACAGCCGGATTCACCTTTCTAAGAGATGGGTGTGGCTGGCTGTAGAACACATCGGGGAAGGGAAGCAGGAGCAGGAACCTTGATAGAAGGCTATTGCAGCAGAGTCCAGGCAAGAGATGCTGCAGCCTGGACTTGGCTGTCGTAGTCAGGAGGTGAGGAGTAGCTGCCTCCTGGATCTATTTCAAAAGCAGAACCAGAGGATTTGCCAATAATTGGGGTAGTGGGTGGGGAAAAAAGAGGAGTCAAGAAAGAGGTGGAAGTACACGGTTTCCAAGAAAATAAAAGGATAATTTGGGGGCTCGTTTTGTGAAATGATAACCCCAAAATAGGTCTTTTCTTAGCACCAAGTTTCCAATGTCTTGGCTAAAAATAATAATAATAATTTAATGCCAGTAATCTTTTTAGAAACTATTTTACTGTCATATAAATGTACTAATTTGGGGAAATACTATGAGATGCATAAAAGCAACTCCAATTCTATTTGCTTTAGTTAAAGCTTTATAACTAAGCACAGCTGCAGACTGCCCAGGCATAATTATAGCTGCACCTGGCAGGCAGGCCCCTGGGTTTGAAGCATAGCATTTCATTAATAAAATGAAAGAATGTGTGAAATTGTATTTTTAAACAGTTGAAATGAAAGGAAACCTCATAGGTGGCAGGCTGTCTTTGCTAGGCCACAACCATGTGTTGAAATGTCACGCGAACACTGCCTGTCTCACATCTCTTGTTGGCACGAGTGAGGCTGTCCTTACCACGGATGTTCAGACAATGCACTGGGCCTTCTGAATGCAGACACTCTTGTAATGTCACAGCATTCCAGGAAAGAAAAAGGCACAGCCCACAAGCACCCTTTTTGCACTCAGGTTCTGAAAATCTCTTTATTTTCTTGAGACTACCAGGTTACCAAGGAGTAGCATTCAAAGAAAATGTGTACAACCGATAATAACTATACCGGCCACTCTCCAGTAATTTCTCCTTTATTTATTCAGCCAACTATTTGCATTTCACTATACCATTAATTATTGCATACATGAACTAGCAATCCAACTCCCATAAAAATGACACCTCCAATTCCTCTTAGAGCTACCAACAAAATCCAAACCCTTTTTCACAAGAGCAAAAATCTAAGTTTGTGCTCTGTACGATCTAATCCTTAATAAAGAGAAGAAAATTTAATTTTATATTGTTTCAAATTATCCAACTTACAGATGAAAATAATTAGATTTTCTACCTGGACCCTAATGTTATAAACCCAAATAACATTCCTTCAAAATAAACAAACCAAAATATATTTTTAGAAATAAGGGAATTGGGCACAGTGGCTCACGCCTGTAATCCCAGCACTTTGGGAGGCCAAGGCGGGCTGATCACCTGAGGTCGGGAGTTTGAGACCAGACTGACCAACTTGGAGAAACCCCGTCTCTACTAAAAATACAAAATTAGCCAGGCATGGTGGTGCATGCCTGTAATCCCAGCTACTCGGGAGGCTGGGGCAGGAGAATCGCTTGAATCCAGGAGGCAGAGGTTGTGGTGAGCCCAAATCATGCCATTGCAACTCCAGCCTGGGAAACAAGAGCGAAACTCTGTCTCATAAAATAAATAAATAAATAATAAAGGAATTGAAAACCATTAGAAGAGCAATTGTTTTTAACACAACTCTCTTAAAATTCTACAGAATAAGTAAACAAAAATGAGTACTGTTTATGAATAATAATTAAAGAATTAATTCAATAACCCTATGGAATTATTTTCAACCTTTTATTAAAACCCTTTTAGTTAATCTAATGATAATTTATAATGAAAATCATGCAGCCACATTCTTTGATCACAGGGCAATCAAATGAAGAAATTAACAACAAATACAAATCAAAAAAACTAACCACTTAGAAATCTTAATACAGGCTGGGTGCAGTGGCTTACTCCTGTAATCCCAGCACTTTGGGAGGCAAAAGTGGGTGGATCACTTGAGGCCAGGAGTTCGAGGCCTGCCTGGCCAACATGGTGAAACCCCATCTCCACTAAAAATACAAAAAATTAGCCAGGCATGGTGGTCTGCACCTATAATCCCAGCTACTTGCGATGCTGAGGCAGGAGAATCGCTTGAACCCAGGAGGTGGAGGTTGCAGTGAGCTGAGATGGCATCATTGCACTCCAGCCTGGGTGACAGAGCCAGACTCCGTCTCAAAAAAAAAAAAAGAAAGAAAGAAAAGAAAAGAAATCTGAAAACATCCTTCTGAGTAACTCAACATCTAAGAATGAAATTACAGACTATTTAGAAATTAATGATATCTCCCACTAATAAGAACCAGAACGTCTTGGGGAAACAACAGATCTGGATCTGGGGCAGGAACTGTACAAGATAAGCCTGGGACATCTTCTTGTACCAGAAAGCAAGAAAGCTATCAAAGACCACAAAGGTGACGTGGAAAGAACCTAAAGCCCCCACTGGTCAAAGATGGGACAACATGAACATCAAAAAAGTACTGACTACCATGGACTGAAACACATCAAACACATTAAAATCTATGTATCTGTAATAATACTTTAAAAGTGGTCTGTTCTAGAGGTTTCTAGAGCACCAAATCATTATACTGAAAATGGTAAATAAAATATTCAAAAATTTATCCTGCCCTTCTCTGTGAAATTTATTTTAGGGTAAACATTTAGTTGCTATAAGGAAATAATAGAATTGGAACTCACCATTTTGCAACCCTCAATGAAATAAACTTTCCGGGCAATGATCAAGGATGACTGATAAAACCATCAGGTAAGACTGATGAGGAACCTTATAATGGATGAATCAAGCTCCAAACATCTGCCCCGATTGATCAATGTTAATATCATAAGAAGAGAAACAAGCATTGTGGGTCTCTTGATATGATGTAAGACAAACTGCACTGCACAGCACCACCTATGAGAGATTCTTGCCAAAAATCTTCAACTCAAATCTGAGTCTGATCAAGTCTTTAGTTGTAACCACCAGTTTACAGGAGACGCAGGGATAGATGAACATGTTAAACAACACCATGAGGATACAATTAGGCAGGTCCAGAATTGGGAAATTTTATAGTACAAATGCCTTATTTTTCCACACAAAAAAGTAAAAACAGAATGAGAAG
Organism: Nomascus leucogenys; assembly: GCF_006542625.1. Taxonomy (NCBI): domain Eukaryota; kingdom Metazoa; phylum Chordata; class Mammalia; order Primates; family Hylobatidae; genus Nomascus; species Nomascus leucogenys. The sequence goes on from NC_044382.1 coordinate 50,082,103, forward strand.
GAGAAAGAAGGACTGCTACAAGTGGAAAGAGATGTGTCAACTAAATGCTACATACAGGCCTTATTTGAGTACTAATTCAAACAAACCAACTATTAAAAAGACATTCATGAGATAAGTGGGAAATGTAAACATTGGCTGGCTATTAAATGATATAAGAAATTTTGTCACTTTTCCTTTGGAGATAATGTTTACTTAAAAGTCTAATCTTAGAGATGCAAAAAGAAGTTCCTACAGATAAAATGTCTGGCTTTGCTTTAAAATAATCCAGAAAGCTAGGGATAAACAAAATTGACCATATTTGTTGAAACTGGTAGAATAAAACCAACACTTCATTATTCTAGGTGTTGTGCACTTTCTATTATGTCATTTCAAGAGATCCACAATTTCTGATTGTGTATGTCTACTTTTGTGTATGTTTAAAATTTTCCATAATAAAAATGGCTTTTTTTTTAAAGAAATGAGTAACAGTGAAAGTACCACATATCAAAATGAATGTCACTTTGGCTTTCAGAGGAGGATGCCTTAAATTAATTTTTTAAAAAACAAGATATACCAGAATGGCTATTATTAAAAAGTCAAAAAATAATAGATGCTGTCGAGATTGCAGAGAAAATGGAATGCTTATACACTGTTGGTGGGAGTGTAAATTAGTTCAACCATTGTGGAAGACAATGTGGCAAGTCCTCAAAGAGCTAAAAACAACTACTGTTCGACCCAGCAATCCCATTACTGGGTATATGCCCAAAGGAATAAAAATTGTTCTGTCACAAAGACATATGCATGCATATGTTAATTGCAGCACTATTCACAATAGTAAAAACATGGAATCAACGTAAATACCCATCAAAGGTAGACTGGATAAGGAAAATGTGGTATATACACACCATGGAATACTACACAGCCATAAAAAAGAACAAGATCCTGTCCTTTGCAGGAACATGGATGGAGCTGGAGGCCATTATCCTTAGCAAAATAAGCAGGAACAGAAAACCAAATGCTGTATATTCTTACACATAAATGGGAGCTAAATGATGAGAACACATGGACACAAAGAGGGAATCAACAGACACTGGGGCCTACCTGACAGTGGAGAGTGGGAGGAAGGAGATGATCAGGAAAAATCACCATTGGGTACTAGGCTTAATCCCTGGGTGACGAAATAATCTTTGCAACAAATCGTCATGACATGCATTTGCCTATGTAGCAAACCTGCACCCGTACCCCTGAACCTAAAAGTTAAAACAATAAAGACATATAGTAAAATAAACATACAACTCTAAAAGCTAGAAGTAAAACCAAAATTAGTCAAAATAAAGAAGGGAATAATTAATCAAGATAAAAGTAGAAATTAGTTTTTTAAAAAGCACACTTGAAAATAAACCCAAAATCTGTCATTTCAAAACACCAATAAAAAAATCTCTGCTAAGTATAATTAAGAAAAGAAGAAATAAAACCCAAATAAACATGTTGAAATTGAA